>NC_061815.1:43602485-44868485 GCF_021462225.1 Girardinichthys multiradiatus | reverse complement strand
CTGTTCAGATGCTGTCAAAGATGAATCAACAAGATATCAGCGATCCCTCGTTTGACATTTCAAAAGTGCAGACTTGTGTTCTTCCTGGTTTACCAGAGGACTGCACTTGTGTTGTTGAAGGCTGTGTTTTTCGTTTGTCTGATGAACAGGCTAGAGTTGCTCATAGGATAAAACAACAACCCCTGAAGGTTGCTCTTGTTACTGGAGATCTGTCACAGACCTACCGCCATCTTGGCTTCAAAAGCCTATCAGGTGTAGGTGTGTGTGAACACTTGGATTTGTCTGCTTCAAGCAAAGAGGATGAATGGTTGGAAAAGGTTGTGAATCGTCTCTTGAACCTGAAAGTGAACCTGATACTAACTGCCGGCCTTGCCAGCCAGAAGGTCATCCAGCAGTGCTGTAGGCATCATATACTCGTGGTGGAAAAAGTCAACTCCTCTGTTTTGAGGATTATCGCCAGTTCGACTGGAGCTGTTCCAGTAAGCTATGCCACCCAGTTAGCTGAGCATTGTGTCGGCAATGGCATTAATGTTGAGATCTGGAGGGACCTCAGCAGCTATGAGAGGGAGTCTTCAACAGCTGTGAACATTTCCAATGGCAGGAATGGTGGACTGGTCACAGCAGTCATAACAAGCTGCATACATGGCAAACTGCAGGCGCTGGAGGACCAGTTCTGGGCCTGTGCTTATCGTTTACACCATGCACTGAAAGACAGAGCCCTGCTGCCTGGTGCTGGAGGGACCGAGGTGCTTTGTGTTCATCAGCTACAAAAGCAAGCAGAGTACCACAGGGTGGAAGACAGCAAAACTGGGTCAGCGGCTAACTTATACAGAGGTCTCGTGTTACAGCTCATGGCAGATGGTTTAATAGATTACATAAGTGCTGTTATGGTTAGCACAGGAAGGTTCTCAGCAGCCGAAGCCAGGACTATTGTCAGCAATCAGCTGCAGGATTTTCACAAAGACGAAATCATCGCAGGGAAGTTTTGGCAGCTCATTTTGGAGAGTCGAAGAGAGGATGCAGTTTTCTCAGCAGGGAAACCAGATGAAGCACTGACTGTGAAGATCTATGATAACCTGAGTGTGAAGCAGGAAGCTTGGAGGAAAGCTTTAGACCTTGTTTTTCTAGTTCTGCAGACTGATGCAGAGATCATCACAGGAACTGGTCAAAGAACTGAGGAGAATCTGATGCGGTTATGATTGTTCCATAAAAACAAAACATTGTTTTTCTTTTTTTGTTTTCATAACTTTTACAATTTGCATGAAAAGTTTTTCTTGTCATCAATCAGATAATTTAAAGAGTCTAATACCTATTCTCTACCACAAGGGGGAGATGTATTTATTGGAAATTAACTTTTTTGAAAACGTTTCAAAGTTACTTGTTTTTTTGTTGGTTTTTTTTTTCAAGTTTCCACACAGTCACAGTAAACTTTTAAAACTGACTATTTGTTAATTATTTCTTTAAATGTCCCACAGAGAAAATGCTTTTGATTAAATCTTTTCTTCTAAACATCTGGACTCACTGAAATCAATTCATCAGATTTTTGCTGTAATTAACCCAAAACATTTTCATTCTCAGGAAAATATTAGCTATTGTAAAACTATTCTGAATGTTTAAAAAGATATATAACTTAAAAAAAAAAAGTTGAACTGTCAACAATGGTTGTCTAATGTTTTACTATTGCCGCTAAAGGCAGAATTTCCCCTTTGTGCTTGTTGTATGTCAGACGTTTTCTGTGGCAATGACATGTGAACTTCCATTTCCTCTGGGTGAGTCTCCTGTTTTGCTAAAATTAGCTTAGTGAAATAAAAAGCTTCCCCAGCTCGACCGGGGCATCGCTCTGTGGTGGCAGTGATGAGGTAGAGCAGTGAGACACGACAACCACAACGCAACGAGAGGGAAACTAGAATGGCACATAGTGCCAGATCCGAGAAAGAGTTCAGGGCAACTCATCTGTGCTTCATCTCAGCAGATGTGTGCATCTGGATTAAACAAAAATGCAAAACCTAAAAAAAAATAAGACTTTCTAATAACATCAATTATTGTGATATTTATGTTGTGCGGCACATTTTAGGTGCTAGATATGCCCCACAGTAACCCAGACTCCCAGAGATCATATATTCTCAGACATTAGTCATGATGTTCAGGTCCAGAAAACACTGAAGCACTCATAATGTTCTCACATAACGTCCCTCATTTTTAAAACATTTAACAGTTTTTAAAAGTTCATGCTGTGTCTTTATGTTGTAGGACGTTTAAAAAAGTTTAAACTATAAACCTGTCTTGGTATTAAGAGCTCTGGTGGGAGATTCAGGTTCAGCAACACTAATATTACAGTAAAATAGTATTCATTTTAATATTTACAGGTTTTTGCTTTTACGTGTGCTGCATTAGTTTAACTCTACAGTTAAGCCCACAACCATTCATACCCCTGGCGGATTAAGATGGAAATTATTTTCATTTTCAGTCTAGAATTTACTCTCTAATACGAAATGAAAGGTATCTCTCAAAAGATAATAAAACAATTCAAAATTTGTATCTGGGGAAAAAAAGCAGTTTTTATTACATTTAATTAAAAAGTAATGTTGAAAATTAATTCTCAATAAACAGTTATTTGCTATCATTATTTGCAACAACTTCCTTCTACTTGCTGAGAACGTTTTGCAAGTTTCCACTGTTTTTCTGACTGTATCGGTGATGATAAGCACCCAAGTCTTTGAGGTTGGAAGGTCTCCTTGCCATCACCCTAATCTTTAGCTACCTCCACAGATTCCCTATCAGAGTCATGTATGGACTCTGGCCGGGCCGTCCTGAGATGTTGATATAATTCCAGTCAGAAGAAACCTGTTAGTTAAATGAAAAGATTACTTGGACCCTAAATAAGTAATTTGGTGCTTAATTGTAACTATCTTTAACAGTTTGTTTTTCTCCTGAAAGAGAAACAGTCTGTATGCAAAAAGAGTTAAATAATTTTATGAAACTGTAATGTAGATATACATGTGCTCTGTAAAAGAAGTAGTTTGTATAATTTTGTGCCTCTTAGTTGTTTTATTGGGTTGGCCTCAGCGGATGCCTTAGATAAATGTCTCAGACCAGTCTAACGCAGTTTTGTGTACATCTGGATTTTCATCGACCCGACAGTAGTTTCATAAACCCAGAACAATGATTGCTTCCTTTGACATGTGCATGAGTTTATTACAGGGCTCATCCAAAAAACCCAAACACAGAATGGAAAACTATTTCCAAACTTCCTAATTTTCCCATTTCTAAAAGTTGTAGTCCTTCCATCCGTTAGTCGGCCAGCCAACGTCCATGTTTCCAGCCATCCATCCATTATAAATTTTGTAAATCAATTAAATTCAAAAATACTTTATTAATCCCAAAGGGAAATTAAATGTTGTAGCTCATTATGAAGGTTTCTTCAAAGAGCCGCTGTAGATCCTGATGGCTGTGGGCAGGAAAGATCTCCTGTAGAGGTCTGTCTTACAGCAGATCTGAAGAAGCCTCTGACTGAAGACACTCTGTTGTTGTAGGACAGTCTCATGAAGAGGATGCTCAGGGTTCTCCATAATGTTCTTCATTTTATGAAGAATCCTTCTTTCCACAATGATCTTCAGAGGTTTCAGAGGAGTCCCCAGAACAGAACCAGCCTTCTTTATCAGCTTGTTGAGGTTTTTTAAGTCCCTGGTTCTGATGCTGCTTCCCCAGCAGATGATGGCAGAAGAAATCACAACTTCATAGTAAATTTTAAAAAGCACAGAACTAAATCATTAAATAGACCATGTTTAATAATTTGAATCACTGTTTGATCAGCTTTGACAAAGTTGAAAACAATAATTCAGTCATGCTTGTTTGACGGCAAACTGCCAGGTTTTCGTTAGAAATAGTTAATTTGTTGAAAGAGAATATCCTTCTGTGAGTCACCGACTTTCCAGCAGGCATGGCTTTTTTATGCCTCTTTTCCTGCTGTGTGAGTGAATGAATGAAAACAGTGGTTCTGTTCACATATTGCTGCTGCTGGTTCTTGTTTCAGCTCTCTCAGAGGCCTCAGTGACACATTCCAAGCTGCCCGTCCCCCTTTCCCAACCTTCACTGGGTTGGTTGGTTAAATTGGCGAAGATTAGTGGGCGTGAGCATGGTGTGTGTATGTGTGTGTTTGCGCCCAGGGCGCATGCGAACTGAGGCCCAGAAGGGAAAGCCTTCATCAGAGATCTAAGCCAGCTGCACTGTTTCAACTGCAAGAAGACTGGAAAACTGAAGGAACCTGCATGTAAACCCTTCTGCATGTAGACCGGAGAGGGAGCTGCCAGCTCTATAGAACACAGACAAACTGCTACAAACATGAGAAATTAATAATTTCTCTTAAAATGATCCCTGCAGGAGCTCCTTTGCTGAAGATTCTCAGGCCTTAAAGGGCACTTCAGCCCTCAGAGTGCGTCTTCTTGGGAATTCTGACCTCTGAGGTTAAGTGGAATCAGTTTGTGTGAAGGGCTCAGGAGAAGGGGAGGAGGGAGAACTTTGTGGGAGGTGGGAGGCCACAGCGGGGCTCCTGCACTTCTCAAGAAGGAGACGAAGCAGTTGTCAGGAAACGGCGTGAGAGGAGGAGATGGCCACAGGAGAAATCACAACACTTCCCGCCGTACCTGAAGACGGCGGCAGCGGCGGCTTTTCTCCTGGGAGCTTCAAGGATCCAAAGAGGCTGTACTGTAAAAACGGAGGCTTTTTCCTGAGGATTAAAACCGACGGGGGTGTGGATGGAATCCGAGAGAAAAACGACCCCCACAGTAAGTATTTCCAGTCTTATTCTTCTTACTTTTTGGAAATTACAGAAAGTGTGTTTATTTCTTTTTTTAATATGCAACAGAAAATGAAAGGAGGAAGGGAGGTTTCCAGCTTATTGAGGTTAATTATCCTTGTAATATGTGTTGGGAAACCTAAGAGAAGTATAAAACCTCCAGTTCAGAAAAAAATGACTTGAGATTTTTTTAATGACTGAGAATGTGAATGCATGATGTTTTTACTATATGCTTTCACCCTGCTGAGTCACTGAAGGCTTTACGTCACACAAGACAGAAATTAAAATCCTCTCTCTCAGAGCCACCAGTATTATTACAGATTATACCAAAGAGAGTCTTTATAGTACAAGCTGGGTCAACTTGTATGAGCGCTTAAGTAAAAACATGGGGGTGCTTGTTTTGAATAAACAACGGTGATCCCCCTGAAGGCCTCCGTAAGTCACTGATTACTGTAAAGCGTTCTGGGGTTTCATCAGGAGGGAGTGGGAGAGACATGAAATTGGACTTTTTTCCCCTCCTGGGAAAACACATGCCTGGCAGAGCTGCTGAGGCTAAAGGGAGCCTGTCAGCCACGTGAAGCCTAACAAACATTAAATAAAATGTCCTGAAGTACTTTTGTTGTTGCTGTTTTCCTCTGGAAGTTTTATGGAGACAAACATTATTTCTTCCCTCGGTAAGTTATTAGGCAGAGATAATTGGATGTTAGTTATTGAGCTTTTTACCCGAACCGTCTGCTGTGACCTGAGTTTCCTGCATCAAGGCTCCGTTTGTTAAACCCCTGACAGACCTGCCAGATGAAGCTGGAAATCCTCATCTGAAAGCTCTCTGAGATGGACGTCACTACAGACTATTGCCTTTCCTGGAGTCCCAGGGTTTACACAGTTTAGATGCTGGTATCTGTTCTTCTTCAGGGCAGGACATATGCTGTGAAAACCAAACCTACAGCAGTTCTCTCAGACCAGTTCCATGTTTTTTTGGGGGGGTAACACACCTCTTTGATCTGTGACTTGAAACATCTTACCATGTGCCCTAATGAGGAGTCTGTATCAAAACAAAGAAGGTGGAGATGGTTTTCATCTGGCTTTAAGGTGGCCACCACAGTCTCCAGGCTCCATATGTCGTATAATGGTGATGCCTAGGGACGGATGTGATTCAAGTCATAACTACCACTTTCCTTAGAGGTGTTTTATTCATGTACTACATATGAAATGTCACTCAGTGTTAGTCAGAACACAAGAAACTATTAAAGTATTTCTCAGCTGTTGAAGGAACATGTAGTGTTTGGCTTCAGTGTTGTCATTGGCAGTATATTCAGATTCATAATGGATCTTTGACTATTCCTCCTTTCACAGTTTCTCTTGATCTTCCATTGTCCTCTCGTTTGCTGTCTTCAGTTCACCCCACACCTTTTCTATTGGCGTTACCTCTAAGGATTGAGATGACCACTAAATAAAGTGGATTTTATGTCTGGTGAACCATTTCTGTGTTGATTTGGCCAAATGTTTTTAGACCATTATCCTGCAGAAAGACCAGATGACCCATTTTCAGTTTTGCAGGGTTTACCAGATATTTATCTCAGTTGCCCAGCTCATAGAAAGAGTTCATGATGCCATGCACTCTAGCAGTGTTCCTACAGCCTTTACAAATGCAACAGGACCACAGCATTACAGGACCTCCACCATACCTAACAGTGAGCATGAGATGCTTTTCCCTGTATGCATCCTTTGTTTCACACCTGACCCACCTGGCCTGTTTGTTGCAGAATAGCTTCAGCTCATCTGACCATAGTTCCAGTTAAAGTCCCTGTTGGATGTAGCAAACCTCACCTTTAAATCTGTAACTGAAAGATGGAAAGGTTTTTTTCTTGCATGCCTACCAGACAGCTGGTTACCATGTAAATATCATCCAAGATGCCTCTGTTTGCTCTAGTTGTGTAACAGTTAGCTCTGGACATTTTTTTTTACCTTCCTTACCTCCCTGCGTGTGGTGGCAAGATAAATACGGTTCCTCACCCAGCTTTGTTTCAACTGTGGGTCCAGTTGGTTTGAACTTTTGATTTACTGCTCTGCCTCTGACTAATAAAGATCAACATACACCCGCCTTTGCTTTCCTGTTTTAAAGGGGACATATGCAAAATCCACTTTTTTAGCCTTTAAATACATTCTGTTGTGCACTTGGAGTCTGAAGGAGTGCAGAAGAGTTTAAGTTAGTCTCTCCAGGTGCTGCAGAGATATCTTTATATTCTGTTTGGTTCTTATTTTTCAGTCCGTTCAGTTTTTTCTCTAATCTTTTATGTTTTTCCAAATGTTACGCCACAGTATTTGCTACGGAACAGCTAAACAAGGTCATGGACTTCCGGCTGATAAATTTCGTGTATCTGCCATATTTATATCTCACTGTGATTTTATAGTCCAAGCTCAAGTATACCTACGCTGAAAGAAGATAAGTTCTGTTTGGTTGTTGGGTGAATTAAACCACACAATTCATCGTTACATCGTCCCCCAGCATCAGAACCTCATCAGTTCCTTCCGTCTATGGAAACGACGGACGTAGCAAAGCGTTAAGCTACAAATATCGCTAAAATGACAAACTTTATTTTCGACATGAGTTTATTGTGTGTTGATATGACATCCTGGCCATTGTTCTGATAGCAGTAGCATTGTGTTTTCTGCTTATGTTAGTGCTGTGTGCTGCTTTTAGCTCCTTGAGGACAGAACCGTACTGAGTGATTTGAATATTATTATTACATAAACAATTTTGCCATTTTTGTCTTGTTTTTGCGGCGTTAAATAATTGTATCTCTGTTATCAAACTACAAAAATGTCCAAACAGGTTAAAGTGGAGTGGTCTTTGACCTGTAAGTGGGCGGGCGTGAATGCCTCAGTAGCATTTAAAGAGACGGCACTGGAACGAGTTGCTCTCAGACGCTCCTCAGAACAGGCGTTAAAGAGGAGCCTGTGGAGCTACAGTAACAAGGAGTTCAGACCAAAGCATTGCAATTCCACTTTATGGAGACCATGCGCAAATGATTTAAGGGTGAAAAGGAAGAATTTAAAAACATGGTATGTCTCCTTTAAAGAAAAATCAGCCTCCTTCACATTATATTTTCACCCCTGGGAAACAGGAAGGCATTGATTACTATTGGAAAGTTTCTCTTCTGTATAAATGTATATAAAAACATTCATTTATATCTATTTTATATGACTTGTTGGGGGAACCAAAGCGAGACACTGAGGACTTTATTAAAAATGTCTTTTTTAATTTGGGTTTCTTTCTTCACTAATTTAATTTGCTCAAATTGGAAGTTGCATTTTTCTAAAATGTTTAAATATCAATTTATTTTAAGTGTCAAAAAGAGGGAAGTGTGGTGTACATTTGCCAGTCTCCTGTTTTTTACAGTATAATTGTACAGACAAACTTTAAAAGTTTTATAGAAGCAACAACAGATTTCATTTGGTTGTAATCTGCTGCTGTACCACTAGATGTCACCAAATCAAACATCAGAGAATCTCCATCTTTAGCTTCCTGTGATCAGATCATTGTCTTGTTTTTTCTTTACTTCATGGTCATGTTTGTTCCCATATAATTTGTCTCTAGTAGCGGACATATCTGTGGATCATCCTAAAGGAGATGGAGCACAGAGAGAATGCCACTCGTCATACATCAGCTTGATTTGAATCTGAAGATGCATTCTTTATATATTTTTCCTCATTCTGTAAACAGATTGCTCACTTTGTTTAATTGCACATCTTCCAAATTCTGAGTTATGGATTTGGTCAGCTGGTCTCTCAATGCAATTGATAAAATTTTCTCGAGGAGAAGACAGGGTGAAGGAGAGCCCAACTTGTCCGGACCGGACGTTTTTCTCTGGATACACAATGGACTCCTGGCAGAAGTGGAGGATTGTGTGTTTGTCGATAATGTCAGTCGAGGATGTGGAAGATATGTATATAATTGGATGTTTGATATCAGGATTTCTGCTTTTTGGAGTCAGCGGTTACCTGGCATATCGAGAAATTCGGAGAATGTCAGCAGCTGTTCTGGCAATTATAAGGCTGCCTGGCATGTGTGATGGGATCTTCAGGGCGATCAGCACTCAGACTGAGATGTTACGTGAGCTGAATTGCAGACTGGATGTGATCCTTAGGATCGCAGGCGGGTTGCGGTTCCTGGACTCAGGGGTGAAATGGGATAAATCTTGGAGAAAGTTGTTCGCTCGGATCTGGTGAAAGAGCAGGAATTTGTCTATTTGGATTCGCCTTTGAGAAGCACCAGCGAGACTCTCAAGGCTGACGGAAAATTAAGAGTCAGCCTAACCCAAATAATTATTTTTTTCTGAATCTGGCTCCCCTGCACGGCCTTGATGGCTGGCTATCTTCAACTTCTCCTGGAAGTTATGTAAACATGACGCTCTGCTCCCTCCCTTCCCTGAGGACATCTGTGGACCTGCTCAGAACTTTGTGGCCGGTTGAAGAACATTCCAACGTACCATCAAGGACAATGGCCTCTGTGACAGTGCTTCATGGACTTACTTACACACACACACATGCTCAAGATAAACATATGCACCCCAGGCAGCAAAGCCTCGGTGACCCGTCCCCCCATTGTCTTGTGTCATGATGTATGTTTGGATGGGTTGTACTGGAATTCTAATTTCCCCCCGGGGATCAATAAAGTATCTTTGAATTGAATTGAATTAAACATTCCACCATGAAAGAACAAATGGTTTCTGTTTACTCAATGTAAATAAACTTTTATCTGCATCTACAGTAAAGCTTCAGCTGCAGGCGACCTCGGTGGGGGAGGTGGTCATCAAAGGAGTTTGTGCAAACCGTTATCTGGCGATGAACAGAGATGGCCGGCTGTTTGGAGCGGTGAGTGACTTCTCTCTACAGATGTCTATGTTATTTAGTCTTGTCTCGTTAAGTCCAAGTCACTGAAGACCAACAGTTATCACACGTCATGGCATCAAATGTCAAGTTTAAAATGTCAAGACATGGGGTTTAATTTGGAGTTGCTTTCCACGCAGAGAAGACTAGAATAGTAGCAAAATAAGCATCTAGAGATATGTTAATTAACACAAGTGTTTTAAAATGAGGTCTGATAGTAAAAGCTGCAAACAAAGCAGGTAGCACTGAGGAGTGAATCCTGAATGTTTACGTACAGTGGCTTGTAAAAGTATTCAACTTTGACACCGTTAGGTGGTAGACCCAGAACGGTCTGGTTTGACACAATGAAAAGGTTTTATACAATAAAATATTAAACAAAAGGTCAAAACATACACGTTAAGACAAGAGGGATGCTTAAACTTATATAAATTATCTATATCTAAAGAAATAAACTGGTTATGATCCGTCCTTTTTTTTATTAATCTTATGTAATATTCAAATTTTCTGACACAGAATTTCGGGCTTTTATTCTCTTTAAGCCAGAATCCTCAAATTTACAAGAAATATAGGACTGAAATATTACCCTTCATGTATAATGAATGAAACATGAGTTTCACTTTCTGAAATGAGTGACATAAAACACTGAACGTTTTTCATGATATTCTAATCTTTTTAGATTTAACTGTACATTGTAAAGAAGTGAGGATAAATGATATGGCTGCTTTTTCATCTGATTTGTAACAGTGTGTATGTTTTTTATGTAGGCATTCAGATTGGTGATGGGTTTGTAGATGATTTTTGTGAAGGAGCTGGTATGTTCAGAACCTAAATGCCAGCATTAGGAGTGGAACGACGGGGCTACAGGCAGTTTCTGGAGCATCTGACACAGACAGTGAGTGAATGCGC
This sequence comes from Girardinichthys multiradiatus, assembly GCF_021462225.1. Lineage (NCBI taxonomy): Eukaryota > Metazoa > Chordata > Actinopteri > Cyprinodontiformes > Goodeidae > Girardinichthys > Girardinichthys multiradiatus. The sequence continues at coordinate 44,857,894 of NC_061815.1, read as the reverse complement.
CCAGACACGTATGGAAGCAAATCGTTACCATATTTCAAATGAAAAAGCATTTTCAGAAATGCTTTTTCATTTGAAATATGTGGCTGCATTGTTTGACTCATAAATTAAATTAGTAATCAATAATCCTATCTGCATTTTCATTTTCTTCTCCAAGACTGCTCATTCTTTCACTTAATTAAAATGAAATAGACATTTGAGATTTATTTTTCAAAATGTACCAAAATTCAATTTGAAATGTAAAATTTGAAAATGAAAAAGCATTTCCAGAAATGCTTTTTCATTTTAAGAATGTGGCTGCATTATTTGATTCATAAATAAAATTAGTAATCAATCATCCTATTTGCATTTGCATTTTCTTCTTCATGACTGCACATTTTATGCCATAATCAAAAAGAAAACACAGCAGACATTGCTTTTTCGTTTTCGTGCTCTGCCCTCAAAGTACTGCCCAGAACTCGAAAATGAAAAAGCATTCCGAGCGGCGGGCGCAGCAGAGTGACGTCAGCAGCCGCTCTTCCTCAGCTCCCTGCTGACCGAGCTACCCATCGTTCGGTAGGGGGCGCTGTGCACGTCTGCATTGGCTGTGGCAGTTCCTCCACAGCCTGCTGCAGGGTGGCAGGGGATTCCGTGAGGATGCCAGAAGGTGCCAGACCGGCTGTAAAAGCTCGCCAATGCGGTTGCCGCTGTTTTTGTGGAAGCTGATGCTGATTATCGGCAAACGGGTTGTCATTGTTGTTATAGCCTGTTACCTTTAAATAATGATTTCATTATTGATTATTATTTAATAAACAGCTTTAGACCCATAACATAATGTGATTGTATTTATTTGACATGGAAAATAAATATCACTATGTGAATGTGTGACGTGTTGAAAGGATGATGAAGATTTATTGCACAAACAGCCGGTTTATTATAGAGCACGAGCGGCTATTCTGAATTGTCACTCACAGAAAAATATAAATAAATGCTTAAAAACACGCTGGATGTCCCAGGCCATAAGGATGCCACCAGAACTGCCAGTTCTGTCTGCCACTGCCACAAATTGAGCTCGGCCCTGCCACAATTCAATCAATTTCTCGGCACGTTTGCAATGTAATGCAATTCAGACGTCCACAGCGCCCCCTACCGAACAAGATGGGTAGCTCGGTTAGCAGGGAGCTGAGGAAGAGCTGCTGCTGACGTCACTCTGCTGCGCCCGCCGCTCATAATGCTTTTTCGTTTTCGAGTTCTGGGCAGTACTTTGAGGGCAGACCACAAAAACAAAAAAGCAATGTCTGCTTTGTTTTCTTTATGATTATCGCCTAAAATGTGCAGTCGTGAAGAAGAAAATGCAAATGCAAATAGGATGATTGATTACTAATTTTATTTATGGGTCAAATAATGCAGCCACATTCTTAAAATGAAAAAGCATTTCTGGAAATGCTTTTTCATTTTCAAATTTTACATTTCAAATTGAATTTTGGTATCTATTTGCTGGGGTACATTTTGAAAAATAAATCTCAAATGTCTTTTTCATTTTAATTAAGTTAAAGAATGAGCAGTCTTGAAGAAGAAAATTAAAATGCAAATCGGATTATTGATTACTAATTTCATTTATGAGTCAAACAATGCAGCCACATTCTTAAAATGAAAAAGCATTTCTGAAAATGCTTTTTCATTTGAAATATGGTAACGATTCCTTGCCTTAGACATCATTTCCAGCACTTGACAGAGTTTGAGCTGAAGCCCATTTTAGGCTCATGGCCCTATGAGGTCACATTGTGCAACTGCCTGACATGGAGTTTATAAATGTCACAACAGAGCACAGACAGCTAGCTTTAAATAATGGGTTAGATAGAAGTGAAATGCAAACAACTCAACCTAATGTGTTAAACATTTCAGCTTTTTTATGGAAAGCATCTGAATAAGGGATTTTTTTTATACTCAGTCATGTTTTAGTGCATAGTTATACCTAAAAGAAGTTAAGCATCTATCAAACCTTCAGTCTATGCCATCGGCTGAGAAATTTTCCCTTTTCTAGCTTTTCTTGCAATAAGATGAATGAATTCTCTGAAACACTGTTTTGTCCCAAACCGAAGAGTCTGTGAGGATTTCCTGAACATGGGTGTAAATAAACCGATACTGCTACTTTCTCGCTTCCATTGGCACTGAAAGTGCAAAGCGGTGATGATTTACGAGGCTTTGTGGTTGTAAATGCTTGTACTGCATAATTAGGAGTTTGTATTTCCTCCTTCTAATGAGAGGCTGCTTCCTGAGACGGCGCTGTGCCCGGCTGCCGTTGGTGTGTAAATGTGAAAAGAAACATCTATTTTATCTCATTACAATCCTTTGTTACCTTGAATTGAAAGAAAAAAATGTCAGTTCACCTCTGACCCAGCCCTGTCCTTGAACACATCAGATCATAACTAGTTCATTTTTAGATACAGTTCATTTATATAAGTTTGAGCATTCATTTTGTCTTAAAATGTGTACGTTTTGACCTTTTTTTAAATTATTTTATTGTATAAAACCTTTTCATTGTATCAAACCAGAACATTCTGGGTCTACTACCTGACAGTTTCTACCTTACATGTGTCAATTGGGTCATGTGGCTATACTCAATAATTCTCAGCAGAATGTTGCTCAGTTGTTTTATATTCATGAAGGGTCATATTCATAATGGGCAACTGAAGCATGATTAATGGAAAAAAGATCAAGTATGAAATCTTCAGAAAGTAAACAGTTAGATAAATTTGTATGTGAGATTTGAGCATTTTTATGATTACTTATGACCATAATTTATCAAATTATTAAAGAACTAACTGACATGTAATGGCCAAGTACAAAGTTATAAAATGTGCATGGGTAACAAAATCAGCCAATATTCAGCTTGAACTGTCCTGAGCAGCTGATGGGGTTCTGATTGGTGTATGGACCTTCGGTGTTGCCAACACTAAGCCTTAAAAACTTCTGTTTAAACTTAGTGACTTCTCATGTTAATGAGGTGTTTAAAAGTTAAAATGAACTTCAAAGCTCAACTATGCAGAGGTGTCTAGTAAATAGTTACATTTCCTTGATTAACCTTTTGACAGAAATGTACTTCTAGGAGTAGTTTTACTGCACCATGGTTTTTATTTCTACTTTAGTAATGTTACTCTGACATAATGCTACTCTGCTCACCTGGAGTTACTGGAGTCAATGAAGACCAAGTCTGTTTAAAACCAAAAATCTTATGTTAAAGTGAGACTTCTTTGTTGTTCTAATGTTATTTACGATCTGCTGAGCCTGTCGAGCTATTTGGAGGTCAGGTCAATATACAGTGCTGGCCACTGATATGAATTACAACAAGTTCTGGTTTTAAATTACATTTGGAGTTGTGTGTCTCCTGCCTGAATGTGTTATTTTGTAATTACAGTATTTATATTCATTTTTTATTTTAATTTGTAAAATACTAGAATTTGCACTTAACTGCATTTTGTCTACCTGATTACACCTTTTGTTATTTTACAATTTAAAGCAGATGTTATGATCCGTTTCTCTGATTTTACACAGTACTTGTCTAGCATTTGACTAAGTACTTTTTTAGTCTTCAGTTATTTCTTAGATGAATACTTTTTACATTTACTTCAGAAAAAAATATATTGAAGCAGTGCTGCTCTTAAGTACAATGTTTGGCTACTTTACCCCCTCTACAAATCTGTGAGAAGACCTCTGCATCATGTCAAGACATGTTTCGGATTTATTCATGCTGCGAGACAGCGAGAGAGAGCAAGACGTTCGGCTGGAACTGTCTGCAGCTCTGGATTGATAGAGGTTGATATTTTCTAGAGCGTACATATGGAGACTGCAGTTTTAGTAATGCTAGCTGTGCTAACATCGCTCAGAATGAACCAGCTTTTTTTTCCCTTCCGGGTTTAGTTTTATTCAGACAGCACCGTCTGATGGTGGAATAGATTCTTTTTGCTTAGAACCAATGAGAACCAACATGGTTTCACTGAAATGAAACCTTACTAATGTGAGATGTTCTGTGTCTTTTCCTTCAGAGACGAGCAACAGAAGAGTGCTACTTCCTAGAGAGGCTCGAGAGCAACAACTACAACACCTACAGCTCCAGGAAGTACCCAAGCATGTACGTGGCGCTGAAGAGGACTGGCCAGTACAAGTCCGGAAACAAAACCGGACCGGGTCAGAAGGCCATTCTCTTTCTTCCAATGTCGGCAAAGTGCTAACCGGGGGATCAGACGGCGAGAGATCGACAATGTGAAGGCAATGACCACAGTGTTGCATTGACATTGCCTAAAACAGCTGTGATGATTTGACTGTTCCATCTGATATTATTCAGCTTTACTTTCAAACGGCGCCACATATTTAACTGTTTAACTCCAGGATTTATCCACATTGAGCAGTCATAAAGCAAGTAGAGCCATGAACAGCACGGCTAAAGTAAAATCCATATTTAATATTGCAGGAACACATCCATACTTTTTAATATTCACGTTGAATAGATGAAAATTAGCTTTTAAAGCTTTCTCTTATATCTGTAACATAAAATTAATGCAAAATCAGGGTCTGTTTAACTGATTTAGGCTTTGAATAAACTGAGTTTAAATAAAAATACATTAAATAATAATACATTTTATATCAGCCACCTAAATGTGTTTCAGCAGCCACAACCAGTGACAACTAACTGAACCTAATCCTGAGAGAGAAAACTACAGAACCTGCAGTACCCAAACACCTTTAACCAGTCCAGTCTTTAAACTTGTTTAGCAGCGGGCCATAAGGCAGCAGCTGAGCACTATGATTTAGCAGGAAGCTGTCTGTGGTACAGCTGGTAAAACATCCCAGAATAAACGGCCGGCAGCTCCTCCATGGTGAGGTCGATCTTGTCGAAGCCCTGCTCCAGGCCGTGCAACAGCAGCCGGGCGACGCGGGAGGTGATGGGCGTGGTGCTGCTGGTCTCGGTGAGCTCGCCCACGTGCAGCCACTCGCAGCGCAGACACTCGTGAGTGCAGAAGTTGATGTCATAGGTGAGCGGGCTCAGCCGGCAGATGATGTACAGGTCCGACATGTCAAAGGCGCCGGGGTGCTGGTGCTGCTGCCGGATGCTGAGCAGGGATCTGAACTTGGAGCGGACGCCCGTCTCTTCGAACACTTCGCGGACAGCAGTGACACCTGGGGGAGATTTGTTACACATTTATATTAATGTGCAAAAGTTTTAAACCACTCCTTATTTCTTTATGCTTTGATTTCTACTTTACTATATTCTTAAAAATGGTCTTGATCATTTGTTCTCTGGGGCTTTTAAAGGTCTTTCCCTTAGAGTTTTCACTCCTTTTTATCCAATCCTTCTAATCATGGTGCGAGTCACTGGGGTTCACGTTGGGGTTAATTGAGGCTTATACCCGTTAAAAAAGGTCAAAAAGTATCATTTACATATTTCGTGTTACACATATTGAAACATGTACCTTCAATGTGTTTACAGTGGAGGATACCAACTCTGAAACTGTTGTAACTTTAACCTCCCACACCTGAAAATGACCTTTCTTACTGACAGATTCATAGTAAGAATATCAATAACTGTTGAAGTAAATTCACTTTTAGATTTTTTTTTTAGGAGTTTCTCAGTAACATCCTGCAAACTGTCTGCCAGAAAATGCCAACCTTTAGTTACATTTTTACTAAATAATGTTAGAAGGTAGGTTAGGTGGTCCTTACAAGCTGAAGTTAATATATGATTTGTAGCCTCTGAATCTGTAGCTGGTCCTAACCGAACTGGCAGAGGTTAAGTTTTTAATCAGACACTGACTTCAGTGTCATAGTTTTCATCCTGAACGGGCCGCGAGCTTTGGACGGGCTTTTAGTAGTCTACCAGGTGAATGGTTGATGGACAGTATTTCCTGTGTCACAAGACCAAGGAGAAAAGCCCCGAAAACCATCATTTTGCTCTCACTTACTGTTCGTTTATGTTAGAATAAATGTGTCCTCAAGATCCCTGCTACCTTTTTCTCCAATCTGTTTCTCACTTTTCTTTGTATTATTAGTTGAAAAAAAAAAAGTTGAAAGAAATGGTGAAAAAATGCTGTCCTCTGCCAGATTTAATTATTGGACCCTGTCTCTATGGCTGTTGAGGAACAGATGTTGTAAACATTGTTGAGCACAAACATCTCTCTCTGTCAGGTTAATGACCTTTCCGATGTAGCACATGGTGTCCATCTGCTCCTGCTGTGTGATGAAGGCCTGCTATTCCTGGCCGTTCGGCTTCAGAGTGGTTTTCTGGTAACCTCCAAACGCAAAGACTATTGTGTTGTGCATGCTCATTGGCAAAAAGCAACCAGAGTCCAAAGAAAAACGTAAGAACCATTAATCTGGGTCACTTTAGGGGATTCCAGGTAAATGAAACTGCTTGGAAGCAAAATATGAGGAAATGAGGGTTAAGACTTCTGCACAGAATTGTAAATAGGACCCTAACAATTAAAAATGTTTATACTGCATTTAATCCTGCAGTTCAGATGGAACAGACGTACATTTTGATTGTATATTTTTTGTGTAAACCCAGTTTGACGCTGCTTTTTGTGTGGAATCATGTAAATACTTTTAACGCTGCTTTTAAAATGTTACAAAGGTTCCAGAGGGAGAATCAAGGTACATCATGTACCTTATTTTGTACAAATCAAATTAATGTATATGTGATATTTTAAAGGATTTAGTTAAATGTAGTGTAGTAGTATTTGTTGTTTTTTTCTCGCTCTGCTGAGTGTGACACTCACCGATATTCTCTCCTGGATCAGACAAACCGCCAGGAAACTTCCAGGCGTTCTTGGTCTGGAATCAGAGAGGAAATCTGAAATTTTACACGAGTCATTGAAACGAATTTGCAGAAAGATACCATCAGCAACATAGCATCAGCTGCTTCTCTCCATAAATGCTTGACGTTTATTTTCCTCTTTTAAAAGATGGACCTCAGTGGTTCAGGCCAGAGCTAATACTTACACAGGAAGGGAAAAGGTTCTCCTCGGAGCATCTGGGCCGAAGTAACTGGTGAAGCTGCTTCAACACACTGATATTTTATAACAGTATGCTGCTGGTTAAATTATGATGTCTGTGTGTATTTTTGTAGTTCTATGTTTTTGTGAGGAGAACAAATACACTGCAGCTTTTGCCCCCCTGTAAAGCTGAAAAAGGCATTGTGTTTGGTGTATCTTCTGAAATGTGCAGTTAGAAAGAAATAAAGGGATTCTGTGCTGCCCGACTGGATGTTTGTGTCTGAGCTGAATATTTAATTCACAGAGGTGCTCAGAAAATGCTGACCATTGGTCAAGCATCTACGCCAAACCCACCAGGAAATTATGAGGAAAGGAGATTAAACAATTGTTACATCATTCACGGATCCCCACTTCATTCCACACAAAGTGGGGATCAGTTAGTTGATGTTTGCACTGGTGTAACGGTTATGATCTCTTAGTTTGTTTCCAGAAAGTTCAAAACTCTTGATGAACTCATTCAGTCTCATAGGGACTTTTTACTGCCAAAGGGCCAGGCTGTTAAATCCCTCATTTCCAGTAAACTGCTCAGTGAGGAGGAGGAGGAAGAGGAGAGATAAAACAGTAATGTCACTTCCAGGCACTTAACTTTCCCACCTTTAGGTTCCCTTTGGGAGCTAATAAGATGCATTATTTGCTCTTTAGAGAGAAAGGAGTTGGAGACATCTAATTTGTGTTTGGGTGTTACATACAGGTCCTTCTCAAAATATTAGCATATTGTGATGAAGTTCATTATTTTCCATAATGTCATGATGAAAATTTAACATTCATATATTTTAGATTCATTGCACACTAACTGAAATATTTCAGGTCTTTTATTGTCTTAATACGGATGATTGTGGCATACAGCTCATGAAAACCCAAAATTCCTATCTCACAAAATTAGCATATTTCATCCGACCAATAAAAGAAAAGTGTTTTTAATACAAAAAACGTCAACCTTCAAATAATCATGTACAGTTATGCACTCAATACTTGGTCGGGAATCCTTTTGCAGAAATGACTCCTTCAATGCGGCGTGGCATGGAGGCAATCAGCCTGTGGCACTGCTGAGATCTTATGGAGGCCCAGGATGCTTCGATAGCGGCCTTTAGCTCATCCAGAGTGTTGGGTCTTGAGTCTCTCAACGTTCTCTTCACAATATCCCACAGATTCTCTATGGGGTTCAGGTCAGGAGAGTTGGCAGGCCAATTGAGCACAGTGATACCATGGTCAGTAAACCATTTACCAGTGGTTTTGGCACTGTGAGCGGGTGCCAGGTCGTGCTGAAAAATGAAATCTTCATCTCCATAAAGCTTTTCAGCAGATGGAAGCATGAAGTGCTCCAAAATCTCCTGATAGCTAGCTGCATTGACCCTGCCCTTGATAAAACACAGTGGACCAACACCAGCAGCTGACACGGCACCCCAGACCATCACTGACTGTGGGTACTTGACACTGGACTTCTGGCATTTTGGCATTTCCTTCTCCCCAGTCTTCCTCCAGACTCTGGCACCTTGATTTCCGAATGACATGCAGAATTTGCTTTCATCCAAAAAAAGTACTTTGGACCACTGAGCAACAGTCCAGTCCTGCTTCTCTGTAGCCCAGGTCAGGCGCTTCTGTCGCTGTTTCTGGTTCAAAAGTGGCTTGACCTGGGGAATGCGGCACCTGTAGCCCATTTCCTGCACACGCCTGTGCACGGTGGCTCTGGATGTTTCTACTCCAGACTCAGTCCACTGCTTCCGCAGGTCCCCCAAGGTCTAGAATCGGCCCTTCTCCACAATCTTCCTCAGGGTCCGGTCACCTCTTCTCGTTGTGCAGCGTTTTCTGCCACCCTTTTTCCTTCCCACAAACTTCCCACTGAGGTGCCTTGATACAGCACTCTGGGAACAGCCTATTCGTTCAGAAATTTCTTTCTGGGTCTTACCCTCTTGCTTGAGGGTGTCAATAGTGGCCTTCTGGACAGCAGTCAGGTCAGCAGTCTTACCCATGATTGGGGTTTTGAGTGATGAACCAGGCTGGGAGTTTTAAAGGCCTCAGGAATCTTTTGCAGGTGTTTAGAGTTAACTCGTTGATTCAGATGATTAGGTTCATAGCTCGTTTAGAGACCCTTTTAATGATATGCTAATTTTGTGAGATAGGAATTTTGGGTTTTCATGAGCTGTATGCCAAAATCATCCATATTAAGACAATAAAAGACCTGAAATATTTCAGTTAGTGTGCAATGAATCTAAAATATATGAATGTTAAATTTTCATCATGACATTATGGAAAATAATGAACTTTATCACAATATGCTAATATTTTGAGAAGGACCTGTACAGCTGCAGTCAGACGTCTACATCCACTCATCATCAACATGAATGTCATATTAATTCATTTCCAGGGTGAAATGAAACTACCATGTCCAATAAGTAGAGTGGGTAGACATCCAGGCTGCACGGTGGATAGCGCTGCAGCAGGAAAGTCCCGGGTTCGAGTCCCAGCCTGGACTCCTTTTGGATGGAGGTTACATGTGTGGGTTCTCTCTGGGTACTCCAGCTTCTAACCAAAAACATGATTGTCAGGTTAACTGACTACTCTGTGTGGATGTAAGGTTATGTCTGAGCCTGTGTGAATGTGACCAAATCAACAATACATTCAAACTTCTTTTTAGAGCCTTTAAAACTGTTCACTGTATAATCATGTAGTTCAATAAACCATCAAATGCCAAAAAAATGAACATGCCAGTCATGGACCTGATGAGTATGTAAACGTCTGACAGCAACTGTTTTGGCCTGTCCCTTAATGAAGTACAATAAGGATCAGCCGACCAATCACAGCAGGATTTGGAGAAGGATAGGTCTTAAAAGGACAGGTACAGAAACTGACAGTTTAGTTCAGGTAGAAGGTAACAAGCAGTGCTTCATAAATACCAAGAAAGAAGCAAATTATTATGTTATACATATAAAATAAACTCTGCTTCCAGTAGATCCTATGAATTAAAATAAGGTAAGGAGAATAGTAGGGACTCTACTTGTTTTTGAACTCTTACTGGCTGTCTCATTAACTTTAGGATGACTAATTTCAGCAGCATTTTGCGACGATTCTTCCTCATTAATGGAGATTTTATCTGTGAGGATGGAAATACACACACAGGTGTGCAGAAAAGATTTTGAAAGAGGTCCATTGAAACTGAAGTTGAAAAGCAGGGCGAGCAGTGGAACGGGGTCCTGAGACTGCAGCACACATTCAGGTCACGTTAGCAAGTTGTTTGCTGTCTGGAGCAACGTTGGTAAAGATGTTGAAGGAGCCTAATGTCTGGGAGGACTTTCAACCCCAGTTTGGATAAACAAGCAACACAGGTCAGTGAATAAACAAGACATTTTTAGCAGCAACAGGATATCTGGGATTTTCTGGCTCATTATTCTTACTAATTAACTAAAAGGCCTGAGTCATGGTGAACATTCGCATCTAAATAAAGACATGAATACTACTCTGTGCTGCAGGATTTCCTGGAGATCAGGATCAGCCTATTTTCCCTAAATCAGTGATCAGCAGGTCAAATACTAAAAACATTTTTTTCTGTTTCTTAAATGCCTCAAAACTAAAAACTCTATAAATGCATCACGTTTAGATGTTTTTATGCATAAATAGGGATCACTTCTAAATCTTCAGTTGGATTCAAAACTCCTAACTCTTTTAAATAACCTGAAGCACATTTTTTCTCTCTTTTACATGTTCAAGTCTTGTGAAAAAACATCTGAAGGGATTGAAATTGAAATCAGCAGGTAAGACCTAGAAGAAAGCTAGAAATCAGCATCGGCCGGAGAAAGCCTGAAGACTGAACTAGAGCTTAAGACTTTTAAAATATAAGGATACTGTCAAGAGGAGGCTGAAGGCTTTTGGACACTCCTGTAACTAAACTGTAACGGAAAGGAGGAACTAACAGGTGATAAAGAATAATCTACGAAGGAATTTACCTTGTTTTTGTCTTGGACGACCAGAACTTTTCCAGCGGACTCATCAACGACCGCACCTTGAGAAGGAAATCAGAATAATTCATTCTAAACATGGTAGGAACACCTCGTTATCCAGGCTGCTTAATAAGGAATTAATGGCTGTAAGAAAATATTTACTAGAAAGTTTCTGGATGATTTCATAAATGTGAGGTATTCCTGCAAGGTGAACATCTCAACCCTGTGAGCTTCAGTCATATTAGACCAGTTCATGAGTCTCTCAGACTCCACCATGCAGAGTAGATCCATGTATATCACCACCATAGGGTGAAATGGGGAATATAAAGTCTAAAGGTTACATTTTTATACATTGCTTTGGATCCATCCATCCATCCATTTTGGCTTAATTACTGCTGTTGGGATTATGATTATTAATTAATTACTATTTATCAAGAATTATAATTAAAAATCATAATTTCAGAAAATTAATTTCTTAACCAAAAATCCTTATTTATGAATCAAAATCAGAGGTGTCCTCTGGGGATGTAATTGTGGCTCAAAGCCCTTGATAATTACAATTATTAAATTCTCAGTAATAGTTGATAACTATTATTAGATGTCACTGTTTAATCAACCGTTTCTGCTGAAACGTGTGAAACTTTAACCTTATTTTGACTGACAAATCACTCTTGCACAAAATAAACACAAACGCCTTCTCTTTATCTACGTGAATATTTATCATATCAACAGCCTGATCCACCTCGCTATTCTGATTCAATAATCTTCCCCTAATCAAACATGCAAAGTTCTACACAAAAGGGTAAAATATCTAACTAAACAAGATAAAACAGCCTTGAGTGTGGATGAAATCAAACGAGCAGTTATGGCAAAAATACAAGAGGAATATGGTGTTGAATGAAGCTTTGGGAGCGGACCGCCAGAATGTAGGTCCGTGTAACACACCCACAGGGTCATAAACCCTCCCCCAAAGTTGTAAACTCAGTGGACAAAGGATCATAAACCTTTCGGCGGCAAACCAGTAAAACCAGTAAAGTTGAAGACAAAGAAAATGGTGAATTTCACCATGAGGTTATTATAGCAGTTCAGTGTTACAGCGCATCTGCGCTCAGGTGTCACAGTAAAAACACAACTTGAGAAGCTCGGCGGCTTCAGAGTCCAGCGATCATCAACATTCAATAACACTTGGCATGCAAATACACTTCAAACACTTTAGACTATAAGTGGCGACACTAAGTGGCCCTAAAATCCTCCTCTATCCTGCCCAAGCTATTTCTAATAAAGAAATAAAAATAAAAACAGATTTGACTTGATGTTGTCTCCTCTGAGCGGAGGGAGAGAGAAGGGGGGGGGGAGAGTTTCCATGCGTCCGTGGAAACTCAGGAGATCGGTCTGTCTTCGTCCTTTTCGGCCTCCTTGGCAGAGAGGTGAAAAATATGACGGACCACTAGTCACTAGTCGACTGGAACAAAAAAACAAGGAGGAAAAATTGGGTCTCCTTGAAAACTCTGTGGTTTTTTGTTTACGTGTTAATTCCACGTCCTCGATCGGTAAAGTTGAAAACTCCGGGCCTTCCTTTTCCCGGAGCCTCTTTTATGAGTTTTGTTCTCGTTGGGCAATGGGGAGAATGAATGAAAGTCCATGTGGGATTTCTTCTCCAGAGTGATGCTCCAGTTGTGTGGTAACCGCGTCTTGGTTTCCAGCGTGAAAAGCCATGGTGGGCGTCTCCGGTGCCCTGACATAGTCCGCTGTGACGCCCCCGTCCTATCAGCCGCGGTGCCCGCTGGGATTTGTAGTAGCGGACTATCCTGGGGTACAAAATGGCCGATGGCGGCATAACGCCTGGTGGTACAAATGGTCCAATATTCAGCAAAATATGGTCCAACACTGCTCTGAGTGGGTTTCCGTGTTTTAAAATCTGTGTACTCCAGTTAATGATTATTTAATTATTAAATTAGTTGATGATTATTTTTATAACTGATTATTCACAATTAATTCGATTAATTGTTTTAGCCCTAGACAACAATGACATACTGACATTTTCATGTTTTCTTTTATGCCTTCTTTTACTCATATTACAGTGCCTCCTATCTAGATGTGAGGGAAGCTAATTATTATTTTTATTAGGAATATTTTGGTTTTTTGGGTCCTGGGGACAAAGGACAAACAGTATCAGGGGAACCTCATCTCTTTTCTTTAAGATTTGGGTGTGCTGCCGTAATGAATAATTAAAGACCACTCATGGCAGGAATGCCAGGCAAAATGTTTTCAATGCTCTTCATTGAAGGCATTCAATGGAGTAAGGGCCAAAGCTTTACTCAAGCCAGATATCGTAAATTTGCTGATTGGTGCGTCTACACAGCAAAGCCCAGAAGCAACTAATGTGAAAAACATTAAAAGTTATGTGTTAAATATGAATACACAAACACACATTTAATTTGTGGAAAATAATGGGAAAAAAACCTCTTAATACTTTTAGAGCTAAACAGAATGAGTGACTCAACTGTAGTTGAATGATGTCAGCGTCCCACTTTAATGTTTGACATTTTTTCTCCCGCCTGAAAAGGTTTTTTTCCCTGCAGGTGGTGACTAAGAGAAGCAGCTATGTGCTGCTGATGACAGCTCTGAGTGTAGACGACTGAGGAGGAGAAGGAGAAGGAAGGAAAACGGGCCGCTGTCTGTTCGGTGAATGAATGTCCCACGCATGTAAAGATGGATGGGTTGTCCTAAAAGCCCGACTTGGACTTGCAAGTGGAAATTGATGTCATCCGCTATGCTTGTGCCATGTGATGCGGGAGGAGGAGGCCTGGTTTCTGTTCAGAGAGGCTATCATTAAGTAGGCCTCAACCCCAGAGACAGGAATGAAAAGAAGAATTACAGTATGAGTGAAAAGGATTCTAAGTCCCGTAGAAAGAAAATGTAGGCAACTTTAGTTAGACCTGAATGAGGACCTAGAAGAGGGAATTGTTGCTGAAATGCGTGATAAAATATCTTAAATAACAGCTTTTATGTTAGTTATACTCAGTTTTACAATAATTATAGGCTCACTTGATCTTTTCCTCTGGCAGATTATGCAGGCTAGCGTTGAAAGTTGTTATACTGGAACCATCCCTATCCTGAACAGAGCCAATATGCAGGATATTGCTGTTATTAACTCTGCTCTCTTAGCCAGAAAATGCTCCTGGTGCTTCTGTCTTCGGTATCTCTTTTCTGGCTGCCATTTTGCTGCCATTAACTTTGTGCTCTCTTTGCTTTTCTAACCATAGAAAGTACACCTGGTCAAGTGTTCAGAGGTTTTTCTCTGACTTCTATCTGTGCACCCAACCCCCAGCTGGTTGAGGCAGATCATCCCTCATATGGTTTCTGGTTCTTTCGCAGGTCTGTTTCGATCAAAAGAGAGTGGCTCCACTCCACAGTCATCACATGCTTGTTCAGGATGAGGGACTGCTGCAAAATCCGTGACTTGAAGATATTACCAACTGGCATTAAAGGATTTACTGTATCAGACTTTATGATTGCTTGGCCTGAATTGAACTAAATCTGACTATAAAACTGGACTGAACTGGACTCTTTCTACTTGGATATGAATTTGACCCGTTTATCTTACACCTTGAGTACCTTGAGACAATGAAGATGACAACGGAAACTGAGCTGAGAAAATTAGAACTCGTCACTAAAATGAGACATGTTTGAAGGCAGGACTGCTTTCTAAACACCAAGACAAGAAGTAAGAACCCAGATATGCAAATCATTGAATTTATGATTCATTTAGTGTTGTTTCATATTTAAAACATCACTTTTGTTTTGTTGGAAACAGTTTTTGGCAACAAAACAGGGATTTCTATTCGAAGAGGATGCTCTGGACATGTTCTGACATGCTTTGTGCATCTACCCTTCAGTAAATAAATTAAAGTCACTCTGCCCTCTGCTGGATGATCACAAAACTATCAACCATCCCTTAAAATTATTATTTGTAAATGCTAAAATGACATGATAAAAAAAACAACACTAACCCATTTCTGGGATGTGGTGGCTCTATCACAGTTGGTTGCAGTCTATGAACCAGAAAAGCTTGAGATCACAGATTAAAGTGGATTGTGAAAAATACGATTAAAAAAAAATCTGAAGATTCGTTTTTGAGTAGATTGTAGAATTTCCTCTTTTCCATGGCTTAGAAAAGTCATTAGAAAACTGTTAAAGATGAAGATGTGCGCCTTGACATAAGATTTCCTTATCATGGGCAGTTTTAGACAGGGCCAGCAGAGGCCAGTGCCCTTGTTATGAGCCCGGTACTGAAGGCACGATCCTAAATTTTCCTAAACTTTCTCATTTTTTACCTTTACAGTTTTATTTTAACAATTAATTAAAAACAAAGGTGTTGCACTTTTAGCTTCAGCCTTATTGAGATAGGATCACAGTTTTATTCTGCTAGATTGCAGCTCCAGAGCCACTTTGGCTCTCTCTCTCACTTCATATATGAAACAATGAAATATTCCCATTTTTTGCTTCCTTTATTTGTCCTGTGCCCCCATGAAAAAAAACCAAAAAAAAAAAAAACCACTGCCAATTTGGTCTAGAACCGCCACTGTTCCCTATCAACGTTATTTCAGATATGAAACTGTTGATTTATTCCAACAACAAAAATTGTTTCAGGGCATAAAACCCTACCTGCCACTCCAACCTGATGAGTAGCAAACCCCGGCAGTCTGCTTTCTCCTTCTCCCATCCACAGAGCCAGCATGGCGTGATCGCTTTTGGCATGATGGAAGGTGAAGCCGTGAGCCGCTGCTGCAGCGGCGCATCGACTCAGTGAGATAGGAACTTGCAGCCACACCGCCATCTTCCCATCGGCTTTCCACTGGACTAAAGAGTCTGTAGAGTTCAGACATCAGGCATTACCAACAATCCGCAAGCTCTTAAACATTTATTCAAATTAAAATGTCCTTTCAACACCAGCAGTGTCTTACAAAAGGTATTCACACCCGTTTAACTGTTTCTGTCTTACATTTGTAACTTGCTGTGGTCTAAATGATGCTGGTTGTTCATTAATATTTTTTTTAACAAACTTGAGGCCTTCACTGAAAATAGATTTTACACACATGGACTCTATTTACTAATAAGGTGACTTAAATGCAATTGGTGGCAGCAGATTTGATTCTGGGGCATCAAAGTAAAGGAGACAATTTTTTCCGTCCTCTCAACCTTCAGCTGGTCCTTGCAGATTTGCTCCTGTTAAAAGGGAGCAGTTCTTCTCCACAGTCGCCTCATGCTTGCTTTGACTGCTGCAAAGTCAGTGGCTTGATCCAACAGGGTGGGCTTTCGTAGGCAACTTTTTCCCTGTTGGCATTTTAAGAGGAGCTGAATTTGACTCTGCTGTATTAAAATAGATTGATTGTAATTAGATCTGAAGCGGATTCTATGATTGGACTGCACTAGAATATGTTGAACTGATGTGGATTCAGTTTGGACCATACTGGAATTGGATTGGACCTCTTTGTCATGTAAAGTGAATTCAATTGAGATATTTTGCTGTACGTTTTTGCTATATCCATAAGGTGAGGTAAATTCAAGCAATTTCCATTTATTCGTTAACATTTGAAGAATAGAAGTGACAATAGCTTTTAAAGAAGATTTAGTGAGAGAATAAGCCATTACCAAACTATCACTGACACGTCATTTTAATAATATGTGAGTTTATAAGACATGTTTTAGCTGCAGATGAATTCTGACAACAAACCTTGCAGCAAACTGCTGAATGCATTTTCGCTTATATCCGCCGGCAGTCCGACCTCAGCTAGGTTAACGGTCACTCCACCGAACCGGTCCACTTTCCCTGTCAAACCTCCGGGTCCCTCCACTTTGTGGAGCTGAGAGCAGGTGACAGCGCACGACAAGGCCCGAACTTTACAGCCGAACCGCTCTCTGAGCAGCGGGGACAGTCTGGACAGGAAGGCACAGGCGGCCATCTTCCAGAAAACTAGAAGAACGACTGTTTATAAAGTAAATATCTTCACTTCAACACCGGCATGTTAGCATCATGATCAGTACAGTTACATAAAGTCCAAACCGGATATTGCATAAATACCGTAATGATCAGTTCAAAGGCGCATGAAGACGTTAGCCCCGGCTAACCTATATGTCTGTAACTGATCCTGTCAATTATCGTCGTTTTACTAATATACTACTAAATTTGCTGTTAAATATCCTTGAAATAATATTTTAAAATTCGGCTCTGAAATAAATTAACAAAAAGTAATGTTTTGAATTTTGGCTGAAGCGCTCCTTACTGAGTAGCATAAACAAGCTAGCCAAAAATCCAAAATAACTGTTGAAAAGTACAGAAAATAAAGCTGCATGTGGTATTAGAAACATACCGAATCTAAGGCTGTAGGTCAAAGGTGTTTTCAACACCTTTAACAAGTTATATTTTAGTTTTTAAAAAGTCAAAGACAAAGAAAAGCTTAAATAATCACATATTTCAATAGAGTTTCGCATTATTTTTCGAGGTGGATCCATTCCACTTCCTAATAGATGTATAAAAGTGTTCTTTATTAATAGGAAACCATTTTTTGTATTATTAAATCTGTTTGTTCACACATTTGGAAACGACCACGACTGCAGTAAATCACTGGTCCAGTATTTTAGTGACGTTAGAGTAAAAGGAGGCGAGGCTACACTTTAACCAGGAAGTTTACGGCTGCGCTTTATGTTTACACGCGTTTCCACTTTCACGTGGAGAATATCTCCAAGGTGATCATGTCCTCCAAGAAGAATAAAAGCAAATCAAAAAGACCGAGTGAGGGGGATAATTCACTGGGACAGAAGGATGAGTCCTGCAATCTGCAAACATCTGGACTGGATGGAGGAAGAAGCAGAAGTTCCGACTGCAACTCATTCTCTGTTATAGATTTCATTGAAAACGGTGAGAATTTGGACCACTGTTCAGACTCTTAACTAAAGTTTGTGAAACTTTTGTTCTGTGGTGCTGATAGATGATCCTCCAGCTGGTCCTGTGGAAGAATAATCTGTTCTTCTATGAAAAACGGCATGGATAACACAAACCCAACATGACATCCTTTGTTTTAAGCCTGTCTGTCACAAGTAAAAGCTGTTTCAGTTTTATTTAGGTTGTACCTATGTGATTAACACGTCAAAGTTCCAGAAATATTAATAATAATGAATTTAAGATCAACTTTTTCCATTGTCTGGTACAACGTAACAGCTCCAATATGTATGAGAATAAAGATATAGAGCCATAAAAACAGTAGTAATTATAAGTATTTATAATTATAAAACAAGTAAAAGACAATAATGAAAAATTAGATCATATTCAATGAATTTCGTTTTATTGCCATGGTACATCCAAAAACAACTGCAATGTTGACCAAAGGGCTGTACATAAAGTAAAAAATAATGTTATAACCAGCAATAATAACTTTAGATTGCCTCCTAAAAATACACAGAACAGCACATGATGATGTGAGCATTAATGTGTTTGCACAGGCATGAAAAGGCATCAGTTATTACCTGTGCTTTATGTAAAAAAGTATTAGTCACTAAATTATAACCTAATCGAAAAGTTTTGTACCGTCTTATTACATTTTAAATCCAAAATCACAATCCAAAATTCACTTTGTCAGATAATTAGAATATTAAATAGGACAAATTAAAAAAAACATTTTTGATAAAAAAAACAACAAAAAAGGTAATTGAGAAAGAAGCTGGCTGTTCAGAGTGGTGTGTTCAAGTGTATTAAAGGAAAGTTAAGTAGAAGGAAAAATGTGGTAGAAAAGGTGTCCAAGCACCAAGGCTAACGGCTGCCTTGAGAAGATTGTGAAGCAAAGCCCATTCAAATGAGTTTGGGGGAGATTCACAAGATTAAGGCAGCAGCTGGAGTCACAGCCTTAAGAGCTAGCACATACAGACGTATCCAAGACACGGACTACAGCTGTCACATTCCTGGTGTTAAGCCCCTCCTGAAGCAGACATAATGTCAGAAGCAGCTTACCGAGGCTAAGGATAAAAGAAACTGGACTGTGGCTTAGTGGTTCACAGTCCTTATTTCAGATGAAAGCCACAGGGGTTGGACAATGAAACTGAAACACCTGTCATTTTAGTGTGGGAGGTTTCATGGCTAAATTGGACCAGCCTGGTAGCCAGTCTTCATTGATTGCACATTGCACCAGTAAGAGCAGAGTGTGAAGGTTCAATTAGCAGGGTAAGAGCACAGTTTTGCTCAAAATATTGAAATGCACACAACATTATGGGTGACATACCAGAGTTCAAAAGAGGACAAATTGTTGGTGCACGTCTTGCTGGCGCATCTGTGACCAAGACAGCAAGTCTTTGTGATGCATCAAGAGCCACAGTATCCAGGGTAATGTCAGCATACCACCAAGAAGGATGAACCACATCCAACAGGATTAATTGTGGACGCAAGAGGAAGCTGTCTGAAAGGGATGTTCTGGTGTTAACCCGGATTGTATCCAAAAAACATAAAACCACGGCTGCCCAAATCTCAGCAGAATTAAATGTTCACCTCAACTCTCCTGTTTCCACCAGAACTGTCCGTCGGGAGCTCCACAGGGTCAATATACACGGCCGGGCTGCTATAGCCAAACCTTTGGTCACTCATGCCAATGCCAAACGTCGGTTTCAATGGTGCAAGGAGCACAAATCTTGGGCTGTGGACAATGTGAAACATGTATTGTTCTCTGATGAGTCCACCTTTACTGTTTTCCCCACATCTGGAAGAGTTACGATGTGGAGAAGCCCCAAAGAAGCGTACCACCCAGACTGTTGCATGCCCAGAGTGAAGCATGGGGGTGGATCCATGATGGTTTGGGCTGCCATATCATGGCATTCCCTTGGCCCAATACTTGTGCTAGATGGGCCAAGGACTACCGAACCATTCTTGAGGACCATGTGCATCCAATGGTTCAAACATTGTATCCTGAAGGCGGTGCCGTGTATCAGGATGACAATGCACCAATACACACAGCAAGACTGGTGAAAGATTGGTTTGATGAACATGAAAGTGAAGTTGAACATCTCCCATGGCCTGCACAGTCACCAGATCTAAATATTATTGAGCCACTTTGGGGTGTTTTGGAGGAGCGAGTCAGGAAACGTTTTCCTCCATCAGTATCACGTAGTGACCTGGCCACTATCCTGCAAGAAGAATGGCTTAAAATCCCTCTGACCACTGTGCAGGACTTGTATATGTCATTCCCAAGACGAATTGATGCTGTATTGGCCGCAAAAGGAGGCCCTATACCATACTAATAAATTATTGTGGTCTAAAACCAGGTGTTTCAGTTTCATTGTCCAACCCCTGTAGGTTTGCATTTCATTCAGAAATCAACATCCCAGAGTCTGGAGGAGAGTAAAGAGAGACACAATCCAAGCTGCTTTAGATCCAGTTTCAACAGTCAGTGATAGATTTGATCCACGTTAAACCACTATGGTTTGCCAAGTCCAAAGTTAGGGCAGATGTTTACCAGGATGCTGACAAGCTTTAAGAAGATGCTGATTTCATTTTCCAGCAGGATTTGGCTCCTCACACATCCAAAAAAAATCACTGGGTCAGCGACTACTTTCAGAGAGTGACTTTCATATTTTCATGAGCTGTAAGCCATGACCATCAAAATGAACAGAAATAAACATTGTGTGTACTCTGTGTGTAATGACACAATATCATATTCATCCATCCATCTTTGGCTATTCCCACTTGTCGGTGCCGAATCGCGGCCCGGGTCTCCACCAGTCCTTGGGCAAACAATATCGTATGTTTCACAAAATTACTGAATAAATAAACATTTCAGTGATATTCTTATTTTAGATGTACTGGTTAGAATGGTTGCTCTCTAGCTGGGTGAGATGATGGCTTGGTGTTTGATATGGAGCAGTTCTTCATAAACTTGCTTATCTTCCTGAATCCAAACTGACAGCACTGTGGATTATTCCTGAAACTCTGTGATGAGTAAATCTAATGCATAGAAATCATTTACCTTGTTTTACATTTTCTGGACAGTATTGACTTTCTTGCAGCAATTACTGATATTAAAATGTCTTTAATTTATAACATGCAGCTCTAAATATTGACCATCCTAACTGTGGAAGAAGTCTCTAGATGTCTTAATAAAAAAACGTACATTTTCTCTGTTCCTCAACGTTTTTTCTTTTTGTTTACCTCACAGCCGATGACAAAACACCAAAAAGTTGCCGATGGACTTTAGCCCAGCTGAGCCTCAGTTCTATGAAGCCGGCCGGTGTTTGTATCGGGAGACCAGTCCTGCTGACGAGTCCGTCGGGGCAACAAGAGGTGAACTCCGTCTTTCTGTCCTCTTTTAAATAAGCCTAGAACGGTTCTTAGAAGTTCAGGAAAATACCTGAGAACAGCTGTTTTCTATTTTAATGTCTTGAAGGTCTTTAAAAGTTGGAAACCTTCTTGGTATGTTTCTGTGTTACTTTTACTGCTGCCAGTTCTATTATTTTTGGCTGTAACGAAAGAACTCATAATTTTGGTTTTGTAGCTTTAGAAAGTAAAATCGTGTCTTTTTTAGTTTGTTCTTTACATATTTAGAAGATAAAATCCCAATAGTTAAGTTTACTATTTAACACAAATAACATAAGTTGGTATTTTGCTTTATTTCCACATTCTCTTCCCTTGAGGCTCTAAGACATTATTGTGGTTCTTTAAGGCAAATTAACATTTACATTCTTGTAATGAGGGAGGGAAACTATAATTTTCAGCACAAAAGCATGATTTAGAAGCATGTTAATTAATACTCTGCAGGAGAAGCTTGAATGTTCACCTTGATAAGTGATGGAATTGGACTTAAAGAGCCTCTAGAAATACTGTTCAGCTGTGAAACCTTCTAAGTCGTTTTTCCTGTGTCGTTCAGGTGTGTTTGGGTTGGCCTGTTGCATCGTTTCCAGGGGGAAAAGTTGGTCTTCAGAAATGTGCTCAGAACAATCTGAAGGTTAAGCTGAGGGAGGTGGTGACGCTGCACCCGGTAACGGGTCCCGTGGTCCAGATTGAAGAGGTGGTTCTCTCTAATCGGTAATGAATTAAAACACAGTAACAAGAAGATGAAAGTCCACTTTGTTTTTATTTTGGGGTTTCACTCATCATGATAGAATAAAACGGATCTGCTCTATATCTGGTCATAAAATCACTGAAATACAACCGAATGTGTAGAAAACAGATTCCATTCTGTCATTATTTATTAAACAAAAATGAAGCCAAAATGTTTGGAATGCTTTGTTTAAAAAACTAAGTACACCCCATTTGATTGTGTAGCCTTTCAGAAACACCCTCAGCAGAAATAAGTCACTCTTTCCTGTCTCTCACAGTTTTGACCCAATCTTCTCTACAACCCTGCTTTGGTTCATTGAGGTTTGCAAATGTTTGCTTCTCCTGAGCTCTCTGAAGGTCCCATCACTGCACTTCAATCTATTTTTGTTGTAGATTTGCTGCTGTGGTTTGGATCGTTGACCTATTGCTGACCCAGTTTAGACCAAGCTTCAGCTGTTGCACAGATTCACATTTAACACTACATTTGCGTACAGAAGAGTTTATGGTTAATTCTGTGACTACTAGGTGATCAGGTCCTGTAGCTGTAAAACAAGCCCAAATCATCAGCCCTCCATCGCCGTGTCTAACAGTTGCTATGAGATGTTTGTGCTGAAATTCTGTGCAACACAGTCAAACATCTCTGCCATGGTCTCATCTGCCCAAAGCAAAATGTTGCTAAGGTCTGGTGGTGCATTCAGATTAGGGCTGCACCATATACTGCGAATAAATCGTCATCGCAATATCATTGTGTGCAATATTCATATCACAAAGGAGTATTTTGAGTGCAATAATTGTCGGCTATTATATTCCAAGTGTTATGAAGTTATATAATATTTAGCCAGTTGGACAGAGACTCACGGCAGAAGATGCTCTCACCGAACACAGATGAGAATGATCTAAGTGCTAAGTCCTGAAACAGAGCTAGAAGTCCCATAATAGTAAAAATATCGAGGAAGATTTATGCCTGAAAGGTGAATTCTGGTGCAAGTGCAAAGATGTTAAAGATACCAGAGTAAAAAACAATGTAAAAATACAGCAACAGTTTTACTGTGGTCCTCTTTAGTTTTATAAAGGCTGCCATCTGCTGGAAGAGGCATCCAACTGCAGTTCTAAATTATGTAAAAGTTTAGATTAGGAGTTTTTATTCCTCGATTTAGTTAATAAATATTTGTTTCATTTTCAGTTGTTAGAATTATTCTTTTCATATAAACATTATAGCTCGTACTGTTGCAAATTGAGAGAAGGTTTGGGAGGTGAAGGACGCCATGTTTATTGAAAAAAATGTCATGTAAAAAAACCTACAGCATGTGGGACAATGTCTACAAATACTGACAAAAATAAGGAGATGTGTCTAAACTAAGGCTGGCTGATTTACTTTTTGGTTTTATTAAATCAGTAAATTAACATCTAATTAATGAATTGAGTGGTTTTTTTTTAACATATAATGTGGTTTACATAACTTAATGTCACAAATCTTTTATTTAGCTCTAAAGATGACACAACGGATACAGATGAATTCAAGAACTTCTTTGTGAGGACTCTGGGTGAGTTCCTGTGCTAATCACACAGTTCTGATGTTGATGCTGCTCAGAAGCTGCTTCTTGAATGTGCAAAGCAGATATTTTTGGTGCATGTTAGGATGTTGGTTTGCACGGCTGCTAACTTGGCCTTGGTGTACTTGCGTTGTGCAGATTCTGTTTTTTTTTCTGTGTTGGGATAATTTAATTTCTCTTTCTGCAGTTGGAAGCATCATCTTGCCCGGGAATGTTGTCTCTTTGAGTTATTTTGGCCGGTCCTGCAGTCTGTGGGTCGAAACTATAAAAGGAGAGGATGGTGTCACCTTGCAGAGATGCTCTCCTCCTCTGGGAGCGAACGAGGAAGACTCCTCAGTTTTGAACTCCACATCAGCTGACCTCTCCTTGCAGCTCAGCATGCTCACTGTAGATGACGACGGCGATGTAGCACCAGGCACACCTGGAGGGCCAGGTCCAGCAGCCAGTACCCCCTGCCGAGCGGGCCCTCCTCCTTCCGTCTCGTCGCCTGCTGATCCCCTCACGCCTTCCTCCACCTCCCTGAATCCCTCCACCGCCGAGTCTGCAGAAGATGTCAGTCCAGACCATTTCATTACTTCAGCGCAGCCTGGAAATGCGTCCACAGCACCTCCTCCTGGTTTTAGTTGTAGTGACACGTTCTACTCTGTCACATGTTCCACTAAAGTCAGGTTTAACAGCAGAGAATGGCAAAAAGACTCGGATGAAGAAGCCCCCAAGTCAAAGGTCACATACAGCATGATCGGTGGTCTGAGCAGCCAGCTGGACGTCATCAGAGAAACCATCGAGCTCCCCCTGAAACAACCCGAGCTGTTTTCCAACTACGGTACCTCAGTTCTTCCATATCACTGAGCACTTGACTACCAGTGCTCAGCTTTATTTATTCATAATCTTTGTGAATTAATGACTCCGAACAGGTATCTCACCTCCTCGAGGGGTACTCCTTTACGGGCCACCAGGCACAGGGAAAACTATGATTGCACGAGCCATAGCCAACGAGGTCGACGCTCACATGGTGGTGATCAACGGCCCGGAGATCATCAGCAAGTACGGACGCATGGCTCAGATACCCTGCATCCACATTTTGGGGTTTATTGAGAACAGATGAATGAATAAGTGATGCCGGAGTGTTGAATTAGAAGCTTGCATTCATCATAGTAACTTTGGGCTTTTAATGATGCATTTGAACAGTTTGTTTTTTCAGTTTTGAATGATTAAACAGCAAATGAATCAGGAATTGGAAGGTTTTGTTTGAATTTACTAAGAAAATTGAGACAGGGTCAAAAGTATACATACACCCACACTGGTATTTAGTCTCTTAACAACTTGCAGAGGGAACAGCACTCCTGTAGCCATCAACAAGCCTCTGAAATAATTCTGGATCCTGGAGATTTGTTCATTTTCCTCCTCAGAAATCAAAGAGTTGGTTTAAATTGCTTGTTCTACTGCCATGACACATTTTCAAAAAGGTTGAGGTTAGAGCCATTCTAGAAGCTTGATTTTAGCCTGTTTTATTCACCTCTGATGTGTGTTTCTAATCTTCATCCTGCTGAAATACCTGGCTGTATCTAAGTTTCACTCATCTGACCCAAACTATTATCTTAGATCAAAGAAAATTGATTATAATGTTCAAAAACAACCCAAGAACTCAGTTTAACATCAACAGAGATTTAAATGGTGCCGACCAACAAAGAAGCCCCTGCACCAACTTACCTCCAACCAACAGATGGAAGGATGAAACTTGGACGCAGTCGAGTGTTCCAGCAGGACAAAGATCCTAAATAGTCAAGCTGGTTTGAAATGGATAAAACAGGCTAACATTAAGCTTCTGATGCTGTGTGTTCACTGAAAGTTGCATGTTTTATTTTTATCTTTGCAGATTTTACGGCGAAACAGAAGCGAGGCTGAGACAGATATTCACCGAAGCATCTCAGAGGTGAATTCAACCAGTTTCACTCTTAAATCTGCAAACTGATTCTTTTTTCTATTTTAAAACATTAAATAGCTGCAGGCAAAAAGAATCACCACTCATATTGTTTAGACTGCGTTGTCGGTAAATAACTCTAATAATAAGAACCATTCTTGCTTTGACAGGCAGCCTGCGATCATCTTCATAGATGAGCTGGATGCTTTGTGCCCAAAGCGAGAAGGAGCCCAGAATGAGGTGGAGAAGCGGGTTGTCGCTTCTCTCCTGACGCTGATGGATGGCATCGGATCAGTAAGTCATCTCTGATCACGTGACTCTCAACAGTACTCTTCATCCCTCAGGGGGTTCCAGGTGTAAAACATGGGAGCTTGTTTAAATACTACCTTCCATAATCCCGGTTCATCTGTGGTTCTGAATGCTTTCTAAAGACTGATTATGAGGGATTTTCTGAGCTTGCAGTTTCATTAAGGAGGGTTTGATTCTGAATTGATCATCGCCCCTTCAGCATTATTGGCACACCTGGCATTTTTCACACTGCAGCATTTAGAGAAATAACACATTAAGGAATAACGGTTTTTAATCAGAATTTAGCAGAATTTGCATCTATGGCACTTGAAATATAGTAACCTACCAAATTGCATTCAAATAATCCCTTACAGTTGCGATATTACACACACTGAAATTGGTGCAATGTTCTGCAGCTCTTGTCCTTTACCATGGACTCTTTCTTCAGGTCGAAAGGGCATTAGATCTGTGGACAGTGACGGCCATAGAAAAAGCAAGATTTTGTGTCTGATGAACCATGTCTGTGTTAATTATTTGCCAAATATATCATATTCTGCTGAAAGACCCCAAAACAACCGAAGTTCAGTTTTCCAGCAGAGGCCACCAGATTGTTTTATTTAAAATGTCTTGGTGTTTCAAAACATTTGTTTCCATGGAGAGAAATCAGCCCCACAGCAACACAGGCCCTCCACCGTACATAACAATGAACAAGAGGAGCCTTTCCACATATTCATTCTTTGTTTCACACCACAACATCCTGGAGAGTTTGAAGCCGAAAAGCTCAATCTCAGTCTCATCTGATCGAAGCACATGGCTCCAGTTAAAGTCCTGGCAGAGTTTAGCAAACTCCAAGTTTATGTTTGTGATAGTAGGACAGAAAAGGTCTCTGACAGTGAGCTTTTGGAGGTTTTTATAGCTCGCTTAAAATCCTCCACACTGGGGAAGCTTTTTTGTCACAGTTTCAGTCTTTTTAACCATTTTAATGATTCCTTTTACTGTAGACGGAGGCATGTTTAGATATTGGCAAATTTAGGAGGCCAATGAAGATCAGCACACATGTGACAGTCTTGAATGGCATGTTCTCTCTTCTTTCCCACTTTGAAGAGTGGCTAACCTAAATGGGCTTCTGTGTCGCATCATATTTACCTTCCAGGGAATTTGCCATTTGCTGACTTTTTTCTTTTATTAACGGGGAAATGTCTACTTATGCTTAATTAAAGCAGTGGTTTTGCATGGGTTTATTTTGATTGCACGTGATTTGTCTTTGATTTGCCACATCCCGTGTTGATTTTGACATTTTATACACATTTTGGTTGTCGTACTTGTCTCTCCTCGTCTTCCGCATCATCCGGGAGAGAGTCGCAGCAGACTCAGTAGAGACACCCAGACTTCTCTCTCCCAAGACACCTCCTCCAGTTCCTCTGGGGGGAGCCCAATGCGTTTCTAGGCTAGCCGAGAGACATACTCTCTCCAGCGTGTCCTGGGCCGTCCCCTGTGCCTCCTCCCGGTGGGACGTAAAAGGAACACCTCTTGAGGGAGGCATCCAGGAGGCATCCGGTATAGATGCCTGAGCCACCTCAACTGGCTCCTCTCGATGTGGAAGAGCAGTGTCTGTTCTCCGAGCTCCTCACCCTATCTCTAAGGGAGTGCCCGGCCACCCTACGGAGGAAGCTCATTTCAGCCGCTTGTATCCGGGATCTCGTTCTTTCGATCATGACCCAAAGTTCATGGCCATAGGTGAGGGTAGGAACGTAGACCGACCGGTAAATCGAGAGCTTCGCTTTTCGGCTCAGCTCTCTCTTCACCACAACGGACCGGCACAGCGCCCCCATTACTGTGGCAGCCGCACCGATCCGTCTGTCGATCTCCTGCTCCATACTTCCCTCACTCATGAACAAGACCCCAAGATACTTAAACTCCTCCACTTGAGGCAGGAACTCCCCTCCAACCTGAAGAGGACAAGCCACCCTTTTCCGGTCGAGAACCGTGACCTCTGACTTGGAGGAGCTGATCTTCATCCCAGTCGCTTCACACTCGGCTGCGAACCGCCCCAGTGCATGTTGTAGGTCTTGGCTAGAGGGGGCCAGCAGGACCACGTCATCTGCAAAAAGAAGAGACGAAATCCTCTGATCCCCAAACCAGACCCCCTCCGGCCCTTGGCTGCGCCTAGAAATCCTGTCCATGAAAGTTATGAACAGGACCGGTGACAAAGGACAGCCCTGCTGGAGTCCAACATGCACCGGGAACAGGTCCAAACTCCTGCTCCGCTTTTACAGAGACCGGATGGCCCCTAATAAAGGGCCACCGACAATGTACTCCTGGAGCACCCCCCACAGGGCACCACGAGGGACACAGTCGAATGCCTTCTCCAGGTCCACAAAACACATGTGAACTGGTTGGGCAAACTCCCATGAACCCTCGAGCACCCTGTAGAGGGTATAGAGCTGGTCCAGTGTTCCACGGCCAGGACGAAAAACCACACTGCTCCTCCTGAAGCCGAGGTTCGACTATCGGCCAGACTCTCCTCTCCAATACCCTGGCGTAGGCCTTACCAGGGAGGCTGAGGAGTGTGATCCCCCTGTAGTTGGAACACACCCTCCGGTCACGCTTCTTATGGAGATGGGTTCCAGAGCCCACACTGTGCGTGGAGGTGAGCCCGACTATTTCTCGTCGATATCTCTCAACCACCCGCACAAGCTCAGGCTCCTCCCCCCCCAATGAGGAGAAATTCCACGTCCCTACAGCTAGCCTAAGCATCCGGAGATCGGGCCGCTGAGGTCTCCACCATCGTCTGCTGCCTGATCCTTTTTGCACTGGTCCTTCACCGTTCCCCCTGCAGGTGGTGGGCCCACTGGGGGATGGCCTCGCGTCTCTCATTCAGGCTTAGCCCGGCCGGGTCCTGCAAGGTCCCGACCCCAGGTCTGGCTCCAGGGTTGGACCCTGTCTGCGCCATGACGTGCCTCGATTTTGTGTTCCTCATGAAGGTGTCGTGAACCGCTCTTTGTCTGACCCTACCAGGGGTATTAAAGCCCCAGACAACATAGCCTCTATGATCATTCGAGCTCTTAAACCCCTCCACCACGTTAAGGTGGCGGTTTAAGGAGGAGACATTTTGGTTTTTACTAGCTAAATACAGTTTTACTTCCTGTTTGGACAACTTAAAATTCAGATTGAACTGGATCTCTGGTGTTTAAGATGGATCCAAAATGCTAAATAAAGAACTAAAACAGGTGTGTTTTGAAGAATCTGGATATTGCGATTCTTATTTGGCAGATTTCTAGATTTCAAAATAGAACTAATCTAAATTAATCCAGGCTCCATGAAATTAGTGGCCAAAAATAAGAAGCCAGTTTTATTATTGTGTTGCTTCATAATTTGTAGAACCTCCGGATAATAAGACTCGACCATTATTCAACAGGTCCAAAGGTCCAGAAATTCATAAAACAATGTTAAAAGCATTTAGTAATTTTCGTCTAATAGGTAGTAAGTATTGTATTTTGTAAATGTATGTAGGGACCCTAGTTAGTTGCCAGACCCTCTATAATCTATAATATAAAATGCAAAATGAAGGTTGTTTTTTTTAAAACATTTTTTCAGTGTAAAATTGTTCTGTTATTACACATCTTTATCAGAGGTGCTGACAGGTGTGTGTTGGCAGGTTGTAACTGTAAGAAGGTCAGCTTCCCATGGACCAGGAGCTGCTGGTTTAGTAGACACAGATTTCCTGCTGCTGTCAGGATTCCTCATCAGGAATGCAGATTGTCATGCAGAAACCATCTCTGCAGGCTGGATGCACCTCAGACACTGTGGTTTGGATCTCTGGGGTGTTGTTATTTTCGCTCTGAGCTCTAATGAAAGAAAAAGATCCCGCTCAACCCTCCAAAAATACACACATGTACACACTTCCCAGAAAGTTTATGAAAGATGGTCGCCATGAGCTGCCCCTCAACCATAACTGGATTTAAGTGGAACTGCATGTCCGCCTGGAAGAGAATGCCTTCATGAGGATTAATGATGTTACGCAAATGGAGCAGCTCGCTCTCTGTGTCCCTCTGTCTGCAGGTCCAGAGAATCCAAGGTTACCAGTACCAAATGGGTTGAGGAATGCGGAGAAGCACTCCCTGCTCCGTAGTGTTCTTGTCTGCCCAGCAATTTATCTGAATGACTTCTCCCTTCGGAATAAAAATGTCGGAGAAGAGAAAGACAGAACTCATCTTGCAGGCAGACCACCCCAGGAAATGCAGGATAAGTTTAAATCATAAGAAAGTTAAAGTTTCTTAAGCACAAAATGCCCTGAAAACCAGTGAGCAAAGTTAATAAAGCTATTCAACTTAAATCAGGGCTGCAGATCTGTCAGTGTAATATTTTTGTTACTGGTTTATTTTAATACCTTTTTATCAATTTGCTGTTGAACATCCGATCCGTCTTGCAGCAAGAAGGTTCTGGGTTTAAATCCTGGTCTGGGATCTTTCTGAATGCAGTTTGCATGTTCTCCCCTGTTCATGAGTGGGTTTTCTCCGGGTACTCCGGCTTCCTCTCTCAGTCCATAAATGTGCATGCTAGGTTAAGTGTGACTGCATGCATGGTTGCTTGTCCTGTGTGTCTTTGTGTTCCCCTGTGATGGACTAGCGACCTGTCCAGGGTGGACCCGGTCTCGTTTTAATTTCATAGTTAATAGGACCACAAGAGGACTCCAAAGCACTCTCCGGTGAACCCATTCATTAAAGCTGGCATGTATGTGATTTCTCTGGGCTGTTTGATGATGTTTGGCCCGGGAGGCAAAACATTTGGAACCCCTGGACCACAGTCACAAACTTTTAATGTATTTCACTTGGATTTATGTGTTAGACCAACTCAGATTTGTGCAATTATGAAGAAGAAATAAAAGGATACATGTTTTTCTAAACTTTTACAGAACTTTTACAGCTGTGCATCTTAATTATTAATGTTTTACAGAGCCACCTCTACCAGCTTTGCACATGTAGAAACTAAGATTTTTGCACATTCTTTACCGTAAAATACCTCAAGCTCAGTCAGGTTGAATGGAGAGCGTCTGTGAACGGCAATATTTAAGTCGATATTTAATTAATATTTAGGTCTGGACTTTGGGTCATTCTAGTAGATGATAATGATATGATCTGAACCATCCCATTGTAGCCCTGGGTATATGTTTGGGGTTGTTATCCTGCTGGAAGGAGAACCTCCAAGTCTTTTTCAGCTACCAACAGGTTTTCTTTCAGGATTGCCATGTATTAACCACCATCTATCTTCCATCTACTCTGACCAGCTTCCCTTTTGCTGCTGAAGAAAGACATTACCATGATTTGTCATGGGACAATGCGTTTACAATGATAAAAAGTTTTATTTTTGCTAAAATGAGATTACACACAGGTAGGCTATTTACTAATTAGGTGACTTCTAAATGCAAGTGATTGCACTGGATTTTATTTAGGGGTATTACCATAAAGGAGGTTGACATCATTCACTCCACAATTTTCAGATTTTTTTCATTTTCTTCTACTTCCTGATAATACACTACTTCAATGACAGAAAATCCCTATAAAGGCTGTGGTTGTAATCTGACTGCATATTTTAAAAACTACCATGGTTATAAACATTTGCAAGGAACTGTATAAGATGTGTTTGTTTGTTTTGAATGGCTCCATTTTGTGATTCCAGGAGGGTCACTCAGGCCAGCTGTTGGTTTTGGGGGCCACAAACAGGCCCCAGGCCCTCGACCCTGCCCTGCGCAGGCCGGGACGCTTTGACAAGGAGTTGGAGGTGCGTACCAGAAGAGTTCGGTTTTTGGTCTCACCCTGAAAATCCCATTTTCCCATACCTACCTGATCCATGCCATGTTCTGTCCAGGTGGGAGTACCTGGTAGTGCAGAGCGGGCCGATATTCTGCAGAAGCTGCTGGGTCTGGTGCGGTGCAGCGCCACCACAAAAGAGCTGATGCAGCTGGCGGACGTCGCTCACGGATACGTTGGAGCGGATCTCGCTGCTGTTTGCAAGGAAGCAGGCAAGTAAAACTTTGTTCCTCCCTGTTGGACCATGAAGGCATCTCAAATGGGTTTTGCTGGTGAGAATGGGTATCATCTGTGGGGTCAAATCTATTTTTTGAAGATTTTCTTTTTTTCCTTGTATTACATTTAAGTTAAACGATGATTTTTTTTTTATCCTCTCCATTTAAAGGAAAGGTGGGATATTATTAGCCATTAGAGTCTTTAGAAATTCCCATCAGATTTTTATTTTTCAGTTCCTGATTTGGGTAAATTAATTAAAAACAAATTTTAAAGTCCATTCAAACCCATTAAATTCAGCCTTTGAGTGAATGTCAGATTTATAAAGTACAAAAGATAACCAAAGTGCTTTACATATTAACCAGAGTTCACATTCAGAGTAAAAGAACAGGTATAATTATCATAAAATAACCATAAAATCAGGGTGCCTATGCAGTCTGGTGTTTATTTCAAATATTTTCTGAAAAATATGGAAAAATATTCATAATTTCCACACTTGATTCCTAATTTTATGACCTAAAAATTGTATCCATACATTAATTCATCCTTTCTTTGCCCCTTTTTTTCCATCCCTCCTTCCTGTCTTGCTTCCTGTCTACTTTTGTTTCCTTACGACCTTTCCTTCATCTTTCTTTTGTGCCTTCCTTTGTTTATTTACCTTACCTTACCTTTCCTTCCTTACTCTTTCTACTGAACTTTCTTTCAACCTTCTTTCCTTTCTCCTTTCTGTGTCTTCCTTCCTTTTTTCTTCCCTAAGGTTTTTGCAGGTTTTGTTTATAAAGTCTTGTGTCTATTTTTACAGTAAGTTCAATGATAAACAAAATCAGAACTCTGCTCTTTTCAGTCTTTAACACCTGGAAATTTAGACATTATGTCTGGAACTCAGAACACTGGAATGACCCAAAAGGCTCAAAGAAAAGAGACGACTAGGCATCGGACCTAATATGGAGCCCTGTGGAACCCCAAAATAGAGAGGGGTTGCAAAAGGAAAATAACCTTTACTGTAACTCCTGCCAAGCAGGTATAACATTTTTGAAATAAATGATAGTTTTTATCTTTATCTGCAGTTTTACAGAGCAGTTGTATTTAACCAGATCTATAACAGAGTCAGATGACAGATGCTAGATGTCTCTTTGGCTTTGTTCCTCATCTAACTCCCGGATCTGCCGCCCCATTGTTTAGCACTGGTTTCCCTCAATGGCTCAGGCATCCAGCACACAGGTTATTAGGAAAACTTGGTTTATGAGTTTCAGTTTATGTTCCCTTGTTGTCCTGATCTCACTTCAACTTGAGTAAAATTGCCCAAACCTCAGTTATTTCTTGAATAATTTATTTCCTATTTGGTTTTTAACAAGTTTAATGACAAGTTTTCTTGGTATTTGTTTTCCTCCTAAAGCCCTTTTGAACAAAAGGGTTAGCCAACATTTGATTGATTTCCTTTTATTTCAAATAGAGGAAGTTGGGACTTTGTATGGTATCGTTCTCCCAGTGAGAGAGACCACGGAAACCACTAGTTATTGTGAAATTACTGTTCCCCCTCACCCATACTGCCACAAAGTATCCCGCCTCACATCCCGAGGACAGGCATAATGGCCTGCTCTCGATTGTGCGAGTGCATGCTTATTTGTTTTTCTGTGGA
This sequence comes from Girardinichthys multiradiatus, assembly GCF_021462225.1. Taxonomy (NCBI): domain Eukaryota; kingdom Metazoa; phylum Chordata; class Actinopteri; order Cyprinodontiformes; family Goodeidae; genus Girardinichthys; species Girardinichthys multiradiatus. The sequence continues at coordinate 44,824,430 of NC_061815.1, read as the reverse complement.
TGTGTGTCTGTGTGTGACCCCATACCGGCTCTTGGGTGGTCCAGCCGCCTTCGGGTCCGTGGCGTATTGCCTTTCCAGCCGAGGAGGGAGCTTGGACTGCAGCTCGGAAGCACTTCAGCTGAGAGCGTGATTTACTCTCCGCAGAGGGTCAGACGTGACTGGCAGTGTTTTCTGCAGAATCCTTCTCACCTCCCGAGGGAGAAAACAAACTCCCCAAAGCCTCCAAACCAAAATCACTCAGAGAATCTCGGGGCCTTTCAGGAATTTCACAGAGCTCCTGCATCTGAAAGTTGGAAAATATTTTCTCTCTGCTTTCTGTTAGGCCATGGAAAAAAGTTGCATTAAATTTGAAACAATTTTTTTTGTAGCTGAAAGTTAATTAAGGTGGCCACATTTTTGCACTTTATTCATTTTCAGAGGATTTCATGCATTCACCAGGAATGTGAAGGGTACAGATGTCACAATGGCCCGATGTTGGAGGCAGTGGTACATTAGGGCATATAAAAGTACATTTTCATAACCTTTTTAATTGCTACATTGCATGAAACATTTTGTTTTGTTTATTGCACACTGTAATAGATGATGTTTTAGGAAGTTGTTGGTTTGCAGAAATTCACCACAATTATCCCTCATGGTGTGTAGACACAGTCTCTCTCTCCACATGCCTTTAGTAAAAAAGGTCCCAGGTTCCCATTAACAACAGATTTAATCACTTTAAAAGATAAATGCAAAAATTGTTTTCCTTTAAAGCGGAAAAGCAATAATTATTTGTGTTGCTAAACGAAAGTAACAATAAATATTACATTCACATTAGTTTCATTTTGATACATAGATTTGAGCAAAAATAAATAATCAAAATTAGCTCTATTGGCCAAGACTTTCTGCAAAAAATAAGGTATTTGACTTCGGTATCAGACCCTCACGGTGTACAGACAATAATTATTCATATATAAGTGACGGACGAACACAGGACAGACAAGACTGAACAATGATAGTGTAAAAGATGACCAGCAACTCCTGCAGCTCCTGTGGAAGGTTGTACTTGTACTTCATAGTACAAGTGGAATAAATACCACTGGAGGACCCTTTTCTAGTAATTGGGATTTTCTTAAAAACCTACCTACCCAGAACCTTTAGTGTACCCAGGCTGTTTTTTGTATGCGTTTCGACCAAACGGTAGACGAAAAGAGTATCGTTTCGGAAACGATTTCCATACAGACGGCACCATATTAGAAAAATGTGCATCCACACGAGAGCACGCGGCACCACTGAAAATGCTGTAGTATGTATGCTGGGCCCCATGGTGACACTGTGACACTGCCACAGACACACACCAAAAGCAGGTGACCTAAGCACCGGGCATTCAGGGGCAACTCATGGGGGGAAAACTCAAATAAGAACCATCGAGTTTCGAAGGAGAGCTTTTTCTGGACTAATGATGAAGTCATGGTTGTCGAAGAGGGGCAGTAGGTTCTGCTGTAACTGCCATAGCCAGCAGTTCCCTTTGTGTGAACGCAACACTGAACGGCGCCATGTTTGTTGTTCTTGTGAGAGTTAGGGGATGCGGGTTACAGAGAGAGGTGGAGATACAAAGGCATTGTTTCAGAAAAGATGCGTTTCCCATGTGCACATGCTGGATCTGTGTGGACACTTCGCCTTAACGCAAAATACCTGAGCTACCTACACCAACGCTCCTCTCTGTGTGAACAAGACCAAAAAAGGGGGTTCATCTTAAGTCTTCACATTAAAACCTACATTCTTTACTTTCTAATATTTTCCTCGCGCTTGTTCTTTAATATAGCAGACGGGGGGATTTAACAAACCAAACAATGAATCTAGACATAGATTAAATGTCTTCAGTTGGAGAAGTCCGCATTTTGAGCCACTAGATGGCGATGCAGCACACTGGACATTTAGGATTGTGCTCTTAAAATCAACCACGTTTGACACTGATTAAAAGTAAGGATCTAAATTTATTAGGGTTCCACTGCAAGTAAACATTACTTGTATTTGTATAAAATTTGCACACATGGTGAAAGTTTCTGCTTCGTGTGACAGAAACAAAAGCTCAAAAACACACCAAGCTTTGGATCTGTAGTTGTTTCCTTCGGCTGCTCAGGTAACAATGAGCTGTGGGGGGATGCGTGCGGTCGGACGCGGCACTTCCTGAAAAATAAAAACGCGGGGACATATCACAGTGACTCTTGCCACGCTAAGGTCATGCAAAAGATCCTAACAGGGCACAGCTGCAGAGCGGCACACTCCCATACACACACCAGGGCTTTCTATATTTAATGCATACGAGACGCATTTTTGGGTTTAGGTTTCACATCCTGCTTTTGAGACAATACCAGTCTGCATTTAGGTCAGAGAATAGGACCCTTCAGTTCAGCTGTTCCTATCTGAGGAAAGTGGAAGGGAAGGATGGCAAGGCCAAGTGATTGTATGTCTTTTTGTGTGTGCGTTTGTGTGTGCACAGGAGTGGATGGAAATCTTGATGTCATCAGGGGAGTTTTTGTTTGTCCACTCAGAGCCCCAGGAACAACGTCTTGACGACAGATGTGTTATACAACCGATCCTGAACTATAGCGGATCACTGATCGCCGAGCCTAGAATGTAACGTCAGGCGAGAGCGAGCGCACACCGGATCTAATAAATCTCTTTTAAACCTCGGCCGAGGGCTCATTTTGTTTGAAAAACCTGTGCTTTAACTCGTGTGACTGAGGAAATCCAGAAATAATTTTTAAACCAGGAGAGAAAATAAAAACAAAAATGCATCTCAGTATTAGGAAGGCACCACTGACTTGATGACCCTGTTGTTGATCTGCATTTCCAAACACTCAACAACAATCCGATTTTAAAAAGTTAAGCAAATCAGTTGTCCTTTTATTGTGTAATTAAGACTGAGCATAAAACAAAATGAACACATTTAACAGATGAGATGAAAAACAGAGATTAAAACATATAAGTGCGATGATATTAACCACATATAAAGCTGTGTTGTGCTCTAGTGGTTCTGTTTCTGATGGCAGCAGATTGATAAAAAGGTTCCTGGAGAGATTATGAGGAGTCCCTGATAAATATATATAGCAGAGCTGCTGAAACGGATCCTGGACAGGGACACTCCGATGACCTCTTCTCTGTCTCGTCCATAATACACCCAGAGCACACATAATGATCTACTGATGCCACACTTCTCAGGTCACCTTCAGGAGTACTGAAAAAGAACGAAGGACTAAATCCTTCCTCCTAAAATTAACCCTTTGTGTGGGATGTTTAGAATATATAAAACCAAACATCCTCCATGTCTCTGGATTGCAGGGAGATTGGATGCAGTTCTGAAGAATAGGGGGTTTATTATTAAAAAGATTAAAAACTGAGATAACAGAAGATTTGTTTCAGAAATTTGATTAAATAAATGCCATACTGTGCCAAAGTTTTAAACCACTTGCTTTTAAATTTTTTTTACACACATGGGGTCAGACTTCCTTGTAATCTTTTAAAGTGGTTTTAATCCTTAGTTTGGTGGGCTTTCTGGATGTCTTTCAAGATTTTTCCACTCCTGTCCTGTGCTTGGATCTGACAATGACAGCATTCCGTACACTGTGAGAACAAACGGATGGTGGACAAAAACTTTGAACAGCTGACGAACAGCATCTGAAAGTCATTTAACATCAGGACGGACCTGACACACAACTAAAATCAAATACAAAGACTTTTGTTTTAGTCAGCACTAGGTTGCAAATGGGTGGAAAAGGTGTTAAACCACCTCAATGCCTCAGTTGTCTTAAACGAGGACCTCCAGTGGCCAAATGCGATGTTACAACATTCATTCTCCAGCAATGACAGTAAGGTCAGCATTGAAGCTGGGCAGTTCTGGCCTCCTTTCAGATTGTTTCATCATTCAGAGACATACTAATGATTCCTATGGATTTTACTTCCAGCCTTAATAGATTTATGTGTATATTTTTCCATAATTTAAATGTTCATTTATTTTGTTCTCTCTGTGAGTTTGTGTGTCCTAAGAGGGAACATGGTTTTCATCATCGTTTCATCCAGTCTGACATATTTATGTACACATTCAGACTTCGTTCTGCATTGTGTTAGTCACAGCAGAAAAAGCCAAAGATTGGACGCCAGTAACTATTTATAAACGTATTTCTGGCAGCGTCTATGTTGTATCTAATGTAGCATGTTGACATGTCTTTCTGACATGGCTGATGCCTGACGCGTGTCAGTGCGCATGCCACTGCAGGTCAAGCTGACAGGGAGAAGTATTTTTAAAATCCTTTATTTTATTGCTTGTTGGTTCAATGTTTGAACTCTTGATGTCATTTTGGAGTTTGTTGTACTGTGTAATGTACGGATATAAGACCTGCATGCATTTTGATGTAAGCTCCCTGCTGATAAAGATTCAGTCCTTTGCTGTTGGGTTTGCAAAAAAAAATTCAAATAATTTCTGTACATTTATAATAAAAGAACATGCATACAATTAAAACACGGATTATTTCTCTTGTAGCGTTGAACGGATCAAGTTTGATGCAAAGGTTTGAGAAGACTTGGAACTACTTGTGATCCTAAGACGTACACACTGCGGCTGTTTGAACAGAATGGATGTGAACAGCTCTACATTACTGCTGATTATTATTAATGTAAAAAAAAAAAGACTGAAGCTGACAGATTATTATGCATTTTTTCTTCAGCTTCATTTAGATGCAACAGTGCCAAGAAATGCAAACTGCAACACCTAAATAAAACTCAGATTCTGTATCAAGCTTTAATTAACAGCAAAATATATTGGTCAATATTCAAATATCTCTGATAGGTTAATAAAACGACAGTGTCATTGTTTTATTTTAAAACATGAATTAGATAAGGAAAAGTTTGTAAAAATTTAAATAGGTGCAGCCTTCCTATAATTTAAGGGAACGTAGGAGATGTACAGTGCAGACCAAAAGTTTGGACACACCTTCTCATTCAAAGAGTTTTCTTTATTTTCATGACTATGAATATTGTAGCTTCACACTGAAGGCATCAAAACTATGAATTAACACATCTGGAATTATATACTGAACAAAAAAGTGTGAAACAACTGAAAATATGTCTTATATTCTAGGTTCTTCAAAGTAGCCACCTTTTGCTTTGATTACTGCTCCGCACACTCTTGGCATTCTGTTGATGAGCTTCAAGAGGTCGTCACCTGAAATGGTTTTCACTTCACAGCTGTGCCCTGTCAGGTTTAATAAGTGGGATTCAAGCCTTATAAATGGGGTTGGGACCATCAGTTGTGTTGTACAGGAGGTGGATACAGTACACAGCTGATAGTCCTACTGAATAGACTGTTAGAATTTGTATTATGGCAAGAAAAAAGCAGGTAAGTAAAGAAAAACGAGTGGCCACCATTACTTTAAGAAATGAAGGTCAGTCAGTCCGAACAATTGGGAAAACATTGAAAGTGTCCTCAAGTGCAGTCGCAAAAACCATCAAGCGCTACAAAGAAACTGGCTCACATGAGGACCGCCCCAGGAAAGGAAGACCAAGAGTCACCTCTGCTGCGGACGATAAGTTAATCCGAGTCACCAGCCTCAGAAATCGCAGGTTAACAGCAGCTCAGATTAGAGAACAGGTCAATGCCACACAAAGTTCTAGCAGCAGAAACATCTCTAGAACAACTGTTAAGAGGAGACTGTGTGAATCAGGCCTTCATGGTAAAATAGCTGCTAGGAAACCACTGCTGAGGACAGGCAACAAGCAGAAGAGACTTGTTTGGGCTAAAGAACACCAGGAATGGACATTAGACCAGTGGAAATCTGTGCTTTGGTCTGATGAGTCCAAGTTTGAGATCTTTGGTTCCAACTACTGTGTCTTTGTGCGGCGCAGAAGAGGTGAACGGATGGACTCTACATGCCTGGTTCCCACCATGAAGCATGGAGGAGGAGGTGTGATGGTGTGGGGGTGCTTTGCTGGTGACACTGTTGGGGATTTATTCAAAATTGAAGGCATACTGAACCAGCATGGCTACCACAGCATCTTACAGCGGCATGCTATTCCATCCGGTTTGCGTTTAGTTGGACCATCATTTATTTTTCAACAGGACAATGACCCCAAACACACCTCCAGGCTGTGTAAGGGCTATTTGACCAAGAAGGAGAGTGACGGGGTGCTGCGCCAGATGAACTGGCCTCCACAGTCACTGGACCTGAACCCAATCGAGATGGTTTGGGCTGAGCTGGACCGCAGAGTGAAGGCAAAAGGGTCAACAAATGCTAAGCATCTCTGGGAACTCCTTCAAGACTGTTGGAAAACCATTTCAGGTGACAACCTCTTGAAGCTCATCAACAGAATGCCAAGAGTGTGCAGAGCAGTAATCAAAGCAAAAGGTGGCTACTTTGAAGAACCTAGAATATAAGACATATTTTCAATTGTTTCACACTTTTTTGTTCAGTATATAATTCCACATGTGTTAATTCATAGCTTTGATGCCTTCAGTGTGAAGCTACAATATTCATAGTCATGAAAATAAAGAAAACTTTTTGAATGAGAAGGTGTGTCCAAACTTTTGGTCCGTACTGTAGATGTTTGCTGCTCTGGAACGTACAGGTATGTGTTAACCCAATGCCAGGGTGGAAAGGCATCATCAATGACAGCAGAGAAGCCACCGTTGCTGCCCATCAATTTTAGAAGTGTTATAAGGCCGACTCCAAACTATTTTAAATTTATCATTCTGCAGTCAGAAAGATTTTTCACAAGTGGAAAAACATGTAAGACAGCTTCTGATGTTGGACGACCCAGCAGGGTCATCACCAGGGTTCAGAGTAAAAATGTAGTGTACAAACACTACCAATGCATATTCCACACTGTCATTATGTATTAAATAAAGTTGAATGCAGTAAGGAAAAGTCTGAAAATTTAAGTAAACTCGAAACAAAATAAAAATCTAGAGTTTAGGGGGTGTACTTACTTTTTGCCATGATGGTTAGTTATGCATATGTAAGCATTGGTCCTGGCTTAGGTCAGGAGGTTTATGTCATTTGTGTTGGAATACAAAGTCTGACCAAATCTGAATGTTTCAGGGAGATGATGCCGGATCATCGCTGGAACCTGGATCTTATTTTCCTGTTAAACTGTTTGTTCTCTAAATAAGGTGTGAACCACAAGTTGCACATGAAAACTTAGAAAACAGCCGCCAGCACCTGGTGTTATACTTACACCTTTTCACAAAATCCGGGGACTCTGAAATGACCACAAAAACCAAGATTTCCAGTCCAGGCCTAATTCTTACGTTGAACCTGAACCCAACCCACCAGAACGTTTCACAGAGCAGCATGTTGTAATGGATCCCTCTAGGTGTTCTTTGCTGTGTTGGAAGCTCTCATGTGGTCTTGCAGACTCTGGCGTCCCTCTGGAGTACAACTGAGCTCGGTGCTAGCAGATGACTCATTTCCACAGTCTAAACAGTGCAAATTCTGTGTAGCACGTATGTTGAGGTGCGTTTGGGCTTGACCACATCCGGGCGCGTTGTTTACAGGCCACTCTAAACAGGGGAAGCCCGTTGGACCTACCCGGGGCCATTAAAACCTATTCTGTGAAAGGATAAAGTCAGAGCACTGTGCTGTGCCCACTGAGAGCTTTTTGATTAAATAATTGCAACGATTTAAATGGTGATTGTGCATAAAGAAACATGGCTAAAAATGTTAGTGAAGCCTCCTTAAACCTAAGCCTTCAGGGGTTCAAAGGTTTTACCTAAAACCATTAATCATCCGGGCCAGCAGGCACAGGAAACGAGATTACTCCTCTGTGTCGAAACCAGGGAGAAAAACGGCAGCAGAAATGAGCGCAGTTTTGTGTGTTTGACATAAATTCTCTAGTGGAAGACTAAATGAACCAAACAGTGCTAAATGCTTGCTGATGTTTACAACAGCACCCTTGCCTTATAAAGGGCTTTTTCCAACTCATTTGTCCTTTTAAAGACTGCAGGAATTTCAGGATAGGCCACATAAATATCGGTCGGATCAGCATGTGAAGTTTATTTTAGGCGTCTGTTTATAAAAACCTGGAAATGTGCTGCTTGTACTTCTTAACCCCTGCACTTACCTTTACCCAGCCACAGCTGTATATATGTGTGTTTCTAAGGTTATATGTGTGTCCTGCATGTTTTTGCTCGTATTTTAATGTATCGGTCTTTGTGGTGCATTTGAAGAGCACATATTATTGCTGTACTTCAGCTCTGAGAACAGATGTTGGGGAATTTTAAATACAGGTGCAGAGAACGCTCCGGAAGCTGAGTAATGAAAACGTTCCTGTGGTTTTGTTATAGTGTAATGCCCAAAGAATTTCCACAATTCATTAGCGGGAAGCGTAACTCAGAAACTATGGCTCTGACCTGGACTTCCCACGTTGAAATGTTCTGCCTTAAGTGCAGAAATATTATTTATTTTCCTGCTGGAACCCAAAACCTGAAACCTCTTTAAATATTCTTGTCTCTGTTAATAAATTCAGTTTAGAATGACCTTAAGAGGGAGTTGTAGCATGGACTTAAGACTTGCAAAGGTATCCGTACCCCTGAGCTGCATCATAACCACAAACTTTATATTTTATGTATTTTATTTAGATTTTATGTGACAGATCAACACACTGTACCACATAATTGGAAAGTGGAATGAAAATAATACCTGGATACAATTTTCTTTTATCAATTAAAACCTGAAAAGTGCAGCATACAGTTGTATTCAACCATCTTTAATCTGAAATCTTTAACCCCAAAATGAAATCTATTTCAACCTTCAAATTAGTGAATAGAGTCTGAACCTCAGTGGTTTCTGAGAGAACATTAGTGAACAAACAGCATCACGAAGACCAAGGAACAAAGCAGACAGATCAGGGAGAAAGTTGTGGAGAAGTTTAATTCATGGTCTCCGGGCAAGGAGAGCATTAATCAGAAAAACCCGTGGTAACTCTAGAGGAGCTACAGAGATCCAACCCTCATGTGGGAGCATCTGCTGATAGGACAACAATTAGTTGAACTTCACAAATCTGACCAATATGGAAGACTGGCAAACAGGCCATTTTTGAAAGAAAGACATAAGAAGTTCTTTTTGCAATTTCTTACAAGCTATGCATGGGACTCAGCAAACATGTAGAAGAAGGTTATCTGGTCAGATGGGACCAGAATTAATTAATTCTAAATGCAAAACTGTGTGTGGCTGAAAACTAACTTTATACTTCTCCTTCCAACTCCATATGGAGGTGGCAGTATCATGGTGGGGGGTATGAATCAAGTGTGGAGGTTCAACTTCAAGCAGAACAGACCCTACAGACATACAGTCAGAGCCACAGTGGAATGGTTTAAACCAAGGCATGTAATATTTTAGACTCTAGATGTGCAAAGTTGGTAGAGACGCAGATATTTACTACTTTGTGTTTCTCTTAGACATAAAAACCCAGTTGAAAAAACAAGCAAGTTCGTGGTTGTAAGTTGTCAAAATATGAAGAACTTTTAAGGCTTACAATCACTGTTGGAAGGCACCTACTGCTATAACCCAGTCATAAGATATGGATCATGACTAATATAACAAGCTGGCTTTGTTGCTGTGTGGTTTCAGTCTCAATGAGAAGGAGAGGAGGTCCATCATGTGAGGAGAAGGTTTTCTGGGCACTTCCCAATTTTGGGGCTTTTCCATCAGTAGAGAGCCAAGTAGGAGCCACAACTTTAACATCTCATGTACTTGTACTCGATGTCTTCTGCTTCATTCGGGTTGCGGGGGCAGCAAACTCAGTAGAGACACCCAGACTTCCCTCTCCCCAGACATCTCCTCCAGCTCCTCCAGGGGGAGCCCAAGGCATTCCCAGGCCAGCTGAGAGACATACATCTCATGTATTTATTGTTTAATCCTCCCCCTGTTTGTGTTTTTGTGAATTTATCTACATGAATAATAATAATCTGCTAATTTATTTCTGAAGCACTTTTTATTTTATTTTATTTTTTTACTGTTTTTAAGTTTTAAATTTGACCGAACATAGCTCCTGACGTAAGGTTTTCTTTCCTCTGGTCCAGCAGCAGTATTTAGGGGCTGGGACCACAGTTTGTCTTGGTTGAAACACAAAAAACTGGTTCTAAGTAAGTACTGGCCACAATTACCACCTGGAACGGGTTTGGTGGAAAATGTGCATGTGAGGAGACCCTGAGGCAAACCCAAAGCATGCTGGAGGAACTGCATACCCCACTGTGGCCTGGGGGAGCCTTGGTATCCCCTACAATGAGGTGGAGGCTGCCACTGAGGAGATTTTAACTTTTTATAAGAGGATTTAACATTTGAAGGTGTATATCAATTAATTCCCTCATAAAGGTATCTGGTCAACATATTATTGGAAAACTCTACAAACTAAAAACAACTGAAGGAAAGAAAAGAAACAGGAAGTTCTCAATAAAAAAGCTAACTCTGAAGCTCGGGATCCAAGCTGTCATGTGGAATATTCACAGCACCATCCAGCGGTAGCAGGAAGTCTGCTTGATGAGATCATCCAGCCCAAATAAGGAAGGAGAGGATGTACATGAAGGGAAGATCTGTTTTTGATGCACATAATTAAGAACATCTCTGTTACATAAAAACAAATAATCTGTTTCCCCTTAGCCAACCCCACTCTGTGAACTCTTCCCTCTCTTATAATTTGGGCCTCTGCTGATGTTTTGCAAATGTGCATTCTTGTTCATTTAGGAGGCTCCTATTCCTTTCATTTCCCACTTGATTACCACTGAATTTGAAGGATTCTGGAAAGTACGAGTGCAAGAAAAAGTAAATGGGAATATAGGTCCACATGAGGTTCGGATTAAACTGTGTTGTGTTGCCTCTCTTTGTTTTTTCCTCCTCCCTTCCCATCGGATGTTTTCATAACAAAACCAAATGTGTGCATGGAGTCAGCCAAGAGCAGTTCAGAGAAAGTGAATCCCTGAAGCAAAATGTTAAAGCTAAATCGTTGAATCGGGTTTCCGTCATCCTCCAGGCATTCTGGCTGGAGCTTATCAACCCTGTTTCTCTTCATGATGGGTCATTTCTAAAAAAGTTTTTGTGTTTTTCCCCAGTTTGAGATTATCTTTGTAAAACAGTTATTCAACATTCATCAGATGTGGTTTCATACTATGGGACAGCTTAAGTCAGCTGTCCGTAGCATTAGGTACCAAAAAAAATGTTCTGTCACAGCTCGCAAGACTCAAAATTTATAGAAAACAAATTGACAAAAGTTTCTGATTTAGTGAAGTATCTGAGTTTGCGCAGCAAATGTCAAGTGGTTCCATCCATCCATTGCGACCAAACAATCAGCAATCGATCATTTGGTCGCTGATGTAACAGGTCAGAAGGGAAACCCCAAAGGTCCAAAGATGCGTCTAAGCCTGCGGGAATTCATTGTTCCTCAAGTTAGTCACCTAGGTTCTCCGCCCAGTAGGACATGCCCAGATAACCTCCATAGGGAGGCACCAGAAAGCATCCTGAATAGATGCCAGAATCTTCTCATTCCTTCTCGGCCCTTCTCAAAGGATGGAGATCCTCACCTGACCTCTAAGCCTGAAACCAGCCACTCTATGGATGACACTCATTTCATCTGCCCGTGTCTGGGGTCTCATCTTTTTGGTCATGATCCACATCTTATGACCATAGATGAGGGTTAGATTGTAAAGGCTTGGTAAATTGGTAACTTTGCTATTTGGCCTAGCTTGTTCTTTACCACAACAGACCACAGTAGCATTGTGTTCTTCCATTTCTCGCTCAATCTAACTCCAGTCCTTGCTGAAGGTCAACAACAGCACATCATCTGGAAAAACAAAGAGGCCCAGAGGACAGGGGACAGCCCTAGCTGAGTCCACCTGGAAACCATCAAGGTTTTTTGCTGAGAATGTAGACACACCTCTTGTTTTGGTTATTGTATAACCAAAACAAGCCCTTTAAAGCACTCCTGGCACCTGATACGCCCATCAACCCCCCCCCCACATAATTTCTTGTAGCATTGCATTTGCTTTGACCAAATTATTGTCGGACTGTTTCCTCTCTTGCCACATTATGCAGGTTTGAATGTGAGGAATGAGGCGAATAATCTGTAGCATCATGCCCTGTCATGCCTTTTGACAGGTGTATGTGTGTTGCTTTTAGTGTGCTCGCATTGTGAATGGTGCAGATGTATTGGGATCAATGGTGTGGAAAATGGCCTGCTGCTTAACTGAAGGGTATAATTTTGTAGCCAGTTCAGTGCCTGATTTTACCAAATTTTTCTACATTTAAGGATCAATTTACTTTCTGATTATAAAATTACTGCATTCTGTGAGTGCCCCTGAACTGGTCAGGTAGTTGGTAATTGAATTATTCAGGCCTTAGGTCAAGCAGTCAGTTTCACTTTCCGTTCAAGCATTCAGATTGGTGAGGTGATTGGTTCTTCATCAGTGCAGACAGAACATTTGCATACTGCTGAATGAATAAGTAATGGTGTTATTGAGTCATTGCTGTGATATTTGGGTAGCAGCTGGGTAAATGTTCTGGCAGTAGAGCATACGTTCAGGATGTGGCGTGAGAGAGCTGAAACAAGCGTTCATGCAGTGAAACAAGGTTCGAGGTTAGTACACATGATTCTTTAGTCACTGCTGCTGAGCTTCTTTTTACGTTTTACTCTGCCTCGCATCGACATTACACTTTTCAGTTTCAGTCTGGAGCTTCAAAACAGACAAAAAGCTGAAAAAGGTAAAAAGATAGAACATTTCGTGTTGATATGGAGAGAAGGACTGTAGGCAGAGATATCCTATAGAATGAAGCCAAGAATGGGGACACGGCATGCTCACATAAAGCAAACCTGCTTGCATTAATTGTGCTCCTCCGTCTTTTCTCTCTCTCGCTCGCTCAGTCAGAGAGGCTCTGGAAAACATAAACAGGATACAGTCTTGTCTGATCGTAAATCCCCTCTCGTCTGCTGTCTGGCCTCCGGCCGTGTACCACGTCCGTTCCCCACCAGCCCTCAAACACTCCATCTCCCGCAAAGACCCCCACCCAAATCCGCTTCGTTTGTGTATTTGTGCAATGCGTGAGCTTTAGATTCTGACAACTTGTTACCCAACTCTTTGGAGTATGTCACACACACTCTGCACATAACCGATGTGTGCAAAGTTGTGACACATGTCACAAAAAGTATTTCTATAAAATCATTGTGGGCAAAGTAATGATCTCTACTAAAGGCCAAGTTGAGGGAAAAGCTGGAATGGTATTTTTGCAGAGAATGTGCTTCAGACCAAGGCTCTTAATCAATCTCCATTTCCTTTGTGACATGGATAACAACTGTGGCTGGTGAAACAAAAAGCAGTAATGCTTCCTTACTAACTGTGGAAAAGATTTTCCTCAATGAAACGGTCTCCCCTCCAAACGAGACTACAGCTGTTTTGTATGAATTAAAGAGTTTTAACATCCCTACCAGATAGAAAATGATATTTTTGTATTTTATTGCTGGTATTCCTTCCGATATATCTGATTTTGCGGCCACTTGAAAAGTTTGAGGTTAATTAGCCGATTATCAACAGGTATGAGGGGGTATGAGAAGCTTGATGATCTGGAGGCTTCATGTGTGTTTGAACACAATGCTGTGGAGTTCATCATGTTGCAGTTAGAAACTGAAACACCTGGTTTTAGACCACAAAAATTTATTAGTATGGTGTAGGGCCTCCTTTTGCGGCCAATACAGTGTCAATTCGTCTTGGGAATGACATATACAAGTCCTGCACAGTGGTCAGAGGGATTTTAAGCCATTCTTCTTGCAGGATAGTGGCCAGGTCACTACGTGATACTGGTGGAGGAAAACGTTTCCTGACTCGCTCCTCCAAAACACCCCAAAGTGGCTCAATAATATTTAGATCTGGTAACTGTGCAGGCCATGGGAGATGTTCAACTTCACTTTCATGTTCATCAAACCAATCTTTCACCAGTCTTGCTGTGTGTATTGGTGCATTGTCATCCTGATACACGGCACCGCCTTCAGGATACAATGTTTGATGCACATAGTCCTCAAGAATGGTTCGGTAGTCCTTGGCAGTGACGCGCCCATCTAGCACAAGTATTGGGCCAAGGGAATGCCATGATATGGCAGCCCAAACCATCACTGATCCACCCCCATGCTTCACTCTGGGCATGCAACAGTCTGGGTGGTATGCTTCTTTGGGGCTTCTCCACACCATAACTCTCCCGGATGTGGGGAAAACAGTAAAGGTGGACTCATCAGAGAACAATACATGTTTCACATTGTTCACAGCCCAAGATTTGCGCTCCTTGCACCATTGAAACCAACATTTGGCATTGGCATGAGTGACCAAAGGTTTGGCTATAGCAGCCCAGCCGTGTATATTGACCCTGTGGAGCTCCCGACGGACAGTTCTGGTGGAAACAGGAGAGTTGAGGTGCACATATAATTCTGCTGAGATTTGGGCAGCCCTGGTTTTATGTTTTTTGGATACAATCCGAGTTAGCACCTGAACATCCCTTTCAGACAGCTTCCTCTTGCGTCCACAGTTAATCCTGTTGGAAGTGGTTCGTCCTTCTTGGTGGTATGCTGACATTACCCTGGATACCGTGGCTCTTGATACATCACAAAGACTTGCTGTCTTGGTCACAGATGCGCCAGCAAGACGTGCACCAACAATTTGTCCTTTTTTGAACTCTGGTATGTCACCCATAATGTTGTGTGCATTTCAATATTTTGAGCAAAACTCAAAACCCTGCTAATTGAACCTTCACACTCTGCTCTTACTGGTGCAATGTGCAATCAATGAAGACTGGTTACCAGGCTGGTCCAATTTAGCCATGAAACCTCCCACACTAAAATGACAGCTGTTTCAGTTTCATTGTCCAACCGCTGTAGATTTTACCTTAAAAATTAGAGCAAAGTTTTTAATGACAGCTGAAATCTTCCTAAAATGGAAAAGATTAGGAGGCTCTATTTTAAGTTGACTGACAGGAAATAAGGTGGAGAGAGAGAGGGCAAGGCATGCTGCAAAGGTGAAGGGGCTGGGACTCGAACCTGTGGAAACCTTCATAGTAAAAGCAGCCACAAATATCCGGTGACTTCCACTCAGAAGCACCCAAATCTGCATTTACTTCATTCATTAAACTTGGTTAAATCTATCAGATGTTTTGGAAGAAAGAATGACCAAAATCTTGTTTCTTAGAATTTTCTTTTTCCTAGGCCAATAAATTAAAAACATTTTCTTTCAATAAGGTCAACCTAGAGAACCATTTTTAGATTTTGGTTCTACAATCATCAGATCCCCCACAAAAAAAGGACTACTTTATTTGTTTCACTAACATGATGCATATGCAGTCTATTGTTGAGCAGGTAAAAAAAAAAGGAAGTCTTCAGCGTATTTTTGTTTTAACTAACCCAATGTCAATATGGTCATGTCATAAACATGTGAAGTTGTGAAACAACAATGGTTACCACAAAATGAATTTGTGCAGCCATCATTAGTTTACAACAAATGGCTGCTAAGGATATTTAAGCTCAATAAAACAGCTTTCTAAATCAATAAAAACCTAAAGGTGAGAGGTTCAGTTGTAGGGAAGAATGCTTCAGGATGTCCAGGACTGTGCATCAAGCTAAGAACGGTGTTGCCACCAGTGCAGAGCTTAACATTGGCAGCGGGTGGATATGAGTGCATCTGTCCTTCATGTTTTAAATCATGAATCAAATGATTGCATTAGCTCCTTAGCAGCCATCAAGTGCTGCAAAGGCTTGTTAATCACCCATTTATTTAAGTCAGGTGTGTGAAGGCAGTGAAACACCTAAAGCATGCAGGACAGTGGATCCTAAGGACCAGGATTGAAAACCACTGCTCTAAATGACTCTACTTATTTATTAATAAAAGCTTTTAAAACGTGTTAATGTCTGCGATGGACTGGCGACCTGTCCAGGGTGTACCCCGCCTCTCGCCCATAGAGTGCTGGAGATAGGCACCAGCTCCCCCGTGGCCCACTATGGAATAAGCGGTAGAAAATGACTGACTGACTGACGTGTTAATGTTTTAGCTGTTTTACAGTACATCACAGAAACATTAAACAAGAAAAGTCCTAAAAAGCATTTTTGTCACTCACAAAAACCTTGCCGGACTGAGCAGTAGTCTAAGAACCTTTAGTTCGAGTGGCCAGCATTCCAATATTACTCCAGGAGCACATCCACAACTCATCCAGGAGATCACAAAATAACTTTGAACAACACTTAAAGCACTGCAAACCTTGCATTTCTGAGTTAAGGCCAGTGTACATGATGCAATGATAAGAAAAATGCTATGCAAGAATCTAATGTTTGCTAAAAATCATCTTGGTTCCCAAGAGCTTGGGGAAGATTTTCTGTGGACTGATGAGGCAAAAGTGGAACTTTTTGGAAGTTGTATTTCCTGTTACATCTGGAGTAAAACGTATAAGACTATTTTGGAAAAAGACCATCATGCAGTCAGCCAAGCATGGCTTTTGCAGTGTCAGGGTATGAGGCTGCTTTGCTTCTTCAGGACCTGCATGACTCACTATAATTGATGGAACCATTAATTCTGCTCTCTAGCACAAAATCCCGAAGGAGAACGTCCAGCTTGAGTTCCTGACCTTAAGCTCAAGATCACTTTGGTTATGCAGCAGGACAGTGATCAACAGCGCAGGAGCAAGTCTACCTCAGAATTGCTAACTGAATGAAGTTCTTTTTAGTGGCCTAGTCAAAGTCTGGTTGAATTAAAGCATTTAGAATGATCCAATAAATTCCTTTATAGCAATGTAATAGACTCGCAGGCTCCAGTTATCCTAAACACTTGATGACTGCTTTTCGTATTTACTCAGGTTCTGTTTGTCTGATTTTGTGCATTGTTGATCTGAAACAAGATGATCTGGATTTACCCTTTTGCTTGGAGAGGCATTGTTGAAACTGACTCAGTCAGACCAGTGTTTGCTTTTCATTCACATCCAGACTGAATGTATACAGTCCTTAACACTTCTAGTACACTTCCCTGCAGTCTTTCCTTTCCTTCCCATGATGAAGGTTAAATTATCTTCATTTTGAGATCTGAAGATGTTAGGCGTGTATCAATGCAGCATATGTGAGCCTGAAGGTTTTCAGAAATATGTGGGTTGGATACATCTGAAAGTTCCTGAGTGAAAACTTGTTTCACACTATTATACCCAAATGTTTGTTTTTTTGGTGTCCCAAAATTCCCCTAACCAAAAACAAATCCCTGCATCAATATCTGTTTTTCTAGACATGAGGACAGGCTTCAAATGTTTGGCTAAAGAAGTTCATTGCTGGAGTGTAAGTTTTTTTAATCTGTTCTACTCAGGTCTGCATGCACTGAGACGAGCTCTGGGAATTTCACACCAAGCGTCTGACCAGCAGCTGATGGGGACAGTGACTATCTCTCTGCAGGACCTCCAGTGGGCAATGACTGTTGTAAAGCCCAGTGCAATGAGAGAGGTTGCTATCGACGTGCCCAAGGTACAAAAACATCTTGCATCTTTGTCTTTCTTATTGGTAGATAAATTATTTGCTTATACATAATCATCTTATTAAAACTATGTGTGAAAAAAATGATTTCCATTTCAGATATAGCAAAAGACCCAAACATCCCAAATGATAAAAAGGAAGCCAGCAGTTTCTGTCCGTCTGTCCACAAAGTTCTTTAATGTCTATAAAACCTTGTAATATGCTTGTGCACTGGTGAAGCACCCTCTTCTCATTCCTGCTTGGTTTAAGGCATCATTCCTAATGACACAATCCATCCTGGAAGCTGCTTTTCTTAGCGCTACATCCAGCCTCGTGGTGGTTGTGGAAGGGATGAGGCCAGCTTGCATCATGCAGTTCATTGAAAGCACAATTTATAACCCACAAAGTGTCATCAGTTATCACCACTTTTAAAAGAAGCTCATCAGCAGAAGCATTGCCTACCTGTTCAGATGGTCTTACTTCGCTTTGCATCGTTGACCACTGAATCAACATGAGTGGAAAAGACCTCGTGGCTATTTTACCCTCTGTTGCAATGAGGATGAATGACTTTGTCTTCGCAGATGGAGGAAAAGTGGACTCAAAAAAACATTGGGAGGTAGTGGGGGGGGTGAGAGGACAGTGGTGAAACCTCAGGATGTTTTGGAGTTTGCATGTGCAAGACATAAGGGACAGGAAGAAGGCTAACATCATCTTCCACCAGTAATTGAAAGCAGATCTGGTCGCTGAAGGTTCCCGCCAGCAGCTAAAAAAAGAGAAAGAGAAGAAGAAACGTCCGATCCCTTCACCTCAGCCTACCTCCCCTTTTCTTTCTGCACAGAGCGCTGTGCTCTTAGCTCACCCAGAGACATCCAGTCCTTGAGGCTGGTTCCTGGAAACAAGAGAGGAGCGAGTTTGGATTTCTTTTTTTGTAATTCTTCTTACACAGCTCAACTGAAAGACCGGCCGCAGAGCCCTGGACTTGATTATATCCACATAAGTGCAAACATTTGTTTCTAACCCACTTTTATATAAGAAACTTCCAGTGGTGCTGGATGAATACGTGCCCAGAGTTTCTACGAAACCATCTCGGATCACATATCCAGAGATGGGAGATTTAAAGATTATACCTCACTTTAGATTATATTTGCATGTAAATATAATAAATTAAGGGGTAATTCTGTTGTTTTTTTTTATTAAGACTTTCACTTTTATTTTAACATCCGTTTTAAGCTTCTCCCTGGCTGCCTGGTTTCACTTTATAATTTCTGTGCTCTTTATCTCGCTTTTTTCTTTTCTTTTGTTTGTTTGGTTATTCCCCGACTCTGTCCTCTTATTCCCTTCAAAGGCTCCTTGTAAAGTTCAGAAAACAAGAGTAGAAGTTTACTACTTGCACATGGAACAAAAACGAAGGCATCTTCATACCCTCCAACCTTTTTCACATCTCGTTGTATTACAATCTATTTATTTATGCAAATAAAAATCTAAGAACTGTGTTACATTCAGCCCCCCACCCCCCTTTATTCTTCTACTGGCCTTGCGCATCTATAAATGCTATTTAGCTGAATCTAAAGTTCTCAACTGGATTTAGGCCTGCACTTTGACTAGGCCATTCTAACACATGAGTATACTTTGATCAAACCATTAGATTGGAGCTCTAAATGTATGCTAAGAGTCTTTGTCTTGCTGGAAGTCAAACCTCCGCCCCAGTCTTAAGCCTTCTGCAGCCTCTAACAGGTTTTCTTCCAGGATTGTCCCGGATTTAGTTCCATCCTTCTTCCTTCTTTGTTTCCTTTTTAAGAAAACCATCACCACAGCATGAAGCTGCCACTAAACTGTTTCACAGTAGACATGATGTATTTGGGGTCAGGTGCAAGTGCATCTTTTGCCACCAGTAGCGTCTCTGTTATCGTTTTTGATCTGACCAGATCACCGGCCTGCACGATGGTGCAGTTTGTTACACTATTGCCTTGCAGCAAGAAGGCCCTAGGTTCTTTCTGCATGAAGCTTGCATGTTCTCCCAGTGCATGCGTGGATTTTCTCCGGCATTCCTCCCAAACGGGAATGTTAAGTTAATTGATTGTTATAAATTGCCCCTGGGTATGTGTGTGCATGGTTGTTTGTCCTGTGTGTCTCTGTTGCCCTGTGACGGACTGGTGATCTATCCTGGGTGTACCTTGCTTCTCACCCAATGACAGCTGGAGATAGGCACCAAACCACCATCCCCCACCCCCACGAGCCTGCAAGGATAAGCAGGTATAGGCAATAAATGAATGCCCAGAGCACCTTCTTCCTCATGTTTGCTGCGTTCCATACACGGCTTGTGGCAAACTGAAAATGGGACCCTCTCTGACTTTCTTTGAACGATAGCTTCCTTCTTGCTGCAGGTTAAATTTGTGGGGTGCACGTCTAGTAGTTGTCCTGTCAATAGATTCTCCCATCTGAACTTTGGATCTCTGCAGCTCCTCCAGAGTTACCACTGGCCTCTTGTCTGCGGCCTTAATAAATGAGCTGGATTCATACAGACGTTAAATTACACATGGTGGGAGTAAGTGGGTGGGTGGGGGGTGTCTCCGTGTACTAATTGACTCCTGAAGGCAGTTGGTTGTAGTAGATTTCATTTAGAGGTAGTAAACATCTTTTATAGAACTTAATGACATTACTACAACTGGAATTATCAACCGGCTCAGGGTTTGCATAGCTGCGTGGTGCTTGAGTGGTTGGTTGAATGTGGATATCTCCCCACTCCTGTACTAGTGGCTGAGTTTCTACTGCTAACCTTATTGATCCGCTATGTCCATCTTCTAGTTTGGCCGATTTAATTAGCGCAATTAATGCGGTCAGTAGAAAATAGTAAAATCACCTCTAAAAGGGTACATAAAGAACAGAAAGTCCAGTTTGCTTCCAGCTTTGATTTAATTGTCTGAACAACTGATTTTCTAGTTACTGAAAATGAGAAAAAAGAATTAATGCCTCTACCTCTTTACAACTTAACAGCAGCCAAAGGTCAGAAATTGGTCAACATGTCAAAGATTTGCATGCAACCACTAAGAAAACGGTTTCCCCTCAAGGTTCTTTTACTGTGTTCTTCTGGAGCTTTTGGGCCTGTCAGCATCCCATCAGCTGCTTGATATTTCTTAGTGTTGGCTGAGATAAAAAGATACATTTTTGTTTTTAAAGATATTTGTGCAGTAGTAGGAATAATTTTTGTTATTTGCGAAAGTAGGCAGACAGAAAAAGGCGTGTAGAAAAGGGGAATACCTGCAGCCCAGGTCTCATGGGCCGGGACTCGAACTCCGGACTGTTCAGGACTGAAGCCTCCTTTATGGGTCGCGCTCTCTAGCGCTACAACATGCACAGAAATCAGTTTGTTTTGACAGCACAGGCACGTCATTGAATTTTGGGGAAATAAGGAATCATTTAAACATTTCTTTAGAGTGGATCTTCTGGATTTTATTACAGATTTTCTCATCATTGTGAACCCGTCTAGATTCAAGAAATCCATAATGAACTCAAGCATGAAGCTTGAAGTTTGTTTTATTCCACTCTAAAAAAAAAATTGTTAAATTTATGAAAACTTTTCACCAGGACTGTAGCTTTAAGTCTAGATTCTCTTATAATTTACCAAAACTAATGTCAGCAACATGTCACAACTATTTTCTGTGCTATTGTTTAAAGTCTATCCTGAGTTTACTGTTTTACTCGTAACTTTCTGTTCACATCCGACTCCTAAACCTCTGGGCTTGATCCTACATTACAGTACATTTTTCCCCACTCCTGTTTTTATTTCATTTTGTTTCTGTCTGGGCTTCTAGATGAGCACTTTTGACTTGCTGGCTTGCTTCTGGTCCATCTCTCAGCCTGTCCCCTCTTCCTCCCCACCCCTCGTCACTCCGTGCATTTCTTTCCTTCTGGCTCAACGCTGGCCATAAATCGCTCGGCATTTACAGTATGTGGCCAGATGCCAGGTTTCCATTAGGTGCTTCGCTCCCCGGAGACGGCGCCGGTGGCCTGGGATGTGTTACCTCTGTGGGCTGGGGGGGGGAGGAAGTCAAACAGATGGGAGGGGAAAGAGTTATAAGCACTGGCATTTAGATCAGAACATGTGATGCAGTGAAATTAGGAGGGTCAAGCTGAAGACAAAACAGAGATAAAATATAGAGAATTACAATGTACTTTGTTTCCAAGGAGATCGACTTTCTGCTCAAACTGGTCTTGATCAATAGTTCTTCTGTTTTTCTTTGGACTTTAGCTGCTTTTTCACTCATTTACTGTGTCTGTGTTTATGCAGCCTGCATAAAATGTGCAGAGGCTAGGTATTTTGCTTAAATGTTTTAACTTCAAGTCATTAATAAGCCGTTTAAATTCAATAGAGCAACCAATGTCCCTTCAGCATTGTTTGTCCCATTGACTCACATTCAAAATGCAATTTGAACACACCATCATCGCAATCTGATTTATGTTCTTATTTATTTTTATTCCTTTGTGTTGAAATATTTTTTCATGAACTGTAAATCTTTTCTTTTGCATGTGTGGAAGAGAAAATCAGCTTATTGACTACGATTTAACAATTTTGCTGAATAGAAATGAATAAAAAACCCATCATATTTGTGAATATTTATTATGTACATCGAGGACTGAACTTAATCAAAACATTCATACATAAAATTAAAAATGTATTTTCAAACATACTCTTTAAACAAGCTCCTTTCTGAGTTGAGGATAGATAAAGATGAATAGATGTAGGTGGAGCAGAAAATTGTCATCTTTTTCTTTCTTCTTAAAAAAAACAGACTTAAAAATGGCATTTAAAACATTCAAAATCAGAAAACCTCTCAGTAACTTTTGTGTGGTGGAAACTGCAGTTATTGATGGCATTCAATAAAAACAAATTTGGAAAAATATGTTTTTCCCTGGCAAGCATATTTGTTGTTTGAGAGACCTAGGTGGAGTAATTCATTTTATCTTAATTTTGTACAAAAAGGAATGTCGTTGCCAATTTTTGACTTGGATAATTAGCCTCTGAATGTGGGACAGGAAATAAATGAACTTTATGCGTTTTTATTTTGGTTTTTTGGCAAAAGAGAAACTTCTTTTTTCACTAAAACTGGTATTAAAGGCATTAAAATTCATAACATAAATAAGCATTTCTTATGTATGGTGAGGACTGAAGTTAGTAATAAATATTATGACATGGTGATATATTATATTTCTGTAGCAGTGTGTTAAAGAGCATTTGTTTTTTGTGACATACCAATAAATCTCTGAGACATGGGGTCTTATTTTCTAGAGCCAGAAACATGTTGAAACAGACCACATTCAGTATGCTTCACACTACAAATTAACTAAGAAAATACAACTGAAAAGCAAAATAAAATGTTAGAATTAAAAAATAGAATGATAAAAGAATGAATGTATAGTTAATGTAATGAGAGGACAAGGAGACCCACCTGGATTTCATTTTGTTCTGACTTGAACTGTTTAAAAAAACATTCTCAATGAATAATTAAAGATCCATTTAAGGGAAACTATCTGATTGCTGACCTTCCTGGACGGCCTCTCTGACTGTCCTGCCAAACCTGATTCCTTCCGTTGTTCATGTAATAAGATAAAGCTAAGTGTGGGAGGACAGAAAAGCAGCGATGCTGAGATACAACAGATAACAAACAGAGGAGCAGAGAGGATATGAAAGCAGATCAAACAGGATATGGAGCAGAGGGACGGAGTGGATGGGTTTAATGTAGAGGAGGAGGTTAAAACAACTATGAATGGGACAAAACTGAACAGTAAGGAAAGGGAAGAAGGAGGAATGTGAGACAGGAAGGGTAAAAAGAGACGTTAGCTGGTTTTGGATGAAGCACTCTCCTCCTTATCTGCTTTATCTCCTCCGGTTTTTCTCTGCCGGACTCTCTCCTTCCCTTCCTCCCTGCCTCCTTCCTTCCATCTGTCAGACAGACAGCTGTTGGCAGACTCGCTCTGTTGTTGTTCACTCCATCCTGATTCAACACAAGCCCTCAGTTCCTCCATCTCCCTCCAAATATGCTTTTAAATTTCTCCTCTGCTCCAACCAGCTGACGTTGGAGGAACTTGACATTCTTTGCAGCTTAAACATGGTCAGAAAGTGAAAAGGGGTCCTTTTAAGGGTTACTTGAGAACATCTCTGACATCAGTTCGCAATCAAAATTAGTTTGGTCCGTTGCATTTATTATTGGTGATGTGTTTGCTTCGGGCTTCACAGATTAGAAGTGCATGAAGGACTGGAGTAAGCTGAAGATTATTTATTAGACATTGACCTCTTCCTGCTGCCTTCCTCCTATATAAAACAGATTCATTTTGTTGATTGCATGTTTTTGACCTCACTGAACCCACTGAGTTCTGATTCTGTGAAGTAATACTGCTCTCTTCCACATCTGCTTCTGCACATATCTGACTACCTTCTACTCCAGGTTTTGATGGTGATTTTTGTATTTTACCTTATTATTACTGCTTTGTTTACTTGTGTTGGTATGAGCACTGTGGGCAAAACCTTGAAAACTCAAAAAAGTCATATTTTGGTGAAATAAACATGAATCTGTAAGAATTATTATTTAATGTGTTGTTGTGCCCAAACACTTGTATATCGGGGGTAACCTTTGGTTTTACCAGTTTTTCCCCCCTGCAACCTAAACTGCGCAGCTCTCATTGTAGTAATGTTAAACAGTGTTTTGTTCTGTTGTGAACGGCTGCTGTAAGCGGAGACTTTGAAGATAAATATCAACTACTTTGTAGTTGTCAGTTGTGTATGCACCATGCGGTCAGGCTGTTACATACACTTCTGTGTACTCCTGTTTTCAGTAGGCCAACTCTGACTGTAGCTTTCTGAACCAATTTACATGTAAATGTAGCATAAACAAGAGCACGCTGGGATGTGTGCACACAAGACTGTGCTTAAACAAACCTCAGGTTTTATTAAGGTAGATCATCAAGTTCTTTAATGACAGCAAACAAATATTAGCATTAATCTAATTAATATTTTAAAAGCATGTACACTGAACAATGCACAGGTTACAAGGTCAGCCTAGAAGAAAATATCTCGTCTTATATTTTATCAAAGTAGGACTGAGTCCCTTTGCTTCATCCGTCCAGGTCCGCTGGTCAGACGTTGGTGGGATGGCAGAGGTGAAGCTGAAACTGAAGCAGGCCGTGGAGTGGCCCCTGAGGCACCCCGAGGCCTTTACCCGCATGGGGATTCAACCACCGAAAGGAATCCTGCTCTATGGGCCCCCAGGCTGCTCCAAAACCATGATAGCCAAGGCCCTGGCTAATGAAAGTGGTCTCAACTTTCTGGCTATTAAAGTAAGTTTTCACCATCAAATTAAAGAGTTTTTCCATCCCTCTGTGCTGACCAAACTTTATCGAATTACTTTGCTGATTTCCTGATGAGTTCAAATCAAAGATGGTAGCAAAGCTTGCTGCTTTTCTCCTATTTAATGGGACACATAAAAATGAAAACATAATGTTTTACAGATGTGCCTCTGCATATCGTTTTCCTGATTGAAGGTTCTGCCAAAACTGTGCATATGAGTCAGCCATTACCCTAAGGAGTGATGATTTGTCGTGCATCTCACAGTCTCTGCGTTTGCAGTTTAACATTATTTATTGCATTTTCTCTCTTAATTAGATAACAGACATTCAATCATTTAATGTGGTGAATTGACAGCAGTTTAATATAAAACACACATCTATATAGAGATTAAAGAAAAACTGCGGCCTGTATTTAATGTTTCCTTCATAATTTTTTTTCAGCTTTTTCCCCAAAATCTGTCCTTTAGCACTCAGAGTCTGTTTACAGTACTGAACAAAAATTTTTTATTTCTTTTGTGTAAAAATAGCCAGATTTGTCATTTCGATTAATAGTTCCCTGCAGGACGCTGTTCCAGGATCCAGGTTAGTTTTCTGGGGCTATTTTTCTACTCCTGTTCTAGTTTTCACCAGAAGAACAAGTGCCCCTTTTCCACTTGCTTGATCTGGCCCTACTCAACTCCACTCGGCCTGCTTTGCGAGCGATTCCATTACTGCTCTTTTCCATACCAGTACCTAGTCGTTTGGTCCCTGCTCCGGAGCAGGTCCGACTGGGGCTGAGTCGGGACTACATGGGGCGTGAACAGACTGCTGTTCACTGATTGGCCGTGGGACCAGGAGAAATGAGAAGGTTTTTCAAGAGCTAGTGCTGGGAAAAGTTAATAAACCCGAAGAGAGACTACAATAATATTGAGGACCACAATGGCCGGAGCGGGTCATACTGAAATATAATTTCACTATTTACAAATCCTAAACCATGCCTGAAGGCTGAAAGAAACGAAGAAGGACACATCAGCTGTCTGAATTACATTCAGGTAGGGGGCGCTGTATTTAAAAACATCCTCAACCAGCTGATCAACAAAACACAGAAAGCAAAATACCACCATGAAACAGCATGTTTGGTTTGGAAATTTATTCACGGTCCTTAAGAGAACCACCTTCTGCAGGAGGGGGGAGCAGGCAAAGAGCGGCAGGCCATAATCAGACTGCTTTCATCGAATTAAACGGGAGGAAGACTCCGGTTAATCGGTGGAGCGTGAATATTGAATATCCAACCTAAAACTAACTTTATCGGGGTCAAAAGTGCGTTTTAAAGTCCTTCACTTCCTCATCGCCATGACTGAGACAAAAATTTCCTCATAAAGCCCAAAGTTGTAACTTCTTCAGGCAAATTACCGGTCCAGACAGCAGCGTCTCTCCTCTCTGCTCCCCCTGCCACAACCCACCTTACATCAGAACCCCTGAGCCTTATAAGTTCTAGCTGGGCTGTGGTCCAGATAATTATCCCTGTGGATCATTTTATACGTGAAAAGACATATATAAGACATTCTTGCATAAACAAGAGTGAAACTGAGTGGAGCAGAGCCGCACCGCCTAAAACGAGCCAGTGGAAAAGGGGCAAGGGACACATCTGAGTACCAGGTACGCGAATGTACTGAGTACCAGGTACCTTGGTACTATACTATAGGTTGAGATTCTGACGGGAATGTCTAATGAAATGTGGACCTCCAACTATGAAGCCATAGCACACTTTTCGAAGTAATTTCAACTGGTAATCTTCCTTTATAAGGAAGCCCTGGCACATGCGCAGTATGACTGCAGTAAGTAAAAATAAATGCGCACACATGCGCAGCTACTGATACCGACCAGTGTAAAACACAGAAGAAGAAGATATCATCAATAACAATGGTGGATTGCTGAGTACTGTTTGTACTGCTGACTCTTTTTTTGGTTTTCCAACAAATTGCTCATTTTCTTCTAATTTCAAACTAATTCTCAAAAAACATACTGCCAACTAGTGGCGAGTTTGGAGAATTACATGATTTTCATTTTTCTGGTGGTGTCTTGTGCACGGAGATTGTAATTTAAACATTGTCATGTGGATGTATTACCACAAACGGAAAAAACAATTCAGTTTTCAGTGGATTGTTGTCGTGTAAACAGGGCCTATGTGTGAAAGAAGCAAACAGTTGCTGCATGTGTTTATCTTTATTGTTCTTTTATGACACAAGGACATTCTTTAATAACTAAAACTCTGTGTACGTTACAAGCTCCGTCTAATTTAGAAGTGATTTTAATTCAGTTCCAAAGGGCAACCGTTGTGAAATAATCCAAAGTTATCCAGAGCTCTCCTCCCCTGTCTCTTCTTAAAGACATAAGTCTCTGTCTGCAACATTCATTTAAAGTTTGTTGCAATTACACTCATAAGGTTAGGAACGGCCTGCAGTTTGGATCAGCGCAGTTAATTTAAAATCTATTATAGCTACATGTTTAAAGGTGACATATTATACTTCCTTTTAAACATTTGGGATAGATATATGGGCTATACCAAACGTGTTAATTACATTTTTCGCACAAAATCATTCTCAGATAATGAGATTTCACCTCTTCAGTTTCCCCTTTTTTGAGCTCCTTTCAGAATGAACTGTTTTAGGGCTCTGTCACTTTTATGTAAATTGGCTGTCTGGCTGTGCCCCCAACCAGCACTTCATACACATGGAAACGAAACTGAAACTTATACGACACAGCAATAAATACTTACATGCCATCTACAGATTTGCCACAAACAGTAACCCTATGTTAACAAATCTGATACAGTCTGGTTTTGGACCCCACAAGCGAACCAAACAAAGCTGATGGCCAGGGTAAAACAGATGTTTGTAAAGTTTTTCCTTTAGAGTTAGGGTTAGGGTTTTTAAATTACTCTCTGTCCGGTATTGTGCCGGACCATGACATTGCACTGTGAAGGTTTGGCTTATAACGAGGGGACAGTTGAAAAGTGGGTGACAAAAAATTCTTAAAAATGGTCAGGAAATAATGGGAAATAGCAGCCAAAGTAAAACAAAAACAGGCTTGGAAACAAGGCAGACATGAGAAATACTTCATGACTTGTGCATCATTTTACATTTCATAAAGTTTCAGTCAAATTTGGCACATTCATAGAGTTTTCGTTTCAAATTTAGATTAAAATCATTTGAAATCACAGAGGTCTCTGAGTCGTTGACCCAACGGTGATGATTTCCTAAATAGCTGAAAGTGGTACGGCTACAGAGAGCTTCTTCCTCTGGCCTTTGACCCCTTGTTTGTCCTCTCTCATTCATCATCCCATCCTCTCTACCAGCCCCCCCCCTCGTCCCCCAAAGCTTCCCTGACCTTCTGCCTTTTTTTCAGTAAAGCAGAATAATATTCCTCCCGTTCTCTCTACCATCCAGTGAAATGCGCTATAGCTTCATGTTTTTTGTTGTTGTCAACTTGTAAATAACTGAAGGTTGAAAACAAAGGTCCTACCCACAACATGCTTTGGAGATAGAGAAATGCTCTATTTGGGAAATTACAAAAATCCAGGTGAGAACTACTGTATGTTTAAGTGAAAATTTAGCAAAGCTTTGGAGACTGATACAAGGCAACACCCTCCAAACATAATGACTTCCCTGGTATAGATGTGTGAAAAGCCTCCAAATAAATTCAGCTTTTATTGCAGATGTTCCAGATTGTCTTCTATTCAGCTCACCCCACAGGTTTTGTATAGGATTTAGGTCTGCTAAATAAAACAGCATTGGGAAAAGCTTTTTTTGTGACAAGTGGAATCATTTATGTGTTTCAGTTTTCTGAAGTCCACCAGATTTTTATTTTAAAATGTTCTGGTATTTCAAGGAGTTCATGAAGCCATCCACTCTAAGAAGGCTCCCATGGCCTTTGGAAGTGAAACAAGCCCACAGCATCACATCTCAATTATTGCTCTGATTGGAGATATAGGCACCAATAGGTGGTTTTTGCAGCCTCTTCCTGACTTGTGTAGATTTATCAGACGTTTTAATTGAACGTCATGTTCTCTTGCCTTTCCCATTTTGAAATATGGCTTAGAGCAATGGGCGTATTTATACTCCATCTTAAAGAATAAAGCATAAATTACTGAAATTCTTTGGTTAAGTTAATGTTATAGCTATTGCTCGTCACATATACAAAAAAACAATTTTTTGTTGTGGTGCCACAAAAGTTGGAGGTGCTGAACTACTTAAACTACAATTTGTCCCCTAAGGTTCTGCAGCCAGTTTAAAGTTATCACCAAGAGAATCTGCTCTTTGAAACGGGATTAAAAACATCCTGCCCAGGCTGCTGAAATTCGCTCTCAACCATCTGCAATAACAGTATCAGGTTTTTCCAGGTCCGCGGTTGCTTTGACACAGATACGTTATCCTGATTTAAATGTGGATACTTAAGGGGCTCTGCCTGTTTCCTCTGTCGAAAAAAAAACATATTATCATCTTGTCTATTTCAGTTTCCTCCCCTCAGCTACCCAAACACACTCACAGCCGCAGATGCATACCTGCACGCCAGCATGTGCACGCACACACACACACTGACACATTTCGTATCTCTG
The DNA here is from genome assembly GCF_021462225.1 of Girardinichthys multiradiatus. Taxonomy (NCBI): domain Eukaryota; kingdom Metazoa; phylum Chordata; class Actinopteri; order Cyprinodontiformes; family Goodeidae; genus Girardinichthys; species Girardinichthys multiradiatus. The sequence continues at coordinate 44,795,011 of NC_061815.1, read as the reverse complement.
ATTGTGTCACCACATCCATGCCTCAGCTCTTCCAAGCAGCGAGGAGCCTGGGCATAATGAGTCAATCTCCACACTTACAGCAGGAGACAAAAGGGCTGGAAGTTAAGTGTCGTGTCGTCAATCAGCTAAGAGGTGTTGAAAGAGTAGATTGCAGTGGAGGAAGTTCTTCTTAAGGCTGAGGGGATGTTTGTCTGCTGTGAGCAGGAGAGAGTCGAGTGTTTTAAAGGACTAAAAAGGTTTAAAAATAAGAGGTTCCAGAGAAGAAATTGTTAAAATAAAACAGAGTAATGTTAGTGCCAAGACAAGTTAAATTCATTTTTATATCATGTATAGAAGCTATGTCTATACTAAGATGGTAAAAAAAATAAATAAAAAAAGTAGATAAAATATAAACCACACATTGATTTCCACATCCACATTGAAAACCCCACAAATTTAAAACAACTGTTGCAGAATTTTTGCAGCTAATTCACTTTATTTATAAAATCAGTCAAGTCATAACAGATGTCTTCTCAACCTCTCGACTTCTCAATTTACAAAAGAGGTCCAATTTAAATCCAATGTATGGCTGCAGCTAATGACTATTTTAGTAATCAAATATTCTACCGATGAATCGAGTAATCAAATAAAAAATTGCCGCGCTGCAGATTTTTCATTTAACTACTTCAGCTTATTTTATGAGTAATAGAAATACATAAAAGAGAAAGTAAACATATAATTTGATTCCTATCTGAAAGTCAAGAGTCAACATCGTATTAACCTAAAATAGAAGAATACAGCATCGCTTTACTGGAACATTTGTAGAAAATCTGCAGCTAAAACAAAAATTTCCAACCTCAGCATGTCAGAGCTCAGCCTTTTTTGGTTGACCAATACAACGCTGGCTGCCTCTGTAGTCAAGATGGACACAAACAAAAAAGTGACACTTGTATATTGGATTCTGGATTTTTACAGAGATTTTTTTTAAAAGCATAATGTCATCCAGATAAAATGGAACCCTTGCAGTGTACTTGGGTGCCAAGTTACACTCTTCTTGTTTTTTAGTGCAAAAACTGATAAGAAATAAAAAAAGGTGCTTAATGGGAGATTCTTTACAGGATTTGAACCAGGTCAAGCTAAAACTATACCACTTGAGGAGTTCTGGAGCATATTTGCAGAGAAAGAAGGCTTATCATCTTTAAAGAAAAATGTATATATTTTTTGTACAGTTTTGGCCGAATTGCTGCTCTGATTGGGTTATTCTTTCAGCAAATGACATGTTTTAGAGTCTGTATATTGCAGTTAACAATTCAATAACTAAGTTAGTTGACAATTATTTCAATAAATGATTAATCCAATTAAATGTTTCAGCCCTAATCCAGTTACATAGAATCTAAATTGTAATTTCAGTTCATGCCAGTCATAAGTTAGATACAATACAATACTTGTAATACTGTATTTTATTCTGTTTAATAAGTTGAATTTTAATTTGGAAAAATAACAGAGGTTCCAAGAAGTTGGATTTCCATTTCAGGTCTGGGTTTTCGCACCAATCCCATCCTCAAAAACCATCTAAAATGTGGGTTTAGCTGCTTTAAAACGCTTTATGCTGTTTATTTTCACTTCTACCACTAGTGGTACTTGTACCACAGTTCAATAACCCTGATTCTGTGAGAAAGAAAAACAAAACCTACACAGAGTTAACACGCACAGCTGCTCCATCCTGACTCTTTCTATGAGAGAGACATAGCTAAACACAGAAGCACTGAACCATGAGTACTTTCTATGGGAAAGAAAACCAAAATGTTTACAGAGTCAAAGGCAACAAAGCTCGGCTCACGCCTCTAATCAACAGAGGAGCCAAACACAGATGCACTGGACCAGGTGTACCTGGAAACAAGAATACAATAGTCTATAATCTGGCATTTGATGCAAACATAATAATGATATTTAATATTTTCTTTAAAATAACTCTAAGCTACTGAATGAAAACTGCAGTATGTATTATACAGTATTATCTAAAGACTGCCTGAGATTACTGGACAAATAAACTTGTACAAATAACATCCCACCTTATTGTATATGAAATTGCAACAGTGTTCAAATTTTGTTTCAAAGTGGCAGATGGATGTGAAGGGAAATAACAACTTGCAGACTTTGGTTTTTCCATAATCAGTCAAAATAAGCTGAAACAGAACAATGTTTGATTCTTCTCAGTTTCATTATCTTTCCAGCTTAATCCTCTGAATAAATGTGGCTCATTGGAAGCTTTTCACTTCAGAACTGTCAGTGTTTCTGGATAAAAGGAGGTCAAAAACAAATATAATGGTTTTTACAACATATAAAAATAATTATGACCAATTACATCATAGTAACAGATCCAACTGATTAAACCACTTTCTTTATTAGACTTTATGACCTCTGGAGATCTGCTTCAGTAGCTGGCAAAAAGCAGTCAGTAGCAGATCCTGGAAGAGTGTTTGTCCAGCACATCTTTTTGGTACCTCGGGTTTTGTACAATTTTGTAGGAAAATTGAACACTTATGTCTCATAAGCTGCAAGAACATTTTCAAGGAACCAGCTTCATTTTCCTGACAGTGCTTTTAATGTTTTTTTAACACTAGCTTCTCTTTTTAGGAGCTACACTTTCCTACAAGCAGTAAGTTGATGCTGTATTAGAAGGAGGTACGCCCTTCCACTAGAAGCCAGAAACAAAGTAAATTTGACTTGGTTTAGGTCATTCTGTGCAACGTTGGCAGCGGTCATAGCAGTAACTTCCTGGAGAAATGTTTGTTCTGCTTCCCCCTCAATTTGTTGTCTTTTTCTGTTCTTTTAAACAAAATATGGAGTAAAACTCTCATCAATAGACATGAAAACCATGCAACAGCCTGGACAATTATGGCTGCAGGTTGCAGACATATTTATGGAGCTGTTGTGAGCACACACCTTCTAATCCATGCCTCAGGTCTTCCCGAAGATCAGATTTTGTTTGATGCGCCTGAATGTATTCATAACCGGAATAGTTGCACCATGGTGCGAGCAGATGTGCTACTTTAATACTCACGGAGTGGAAAATGTACATCTTTGCCAAGTGAGCCACATGTGTTACATACAAACATGAAGCGGTGCACTGCGTACAGTGAGCGCAGAAAGAATTTCACACACAAAGGCAAAACACATCCTGCTGTGCTGCACACTGAATTATCACCGTTTCTTTGTTTGATCTGCAGAGTTGGAGGAGCAGATGCTTTAGTTGCCACTCAGAATGTTTACTTCTAGATTTTGGATGATTTAAAAAAAACAAAATGACTGAAGCATTGCGAAACAATGAGAATGTTTTGCCATAAGTCGTAATGTATAAATGTGTTTGATTCTTTAAAATCATAATAAGACAGCATGACTTGTTATGTGGTTGCTCGTGTAAAATAGGTAACTGTCCTGTTCTACATGAATTCTTCCTTTAGGGTCCAGAATTACTGAGCAAATATGTTGGGGAGTCTGAAAGAGCAGTTCGAGAGGTAAGCTCTTTAAACTTTCCTTCCAGTGCCCTGCAAAAGTATTCACACCCCTTTACCTTTTCTTCACATTTGATCACTTTACCACCACGGACTTCAATGTATCTTCTTGGTATTTTATGTGATAGACCAATATCATATCATAATTAGAAGATCATAATTAAACCCCCTCCTTTCATTACAGGTTTTTTGGGGTATGTCTCTATCAGCTTTGTGCATCAAGAGACTTTTCTTGCAAATTAGACTTTTCAAGCCTCACCACAGATTCTCAGTTGGACGCATTCATTCTCAGACAAGAATATGCTTTCATCTTAACTCCAGCTCGAAGGTGGACCTCGAGCTCCAGTGTCAAGTCTTTTCCAGCCTCTAAGGTGTTTTCCTTTGGGATTGAGCTTTTCTATCCTTGCTGAAGAAAAGCATCCCCACAGCATCATGCTGCCACCACATTTACCAATGAGAGCGCGTATTTTCAAGGTGATGTGCAGTGTTAGTTTTCCTCCTCACTGAGCATTTTGCATGGAGGTTAAAAAGTTCAGTTTGGGTCCCCCATGACCAGAGTACTACGGACTCTTTTCCACTGGCTCCATTTAGGCGGTGCAGCTTTGCTCCACTCGGTCTCTCTTGACCCTGCACGGTACCTGTTGTGTTTCCACTGACAGTGTGTGTTTTGGGGGAATGTATGTGCGTCTGAACAGCTGATTTAGGAGATTATTAAATACAGCGCCCCCTACCTGAATGTAATTCAGACAGCTGATGTGTCCTTCTTCTTTTCTTTCAGCCTTCAGGCATGGTTTATAATTTGTGAATAGCAAAATTGCATTTCAGTATGACCCACTTTGCCCATTGTGATCCTGAAGATTATTGTACTCGTTCTTGAGTTTTATTAACTTTTCCCTGCACTAGCTCTTGGAAAACCTTCTCATTTCTCCCTTTCCCATGGCCAATCAGTGAACAGCAGTTTGTTCACATGTAGGTCTCACTGAGCCATCAGCTCAGGAGCAGGGACCAAAAGACTAGGTACCAGTACGGAAAAGAACAGTAATAGAAACGCTCACAAAGCAGGCCGAGTTGAGTTGAGTAGGGCCAAATCGAGCCAGTGGAAAAGGGGCATATCTTCCACTTTAGCATCAACTTTATTGGCCAAGATTGTTGCACAAACGAGGAATTTGACATGCGTTTCACGCGGTCAGAGTGAACAGACATTAAATATAAATATGTAAACTTTAGAGGAAATAAAATAAAAGATAAAAATACCAATATGTACATATATGCATATGTACACCCAATCACAACACATTTCTCCTAAATGACTTGCTGCAAACTGCAAACTTTACCTTTCAGGCAACTCCAATCCAATATTCAACCTAAAGCTTTGACAATACTTAATTAGGAGGCTGGCCATATCTTGAAAGGTTTCCGTTTCCTCTTTCCATGTTCAGATGATAGATTGAACAGAGCTCCATGAGCTTTAAACCTACAAACTCTACAGCTTTCTGTGTGACCTGCCTGCTGGGTTCCTTGGTCTTCATGATCCTCTTTGTTCACTAATGTTCTCTAACAAACCTCTGAGGCCTTCACAGAACAGTGTATCAGAGTAAAGGGTGGCTGCATACTTTTCACATTTTTATTTGTAAAAAAACAAAACAATGCATGCTATTTGTGTCGATTTGTCCAATTAAAGCCCAATAAAATTTGTTAAAGTTTGTGATTGTAACCTGATAAAATGTGGAGCAGTTCTGCAGGTATGAATACCTTTTTAAGGCACTGTGTTTGGTTATTATTATAAACCATATTCCTTCTTAAATCACTCTGTTCCTGAACTGAACTGTGGAGCTCTGTTTGGATTTAGTTTTGATGTAGTAAAAGGATGAGCTGCGGTGTGATTTCTGGTTGTAATGACTGCTGTATTTCCTCTGCGTGTTTGTCCCGGATGATTCATCCATCCCGTTAAACATTTGTCCTGTTTTTGCCTCTTCCGTTGCTGCTGACGCTGCTCGCAGGTGTTTCGGAAGGCGAGGGCCGTCGCTCCCTCTATCGTCTTCTTTGATGAGATCGATGCTCTCGCCAGCGAAAGAGGAAGGTACTGTTTGTCCTTTTCTGTATTTCTAAACAGGCTGGAGATCAAAAACTGAAAATATCAGCAAACTGAAAAACACCTTGTTCCTGCTTGGTGGCAAATTCATAATCATCTTGGTGGTCTGTGTTAATTATACGACTGTCTGCATACATCTCGCAGTAATTCATGCAGGATCGAAGGAACAAACATCGAAAACAGTCTGCATGAATGCACCGGTTCCCATGCAGTGTTTGCAGAGTTGTGTGGCTTTTTACCAGCAGAGAACACAGAACAGAGTCTTGTCAGGAGGAGTTTCAGTGGGATGGCAGAGGGAACATCTGTGGCTTGAAGGAAAGAGGCTGGGTGGGGAGGGGGACAGAGGACATGGACCGGAGGCACACAAACACTTCATTGTGCTCCTTCACGGCAGATGGGGAAGGCCAAATATGCAGCGTGCTTCCTGCTAAACCACGCAAAGGAGCTGAAACCTGCAGGATGGAGCTTGGAAAAGGGCAGCAGGCCTCATAACTTTATACCTTGTATAAGTTGGTCCTGTTAGTTCAACATGTGCTTCTCTTCTTCTGTGATGTGTTTCCTTTGACTCCACTAATGAACTTCTAAATACTCCTGTAAATTTTCATATTTCAATTAGCCAAAAATGTTAAAGCTTTCACGGCCGTGTTTTTCTCATAATATACAGAAAAGTTAATTTATTTCAGTAACTTAATTGACTGAGTGAAACACATTATATGTTAATTCCACACAGACTGATGTTTTCAAGCCTTTATTTCTTGTAATTATGATGATTTTCTACTTACAGGTAATGAAAACACATTTAAGATTAAAACATTTAATCAGACCAATAAAAAACGTAATATAGAAATGTGGAAAATGGAAAGTACAATACCTGCTTAAAGGTTGTTATTTTTAAAAGGCTCTTTAAACCTGACAAACAATCCTCATTGGAACGCATATTCTAATTTATTGAATATGACTGTATTTATATTTTACAATCTTTACATTTTATCAGAATCAGAATCAGCTTTATTGCCAAGTTCGTGCATACAAACAAGGAATTTGACTCCGGTACACTTTGCTCTTTTGTTCTGTTTTTGCATTACAGAATATACAAATTTACAATGTACAATGTACAATATACACATATCTAATAGAAAAGGTGCATTTGCAACATCTGTATGCTGTTGTTTTGTACTCTATTGAATGTTCATCAGAGAAACAGCCTGGGGGAAGAAACTGTCTCTGTGGCGGCTGGTTTTAGTGAACAGTGTTCTGTAGCGGCGGCCTGAAGGTAAAGCTCTGAACAGTTTATGTGCAGGGTGTGTGGGGTCTGCAGAGATTTTAGCAGCTTTATACAGTGGATCTCAAAAGTGATCCCCTTCATTACAGTTGCTGCGCCATGAAAATTAATTTACAAGCTTTTTCATCTTCAATGATATATAGTGTATGTGTCCTTTACAATTTATACATCACAGTTTGGAGACAGGATCAGAAGGATCTCATTGTTTAAAGGTATCAGAGAAGGTTACAAAGAAATTCCTCACATAACATATATGCTATGGCACTGGAAAGACAGTTATCAGTAATTGGAGAAAATGTGGGAAAAATTACACATTCCACAAACTGGGTGTTTTTCCTAAATTTGTAAAAGAAACCAAACTCAAACTGGTCATGAAGGCTTCCTCTGGAAAGTCTCCATGACCTCCTTCTCAACTAGACCTAAGAGTAGGGTTAGAGAGAACATTAGAGCTGCAGTACATGATTTATCGCAATATATAAATGTGTAATATTCCACTCAAAATGTAATAATATTGCAATTCTATGTTTTCATTTTATCGTGCAGCTTTGTAAAATATCCAGCCCCGCTGCTAAAATCTAATGTTGTCTTATTCTCTGATGAAACCAAGCTTGATATATTGGGTCATATTTCCAAAAGAGGGGAGGGGTGTAGCACTAGTGGCCTTTTTTAGGACATGCTGTAAATGTCAACGGGATGGTATTCGGACCCACGACAACTAGCTTCGAAGCCTAAGGCCTCGTCGTGCACCATATCTGGAACTGGGGTTTTTGACTAGGTGAATGAAACGATGAACAGTTTCAGATACCACACAGTTTTGACTCAAGACATTCAGGTGTCTGCTGGGAAGCTAAAGATGAAGAGGAGTTTTATTTTTCAGTTTCACAGTCAGTCTCGGCATATATCCAGATCACAAAAGAATAACTTCTTGACTGGCCTAGTCAGCGTCCAGAACTAAATGTAATACCTGCAGCATTACTTGAAGACGGCTGTGGATTGGAAACGTCCTCATAATGTGGTAAAGTGAACGAGTTGATGCTGATAGATTCCTACCATAGAAGACTGATTGCCGAAATGTAATCAAATATAATATTTAGGTAAAAGTGAGGTTCCAACTGGGGGCAGCACAGTTGGCACAAGGGTATGCAAACAACTACAAGGTTACAAGTTTGAATCTTGGCAGAGGACTTTGAACTTTCTTCCTCCTTGTCTATCTGTGGATGGTACATTGAACTGTCAGAAATATGTTTTATGCCTCCTGTACTCCTACTGGTGTTTTTATGTAATTACAGTTCAATTCAATTCAATTCAAAGATACTTTATTGATCCCCGAGGGGAAATTAGAATTCCAGTACAACCAACCTGACATTTCCTCATCTTAAAAACCTCTGTTTTGTTTAAATGTCTGGAGATAATTTTAGCCAGTGTGTGTATGCACATCAAGGCCCAAACGTATTTTAATAAAAATGAAATATTTTTGTTTTATATACACCTAAAAAGTCAGATTTTAGTTAAATCCCGGAAAAAACTGCCACGGTATTTGGCAATTTAAAGGTTTATCTGATATTTTATCACAACACTACTTGGACACTATTGATGTCTTTAAATAAGAAAATAAATTCTAGAGCCAGTCTAACCAGCTGACCTCCAAGCATCTGGTCTTCTCTAGATACTCCACGTTCCTCAGTCTCTAAAGTAAAAACAAACATGTACAATAAGTACCGACCCAGTGCTAAATAACTAATTATTTTACTCCAACTCATTAATTAAGTCATTAATCATGCTTTTAACTTCAGCTACCAGGCTTCATAGATCTTGATCAGGTCTGAATCTGTCATTAGTTTGCACCTAGGGCACAGTGTCCAAAAGGACGTGAAACCATGCAGTGTTTGTATAGTTTCTTATTTTTTTGGCCTAATGTCAGCTTGCACTAAATATAAATGTTTCCTTATCAGTTATTTCTTTGTCAGTAATGCTGACAGTTTTCCCTCTTTACAGTTTTTTTTTCACGATGATTGAGCTTTCTTCTCTTTATATGAATTAAAATTTGTCATATGTGCCTACTATATTTCATAGTGGGCTGTGTGCTGGCAACTACTTCTGCTAAGAAGTAGTTGCCAGCACACAGTGGTAGAAGCAGGACTGGACGTGTGCCTTAAGGCCACTCACCATTTAAAAAATGCACTTCTTGCAGATCTGTAAAGTTTATTTATTGGTCTTCACTTCCTGCTGTGTTTAATCAATGAAGTGGCTCACAGACTGCCGGTATGAATTCACAGCTGTTGACACAACCAGACAGTGTGTGTGTGTGTGTGTTCCTGTCTTGGCATCACAGTGAGAACCATTTTCCCGATTTCACCATCTAATTGAGGACCGTTTGTACCAAAGTGAGGACATTTTGCTGGTCCTCACGACCTATTTTGCTAACGGTTAGGTTTAGGACTAAGGTATGAATTGACTTTAGGTTAAGGTTAGGGTTAGGCATGCACTGGTAATAGTTAGGTTTAGGGTTATTGTCAGGGTTAGGGCATAGAAAGGGTTGAAAATGACTGAAAATCAATGGGAGTCAACACATGGTGCTCACTACATATAGCAAAACAAGAGTGTGTGTGTGTGTGTGTGTGTTTTCCATCTGGAGGCAGGAGATGAGAAGCCAGCTGTAAATCTGTCAGCCTACCTGCAACGAGTCCAAACTGGTGAAATGAGGAAGACAGGATAGGAGATGAAACTGAGGCAGCGATAAACGGATCAGAAAGAAACCAAATGACAAATAACTTTATATAGAAAATGAATACAAAGAATGACTATAATAAAAATAAACAGATTCTGCTAAGTTCTATCAAATGATAAAAAATAAAAAACAAGTTAAAGTAACAACAAGAAAAAGCGACATAGATATAAAGTAAATTAACAACTTATACTAAGTCAAAAGCCAAAGGAAACAGTTAGATCTTAAGAACATCCATCTGTCTGTCCATCCATCCGTATGCCGTATCCCCCCCAATTCTTAAATATATCCATTCTTTAAAATTTTTGGGCAGAAATAGAGAACTTTGCAAATACGAGTTTGTAAAAGTATGAAACATGAGAACACAAAACATGAAGGGACCTTGTTCGTTTTAGCCTTTCCATTGTTTATGTCCTTTGTTTCACCTGACTTCATAGTAGTTCCCATCCCCAGATGCTTGTTTATTCCGTTTCTCAAAAGGTTTTTTGTTTCCCATCCTTTTCTCTCTCCCTGTTTACTCTCTTCATAATTTCTCCTTTTTTCTCCAGATTCCTGTCTAGCCTGCTACCACCCTCACCCAAACTTTCTCTCCTTCTCTGCACTGACCACCCTCCCCTTTCTTCTCCCTCGTATCTCGGTGACAGAGATCTTTTGTGCTCCTCTGAAGCCTTGTCTGCACTAATGACGTCTGGCACTTCCGCTGGCCCTGTCAACAAGAGACTGTGTGTTTGAGCTCAGAAGGATGGCTGTCTGTGCTGTCTACGGAAAATAACCACCTTGTAATGCACTGACTAATGCAATGATGAGTTTTTTTAAGGCTGCTGATCTTTTATGGAACGGCACTTTTATCCTCTCCCATAGAGCTCCATTGTTGTCCAAAAACAAGGGTGTATCTGGGTCAGTCCCTCATCCGGCCTGTCTCAATCATTACATAATTGCCAGATTTAAAGTCTTGGATCTGGCGGTGATCATTTTCCAGAGTTGTCTTTTCATTTCATCTGTGAAACCGGTTTTTTTGTAGAAAGTACACCTGGCTCGGTGCTTGTTATTTGAACCAGAACTTCTATATTCAGCCAAAGTCAAACACTTTTTGCTTTTTAATAAAACTTTCTGGGGCACTGTTACTGCTTGAATAACCTCTGAACAAATTTTTGAACGCAGCAGCTATTTTCTGTCTCACTGGGTTCAGTCGAGAAACCGTGTTAACAAGTCCAAATGAGGCTCCCAACAAATGCTGCTTTATTACAGAGGAATGACCTGTTTTCAGACGCCTTGTTTTGAGTTCATCTTTTTACGTTACTGGCAAGGAAACTATTTTTCTGCCAAAGGATTTTTTTTCTAAAGATGAAGAACAATAGTGTTAATTAAACCAGTGTTGTCATGAATCTATCAAAAATATTCTCTAAATTGACACGGAAGTCCTGCTGATTGTGTAAAGCTTAAAATCTTGTGTAAATATTCTTGTCTGTGTATTCTACAATAGAAAATTATATCTTTTGACATATTTATATTCCTTCATTAGCTGTATTGTTGTTTTTATTGTTCATTTTGAGTTGTTCATTGTTTCCAAGTTCATTCATTTTTACTTAATGTTTCTTTCCCCTCAGTGGCCTACAAGCAAGGTGAAAAATTTTGGCAGCAGCACAAATGTTTCTACAATGCAGATTGGACTTTTCTTCTGCTTAACATCAGCATCTCTCTCTAACTTTGCCGGACATCAACTTCTCGTCCAAATCCTGACAGATGGTGACCTGCTCTTGACTCTTGGAACGGATCACAGTCTTTTTGCCCTAGTTTATTCACCGAATGATGGTGCGGCTGTTCGCACTCTTGCCTCGCAGCAGCAGAATTGGTCACTCCTCAAAGTTTTTCTTAGGTAACCCTGTACAGGGTCTACCCAACCGCTGAGGCTGGTGCCTTCTTGCGTCAAGACCTGTTGTGGTAGACCTAAATGCAGAGATGAGGATCAGAAGATCATGTTGCAAATGAAGATAATATTTCTTTAATAAAAACCTTGCAAAATTGAGGAGTCACGATGAAAAAGGCAAACTGATATGAAGGAATGCAGGTGATGCACAACAGAAAGGTCTGAAGATCATGAAAGTGACAGGCTTTTAACTTATTGGAGGGTGGATAGGTGACATAGGAACCAGGTGTAGCCAATCAGGAGAATGCGGTCCAGCTGGGGACGAACCCGTTCATGGAAACTGGGGGGAAGGTGACTAATTTACACAGGAAAGAACTTAGAAATTCAACCCAAAACAAATTAACTGGCACGGTCAGTGACAATAATTAACCGAAAATAACCCAAATACCAAAACAAGTGGCACACACACCACAAGGACACATGCATCATGACTGTTGGGGTTTGATATTTTTAACATTTCACCAGACATCCAACATGTTTATGCTGTGATCTTTTAGCATCTGATCGCTTGTACCCTCCATCATACTGAAAAATAAACAGATCTTTACCAATTTGGGCCTGGGCAGCTCAACGAAGGTGGTGTTTAAGAATGTCTCGACACCACACTTTACTAGTGGCAGCATTGGAAGGAAGACTCACCTTTTCATTTCCAGATACATGATTTTCCAGATCAGATCCAATCAAAACAAGGCTTCATCAGAGAAACGTTTGCTCCAGCCCTTTTCTGCCCAACCATTTGCTTTCTTCAGAACTTCTGTCTCTCTGGCATGTTTCTCTTAGACAGCAGTGGCTTCTGTCCCCCTTCTAATCACAAGTTTGTTGTCTAAAAGTCTTCACCTTCCTGTACGTCAACATTCAATCACCTGTTGCTACTGATGAGCAAGCTCTGCAATGGTGGCAACAGGATACTGATCAGCCCTCCTAAGGAGATTATATTCCAGGCACTTATTAAAAATTCTTGGAGTTCATGAAACCTTCTTACCTTCAACTGAACATCTCACCTTGAAGTTCTTGATGATCCAGAAAACAGATCTTTCAGCTGCAATGTACTTAGCAGGAATTTTCTGAATGTCATGCATGATTCTGTTTCTTGTTGAACCATCTTGGGGGTTATAACACCTGCTCAATGAACCTCTCAACCTCTCACTGTGAATTTCTTGGTAAGAAAACTCCTTGAAAATGATGATGGCTTCACAGTTTGCTCTGGAGGTAACTCAACAGTTCTGTCTCTGCCAAACCTTTTAAATGAAATAAACAATTTTTCTTTTTAGTAATTAAGTAGTTTCTTTAGTTTCTGGCTAATATACATACATCCCTTTTCCTTTCAGTCATCCATCCTGATTTCACTCATCTTTCCCCACCTGCTGCATCCTCCTTTCACTCATCTATCTTATTTTGACCCCTCCTCTTCAGCTCCGCAGGTTCCGGCGGTGTAGGCGATCGGGTACTGGCTCAGCTTCTGACAGAAATGGACGGCATCGAGCAGCTCCGAGACGTCACCGTGCTGGCTGCCACCAACCGACCCGACATGATTGATAAGGTAAACAAAACACTGGCACTTGTTCTTCATCTCTCCATCCCTCTCTTTGGTTAGTGACTGATTAGGCTGAGTGGATGTTTTGTGTTTGTTTTCCATGTCTCTTTTTCTTCCCTCTTCCTTACTCAAATAGTGATTGATTAATGAGGTTAAAGGTCATTTGCTCTGGTCTGTCCTGGTTGATTCACCTTGTAGATGTTGGTCTTGTCTCCATTTAAGTTAAAGTCTTACTGCACTATCCAAGCAAGATGGAAAGTCTGAAAAATGACAACACTTAAAGGCTGAGTATTAATGATTTGAGAGGAGGTTTGGTTCCTTACAGACTTATAAGTACACAGATGGTTTTTAAAGGGCTTTAAAAGACTGTATTTTATATTTGATTTTGTTTCTGTACCAGTTACAACATTTGCAGTTGCGTATTAAAGAATTTGCACGAAAATCTTTGAAGACTCATGAATCTGAAGACTCATGATGACTCCTGTTTCTTAGGATTACCTTGATTCAGCCTCAACTTTAAGTCACAGGCTTTTAAATATAATCCTACAAAATGAGACACTTGCTTAAGAATCCTGTAGGTCATTGTTTCTTTTTGATTCTCTTTAAGCAAACAGGCCGAACGTGTTGTTTCTCAGGTTTTAATGTGCCATTTAAATTCCAGGTCCAGACAGTTTACAGGACCAACAAATCCATTTCATATCCAACTATATAAAACCCTGCTCTGATCAGTTTCAGTTATAATACGTTTTTACGAAAACTAACAATCTCCGATTCTTGTTTGAACAAATAAAATAAAGGCTATACATATCACAGATTGTCTTTTAAAGAAACTGGAGTCAGTGTAGAAATATTCAGTCCAGATTTGACTAGTGTAGATATTAGGGTTTTCATGCTGGTCTCAGTGTAAGAGGGTCCTAATGCCAAAAAAGCATTGAAAATGCTCCCTTCCTCTGTTTTCACAAGTAAAATAAAGGTTCAGTAAATGTGAAACTTTGTCTTAAAATATTTTTTTCTCACCAGAATGAACCTATGTTTCATACACTCATAATTATAAGTATGTTTTAATGTTTTTTCCCTCTGTTCATTTTATGTGTTACTGTTTATTTCCATTTGTGTTGTGATTAAAAAAAGAGGTGAGAGAAAATCTTTAATCAGTCTCCATTTAAGGCTTGACCCATAGGTACCTTAGGTATTTGAATCAAAGATTATCAAAATCAATGCAGATTACTGTGAAATATCCCCTTTCTTCGGCACCAATAGGAAGCTGTGAAGTAGAAGCTAAGTTTAGGGTTGTTAGTTGCTAACTGTCATCTTACAATGCTCACAAGCATGTCTTGTCTGTGAATTTGATTTGATTTGATTTATTTATTTGAAAGAGGACAGTGCAATTTAATACAACACATGAGAATTTGTGAGTTACAAAAGCCAGAATTAGCAAAATGGCTATTTTTCATCTGTAATGTTTCAGGTACCCAAAATGCTGCGGGGATCGGCCCCTTCTTTACCTGTCACTGTGCACTGGAGGTCAGCTGGCTTGAGAAAGGCTTCTAAACGTTTCACACACTTGCAAGAATTACAAATCCCAGCTAATGTCATTTTGTACTTAGTCTACAAAGAGCAATATGAAAGAAAATATATATTTTTTGTTCAATTAGCAACCTAACCTGCTACTAAGATTAGCGGGTGTTTGATACATAGACTGTTTAAGTCTATGTATCAAAATAATAATGAAATGTTGTAAGAATTATAACTGCAATAATATGCTGAATTATTTCTGCTGCAGTAGGAGCTTTGGTTACTTTTCCATTTTGAAATAACAATTAGCTCATGTTTTTCATTCTTGTTTTAGTTTTTGGTTATTAAACTTTATAAGTTTGGTGTTTCTTCTCCAAATTATCATTCCATAAGAATCCAACGCTGGCCTGCCTACCTACCACAAAAACAAACATTTAAATGAAGTGGCAGATTTAAATAAGTGATATCACGTAGCTTGGCGAGCAAACCTTTTCAGTCAGAAACTTGAACACAACAACGATAACTCAAGATCTTGTTACACCCTTTAGTATCAGAACATTGTAATATTTTTATTGAAATATTCTTAGATTTCAGAGCTTCATTTCCTCTCTTATGTACACATAAAAAGATCATAGAAAGAATTAGGAAACCTCTCATCCCTGAAGTCATTGCACAAGATGTGTCGGTTAGCATAACTAGTGGTTGCAAAGGTTGAAATGGAATAATGTGCTACAAATAAGGGTTTCATTGTCTATACTTGCAGTATCTCAGTAGTCTGAAACCTGTGGCTTTGGAGCCACATATGGCTGCTGAGACCTTCAGTGTCTCTGAAAAATCCTGGCCAGAATGACAGAAATGTGCAGCTTTTTTTGGAATTGGAGGGGGAGAAAAAAAATGCTAGTTTTGCAAGATTTCCAGTGTGTTTTTATGCAATATCTGCATACAAATTCCACAAAAAATGACAATGCTGTTACAACAGATATTTTTTTCTTCATCCCTTTTTCTTTTGTTGCAAATGCCTTTTCCATGAATTTTCTTAATTATTAATGATTCCATTAAATAAAAGGGTTTATGTTCTAAAACATGAAAAATATGGCACTGACCTATCCTGAAAGGCCATGGGCACCTAATTTTGTAAATTCTAATTGATCATAACACTTTTATAGCAACACAGCTAATCTGTTAAATTGAGGTGAAGTTTATAATCATAAACAACATCCATATTTTACCTTGTGATTAAAAAGAATTAATTTTGCAGTTGATTTCATCCTGAGTTGCTACAAATGCTGTAAAACAAGTTGGTAAGCAGCAATGAACCTTTACTTATAATTCAGTTAATTTAAATTTCATGGATGTAACAGAACATTTTTTTTGGTTTTATTTGTCCTTCTGTGGTCTATAAATAAGAAAATAATGGAGGTAGTCTCATTACCCTCACTCAATTTTCTATCGAAAACACTTTTTGTTGTCTCCTTTGCTTCCTCGTCTCTTCCTCAGGACCTGTATTTTGTCTCTTATCCCCTCATCTCTGTCTTAATGAAATTTCCTGAGTGCTGATCAAAGATGGAGTCTGTGCTCTGTCAAAGAAGAAAGAAGAATGTCAGGGTGCTCTCAGAGCTCAGGCTCAGGCTGCTTTCTTTTCTCTTTCTGTTCTCCTCCTAAAAATATTTAAAATCACACGTTCAGAAAACAAAGAGCACATCCAGCATAGAACCTTTATACTCATTTAAATTACCACTGGCATGTTTGCTGCTGTTTTATCTAAACTGATAACAGTTCACTTCATGTCCATTAGCACAAATCCCCTCACATTCAAATTTTGGCTAACCCCCACCTCAGACTCCAAACCCAAACCCCATTTCTGTCACACTTGTGAAGAGTTGATCCGTTGCCGGAATGGTGGGATGCCAGCAACTTCCTCCACTTCCATAACTGGTTGCCATCTCATTTCAAACTCCATTAGTGGTGTGGCAGCTTAGGACCACTTTAAGTGTGCAGTTTTATGTGTGTATCTGAGTAAAAAAAGATAGATGCATCAACAGGAAGAGAAAAACTCTGTTAACAGTAGGCGGGGGAGTCAAGCCACAGGGTGGACAGATGGGAAACCCCCGGCTGCTCTCAGGAAGTGGTCCCCTGTGCAGCTGAGAAATCCGATTACCTCCTCCAGCTCTCATCCCCTGCTGAGTAAGTTTGTTTGTGTATGTGTGGTTGGCTAGGTTCACGTCGTTTGTATAAGGAGCGTATACAGGAACAACCAAATGGGCAGATAGACACCCAGTAACCCCCATCCACATCGACCCAGCTCACAATATTAGCACCCTGCCACATTTTATCACATGCAGTGTCAGTTTGCACCACAGTTTGGAAGCCATTTCCATACAAATGGCAGGGTATAAAGAGACAAATGAAGATTAATGAGACACGTCGGTGTCAGTGGAGTCATTGTCAGGTTTTAGTGGTGCAGAGAAGGCTCCTAGGGGGACTTGACTGTTTTATAGAAGAAGAAAGGGCAAAAGTCATGATTACTTTCAATTAGCAGGTCTGGTGTGGTACATCAGGATTATTATATAATTCCCAAAAAGAGGAAATTGTCAGAGAGTGTTTACGTGTCCTAAACTATAGTTGCTATATTCTGTTTGGAGCCTCTGGATGTGGATGCCCTCTGACCCATGCTTGCTGTTAATATAGATATATGCAAAAGTCAGAGGAAGTCACACCTTTGTACAAGAACAAAATGTCTTTTGGAAAAGTAGTTTAATGAAACACAACCTACATTTATATCTGATTAAATAAGCTTTTAGTTTGAGTACAGTTAAGTTAATGTCAGGAACATCTAATTGGTAATTTATGACTTCAATTTCCCATAGGGTATACATCTGGTGTCACACAGAAGCCTACTTCTATTACCCACTCTTCAAAAGAGGAAAGACAAGAGACTATGACGTTAAAGTAAGGAAGATGTATACTGATCTTTATAAGTGAAGAAATTGCTACAAGATAATTGCCAATCTAAAAGCCAGACCTGTCCATATCTACATTCAAGAGTTTAAAAATTCAACACAACTAGAACGGCTTGGATGTGGACTGAAGTTTTTCTTGCCACCAAAGTGAAGACGATGCTAAGTGAATCATTAAGTAAATGATCATTAATGCAAATTTTTTGCTGTGAGTTTATACTCCTGTAATGAAAGATTCATAATTTTTTTTATACATTTTTGGGGATTTTTTTGAAGCAAGGTTCTGTGAAGTTTTTTATCGCCGATAGTTATGTTCCTGTAGTGGAAAGATCTCATTCCACCATGAGCTTGAGGGAAAAGTAAACAGTAAATGGGCAGAATTTATATAGAGATTTTCTAGTTATACTGACCAATTAAAGCACTTTACACTAGAGCCACATTCACCCAATCATACTCACAAACAGGCACACATTCATTCACCGATAGATCGGTGGGCAATTTGAGGTTAAGTGCCTTGCCCAGCGGCACATCGACATCTGGCAGGAGGACACTGGAATCAAACCTTTGGATTGCAAGACCACTACTCTTCCCATCAAGCCACAGTCGTCCCTGTATCCTTGTGGTGGTGAAAAGCTAACAGTCTAGTCAGAGATATCCTATATCAATCTGATTTGACCAATCAGCTGATCCTCAGACCGCCGGGATCATTTACGACAACTATAATACCTGGAAAGCACAAGAACATACCATCATCGAAGCTGCTGCGCAACTGACAGTGTGACACAAATGTTTACTCTAATTATGGTGGAGCTAGAGACGACTGACAAGTTCCCGAGGGTCTGGTGGATTGATACAACCGGTAGGCTCAACCAAGGTACCTTCATATAGGAACACTGAGCTTGTTTGACTGAACAGCTCCAAACATAACAACGGTCTCTTGTGAAATTATTAGTTACTATCTGCTAACATAGTGCTATGTACAACTGATATGAATATCTTTAGTTTAAGTTGTTTTGAATTAAAACAGATGGCGTGCATCTGACAAGCTTGATCGCCATCCACCGCTGTGAGGAATAGTTTACATTTCCTGGTAACTCTGTGTGCTGGGAAGAAAAGTAATACAGTATTATCAGTCATGGATTGCTTACTAGAAGTTCCCATAAACTCAGATTAACGTAAAAGAGCTGTTATTTGTCTTTCAAAGGGGTTGTTCAAGGTGCCAATAATTGTGCCACAAGGGATTTTCTTTAACAACAATCATGTCTGACTCTTTAAGTTCACCCCAGCGTTTAGTTTTCATGTTGTCAGATGTGGCTCTGTGTAAATGAATAAATTCAATTCAAAGATACTTTAAAAAGGAGACATAATTTTCTCTTTAACAATTTTGCAAACCTGAACTGAAAGACAGATACATGACATATTGTTATTCCGTTTTACTACAGTTTTCCACAATGTTTGAATCGGATTGCTGGATCTTCACTGGGATGAGTGAATATATGTGCAGGAAAAGCTGCAGAAAGGAGTCCAATACACTCAGTATTTGTGTGTATGTATGTTTGTATGTATTTTTAAATTGATTTGTTTTCCATGAACCTGCTTATATTAGGTATATATATTAGTAAAATGGAGTTAAAGTTTAGTTATTGAATTTGGTCTTCTTAGTATGTTACTTTTTTTTCTTACTTTTTTTGTTTCTTTTTCTTTTGTGTTACTTTTTAATGTTTACAGTCTCTGGCAATAAAGCCCAGGACCCCTTCTAAGCTGTCCAGGGCCTCTCAGGTTGGGAATCATTAATCTACAGCATCCTCTGTTTCTGCATATCTGTGTGAGATAATATCTTAAAAGATGATGCTAAAGCCTCCTTCTACTCTGAAAAAGACCTCCTACACTTCCTTTTTTCTTTGTGTGGCAGCAGCCCCACCTCTGACCTGCCACAGCCGAGCTCTGATGAATGATTAGCATCACCACGAATATTTGCCCACCCTGTTCAGTAGGGGAAAAAGCCCCATCGCTGTGTTTGTTAAGCAGCTGTCTAGCAAGCTGATTGTTGACATGAAAACGCAGACAAACAAGGGATCCATTTTGCTCTTTGTAGTTCAAAAACTACACTTGAACATATTTTCCTCCTTTAGCTGGTTGTCATTGGGGATTCATAGTAATTACACTGTTCAATAGTATGACTGGTTTGTTGTTTAACAGAAAAAGCAGATTGTCCATCATTGTGAGAAGTGGCAGGAGCACTCCAAGAAGATTTTGCGCATAAATGTGATTGTTTGGCTGCAGAATTTGCCACCTGAACCTAAAACATAGCTGACATATTTGTTCTGTACTGATGCTTCAGCTGGTCCAAATGAATCATATTATATTGCACATATTAAAGAAATATTATACAACACAAAAACATTGAACTCAGAGCACAAAACAATGAAAAGCAACAAAAAAGGTCTTAAAGACTTATATAATCAAATTGTTTTTTTACATTTCAAATATTGTTTTTATTCCAGCAGCATGTAGCAAAAAAAGCTTGTCAACCGTATTTGTTTATTTTTCTGTTTTCTTTTTAATTTTTTGTCTCCACCACTACTCCTGCACCATTTCAGCCATTACGAGATACTAAGTTAATCCCCTACCAGTTAGTATTCAAACATTTGTTTAGGAAGTAAAACCCACCCGTTTACAGTATTTCTATTATTTCAGTTATATATCTCATCACGTACCATGCATCGACGGCTCTCCTCTGCTCTTAAACAGTTTTTTGTTTTTTTATTAAAGTCTGCCTATCCGAGTTGCATCACAGTGCTGCTATGTTCAGCTAAACAGGCCCTCATATTACTGAGCATGGGGCCTTCATAGAATAATACAGGTCTTTAACACCTTTACATTTATATTTTTAATCCGGATTAATCAAGCTTTAAGAGTGCGTTGACCTCCTCTACATTAATTTCCCCTAAAAACTAATTCAGTGACTATATTTGGCTCTGTACTGTGTTCTAAAAGTGTTCCTGACATCTTTCAGTTATCTGCAGTTTTTTCCGTGTTTATCTGCTGGTGTTGTAGTGTTGATTCTAACCAGAAGATGGTGCCAAACCTGACATGGTTCAGTATAAAGATTTGTATTAACTGTCAGAAACTTTAAAGATGTTTTTTTAATTCGTCTTTGTTCTGTTAAGTTAATGAGAAAACATTTATTTAGCTCTATATTTGAGTTCTGACAACTTTCATGTATTTTTTGTATGTTTGTGGCTTTCCAGCAAACAAAACAGCTTGAAAACAGATTGGAGTTTAAGGAAACTTTACATGTCAGTTTATTTAAAAGCTTTTTTTGCCATGTTAAGCTATAGTTTTATTTTACTCCATAGTTTATCAGTTATTTTAGTCTCACCACATTTAATACTATGTATTATGAACCTCTGGTGTCTTGAAGTTTAATCTTTAGACTCAGACATTTCTGATAAAGGTTCATCTGTAAAAATCCTCCCGATTACTAGTTATAGTCCACGGTTCACATACACTCAATATAAACATGCATATCAGATTTTTGGTATAGATTTTTATTGGTATATTTAAATATTGTTTTTGCAGGAGTTAATCTACATGCAATTGTATTCCTGTTAAAAACCAAGAACTGGGTTCATAGATTTGAAATAATTATTAACTGATCTATTTAAGGTCAAATTATTTAGTTAAATGTTCCTCAGCAAGTTGTTTCCTGACGCTATGCTTTTTATAGCCGCCAACAAGCTTCTGGCATACTTATGGCTGGATGTAGGACTTCTCTGCTTGACAGAATAGGTTGAGTTCGTGTAAACTGGTTGGTTTCCTGACACGGACCTGGCTTTTAAGAGTTGGCAATACATGTGCAATGCGGATGAAATTGTAGCTTGGGTAGGTCCTTTCAGAACCCTATTATTTAGTATGATTTATCCTTGCGTAAACCAGCTAGGATGCATCTTTCTGTTGGAAGGCTCAGCCGTTTTCAAGTTTTAGCCATTGATCCATCAAATTGAAGTAAAGTTCAAGTGTTTTGAAGTAGTCATCTATGGGCAGAAACTTCCAACTTGCCATCGGAAACTGAATTTAAGTTGCTCAGATTTAATGTGTATTTGCCTAATTTGAAATTAAATGCATTGAATTTCACTATAGTGAAACTGAATTTAATGGTTTGAAACTGAATCCGTTCGCTTCGAAAATGTTTTTTGTTATATTGAAAATTCAGTCTGATTACTTTCACTTTCAGTTCTATAATTAAATTTCAATTCCAAAATTCAGTTTTTTGTGTCAAACATCTGGGTCCTTCAAGCCACAGATCAATCAAACACAGATTACTGACTCACGGATGTCATTCACTATTGGTGTGTCCAAATTCGGGCTGCATCCTTTAAAAGTCGCATGTGTAGACCGATTACATCATAGTGAGGCGACGAAGGCTATCACCCTACACTGCACTCGTTTTTGAGATTTATTGAGTTTTATTTTGAAATTGGCCTTAAATAAAAGGATATTCAATCAGACTTAAAGACAGTTATTATCCATAAGCTGTGAGACTACTGAACTCTGGACAATAATACTGCAATAAACCACAGTTGTGACACTTTATTAGCTTATTGCTGTTGCAAGATGTGTATCTTTTTATTGCACGGCATTAATGCTTTTGTTTTTATAGTGAGTTGAGCGGTTCTTCTTATCCCAAGCATTTCATTTCATTGTTGGCTGTGTATTAACCTGCATATGACAAATAAACTATATCAATGCCGTATCAGTGCTGCTTGTTTTGTAAGCAGTTTGTCATGTTTGCTGCTGTTCCAAAATGCACAGCTTTCTCAAGGCGATTAACAACTTTTGCAAGGGAACCTAAAAGTATTGCGTGGTAACGCAAAAAGTATTGCGAGCTCTGTAGTGTAGGGATGGTACAGATGCCCGGTACCTGGGAATCGGTATCAGTACTCAAAGGTACCAGTTTTCAGTACTTTTGTGTTTGTTTATGTGGTAATACATTTTCATTTGTTTAATAATAAAATTTAAACATTTTTCAGTTATATTTATTTCTCAATATATAAACTTTAATGAAAATATCAAAACAACATCCAACTGTATTGTAACATCTCAGTTGATTCAAACATTTCTTCTCCCATGTTGCTTCAGACGACGAGTCGCTAACGGATGCAGGCGTGCCAACGGTGCCGAATGCAGGAGTTGTAGACGTAGATCTGAGGCTAAAGAAAACTGGGCACTCTTCAGCCTTGAATTCGATCAGTACCTATAAACGTACAGTTTGACCATCATTTGTTTACATGACGCTTCTCATAGATGGTCATTTGACTTGGTGATTGACATCCGTCAAGCTCATGTATGCTGCACAGCTCAAGCTCAAAATGCCGTTAAGGAAGTTCAACCTGATGTGAAACGTAAATCAATGAATCTGCGATTACTCTGGCCTTCCTCAAGGACCCGGATGTGTGACACAAAAAACTGAATTTTGGAATTGAAAATTAATTTTAGAACTGATAGTGAAAGTAGTCAAACTGAATTTTTAATACAACAAAATGCATTTTCAAAGCAAATTAATTCAGTTTCAGTCAGTCTGTCAGTCATTTTCCATAGTGGGTCGCGGGGGATCTGGTGCCTATGTCCAGCAGTCTAAGGCCGAGAGGCATATTCAGTTTCAAACCATTAAATTCAGTTTCAGTTTGGTAAAATAAATTTTCTAACCAATGCATTTAATTTCAAAGTACACAAATACAGATTCAGTCTGAGTAATTCAAATTCAGTTTCTGATGGCATACGTTTCTGCCCATAGTCCTCCTTCGTGTTAAATTTACTTTGTGCAATGCACCAGTATCTTTGCGAAAGAAACTGTCCCTGAGCATGATGTTGCTACCACCATGCTTGGTAGTGTTCTCCAGTTTAGAAGCCTCATGCTGGCTTTTCAAGGGGTAGTTCTTGTCATTGTTTCAACTAGCTTAGTCTTTCTTTGGTATGACCATAATACATTTTACATTTGGCTTGCCTGTGTGGACAGGACAGTTAAAAATCAAATCTAATTTGAGTCCATGGTGATGTAAAACCCACTTTACTGTGGGAAGTGACCTCGGTCCCCAAGCAGTTACTACTTCATGGGAGGCTTGAGCCTTGGTGGTTTCTTGCTTTTTTCCTTACATCCGCATCAATTTTCTTTCTTTAAGAGTTGCTGTTTGGGTTCAGATATTTGACACATGGACACAACTGAGTTTTCCAATAGGAAATGATCTCAAACACTCATCAAAGCTGCTTTTAGTAGCAAATGAGCTTTTGAAAAAGGCCTAAATGTTTTGACAAGAAGCCTCTAAAGTGAAACTTACAGTTATCTGTATCCATGAGAGCCTCATGTTGTTGTTTGTTGTGTGATGACTCACACGAATGCTTCTAGGTTTCAACTTCCACGTACGTTAAGACGTTAAGACTTTTTCTTTTATTGAAAGTCTATTTTCAACACCCACAACTTTTAAGACTTAGCTATTAAGCCTGACACGGGGGCATGTGAGGATCCTCAGAGTTTCTTGGTCTGAATGGCTTTTGTTTTGTCTTTTCTTTAGCCTAAATCTCCTTCTGAGCTGCCCTTCCACTAAACAGGAAACTACCCTTAGCGAAAAGAGTGCCTATAAGCCAGCCAGTCAAAACAGGCCATATTTTATTTTGTGCTGGACTGACGTTATCATCTCTCAAGCTTTGCTCGTCTCTCGTGACGAGCCAAGCATGATGGGATCTCTATTGATGCTGTCTTAAAGGATTAAAGCTTATTCACTGTTTTTTCCTGACTGCACATTTCTCAATAGAACCCTGCTGTCACAGTGCCGGGCGTTCTACTGAAGCCGAGCTGCCATTATTATCTGCACTGTAGCTATTAGCGTGTCTGACCTCAAACGGTGTTTTCATTCAGAGATGAGTTTTAAACATTATTGAAAACATCATATTCTTATAAACTTTTTAACCTATGTAATCTTTTACAATATTCAATGTATTTGGAGCCCTTCCTATGTTTCTAAGAAACAGCAAAGAGCAGCAAAAGTGATGGTTTTTATTTGTATATACGAAAGAAAGAAATGTTGCATTAGGGAAAAAAAGGTTTGTGTGTCTTTGCATGCAAGTAATGGGATACCAACCACCCAGGGATGAGCTCAGAAAAGGTGTGTGTGTGTGTGTGTGTGTGTGTGTGTGTGTGTGTGTGTGTGTGTGTGTGTGTGGGTGTGTGTGTGTGTATGTGTGTGAGAGAGAGAGAGAGAAAGGGGAGCGGGATCCCTAGGCAACTATCAAACTTCAAGGGCTGTATTAGTGTCAGCTTACACATCTGTGCATCCTGTACCACCACAAAAAACCTACGATTTAACAACATACAGTGGTGTAAAAAAAACCTGTATGACCAGACTTTGTTTATTCAGGAGTTTTTTTTAACAATAAAACATTATTTCCTTTGGTTTGCTATCATAACAAAAAGAGAATCTTACGTTTTTCCATATGACTTATGCCTACATTTAACTGGTTTGTTTTCTGTCCAGGTATTCTGCTTTAATCAGGTACCCTTACATTGCTTAACAACAGTGGGAAAAACATGCGGATGGAGGAGGGAGGTGTGTGTGTTTGTGTGTGGTTGGGGTTGGGTTGGGGGGGGTATGGAGAGAGGGAGGGACAGGGAGGAAATGAGGGCTCTTTGTGCTCTGCTACCTGGCAGACATCTCCAGCATGTGTCGTCTTGCCTTTTGGCAAGTTGAGACCACCGGCGCCCTTGGAATGCTCTCAGTTCAGGAAATCTCGTTTATTCTCATAACTGCTGCTCCTAACCCCCCTCTTTCTAAAATACTGTGGAATGGCATGTATATGTTTTGTCCTTTTTATCTAAACTTTTCTTTATATCACAGCTATTTTCTTTCTCAAGTATTTGTTCTTTTGTACTATTATTCCAAAGCTTTAGAGAGAAATCTCATTCTCTATGTTTTTGTGTATTTTGTTAATGTACAACGTGAAAATGTCCAAATGTCTAAACTCTGACAATAGACTTGTAGTTAAATGAAACTGAGCCAGTTAACAAGCAACTAACTCACTTTTAGCTACCAAGCTATGTCAAAACAAACTAACATGTCATGTCTATACAGCTAACAACTTACATCAAAACTGCTAAGTTGCAGCCAACTTGCACATGACTAGTTGACTATATTGGAACAGCTAACAGGTTATAATGAAACATCTAATATTTTATGTTGAAACAACAGCTTATATAAAAGCTGTCTACTAGCTCACTAGATTACAACTGTTTAGTTATGTTGAAACAGCTCATATCTTATTCTGGAATAAGCTAGCTGGTGTGCTTTGAATATTTTTTTTGTGGCTTTTTTTTTTTGTGGCTTGTATTCACAGTAATGAGACCGAAACTGGTCAGAGAGAGAAGCAGGAAAGACATGCAGCAATGGACCCAAGGTTGGGAATTGAACACCAGATGGCTGCGTTAAGAACTAAGGGGCACCTGCTTTACCTCTACACCACGCACTGCCTTGAAATGTGTTAGTTAAATGCCCAATGGACTAGGACACACACCTTCCAAAAATCTCCACTCTTGTCATTCTAGTCCAAAGAATAATTTCCCAAAAATTCTTGGGGATCGTCAAGATATCTTTTGGCAAATGTTACATGAGTCTTCATGTTATTTTTTCCAGCAGTGGTTTTAGGCTAGGAACTCTCCAATAGGTGTTATTTTTGCCTCGTCTTATTCGTATTGTTGAATGGTAACTCTGTAGTGCTTTACATGTTTTTGTTTCTTTTGTGACCTCCAGGATGAGTTGGTGACATGCTCTTGGATTAATTTTGGTAAAGAAAATGATGGCTAATGGTTAATTATGGCTAATTAATGATTTACTCATGTTATCTTTGATGATAACAAAGCTGGTTTGATGAGCAAACATCTTTAAGGAAAACAAATACATTTTCATAGCACTGCATGTTTAATAGCTTGTGTGGAAACAACAAACACCGTCAAAAAATCGTAAGTTATAAACCCTTAAATAGTAGTGAACTGCTAAGAAGCAGTAAACTATCCAATAACTTGTCCATTAAAACTAAAGAAAAATGCTGATGCATTTAATATCTTATGTGGAAACAAAAGTTTTTATAAAAAGCTAACTAGTTGCAAACTAGCTTACTATTGCTTAGTTGTGTTGAAACAGCCAACATTTCACTTAAAACAGCTAAGAGCTTATATCAAATTTGCTAACAAGCAGTCAACTAGTCCATAATTAGTCTATATCTGTTTCAACATAGTTAGCTATGTTGAAACAGCAAATATCTTACATTGAAACAACTAAAGATCTATGTACAAAAGCTAAACTGTAGCTGACTATCTTACATCTAGTTTATGTTGAAACAACTAACATTTTAAGTTATATCAGCTAAGAGCAATCGTCAAAACTGCTAACTAGCAGTAGACTTGCCCATTATAAGTTAGTTATGTATAGCTAACTAAATAGCTAACATTTTGAAACAGCAAAAATCTTATGTTGAAGACAAATAATGAACACCTCATATTGAAAAGCTAACTAGCTTAAAGTGGTTAGCTGTGTTTGAACAGCTAACATCCTATGTTGAAACTAAGTAGCCAACAACTAGCTGTCTTTGTTTAAACAGATTGCATCTTAAGTTCAAAAGCCTAACTAGCAGTTAACTAGCTTACAACCAGATAGCAGCTAGGTAGCTACATCCACATAACTATTCAACATAGAGACTCGATTTGTGGGTTAAATATTGACACACTACACTTTGTGTAGATATACTCATATCCTTGGAAAAAGGATTATAGGAAATTATAACGTTTGGCAAACAATAAATATTTAATGTTGGCACACGTTAATTTGAATCTTGAAACAGGGTATAAAGGATTTAAACATTTAAAAGTCTGAATAAATATTCATTATGTTCTTTCTTGATAGGGAGAATCTAATCTGCTTGATGTGTCTCCTGTTTGTAGAAATGTCATGGAATAAGAAGCAATCATCATCACCAGGATACAGTCAGATCCACATACAAAATAGAAGTTGGTTAGGGGGGCAGCTAGGGGTTTCAACAAATAATACCCTCTTTGTATGTTTGAAATGTCCCTTGTAGAAGCCCCCTGAGCCTCTCTCTCTGCTCTGGGGATCCCAACACCACATTAAGAGCTGCTTACAAGTGGATAAGGTGTAAGATTGAAGGAGGGGGTGCGGTTAATGTCTCAAAGGGAGCTACAGTGTGCCTCCTGTTTTTTCCTGTGATAAAAAGCCGGTTTGTGCTCTTGCTTCTGAGCACCTCAACAGGTCCAGTGCCATGTTCAGAGAATGCTTAGACAAATAGGCTATTATTTGCTGGAGTCATTTCAGTGTGGACTGGCCAGGGGAGAAATGGGTTACCGCAGTATATCCTCTGCTGGCTTCAGTCATCTTCATCAAGATTAGATTACTCATTGAGGACGACCATTTGGCTGTCAGAGCTCGGGTTCTGTTTCAATGTGCTTCAGATGGCTTTTTTCCTGTGTTGAATAGGAATGATTAACATGAGGAATGAGACTTCAACCTATGATTTTTTTATGTATTTAAATATCAAGACAGTTTTTGATATTTGAACATAAAGTTATTGAGTTATTGTGCACTGAAAATATTGTACAGTGCAAAGAAAATTTTGGTATACAGTAGATGGATCAACTAAACTATGGTGCATCTTTCATGTTGTCGGGATTTATTTTTTGTATTCTTTATTACACAACTTTTAAACACTATTCTTCTGCTGTAGATAGTCGTTTTTGGCCTAACAAAAGTCAAATCCAAGAGAAAAAGTCTTGAAAAAAACCTTAAGAACTGTTGATTACGCTGCCTTTAAAGATTGCAAGAAAGCCTGGCTACTTGGTTGAAAATAAAAAAAAAAAGTGCTACTGTAATTCTCATATAAATTCTAAGGAAGTTTTTTTGGCTTCCCAAAATTACTTATTTTACTTGGCCAAGACAGAGGTAACTGGCACACTGAGTAGATGAGTGGTATTTTTGTGACATGTCCTGTTGATTAAACCTTTCAGAACTTGTTAGTATACTTTGTGAGATGTAAAATTATCACTATCTAGCTGATATGTGTTAATTTAGCTTTAGTAGGCCAATTTGTTCAATGGTTCCCACAAATGTACGCAATGTGGCAACAATTACTGAGATGTACAGTATAGTCCAAAAGTTTGGACACACCTTCTCATTCAAAGAGTTTTCTTTATTTTCATGACTATGAATATTGTAGCTTCACACTGAAGGCATCAAAACTATGAATTAACACATGTGGAATTATATAATGAACAAAAAGTGTGAAACAACTGAAAATATGTCTTATATTCTAGGTTCTTCAAAGTAGCCACCTTTTTGCTTTGATTATTGCTCTGCACACTCTTGGCATTCTGTTGATGAGCTTCAAGAGGTAGTCACCTGAAATGGTTTTCCAACAGTCTTGAAGGAGTTCCCAGCTCACCTCAGACCATCTCGATTGGGTTCAGGTCTGGTGACTGTGGAGGCCAGGTTATCTGGCGCAGCACCCCATTACTCTCCTTCTTGGTCAAATAGCCCTTACACAGCCTGGAGGTGTGTTTGGGGTCATTGTCTTGTTGAAAAATAAATGATGGTCCAACTAAACGCAAACCGGATGGAATAGCATGCCGCTGCAAGATGCTGTGGTAGCCATGCTGGTTCAGTATGCCTTCAATTTTGAATAAATCCCCAACAGTGTCACCAGCAAAGCACCCCCACACCATCACACCTCCTCCTCCATGCTTCACGGTGGGAACCAGGCATGTAGAGTCCATCCGTTCACCTCTTCTGCGCCGCACAAAGACACGGTGGTTGGAACCAAAGATCTCAAACTTGGACTCATCAGACCAAAGCACAGATTTCCACTGGTCTAATGTCCATTCCTTGTGTTCTTTAACCCAAACAAGTCTCTTCTGCTTGTTGCCTGTCCTCAGCAGTGGTTTTCTAACAGCTATTTCAGCATGAAGGCCTGATTCACACAGTCTCCTCTTAACAGTTGTTCTAGAGATGTGTCTGCTGCTAGAACTCTGTGTGGCATTGACCTGTTCTCTAATCTGAGCTGCTGTTAACCTGCAATTTCTGAGGCTGGTGACTCGGATGAACTTGTCGTCCGCAGCAGAGGTGACTCTTGGTCTTCCTTTCCTGGGGCGGTCCTCATGTGAGACAGTTTCTTTGTAGCGCTTGATGGTTTTTGCGACTGCACTTGAGGACACTTTCAAAGTTTTCCCAATTGTTCGGACTGACTGACCTTCATTTCTTAAAGTAATGATGGCCACTCGTTTTTCTTTACTTAGCTGCTTTTTTCTTGCCATAATACAAATTCTAACAGTCTATTCAGTAGGACTATCAGCTGTGTACTGTATCCACCTCCTGCACAACACAACTGATGGTCCCAACCCCATTTATAAGGCCTGAAATCCCACTTATTAAACCTGACAGGGCACACCTGTGAAGTGAAAACCATTTCAGGTGACTACCTCTTGTAGCTCATCAACAGAATACCAAGAGTGTGCGGAGCAGTAATCAAAGCAAAAGGTTGCTACTTTGAAGAACCTAGAATATAAGACATATTTTCAGTTGTTTCACACTTTTTTGTTCAGTATATAATTCCACATGTGTTAATTCATAGTTTTGATGCCTTCAGTGTGAAGCTACAATATTCATAGTCATGAAAATAAAGAAAACTCTTTGAATGAGAAGGTGTGTCCAAACTTTTGTTCTGTACTGTATTTGCAAAGATGTTTATCCTTTGTTTGTTTAGGGGGTGGGTAGTGCTTAACTACATGAGGACAGTGCCAGTGGCCATTCCTGATCTCAGAAGTTGCTGCACACTGAGTCTGGCAGGGTATATCAATTTGAATTTATATTTCCATCCCTTTGGGTGCTTTGCTTTTAGAATAACAAGGTGAGAGGATCAGTGCATCCTCTTTGCAAACCAGAAATTAAATCACTTAAGGATTTTTTGGGAAAACTTAATAATAGTTACCAGAGGTGAGGAAGAGACATAGAACAGGTCTTTGGGGCCCCATGTCCCTGCTACAAGGACTTGGCAGATGCGTTGGAAACAGGATGACGGCAGGATGTCACCTCATTTCCTCCTCCACGGCATCTGCTTGATGAATGACCATGTGAAAAGTTGGCTGTTTTTACATTTGGGATTGCACCCTAGTCTGTTTGTATATGTGTCCATTAATAGTGTTGCAAAAAGAGGGCATCAGCACTTTTTTTTTTTTTTCTTGGTTCCCACCTTGTCATCTCTAAAGCCAAAGTAATTTATGGCTTGTCAGGAAGTCCCCTGGAGCTCTCGCATGCCTGAAAAAAGCCTTGACTCGGGTCAGATCGGGGGTTGAGCGGGTCGGGGGAATGTCCCACCCATTAAATGCTCTTGTGTATTTGTTGTGTCAAAAGGCCATCGGGAGGTTCCGTTCTAAATCCCGTTGTCTGAGAAATGAAAGAATTTCTGAGGTTGTCCACTGTCCTTTGGGTCATGCCCCAGAACTAATCTCTTTCATCTTCTCTCTTACTGGCCAGGAGGGTGGGATGGGTGATTATGATGAGGGGATCCTGGGTTTGTTAGCACCTCTGTGTCCTCTTCCTCCTGTGTTGCCTCAGGGAGAAGTGGCTCAGCCCTTCTTTGCTATCCCCTATCCCTGCCTGTGTATACCTCCACTGATCCCTCTGCACTGCTTCCTTGCCTCCCTCCCTTTTGCCTTGGAGCACAACTGCTTGTTCCCTCCCTCCCTCTCTTTTCCCTCAGTGGGCCTCTGAAGTTGGCCAGCCTTCACTTTGGCTTTCCCCTCTTCCTTCCTTCCTCAGTTCCTCCACTAATAGCTCCCTTGTTCCTGGCTAGTCAGGGCTGCCAGTTGAGCGGTCATTCGTGGAAGATTCATTCCCGGCACAGTAATTGTAAACAGACAGAAGAGACAGAAAGGGACCTTCAAAAGTTTACTGTTCGCAGACAGAAAGCAGAATGGAGGAACTCTGTCTTGTTCTTGAACTCCTTTATGAGTCTCATTTGTTTTTTATCTATCTTGCATTCTTATCTTTATCATCTTTATTACCCCAGCCCACAGTTCTTCCCTTCTTTTCTGCTTCACTCTTTGTCCCGCATAATTCATGCACTGCTTTACATGCATGGACAATCTGTCTTGTTTTACCACTAAATGTTGCATGGAATTATGTTATGCCCTCAGATGTTTACCAGAGCCCGGCTACATGCTTGAGTTGTTGCTTGGCCCTTTTAGAAGTGGAGTTCGCTGCATTTTGTATCCATTCCAGCCCCTGGAGTTAAAAGTGCATAGAATCACACCGGGAAACAAATACGATTTCCTCAGTCATTAATTAAATACAGAGACCCATTAATCTTGATTTAATGTCTTTTTTCTTTGTCAGTCTGCTGTATAAGTAACATCATAACTGCATTATTTTGAAGAACACTACTCCCAATAAAGGTGAAAATTGTCCCTGCAACTAGTTGCTAATGATATGTTTTCTTGCCTATATGCAAGTAGTGTCATGAAGATCTTCTGAGTTACTAATTTGCAGATATTTTGCTAAAGCCTCATCAAATTGCTCTGAGAGTGTCTGTGAACAGCAGTTTTCAAGTCTTGCCACAGGGTCTGGACTTTGACTGGGCCATTCCAACATATATACTGTATACTTTAAACTTGACCATTCAATTGTAGCTCTCACTCCATTCTAGTTTCAAGACCTTTAAAGCCTCTAAAAGATTTTCTTTCAGGGTTTTTGTGTATTTAGCTCCATCCATCTTCCCACAACCTCTGTTCATTTTCCAGTATACCAATAATCTCGATCCTCCTCTAGAAAAGCACCCCCACACCATGATGCACCCACCACCGTTTAAAGGCTTTTTAATCTATGTTGGGCAAAAAGTGCAATGTTGATGTCATCTGACCAGACCTCCTTCTTTTACATATTGTCTGTGACATTTATGTGCTTTGTGTGAAACTACAGAGGAGATGACTATTGGCTTCACTTACTTAACAGTGTTGATACTTTTACATAAAAGGCAGATGCTGTGGATCTCTGCAGCTCCTTCATAGTTAACATGGGCCTCTTGGCTGCTTCTTTGATTAATGCTGTCTTTGGCTGACCCTTGGGTGATGTTTTGGTAGATTTGTACTTGTGTCTCATTCTGTTTTCAGATGATGGATTGAACAGTGGTCTATGAGATGGTCATAGCTCGGCAAGTACAGTATTTTATAACATAACTGCTTTAAACATCTCCACGTTCTCCCTGACCTCTATGCTTTCTTGTTCTTCATGTTGCTGTTTGCTCACTAATGTTTCCTAGCAAACCATCAGTTTTTGTTTATGTAAA
This sequence comes from Girardinichthys multiradiatus, assembly GCF_021462225.1. Lineage (NCBI taxonomy): Eukaryota > Metazoa > Chordata > Actinopteri > Cyprinodontiformes > Goodeidae > Girardinichthys > Girardinichthys multiradiatus. The sequence goes on along the minus strand of NC_061815.1, from coordinate 44,762,089 downwards.
AACCTTGTTTGTTTTTCGTTATGCACTTTTTTGTGTTGAAATCCCAGTTAAAATTAGGTATTTTCGATCATTATAAATTTATGTTTTATATAAAAAAGACAAATTTCCATTGTTGCCTCAGTGATGAGGAAATGGGTTTGTTAGCTTGAGGAAGCAGTAAACATGAGACAGGATGACACAGTGGGAATGTGTGTGTATAAGTGAGACGCCACTAGTGCCAGGCAACCGGACTTGTCCATGACCTTGAGTGACCTTGCTCCCTGAAGCCCGGCTGCAAGCCGTCAGCAGCGGTTGCTCTTTTCTCTTCTCTTATCTCCTCTTCCTCTGTCCTTATTTTTTCTATTCTTTTTCTTTCCCACACTTATCTCTTTTGCATACTGAAAGTCCAGCAGTAGTTGTTTGGGGAAAAGATTTCCCTGGTGTTATCATACTCGGCATGTTTTGGAACCAGCAGTCTTTAGCCTTCTGTCTGTTTCAACAATCATGCAGTTACAGTTTCCAGCTGCTTTCTGTGCCTTTTCTCATTTAAACTCATGGGGGCTGCTATAAACATTCAACAGTGTCCAATGTTTTTGTAATAAACAATGTGATTTCACTTACATTCTGCTGTTGTTACATGCAATAAACATGACTGTTGTTAACCTAACAACATTCAGATCATGTGCTTTTTATGAAGACTGCTTTTTGTATAAACAAACTCTGACTTTCTGTATAGAGTCATAAAGGTGGGGCCAGGTCATTGTTTTGTAAGTCACAAGTAAGTCTCAAATCTTTGAACCCAAGCCTCGAGGCAAGTCCCAAGTTAAGGCATGAAAGTTCCAAATCCTAAACAAGTCATTTCACCAAATATATAATTTAATCCGTAATAATATTTTGGAGATATTCAAATGATTATCTCCAAAATCATTAGAATTTGGGGGGGGTGGCGTGCAGCGAACTGCATCACGCGCCAGTCATTGTTTGATTGTGGAGCCCTGGCTCTTTTCCTTTCTAACAGACTTTATGAATGATGTGAGATATCAAGTCTTTTCAAGTCTAAGTAAACTCATAAGTGATTGGTGTGAAAGTCTCAGTCAAGTGCAAAGTGTTTTATGAAATCATCAAGTTGAGTCTAAAGTCATAAAATTGTGACTCGAGTCTGACTCGATTCTAAGTCGCACAACTCAAGCCCAAACCCCTGGAGAGGCCTGCTACAATGATTGGTTACATTCTCTTTCCTTATGCTGCAACTGGGCATTTGAAAACATCAGCGATGCAGAATGAAGGCAATTTCAGTGTTTGCATATCGCTATCACAGAAGGCTATGTGGATGCAGCCTCTGGTAAGTGACATGCATTTAAACCCTGCTCGTAAGTGACATATTTTGCCTTTTGGATTGACTTTCAATGTCTTTTCTGCTCATAACTGTTATGAATCGTAGTGACTGAGGTGCTAAATGCCAGGGAGAGCCATAGGGGGCATGTTGATGGTTAAACAGAAAGCGAATAGTGAGTAAAATGCAGTTTGATCGCAATTGATATTGTCGTTGCAATATTCAACAATAATATCACAGTCTTTTGTTTTACTAATATCTTGTGGACCTACACACGTGGACAAAATTGTTGGTACCCCTCAGTTAATGAAAGAAAACCCCACAATGGTCACAGAAATAACTTGAATCTGACAAAGGTAATGATGAATAAAAATTCTACCAAAATGAACAAATGAAAGTCAGACATTGCTTTTCAAACATGCTTCAACAGAATTATTTAAAAAAATAAACTCATGAAACAAGCCTGGACAAAAATGATGGTACCATTAACTTAATATTTTGTTGCACAACTTTTTGAGGCAATCACTGCAATCAAACGATTCCTATAACTGTCAGTGAGACTTCTGCACCTCTCAGCAGGTATTCTGGCCCAGTCCCCATGAGCAAACTGCTCCTGTTGTTTCAGGTTGGAAGGGTGCCTTTTCCAGACGGCATGTTTCAGCTGCTTCCAAGGATGCTCAATAGGATTTAGGTCAGGGGTCATAGAAGGCCACTTCAGAATAGTCCAATGTTTTCCTCTTAGCCAATCTTGGGTGTTTTTAGCTGTGTGTTTTGGGTCATTATCTTGTTGCAAGACCCAAGACCTGCAACTGAGACCAAGCTTTCTGACACCGGGCAGCACATTTCTCTCTAGGATCCCTTGATAGTCTTGAGATTTCATTATACCCTGCACAGATTCAAGACACCCAGTAACAGATGCAGCAAAGCAGCCCCAGAACATAACAGAACCTCCTCCATGTTTCACAGTAGGGACAGTGTTCTTTTCTTCATATGCTGCATTTTTCCATCTGCGAACATAGAGCTGATGTGCCTTGCCAAAAAGTTAAATTTGTGTCTCATCTGTCAATAGGACATTCTCCCAGACGTTTTGTGGCTTGTCAACATGTAGTTTGGCAAATTCCAGTCGGGCTTTTTTATGATTTGTTTTCAACAATGGTGTTCTCCTTGGTCGTCTCCCATTGAGTCCATTTTGCCTTAAACAGCGTTGGATGGTGCGATCTGATGTTCCTTGAGCTTGAAGTTCACCTTTAATCTCTTTAGAAGTTTTTCTGGGCTCTTTTGTTATCGTTTGTATTATCCGTCTCTTTGTTTTGTCATCAATTTTCCTCCTGCAGCCACGTCCAGGGAGGTTAGATACAGTCCCACGGATCTTAAATTTCTGTGCAATATGTGCAACTGTAGTCACAGGAACATGAAGCTGCTTGGAGATGGTCTTATAACCTTTACCTTTAACCTGCTTGTCTATAATTTTCTTTCTAATCTCCTGAGACAACTCTTTCCTTCCCTTCCTCTGGTCCATGTTGAGTATAGTACACACCATGTCATCAAACAGCACAGTGACTACCTGTAGCCCTATATATAGGCCCACTGACTGATTACAAGAATGTAGACACCTGTGATGCTAATTAATGGACACACCTTGATTTAAAATGTCCCTTTGGTCACATTATTTTCAGGGATATCATCATTTTTGTCCAGGCCTGTTTCATGAGTTTATTTTTTTAGATAATTCTGTTGAAGCATGTTTGACAAGCAATGTCTGACTTTCATTTGTTCATTTTGGTAGAATTTTTATTCATCATTACCTTTGTCAGATTCAAGTTATTTCTGTGACCATTGTGGGTTTTTCTTTCATTAACTGAGGGGTACCAACTATTTTGTCCACATGTGTAAATATAAATATTGGGAATTTAGGCCTAATGTAAAGAGGAGAAGAAGACTGACTGTTTTCTGCCCGTGCTTTCATTGATTGCAGTGTATGGTTTCTTTCAAGACAAATACGGCACTCTAAAGAGAGTACGGCCAATTGGTCTAACCCTGAATTGAAGCAGAGGGAAATGGAGAGAAACCAATTAGGAGACGGAAGCCACTAATTAAAAGCTGTATACTCTACAGATTGCATCAATTTTATTTTCTTTAGCAATGGCCAGAGCCATAATTTTAGAGCTTGCACGGATGCCAGTTCACATTCCAGGACAGCCGCCTTCTGTGTTTCTGCACAGAGGCAGCACTGTCTGTCTGTACTTCTCTCTTGTTGGCACTTTAAGCTGAGGAAAACAAACAAAAAAACACACAAACTGAGAAAAGTAGGAAAAATCCTCACCATTCAGAACTAATGAGAAACCATTCATTAGAAGTTGACAAAAAGAGTCTGTTTGCAGAAATGTTTCCACTTCCTGGATTAGGTTCCTTGGAGTGCTGCCAGTACATTTTGTGTGTTGTGAGTAGGAGATTGCATTATGCTCGAGTGGTTTGGGTGGTTAACCAATACGCTTGCTTTGGAAGGCTGCAGGGAAACGTTGAGCACCTGAGGAAAGCCACAGGGTTTCTCTGAACAGTGGGCTCACAAAAGACTTGGGCCTGCACTGGCAGAATGCTTCCAAAGTAATGATGTTTAGTTGGCAGAATGACCTAGAACACTTGTCTTGGGCTGCTATAGTAAGCCCAGGATACACAAGGCATTTTTTGTTCTTTTGTGGTCAAAGCAGACTGGCAGCACAGAAATAGGTAACCAAGTGAGCCAGAGTATCTCTAAAGTATTCAAACAGTTATCCAGCCAAATGTCGGAGTGTAATAACATCAGCTCTTTGGAGAGGTTTTACAGTCTTGAATGCAACATGAAATAGATGAGATAAGATCTTTATGAGAAAATAATTTAATTTCTTTTACAAGTATTGGTTTTGTTATCTTAAAGGAAGGTATTCCAGGTGGTTTTTGTAGTACCCAAGATGTAAAAGGGAGTAAACACACCGACAGAGAGATACACAGCAATCAGACCCTAAGCCCCCTATGGCACCATTTGCTTGGGCAGTTGTCCTATTTTGTCACAATACACAAGTGCACTCTGACTCCTCTTATCATTGATTCCTTTTCAGCAGTACCCACAAGGAAACTCCAAGGAAGATTTAGCACTTGAACATTTTTGTTTTTTTTTAGATGAAGAGAAAAGTCAAGAAAGAGGAAATATCTAAGACCTTGTCTCTTTCCTTCCATTCCAATAATGTTTTTTCCAGACCTCAAACGCAGGAGGTTGACCTTCCTTCTCAAACTGGATTTTTCCTGTGCCCTGCACCTTGGATTTCAGGAAATGTACAAAACAGGATAGCACAGCAACAAATTTCTTGTGTCAGTTTTTCTTTTCTGAGATAACACTTGAGGATCTAATGACATCAGCAGCTGAGGCTGCTGTGTTTTTTCTTTTTTGTATTCCTTTGTAATTTTGTCAGAGTGGCATTCAGATAGCAGTTTAGCACGCTGTGGTAAGATTGTCTAACAGTATCCACACCACCGTAGATTATTTTCAAACTGGTCATAACTAGTGTTACACTGATATGCTAAAACTTTAGTTAATGTACTGTTTATTTGCATGGACCTCCTTATTGTCACTGCTGTGAAAAAAATAAATAAAAAATGCAAATAAATTTAGTATTAACAGTAAAGTAATGTTACACTTAAAATTTAGAAAAATCCTCACCATAGTTTGAGTAAATGTATTTAGGGGTAAAAAAATCTGATGTTGAGAAATAGTTATTTTTAATTGGAAGGTACTCACTTATCTCTCTCCAAACAGACAGAGGGATCTTTGCACAATTTCTTGAGACTGTCCAGTGTTCTTAATCCTTTTTTAGGATAATATTGATTGATTTTGTGCCTTGTTTTTTGATTTGGCCATACATTTTTTATCCTTATCCTCTTGAATAACCAGGTGATGCCCCATTTTCAGTTTTCTGCCAGAAACCACCAGGTTTTTATTTTAAATCCCAGGCCCTTTGGAACAGAAACTAGCCCACAGCATCACAGATCCTCCATCAACAATCGGCATGAGGTACATTTTCACATATTCACCTTTTGTTGCAGACAATCTCAATCTTATACATCACACTATTGCATATCTGATATGCACTTCAGTGATGTGGAAAAACCACCTGCTTTTGCATTTGACACGGTATTTTCCACAATCTTTTCCTGAGTTTAGCCAGGCTGCCATGCACTTTTTGACCAAGTTGAGTCACCATTTGTATGGTACATATGCACCATTGTTACAAGGCAGTTATACAAGAGCAATGCAAACTTTGCAGCAATGACCCAATAATAGTTTCTTAATCTCATGCTATGCTATTCAGACACTCTGTCTGCATTGATGATTATCTCACCTCCATATAGTGAACTGTTTAACTTACTAAAATATAACGTAGCAAATATTTGTCTGACCACCTGCTGGCCTCATTGAGTATTAAAGTCTCACATGGTCAGATGACCTTTAAATTTGGGGAAAAAAACACAGCAGACCAACATTAATTTTACATTCTTCATCCCAATACTCATACTATTCAACATGTACTTACAAGATCTGACAGCACTAGGTGCCAACAGAAACCAACAAAACATTTGCTTTTTTCATATGGCAACAAAAATGGGAAAACAGGAGACAACAGCTTTAATTTGTGGTGGTAGTATTTAAAAGGCTTATCCCTGGCAAACCATAAAAAGTAGATGGCATGTATATAGGATCTATTTGTCACAGTTTCAGTTATGTTAAATTCTTTTTCTGATTGTAGATATGAACATTGTGAAGAATAACAATGAAAAAGGCGAATCAAAGCCCGTAAAAGGGCCTTATATTATGATCATGTCCATAGGAGCCAGCTGCCCCCATGTTTGATGTGACTTGCATGTTGAAACGTTCAAAGCTAACGGTCCCTGAGCTCCACTGTAATTAGTGGCCAAAATGCCTTGTTTGTTACTGAAGCCAGTATGGGGTTTTCATATTGTTCAGGACAGAGGCTCCGTTGAAAAACACAGGAGGACATTTGACCCTGTTCTGTATTCCTTGGCTCTTTCCATTTGAATGAATTTTCCACCAGACAGCCCCCCATTGAAAGTGGACTGGACAGAGTACGCATTCATTTTACCTCTGTATGTGACTCTGCCATGTATTGTATTTTTGGCAGTTATTGACTTCACAACCTTTATGCCAACAGTGATAAACTCTTAGATATTTGACAATAGCTTTTCCACTTATTTTTTCAATGCATTTTTAGTCGGAATGATTTTTATTAGCTGGTCCCTGCACCTGTCACTATTTTTGCTGTGACTATACTAATGTGTTGCATTCAAAGTCTTGATTCACCTTCTCCAAAGTTCCTTTAACATGTTTAGTTTTCCCAATGTTTTTCCTTCTCCACAATCAAGGGGGAATTATCTGTCTTCCGGAAAAAAAAAGGAGCCCACTAATTTTAGATTGACTTGATTGAGCCTTGAGGCCAAAGGGATCAAACCCACATCCGCTGAAAACCAGGGATGCTAATTCTAACCATAACATAGCTAACATATGTTTTGCTCTCCCTAAGCACTGATTTGAAACCTGCTTGAAGCTGAGCTCTGGGCCAGCTGCATTTTCCACTGCACTCGTTGCAAAGGACCATTCTTTCTTGTGGCATGTTTTGTGGGTATTGGCCCACCATGTGTATATTTATAGAGACTGGGTCATGACACATGTACATGGACTACTTGTTCTGTTGTAAGTTATTTCTATAGCCAGTTGCTAGTCCCTAATGTTTTTGTAATTGTCAGGTTTTGTCAAAAACCCTGTAGAAACGTCCTTGTAAATTTCAAGTAAAGACAAGATTCCGTGTAGTACATTTCGCTATTAACGTGCATGTAACTTTAACAAGAACTTTATAAAACCCAGAATATACATGCAAAGTATTATTGAATTTAATCACTTCTATGTTTTTATCCGTCTTCCCTGAAATTGCACAGACCTCAATCTGTACTAACTATTTGGACCTTTTATCCAGTTTCCGTGCAGCTACAGGAGAACATTTTGAGTTTAGAAATACATTGTTGACAATTTCAGTTCCAAAACTTCGAATATGAGCAAGTAAAACTTTTCAACAACAAGCAAAACCTGTAAACTCCTCTGTTCATGTGAGATCCAAGTCCTTAAGGCTATTGCACTGGGCTCTGCATGAGGTACCTGACATCAGTTAGGTTTTACCTGTAGTATGAAGGTTTCTGCACAAAACCAATTAACATCAGGAGTTTGGGGATTTCACCTGTCTTGAACATTTAGGTGTTTATTATTACAGTGCTAGTGACAAATGCAATCAGGAATACACTTAGAGAAGCTACTGCTGCTGCTTCTCACTATGGGAAGAGCTAGAGGGCATTTTCCAAGCAAATTTACATTAAAAAGGGTAATTATCAGGATAAAAACATTTATGACAGGAATCGATCTTCCCATTAGTGGTTGCCGCAGGTAATTCTTTCCAATTTGAGAATGTGCAAAAAAACAAAGACTCTACACGACTCAATTAGCAAGATAAATGCTAAAGTTTGTGACAGTAACGTGAGAAAGCAACTGAACAAGTATGGCTGGTTTGAAAGGGTTGCCAGGAAAAAAGCCTGTTCTCTCTGAAAACAATAAGAAGACTTTTGAACCTGGTGTGCAAAGTTTATTGTGAATGAACTATAAGTCTCCCGGAATGATGTCCTCTGGCCAGAGAGACCAACATTGAGATGTTAGTTACTTCACTAAATTTAAAACACGTCGCTTTCTTATTGTGGCCTTCAGCTGTGTAACAGCCTTACTGAAGACTTGAGCGTAGCTCATTTGTTATTTTATTTCTATTTTTGCAACTTTGATATAATGTATCTATATTGTATTATTTTACTGTTGTTTAAGTGTTTAGTACTCTTGGAAATGTTGTTTTTCCCATAACTGTAGGTAGGGATTAGGAGCTGATCCTCCAGATATGACTTTAATTCACAGCTTTGCATCACTCACTTTGTAATGAGGGTACTGCTTGTCACATTAATACACACAAAAAATACAAGTTGCCCTACACTGCAGCATTTCTTATAACGGGTATTAATAATTAAACAAGACCAGTCTTTATTGGAGGTTTTTCACCAGAAACAATTCAGGTGTCCTCCAGAAATGGAAAGAAATGCATGATGAATGGTCAGCCTCCAACTCAATCTGGTGTCTTCAAAGGACGCCTGGTGATGATAATGTTGGTAGTAGTTTATCCCCCAGGGCTTTCTGTGGAGAGTCTCCACTGTAACTAACTAGCCGATCAATTACTTACAAAGACAACCTTAGGAAGGAAGCACTCAGTGTGGATGCCACAAGAACAATCCCTGCTCCCTCGACCCGCCCACCCATTGAGACCGATGATTCTAACCTAAACTCTGATCCACAGCTTGCTGGGGCCCAGGGGCCATTTTCAGTTCCAAATCTAGCCTGGTGCCACCACCTTTCCTGTTCAAACTAACTGCTGCTGTAACTTGGCGAGCTAAAATGTTACTATGTGTTTATTGGTTAGGGCTAGGTTTGATAAACATAGTTTTCAGGGGCTGTTGTTGATTTTCTTGGAGAAAATGGGAGGAAGTCCCTGTATATATCCTGTAATTTTTAAACTGCAATGTGCAAGAGAAGCAGTAGCTCTCGGATGGAAAACAGTTTCATTAATGATACTTGCAAATCCTATTTATGCTTTCCTGAAATGACAGAGCTGTTAAACACGGATGTTTACCTCTGAGCTCCTATTAGCTGTCTGCATGTCTGTATGCCGTACAGCAGCCGGGGCTTTTAGGCTTGTATATTTAGAGTTTCACAGACGGTAGACTTTTCAGGCGCCTGATATTTATTGATTGCGAGGCGCTATAAAACAATGGGTGTTTGTGGATCAGCAAAGGCAGGAAGTATACAGGATCCTATCTGGAACATGCACATAGCCCAGTCACTTCATTAGTCTTCTACTGTGCAGGAGCATTAGAGGGATTTAACACAATCATAGTCAATAGGGGAAGTCAACTACCTGACAGAGTGACGTACTATTCATCATTCCAGATCAACTGAGTATGTAGTCGGTTGAGGAAGCATTTGTGTGTCATCTGTAGTCTTCCTCAGTCCTTGTGGCTTATTCGCCATCTGGCCAGTGTTTCCGTGCTAAAGCTGTGAAATGAGTAGGGCTTAATTCCTACACACTAAAGCATTACCGTCTGTCCAGGGCCCACAGAGACAAGATGGTCGCCAGGTGGCTTCCTGTCTTCAAAGTGTCGGCATCGTTAATCATGCCCCCGCCCCTTCTTCTTTGTGTTTCGCATGTGTTTTATTTTCCCAAACCCTTGCCACACATACTCATCTCTTAATCTGTATTTCTTAAATTTTGGACAGTCTGTCACCCAGATGCATTTCCTGTGGGGGTTTATTTACAGTTTTTGCCTCATTGGAACCACATTGGGGAGCAGTGTGCCATCCTAACCAATTAACTCTGATCCAAATGGGCTTGTGGAACACAGAGAGACTTTTTTGAGGATGGATCCCTGCCTGTTAAAAGCTAATGGATGCTGCTAATCCCCAGTAGTTGGTCTTTTGTTCTAATGTCTCCAATATTATTATTTATTCTCACCATCTTCAGCTCATCAGCTCTTTCAAAGAAAAACTGACTTGACTCGCTATATTTTAGGAGAAATTCTTAGCCCCAAGGCCTTTCAAAGCTTCAGTAAAAAACTCTTTTAACTTTATAAATGTAGGAAGCGGCTTTATTGAACATAAAACTTTTGCCAAATACGATTCAGTTCATAAGCCTAGCAACAATGCAAGCTAAAGTATTGAGGATGTTGTTTCTAGTAATATCAGCCAGTCTAGATAGATAGATAGATAGATAGATAGATAGATAGATAGATAGATAGATAGATAGATAGATAGATAGATAGATAGATAGATAGATAGATAGATAGATAGATAGATAGATAGATAGATAGATAGATAGATAGATAGATAGATAGATAGATAGATAGATAGATAGATAGATAGATAGATAGATAGATAGATAGATAGATAGATAGAAAATTATGTAAAGACTGATGTCAATCCTTTATTTCTGTTAATTATGATTTTCTGCTTACAGTTAATGAAAATACGTTTTAGTGTTGAACACTAAAACGTAATGATTTGGTAATGACAACTTCAAGATGTCTTCTGTATGGAGAACCTATGGATTTTTCAGGTTTGATTTTTGTCCTGGGAGCCTCTTTCTATGCACTCTTTTCCTCGGTTTGACCATAAATGGTTAATTGGATTAAAGTCCGTTGATTAACTGGGCCTTTCTTTCTCTAAAACCAGTTGGCTGTGTTGGGGCTCATTATCTTGCTGAGAATTCATCCCTCTTTTCCTCTTCGGGTTTGTATTTTTACTTTAATTATATTAATTCTCCCAATACCTGATACAAAAAGACAGCCCCACACAATATTTCCACCTTAAAACGTCTTGTCTCTAGGATGATGCCCAGTGCCATTCCTCTTTCAAATGTGCATTCAGCTGTACCCAGAGAGTTCAATTTTGGTGTTATCTGATGAGACTACACTCTCCCAGTATCTAATGAGCTTCTCCAAATGTTCCTCAGCAAACATAAACAATCTGCAATATGCTTTTTCTTCAACAGTGGAGTCTTGTGAAGTGAGTGTGCGCAGAGGTCACTGCAGTGAAGTGCATTTTTATTATTTTTATGACACAATTGTACCTGTTAATTTCATTTGTGGTGGTCTGAATGAGTGCTTCTTGACTTTTGGAGAACCATTTTGATTATTTTTTCTCTGTTAGGAATTTTGTGAGTAGCCCCTAGTTGTGGCTGTAATGGAGAACGGATGTTCATTCCACTTGATGATTACGAATTATCTACAGATTCATCTGTAACCAATGCCATCAGTATGTTTTGCAACAATAAGATTGCAAAGGTCTTGAGAGAACTACCTTGGTAACTGGAAATCTCTTTATTGGTCATCAATTTGGACAAAACCAGCTGATATCTATTTGCACTCAAAAGGGAAGGATTGCTTTGTAAATACTGACAGATTTCAGCTATTTTCCCACTTTCTGTTCCTTTTGGTATATGTTTTAATACTTATTCCCTGTGTCGTTCCACTATTAAACATAATTTATGGGCTTGTTTTAATGTATATGTGTGTGGATTACTTGGGTTGCTTCCAACGTCTGGTGTAACTTCATCAGTAAGATCATTAAAAATAAATTTGCAGAGAAAAATGTTGTTTAATGCGTACTTTCCCTACTGATTTGAATAAACGGGAAGTTGTGAGCTCAGCAAGATCGTAAAGTCCCGTTCTTACATTTTTGTGACACAGAACTCTTCACCGGTTTATTTTCAGGGAGCTCTGTCCATTCTTTTTTAGTCATGAAGATGCGCACATCCTCTGTTTGAACTCTCTGGTGCTTTGTAGTTCTTGTCAAGGTTGAATCAGTTTTTTTTTTCAGCTCTTTTGGAATGTAATTTGCTACATTTGCTGCCAAGGTCTGGTTTTATTAACGGTGCAGAGGGTGCACTTTTGATGCCCTCAGTGACGCAAGCTGAATGGGTAGAAAAGAACTCTTTCCTTTGGAAAAGCACCAGAGGGACTATTTCTGTAGCTTTAAATTGTTAAAAATGGGGGATTGGGCCAGAAAAGGAAGGAGGGAGGGTTGGGGGCAGCATTTGGTTGTGAGCAGCAGACCGTTTCACTTGCCAGATCTGTAATGCGTTCCTCTGAGCTGGGAGCTGGCTGAACTCTAGGCAGTGGCGTTCCGGGAGAGGAAGTCCCAAGCCTGGGGAGTTTCAGACATCCTGTTTTTGGAGTGCCATTGGCCAATATCAGGGCTGTTGCACGCCACCTGTAGACTGCAGGATCACATCTGCCAAAAGAGCAGACAAACTGCAGCCAAGCGTCATGCAGCAGTTAACTTTTAGAAACTGCCTCTTATTTTAACAAGTGTTCAAATTATGTGTAAAAATAATCACCCTTGCATAATTGTTAGCTTTTGTCTCTACATTTATATTTCTTTGCTTTTTTATTTTAACTGTGCTCTGAGTTTATTCTATTAAGATATCATTTTTAAGTGGCATTTGTTAAAACAGACAATATATTAAAAGGAGTACCTTTAAAGTATTGTGAGATGGCATTGAATGTACCCAATATTACAAGAAATGTTATGCATTAAATTCACTTTGAATTTGGATTAAACTTTTAATTGTGCTTTTTTTTTTTCTTTTTCATCAACATTTGATAATACAGTATATAGTCTCATCTTCCCTATCATTTTAGAAGCATTTTGTGATTAAATGAAAGAATGCACATAACAACTGATTCACTTCTCATGGTTATATAACTAAAGTATGCATCTGCCATCAGTACAATTCTGCTCTTCATCAGGCATCTGCTGTGATGTAACGACATGTTTACTCTCTGACCAGCTCTCTCTTGTTGAAGACCCCGGGAGCTAATGGGTCAGGAAGTTTGGGAGATATGCCGCTTCCTTGATTGTTGCCATTTAGTACAACAGGAAAAGATCTGTGTCAAGCCCCCAGATCATTTCTTGATCAGCCTGGTTTGTTTGTTTCTGTCTCTTTCTCACCAGTCCACATGTATTCCTCTGCAAATGACTGGTGTCTGACCTTTATCTTGGAGTACTGTACTCTGGTCACACTGAACAATGTGTAGTGTATTTGTTTTTTGCTAAATTTGTGTGAAATGTTGGGATTTAAGCAATGGTCAAAGCAATTTTTATGAATGTTTTGCATGTGTTGCTTTTTTATTTTGTAGTGGTTCTGGTACATTGTCACATACTGTAAAGCATGTGAAAGAAATGCAGTGGTGTCATAGAGCTGTATGGGACTCATCTGGCAACTGTTAACTAGACTGAATGGCCCTAAATGGTGAGGGGGCTAAACTTCTAACCCCAGGAAAACACCAATAGACTTCAAAAGACCAGTACATCAAGCAAACCCAAGAGCATAGATGGCCAGTTAGGATAAAAAAAAGTTTAATATTAACCCTCCTATTTTTTTGTTTGCTTATTTATGTACATTCTCTTTCCATTAATAGCATTTTTCTTCTTAACAGAATGGAGGGTTTGTGCACTTTATTAAGTGTGGACAGTGTGCATGCAGGCTATATTTGCTGCTGAGGCTCAAGCTGGATCTAACATTTCATCTCATGCATAAGTGCTTACCCTGCCTCCCCATGAAACTACAGAAAACATCTGTCTGTATGTTTTATTCTGTATCTGCTGCTCCTGTATATCTCTGTACACCCCTTCCCTTTCCCATCAGCACCCCCCTCCAGCCCTGACGCTAGCTTGTCTGAGTGGCCTTTTGCCATGCATTCCTCCCTTCCCTGTTTGGCCTCTGTCTCAGGAAGTGGCCCAATTAGTGGATAAACACCATGGAAGAGATGAGGAGGTGGGGGTTGGGGTTTTTGGGGGGTTAGTAATGCTGGTGGTAATGGCGGTGGATAGGGGCACCAATTACGTCTGTATGGGCCTTCGGCACCATGGTACTGCTCAGAAACTCCTATTCACCCTATATATGCCAGTTTGTGGCTCGCAGCGGCACTGGGATTCTCTGGTGGAGGAAAGGTTAAATGGATAAGACGTAAGTAAAAAAACAGTTTAGCAGGTTCTCATTTTTTTATGAGAAGTTCCTTCCCACTAAATACTAACTTTCCAAAGTATCATCATGCTGTCAAGACTTTTTAAAACAGCGCTATAACAGAAGTTTATTTATTTATATTTGTTCTGTTCTGTCACAAAACATTTTTTCAATTTTAAAGTTCGAAAAATAAAGAAGAATGTCCCCTTAGGTCAGGATTCCATGAGGGAAAACAGAAGCTTCTAACTGACCCCAACATTCAATATGGCTGCAATGTGTTTTAAGATAATAAATAAAATCGTAAGACATACTGTATATTGCTATAGATATGATGTTATTCCTAGATCCAAGTTGTTAACAAGTAAATGGAACACAGCATACACTGCTAGTTGTTCTCCATTTCCATAGTTTCCTGTTGTCTGTTTCAGATTCTTTTGAGTAGTATTTGTTCGAAGGTTCCAAGGTTCTTGAACAATTCATCTTTTGGTTGTTTTGGATCATTATCTCTACATTGCAGCTAATTTGCTTTTTACCTTGAAAAAATGTACATGTCCTTTGAGCACAAAAAAGGAAAGGCAGAGTATGCTAAAGCTGAAATTAGCATGCTACTACAATGACAATGATAAAGCTAGACCATTTGTACACATTTTTGTACTCTTAAAACAAGCTTGGAAGACACAATCAAGTTAAAATAAAAAGCACTATCAGTTTGAGAGTTTTAATATCTCAATGATCTGATCTTTACAACTTTCTATCAGTAATGGCATTAGCTTGCTGAGGTTAGCTCCCACAGCTAACTACTGTGAGGACCTCTCTGCCTGTCTCCACGTCAGTCTTTTTGTGGTAGAAGCGGATTTGACAACAAATATTGACAACAAGCACTTTAAATACTTTTTTATCACACATTTTCCTGCAACTGATGAAGTTACAAGCAAAAATCTAGTAAATTTATTTGTATTTTTTGCATTTTCAAAGTTTGAAAAGCACAGCAATTTCAATTAATGCTAACATCAGGATGCTAAGAGTAACATCTGGTTTTGCATTTATCAAATTATTGTTTAAAGAATATTAAAGGACACACTGAAGTGGATAGGGTGCCAATCATTACTACATATCTGAGACATTTTACTGTTGAGCTGCAAAAAACATTTTCTTAATGTATAGCTCAGGACTCTAAAAGTCTGAGATGTATAATGGTTAGCTGTGGGCATTGATGTTAGCATGCTGATGTCATTGCTTAGCTTGGCATTAGCATTAAAACCTGACAAACACAAGTACATTTAGACATTAAAACCCTGTAATTAACAGATGGTGTAATTTTCTATTTAACTTAACAGCATTTACTGAATTGTTGTTTTAAGAGTGGAAAGCATGTGCATATAGTTTAGCAGTAGCATTATCGTTTGCATACTGCTCAGTTTGTAATATTCCATATTATACAACCCCTGTACAGTATCTTTTCAGTTCCACATGACCTGTCAGATGGACTGCATAGAGGACAAACATTTGACATTTCAAACTCCTCCACAAAATTGGTAATTTACTGTTAGCAGAGTAAAGCTTCAATGTTTTGACAGAATGCTGATGTCTGCTGCTGCAGTTTTTGATAAAGTTACATGACATTGAGTATAAATGGTTACTTCGATAACTAAGTATATCAGGATTACAGTCAGTGAACCAAACGACTTCACAAATGCTAGAACAATAAAATCTTTCAAAGTGTTTGCAAAAGAGTAAAGCTTAATTACAAAAATGTTTTGAAAAGAGGGCAGCCGCCTGTTTTTTTCTCATTAACAGGAGTGAATGCATGCTGCAAACTGTTGTGACTGAGTTTTTAATGCCCTCTGATAGAGAAACAACAAATTACTTCTGTAATGGAAGCAAATCATTACCATATTTCAAATGAAAAAGCATTTTCAGAAATGCTTTTTCATTTTAAGAATGTGGCTGCATTGTTTGACTCATAAATGAAATTAGTAATCAATAATCCTATTTGCATTTTAATTTTCTTCTTCAAGACTGCTCATTCTTTCACTTAATTAAAATGAAAAAGAAAAAGACATTTGAGATTTATTTTTCAAAATGTACCAAAATTCAATTTGAAATGTAAAATTTGAAAATGAAAAAGCATTTCCAGAAATGCTTTTTCATTTTAAGAATGGGGCTGCATTGTTTGACCCATAAATAAAATTAGTAATCAATCATCCTATTTGCATTTGCATTTTCTTCTTCACGACTGCACATTTTATGCCATAATCAAAAAGAAAACAAAGCAGACATTGCTTTTTCGTTTTCGTGCTCTGCCCGCAAAGTACTGCCCAGAACTCGAAAACGAAAAAGCATTCCGAGCGGCGGGCGCAGAAGAGTGATGTCAGCAGCCGCTCTTCCTCAGCTCCCGCTGACCGAGCTACCCATCTTGTTCGGTAGGGGGCGCTGTGCACGTCTGCATTGGCTGTGGCAGTTCCTCCACAGCCTGCTGCAGGGTGGCAGGGGATTCCACGAGGATGCCAGAAGGTGCCAGACCGGCCGTAAAAGCTTGCCAATGCCGTTGCTTTTGTGGAAGCTGATGCTGATTATCAGGAAACGGGATGTCATTGTTGTTATAGCCTGTTACCTTTAAATACGTGCCGAGAAATTGATTGAATTGCAGCAGGGCCGAGCTCAATTTGTGGCAGTGGCAGGCTGTGGCACCCTCGTGGCAACCTCATGGCCTGTGACATCCAGCGTGTTTTTAAGCATTTATTTATAATTTTCTGTGAGTCACGATTCAGAATAGCCGCTCGTGCTCTATAATAAACCGGCTGTTTGTGCAATAAATCGTCATCCTTTCAACACGTCACACATACACATGTTGCTATTTATTTTCCATGTCAAGTAAATACAATCACCTTATGTTATGGGTCTAAAGTTGTTTATTAAATAATAATCAATAATGAAATCATTATTTAAAGGTAACGGGCTATAACAACAATGACAACCCGTTTGCCGATAATCAGCATCAGCTTCCACAAAAACAGCGGCAACTGCATTGGCAAGCTTTACGGCCGGTCTGGCACCTTCTGGCATCCTCGCGGAATCCCCTGCCACCCTGCGGCAGGCTGTGGCAGTTCTGGGGGCAGGCTGTGGTGCCACCGAAACTACCAGTTCTGCCTGCCACTGCCACAAATTGAGCTCGGTCCTGCTGCAATTCAATCAATTTCTCGGCACGTTTGCAATGTAATGCAATGCAGACGTGCACAGCGCCCCCTACCGAACAAGATGGGTAGCTCGGTCAGCAGGGAGCTGGGGAAGAGCGGCTGCTGACGTCACTCTGCTGCACCCGCAGCTCGGAATGCTTTTTCGTTTTCGAGTTCTGGGCAGTACTTTGCGGGCAGACCACGAAAACGAAAAAGCAATGTCTGCTGTGTTTTCTTTATGATTATGGCATAAAATGTGCAGTCGTGAAGAAGAAAATGCAAATGCAAATAGGATGATTGATTACTAATTTTATTTATGGGTCAAACAATGCAGCCCCATTCTTAAAATGAAAAAGCATTTCTGGAAATGCTTTTTCATTTTCAAATTTTACATTTCAAATTGAATTTTGGTATCTATTTGCTGGGGTACATTTTGAAAAATAAATCTCAAATGTCTTTTTATTTTTCATTTTAATTAAGTGAAAGAATGAGCAGTCTTGAAGAAGAAAATTAAAATGCAAATAGGATTATTGATTACTAATTTCATTTATGAGTCAAACAATGCAGCCACATTCTTAAAATGAAAAAGCATTTCTGAAAATGCTTTTTCATTTGAAATATGGTAACGATTTGCTTCCATATGGAGCAACCTTCTGGCTGACATAGTCCTGTGCCAGCTGATGTGACAGATTAGCACAAAATATGTTTGAGCCAAATTTAAAGGCAAACAAGTTTGAGCTCTGCAGTCCTCAGATCTAAAAACCATAAATATACCAGATTTGAAACTGGTTGGATAAGGTAAGCTAAGGACAAATATACAGACTGTCCAGCATTTAATACTGAAACATAATCAAGTTTGTTTACTGATTTGTATCTATTAACATCCTGCCAGACATCTCAGTGCTTTTATTCTGACTATAATTGCATGCATGCTAGAAGTCTGATTACTTTGAATTTACATAACCATATGTTTACTTTAGGTTGAAAGTATTTTATGATATGAACACAAACAAAATGTGGCACATAAGTGAATTTCCACAATATATTTTGCTTTCTGTTTTTGGCATGTTATTATTTGCCTCAAGTGACGTATGCTCATGCATCTGCGGTCAAAACTATTTGCTGAATGAGTTCTACAAACTGTCTACGGTGTAGCCTCGGGACAGGAAATCTGTGATCTACAAAACAAGCACTCCTCATTAAGCATTTTTGATGATCAACTCAAGCCAAATGTTTTATAGCTAAGAGCCTATTAGTTTTTTATTTTAATGAGTTGCTTGAATTTGGAAGTTTCCAAACCATGAATGTTTGGGTTTTAAACTACTGTTTCTTTTTGTATACGCATACGATGCACCATATTTGTATTTGCTATAGTGACATTTCTCTGACACTTGACTTTGTGTTTTTTTTGCAGTAGAAATAAACTGTATATTTTCAGACTAAATATTAATTTTGATAAGTTTTCCAACTGGGAGACTGATCTGGTACAAAAGTATACCGTGCTTTGGAAACTTATTCATACCCTTTGGACCTTTTGATATATTTCTGCTTTTTTGCATTTAATGGGATTAAAACAATATCCCAAGCTTTGGATATCTCACGGATCATTTTTCATTCTATCACCAACAAATGGAAAGAGTATGGCACAACTGCAAACCTACCAAATAATGGCCATCCAATTTAACTGATTGGCCGAGGAGGGAGGGCATTCAGAGAAGCAGCCAGGAGATCCATGGCAACTCTGGAGGAGCTGCTAGATCCACAGCTCAGGTGGTTGAATCTGTTGACAAGACAACTATTTGTCATGCACTTCATGAATGTTGTGTTTATGGAAAAGTAACAGAAAGAAAGTCATTGGAAGTCCTTTTTGCAGTTTGTCATAAGCCATGTAGGTGACACAGCAAACATGAAAAAAGATGTTTTGGTGACATGAGATCAATATTAAGCCTGCATGCAAAACAGTATGTGTGATGGAACACAATCTGGCTAAGCTTAAGGTATTTTGCAAATAATGATGAGCTAAAACTTCCTCTAGATGTGCAAAGCTGGTAAAAACATATCCTTAAGGTCTTGCTTCTGCATTTCCAGTAAAAAGTGGTTCCACAAAGTTTTGACTCAGGAAAGGGGGCGAATACATATGAATGCTACACAACTTCATTTCTCTTTGTAAAAAGGTTTGAAAAACGTTCTTATTTTTCTCTAACTTCATGTAATTATGTCTGTGTTGATCCAACATTAAATCTCAGTTGTGGCTGTAATGTGACAAAAAAATTGAAGTTGAAGGGCTATGAATACTTTACAAGGCACTTTAGTTTGTGTACAGTCCACCTGGTCACAGATTTTCCGGTCATTTGACCACAGAGGAACAGAGTCAACCCTCATTTCCTGGTGAAATGTACGCACGTCACAGCCCTGATGGATAAGCGAACATGGTAACCATTAATTTGCCTGTAGGTGGACAGATTAGACTCTATGACCCCATATAAAAAGCAGTGTCTGCTTAGCATGCGCAATTTGACACTGACTAAATGAAACAACCTTATTAACTTTCAAAACTGAAATATATTTATCTAGCCTTCATGTTAGATCATTAGTTCTGTTTATATCTGCTTGGATACAAAGATTTTCAGTTTTACTCATAGAGGTCCACAGGTTTTTTCAGTTAAGAGAAACCACTTTATAAGGGAAGTTTTTGCACTGATAATGTTAGAAAGATGCTGTTTTGACTTCAGAACTTGTAATTAAAGCTGGAGTTGTGTGGTCACCTCTACTTAACCATTTAAACTCCAGCAAGAAATTGAATTAACTCAAAACTCCCAACTTTATTATCTTCTCTTTAATTGATTGATTTCTTATTTCTCCCATTTCTTAACCTATGTTATTCATTTTTATTTTTTCTCTTCACTGTTGATGGCAGTTACTTTTCTATTTTCTTAAAAATGTCACTTAAAGTATATATATCATATTTTAGAGTAAGAAAACCTAAAATTTCTGGAATTAATAAAAATAAAGCGAACACAATCAGCCCTTCCATTGTTTTCAAAGCAGGCTGTTTTCCCACAGAAAATGCCTGTTGAGTCACATCTACCAAATCGGTGAGCCACTACCATATATGGATGATGATCTAAGGTGGAAGTAAACAGATGAAGAGAATGGCTTTTTTCTTACCCACCACAGCAGTCTTCCAAAAAGAAACAGATTTTTGTTGATACCATACCTGTACAGATAGTTCAAGACGAAAGTTAGCTGCCAAAACACCTGTGCGACCAATGCTGTTGTTTTTTGCATAAGGTTTATCAGGTAAGAAGAGTTTCTTTTACAGCAGTTTTTACCTTTTGTATCCTGTCAGTACAAAATGTCTGCTGATATCTAAAAATTGCCTTTAAACAGTGATCGCTCTCTCGTAGTGATCCTCCAGCATGTCTAGCTATAACAGCTCTTGTGCCACAGTTTTTTCCCGTGTTTGGCCAGATGAAGGAAAGAATATTCGACTGCAGCAGTACACTGATGGTTTGTCAGTATTCCTGTATTCCCTCGACTTCCACCAGTTTTCCAGTCCCTGCTGCTGAAAAACATCCCCACAGCATGATGCTTAGTAATGACTTTTTTTCTAGCCACTCTTCCATAAAGCCCAGCTCAATGGACAAATACTCTAGTCTCTGCTGTGGGCCTCTGCAACACCTTCAGGGTTACCTTTGGTCTCTGTGCTGCCTCTCTTATTAATGCCATCCTTGCCCAGTTTTGGTGAGCGGCCATCTCCTGGCCCTCTACTGACAGGTTTGTTGTGGTATCATGTGCTTTCCATTTGAAGATGATGGATTTGATGATTCTCTTTGAGAACATCAAATATTTGGACATTTTTTAATGACCCCGCCCTGACTTGTACTTCTCAACAACTTTGTCCCTGACTTGTTTAGAGCACTCCTTGGTCTTCCAGGTGTGATGCGTCCTGCTTAGTGGTGTTGCAGCCTCTGGGGCCTTTCAGAAAAGTGCGCTTGTACTGACAAATCCTATGACACTTGGATTGCACACAGGTGGTCATTTCTCTAATTATGTGACTTTGAATGGGTTTTCTTCTCATTTCACTTCACCAGCTAAAGGCTCAGACAGAGTCAGGCCTACTTGACTCTGCAAATGTTCTCGCATAGTCAAGGCAGACTCAAAGCCGATGTCCGCCAGATGCGTCCACACAAAGCTTAATTTTTATGATCGCATATGTGTACTTCGCTTCACACAATAAACTGCTCAGCAGGAAAGTTTTCACATCAAACTGTTTTATATGTGACACGCTGCTTCAAGCAGCCAGTGGAGAGGATGTGCAATGTCACTGCCACTGTCTACACTGAGGTGTATTCCTCCTCTCAGTCCCTAGTCTTTTGTCCCTTTAGACTATTTTGTGCAGATCCATCACATAAAATAAGATTCAAAAACATTGAAATTACAGGTTGGAAAGAAATAAATTAGGTAAGAAGTCAAAGTGGTGAACACTTTTGCAAGACACTGTAACTATCATGAGCTGCAAATGAAAAGGAAAAGTTGTAAAAATGGTGATATATGTAATAAACAGTGCAATTACCATCTTTGTTTCCTCAAGCATGGTTTGAACCGTTGTTAAATAAAAGTATTCGGCAGCTACAAATTATTATTATTTTGTGGTGAACGATGCAGAGTTATAAACTTATGCTGTTTCTTAGAGGAACATTTTCAGAGCTGTGTTTTATTCTTGGTTTTGATATTTGAGCCAGCAGGCCTGAACAGCTTTTTCAAATATATATATATATATATATATACACCAAAACTAACTGGAAAAGCAGTTTAAATGCAATTCTTTTTACACAGTGCACGCTTAAGATTTGGGGCTCAAATCTGCTTCGTTGATACAAGAAACAGCTCAAATTAAATCTTATTTGGGAGAAAGTATGTTAACTGTCCTAGCTTAGTTTCAGGAAAGGGAAAAAATCAGCTAAAATGGACAAAGGATGTTTTGGGAATGTCACTGAAACCCAACAGCTCACAGGATATAAGACAGTAAGTATTATATTATCTAAATTGCATGAACACGAGGCTTGAAACAAGATCTCCCAAATTATACATCGCAGTGTTTGCTGCATAAATAGTCATTTCCGCACATAGACCCAAAAAAGAGAAAAGCATGCCTCCCACTGAAAATGGGATTTTTAGCTGTGAAAGTCAAGCTATTCCTGGTATGCACCACTTTCCCCCCCAGATATATCACATATTTTACCTCCATTCCTGATTTTCTCTTCCCCTCATTCTTGACAGACAGTAAAAGCCACCTCCAGTCGAACTGCGAGCTGCAGGATTTAGTCCGACAGACAAATTGCAACTCTTAAGACCAGGACGGCTCGCCTGTTGTCATTGCAGGAGTTGAAGCCTCACGCATGCACACACACACACACACATATAGATGTCCGCTCCCAGAAAGATTTACAGATCCTGAAGTGCCCCAGAGTTACAGTACAGCAGAGGCCCGCTCTGATGATGGCCTTCGACAGAGAGAGGCACGTTGGCCCCTGGGTTGGGGGCTCTAAAAAGTTTTGGAGTCATAAATACTTGAAAGTGCAGTAAAGCTGTCAAAGTCTTCCTGAAGCAAACATGGACTCATATAGGGACGCACTCAGATCTCTGAAACTGTTGCACATGGTGCATATTCGGAGGTGTCGGTAAGAGCTACAGAAAAAGGAACCAAATATACTTTTATTTTTACTTTGCAATGTGTTGCTTTTTTTTAGGTATCTACGAAACATCTGTGGCATGCATGCGTCCGAATACAACAGCACCCTTCTCTACCCTCCCATTTGGGTCCTTTGAGTTTAGAGGACACACTGAGACTGTTCACTCTCGTTCATTTCTCCCTTCCAAAGTGTGTGTATTGACCTTATTTTTGTGTAAAGCAGTGCACTTCCACTTTGCACAATTTTGGCATTGCTTTTGCAAAATGTATGTGTCCAGTTTGTTGATGGAGCATCAATAGTTCACTACATGTGAAGACTTGCAATGTTAATGGACACAGTTATTTTATCAGAAACATGTGGGATTGTTTAGATCACCTCGCACTACTCTCCAAACATTCAGAGCTGCATAAAATGTTAATTTGAAAATATTACTAACATGCTAATGCATTTTATATTACTGAGGCCCCATTTGTGTGCAATAGCCACTGCAGGAATCAGCCAAGTTTTATAATTACTTTCTGACACATTTCATTCCAAATAAACTTATAACACTGTGTATATTAACTAATAAGTGAATTATAAAATATGTTTACAGTGATATAAAGCAAAGAGCTTTATCATACAAAATAAAATACAAATTCATTTTATTTTAATGTGGTTGAAAAATATTCCAATCAAATGCAAAAATAAAACTACAAATGATAATGGATGTTAGAGTGATATAAAGTGATATAAAGACTGGCAGGACTTGTGGAGAGTGAACATTATCTTTATTGTTTTCAGCTAGTTTTATATATTAAAGCATTAAACATTGATTCAGATTGTGAGGGCGAAGCACATTAAGCTAAATCCATATACTGCAGAGGATTAAGTTACATTTCCACAGAGATGCAGTGACTGTAATGATTGTGTTTTGGTAGATGACATTTAGGCAAAGCTCTAAATTTACACACCTACTTTAACCACTCGAGGAATGTGTTCATTTTTTCAGGGCCAGACAGTAGAGATGGAAAAAGGAGGTAAACTCCAAAAATAAAACATACCTTAAAATATGAAGTATTCCTTTCTTGATATGAAGATTAAAGTGCAGCCAGAGTCAGGTATTGTTAGCTAGGGGAGGACAGAGCAGCAGCGTCATCATTGTCCCCAAAAATGTCTGCAATGCAACATAAGTGTGAGAATGTAGCGATGGCAGTAAATCCTGTTCAGTAAAATAATAAAACATTGAACTTTTCCCTAACTAACGTATTTGCATAACTTAGAGGAGTATGGCGTTTAAAGCTGCCGGTTTAATTGTGTTCAGACATTTTGAATTTAACAGGGACATGTTGGACACCACCAAGATTATTCATCCCACTGCTCCCCATAGCTGACTTTGGCCTGCATCATCCTGCACATGCAGGCTGCCTGCTACAGATGAATAAATGTGATAGCTTTAACAACTATGGATTGAGAAAAGGGGGTTGCTGGGTTAGGGGTCTTAGAACAACATCCTGACCCTCACAACAACTTTCTGGAAACAAAAGAAAGACCTTTTGTTCCAGCTGATAACATACTGGTACCTGTACTGAAGTGTGAAAGGAACGTGATCACATGAAGAGCCGCTCGCTGAGCTGCTGGTGCTCAGACTCTGATTTCTTTCCCTTTGAAGCTTCAAGGACAAAAGCATTTTTCTCCCTAGCGCTTTGTTGTGTTCCTCCTTCATTACGTTTATTGTGACTTCACAAAACAAAACAGGACAGAAGGGTCCTCTTACCTAACAGCTTTCTGACACTTGCTGCTATTCCCAGTTTTCCTCCCAGTTGATCAAGCTGTCCTACATTATAGCAACTGCACAGTTAAAAGTAGTTTTGTAGCCTTTAAGATGGGCCTTCATACCAGATCAAGGCAGCAATGATGTCAGAAAACCACCCAAACCTAGATAGCATTTGCACACCTTAGTCAGGCCTTCAGAGGCACATTAAGGATGCAATGGGCTTCTTATTACTCAGGGAAGAATGTGATAATTCCCCAGTGTTGATGTGTGGTGGAAGCAGTGCTAGCCTGTGTACATCATGTGCACCAGTGTGACGTGCCCAGGTTGCTCTACAGCCTTCAGCTCATCCACATTGTTATATCTGGTGTATGTCATCCTCCTCTTGACAACAACCCAAATATTCTCTAGTGAGGTTTAGGTTAGGCGTGTTTGGTGGGCAACACCAGCAGATGACTTGGCGCCCCAAATCATCACTAACTTTAGGAACTGTCCGAGCCACCGCACCCTGTTGGCAGTCAGACGCCTCGGAGCTCCTCCAGAACCTGGTCCCCATGAATTGATCACACACTCTATCTAAAGACTCTTAAAGGAACGACTCTCAACCAGTTTCAAACTTTTAGCTCTTTTAATCTAATTTAAGGCAGAGGAATGATTACAGAGATCACCGCTGAGGCTCCCGTCTCGGACCATCGCAGTCTGTTAGAGGATGACGAAGAGCCTCGATAGAAGGTCACATCTAGTTTTTATATCTGGCACTCCAATGCAATGGATGTGCACTCCCTCAGTGATTATCAGTAGACTATGTGTCATTATTGTGGTGTCTATCTGTTAGATTGTGTAGTAGCGGGTGTCCATACTTAATCTAAGTGTGCTGTAGCTTTCTAATCAACCCGGTTATACCCGTTGTTCCACTATCAAACCCAGTGCCCCAGCCTCCGTTCATTTATGACAAACCTTGGGCCATTTATCCTTGTAATGTGTGCTGATGGGCATTCTTATCCTATTCTAACAAAAGGGAAAACATTAGAACTTATACTTTATATTACTATGGTATAAATGGGAAAAACAGCTATGAGCATAATAATAAAGGTTATTCCTAACAACCCCCCTAATGAGGTGTCATTAAAAGGCACCTCACTAATTTAGATCAGTTAACCCCCTAGGCACTGGGTAGTGGACCACCTGAAACTGGGTATCCACCCCCCGAAACAATCATTCAACCCTGTATGTGTGTGTTAAACCTATATATGACCAGGGAATCCCCTTCCAGCTGTTTTCCCCACGGAGTTACGGTGTGGAGAAGCCCCAAAGAAGTGTACCACCCAGACTGTTGCATGCCCAGAGTGAAGCATGGGGGTGCATCAGTGATGGTTTGGGCTGCCATATCATGGCATTCCCTTGGCCCAATACTTGTGCTAGATGGGCGTGTCACTGCCAAGGACTGCCGAACCATTCTTGAGGACCATGTGCATCCAATGGTTCAAACATTGTATCCTGAAGGCGGTGCCGTGTATCAGGATGACAATGCACCAATACACACAGCAAGACTGGTGAAAGATTGGTTTGATGAACATGAAAGTGAAGTTGAACATCTCCCATGGCCTGCACAGTCACCAGATCTAAATATTATCGAGCCACTTTGGGGTGTTTTGGAGGAGCGAGTCAGGAAACGTTTTCCTCCACCAGTATCACGTAGTGACCTGGCCAATATCCTGCAAGAAGAATGGCTTAAAATCCCTCTGACCACTGTGCAGGACTTGTATATGTCATTCCCAAGACGAATTGATGCTATATTGGCCGCAAAAGGAGGCCCTACACCATACTAATAAATTATTGTGGTCTAAAACCAGGTGTTTCTGTTTCATTGTCCAACCCCTGTATTTCATTATTATCAAAAACAATGTACCTGTTTAGCACAATTAGAAACCTTTTCACTTTAAAGCAGCCTCCATTTATTACTTAACACATGTCCTAAAAATCAACCTATGGAGAGGTGAACACATAACTAAAAATAACCTGCGAGGTCCTATTAATACTTTCACTTAATCAATCTGTCATTAACTTATCTGATACAACATCCATACCATTAAATCAAATATTCTGATTCCTTTAATATCAACATTATTCATTAAGTCACAGAAATCACTGTAAAGGATATCGGGTCAGACGGCGGGCCCTCTTTTCACTTATGGGTTATC
Organism: Girardinichthys multiradiatus; assembly: GCF_021462225.1. Taxonomy (NCBI): domain Eukaryota; kingdom Metazoa; phylum Chordata; class Actinopteri; order Cyprinodontiformes; family Goodeidae; genus Girardinichthys; species Girardinichthys multiradiatus. The sequence continues at coordinate 44,735,301 of NC_061815.1, read as the reverse complement.
CTCTGTCAATCCAGTGAGCCTGATCACGGCCCCCTCTTTCTTACACCCTTGATTTGAGGGGCCCGACCCCTTAACCATCGGCATCTGACAGGCGGTTGTCACTCTCGAACCCCTTTGTACATGAAGCCCATGGTTGTAGTCATGCACCTAAGGATGTTGTGTAAGTTGTAGCAGTGAGCGGTGTGGCAGATAAGCAACAAGGGCAGATATACAGGGGTTGGACAATGAAACTGAAACACCTGGTTTTAGACCACAGTAATTTATTAGTATGGTGTAGGGCCTCCTTTTGCGGCCAATACAGCGTCAGTTCTTCTTGGGAATGACATATACAAGTCCTGCACAGTGGTCGGAAGGATTTTAAGCCATTCTTCTTGCAGGATACTGGCCAGGTCACTACGTGATACTGGTGGAGGAAAACGTTTCCTGACTCGCTCCTCCAAAACACCCCAAAGTGGCTCAATAATATTTAGATCTGGTGACTGTGCAGGCCATGGGAGATGTTCAACTTCACTTTCATGTTCATCAAACCAATCTTTCACCAGTCTTGCTGTGTGTATTGGTGCATTGTCATCATGATACACGGCACCGCCTTCAGGATACAATGTTTGAACCATTGGATGCACATGGTCCTCAAGAATGGTTCGGGAGTCCTTGGCAGTGACGCGCCCATCTAGCACAAGTATTGGGCCAAGGGAACGCCATGATATGGCAGCCCAAGCCATCACTGATCCACCCCCATGCTTCACTCTGAGCATGCAACAGTCTGGGTGGTACACTTCTTTGGGGCTTCTCCACACCGTAACTCTCCCGGATGTGGGGAAAACAGTAAAGGTGGACTCATCAGAGAACAATACATGTTTCACATTGTCCACAGCCCAAGATTTGTGCTCCTTGCACCATTGAAACCGACGTTTGGCATTGGCATGAGTGACCAAAGGTTTGGCTATAGCAGCCCGGCCGTGTATATTGACCCTGTGGAGCTCCCGACGGACAGTTCTGGTGGAAACAGGAGAGTTGAGGTGCACATTTAATTCTGCCGTGATTTGGGCAGCCGTGGTTTTATGTTTTTTGGATATAATCCGGGTTAGCACCCGGACATCCCTTTCAGACAGCTTCCTCTTGCGTCCACAGTTAATCCTGTTGGATGTGGTTCGTCCTTCTTGGTGGTATGCTGACATTACCCTGGATACCGTGGCTCTTGATACATCACAAAGACTTGCTGTCTTGGTCACAGATGCGCCAGCAAGACGTGCACCAACAATTTGTCCTCTTTTGAACTCTGGTATGTCACCCATAATGTTGTGTGCATTTCAATATTTTGAGCAAAATTATGCTCTTACCCTGCTAATTGAACCTTCACACTCTGCTCTTACTGGTGCAATGTGCAATCAATGAAGACTGGCTACCAGGCTGGTCCAATTTAGCCATGAAACCTCCCACACTAAAATAACAGGTGTTTCAGTTTCATTGTCCAACCCCTGTATATTTAATTAAGGCAGCAAAGAGATGATTAGAAAAGGCCACAGAATCATACATCCATAACAATCCCCCTGTTGAGGTGGGAAAAACCCACCTCACATTAATCAATGTGTCTAGTGCATATGGACCTAAGCTAGAATATGGGAGGCAGTTCCTTCCGGCCATCGCGTAACTCCGTCCCCCAAACGGAGTACCATCTCTCTGGTAACTGCCTGCATTCCTCAGTGTGTGCACCCCCTCTGTTTCCCATAGAACAGACCTATGCTGATGTGTGTCTGAAATTTAAATGATTAAAACATCACAAATAGATAATAATGCCCTGTTGAAAAGTTTAAAACAACAAAAATAATAAAAAGCTAGAAGCACAGCAGAAATGAGCAGCACAATGTGTATCAGTATATTGTAGACCCTGAATTATAAATCCTGTTCAATTATCTATTGCATTCGTCTGGTCCGGTCCCCCTCCTCCTAGCACAGTATCATCATTTCTCCAGCACTTTGGTTTGGTTCCATGAGATCCACATTATCACTTGTGCTTTAATATTCAGTGGACAACATCAGTGTGCTCTGGCACCACATCCATTTGATATTCTGGTAATCTTAAACCTCTGGTATCACTGGAACCAATCGCACGATCAATACACCTGAGGATGAGAGCTCGAATACACGTTGCACAACAGCAAACATAAACTGCGATCACCGCAACAACAGTCAATGAAGTGAATATACTCACCAGTAGGTTTCCCCATTTTCCAAACCACGTCTCAAACATTTTTGTGAATTGTTCATCGATTCCTGAGTGCGATTTTAATTCAATGGACAGTGATTGCAATCCTTTTAGGGCCTTCGTTAGAGATCCATCAGGTGCTGTAAATTTTGGGAATAAAAGAACAACAAACATCTCCAAAAACACCACACGACCATTTTTCTTTCTTTCTTTCTTTCTTTTTTTTTTCTTTTTTTTTTTTGGAAGTATCATATCCAAAACTATTCTAATTTGAAGAGAAATAATTTCAACATCCTGTTTACACAGCCTTCAGCTGTCTCACCTGTTTTGCCTTGGTGTCATTTAAAAGATTAGAATCGGTTCTAACAGGAAGCAGTTTGTATTCTAGCAGACATATCAAATTCAAAAACACATTTTCTGAAAGGTTCCCCTTGATGAAGTAGGCCAATCGGTGTCAGGGCATCCTGGATGGACAGGGAAACCAGGGTACATCTTTCCTGTCCAGTCAATAGCAGTTATTATTAATTATTAAAGCAATTATTCCCCATAAATCAGTTCTGTTCAGCAGCAAGTAAAGGTTCAAGGCCTTGTATCAAGTTAATTTACAATCTAGGTTGCAGACATCATCTATAAATAAATAACTCAGTAGCACATAGGAAGTTATAATTTCTATTCATAAGTTATTCGAATTGATTAAATAGTTGAAAACTCCTTTAACCCTTCATGCAATTTATTCCACAATTTCCCACATTCACAGAAGTAAACATTTTTTGTTCGTTATTCACAGTTTTACTTTAGAAATCCTTCTCCTCTCTGTGATTTTTGAATTTGTGACATTATTTCAAATTTATCAGGATATACTCTTTCAAGCTTTAACCCAACAAATAGAATTTTTATTGTTTAATCTTTATCACGTTCCCTCTGTTGAAGTTACCCAGCCCACTCAAAAATTATGAAACAGGTTCCACATAATTGTATTTTGTTAGTTGATAGCAAACAGATGAGTTAATCTTACCTTTTGACGTTATGGTTACTGGAATAAATTAATTTAGTTTCACAAGTACATTTTTGATGTGTTTGGTGGTAATGAAATGTTAAGTCAAAAGATATCCAATCAAACCTATTCGTATGTTCTTCCTCAGGTGCTTTCTGATTTCTCTGAGGTTTCCTTCGGAGAACGTCTCTCCCTTCTTGCAATATGATCTGCTTACCTTAATTTTGCCCTCATTCAGAGCTTCATTTGTTTCTACTGTTGGTTCTTTGGTTAGAGCCTCCTGTGTGTTATGAGACAAAAACGTCATAGCAGATTAAAATCTTTGAACATGTCAGTTGTTCTCTCTGTAAATCCAGACTGGGTTCACACCCCGACTGAAGAGAGGAGGTGAAAGGTCAGGGCATGGTTCTTCCTGCCAGCAGCTGATGGGGAGTTAAACCCATGAGCTCAGTGGGTGATGATCTGATGTAAAACATTACCAAGGGCAGCGCATCCAGCCACTTCATTTTTGTATCAGCACAAACTTTAGTCAATCGTTTTTTGATTGTGTGATTAGCGCTCTCAGCCGACCTGGTAAAAGTGTCAAGCACATCTCTACATCCTTTCACTCTGTTGTCAGAACCCATAAAATCAATAACAGTTTCCTTTAGGGCTTGTTGGGGACAGGAAATGCTCCAATACCTGTTTTCATGAGAATCTTATATGTGGATAATATAATAGAGTCATCTTCTCACCTTTAACCAAAAAATCATATTTATATTGTAACCCAGTTAGTTGCTAATTTATTGTCCGTTAACTACTAGCCAAAGTTATATATGTTCAAACCTTAATTTTCCATAATAATCTTTGAAATCATCCCCAGAACAAAGTATTCACATCAACGCCTGGCATTTTATTGCTTTTACTTAACTCAACTCTAACATTTAATGCAACTACCACTTTTGGTGAAAACCAGGTTTTAAACATAGGACATTAATTTTAATCTTGTCAGAAGGCAATGGTAGATTTATTCTTTTCAAATTATAGAGTTAACAGCATTTCTTTTTTCTACTGTAAGTCTTAAATGAGTGAAAGTTTTTCCAAGTTTAATCACTGCAATTATTTGTTGTAAAGTTTTCGAAAAATCATTTTTTGGAGTCGAAAAATCTGAGTCTAACTGGTCGAGTTAAAATCCTAAATTTAATATTGTTTGGAAACCTGTTGCCTTAAAATTGTCACATTATTGTTCTGAGAAGGACCTTCTCAAAAATGAGATGGTCATCTCAAGGGGTTACCCTTGAGATAATCAGTTGTCAGTGCTGCCAATTATACCTTTTATTTCTTTCCATACATAATATGTGTCACCCAAGGTTTTAATAAGACCTGTCACTCCTGGTATTGTGTCATGATAGTTAGGCTTAAATAAAGTCAAAATCAGGTCGAAGGACATTGGATCTTCCCTACAAATGTTTCTGTTTGGCCCTGATAAAGCTGCTCTCTTGTAATCATCTGGTTCCATAACAAATTTTGTGGTATTCGTCAGCAAGATTATAACGGCTCTGAATGTTCTATTCTAATCTAGCTTTATTTAGATCTATCTATATTTTCTAATGCAGTAAGTCTTTATTACATTTAAGAATGGGATCACTAGTTTTTATTAGTTGCTATAATTCTAATAATGCTAAGTGCTAATTTCATTAGTTCTAGTGCTTGTTTTACTATCTCTCCATACCTCGATTGGTCTCTTTTTATGTGTAGTGTAGGCATCAAAAAGGGTCAGAGTATTGTGTTCATTTAATTGTGAATGTAAATATTAAATCTGAACCATAGGTACCATTTTTTAAAAATCCGATTCAATTACATTTAACTGTAACTGAGTCCTGTGGAAAAAAACTCACTTCTCATCCGTTTTAGAAAGCTTAATGAAATTGAAGGGCATGTTATGTTTTATAATCTTAGTTTGTCTTGCCCAGTTTTATAAACACACTGTACAGTTTCAGTCAGCTATAAATTACACTTTGTATTCATTTCAAGTAACTAAAGTGTGTTTCATTTAACTCAAGTTTTCTCCATTTCAGTCCAGTCCAGTAATTCTGTTAAGGTACGTTTCATCTTGTGTTAAATTTGAATCTAATTTGATCATTCTGAACCTGACTGGAAAATGTCAAGCCATCTGTTAAAATCCTTTTGTTTTACCATAAAGAACTGACCTAATATAATTATGGCACTGCTGAGGATCAGAGCGTCAGATAGTTTAAAATGTTTTTACCTTTCAAGCAGGCGGTCCATGGTCAGGACTGCTTCACCAGTTTACCTCTTGTTTGAACAGTTTCCTCAGACCTAAAAACTCAAAATTCCAATTAGTTTCATATCAGAAAACAATTTAAATTAAATGTATCCTGCTATATATACCCCACTTTTTACATAACATGAAACAGAAACTCATTTCACAAAAACAGACAGACAAAATGAAAAAACATTGGCCACATGAAAAGTTCGATTACCCTGTAAATACAGCATTTTAGAGTGGAACCACTTTGTGTTACTTAATGGTTAAAAATTATTTCTCGCCATTTTCTGGTGACTCGACAATTATTTCCGGGACCAAACAAGCTCCATCAAACTGTTGTTTTTACTTGTTAAAGCGTCTTTGTGGTTGAAACTTGTTAATATATTTCTCCTCCCTGTCTCCAAGCCTGCTCCTACAGAACAAGCATGGAGCTCATTTTCTAGTGACATCTCAGTCATTCTCTCACTTCACACAGACTTTCACACACTCTGGCCAACCAGGCGGCACAGCACCGTTTCCTGGTCCAAATGAGAGCTTATTTTGTTATCTCTCAGACACCAAAGCTTATTCACAGCAGAGTTTATTCAGTGAGCTAGGGTCTGTTAGCTTAGCATGTTAGCTTAGCATGTAGCAGTCAGAGTCCGTCAGTTTAATGTGTCCCCCGTTACTTCCGTCAGCTCACTGTTATCGACTCTCGCACATCCATACTGGACAGTTGATGTTATATCTTTTGTGTGTGTATATATATATATATATATATATATATATATATATATATATATATATATATATATATATATATTATTTTTTTGTTCTTTTTGTTCTTTTCTTCACAGCTGGTTATTCACAAGGAAGACTTCCCCTCGGCAGTATCTTTCGGACTTCTTTAACGAGGTCCAGGACCCTACAAACCTTACCCGAGTTTGCGCATCACCTGCATGCTTTACGATTAAAGGAGTGGGCAGCTTTGAGATCTTTTAAGAAGATCAGGGAGGCCGTTTAAACCCATACACTTCCCGTCGGTAGTATCTTTTGACCCTCCTTATGAGATGGTTTGGACCCAACAAAACCTAAGCCGAGTATTAGCGTGCCTCATTCAGGGAGTTCACTTTTATATTGTGTGCGAGGGAACCCGATCTTTCCTTGCATGCAATAAAGGAAATTCAAACCTTCTCCTTTAGTCTGTAGTTTCTTTTAGAAGATTCAATTCAATTCAGTTTTATTTATATAGCGCCAATTCACAACACATGTTGTCTCAAGGCACTTCACAACAGTCAGGTTCATACATTCCAATTAATCCTAACAATTGAACAGTGCAGTCGGAGTTAGCTTTTTATTCAAATTGGATAAAAAGTTTTTCTATCTAAGAAAACAGCAGATTGCATCCAGTCAGTGACTTGCAGCATTCACTCCTCCTGGATGAGCATGTAGAGACAGTGGACAGTCACTGGTGTTGACTTTGCAGCAATCCCTCATACTGAGCATGCATGTAGCGACAGTGGAGAGGAAAAACTCCCTTTTAACAGGAAGAAACCTCCAGCAGAACCAGGCTCAGTGTGAGCGGCCATCTGCCATGACCGACTGGGGGGTTTGAGAGAACAGAGCAGAGACACAAAAAGAATACAGAAGCACTGATCCAGGAGTACTTTGTATGGGAAGGAAAAGTAAATGTTAATGGATGTAGCTCCTTTAGTCGTTTCACCTAGAAAGAAAGAACAGATAAACTCTGAGCCAGTTTTCAAGGTTAGTCTGAAAGAGAGCACATATAATTAGTTACAGTAAAGCTCAGTCAATCGCCATGTCTAGGAGAGAGAAAGGGTTAAACACTAAAAGACAGGGCCATGTGGATCATCGGTAGAGGGTGAGCATTAAGTTGTTGCTAGCAGAAGCTCGGACGATTCCCTTCTCCAGAAAGGTGTCACAGGTAGACACAGAGCCAGGCCAGGTGTAGCTTCTAGGAAGAGAATAGAGAGAACAAAGTTAAAAGCTGAAATAACAGCAAATAATACAAAATTGGAGAGTAGTGTGAGAATTGAGCGAAGAGGGTGAAAGTGGTCGTTATGTCCTCCAGCAGCCTAAGCCTATAGCAGCATAACAACACAGATAGTTTCAGTTCAGATTATTTAGTTAAACGGCGCTTATTTACAACAATGTCGTCTCAAGGAACCCCACAAAGGGTCCCACTGATGGTCATTGTTATACTAAAAACCACAAGGATTGGGATACCTCTCACTGTCAGACTGATCACAACCATCGGAAAAGAGAAGGGATCACACAGGTAGCAGAAATGGAGGGTGTGTTTGCACCTCAACCATAACTGAGCCGGTTTAGGCTAAACCTGACTCCCCCTTACTCCAACCAACAGGGAGGGAGGAAGGCTCCCTGATAAACCAAGCCACTCTAACTATAAGCTTTATAAAAAAGGAAAGTTTTAAGCCTAGCCTTAAAAGTAGACAGGGTGTCTGCCTCACGGACTAAAGCTGGGAGCTGGTTCCACAGGAGAGGAGCCTGATAACTAAATGATCTGCCTCACATTCTAATTCTAGAGACTCTAGGAACCACCAGTAAACCTGCAGTCTGAGAACGAAGTGCCCTGTTAGGAACATATGGAACCATCAGATCTCTAATGTATGATGGAGCTAGATCATTAAGGGCTTTATATGTGAGGAGGAGAAGTTTAAATTCTATTCTAAATTTAACAGGGAGCCAATGAAGGGAAGCTAAAATAGGATAAATATGATCTCTCTTTTTAATTTTCATCAGAACTCTTGCTGCAGCATTTTGAATCAGCTGAAGGCTTTTAACTGCATTTTGTGGACATCCTGATAGTAAAGAATTACAATAGTCCAGCCTTGAAGTAACAAATGCATGGACTAGTTTTTCAGCGTCACTCCTGGATAGGATATTTCTAATTTTGGCAATGTTCCGGAGGTGAAAGAAGGAAATCCTAGAAACCTGTTTAATATAGGATTTAAGCCATATTTAATTGTTTTATTTTTCTTTTCAGTCTGAGTTGTGTTTATTTTTATGAGATTTTCCTGATTTCCTCCTTTTAGATTATTTTTTAACCTATTAAATTTTGGCCATGGGCGAGACACTGTCTTAATAGGGTAATGGCTGGGTAGCAGTACAGAAGCTGCAGAGAGGAGTCTTAAACCACAACCCTGCTGTCTGGTCTGAACTCTGGGTTGTCAGAGGTTTGGAGAACTAATAAATTCGGCCAGATTCCTAGAAAGAAGAGCTGCTCCATCCAAAGTGGGATGGATGCCATCTCTCCGGATCAGACCAGGTTTTCCCCAACATTTTCGCCAGTTATCAATGTAACCCACATCGTTTTCTGGACACCACCTAGACAGCCAGCGATTGAATGACAGCAAGTGGCTAAACATGTCGTCACTGGTCAGATTGGGGAGGGGACCAGAGAAAATGACGGAGTCCGACATTGTTTTGGCAAACTTATACACCGAAGCAACACTAACTTTGGTGACCTCCGATTGACGTAACCGGGTGTCATTACCGCCAGCGTGAATAACAATCTTACTGTATTTACGCTTATCCTTAGCCAGCAGTTTCAGGTATGATTTGATGTCACCCATTCTGGCCCCTGGCAGGCATTTTACTATGGTCACTGGTGTCTCTAGTGCCACGTTTCTGACTATGGAGCTGCCAATTACGAGAGTTGGCTTCCCAGCGGGTGTGTCACTGAGCAGGGAAAATCTGTTAGAAACGCAGACGAGTTGGTGGTGTCCTGTGGGCTGGGATCTAGGACTATGCTTTCTACGTACCGTCACCCAGCCGGCCTGAGGCCCCGGCTGCGCAGGCTCTGCTACCCTCGGTGGCTCCGCGCTGGCTAAGGGGCCTCGGCTATCTGCTGGTTTTTCAACAGTGCGGAGCCGGCCCTCCAATTCCGACAACCTTGCCTCCAAAGCTACAAAAATGCTACATTTATTACACGTACCATTATCACTAAAGGAGGCAGAGGAGTAACTGAACATCTGACACAGAGAGCAGGAGAGAGGAGAAGACTCAGAGAGAGAAACAGCAGAACGGGTAGCTATGGTGGAGCTAAGCTAGCGACCCCTTACCACTACTAGAAAAACCGTATAAAACACGGAGTCCCCAAACATTAAAAGTAGCAACAGAAATAAGTGTTTTAACGTGCTTATGTATTAGAACAAGTAAGAGATATCACAGTAGAGAGAAATCAGATCAAACGAGAGAGCCTTCACACACCAAACAATTCACTCGTACTCGTACCCGTCGTCTTCCGCTTTATCCGGGACCGGGTCGCGGGGGCAGCAGACTCAGCAGAGACGCCCAGACGTCCCCTCTCCCCAGACACCTCCTTCATCTCCTCCAAACTCCTGGACTCTCCTCTCCAATACCCTGGCGTAGGCCTTACCAGGGAGGCTGAGGGGTGTGATCCCCCTGTAGTTGGAACACACCCTCCGGTCACCCTTCTTATGTAGGGGGACCACAACCCCAGTCTGCCTATCCAAAGGCACTGTCCCCGTCCGCCACGCAATGTTGAAGAGGCGTGTCAACCATGACAGCCCCACAACATCCAAAGACTTGAGGTACTCAGGGCGGATCTCATCCAACTCCAAAGCCTTGCCTCCACGGAGCTTTATAACCACCTCGTTGACTTCAGCCTGGGTGATGAAAGAGTCCAACCCCGAGTCCCCAGCCTCTGTTTCCACCACGGAATGCATGATGGCAGGATTGAGGAGATCCTCGAAGTACTCCTTCCACCGGCCAATAATGTCCCCAGTCGCGGTAAGCAGCTCCCCACCCCCACTGTAAACATTGTTGGCGAAGCACTGCTTCCCCCTCCTGAGGCGCCGGACGGTTTGTCAGAATCGCTTTGGGGCCAACCGGTAGTCCTTCTCCATGGCCTCACCGAACTCCTCCCAAACAATTCACCAACAGCGAAAACAGTGACCTTACCCAGAGCAACAGAGCATCCACGTCGCAGTAAGCATGGCTTGGGGCCGATTTTTTTTTATTTTCTAGGGGGCGCTGTGGACAAATTAGGCCACGCCCACCGACTATGTCATGAGATCTCTGTTGGGGACTTGAGAAGGATCAATCACATTGAATTAGGTGCAGATCAGATGATATATGTGGAAATTAGAACTAAACGTTCAAAAGATTGTACCTTTTTTCCCGGACTACCACCGTTAGAGTCGCACCACTTATCTACACGCATTACGGTTTAACACGTTCGCAAATATTATTCTGAACCATTTCTCTGCCTCCAAGAATTACAAAAACAGCTCACTCAGAACTAACATCTCAGTTTATCCTGTAAAAAACACTGGAACCTTTTAATAGGGATCTCCCTACATTTTAGTTTGCGGCCGCTGCTGTGATGGGTTGTCCTTCCGTGGCAACCCTATTCAAAAGTGGTTTCCGCTTCCGGGGCGCGGGGGGAAACACCAATTTGACCGAGCTACCGCACCCTGTTGGTGGTCAGACGCCTCGGAGCTCCTCCGGTACCTGGTCCCCATGAATCGATCACACACTCTATCTAAAGACTCTTAAAGGAACGACGCTTAACCAGTTTCTAACTTTTAGCTCTTTTAATCTAAATTAAGGCAGATGAATGATTACAGAGATCAGCGCTGAGGCTGAGGATTATAATCACATGGTTGCATGAGGCCCAAAGACAAAGCAGAATTTTAAGGATGCAAAGCTGATTCCTGGCAGCCCTGGATCTGGGTGTGTGCAGGTCTGTTTTTTTTTTATTGGATATGAGACAGTCATAATAAGATAAACGGAGACTCAGTCAGAATGATGGCAGCACACAGTGGATTCAAGGCGAACATTTTTTGTTTGTTAAGCCATTAAACTGTCAGGCCGTAGCAGAGATAGCAGTGAAAGCCTCATAATTCAGCCCTTTGTGTTTGCTTCAAACTCGAATTTATCTCGACGGAAAGTTTACCTGCCTCTGCCTGTGTTGAGCAAGCTGTGGACATGAAGGGTATTCCTGTAAATTTCCAATAATGTTTTGAGTTGAGCTTCAGGAAAGCTTCTTTTGGGTGACATGTTTTTTGACATTTTATATGGATACTTGGTTATAAACTGTAAACTACTCATAATGCTTTCTCATCCCCAATTTTCCTTGTCTTATTTGCACACAACAGCTTCTGCAAACTCATAAGGGGAGCGGAGGAGTAAGAAGCGAGGTATTATTGGCTGAGAGGGACATGTACATGCAGCTCCTGGTCTGAATAGCACTTCCTGGCGTGTGAAAGGCGAGCTGGGAGAGGGACGAAGGGAGTGAGAGGTGGAGGTGGTGGTGGGGGCAAACCTCCTGCTCTTCCTCCTTCCTCCTTTTGCTGAAAGCCTTGTTTGCCATTCTTGCGAGTGCTTCTGTGAAAGGGGAGTCAACAGGGGAGGGAGGGAGGACTGGGAGCAGGTTGGTGTGACAATGAGAAAAGGAGGACCACATCCGTGTTAGCCAGGTGTTCCTTTTGTGCTTCTCACCTTGCACTCAGGCATGGAGAGCAAAACGGAGAAGACACGGAGGAAGGAATATAAGAGGTGGAAGGAGATAGGAAAGAAGGGAAAAGGGCAGATAATGTGTGGGGAAAGCAGGGAGTCAGGGAAGAGAAAGACTCACAGATCCCGCCATTCTTTCACAAAGATAATCTGCAGGAATGGAATTGCGGATGCAAGGTGTGCAAGCTCGAGTGTGTGCGTGCATGTGCCAGCGTGCTCCCTCTTATTTATTCAGCGCAGGTTCATGGCTTTTACGCACGCTATTTTGCTCCAGAGATAAAACACTTTTCCACCGCCCATCAACAGTGCCTTATCAAACGCCTGATCACAACTGGGCCTACACGAGCCTGCTTAACCTGAAAACCACATGATGGCGCCGCCTTTTTCAGGACCTTAAATGCTCAGGACCCCCCAAGTCAAGTCAGCTTCAAAATGTATGTCTTACTGTAAATGCCATTATAAAAAAACAGGTCTTAACTGCACTTTGGAGGACATAAATACAGATAATGGTCACAAATTAGACCTGAGACCCTCATCTGAGAACGTTTGGTCCAGAAGATGCTTATCTCAGAGGACTTTTGCCCTCAGGATGGATTTTGGTTGAAATTGCAAGCAGATGCTAAACAACGTGAAAGTTCTGCTTTTATTGTGATTGATGTTCTGCAGTTCTGTTCTCACCAGCCAAAGTCTCACAGCAGTGATGTTGTTTAGTTGCTCTAATAGTGCAACTGTTTTGTTCAGAGGGTTTTCAAAGGCCTCCAAAACTCAACTGAGAGGCTCTGCTTTTTGTTAATTACATTCAACCTGATGGCTCAAACTGAATCTGCACCGTTTACAGTGCTATGAATAAGTTTTTGCCTCCTTACAGATTCTTCTGTTTTTGATTTTTGTCGTATTTAAATATTTCAGAACATCGAACCAATTTTAATATCAGACATAGATAACCTGAGTAGATACAAAATGCATTTTTGAAATGATGATTTTATTTATGAAGTGGAAAAAAGCTATCCAAACCTACTTGGCCCTTTGTGAGAATGTATCTGCCCTCCTTAGTCATTTAAGAATTAACTGTAATTAATCTCATTTGTTTGAAAGCAGTTTAATTTCATCTGCCAGACCCAGGCCTGATTACTGCCTGACCTATAGAATAAGAACTTCAACCTGTCTGGCAACATAAAGTAGGCTAAATGATCTCAAAAAGCAACACACCGTGCCCAAATCTAAAGAAATTTAAGAACAGATAAGAAACGTCACCTCCTGGGAAGCACAATGAGAGCCATCGTCCTCTAACGGAGAAAACAACATTGGTGAAAACACTGGCCTACCTAAAGTTCTCCAAGAATGCATCAGTGACTCATCCAGGAGGTCACAAAGGAACCCTTAACAATATTTAAAGCACTACAGTCCTCATTTTCTTCAGTAAAGGTCAGAGTTCATGATTTAGCAGTTAGAAAAGACAGATTAGGTATTTTCATGCTAAAAGAACCTACATGCCAAAAGAACGCTTCGTCTCACATTTGCCAATAAAAACATCTTGATAATCCCGAAGACCTTTCGGAAAATATTCTCTGGACAGACGAGGCAAAAGTGGAACTTTTTGGATGGTGCATCATGTTACATCTGACCTAAAACACAGCGTTTTAGGAAAGGAAATTAGATGGCCAAACATGGTGGTGGTAGTGCAATGGTCTTGGTTTACTGCTTCAGGAACTGGATGACTGGATGACTACCATAATTGTTTCTCTCTATCAAAAATAAAATGGGAACATCCAGCAAAAGTTCACAACCTTACACTCAAGCACACTTTATGCAGCAGAACCATCACCTAAAGCACACCACCAAGTTTAATATTTTCATATTTGGCTAAAAAACTGCATAGACAAAATTCCTCTACAAGCAGCGGTGCCTTAGTCCAGTCCTCGAGAGCTACTACCCTGCAACAGTCCCTTCTCCAACACGCCTGAATCTAATGAATGGCTTGTTACCAGGCCTCTGCAGAGCTGAATGACTGTTGATGAGGGAATTCGGACTTTTGATTCAGGAGTGTTGGAGCAGTGATGCCTAAAAAAGTTGCGGGATTGCAGCTTTCCAGGACTGGACTTGCGTATCCCTACTCTACGGTGAAAAGCAGAACATGTATTGCAAACGCTTGCTGACAGCTATTGTTGCCAAGGGTGGCACAGCGAGTTATGACATTTAGGGGGACAACCAGATTGGTTTGGAGAGTGTTTTTCCCCTAATAACTAATATCATTTTAAAACTGCATTTTGTATTTATGTCGGTTATGATTGTCAGATCTAATTTTTTTGTGAATGTGACAAAAAAAGCAAAAACAGAGGAAATGTTTAAGGTTGCAAATACTTTTTCACAGTACTGTAAATTCTTAATCCAACAGTGTGTTTTAGAGTTCCCTGACCTAGATAACAATAAGGCCAAGTTTCACCATAAATTCTTCCTTTTTTCCTGAGCGATTAATGACTTTCATTTCCCCGCTACTGGATTACAGTCGGATCTGTTCTCATTTTGAAATCATGTTCAGGTGAATTTCTAGCTTTTTGACCTCGTTGGGTGTAGAGAAGCAGGGGCTTGTTGTTTGAAAGCTAGTGACTTTCAGTTTGTGGTTTGTTAGTTTTAAGATTAGGCATCTGACAGCATGCGAATAGACCAGTTTGTCTATCTTTAGAAACTGAAGGTTGTTGTTTTTTTGCCAAAGGGAATCACTTAGTTCCGGAGTTGTTACACAACCAGAGGTGTGGTTAGTTGGTGGATTTGTTATGAAACAATATGTTATAACTGTGGGATTTTTTTTTACTATATATTCCGTTTAATTAACCCATTTTACACCAGACTGATGCATGGATAAACACATAAGTGCTTTCTGAAAGTCTCTTGTTTCCCGTTTTTTATAACTCCTGGGGGTAATCTGTCACAAGACACTGTGTACTAAGAGTGTGAGTCATGATATATACTCTTTGATGCCAAATTAACTTGGCGACATGATATTTGTAAAGACCCATTGTGTTTCTGTTGCATCAGAAGTCTGTTTATACATCATATTATATTTAAGGATTATAAGACCAAATATCAAACTTGATTTAAGAATTAGATGCGATGTCTTAAAAAGGATTAGCTAATTTTGAAACTTCAAAAACTTAAGTTGTGAGTCAAGCTATGCTCTTCAGGTAAAAATAAAAATTGAAGAAAAAAAACAAAACAATCAACGTCAAGTGACACTAGTATATGTAGCAGTTTTTAAGATGAATCCTTGTTCTTAAATGCTGTGACTGAATCTGAATATGCTCACAGCACCATTCACGTCTAGTTGTCCTGGAGAGCATGATTCAATTACGGTAGCTTACTGTAAGACAAATACAGAAATAGACTGGCGGATGGTGTTGTGTTACATTCCTTGTACCCAAGGTCAGGGAGACTGTAAAATAATATCCATTTGTAAAAGGAAGGCTGTATGTCTCTGCATTCAGGGCGTTGCTGAGTAGACTGAATATACAGGACTGTGTATAATACAGTTAGAGTTCGGAGATCTTCCAAAAGTCTCCTTTCCACATAATTCTCTGAAACGTCCTTACATCACGTTGCAATATTCCCACACAATCTGTAACTGCACAGAATTTACACTGTTAGAGTTTCCAAGCTGGAATGATAGAACAAGCGTTATCTTGTTCCCCTGTTTTAGGCTAAAGAACAAGAACACTGGAAGCTTTCACATTTGAAGCCTTATTGGTCTGCACAAGACATCATTATTCTTTATATTTCTTTCTCCAGGTTTTGGTCCACTAACTATATTACACTTAAAAATTAAAGGAACACTTTTCAATCAGAGTATAATATCTAGTCAGTTAAACTTCTGGAATATTGATCTGATCAGTTAAGCAGCAGAGGAGATTGGCAATCAGTGTCAGCTGGTTTAGTGTTCATGAAATAAACAAAAGGTGCACCTAAGTGGCAACAATGAGTCAACCCCTAAAAAAGGAATGGTTTTGCAGGTGGAGACCACCAACATTTTTTTTTGAGTGCTTTGCAGTAGTATAGCATTTGACCGGGTCAGTGTCACTACTGTTAGCATGAGGCGATACCTGGACCCTACAGAGGTTGCACAGGCAGTTCAACCCCACCAGGATGCCACAGCAATACATGCCATTGCCCGAAGGTTTTCTGTGTTTCCCAGCACAGTATCAAGCATTGAGGAGATTCCAGGAGACAGACAGTTACTCGAGGAGAGCTGGTCAGGGCCGTCGGAGGTCCTTGACTCGACAGCAGGACCGGTATCTGGTCCTTTGTGCAAGAAGGAACACGACGAGTACTGTCTGAGTCTTACAAATGATGTACACCATCATACTTTGAGCTTTGAACTGAATCCATCAAGATGGAAGTTGGTGCCAAATCTAACCAGCACCTATGACTACCTCCCTTAGCATCTCACATGCATAACAGTAGTGGACTTACTTAAAACACTTGTGTCGCCTCAGTGGGTATTATAATCCCACAGAGGCAGAACCAGTGCACCCCAGGTCTGATATCAATTTTAAATATTTTATTTCAGATCACAAAGACTTTGTATGAAACAGCTGTAATATTTCTGTGTGTTTGTCTTTTCTTTGACTAAATTGACTTTATTGGGCCGAGCAAACTAGGAGATGTATGAGTCCACTACTTGATCCACAACAATGATTCATCACATAAGCTTTTGAGTAAATGGAGGTCATTCATAGCTGTGTGGCCCTTGACCTCAGCATAACCCACCACAGTCTAGTGAATGTTTGGCTGCAGTGTGCTCTCTTGGTCATGGCATTGTCCTGCCTCTAAATTTTCATTTCCAGCATCCAGTCTCATCTGCAAAAGACAATCACTGAACCACCGCCCACCCCCCATGGTCGCTATGGAGATAGCCAGTCTGACCTGGAATGCCATGCTGTTCAGCCCTAATGTGTATTTCGCTCTTCTTTCCGAAGAGCTGAAAATATCAATTAAAGCAGTACCGGCCCCCTCATAAACAACCCCCCAGCCCCCAAGGCCCCCCGTCAAATAACTCAGGCAATCGGAACTCAAGAGGACACCAATTTGACCAGATTCCACTTTCTCAAATTGCAGGAAAACACACTTAACTGATGGGCACTCCTGACTTGAGAGGGGCCTTTGTTGCATCCCTTGACCCCCGCCCTCCATCCCACACTCCTCCCCGCACCTTCCTCTGGCCTGTCTCCCCTCCGTGTCACATAACAAGCTGGGAGCACACCTTTTTTTCACCAGGCCAGCTTCCTCTTAACAGGCAAGCCATTGACCAACCTGGGGCCTCTCCAGGGTCAGAGACAACAGGCGAAAGTGTGTAAATGATACCTAATGGCATGTAAGTAGATCATTTGGTAGGCAGCCATACCTGTCAACACTACAGGAAAACTAAACTCTATGGCCTATATTAACCTGAGGAATACTAGGAATTGCTTGATAGACGAGTCGTGACTGTCACTTTGACTATGCAGGAACCATTTTGCATTTTACTTTACCTACCAAAACAGTCGACAAAAAACATCTAATCGTTCTAGAGATGACATAGGAACATATTGTTGGCTTCTTCTTCTTCTTCTTGGAGTTGTTCCATGAAGATCCTCCCACCTGAGCTGTGCATCTTAGCACCTCTGATCTTAGCAGAACTGGCCACTCTTACCTCATGTTTTGTCAGCAGGATACACAGGTCTGCTGTGTCGTGGTAGCCAAGGCATGATCTGTCAGCAAGTAGCTGCATCCTTAAAGAGTCTGAGAGAGTCATGCCAGGCTAGGATCCGGTACATGGTGTAATTTGGCTTCATGTGTTGGTGTTGTGGTAATGCTGCTGAAATTTAGAGCACGATGAAAGGGCAGGATAGCATGTTGGGGAACCAAACAAATAGCTAAGAAAGCCATCTTTCTATCAGCTATTTTCTAATACTTTGCATTAGATGTGGAAAGCTTACCTTCGTCTTAATCCAAGCCTGTAGGATATCAGGAAAACATGTCCTTGCAATGCTTTTGATAAATATTGCAATGAGGAAGTCGATTACAAATATCCCACATTCTCACAGAAGCTGTACTTTTTTCCATCATTGCAATATCCCTACCATTTTCTGTGAGATGTAGCATCTCAGCCACTGAAAAGATACAAATGTTGTGCATCAAAGTCAGTTGGAGACCTTTTATTTTACCAACTATATTATTGGCATGCAGAGTTTGATTGATTGTTTTTTATGTCCATCCAATGTACTTTTTTCATCATGTAAAGCACTTTAAATTGTCTTGTTGCTGAAATGTGCTATACAAATAAACGTGCCTTCCCTTGAGTGAATTTTCTTCCTACTCCTCGGGTATTATTGCATATATTGTAATATATATTTGCATATACATGCAAATATTGCATCCCAGCAGTGCTTCACTATTGCGATATTGCAAACATTGATATTGTGATGATGACTTTGATGCAATTTATTATTCATATCTATATTCTTTGTAAAGGGGAAAGGGGGCCTTAGGCATACCTTTAAGTTCAAGAGATTTAAAGAGCAGTCTTATTTTGTTTGTCATAGAATATTTGTCAGAGATGTTAGATGGTGGTCATCAAAGCTAGATCTCTCCTCACACACTGATGACATGGGAAGACATAGTTGTAGTTTGGCTCTTTTGATGTTTTTGTCTCGTCGTCAGACAAAAATTGAATTTTACAATGCTGTGAAAGTGTAAGGATAATGTACAAACTGCAGTTTTTAAGCAAGATTTTGTGCCGTTGAAAGACGTTTCTGTGAGACTGGGTTGGAAATGCAAATGCCAACAACATGGTTGCATTTTGAAAAGCTGGATTTTCATGGCATGGAGTTGGTTACATTGCAAACCCATCATGAGAAAACATTGCAAAGTGTTTCCTCAAGAGAAACTTGAGCTCCTGCCTTTTTATTTGCAAACTGTGGAACAGAAATAATTAATAAGTGTGAAATCCTTACATCTGCACCCAACAATCATTCGGCTGGCCCCTGTTTGTGTTTACCTGAGGTGAATCACAGTCGTGCTGTGAATCTGTGCCAGTATATCCAGAAACCTTTGAGGTGTGTGAATGCATGTGCTTTTACGGTTTGCTTTGGTTGTCAGTCTCTCCATCATCACTGGGAGACATTCCTCAACACACTGCGAAGGAAGCGCAGTATGTAATTTGGGCTGTCTAAAAGAATTATTCAGCTCGGCTCAGCTGCTTCAAGCTTGATGGAGGGTTCCTAAAAAAGATCAGTGATTCAGGAAAAGAGGTCAGTGATCACCACATAAATCACCTCGCCGTGCCAACAGATTGCCTAGAAGCAGATGTGTCTTTGGCAGTTGGCACAAGATTGCTCTACCGGATCAAAAAACACCAAAAAAAATTTCCCAACCCTCAGACCATAAACATGTCCCTCCTCAGCCCGACAACGGATTCAGCAGCAGTTCTGCGTGCCTCCCTCCCTGCAGCCCTCCCTGGATCTCTCTGTTTCAACACATCCCTCTCTTGACTTCCTTCCTGCCCCACCCTTTGAATTTTAATACCTGCCTGTCATCTTTTTCTTCTCCAACCCCGCAACCTCCCCCCCACCCCCACCCCACACCCCTCCTTCACAAGACCCTTGCTGTGCATCTAGTAATTACTAGAGCACAGAGAAAAAACCCTTTCATTTAAAGGATTGGCAATTATCTCAGTGGAACACAATAAAATGGCTTCCCCTCGAGAGGAAGGGGAAGTTTGAGCTGTGGTACGCCGCTGCTTGTTGCGATGCCTTGCACTTGAAGTGGAAGCAGAGGTGGAGGTCCTGTAGGAGGTGTGTTTTTTCCCCCCTGTCTCCTCTTGCACAGATATTTGATAATCATAGAGGAGGCTGGGGAAACAACGTGGGTCTGGTGGCGCGGCTTTATTGCCGAAGATTTGTTCCTCCTTGTTGTTAAGTCGCCACACTTAAAATATATGAACACGGCTCAGATTTAAAAAGGCTTAAATAGCTACCTTTAACCAGCTCTGATTTAGAGCCCTAACCTCCTGCTCACCTCCAGGGGAATCTATAAAGTTGTTCAAACCATTGTAAATAACCCTTTTATGGTGCTGCAGGGAGAGTATGATCCTCGCACCTCATTGGGACCAACACCGCTGTTAGCTGCATCAGTCGGTTTGGACGTTTTTCAGAGCGGCAGCAAATGGTACTGTGACAAAGCACACAAAAATGTAAATGAGTTTAAAGTTGTAAAATGAAGTGTTTGGAAACGCATGGAAAGGGGAGACTGTTGAATTTGGCTGAGGGGAGCCGTCAGTAGTGTTTTAGTCTGTGTAAACGTAGAAAGTGTTTGACTTAGATCACATAAGACGTGCAAAAAATTTGATGTATTAACCAGATGTGATCAAGTGAACAGTTAGGAGCATTAGCAGCCTTCATCGATCTAGGCTACACTTTATTATACTTACAGACAGGACTTGATTTGAATGATCAGAAACAGGATTACACACCTTTTGTCTGGCTCTAGAATCTGTTTCACACTGTAAAAAGTTCCTCATTTAAAGTAGAAATGGCACATACTTTAGTGGCACTAAAAAAATTCTGTAACAGAATTTCCATGGTTCAGTCATTTCAGACATAATAAGCAAATAAAAATCCCAATGCAGTGATGTCAAGTTGGTTTTTAATTAGTTTTCTCCAGAAATGCGGGATCTGAGTCCAGCCATTTTAGTTGAGCATGCAGCTAAAACCCGTTGTGTTTGATTAATTTTCTTCCTTGTTTGCACTGGGGCACCTCACAGTCTTTTTATTTGTAGTTTTATCAGTTTTCTTTCTAACCACTAGGCTGGAGTCAGTCAAAGGTAGAAAAGAGGTGGAGAATACTTGTGATTAGCTCTGACCCTTTAACTTAGTGATTCCCTACTTCGTACTCGTACTCGTTGTCTTCTGCTTATCCGGGACCGGGTTGCGGGGGCAGCAGACTCAGCAGAGAAGCCCAGACGTCCCTCTCCCCAGACACCTCCTCCAGCTCCTCCGGGTGGAGCCCAAGGCGTTCCCAGGCCAGCCGAGAGACATAGTCCCTCCAGCGTGTCCTGGGCCGTCCCCTGGACACGCTGTCCCGGTGGGACGAGGCATCCGGTATAGATGCCCAAGCCACCTCAACTGGCTCCTCTTGATGTGGAGGAGCAGCGGCTCTACTCCGAGCCCCTCCCGGATGGCCAAGCTCCTCACCCTATCTCTAAGGGAGTGCCCGGCCACCCTACGGAGGAAGCTCATTTAAGCCACTTGTATCCACCCTTTTCCGGTCGAGTACCATGGCCTCGGACTTGGAGGAGCTGATCTTCATCCCAGCCGCTTCACACTAGGCTGCGAATCGCCACAGCGCATGCTGTAGGTCTTGGCTAGAGGGGGCCAGCAGGACCACGTCATCTGCAAAAAGAAGAGACGAAATCCACTGGTCCCCAAACCAGACCCCCTCCGGCCCTTGTCTGCGTCTAGAAATCCTGTCCATAAAAGTTATGAACAGGACCAGTGACAAACGGCAGCCCTGCCGGATTCCAACATGCACAGGGAACAGGTCCGACTTAGTGCCGGCAATGCAGACCATACAGACCAAACTCCGGCTCCGCTCGTACAGGGACCGGATGGCCCCTAATAAAGGGCCCCCGATTCCATACTCCTGGAGCGCCCCCAACAGGGCATCACGAGGGACACAGTCGAATGCCTTCTCCACATGTGAACCGGTTGGGCAAACTCCCATGAACCCTCGACCACCCTGTAGAGGGTATACAGGTCCTTCTCAAAATATTAGCATATTGTGATAAAGTTCATTATTTTCCATAATGTCATGATGAAAATTTAACATTCATATATTTTAGATTCATTGCACACTAACTGAAATATTTCAGGTCTTTTATTGTCTTAATACGGATGATTTTGGCATACAGCTCATGAAAACCCAAAATTCCTATCTCACAAAAGTAGCATATCATTAAAAGGGTCTCTAAACGAGCTATGAATCTAATCATCTGAATCAACGAGTTAACTCTAAACACCTGCAAAAGATTCCTGAGGCCTTTAAAACTCCCAGCCTGGTTCATCACTCAAAACCCCAATCATGGGTAAGACTGCCGACCTGACAGCTGTCCAGAAGGCCACTATTGACACCCTCAAGCAAGAGGGTAAGACACAGAAAGAAATTTCTGAACGAATAGGATGTTCCCAGAGTGCTGTATCAAGGCATCTCAGTGGGAAGTCTGTGGGAAGGAAAAAGTGTGGCAGAAAACGCTGCACAATGAGAAGAGGTGACCGAACCTTGAGGAAGATTGTGGAGAAGGGCCGATTCCAGACCTTGGGGGACGTGCGGAAGCAGTGGACTGAGTCTGGAGTAGAAACATCCAGAGCCACCGTGCACAAGCGTGTGCAGGAAATGGGCTACAGGTGCCACATTCCACAGGTCAAGCCACTTTTGGACCAGAAACAGCGGCAGAAGCGCCTGACCTGGGCTACAGAGAAGCAGCACTGGACTGTTGCTCAGTGGTCCAAAGTACTTTTTTCGGATGAAAGCAAATTCTGCATGTCATTCGGAAATCAAGGTGCCAGAGTCTGGAGGAAGACTGGGGAGAAGGAAATGCCAAAATGCCAGAAGTCCAGTGTCAAGTACCCACAGTCAGTGATGGTCTGGGGTGCCGTGTCAGCTGCTGGTGTTGGTCCACTGTGTTTTATCAAGGTCAGGGTCAATGCAGCTAGCTATCAGGAGATTTTGGAGCACTTCATGCTTCCATCTGCTGAAAAGCTTTATGGAGATGAAGATTTCATTTTTCAGCACGACCTGGCACCTGCTCACAGTGCCAAAACCACTGGTAAATGGTTTACTGACCATGGTATCACTGTGCTCAATTGGCCTGCCAACTCTCCTGACCTGAACCCCATAGAGAATCTGTGGGATATTGTGAAGAGAACGTTGAGAGACTCAAGACCCAACACTCTGGATGAGCTAAAGGCCGCTATCAAAGCATCTTGGGCCTCCATAAGACCTCAGCAGTGCCATAGGCTGATTGCCTCCATGCCACGCCGCATTGAAGCAGTCATTTCTGCCAAAGGATTCCCGACCAAGTATTGAGTGCATAACTGTACATGATTATTTGAAGGTTGACGTTTTTTGTATTAAAAACACTTTTCTTTTATTGGTCGGATGAAATATGCTAATTTTGTGAGATAGGAATTTTGGGTTTTCATGAGCTGAATGCCAAAATAATCCGTATTAAGACAATAAAAGACCTAAAATATTTCAGTTAGTGTGCAATGAATCTAAAATATATGAATGTTAAATTTTCATCATTACATTATGGAAAATAATGAACTTTATCACAATATGTTAATATTTTGACCTGTAGAGCTGGTCCGGTGTTCCACGGCCGGGACGAAAACCACACTGCTCCTCCTGAAGCCGAGGTTCGACTATCGGCCGGACTCTCCTCTCCAATACCCTGGCGTAGGCCTTACCAGGAAGGCTGAGGAGTGTGTTCCCCTTATAGTTGGAACACACCCTCCGGTCCCTCTTCTTATGAAGGTGACTCCTTCATCCTCTGGAGTGCTTCCTGTTCGGAGAGGATCCTCAAGAAGGTCTGGAGAATCCCCTTATGAAGGGGGACCACCACCCCAGTCTGCCAGTCCAGAGGCACTGTCCCTGACCGCCACGCAATGTTGAAGAGGCGTGTCAACCATGACAGCCCAACAACATCCAGAGATTTGAGGTACTCAGGGCAGATCTCGTACACCCCCGAAGCCTTGCCACCACGGAGCTTTTTAACCACCTCGGTGACTTCAGCCTGGGTGGTGAAAGAGTCCAACCCCGAATCCCCAGCCTCTGTTTTCACCACGGAATGCGTGATGGCAGGATTGAGGAGATCCTTGAAGTACACCTTCCACCGCCCGATAATTTCCTCAGTCGAGGTCAGCAGCCTCCCGCCCCCACTATAAACAGTGTGGGTGAAGCACTGCTTCCCCCTCCTGAGGCGCCGGACGGTTTGCCAGAATCGCTTCAAGGCCAACCAGTAGTCCTTCTCCATGGCCTCACCGAACTCCTCCCAGGCCCGAGTTTTTGCCACAGCCCGGGCCGCAGCACGCTTGGCCTCACGGGTACCCGTCAGCCGCCTCAGGAGTCCCACAAGCCAACCACAGCTGATAGGACTCCTTCTTCAGCTTGACAGCATCCCTTACTGCCGGTGTCCACCACCGGGTTCTGGGATTGCCGCCGCGACAGGCACCGCAGAACTTACGGCCACACCTACGGGAAGCAGCATCGACAATAGATGCGGAGAACATGGTCCACTTGGACTCTATGTCTCCAACATTCCCCGGGATCTGGTCAAAGCTCTCCCGGAGGTGAGAGTTGAATACATCCCTGGCCGAGGGCTCCGCCAGGCGTTCCCAGCAGACCCTCACTATGCGCTTGGGCCTGCCAAGTCTGTCCGGCTTTCTCCTCTTCCAGTGGATCCAACTCGCCACCAGGTGGTGATCAGTGGACAGCTCAGCCCCTCTCTTCACCCGAGTGTCCATAACATGCGGCCGAAGGTCTGATGATACGACAGCAAAGTCAATCATTGACCTCCTGCCTAGGGTGTCCTGGTGCCAAGTGCACTGATGGACACCCTTATGTTTGAACATGGTGTTCATTATAGACAATCCGTGACTAGCACAGAAGTCCAATAACAAAACTCCACTCGGATTCAGATTGGGGAGGCCATTTCTCCCGATCACGCCTCTCCAGGTGTCACTGTCATTTCCCACGTGGGCATTGAAGTCCCCCAGCAGAATGATGGAGTCCCCGGGAGGGGCACTATCCAGCACCCCCGACAGGGATACCAAGAATGCCGGGTACTCCGCACTACCGCTCGGCCCGTAGGCCGAGACGACAGTCAGGGCCCTATCCCCAACCCGAAGGTGCAGGAATACAGGTCCTTCTCAAAATATTAGCATATTGTGATAAAGTTCATTATTTTCCATAATGTAATGATGAAAATTTAACATTCATATATTTTAGATTCATTGCACACTAACTGAAATATTTCAGGTCTTTTATTGTCTTAATACGGATGATTTTGGCATACAGCTCATGAAAACCCAAAATTCCTATCTCACAAAATTAGCATATTTCATCCGACCAATAAAAGAAAAGTGTTTTTTATACAAAAAACGTCAACCTTCAAATAATCATGTACAGTTATGCACTCAATACTTGGTCAGGAATCCTTTTGCAGAAATGACTGCTTCAATGCGGCGTGGCATGGAGGCAATCAGCCTGTGACACTGCTGAGGTCTTATGGAGGCCCAGGATGCTTCGATAGCGGCCTTTAGCTCATCCAGAGTGTTGGGTCTTGAGTCTCTCAACGTTCTCTTCACAATATCCCACAGATTCTCTATGGGGTTCAGGTCAGGAGAGTTGGCAGGCCAATTGAGCACAGTGATACCATGGTCAGTAAACCATTTACCAGTGGTTTTGGCACTGTGAGCAGGTGCCAGGTCGTGCTGAAAAATGAAATCTTCATCTCCATAAAGCTTTTCAGCAGATGGAAGCATGAAGTGCTCCAAAATCTCCTGATAGCTAGCTGCATTGACCCTGCCCTTGATAAAACACAGTGGACCAACACCAGCAGCTGGCACAGCACCCAGACCATCACTGACTGTGGGTACTTGACACTGGACTTCTGGCATTTTGGCATTTCCTTCTCCCCAGTCTTCCTCCAGACTCTGGCACCTTGATTTCTGAATGACATGCAGAATTTGCTTTCATTCGAAAAAAATACTTTGGACCACTGAGCAACAGTCCAGTGCTGCTTCTCTGTAGCCCAGGTCTGGGGAATGCGGCACCTGTAGCCCATTTCCTGCACACGCCTGTGCACGGTGGCTCTGGATGTTTCTACTCCAGACTCAGTCCACTGCTTCCGCAGGTCCCCCAAGGTCTGGAATCGGCCCTTCTCCACAATCTTCCTCAGGGTCCGGTCACCTCTTCTCGTTGTGCAGCGTTTTCTGCCACACGTTTTCCTTCCCACAGACTTCCCACTGAGGTGCCTTGATACAGCACTCTGGGAACAGCCTATTTGTTCAGAAATGTCTTTCTGTGTCTTACCCTCTTGCTTGAGGGTGTCAATAGTGGCCTTCTGGACAGCAGTCAGGTCGGCAGTCTTACCCATGATTGGGGTTTTGAGTGATGAACCAGGCTGGGAGTTTTAAAGGCCTCAGGAATCTTTTGCAGGTGTTTAGAGTTAACTCGTTGATTCAGATGATTAGGTTCATAGCTCGTTTAGAGACCCTTTTAATGATATGCTAATTTTGTGAGATAGGAATTTTGGGTTTTCATGAGCTGTATGCCAAAATCATCCATATTAAGACAATAAAAGACCTGAAATATTTCAGTTAGTGTGCAATGAATCTAAAATATATGAATGTTAAATTTTCATCATGACATTATGGAAAATAATGAACTTTATCACAATATGCTAATATTTTGAGAAGGACCTGTATGACCCTCTCGTCCACTGGGGTAAACCCCAACACGAGACGGCAGAGCTGGGGGGCAACAACAACAACTCCTCCTTGAACCGCCACCTTAACGTGGTGGAGGGGTTTGAGTGCTCAAATGATCCTAGAGGTTATGTTGTCTGGAGCCTAAATGCCCCTGGTAGGGTCTCCCATGGCAAATAGGCTCTAGGTGATGGGTCAGACAAAGAGCGGTTCAAGAATCCCTCGTGAGGACGAAAATATCGAGGCACGTGACGTCGCCCGGTATGATGGAGCCGGGGTCCCACCCTGGAGCCTGGCCTGGATTTCTCCTCGCGGGACCCGGCCGGGCCAAGCCCAAACGAGAGACGCGAGGCATTCCCCCAGTGGGCCCACCACCTGCAGGGGGAACCTTGAGGGACCGGTGCAAAGAGGATTGGGTGGCGGACGAAGATGGAGACCTCAGCGGCCCGATCCCCGGATGCTTAGGCTGGCTCTAGGGACGTGTAATGTCACTTCGCTGGTGGGGAAGGAGCCTGAGCAACCATGCTACCAACTGCCGCACTTGTGCCACCCACTATTACTCCTTTTATACATAATAATCAAAGTTGCACATTAATGTTTGTGCTGGAACTGAAATAAAGAGAAGCATTTACCTGCTTCTGTAAACCTGTGGGAATCACGGTTAATGTGTGACAAAAATGTGACATTTGAAATATCAGTTTTCAATTATCCGGAGACGTCTAATTTTCTGTACTAGTGCACCTGAT
The DNA here is from genome assembly GCF_021462225.1 of Girardinichthys multiradiatus. NCBI lineage: Eukaryota > Metazoa > Chordata > Actinopteri > Cyprinodontiformes > Goodeidae > Girardinichthys > Girardinichthys multiradiatus. The sequence goes on along the minus strand of NC_061815.1, from coordinate 44,708,063 downwards.
TGACAATGTTGTAAATAGGTTAGAAATTATGCCTACATTTTCAAATATATAGAAAGACCCCCACTAATATTTAAGTAAGTGTCTCTTGTTGCAGAGGAGCCACACATTTTATACCCATCAACAATGACCTGGTCTACGTCTGTCATAAAATATTTGATGGTTTTCCCAACAGAAACGTTTTATGACATGAACATGGCTTTTAAGCGTAGTCCTACATATTTCTAGTTGAAAGGTCTGGCTATTCATGAAACTTTATTTTGGCCTACACTATCTATTCCAAAACCAGTTTGATGTTTGTTTTGGATGGCCTAAAACTTTTCTCCAGAAAGCATTTGGCTGGTCAATGTGGGGAGCTGCAAATTTCATTTTAGCTAAAATTTTGGAACAGGGCTTTCTTTTTCTGTCAGCTTGTCAAACTTACTTCACTGCTCTTGCAGGATCTTCGGGTCTATGAACCTAGGTGATTCCTGAGTTGTTCTTAAACATCCTGACAATTACCTTTTAGTGGTGTTAACAGTTTGGGTCAGATAGTTAAAACATGGACACAGTTAGGTGTTAGAAATCCACATGAAAACTGGTTTTGGAATGGATAAAGCATGCTAACATTGAGCTTCTGGAATGACCCTGACCGCCACCCTGTTGAAGATTTGTTGCTAATTGCTATGCTTACAGTTGGGTCTGTGCAAAGTCACCAACAGTATACCAAGAAGAGTGGTCAAATATCCAAATAAAAACATGCCACAAGTTTGTAGATGGTAACAAAATGCATTAGTTTTTTCTGCTAATGCTTACAGACATCTCACCAAATATCAGTAGTGGTGTAAGTTTATATTCAGCCTGTAAATAGAATTTTTAACCTGTTAGAATTGGAGAACATTAATTTAAAATCAAACTTTTGTACTCAAATGTTGCTTTTGGAAATCATTGCATCTGATTGTTGTTATCGTTACATCATGAAAAAAAAGGTTCAAATCCAAAAAATAATTCAACATTCTTGCCCAGTATATGTAAACGTTTGACCTGAACTGCAAGACCTAAATGAGAAATATCTTTTTTATCTTCTTCTCCTTGAAGGCTGCTCTCCATTAATGTTTTACTATCTACGATATTGCTCCAAGGCAGAGTTCAAGAGTATTTTGTCCTCATGTTGGCTGGTGTTAATTTCTCACTGTTGAGCTTACTTTGCGTTATCGTCCCATTCCTGCTTCTTTTTGCTGCCAGCTCGAAGGGAGGCAAAGTTTTGCTGGAACAGCTGGTTGCCTTGGCAGGGCTTTGTGCCACAGCAGCGAATTGGAACAGGAACTGGCCTATCCATATCAGTCTGCAGGCAGGATCTGGGCCATGCCTTGTGTTAGCAGATTATCTGATTTCCATTCAGACGACTCGGGTATCAGCCCCACTGCTCCGCTCCCTGGAAAAGCGACCCCAGCAAGCCTCTCTCTGAAAGCCCCCAGAGCCCTCCTCTCTTCTCCCATTTCCTGTCTTAATTACGCACTCTTTTGTGCCGTTGTTTTTTTCCCCCCTCCCCTCCTCCCCTCCTACCTCCCCTTCTTCTTCTCTTGATCCCTCATCCCCTCCCTCCTTTCTGTCTGTCTCTCTCTCTCATATTTTTTTTGAAGAGATGAGGACCAAGATTTTGCAGTTTGAGGGCTGTTGCAGGGACAGTGCTTAGCTCCATCTCCCCCACCACCACTACCACCCACATCTCAGCTCCCCTTCTTCCTTCCATCGTCTCTCCACCTGAAAGGAAATACTGTGTTTTCGATGCATAAAAGGCTTGGCGCTGTCAACAGGATGAATCCACCAGGGCCCATTGAAAACATACTCCGAGCGGCAGCTACAGTTTCTCTGTAAGGGAAGAGTCAGAGAGGAGGAGGAGGAAGGTGGTTAGGTGAGTGAGGGAGGCAGCTGGAAGGAATTACTGTGCAGTTTCATAGGCAGCACAATTACAAACATACCAAGTGTTAACTTGACTGTGTAGCACAACACCAATGATGATGCTCAGGCTCTGGAATTGGGACATGCCTCCACATTTTTTTCCTCTCTCCAGTGTTTGTATGCATGGGAGGGGAATATTTAAGTTTTGTTCACAGCTGTGCATAGTTACACACACCTCCATGGATTCCTCCACAACTAAATTAAAGCCTGACAGTGGAAAAAAAATCAACATGTAAAGTTGTCGTAAACACAATGAGCTTGTAAACCTAGAAAGTCCCTCTACTATGACAAAAAACTGGTTAGTTGCCGTTCTGATCCAGATCTGGTTACCCAGCCGGGGCATTGAGGCGAGACCAAGAGAGGGTGACCTTGTCTATGGCGAAATCTGACACAGGTTTTCACATGCTGGGTGGGGGTTTTTGTTTTTCTTCATTTTCCTTCCTTTCTCCCTCTTTTTCTGTCTTCTTATCTCCTGCAGTAGGTGGCTAATTGGTCTGATGTTGGAGATTACATTTTGCGTTCAGCCCTTATTGTGTGCAGTGCAGTCATACGTAAAAGTAGATATGGTTCAACTGTAATCAAAGTTTTAAAAGCAGACACTTTAAATCATTGTTGGGAGCCACAAAATGTTGGGAAATACTGCTGTGGACAAAAGTTTCAGTTTTTCATAAAAGTTACTGCTTCAGGCTTGTAATCAAATGTTTTAATGCTATACGTAAGATGACAAAATAAACATTTGGAAAGATTAAAAGGTTTTCATGGAGAAATATATAAGGTTTATGCAAAGCATCGGTAGGTTCTTCATATGATGAGGATCTGTCCATGGAGTCAAAACGTCAGTGTCTTGATCCCTGGGACACCGATTTTGGGTTTTCATTTTCTGTATGCCATAATCATCTAAATTACTAGGAAAAAGGTTTGAAAGATTTCCCTGTGTAATAAATCTATATAATAGGAGTCTCACTTTCTAGATTGAGTGACAAAAATTAACCTTTTCACAATATTAACATAGATGTACCTGTAGGGGAAATTCCTTTTGCATATTTTGAATGCCTTTTACTCAGGTTAAGTTGTAGGTCACACCTTTTTGGTACTGTGATCCTAGCTCCATGCTCTGAAAGCACACACAGCATGTGATCTCACCTGAGTAACTTGTATCATTGGGATAACCAAATGATTCATTAAGGGGTATTGTGCTTGTATGTTTAATGCAGAACTATTATCTAAGAGACTCAAGTCTCCATAAAAATAATTAATTTACATGTCTCTGGTACACATCTTACCCAAGGGAGGAATAACAATGGAGGCTTCTACATCTACAGTGTCTTGCAAAAATATTAGTACCTCTTTTTTACATTTTCCCCTCTGGCAACCACACATTTCAATGTGTTTGATTTGGGATTTTAGATGAAACACCAACACAAACCAGTGCATAATTGTGAGGTGGAAAGATAAAGAATACATGTTTTTTACACATAAAAATCTGAAAATTGTAGCATATGTTTATATTCACCCCCACCCCTATTCAAAACTTTTTAGAACCAACTTTCTTTGCAAGTACCGCTGCTTGGTTTACATCTGGACTTTAATTTCAACCTTTTATTTTACAGCCTTTTTCTCTGTTTTTGTATTGCCACCACTAGCAGTAGCTTTGTACTTTTTCAAACACTTCACAGAATTGTATACCTGTTGCTGCTCTTAAATTAATAAGGCAACAAATGACATTAGCTGAGTAATAACCACCCAGTCAGCAGTAAGCTGATTAATACGTTAGTTTAACAATGTAGTTTGGCAAATGTAGTTTACAACTGTTCTATCGTAGTAAAAGTGATAGAAACTGTTCCTTAAGTTTCCGGGCAAAACAAGTACTTTTTTCACCACAAGAAGATTTAAATTTGTGTGTTTTTTGGGATTGACAGGAAAGTGTAGTAGCCTTCTTTCAGCCAGCTGACCTGCAGCACACAGCAATGGATGGAAGAATATGTCAAAATGTTTTAACACTGTAACTTCCTAAAACTTGTACTTTGATGCCATAACTGCCTATCCTGAGCTTTCTGTTAAAAATTTAGCCCTTTTTCTATGTTCTACTCCACATTAGAATTTTAATCTCACTCTTTCATGTTGCTTGTCTTGTGTTCTTCTAAGGACACACTCCCATATTAGATTGAAGGGACACCTACTTCCTCTTTCTCACTCATGCTTGTCTCATCCCAGGAGGAGGGTAAACAAGCTAATGTTTAGATATAATGGAAGTGAAAACTGATCTGGCCGAGTTGACTCTGTCACTCAGCAACGTGGCTGTTTGTGTTTTTTCTCCTTGCCGAGGATTTGCAAGTGGCAACATATGTGCTGCTCAGTTTTCCTCTGCTTTTTGTTGTGCGTTTGATGGTATTGTTGGGTAGGTTGTGATACTGATACCCTGTATGAGCTCAGCCCAGAGCATCATGATTGTATTGTTCCCTGGGAGATGATAATGGTATTTCTGGTGAGGTTAGTATATACAAAGAATCATTAATAACATAAATTGTTATCCTTAGGCCACACATAACTTCAGTTCAAAATACCAATGCAGATTTACTTCACCTATTTTTTTGTAATTCAGCTGAAACATGAGATTTAAAACGTCTAAAGACAAGTGATGCAAAAATTAACATGACCTACAATTGTGCTGTCTTTTTTTTTTTTTTTTAATAACTTAATTGTCATGTGGAAAAACATTTTAAAAAATCAAGTTTAAAGTAAAATATATATACAGTTACATCTTAGAACATTTTAATATTGTGTAAAAATGCAATATTTTTTGCCAGTCACCTTAGAAAGTCAAACACATATATTATATAGAATTATTGCTCATAAAGTAAAATATTTCAAGCGTTTGCTTTGTGTGATTTTAATGATTATGGTTTACAGGTAAAGAAAACCCAAAATTCAGTGTCTCAGAATTAGAATACTGTCAAAAAGTTCATTATTGGACACTCACGGTGTTACACCCTAATCAGCTTATTAACTCAAAACACCTGCAAAGGTTTCCCGAGCCTCTAAACAGTCTCTCACCCTTGGTCATAGGATACACAATCATGGGCAAGACTGCTGACTGGACTAATGTCCAGAAGACAGTCATCGACACCCTTCACAAGGAGGGTAAGCCACAAAAGGTCATTGGTGAATAAGCTGTTTTTACGCAGAGTTCTGTATCCAAGCTTACTAACAAAAAATTGAGTGGAAGGAAGAAGTGTGGTAGGAAAAGGTGTACCAGCAACACCAACAATCTTAGCCTTAAGAGGATTGTCAAGCAAAATCCATTCAAAACTTTGGGAGAGCTTCATAAGGAGTGGACTGAGGCTGGAGTCGCTGCATCGAGAGCCACTGCACACAGACAAATACTAGACATGGGCTACAAATGTCACAGACCTCGTGTCAAGCCACTCTTCAGAAGCATCTTAACTGGGCTAAGGTGAAAGGAGGAGATGGAGACTGTTGCTCGATGGTCCTAAGTTCTGTTTTCCAATGAAAGTAAATTCTGCATTTTATTGGGAGGTTAAGGTCCCAGTGTCTGGAGGAAGAGTAGGGAGGCACAGAATCCAGAATGCTTGAAGTCCATTGTAAAGTTACCCCAGCCAGTTTGGGGTGCCGTGCCATTTGCTGGTGTTGGTCCACTCTGTTTTCTGAAGTCCGCAGTCAATGCAGCCATCTACTAGGACATTCTAGAGCACTTCATGCTTCCCTGTGCTGACAAGCTGTATGGATATGCTGATTTTATTTCCCAGCAGGACCTGCTCACACTGCGAAAGGTACCAAAAGCTGGTTCAATGACCATGGTGTTATTGTTGGCCAGCAAACTTCCCTGACCTGTACCCCAGAGAGAATCTATAGGCTGTTGTCAAGAGGAAGATGAGAGACACCAGATCCAACAAGGCAGATGACCTGAAGGCAGCTATCAAAGCAACCTGGGCTTTCTGAACACCTACACAGACCCACAGGCTGATCGCCTCTAAGCCACAGCGCATTGATGCAGTAATTCATGCAAGAGGAGCCCCAACCAAGTATTGAGTGCATAGAAATGTGCTTTCAAAAGTCGGACATTTTGTGCTTAAAACATCCTTTTTTTTATTGGTCTAATGTGATTTTCTAATTTTCCGAGACACTGAATTAGGGGTTTTCTTTACCTGTAAGCCATCATCATAAAAATTACAAGGAATAAAGCTTAAAATATGTTACTCTATGTGGAAACCATTATAACATAATTGTTTCACTTTCTGAAAATCGCTGGCAAAAAATATTGCACTTTTACGCAATATACAATTTGTTTTAGATGTACCTATAGGTGTTATTTGATAGAATTAACGGTATGAATGATTTATTTGTTGCAAATGATGTCCAAAGTCAAAGAAAAATACTGTTGTGGTCCATTTTAACTGCTTTAGGTGAAGGGTGAGTCTCAGCCTCGTGGCTCTGTTAAACTTTTCCAAAGCAATAATCCCTGAATTCCTCCTCATTTCTTTCCTTTTCTTCCACCGCTGCATGCGCAGGAAGACAGGGGCTGTCAGAGAAACACAAAGCACTCAGGATTGCGTGTTAGAAGCCGCCTGAATGGCACCAGGCCTAGCGAGAGCCCGGCAGGGACCCCGAGGTGGGCCTGGCACCTGCGGTCTGCCTCTCTGGGCAAGACAGGCTTCTCCATATGTGTGTTATGATGGGAAATGTGGCTGTTTCTGGGAAATAATGGGTAGAAAACATGTAGAAAAAGCTATGAGAAAGGAGAATAAAAGAATGTAAGAATGTTGAATTTAATGTAGCATCACCTGGAGGATGGAAAGCAAAACAATTTATCTTTTAAAATATGATGCATTCAAAGTTAAAAAGTAGCAATAGAATCCAATCCTAGGACATTTCTTGATTAATAACATCCCAGTTATTAAAGATACGTTTATCACCCAGTAAGCAATTTAAAGTTGAGTATGTGGTTAGAGGGGTTACAAACCAGTGTTCCCAGTCTGAAGCTATAGAGTTGTTTATTTTGTAAGTGTTGCAGGTTTCTAAGGTCTAACACAATGGGAATGAAAAGACAACACACAGAAGATTTAAGCAAAAATAAATATTTTTTCAACAAATGAAATGATTCAAAGCAAAATCTGAAAAACAGTAGCTTAGTTCAAGACTTAAGTACCAAAGTCTCAGATAAAACAATCTCAAATAACAAAACCAAAACCAAATTAGACCCTCCTCCAAGTACACCTCAGACACAAAACCCAGTTACTACAAGGAGTCCACACATGAGACCAGGCTTCATATAAGAGGCAATCTAAAACACCTAAATCATGCAGCCCACACCTTACAACTGGCCAACTGGCAAAAAAGCAGCTCCTCTCCCAACTTAATGCTGTGCTTCTGATAAACAGAGTGTAGTCAGCTGGGCCCACTTACCTGCAAAAGCAGCAAGAGGACTTTGTATGTCACACTTTATCTCCACGTAGCTTGGTTTGGACCGGGAGAATGCACATTGGGAGCTTTGCCAGTTGTTATGAATTTGCGGTTATGATTTGCACCTCCAACCCTGATTGGACACCTATAAAGTATGCCACAATGGGACAGATTATTGGTTTTTAGCTGTAGATAGTTTTGTTTGAAGCATAAAAATTTTGAGTAGAACAAGTGTGGAGAGCATCTCACTTAGGTACTTTGCCCTTCAGACTGCTTCACTCTGAAGTAAAGACCGTCTTTGTCGCGTATACACACTAACTCGTCATGTGGTTCTATAAAATACATTACCTTGATGTCTGTTTTGCCCCTAAAGAAATCCCCAGATTTATTAATAACACAAGGACCATTGTGAGTAGAAACTATTAGTTCCTGGATTAAGACCACTGTATGATGTAAATAAATTAACAAGAATTTGGATGGTCTTTGTAGGGTCTTGGTGAGTTCCTCTGAGCTGTAGTTGGATTCACTTTATAATGATAGAACTTATGTGGCTTGGTCATGGTGGTTTGTTGCCATGGTGGCATTGTATAGGGGTCCTGGGAGGAAGGCTCCCAGATTTTGGCTATAATTCGTCAAGTTATAGCTTGAGTAGCTTATAGTAGCATTGTGCTACTAACATGTTGCTGCATCCAGACAGTCCATTTAGTGGTCCAGGTTGTGGTGTGGACATGGGAGCATTTAAGAATCAGAATGTACTACAGTGTAGAGGAGGAAAAGTGACCTGGAAGAAGGCAATGAAGAGCATAACAAAGGGAGACTATCCCTGTCTCTGTTACCCTTGGTTCCTACTCTAACCCCCTTGTTGTCTACTCCATAAATTATAATGGCCTTCCCTTTATTGGCATTTTTGTAATGGTAGCACTATAAATTTTTTAATCGAGGATTTATTATTACTTTCAAGGATTTTTGTTTTTGAAAAGTATTTTTATCAACCTGACCTTCCTGTGTACTGTTGAACATTGTCTCTTTAGGCACCTACACTTGCAAATGTTCTAACTGAGCATCAGAATGAGGAGTTAAGTGACTTGGACCAACCTGCTAATAAAAAGGTTTATCTAATACAATGGCTGGAGAGTTTAGATAGTAAAAGGTTTTTCATCTCTGTCTCTGGATGCTGTAGACTTGGTATCTAAGCTCATCTCTAAAGAGATCCAGATCGAGGATCTATTTGCTGATTAGTTTTTATAAAGATATCGATGCTCTTCCACCTGAACTACAGTAGGCATATCTCTAAATTAGAGCTCCAACCAAATCAGAAAAATGTAAATACATTTGACTGAATTCCACATTATTTTTTACTTTCTAACATCAGTTTCTACAATGCAGCTTCTTACATTATGCGACAAAGGAATGCAGTACTTTAGCGAAGGCAACAGTAGCAGTAAATGTGTAAGAGTGCCAAATGCATAGTAAGATGAAGTGTTGTTGGAAAAATGCTGATTACTGGTTGTTACTGCTGATTTGTTTGAGGCAGCGGCTCGACAAGGTGCCCACAGGCTCAGGGGCAGATTATGGAAACCAGACCTGGCGAGTTTACACCAAAAGCAAAGGTCCTTGAGAGTTAAACTGCGAACTGCGGACAGCTTTCAGGAAACGCCTCTTTGTTAAGCAAACATACATGTGTTTTATGGCAGCTGCTTTACTGCGTTTTTATTTTGGGCTCCAATGAGTCGACATTTCAACATAGCCTCGGCCTAATTTCCTCTGCTTTTCTTCATCTTTTTGGGTGGACAACCTCCTCCTTAGACATGCACACACAACATTGCTACCTTCTCCCAAAATGGGGGTTTTTTGGCCTTGGCCAATTTTATTTCCGTGGAAGTGTGAGGGCCAGCCATTCACCGTTGTTTTGACAGATTCAGGAACTTTACTGCGGCCTCCAGGGCAGCTGGAGGGGCGTGAGGCCCTCGCCTCCAGAGTCTTCACCCTTCCGCCCCAGGCTCCCAAAAGGATCAGCAACACAGCTGCCGTTGAATCTTCTCGCCTTCCTTCCCCTCTCTTCAGCCCTTTCACCTGAGGGGTCCTCAAACCTGTGCAGACACTAAGAAAGATAAAAAAAAGATGCAACATCTGATTCTGTAATGAGCGTATTTGTTCAGCCATGCTATGAATGCTCGCTGTCTTGTATGTAGAAACACACATTCCACTCTGTAAATGTTTTGTGCCGGACGCCTTTCTGGGACCACACTTCTTTTTTTTTTTTTTTTTTACAAATAAAACATCTGAATGCCTCATACTATAGGCCTTAAACAAACACCCAAATTATTATGTGTTAAAGAAAATTTGTCTTCCTTCAGTCTTTTCATAACAGTAACGGTACACTCCTAAACTTAATTGCTGAAATCTCAGAGCTACGCTTCGTAGCTGAACAAATGAAACACTTCTGGCAAGAAAAGAAGCTTCTAATCACATATGCCTTGTGCAAAACTGAAGCTTTGTTGAATTTTTATACAAGATCAAAGAGTTAATGGATAATATTTTACGCTAAAATATAATTTTGTAGACAGTTTACACCTTGAATGAGCATATGAGGATACATTTTACATTTTGGTTATAGTTTCTGTTCTCCTGGTTAAAACTATAGTATTTAATGATGTAGAATTTCATCTGCTTTGCTTCAAATGCATCCAGAGTCATGTAAAGGCTTTCATTTGAAGTGTTTTTAACATCTCCAGAAAGATTCAGAGATGTCTAAAATCTTTGTAATTCAGAGCATAAAAAGTCAGCACACCAAATGAGACCATAGGACACTGTTTCAGAACCTTTCCCACCTATAATATGACCTATAACCTGTACAACTCAATTAAAAAACTAAAGACAACTGTTTAGGCTTGTAGCCGTCGTCCTGAAAGTTGAGGTTCTTGGTTTTCAGCTTTTCAGTTAAAGTCTGAAGGTCTTATGCAAACAGTGAAGGTATTTGAAAACATACTCTGCAAGAACGGAAAAAAAAATTATTTTACTTGAGGCTGCAGGAACAAGAAAATAAGTCTTGTTGGCAAGGAGAACTTATATGAAGTCCTAATAGTTCCCTCTTACTGCAGAGCATCCACTTTGTATTTCTTGGACACCACACATGGAGAAAGTTCTACCCAGAATATGGGTCAGGAACTCAAGAACTCTAAAAGCAAGTCTGCGAGAACAGAATTTCATCAATGTGTTCTTACAGCCCAGGGAGAGAGAACACATTTCTTTGTTCTTGAATGCATTGGTCTTAGGGCCCCACTTTCAGCCACATAGTATAATGCTGCCACCACCATGCTTCACTGGTTATGGTGTTCTTTTAAGTAATGTGCAGTTTTGTTTTTCATATTTTTTGGAATTATGGCCAAGTTCAACCTTGATTTCTTGAGATAAATTACATTTTCCCAGATGGTTTTGGGAATGTGTTTTTGCCAGAAATTCCTGCAGGTGCTTTATTATTGCTGTTGGAAATTATTTTGTACCTTTAATATGAGCTGATACCTTTGGCAATCATTGATGTTTGGGAAGCTCAGACCATAGCTTTTCCTCTGAGATGCCATTAGGAAAGTGTCAATAACATCCTACTAGAACAAATAAGCTTTATTTAAGGCTTATCAGAGGCACTTTACATGATTTTAGGTATGTTCTTACTGAAATTTAATACAAGTTAAATGCCTCAACCACAGTTACAGGGAGTTTGTACACTTAGACAGCCATATTTTAGTTTATCTTTTATTTTTCTCTAATAGTTTGTTTTTCAATACATCTGAACAGGTTAAAGGTCACATTAAATTTTCTAAAACATTCTAAAATGGTTTATCTTTGTCTCCTGTTTTAAGTCACAAAAACGTTTTACCATTTTAACAGTGTGTAGATTTTTCTATATCTTTTGCATGTTTTGTAATGTGGGCCTTGTTGGAAAGCCTTTGGACAAGTGGTTGATAATTCTGTCTCTAACTTAGTTAGTTTTCTGTGCCAAGAGGAAGAAGTTTTCACTTGTTCTCGTGGTTCATGCTTTCTTTTTAAGACTACACATCTCGACTTGCTCCTGGCTGTGCAGAGCATGGGGCAGCAGTGGGTTAACAGCGCCAGAGTTATTTGCTTCTTGGACACGGTGGCCTCGCCTGCCGGATGCAAGTTTGACTCGAGGGCAAAATCCAGAGTGAAAGCCTCTCATGTTTTTGACTGGTTGCCAACTCCGGTCTCTCCCTCCCCGTCGCTCTCAGGCCTCTCAGCTCTGCCGTCCCCTCCCCTCTCGCTGTGATTTACTCTCTCTTTCTCTGCACACTCGTTCCTCCTCTGATCCTCTCGCACATCAGAATCGGGTCTGACATAAAGCAGGCCCAGGGTCCCTCTGCAGACAGCAAGGCCTCATGCAGAAATTATGTCATCTCTGTGGAGCGATGTGCTCTGAAAAATCTTCGATAGCCATTGTAAATCTTATTTGTGGAATTTGAAATAACTGAAGAAGAGAATGAGCTCATGACATGTTTTTCTTCACTTGAATCTCAAGGGACCAAGTACACAATTAATAGGTGATTTTCTAATGGCTGATGTTTTTCATCACAGCTTTAATTAACGGTCTATTGTAGGCAGAGTTTTTTTTTAATGGAAAGAAAATACAAAATCTTCCAATATTTGGGTTTTACTTTACAGGACATTATAAAAATGATCTGATCTTTTTCAGGTTCTAAATGTATTTCAGTCTGACCTCAATTGTTCAAAAACACACACTGTCTTTATTGACTAAACCGAGATAAAGCAAGATTGAAAAACTAAGTACACCCTATGATTTGGTACCTTATCTAACCAACTTTAGCCGCAATAGTTCTTTGTATTTATTTTCCGTGAAACTTTATTAAACTCTCACATCATTGAGGAGGATTTGATGTTCGTTCGTTGCATACATGACACAGTTTGGGTCAAATATCAGCTATAGGACATACAGCCTCACTTTATTTTTTTAAATATTTTTTTTACCCTCGTGGCCTTTATTCACAGTTATCAGTCAGAAAAGGGAGCATAGGGAGAAAGGGAAGATATGCAGCAAAAGGTCCTAAGGTCAAACGTTGAGGAAAAATACTTATGGATGTTATTCCACATTGCACCCATTTGACTCTGTAGGAGTTCATGGGAACTGCAAACAACAGCCCAAATCATCAGCCCTCTGCCACTGTGCTTCACAAGTTGGTACGAGGTGTTTGTGCCGATATGCTGTACTTGGGTCTTCTCCAAACATGGCGCTGTGCAAAATGGCCAAACATCTCTAAGAAGGTTCAACCTGTCCAAAAGGACGTTTTTCCTGAGGTCTTATGGGTTATTCCGATGCAACCATATTCTATCTAGAGAGAAGAAGCGTTGTCCTTCAACCTTTCTGAACAAGCCGTGCTTGTTCAGTCATTTTCTAGTTGTCTTGACATGACTTTTAACCTTTAGCATGAGACCTGTTGAGTCTGATGTGGAGCACTTGGGATTTTTAAATATGTCCATGTATTGCACAGTTTGAACTTGCTGGTACATCCACTCCTGAGAAAACAGGTGTCTTACCTATTTCTGAATAATGGCTTTCTGGAAAATCATGGACTTCAAATGGTTTAGAAATTACCTTAAAATCCTTACCAAATTGTTGAACAGGTAGAAATAGGTAGAAATAGGAGATTGCGTCTCTAAGGTCATTGCTGATTGCTTTCCATTTTGGCATTGTGTTCTCCAGATTAATGAACTACTTATCTCTGTGGTGTGAACATGTGCAACAAACATCAGTTAAATGTCACGCTCAGCATTAATGGAATTTTCTCGCTTTTTTGTGATGTGTCAATAACAATGCTTCATGTTGAATAGGATGCAAAAAGCATGTTTTTACAAAAGGTGACATGAGGTTGTTGCATGCTCGAGTGAAGGACGGGAAGCTTCTTGAGAAACACATAGACACAAACTTTGATCTGGATTTATGGAGAAAACTGGAAAATAGCTATTTGTGTTTAAATGTTTAGCTTGTTCTTATAGATTAAGGGATATTTATCAAGGCACAACCCTGCCACATTACAGATCTTAGCTGCCAGCTTGGGCTTCCCAAAAAGGCTGTTATTAACACAACAGATGCTGTGATTTGTCAGCATTCTATCAGCACCCTGCCTTAAAAGTTCCAAACTCATCAGAGACCTTGGTGACCTTATTGTGAGCTTTTGGTTCCCATCATGCTCTGTGTATTTTTATTTTTTTGTTTTTGGTGTGAGCTCTGCATGAATTGAAGGTGGCCCATCTCCGAGTCAGTATGACTTACGGCGACTTGAAAGGATTGCGGACTGACAGGTTAGGAAACCGCATGCAGCGAATGCCTTCAGGCGAGGAACAAAGTCAACTTGTGTCTCCCCAGGCAGGCCGCTTTCCTCAGACAACCTATTATTTTGGTAATAAAGAAACAACGGCAATCATAAGGCTGAGGTTTTGCCACAAATAAATAGAAATGAAGAGAATAAGTCACTCACGTACATTTGGTATCTCAGACTTTGTTTTCCATTTATCAATGTAATCTTGATGTAACCACGTTGTGTTTGAGCTAAAAATATGACACCTGAATTGCGTGGGTGTCAGTTTGTAAACAGTCAGTAGACGCAGCTCTGCAGATCAGATCGAAGCTGGCCAAGAATGTGCTGCAGGAGCAGCAGCTCTCCCAGCAGAAGATTCCCAGCATTCCTTGGTGGTTAAGGAGAGGCACTGGCCTTCACAGATAGGAAGTCGTCTGTCATTAGGGGGTAATCACTTTTTGAGGAGGATTGCAATTCCTGGAATGATTACTGTTGTTATCGGCAGTGAAACTTGGCACAGAGAGCACAGATGACTATTTTTCCTTTTTTAAAATTTATCTTGGTGGGTTTGAATAGCCGATTCTAATCCCAGCAACTTATACTTTTATATTATAAGGCCACATATTTTAGTCTTTCACCCAGACTTTGTGATGAACTTCAGTGTTGACTTAAAGCCAGTTGGTATTTCTTACCTGGGGGAATTTCTAATTACTAATGGCTCATGTGTAATGGTGCCTATCATGTCAGTGGTGCAATGAGGTAGATGCAATCTGTCATGCAGACTCATGTTAAAACAACAGAGAATTTGTTGAACCTGGAGTTATCTGTGGGGATTTATTTCATCTCACGCTACTTATCTGTGTTTGTTTGCAGGGTTTTGGTCCTCCAGTCCCTTTAAGTGGGCTCTCTTAACTCCTTCAACTATTTTTGTCCTTTTTTTCCTTCCTCCTTTTCCCTTCTGCCAGTCGAGTCAAAACTTCAGGTGGAACGATACTGTTAAGGTGGAAAAAAAGCCCATCAACGTTAGCTCGACATGCCAAGTATTCGTCTTTCAGGGTCCCCCCATTACCTCCTCCTCTTCTTGCCCCACGCCACCACAGCTACCCCCGGATCCTTGAGAGCAGGAAGTGTATGTTGTTGAGTGATGGATTGGCCCCATGCTCTTGCTGAGAGAGAAGGGAAAAAAAGACCTTTCTTTCTCCTGCAGGGCAGTCAGATGAGTTTAGCAGTCTCAAAGCTGAGGGTTTAGCTTTACTTTCAGGGAGCGCCGGAAAGCTGCAGGCTCATCTTCTTCATGTTTAGAGGGAAATAATGGCTCATAAAGCAGCAGGTTTCACACTGAAACCAGATAGTAAGAGACCAACAGGACTGATTTTGGTCTGTTTGCACGCATGCCAACGTTCATGCATTTGTTTGTCAGAATTCTTGGGAGTTGCACTCTACGTGAGCTGTTTTGCTGGAGGTCAGCAGGTTTGTGTTGGCATGCAGCCGCCAGATGCTTGAAGAGAGGGCAACTCAGGAAGTGTCCCTGGCACGTCCTTCGCATAATGCAGCACGCTTCATTGCTACCGGCTCAACCTGCTGTGACAAACAGGAACAGGCTGAAGTCCCCACTGTACCCAGTTCACCTCTGACACACTCTTTTGTACCTGCAATTTACCTTTACCTGCGGAGGATCCAAAACAACAAACTAAATCAAGTCCAGAATCTTTTGGGTTTTTATTTGAAACCGTATCTTGCAACCAAGTTCTTTTCTTCCTCCCATCTTCATATTTAAATAGAATTGCTACTGTTATTTGATATAGAAAGTTTCTCAGCTGCTCCTAAATAAATCAGTGAAATAATGTAAAGGCATTCAAAACAAGAGAATTTCCACTTATGATCCATCGCTTCCTTGTCAGCCGTGGCCCTGTTGTGGTTACCGGAGCCTAGCGACGGTTTCCGTCACCTCATGTTCCACAGACAAACAGGAAAACCAGGAGATAAAACGCAGGGAAACTGTCCATTGGCACTGTACACTGGAATTAGTTTTTATGGGAAAAATAAAGTAAACCATTAAAAAATAGATTTTTTTTTCTAGTTTACCTGCAATGCATTTTGACCTTTTTGAACCTGCAGGTAATTTGTTCCGCAGTGAAATAAAAAATCCTATCCTCACCCCCAGGCATATAGCACCTAGCCCGCTGTAATACAGCAGAAAATGTAATGGGGCCAATTAGCAAATTGTATAAGCACTGTAATTTCTACCTACAAGGACTGTAACTAGTCATCAGCTCAGGAGACAAGAAGATACACAGGACTGGGATCACGAGACAAGATTTATCAAATATTGTTGAAAAAAATAAAAACCCTGTTTTGTGTTTGCAAATAAAGTTTTCAGAAATTCTAAACTCTGCTTCAAAAATTCAGTAAAACCTGCAAAATATTTCTAGTCTAGGTTTATCCCATTCATATTAGGCGCATTAGACAGGATCACAATACTAACGCTGATTTTAAATAAAAATATAAAATTTTATACAATCATTATAAATTAAAAGTAACATTTCTTCCTCATGGCAATAAAATAATGCAACATTGATGTATTATGACTATAAAAATAATGTTGTCTATATCATTTATATATTATACATATAGAGAGTGAGAGAATACACTCCTACAGACATTAATCCATATTGGGTATTTAACACACATCAGCTTGAAGGTTCTGACTCTCATAGAGCATCAGGAAAACCTGTAGCTGCAATACCAGTGCTGAATGTTGCAATGGCAACACAGATTATAATTAAGCCACATTTTCCTGACTTTTGTTCATTGCTTTCCTTCATTCCACCTCACCACTGTTTTCTGCAAGCTTTAGCACCTGACCCACATCTGGTGTGGATATCAAGGGCAGTTAGAGTTCCTCCAACTGGCCAAATATATTACTGGCAAGCATAGTTTGAATGCATGGTACTCTGATACTCTACCAAAAATCTGATGCAAGCTATCCATGCCCATTGTGATTCAACATATAGTGCAACTCTAACCTTAAGTAAAGTATAAAGCACAGAAAGGCTTAAAGACTGAAAGTTTGAGTGAGAAACTGTTTTACAAATCTTTTTTTTTGAGCCATTGCTCCACTTACCCAAAACAAGAAATCATAACGGTTGGCACTGTTAAGACTAGCTAGATTAAATGTGTGTGCAGCACATGGAGCACACTAGAGGACTGATCTGCTTTATGCTCACTAGTAGTTTCATGTGTTCAGGGGTTGTATGTTGCGAGTTAGGGTTGAGTTAGCAGTGACTTCTTCAGCCATTTCTTCCCAGCTGATGATCCCCCATAAAGCGCCATTATGCAACAGCAAAATACATTTTTCACATATTTTGAGGACAGACATGAGACTTTAGAGAGGGATGACATCTGCTTTTTAAATCCAGGTTATTACTCTTATCAATCCAGCCAAATACACATTTGGAGCCTCAATGTGTCTCTGCCAAAACCTTAAAAGCGTTGATAGCTACTTTTAAAATTTCAGTCCAATTTAAACATTTAGATTTATATTATTATTGCTTTCCATGTCTGTATCTACATTCTGTAATGCATGTGTAATATAGGTCAGTGGTGCTTTACTATCATGTTTTCCTGATAGAAACTCATTTCATTGGCTTTCAACATGTCTGAGACTGGACCATGCAAAGCTAAACGCAGCTCCCATAGCTGGAGAGTAATCAGGGGTGTTCTCCCCATTTACCAGCTTGCAGTTGAAGTGGATCTCAGCACCTCAGGATCTCGTTGAGCCCAAAATTATTTATTATAATTATTTATACCCTCGGCAAATTAAAAGTTTTCAGTAGGAAGGGAAACATACATCTCTCAAAAGATAATAAAAATGTAAAAGCAGGATATATTTTAAAAAGCTTAATATATGGTTTCATTTATATTTGACCAACAAAAGCATGTAGAAAATGCATAACCTATTTATACCCTTTTAAATGCTGAACAGCTTTTTGCATGTTTCCACTTGTATTTGAGGTTGAAAGTCCCTTTGCATGACTATAATCAACCCTTTGCTCACTCTAGTTTCAGGTTGGGTTCTGGCTGGGCCGCTCCAAAACACTAATATTACTTCCAGTCAAAAGAGAAATGTTTGTAAAATGAAAAGATTAATTTAATACTAAATCTGCCATGGCTGTGAATAATTTTGGACCTAACTGTAGCTCTGTAAATAGTAAAACTTTATTTAGATGCATGAATTTATGTGTGTAATGTTTTCAAAGAGGAAGCATGAAGCGCACCTTAGCTTAGCTCAGCTTAGCTTCCTGTCTTTAACTGATCCTGATCGGCTAATGGAAAAATGCCACAAAATTAGGTTCACCACAGTTATGGCTTCACCAACAGAACTACTTTTGGACTGCTGTTTTTTGCAACTCACAAACGTGAGTGTCTGGAAGATGATGCAGGACCTGTGTGCAAGGGTGACATGCAATAATTGAAATGCATTCAGGTATCTGTTGTACCTGCCTAATGGTCCATCTCCTCCGCAAAGCTTGAATGCTTCTCAGGTGTAAAGAAATTGGGTATTTTTTAATATATGTTTATTCTGAGCTGGTAATAATTAGGTAAAAAAACATGAAAACTCAAAATTCACTCAGTGTTAGACTCATAAAAGACTTGATAGACTTGTACGGCAGCAGCATGATGTATGAACAGAAGCTCAAAGGCTGTCCTTCCAGTTCCTACATTGATCACTTCTGACGTGGCCTCCTGCCTGGCTTGCGTCTGCATGTATCCCCTGCTTCGTCTCTGCTGGTCATGGTTTGGCCCCGATGTGGCCTCTCTGGCCCAGATCCAGGGCCTCAGATCCACTGACTCCACTGAATTTGATGATTGTTTTTCATTTATTGCTCAAACTCCTTGAGCGCTCAGTTGCTTTCAGTTAATAACCAAAAAAACAAAAGAAAATCCTGCTTGTCACAGTGTATCTCTTACGACAGCTTGTCACTGCGAGGCTAAGGACAGCAAAAGTAGAGGGACCATATTTGTCTGTCTGGGCTTGAGAGGCGCCTGCCACTTAATGCTGTCTGACAAGCGAGTTCTCTGGGTGCTCGAGAACTGTTTTGGGGTCACCAAGATGTGATCTGTAGGAAGTGGAGGCTTTATCAGATAACGTCAACATTGTGTCCTTCCTGAAAACTGTTTAATTCTTAGGAGTCTGAACATCGGTTTCTACCTCAGCGTCGTCACAAGCAAGCACTAAAAAGGTCAGAGGTCAGAACTGTTGGATCCAGACAATTTTTAGGCACAAATAAACAGCTGGAAAAATTGGAGCAGTGCAGAATGTTGTGGAAGGTAAAAAAAATCGATGCACACTATCTTGTTTTTTCTGTCTCTCAGGCTCTGATGCGTCCAGGCCGCCTTGACCGGATCGTCTATGTTCCTCTTCCTGATGCTTCGACCAGACAGGAGATATTTTCCCTGCAGTTCCGTAACATGCCCATAGCAGCTAACGTTTCCCTCGATGAGCTAGTGACTCGGACCAACAAGTATTCAGGAGCAGAAGTGAGTAAATCTACTGTACATACTGTAGGTTTTAATGAGGTAAAATAGGGAGAAAATATTGTTAATTGGAAGAAAGCAGTAATATACAGTTAAATTTACATGCAATTATCATTGGGATGAATGTCAACTTTATTTGTGGCTTTTAGTTATTGATTTAAAGCATTATTTTTCTATGGTGGAATTATTATACAACCTAAAAATGCAAGGAGTTAAGTGTGAAATCTTCGTCTTGACCGCTCCAAACAGATTTGTCATCATTTTGTCCAAACAGCTGAATTTTTGTCTCGTCCAACCATAACATTTTCTCTCAAACCATTGGGCTTGTCCATGTGAGCAACTGTAAAATTTAGCTGAGCTTCAAGGTGTTGATTTTGGATGTAATGGAAAACTGGCATTACTGTGGACAATAACTGTATTGTTCCAGGGGTTTCCAGTTCATGGTAGGCTTGAACCTTGCTGGTGTTATTTCTAACCATCCTAACCAGTTTTCTTCCATATATGGGTTACAATTTGTGTTGTCTACCATATGACCCAATGTTTTCAGACAACTGGTACTTCGGTGAACCTGTTCTGAAATCTACAGTTGTTTAAAAATGGCTCCAAACAACTTCTCCAACTAGTATGAATCTACATTCTCCCTCTTGGATCTTCTCAAAGTCCATAGACTTCCTGGTTGCTGAGTTTTAGTCAGTCTCATGAGTTCTAGCAAACAAATCCTTTTCTTGCTGACAAAGTTAATTACCTACCAGGTGTTATTAGGCTGTGATCTTTTCAAGTTAGGACATTCTATGTAAGATCCTTGGCACCCCTTCTAATAATTTAGGTCAGTGTTTGTACATATTTAAACCTGTTCATATAATTTTGACCCTATGAGCATCAGACAAAATACATAATAAAGGCAAATCTGTGCAATCAATTCCTGATTTGAAAAGAATGCTTGCTGGTGTTTGTGGTATAGTTATTCCACACGTTCTAAGGACAGCCTATGCATATCTAAATAATTATGACTGAACAAAATGTTCCAGAAGAAAATAGAAAACAAACATAAAAGCAAAAGACTGCATAATATAACAGGCAGTAGTGTTAACTTCAGCTGCGGATGTGGAAACTTGGCAACATTAAGATTAGACCACAAATCTTCGTGGGTATGCTGATACCACTTTTGGAGGCTTCTTATTTTTAAAGGGCATCCATAGTTACTCTTCAGTTTTGATTACACTTGTAGCTTAAATAGTTATATTCACTTCCATGTCCAAAATCAGGAACTATGTACAAAAATAGTGAACAAAGTGAATCCATCACAAGGCAGCTGTGAAAGCAGTCCAACGTTAACAAAGAGTGATGATGTAACATAAAAATAACTAAACAATCCAGAAAACAATGGCTACCTGAGACAAAGTAGTCATAGCAAAGTGTGCGTCTTTAATTGCAGTTTATAATGTGAACAGCTTATCCAGAGATGAGGGTGAAATTGGAAGAAATGCTGTCCGAAGACAGTAGTTTGGAAGATTAATAAACTGTTATCCAACCCAGAGACTTAAAAGCAAACCCAGTAGGCCTGTAATTCACCACAGTGTGAGATGACTTGATCAAACCAGCACCCCCCCTTATGGTCACCTCAGTGGTCTGGCTGCTGACTCCCTGCTCAGGCTGACTGTTGTAACCATTGCATGTTCTTCCGTCAGCTTTGGGTTGTTCCCTTTCTTAAAGTCGAATTTTCCAGTTGTTTCCAGTATAATCCGGGGGCAGCAACGTTTCTCCAATGAGGAGAGACGTTTTTCAACCTCTTCACTGATTCCACCCATGTTTTGCAAATATGTAACCTTTGTAACAAAAGTCACTACTATATTCTTTTCTGTGTCACCAGTATACAGCCATACACCCATTTAAAGCTTTCCCATTCTGTCCTGTGATTACCATAAGAGAGTGCTACGTCTTCATCATATAAAGTACATGTGCAAGAACTCAAAAGATTTTTTCTGTTTTAGAAAAGCTTGTTGTAGGGCTGCATGGTGGTGCAGTTGGTAACACTGTTGCCTTGCAGCAAGAAGGTCCTGGGTTCGATTCCCAGCCGGGGGTCTTTCTGCATGGAGTTTGCATGTTCTCCCCGTGCATGCGCAGGTTCTCACCGGTTTCCTCCCACAGTCCAAAGACATGCTTGCTAGGTTAATTGGTCAATCTAAATTGCCCTTAGGCGTATGAATGAGTGTGCATGGTTGTTTGTGTGTTGCCCGGCGATGTACTGGCAGGGTGTACCCCGCCTCTCGCCCACAGACTGCTGGAGATAGGCAGCAGCTCCCCCGTGACCCACTATGGAATAAGCGGTAGAAAATGACTGACTGACTGACAGAAAAGCTTGTTGGAAACAACTTTTCTGCTTTGAAAACAAATTAAATGTCCAAATGTGATTTCTTTATCTTTCATTATTTACTAATATGATGAAATTTTACATTTAAAAATGAAAAACGAGAGGAAAAGCAGGCACATCCACACCCTTTAGAAGTACCGAGTGCAAGCCCTTTTTGTGTTTTTGTCGATATACAGTACAGACCAAAAGTTTGGACACACCTTCTCATTCAAAGAGCTGTCTTTATTTTGACTATGACTATGAATACTGTAGCTTCACACTGAAGGCATCAAAACTATGAATTAACGCATCTGGAATTATATACTGAACAAAAAAGTGTGAAACAACTGAAAATATGTCTTATATTCTAAGTTCTTCAAAGTAGCCACCTTTTGCTTTGATTACTGCTCCGCACACTCTTGGCATTCTGTTGATGAGCTTCAAGAGGTAGTCACCTGAAATGGTTTTCCAACAGTCTTGAAGGAGTTCCCAGAGATGCTTAGCACTTGTTGGCCTTTTTGCCTTCACTCTGCGGTCCAGCTCACCCCAAACCATCTCGATTGGGTTCAGGTCCGGTGACTGTGGAGGCCAGGTCATCTGGCGCAGCACCCCATCACTCTCCTTCTTGGTCAAATAGCCCTTACACAGCCTGGAGGTGTGTTTGGGGTCATTGTCCTGTTGAAAAATAAATGATGGTTCAACTAAACACACACCGGATGGAATAGCATGCCGCTGCAAGATGTTGTGGTAGCCATGCTGGTTCAGTATGCCTTCAATTTTGAATAAATCCCCAACAGTGTCACCAGCAAAGCACCCCCACACCATCACACCTCCTCCTCCATGCTTCACGGTGGGAACCAGGCATGTAGAGTCCATCCGTTCACCTCTTCTGCGCCGCACAAAGACACGGTGGTTGGAACCAAAGATCTCAAACTTGGATTCATCAGACCAAAGCACAGATTTCCACTGGTCTAATGTCCATTCCTTGTGTTCTTTATCCCAAACAAGTCTCTTCTGCTTGTTACCTGTCCTCAGCAGTGGTTTCCTAGCAGCTATTTTACCATGAAGGCCTGATTCACACAGTCTCCTCTTAACAGTTGTTCTAGAGATGTGTCTACTGCTAGAACTCTGTGTGGCATTGACCTGTTCTCTAATCTGAGCTGCTGTTAACCTGCGATTTCTGAGGCTGGTGACTCGGATGAACTTATCGTCTGCAGCAGAGGTGACTCTTGGTTTTCCTTTCCTGGGGCGGCCCTCATGTGAGCCAATTTCTTTGTAGCGCTTGATGGTTTTTGCGACTGCACTTGGGGACACTTTCAAAGTTTTCCCAATTGTTCGGACTGACTGACCTTCATTTCTTAAAGTAATGATGGCCACTCGTTTTTCTTTACTTAGCTGCTTTTTTCTTGCCATAATACAAATTCGAACAGTCTATTCAGTAGGACTATCAGCTGTGTACTGTATCCACCTCCTGGACAACACAACTGATGGTCCCAACCCCATTTATAAGGCTTGAAATCCCACTTATTAAACCTGACAGGGCACACCTGTGAAGTGAAAACCATTTCAGGTGACTACCTCTTGAAGCTCATCAACAGAATGCCAAGAGTGTGTGGAGCAGTAATCAAATCAAAAGGTGGCTACTTTGAAGAACCTAGAATATAAGACATATTTTCACTTGTTTCACACTTTTTTGTTCAGTATATAATTCCACATGTGTTAATTCATAGTTTTGATGCCTTCAGTGTGAAGCTACAATATTCATAGTCATGAAAATAAAGAAAACTCTTTGAATGAGAAGGTGTGTCCAAACCTTTGGTCTGTACTGTAAATAAACTAAAGTTGTGAATATTTTTACACGAGTCATGATTTTCACCCCTTCTGTCTGAAGTTTGCCTTCAAACATAAACAGTTCACCACATTACCAGATGAGATTGTTTCTGTGCTGCAGACAGAAATAAATCCATAAATCACAAATAATGACTTAGGTGCAGAAACAATCAAACACCTTTTTTCTGCATTATGTTCATGTGTAGATCTGCTACTTACTGTCTGTGTAGAAATGTTTCAATTTGACTTTGCCTCTAACAAATGATCATCTAAATGTAAGTTTGCGTTTTTAATATTTACATTTATTTACTCGTCTTTCAGCTTCATAGCGTTTTGCTAAACAAGCAGGCAGATAAAAAGTTATTTTGTGCTGCAGAGAGAGGCTGGTGTGCTTTTCCATGATGTCTGCATTGTGTCTCTGCTGTGTCACTGAACACCCTCGTGATCTCACTGTAGACTGGGAGTAATCGTCCTTTGTGTGGAAGTTTTGTTTCACTGTGTTCGTCTGCCACGTGATTCACATTGTGTGGAGCAGGAGAACTATCCTCCAAATTCTTAGAAGCTGGGAAGATTTTGGAGAAGAATGCATCAGAGTTTGGATTAAATAAAATATTTACTGACACTGAGTAAAGTTGTTTCTGTCAGATCATTTTTTTATAATACAGATGGTCAATGTTTTAAGAGTTTACTCAACACTCAAGTCTTGTTTCTTTCAAAGAAATCATGTTTATCCTTCATCCTGAAAATGAGCTATACTTCATTCTCTGTTTGACATGAAAGACATTACTTTAAAATGTGCAGCATGTTTGCACCTAAACATAAATACCCACTGTATGTCGAGACTTCAAAGGTCACATGAAAAAAGAAATGTCATGCTGGTTCTGATTAGGCATGCAAAACAACCATATTTAAGTACAGTCAGTTGCTATGATGCCTTCTCTGTGAAAACACAGATTTCACTCTCGCAGTGATCCTTTCTGTTAGGCATGTTTGTGAATTCAGCTTCGGACAGAGAAAAAAAATGTGATTTCTTGCATCTTTCATGTGACTCTGACACAACGCAGGAGCAGAGTTTGTTTTGATCGCCGAAACAGAACCTTAAATACCATCATATTGAATCCACAGTCTTGTATAACATTTACACTCACCGGGTTTTGCCAGAATATTAGTGCAGAATGCTGCTTTTTATCATTAAAGTTTTTGCATTCAAATTGTGGAGAAGGACATGGGCAGAAAGATCCAGTGGATTTCTGATTCCATCCACATATGTGTATATTTAGGCCAAATTGATCTTTCTGGCGCTAGTCTCAGCCCATTCTTTGGTAGGATCCGATTTAGTTTTTTGGGGCTTTGATCCAATCCCATCCCATCCATTGATGCTCTAAAGCCACATAGTACTTGTGAGAGGCACACTGTTCCTCAAACCCTTTGCAAGTCCTTCATCCTCTCACAAAACACCTGGAGTTTTGCACCCGACTAGGCCCCTTTACTTGACCAGGAGGCCATCCGGTGCTGCCTCCTGGTCTGCTGGATCAGTGGCCTCAGTATCAGTATCAGGTCTAATACTGATCCTAGATCAGATTGACCACAATTCAAAGTTGGGGAATCAAGACAGAGATGGTTTGGACAAGTGCAGAAGAGGGCTGGTGGATTTAGTGAAGGAGTTTGGATATGAAGCGTCTGGGGAGGAGGTAAAGAGGGTCAGATGACGGTTTAGGAGGGTTATACAGACATGATGAGATGAAGACAGAAGACAAACCAGGAAAATTAATCTTGGTGCCAAACATACTACTCAAGGCAAATGTCGTTCAGTGGGGAGAGTAGTCATCTTGCAATCCAAAGGTTTTAGGTTAAATTCTAGCTTCCTCCTGCTACATGTTGATGTGCCCCTGGGCAAGACATTTCACCTTAAGTTGCCTACAGATCTGCGTATCGGTGTATGAATGTTTGCATGAATGTGGCTCTGGTGTAAAGAGCTTTGAGTGGTTGGCATGACTAGACAAACGCTGTAGAAGTTCCGTCCATTTACATTTTACATGGTCAAAGAATAAATTGGATGTCATAATTCTTGTTCTGAAAATGTAATGTTTTGAAGCATAATGCATTGTCTTTCGAGCAATCCTGTAAAAACTGTGATACTTTCCAAGGTCCATTAAAATGCCTGAGTGTTTTCCAGTTCAGCTTCCAGTAACAGAGCAGCCATTCGACAGTTACATACCGTTTAGAGATATCCTTGTTTATTTATTTTCTCATTTGTTCTATTTGTCCCTCAGGACTCAGTTCTTGTAAACACAGCTTTATCTCCAGCGCCATGTTGCTCTGTTATCTGTATCCTCTTTTCTCCCAAACTTCCCCTCAACGATGAGAGAGTTTAAAGTTTCATCTAATCTAATTTGATCTTTAGCATTGGCATGTAAAATATAATACCCACCCAGGTGAGACGCAGGTTTCTTCCTCGCTATGAGTTCTTATCAGCTCGACTGGGACATGCCTTTGAATTTTTGTGGGGCTTGGAGAACTCAGCGGCAAGAGACAGCAAAACTCCATTCCACAGAAGAGACACTATACTAGAACCCTGATGTCAAATGCAACACATGATAGCTGAGCTTTGGTTTCTTGCCACATACCTCCTCCAGGTGTACGCCAGCTTTAGGCTGAGTTCTGGGTGGGGGTTGCTCAGTCAGAAACAAGGGGAAGAGTTTGTACTTTCAGGACATAAGGAGGCCCAACGGATAACCTTAAACTGCCGCAGAGATATAGTAATGTATTATAGTGTCAAAAAGAGAAGACAGAAGGGCCTAAACGTTTCAGTGTCCTGATCAGACTTAATTAAGAATAATTAAACCTTTTTTTTTATTTTTTTATCTTGTGTTAGATAAGAGAAAGGTAAGATAAAACCGAAGTAATAATGAGCATGAGTGTTGTAATCAACATAGTCCATAATAAGATGCTCAAACTAAAAATGAAGATGTTTTTTATACATTTAAAATGACTGCATCATGAGAACATTTTACCCTCTGGAAGTAAAATATGAAGCTGTGTCAGATTTCTCTTCAAGAACAATAATATACTTGACCAGAATAAAACACTAGAACAGAAATTTATATTAGCAATTAGAGTAACTTTACATCAGTCTGACAGTAAAGACGGATTATCTATAGAATGGAGATTCAATCCATAACTCTGAGATTTCCAAGTCTGCCAATATTTCTAAATCCCCAATTTTTTTCCATAACAAATATAGGTTGACAGCTCCAAAGAATAACTTGGAAAGCTTTTTTGTACTCTGTTCATCTTTCCTGTTATCTGCTGAAACTCTTGCTCTCTTGCTGCTTGAATGAATCACAGAAATATCTCCACATCATAAAAAAGCATAGTTTGCTTTTAAATAGCTTCTTAGATCTTAGTGCTTCCTCTGACTTCATAGTTAAGTTTAAGTCTCCTTCACTTTTTAGCAGTATCTACAGTGAAGAGTTAGTATTGTTATTATGGTGCCTTCACTGACTAGAAATAGGTCCTGTGTTTGAGATTTTCTGATCAGCTGATCACCGCTTGGAGCTGATCAAGCTGAAAATTGTCCCATTTTGGTCACCAGCTGATTTCTCTCTGTATACATCATTTAAAATATTTCCTCTATTTTGTACATTGATGGAAAAAATTAATCAGTCAATCAAATAAAGATACTCTTCAGTTTATCCTGTCACTTTGCTGAATTATTCCATTCTAACCTCTTCATCACTGTGGAAAAGACTACAAATCTGTCAGAGGACAACAGGAGCAAGATACTAGCATGAGGTATCAAGGTGCTCAAAAATCAGCCAGAACTTCGATGAAAAAAGTTGAAGGATTATTAAAATGCATGAAATATAAAATTACCAACAAACATCACCACAGGTCTAGGGCTCTGCAATATCTTGCCTAATCATGAAAAGGTCCTCGACCAGAGAAATATGGAACCACAAGTACTTTAAGATAAAATGGAGCTTAGTGTTTAAAAGCTACCTGTAATTAGAGGACTAATAAATTTGCATCTGGGTGTGACAGAAAGCAAATGAAGAGAAACAACTAAATTTAAGTTGAAGATAAGCCTAAGATAGCTGCAAGGCGGTAGAGAGAGAGAAAGGATAGAAAGGACATTAAAAAAATGAAGAAAGGGGAAAACTGAAAAAATGGTAGCAAGAAATTGCTTTCTACGTCTCTAAACAGAATACCCTGACATGCCTTAAAATGAGAATATTATCTTTTGACTTGCAAAAACAAACAAAGGCCTCAATCCTACTTAAAATAGACCCATTTCCCCAAACACCACATTTCTTTTGAACTTACCATCATCTAAATAGTGTTTTTTTTTATGTCTTTTGTTATTTTAGTACCATGTTAGCCTGTAATATTAAAGTTATGTAACTATACAACACCAGTAATAGCCAGACCTCTCTTTGGGACTGAGCAGAGAGCTTTTATATTTGACTCTGCAGACTAACACGCAGTGAAGCTGGCAGCGTCAGTCGACCATGCTCTCAGCCCAAACTGGTTGAGGGAAGCAGCTTTTAAATCATCATCCTGGTGCATCTCGGATGCTGTAAACCAACACTGACTTACAGTGTTTGTCTATGCATATTTTTCTCTCTGTTGGAACAGATAAAACTGTTTGTCTTCCAGGCTGTATGATACATGCACATGGTCCAAGGAGAGACCTAGACGTCTTGTTCTTATGTTGCTTCTCTAAAACTATCATTTTGGGGAATCCTAAGGCATTTGCAGCCTAGAGGGATATATAGACCGGGTTTTAGGTCTGTTCATGTTTTAGGTACCTCCAGAGGGAGATGCATCCAGCTCAGATGACTCGACCACCACAACTTACTCCTTTCGATGCGTAGGAGCGGCTTTTTTCTGACCTTCCCCTGGATGGTGGAACTGCAGAATCCAGCCACACTATAAACAAAGCTCATCTTGTATGCTTGCATCTGGAATTGGGTTTTCTTTGTCATGATCTATCTAGATCATAGGTGAGGGCTGAAACATAAGATAAGATAGATAGACTTTATTAATCTCACAATGGAGAAATGCACTTGTTACAGCAGCTCTTAGTAACACACCAGTAGGGTGCAGATAGTTAGGAAAATGTGCAATCAAAGAACAAGGTAAATGTGCAAAACAAGTTGTAATAATAGAAAGAAACAAAACAAATAACACATGTACAACAAGTAGTGAAGGTGATTGTGCTAAAGTGACAATGATTGCAGGAATTGACAAATACCGTCAGTGCTCTTTCCTCCACTGAGGGTGTCTCAGTCAGCCACTAAAGCCCTGCCACCATACAAAACCGACCTCTTGTATCCAGCAAATCATTCCTTCACTGAGAGTCAGGGTGTTTAGAGGCCAGTGATTCAAGAGCTTTCCCTTTTTTGAGCTCTTTCTTTACCACAGCAGACCTGAGCTGCAGCCCAATTTCTGCAGACAAGGCTCTGATCCATCTGTCCAGCTCCAGCTCCATCCAACCATCACAGGACACCAAGATATTGAAACCCCTAGGACAGAGACTGGCGGCCAACCTGAGGGGAGCATTCAACCTTTTTCCGCTTGAGATCTATTGCCTTAAACTTAGAGTTGACTTTAACATTCAGTGTAATCTGATAAATGTGAAGGGTATCCAGATCGATGTTTAGTCTGTGCAGATAGGTGCATTCAGAACAATTCACTCCTCAGTCTGGCTACCTGAAGCTTTGGCTTTTATTACATTCTTGGCATTTCAGACTTGTAAGAGAGATGAGGGAGGCTAAGTTAAGAGCTGGGGGTTGGGATTGTCATTCAGCAGGACGTGTTTGTTGTCTGCTTGGAGCTAGCAGTTGTTAAAAGAAGAAAAAAATGACTCGTCTTCCTACCTGCCGGGAGTGACATCTGGTTTCCCAACCTCCACCTTCCCCCCTAACTAACCCATCCGCCAGCAACACATTTAACTCACACTCAGGCAAGAAAACTGCTCCCGGCTCTCCTGCCTCACCTCTGTCGTCAACTCCTCCAAACAGAAGCAACATTTGATACTGTAATCACAGTGTTGTTAGAAGAAGTAGAAGAAACAGAAAGACTAAACTTGCTCCTGAAAGAAGGTGTGATGCTACCCTGCTCTTTATCCTTCTTCTTCATCTTCTCAAGCCCTAACATGAAAAGACCTTGGGCAATTATTGCTTCCTGTTAGATAAATGAAGTCTGTTCCGGTCTTTTTTTTTATTTTTTATGTTTTTAGTGATTTCTTAAACTCTAAAAACCAAAGTTTAAAAACATTCATCCATCCATTCTTCCATCAGTCATCCATCATCCATCCCAAAATTCATCCATCCATCCATCCCAAATTTCAGCCATCCATCCATCCGTCCGCCTGTCCATTTTTTGATCATCATCTGATCGTCTGTCCACGTAGAATGCCGGCAATGAACTTTGGTATCATGGTAAACGTTTATATTGGGGTAAAAATGAGTCCAGATCTCAGGGAAGATTGAGTTTGGAAATATAAGGATTTTTGACATTAAAACTGTGTAAAAACCTTTGCTATTTTAACATGAGGGAAATATTTGTTTTTTCTGTTATGTTTTCATTTATCAAAATGAAAATAAACAGAGAAGAGTGATTTGGTAATAAACGTAAGCACACCCCCATGGAACTTGATTGACATATGACCTCTAAGAAGCAGAGTGCAAAAACACTTCAGTAATGACCTCTTGGCAGACGTTGACAACTTGTTGACAAAAGGAAGGGGAAGGAAAAACCAGATTCCCCTGCGTGGTTACGTTTAGCATAGAAATTGAAGTTGACATTATGAAGGTGGTGACAACTTGCAGGCAGCACCGACCTTCCTGGGCGCTCTTACACGTCATCTCACGATGTTGCAACATCAACAGTGTAGGAAACCCTCAAGCTGCATTCAGATTTATGAAGAAAATACATCTTCTTGCTGAGTCATGGATGATTTTAACTGCAGAAGATCTTTTCTCTCCAGAGCTGTTTTGTCCAAACCCAGGTGTTCTCGAGATGCTTGGTTGACATCCATTCAAACCCAGTGGTGCAGCTGATTTTAACCCTTTTTTACCCCAACACATGGAAGGGCAAGTCTGTGCTAATGCAGGACATTTAAATCAATCACATCAACAGTCTGTGATGCTCAATATTAAATCTAATAAATAGATTTACCATCTACCCCCATCTGACTGTCTGTGAGACATAAGAACTCAAGTCTGCTATGTCGAATTGAGCCACAGTTAAGCTTCAAAATCAGAGAGTTAAGACTGGATTTGGACTTGAGCTCTGAAAACTTGAGACTCAACTCACACTCAAGATCTGGAACTCATGCCTCATTCTTTGTTTGATGTAATCAGAGGTTAAAGTACGCCAGTAAGCTTTGATGATTTAAGTAAATTATTATTCTTGTCCCCTCTGAGTTACCGTAGTGTATATGAATGACTAGTTATCATGATAACCTTGCTTCTCAGTAGCATGAGGCAGGAAAAGGAATTGAAGGTGGCTTCCAGGTGTTTCTGTTTTATGTAACGCTACCATTAAACAGCTACTTAAAGTAATGTGCCTCAGTCCACAGTTCTCACAGAGATGTGTATAATCTCCTGTTCAAGGGTGTGTTTAAGTAATTCACCAGAGACGTTTGCAGACCGTCGGCTAGCAATCGTTCATAACAATCTGTTTATGTTTGATGTAGCATCATAATAATGACCACAGGAATGTGTCTCCAACCAAACTGTGAAGTTTTCTTACTGTCAAGCAAGCTTCATTAGAAAGATACTTCAGAATAACATTACAAGCTGCTAGGTTTATTCAAAAATTCTAAATTAGTTATCATTTACTCACTGTGTCACTTACAGCTCTTGCTTGTGTAATCAATCGCATACCTTGCTACTCTATAGACTCTATAGTAAAGAAGTGTACAACTTGAGCACAAGGATAAGTAGAAGTGAACTATTGTTCTTCAAAATAAAAGCACTTCCTTTTTGATTCTTTCTGAAATTCAACATCAGTTAGTGTTAATCTATTTCAGGTACTTTTCATTGAACATAAATACATACTTGTATTTATATTTTTAGTTGTAAATAATATAACTTAATAATTTTACCTTGATTGTAAAACCTTTCACAGTTTGCATTTTTTTACATGTAGAATTGAATATTCAAATAAAAACAAGATGTTAAATGATGATGTGTTAAAATAGGTATAAGGATAATTTGATGACATAACTAACAGCAGTTTGGTGTTGCCAGAAAACTAGATGAAACAAGTCTGATCTGAGAATGTTTCTGCATGTCAGAGACTTGGATTGGACTTTATGACATTGTGTATAAACTTGAATTTGATGCAGCATTGGTTCATATAGAAGTAATATTAGTGGAATAAAGAGGTTTTGGTTTATTCATTTCCTGTTGAATTTGTCTCTTTCAAACAGACATACAAGCTTTACTGAAGCATTTTACTAACAATTAAAAACCATAAAGTCTTAACTAATGACACACACACATACAAGCAAAGTAAAACCACCCTCACAAGAAGACAAATGGTTTCCTCTTAACACCTGTTGTGGTCGTGGCTGTTCCTCCTCTGGCTCCTTCTGTTGTCTGTCTGATTTATGACCCGGTATTTGTTGCTGCAAAGATTTGTATCACCAAGGACACAAGCACCTAAAAGGAAAAAAAAGGAAAAGAAAAACACAAAACATGTCACTGTGTAAATAATAGTGACGGTACAGAATGTGCAACATTAATATACACCATCACTGCAGGAAGAAACACAATCCCTCCTTTTTCTGTGCCCACCTAATCCCTGCCGGATCGCTGGGGAAAACATAATATAACCATCAAATGAACATGCCAGCTGTAGTGGAATGTGTCTGATGAGCAATTCTCCAAAATACACTTTAATGTCTGGACTTATGTGTCTTATTTTCTTTGTGGCTGACCACTGACAGAGTCACATAGCGGCTCAGACAGACACTGTTGATAAAGAAAACACACTCAGCGTTTAACAAAGGAAGCGAGGAAACTGCTATTAACACCTTTCTCCTGAATTCCTCAAACCCTTCAGTTCACTTCCACCCCACGGGCCCTTTGGCTCCTGACAGCATGAATGTGTTTTTTTAGTTGACAGAGTTAAATAAAGGTTTAAAAAGGAAAACAGTTCTTCTGGCTCTGAGGCTGTTTTGGCCCTCAACAAAGCCATGGATCAGAGGAAGCCTCCATTCAGCCCTAATTTTACATTTAAAAAACATAAAGCCTGTGCTGTGGTTTGTATGTAAGTACATGGTGGGGAACCAATTGGTGTTTTTTTCTGGGAAATATGAACCATCAAGTGTGCCCGACATGCAGTTTATAATAATGTGGCAAAAAAGAGAGGAGGAACCTGAGCAAGAAGGCAGGAGGAGGAAAAGATCAAATAACTCATTATATTTAGATTAAAATCCGACCTTTAAATGTTTTTAAACATTTTAATAGAATCATTGAGGATTATATTTCCCTAACTAAGGCTTTAACAACTGGGTTTGGAAAGAGAATCCAGCATCAGAACCAGCCCAAGGCACAAGCAAACTAAGCCACTGCTCAGGGCCCTGAACATCAAGGGCCTCCCTTAAATGCTTGAGATATAATTTTTTTTTTATTATTGAGAGTAAGAATACTATTACATTTGATTTAATGGTTTCAGCATAGATAATTTAAAATGTTTAATATCAAAATTTAGGATTTAAAGGAATTAGCAAGTTCAATTTGTAAAAAGAATAATTTTTGTTTGACTGTTGTATTAACAAGTTTATTCATTCTTTGTGTTTGTTCTCTCAGCAAACAACAACCAATTATCTGTGATTGCTTTTAAACAGAGCCAAATTAACTTGGCCTCCTCTGCAAGATACCACCAAATCTGTATTGAAAAATTTTTTTGTAATTTATACTTTTTTTGAATTTGATTAAAGTGTCTTTCAGTTAGTGATCAACGACTTCTTGGTTTCCTGCAGTATAAAAATGATGTGACACAGATTCTCATTTCTCTTAATTATTCTTTAAAAGGGGGAAGACTATAGAACACATCATTAAAGTAAGGCAGTTGTACAGTACAGACCAAAAGTTTGGACACACCTTCTCATTCAAAGAGTTTTCTTTATTTTCATGACTATGAATATTGTAGCTTCACACTGAAGCATCAAAACTATGAATTAACACATGTGGAATTATATACTGAACAAAAAAGTGTGAAACAACTGAAAATATGTCTTATATTCCAGGTTCTTCAAAGTAGCCACCTTTTGATTTGATTACTGCTCCACACACTCTTGGCATTCTGTTGATGAGCTTCAAGAGGTAGTCACCTGAAATGGTTATCACTTCACAGGTGTGCCCTGTCAGGTTTAATAAGTGGGATTTCAAGCCTTATAAATGGGGTTGGGACCATCAGTTATGTTGTACAGGAGGTGGATACAGTACACAGCTGATAGTCATATTGAATAGACTGTTAGAATTTGTATTATGGCAAGAAAAAAGCAACTAAGTAAAGAAAAACGAGTCGCCATCATTACTTTAAGAAATGAAGGTCAGTCAGTCCGAACAATTGGGAAAACTTGGAAAGTGTCCCCAAGTGCAGTCGCAAAAACCATCAAGCGCTACAAAGAAACTGGCTCACATGAGGACCGCCCCAGGAAAGGAGTTCTAGCAGCAGACACATCTCTAGAACAACTGTTAAGAGGAGACTGTGTGAATCAAGCCTTCATGGTAAAATAGCTGCTAGGAAACCACTGCTGAGGACAGGCAACAAGCAGAAGAGACTTGTTTGGGATAAAGAACACAAGGAATGGACTTTAGACCAGTGGAAATCTGTGTTTTGGTCTGATGAGTCCAAGTTTGAGATCTTTGGTTCCAACCACCGTGTCTTTGTGCGGCGCAGAAGATGTGAACGGATGGACTCTACATGCCTGGTTCCCACCGTGAAGCATGGAGGAGGAGGTGTGATGGTGTGTGGGTGCTTTGCTGGTGACACTGTTGGGGATTTATTCAAAATTGAAGGCATACTGAACCAGCATGGCTACCACAGCATCTTGCAGCGGCATGCTATTCCATCCAGTTTGCGTTTAGTTGGACCATCATTTATTTTTCAACAGGACAATGACCCCAAACAGACCTCCAGGCTGTGTAAGGGCTATTTGACCAAGAAGGAGAGTGATGGGGTGCTGCGCCAGATGACCTGGCCTCCACAGTCACCGGACCTGAACCCAATCGAGATGGTTTGGGGTGAGCTGGACCGCAGAGTGAAGGCAAAAGGGCCAACAAGTGCTAAGCATCTCTGGGAACTCCTTCAAGACTGTTGGAAAACCATTTCAGGTGACTACCTCTTGAAGCTCATCAACAGAATGCCAAGAGTGTACGGAGCAGTAATCAAAGCAAAAGGTGGCTACTTTGAAGAACCTAGAATATAAGACATATTTTCAGTTGTTTCACACTTTTTGTTCAGTATATTATTCCACATGTGTTAATTCATAGTTTTGATGCCTTCAGTGTGAAGCTACAATATTCATAGTCATGAAAATAAAGAAAACTCTTTGAATAAGAAGGTGTGTCCAAACGTTTGGTCTGTACTGTATGTTGACCGCCATAAATCAGGAAATGCACTAAGAAAAGAACTCACTTGAACTTTGATTTTTTTTTCCCATTTGGTGAAGTGCTTTTTGAGGCTCCCAAATAGTCGGGCGTAATGTGAGGTGTTGCAGCGTTTCAAACTCTGTTTGTTTCGGAACATGCCAATATGGAAATGTTGGAGGTGTTTTAGAAATCTCAGAGTTTGGTATGGGTCTAAAGTTTCTAAATGACAGGGATGTTCATCTCCAGGCTTTACGTTCTGGTGCCCTGAAGGTGTCCTTGTTTTAAAACAGCAGATTCAAAAGGCTGAATTAGCTCCTCAGCATGTAGACTGGCTCTGTGGAGGCCTGCTAATAAACCATTAATTTGATTCAGGTGTGTTGAATTAAGGTAACGTCTGAAACACTGCAGGACGCTGACCCTTGAAGGCTCGCTTTGGAAGCTAGCGCTATGGGGAATACACACAGAGATCACTGTTTACAGTTAAGCTAAGCTAAGCAAGCTAATTCCTAACATAAAATAAAAAGACAGTTTAACATATCAACTTTGCAATAATTTTGCTCTTGTTTTGGTTTTGTGAGCTACCCTCTCATACACATGGTGTAAAATCACCTCTGCTCCTAATATAATTAATTAATGCCTGCTCCTGGCAGGAGAGCTAGAAAAACATTTTTTTAGGCTTTAATATTTCTTCATATAATATTTTTTATATAGAACTGTATCTGCTAAAAGTTATTGTGAGCTGGTAAAAGCTTTGAGAAAACAGGAGACTGGAAGTTCTTGACGTGAGGTTTTTATTCGGAACCTACTGAATGCAGACTGCATCTGTCTGCTCGCTGTTTTTAGTAACATCAGTTGAGATGTTTGAACTTGAGCACAGTGAGTCCTGCCAGCTAGCTTCTGTTGTTTTATTTATCATAGCTCAAAAACAGTTTGCATTTTTAGTCCAGCGCCTGTTGCTCCAGTTCTGATACTGTAACTTTGTCTTGTTCTGCCTTTATGTCCAAGGCAGAAAAAGGGGAAAAATCTGTCTTAATATGATTTCATGACACAGCTGGGTTTCTTACCTGAATTGAGTTTACTAAACACATGCACACATACACACACACACACCCTTACCCGGACCGTTTCAGTGTTGGCATGTTTGGTAAATATGCCATCTTAGCCTTCCTTAAGCCTGAGGAAAATGTGGTGTTTTATCGTTTGTATGAATAAGGGACAAGAACAAATATGCTCCTGAAGAAGAAGCCCCAAGTGTACCCCCCCTACACAGACATAATCATAACACTGTGTGGCCTCAGCGCAGGTGCGATCCCACATGGCTCTTCCCAAACAAAGACTGCCTGAGGGTCTGGTGAGACAACACCTGAACCCCTTACATACACGTTCTTGAGTAGCTTTCAGCTGGAAGTTTCTCTTCCCAGCATTTTTAAAACTACATCATAGTTGTTATTCCATTATTGTGCTGTGTTTTTTGGTAAGATGAGTGTAATACCACACAAATCTGCCCATAGGTAACAACCGTATAACTGGCAGAATGTAGTTCCGATAGTTTTGACACATCTTGGGTTCTCAGGAAGTTTGTGAGATGAGAGTATAGAAGCTAAACATTCATACAGACTCATAAGGGACTAGGGACTATAAGAGACTCTCGTCATATGGTCACAGAAATATAAAGCTATGTGTAGGTATTAGAAAGCATAAGATAACAGATGTTGTAATAGTACATAATCTGAGCTAGGGGCAACACAAAACATATCCATCATAAACCAGCAAAGACTGGCCTTTCATAAATCACAAGTGGGTAGACTTGCATCCCACAAAGCTGTTATGCTTCAAAAAACAAGGAGGGCGACAGGAAATGCAGCATTGACATCAACATTACACATAAAATCTGGGTATGACGTCTCCTCATACTATTCTTTTCAAAACATTAATAACGGACAAACTCAGCGTATCATCCTGTTGTTGGCCAAATCCTTAAGATTTTAATTATGTATGTCAACTTCATAGTCTTCCTGTTGGAAATGATTTCTGAGATTTGTTTATGCTAGCATGGAAGCTTTAGATGCATCACTGTTAAGATGTATGTCAGTTAAAACATTTAGTCTCATTGCTGTGGTGTGCTCGAAAACCTGACTGAAAAGCATTGATGACACTTTTTCTACTTTGTTTTCTCAATCTACTGGGAAAGGGCGACTGGCTCAGAGGGCAGAGTAGTTAGCTTGCAATTGGAAAGCTGTGGGTACGATTCTACCTTGCACTTGCCACACGTCGATGTCCCCCTGTGCAAGGCACATAACACTAAGTTGATTACTGTTTTCCTTACTCCTTCCTAATATTGGTGAATGCGAGGTGCTTAAGATTGGGTGACCTTTGCCCTCTTCTAAAGAGCTTAAAGTCGTCAATAAGAGAATGAAAGTGCTATAAAAATCTGCTTATTTACCATGTATTATTTTTAATAACTAAAATCTAAGTAATAACATAACATATCCTGAGGACTGTAAGCGTTCAGTTATCTCTTTATTTAAAATTGTCAGGATAAGTAGTTGGTCAGATCATCCCTCAACACAGGATTTCATTTCATTGTTTCACAGTCGACACACAGCTTTACATTAAAACAGACTCACAGCTCTCTGCATCCTCACCATCATCAGTCTCTACCCTCACCACCTGTCTTGAGGAGGTAAGAGGATGGATGAACTCCAATTTCCTCCAACCAAACACCTTCAAAACAGAAGCCATACTAGCCGGCTCCTCTAACCAGGTACAGTCAACTTCCAGAACATTTCCCTTTCTTCAGTAACCTCAGAGTAAGATTTGACTCTTACATTTGAAACACACATTAAACACCTCTGCAAGACCTCCTTCTACAGTGCAGCCCGGATTCTGATTAGACATCTGAGAATGCCACAGACTTTTGACCATTTTAAGCAAGAACTGAATACTTATCTTTTTAAAAAAGTGTGTTTAAATGTTCCTTTAATTTTGCTGCTTTTGGTGCTTGTTTTATTTCTTTTTACTCACTCCTTCCTCCTGTAGCAATTCGAGCTTTTAAAATATAAAGTGCATTATAAATGTAATAAATTATTTGTATTAAAATGTCTCAATACAAAACGAGCAGCCAAAATTCCTTCAGTTGTTGCTGACTCTATTTTCATTAGCAGACATGTTTTAACCAAGGTACTCACTGAGTAGATCAGATCCTTAATTAAGGGTTTCTCTTATAATTATTATTATTATATTATTAGATATTATTTGTTTTAAGTGATTTCACAGTACAGTGCAGGTCAAATGTTTACATCCACTCATTTCGGACATGCCTATGTTATCAATATTGGCTTTTAATTATTCATTTCAATTGTTGTATTTCCAGAGTAAAAATATGAAATGGCTGAAATTTGGTGCACAACTTTTTTTTCTACAACTCACAAAAGGTTAAAATTATACTTCAGGTTTAAATTTGCAAAAAACTAATGTTTGCATGAATGTCCTCAGGACTTGGTGTGTTTCAAAACCTTTAGCTTACTTCATGTTGTCAGACTGGTTCTATTTACCTGATACCTTGATGCTATGGGTCAAGAACTACAAATAATTTCAAACTTCCACACAATTGTTTTGTTGTGTCAGATATTTAATGTTTTTATATAACGGTTTTAACCTAATAAAATAGAAAAACGTCCATCCTTCTTATTAAAAGATAATTTAGTGTTGTAATGTCAGATATTTTCCCTCTGCTCAGATTGTCACAGCTTCAACATGGTGACAAAAGCTCCCAAGGTCTTTATTTCATCATCACACTTTTCTGCAGAGCCTAAATTCCTCTGCTGGGAGCACATGCACGCGCACGTTCATCCACGGCTCAGGCACTCGGCTCAGCTATTTATGATCATATGCCATGTTTCCGTTCTCTCCCGCCCCCATGACGCTCCTCCCTCCGTGCTTAACCTCACCTCCCTCTCTTTCACCTCCAATCTCACTCGCGCCTTGTAATCTTAAATAGGTTTCACATGGAGTTGTGGTCAGGCCTTGTTTCTCTTGGCCGAGCCATGTCACTGCTGACACTTCCTCTCAGCCTTTTTGGAGGATGAAATGCTTTATTTCTGGTTGAGGCTTCGGGCTCTATGCCACCCCCCCCTGACCCTGTCCCCCAAACATTGTTTGATTTACGTAATATTTAATTTCCTCTGAAAATTGAATGCAACAGATCTCTGTATGTATTCATTTTAGTCGAAGGCTTGACAGTGGTAATATGTCACTCTAATGGGTTATTGTAGGAGAATTCATGTGAAGCGTGCTGTCTTGAACATGCAATGGATTAAAGTAGTAAAAATAATTATATTCATAATTTCTAGTACCTTATCAAAGTCCATCAATATTAAAAGGACTTATTAAGGGGTGTTTTTTGTTAGGTTGTTTCTAACTCGGGAGTTAATTTTAAAACTGTGTTTTAGCTACAACTTCTGAGGGTTGAATGACTGTTTGAATTTCTTGCTAAGCACACATGTATGTGTTTACACAACACTTCCCAGGAATTCATGTCTTTGCAAGCAGACTGACATTTGTATGCACCGTGTGCTGTAGGGGGGTATGTGTTTGTGTCCATGCATGCATGCATGTGTGGTTACGTAAGGTTTTTCTTAGATGTATGTAATTTGGATTAATAAACCAAATGCAAATGATTGCATCAGTGTTGGCAAACATGTACTCCTTCATATGTTAGCCAGGGCGTGTGCACTGTAGGATATGTGTGCAGGATTTGTGGAGTGATGGAGGACAGGGAGAGGCTTTTGGTGGGAGGCAGCGCAGAGGCAGAGTTGTCAGAGCTTGCTCCTATAAATGTGGCCGTTTGTGTGCGCGAGAAATGGGCTGCGGGTGGGGTGGGGGGGAGTGTATGTGGCCCGCCGTAGACACAAGGGTGGATTGATAGTAAACACACACTCCAGGTCTAGTGGATCTGCAACCGGCAGCCTGGCTAACAAGCCTTTCATTAAGGCCGTCTGATACACTCACTGAGCACCTTTGTTGAAGTAGGAAGCGAAAAGTACTCCAGACAGATTGGACCTGAGAACGTTGGCATGCACCATCACCAGTCACAAGCTTTTTCCCCTCTCCTTCCACCTTCAGAAGGATTTATTTTTGTCATGCTGGACAGGTTGTCCTATGCCTGGGGCTACTTCTTAGCTGCTGCAGGTAAAATATTGCAGGGAAGTATACATATTTGCAGTTCACATGCATTATGTATGTAAACAGCAATTTTTGAGAGCAGCAACATGCTTTTTAGACTTCAAACATGGCAAAAGAAAGTACACCCTGCTTCATTTGTAGGGTCCTACATAGCAGGACATTGTAAAAAATGACCAATTCTTTAGCAGGTTCTAAAATAAAAAAATAAAAAACTAAGTGCACCCCTGCTGCTTCCAAAGTATGTAGGTCTCCTGATCAAATTCACTAGATTTATCAGTGTGACCAGCTCTGGAGTCTTATCTATTCACAGAGAGAAACGTTGATCACAAATAAACATTTTAAACAGCTGTCTAACTTTCCAGGAGTAAACATCCTATTGAATTCACCTGAAAAGTTTGCAGTGTTTACAGAATCTGTACAATTCCAAGAAGCTCGTGTTTACTTGTTGTTTACTTAGTTGTGTTACAATGAACCACGAGGTTTCTGGAACAGTAACTTTTGATGCATGGCAGCATATTTCTGGGAAAATATCCTGCTCACTGTTAAGCACCGTAGTAAAGCAGTGATGATTTGGGCTTGTTAGGCAGCCACAGGTACTGAGTACCTTCCTGTTTTGAATCGACCACAAATTCCTCTGCTGCCAATCTGTAACATAATGGTTGAAAAAGAGAAGAATCAAGAGCTTGCAATGTTCCAGTCAAAGCCCAGACCTCAGCCTGATTGAGATGCTGTGGTAGGTTCTAAATATGCACAGAAACAAATTTCTACAAACCATATAACCATGTTCGAGACCAAAAACATCATACAGTTGATTCATGGGGTGTACTTTGTTTTTCAAACCCAGCTTTTCCACTTTGTGTTTGTTTAAAAGATAATGTGGAATCATTTGTGTGGTGGAGGATTTTTGATAAATTTAGCAACTGGTATTCGAGAACAGAAAGAGGGTGTACTTTCTTTTTACTGTGACTGTAGATATGTACAGTGTGT
The DNA here is from genome assembly GCF_021462225.1 of Girardinichthys multiradiatus. Lineage (NCBI taxonomy): Eukaryota > Metazoa > Chordata > Actinopteri > Cyprinodontiformes > Goodeidae > Girardinichthys > Girardinichthys multiradiatus. The sequence continues at coordinate 44,666,871 of NC_061815.1, read as the reverse complement.
TTGTATCATCCTTCCGTGTACATTCTGCTATTGAGAAGTAGATTTATTGTGCATAAACACATACAGTACAGACCAAAGGTTTGGACCCTAAGTTGAGCAAAGTTACATTTTAAAACATATAGTTTTGAAAACATGACGAGATTGTAAAACCTTTACAAACTTATAGTTGTATTGATCTTCATGTAATTGGATGTATTTCATATTTTTCCTAACATTTAATTTTAAACACATTATTGCCTGAAGCAGGCATTAATCCATGTAACGCAAACAGAATAACACAGTACAGAACCTGATTAAGGGAAGGAGTTTCTTCCAATATTGGTTCCACTTAATGGAGCAGAAAGTTCAGCAATTTGACCAGAAAATTTTAGAGCAGAACATTTGTTTTTGAAAATGATATTGGGTGCTGCTTCCTCAGATATTCCTTTTTTAATATTATTGAATCTGTGGTGATTCCTGAAATAATAAACGCAAAACTGGCTAATATGATATTTATATTTGATGAAAGAGTAAAGAGTAACAGTTTGCTTCTGTCTGAAAAACCTAACACCTCATAGCTGTTTAGTTTGAGTTTTAAAATATAAAATTCATAAAACAGCCTAATATGTTTTTTTGGAAACATTTTGTTTTATTGTCTAATTTATGGCTTCTACTTTGGCCTGAAAACAGGATTTTGGACACTGAAGTCATTTTAATGGAGCTATGAAATGAAACTGGACTGACTTTCGCTCAGGGCTGCAGACTGTTGCTGGTCCACCCAATAGGGAGCCACAACCCAGAACCCTGAATACAACAGCAGCCTTTATGCTCTTCTAGTCACTGGACTACAGTCCTCTCCCAAGTCACAGCTACACCCTACACCCATGCTGCTTCACTGCACACTGCTGCAAAGAAGATAGTGCAGGCATAAAGTGATATATGGCAGCATGTTCAGCTCTGCATGGCAAGTCGAGTTGTTGTAAGTTAAGACAACTGAACTCTCAACCGGAGAGGATAAAACAAAACATTCATCAAGAAATGAACATAGCAGAAAATAAAGAAGAACGTTTGAATGTGGATGTAACAAACATATTTTTAACAGAATGCAAAGAGATACATTTTAGTGATGAAGAAAAGTTAGACCAGTAATTACCAAAAACTAAGATATCCTGAATATTGGAGATGTTCTACCTGAAAAGGGTAAGGTCAACAGGTGTACAAACTGTATGTAAGACAAGTTAAGATTCACAGTTTCACTGTAAAAAAAATACACACACTTTACCAGTGCAACAAGTACAGTACAGACCAAACGTTTGGACACACCTTCTCATTCAAAGAGTTTTCTTTATTTTCATGACTATGAATATTGTAGCTTCACACTGAAGGCATCAAAACTATAAATTAACACATGTGGAATTATATACTGAACAAAAAAGTGTGAAACAACTGAAAATATGTCTTATATTCTAGGTTCTTCAAAGTAGCCACCTTTTGCTTTGATTACTGCTCCACACACTCTTGGCATTCTGTTGATGAGCTTCAAGAGGTAGTCACCTGAAATGGTTTTCCAACAGTTTTGAAGGAGTTCCCAGAGATGCTTAGCACTTGTTGGCCCTTTTGCCTTCACTCTGCGGTCCAGCTCACCCCAAACCATCTCGATTGGGTTCTGGTCCGGTGACTGTGGAGGCCAGGTCATCTGGCGCAGCACCCCATCACTCTTCTTCTTGGTCAAATAGCCCTTACACAGCCTGGAGGTGTGTTTGGGGTCATTGTCCTGTTGAAAAATAAATGATGGTCCAACTAAAAGCAAACCGGATGGAATAGAATGCTACTGCAAGATGCTGTGGTAGCCATGCTGGTCCAGTATGCCTTCAGGATAATCCATCCATCCATCCATCCATCCATCCATCCATCCATCCTTCCTTCCTTCCTTCCTTCCTGTGTGTGTACCTTCTATGTTGAAATATCTCGAATTAACATTTTTAAATAAGTAAATATTTCAAATAATTTTATACTTTTGTTTCATATTATAAAGTAATCTGTTGGGAATTTGGAAATTGCAATCTGAAAAAGTCTGAAAATTTTACATGATTGTGTAAAAATCCTGTTAATACTTGCAGTCCACATCAGACTAGTCAAGACAAATGTATGTGTTATAATCTGTAAATAGCAACATTAAAACCATATTTTTTGTGAAACTGTTATGGGTATTTCTGTTTTGAGTAAATTGGTAGAAAGAAAGAGGCACTGGGGTAGAATGTGTTAACTCAGTTTTTGCTGTCTCATTAGAACTTTGTCTTGGCCTTTAACTTTTATCATCATCATGAGTCAGCAGGTTTTACCTTCAAACTGAGAGGCTCTTGATGACTTTTTTTTGGGTTTGCTTTGCTTTATGACTGGCTGTGTGCCACCGGCAGGAGCTCTGAGCTCGCCCACATCACCAGAGAGCCGCCAACGCAATGCACCGGCCCAGCCCTCCCCATATATTTAAGTGATTGCTGACACAATTTATGACAGGATTGAAAAATAAAGTCTGCATTGCAATAACATTAAAATAGAGTTCTGCAATTTATTTGGCCTGCCAAAAGTCAGCAATCTTTGCCACCGACCACACGCAAACACACACACACACCTCATCTCTGTGCATTTGCAGTTTTCCCCCTTCCTCCAGTTTTCCGTTGCAGAAGCATGGGGCATCTATAGGGGTATCAAGGTAGTACTGGGCCTTTGGCTGAGTTCAGGAATGCCTTCAAATCTACAAACAACCCAGCTCTTATGCTCATCCTGTTTGCCTTTGTGGCTTCATGTTTTTTAAGCTCTGTATGGGCAAACACTCTGCAGGAAACACTGAGTTGTTGATCGCCCTCACAGAACAGCTCATGAACCCAGGCAGGATGAATGTGAGGGCTTATGAGTGTTTTTTCATACATCGTTTGAGTATTTCAGATTATTTTTTAATAATCCTACCTAAAGGGTGTGGCTAAAAACAGACTAATAATATTTTACAGTTGCGCACTTGCGCCTCCTCAGCTTCAGCATAAATAAGAAATCGCAATTTGATTGTGCTGCAGTGTTTGTCTGTTCCTGTTTGTGGATGTTGCCTGGAAACTTTGCGAACTCACATTGTTCAACATGTGGCATCTCTCTCAGTCCCCATTCTGCATTTATAAACAGGCGGTGGGGATGCATAGCCTCATTGTTTTGCATCATTATTACTGACAGGCCTAAATGACTTGAATGATGGGAAGCTCTTATACAAAATTAACCCGGCCGTGCGTGTTTACCCTGCCTGAATCGTGCAGCTCATTGGCTTGAAGCAGAAGAAAGGGGGAAATAGGCCTCTCACATCCTGACATCTGCAAAGCACCTGTCCCGAGACGTGCTGCGAGCATTCTTGAGCGCATTCAGACCTCCATCTCCTCCTGCCCCGAGTTTGGAAGAACGCCTCGATCATCATATGCTTTAACAATTGACAGCCTCTGCCATGTTTTTTCCTGTCTCCAACATGTTCATACTCTTGGTCTGTTTGGGATGCTGGCGTTGCTGATGCTTATACTCAGGGATCATTTTGTGGTAAAATAACTTTGTTCTGTCAACAACAGGCTTTGTTCTGTGTAAACTGAAAAGAAAATATAGAAATTTGCACTTAGATTTATTTAACTTCACATTTCTGCATTAAGAGACTTTTACACCCAGCTCACTGTTGCATATCTGCCTAACATTTAGGATACCAAGCTGCAACGAGATGTTACAACATTGCCTCTTTATGTATTATATTGAAATTTTATGTCGTAAACTGGCCTAAAGTTGTGCATAATTGTAAAGCTGAATAAAAAATATTATTTTCATGTTTATTTACTTATCAAAAAATCGGAAAGGTGCGCTATACATGTGTACTCAGCCCCCCTGAGTTGATACTTAATAAAAACACCTTTCACTAAATGTATTGCTGCGAGTCTTGCTGTTTTTGCACATCTACACACTGATATTTTTGTCCATGATTCTTCAGAAAAAGCTCATGTTCAGTCAGTTTGGATGGAACATCAATGTTTAACTTTTTTCCACAGATTATCAGTTAGATTTATGTTGAGTCTAGTCTAACTCATGAGTGTGCTTTGAACCAGGGGTGCCCAAAGAGGGGCCTGGGGCCCATTTGTGCGTCCCCTGAATGCAATTTAACAATAGTACAACCCTGACCGGCGCGGGCAGTTTATAAGTTGCTGCAAGTGTTTTTGAAGAAACAGTAAGAAATATTCTATTCATGATGCTGACCGTAGTCTATAACAACTGACCCTAAACTTTCTGAAATTATTTGCCTTTCTTTTAATAATGCAAAATTATAATACTCTTTTTATATTTTCGTGTCTAACATGAATTATAGATCTGTTTTCTAAAATAATTAGACAATCCTTAGGTAGCATGTTAAAGTGGGAAAAATTGCAATGGAATAAGTTTCGGCATTCTAAAGCCTGCAAATACTTTCTGCATTACAATAATAGCCTGCTTAGCAAATTTTGACACCGCTGATCCAAACCCTCAACTCTTACCGGCTTCCCTGTCCCTGCTCATGATACTGCCACCACCACGTTTCACTGTGGGGATGGTGTAGTTAGACTGATGTGCAGTTAGCTTACCTCCACATAGTGTTTTGCATAGAGGCTAAAAGATTCACTTGTGTTCTCATCTGATCAGAGCACCTTCTTCCACGTGTTTGCTGTATCCCCTAAATAGCTTGTGGCAAACTGCAAATGGGAATGCTTCTGGCTTTCTTTCAACAAAGACTTTCTTCTTGCCACTCTTCCATAAAGGTCAGATTTGCAGAGTGCATAACTAGTAGTAGGAGTAGTCCTGACATCAGATTGCCATACCTGAGCTGTGGATCTCAGCAGCTCCTCCAGAAGTATTACGAACCTCTTGGCTGCATCTTTGATTAATGTTCTCCTTGCTGGGTCTGTCAGTTTAGGTGGACTGTCGTGTCTTGTTAGGTGTCCTGATGTGACATACTTTTTCTATTTTCAGATGATTGATTGAACAGAGCTCTGTTGTTTTAAAACCTAGCCCTACTTTAAACTTAGGCAGACAAGGACGTGTCTGGTGTGTTCTCTGGTCTTCTTGATGCTGTTTGTTCACTGATGTTCTTTAACCTCTGAGGCCTTCACAGAACAGCTGCATTTATACTGCGATTACATCACACACAAGTGGACTCTATTTACCAATTATGTGTCCTCGGAAGGTTATTGTATTTTGTACAAATCTGGGTTGTATGAAGATGACAAAAACATTTGTTTCATTCTTTATTAGCATGCAAATGAAACCCTTTTTACATCCCATCTTTACATCTGATGATCTACAACCATCCGCACAAAAAGAATAAATATAATGAACATTGTTTATGTTGATTTGAATTAAATAAAGGACTAAAATGAAATCATTTTCTAAAAAAATTGTAAGAGCAAATGTAACTGGCATTGCACAGGTTTTTATTTGGTCCTCGTCTCTTTGTAGCTTCATGCCTTGTTCTGTCTGCTCAGCAGCGTGTCGTTGAAGTCGATTGGACTGTAGCTGCTCACATGACACGGTGAAGTTGTGCGCTCAGCCTGACAGCTGAATGTCTGTGTCTGTTTCCTGTCCCAGATAACAGCAGTATGCAGAGAGGCCGCCCTCCTGGCCCTGCAGGAGGACATCAAAGCCGAGCACATCGAGGCCAGACACTTTGAAAGTGCACTGAACACAGTGAAGCCCCGAATCCCCGACTCGCTCATCCAGTCATACACCAGCTATCAGCAGCAACACAGTGGCCTCTGCTCCTTCTGACGACACCACTCTGGGCTCATTAATACTGTAGTAGCACAGATTTTACAAGGCATATTACATATTGAATTTTGATCCAAATGTATATACAAAATTGTTATTATTTGTGCTTCAAAATAAAACTTTGGACATTTTGTGACTATCATGGAGGCTGAAATCTGTTTTTGAGAAATGTACCCCACATTTTTGTGTTATTCTGTAGCTGAAAATATTATGCGTCAGTGACATGTTTGATAAGGAAAATATATCCATAATTCAACTCTGTATGCTACATTACAGTGCCTTGTAAAAGTGTTTTTTTTGGGATTTTGTCTAGTAGACAATGTAGTTCATAACAGTTGAGTTATGGGGAAAATTATGCATTGTTTTCGATAATTTTCAAATAATAATTTAAAAGGTGTAGTATGCCTTTGTATTCTCCTTTACTTTTATATCTCTAAATAAAATCCACAGCAACTAACTGCAATCAGCCTGAAAACACCATCCCACAGTGAAACATGATGATGGCAGCATCATGCTTTTCTTCGGCAGGGACAGGATCAGGGTTGAGTTGAGGGGAAGTTGGATGGATACAGGATAATCCTGGAAGAAAACCCGTCAGGAGGCTGCAAGCGCTTACAGACTGGGGCTAGAGGTTCATCTAAACATACTAAACATACAACCAAAACTGCAATGGTTTAGATCAAAGGATAAATATGTGTTTGAATGGCCCAGTCAAAGTCCAGACCTAAATACAAGGCTTGAAAACTGATGTTCACAGATGCTCTTCGTTCACTCTGAGTTTGAGCTGTTTGCAAAGAAGAATTTACAAACTTTCAGTCTCTAGATGTGCAAAGCTGCTGGAGACACACACCACCATAAGTAAGTAAACTTTATATGACTTTTCACAGATAGGTGCTTCACATGGATTATTACAAGTAAATTAAATAAACTATAAAAATGATTAAAGGTATCTGTTATTGGTGCAAAAGACTGCTTTCCAAAGTTTTGTCATCGGGGACCAGAACACAAATGCATGCCACTCCTTTTATTTGTCAAATATATTTTTGTATCGCTTTCTTTCCACCCCCTAATGCACCACTTTGCATTAGTTTGTCACATAAAATCCAAATAAAATACACTGAAGTTTGTTATTAACATGGAAAAATGTGAGAAGGATTAACGGGTAAAAATATCTTTCCAAGGCACATTTTTTTCCCCCGGTCCATTTAAGAAAATATTTAGTTTACTTTCTAAATGTATTAAATTTATTTCAGACACATTTTCCACCAGATGCTTGTATCAAAAAACTTTTATTCGGATATTATGAACCGAGTGTCTTTTTGTGTGGTTTTAAAAACCTACATAAATCGCTAAAAAGCAGTAAACCATTAAATTTAAAGTAAAACCATTGTAACTATGGCGCCATACCGAGATCATGGTCAGACTATTACTGTGTATTTAATTAAACAACTTCTCTGCTTCCTAAACTTTGCTTTGTGGAGCTGCAGCTCAGAATCCACGGGGAGGAAAACGGTCACGGCTGGTATATTCATCTCATCCATACATGGAAAATAGGCTAATTGCTGTAATCGTGAGATTTCCGTCCGCACTTCCGACCACTACGAGTGGGGATCCAGGCGACCATCTGTCGCGGGATTTGCTTTATCACCAAGAGGCAGGATTTTTACATCCACTCATTACTGCGCCACAAACTCGCTTCACTCAGCCTAAAGCCTATAGCTCTTTTTATGTATTCTTTTTTCCAAGCATTTGCTGACCTTAAATGACGCCCTTAGTCATTCAGCTACAGATTTTTCCATTTGAATGGGATAAATTGACTTTGTATTGAACTTCCTTTTCTCATGGATCCGGATGTAGCGCATCCGCGACACCAATCAAACCAGACAGTCAGGAACAGAGGAGAGCGGCGAGGGAGTGGGTGGCAGAAGAGAGGCGCAGAGGGGGGCAAAGTCTTTCCCCTGGCTGCAGGGCTGCCTTTTATTCTTAAGGTGGCCCCAAGCTAACACGTTTCCACCCCATGCAAAAAAATAAAAATAAAATAATATATATATATATATATATAGAATGAGCGCAAGCATTAAGCTCCAGCATGATGCGTAAAACTTACCCCCACGCATTTCATTTCCGCTGATGACGCGAATGAATGCGCAATGGGAACATTACGGGGAGGACAGAAGACCTGTTGATGTGTTCTTCATAAATCTGCCTGGATAGTCACACAGATGAAGTCTGACGTGTTTAAAGTTGATATCCAGTAGTGGATTGTCTTTCACTAATAATGACAATAAAACTACAGCTGGAGGATGGAGTGTGGACTTCCATTGCAGGACGCTACAGGACACAACGTTTTTCAAAAGTATGCAGAAAATTATTTGGGTTGATGACATCACAAGAGGCAATGGGCTCTTAAAAAAGAGAGGTAGTGCCTGCCGATACACCAAAATGAGCAATATATGCAAATCAACACAGGACAGAACAACCAATAAGAAACAATTAATTCACCTAATGATTTCTTTTTAAACTCAGAGATACATTTCAATTAATTTAGCTTGATAATCCTCCAAGGGTGCGGTTCCCCCTTTTGTTGAGGCAGCTATTCCTAAAATACTTTTTCCTTCCACTCAACGTTCTATGAACTTGCTTGAATACTGCACTCTGTGAACAACCAGCTTCATTAGCAATGAACTTTTGCAGCTTAGAGTTTCAGTCTCCCTTTACTGGACCACTATCAAATCAGCACCCTTAAATGAGTAGGCCATAGAATTGCCAAAACATAACATTTCTATATCAAAATTCCCTTTTTATTTGAATTTATTTAATTTGAAAAAAATAAGAAAATCTTGGGTTTTATTCGCTTTAACCCATTATTGTCAAAATGAACAAAAACAAAAGCGTGATATCGCTGTGTGTAATAAAACTATATGATAAGAGTCTTGGCCTTATATGGTTTGTTGCATATGATAGTTTAATATTTCCCTATTAATCAGGTCGAAATGTTAGTGAATATGTCAGAGAAAAGGCCAAATATACTACAAATGTTCTAAAGTTGTTTAAATCATGCAGCAAATATAATAACTAAACCGAAAGATGATATAAATAAAGCACACGGGGCGCTCATTGCATAACTATTAGTCATATTAACCTCATTCATCTCGTTAATCATAACACTCGGAAACTGTTTCTGCAGCTGCCTGGTCCTCCTCCCTTCTCCTCTCGTCGCGCCAACGCAGAATGGAAAAGCCGTTCCACCTTAACACAGCGCGCCCTCTATCTCCATCGGCCGGCCTCCCACATCTGCCCAATGAATCAGGAGCGGATGCGATGTATCCTTTTTCAGCGCAGTGAATGGCCAATGGGAGTTGGCTTGGGGAGCAAACACTGAGCGCTGCGTTCCCATTCATTCAGTGCAAAACAGGCCCGCAGAGCTGAAGGGAGCGCACAGAGAACGCTGCGTTTTTTCTTGCTTCTTCCTCCGCACCAAAGCGCAGTTTTAACTAGAATTAAAGGACAGAGCGTAAACGGTGCACCCAGCAGTGTTGGATCTAAGCTCGCATTTCTCCTGGACGTGTTTTTCTTCTTCTTTGCTACTCTTCCAACGGGACTCCTTTAACTGCCTCCTCTCGACTTCACAGATCGGCCTCCACAAGTGCGTAGTAGCTCCCCACGGGTGACTTCTGTCGTGGATTTATGCATGCGCACCATACGCTGAACTTTTTTCTCCAAACAGAGACTAAAAGTAAAGGGAATAACACAGAAAAGACGATTCTTTCGAGCTTGGATTATAAAACTCAATGTTATGCGTTAGACCTTGCAGTCTGCGCTTGGACATTGACCCTTTCCTGCTGGATGGACTTTTAATAAATTATTTGGTTGATGGATTCCACGTTATGGATGCTTGCATATAGGTAAGCGCTCTTCTATCGGGTTTTATCTAATTTATGTTGAGTTTTCTGTTATTTGTTGTTCGATAAAAGCGCAGGAGGCACGCTGGGGTCTGATTTAAACGCCCCGGTACAGTTGCGCACGAATCCTTGGACTTTCCGTGACATTTTCACTGTGTTTTCGGCTGATGGGTCTCCATGCCCGTGTCGCTCTGTGGTTGCGCTGTAATAAACACCCCTCCCCCCACCCACGGCGGTTGTTTTCATTCATAAGTTCCTCCCTGTCTTTGGAAGCCTCCTGATCTCTGACTCCGACTGTTTTCCCCAGGATCCCATTTTTTATCGCTTCTGCTTAGCTAAACGCGCTCTGCCTCCTTCATCCAAAATGAGGTGCGCAATATCACGCAGAAGATTCTGTTTATTTGCAAAGTTACAACAATCGATCTATTTAGTATTTTGTCTGCTGAGATCAACAGACTTTATGTGTTTTGTGTGTCAGTCGTGCAGCTTTTAGGCCTCCTGCAGGTTGACTTTTGCTTTAGAACACCCCTGAAGGCTAAAACTGAAATTCCTTCCCCTTATTTATGGTGTAAACATGCACATCAGGGGAAATATTTGCACTATAATAACTCCAAAAAATCTACTTTGCCTTAACACATTTTAATCCTTCATCAGTCCAAACCAAAGAGTGAATTTGCCCTGACCTTATTTATTTCAAATCCTGTAGTTTTGCCCCCAATGTCTCTGAGCTTCTCTTTGGTGTTGTAATAGAATACTAAGTGAGGCAGCTCATTTAGTTCCCTTGGATCGTGTCCTCATTTCGTCGCTGTGCTGCATTTAAATGTTAACTAGTCATAGAAATGTAAATGAGGAGGGGAAGTGTTTGTAGGGCCTGTTGAAGTTGGAATCTGTGCGTTGGGGAGGAAAAGTCTCAAAAAGTCTCGTTCATACTCAACTTTTTCTCCTCACTTCACAGGATCAGAAGTTAAGGGCTGTTTAAAGGATAAACAGGGACTTTAGATAATTAAAGTATGTGCTTCTGCAGCTCCTATGATGCAGTTTGGTAATAAAGATAATAAGAAAACAGTGTTCTGGGCTGGTAATCCGAAAAATCCTTAGAATTGTGTTTTTTTGCCCTTTTTCCATAAGGACAGTGTGAGTTTTCCAGTTATGCCATGTCTGAGCTCTCTCTGATCACATCTCCTCCCTCCCTGTCTCTCCTTTGTCCCTCTTTCTGACAGGTTTTCCAATGCATATCCACGGTGAATGTCGGAAGTGGTGATTCCCCCAGATGGAGCTCCAAAGTCAACATGGCCCTGCCGGATCATTAGTGGTGATCCAGCAGCCTTCCCTTGACACCCGGCAGAGGTCGGATTACGAGCGGGAGCTCCAGCATGCCGCCATTCTCTCCCTGGAACAAATCAAGGCCATCCGCTCCAGCAATGAGTACACAGAGGGGCCCTCAGTGGCGCGGAGGCCCCCAGCACCCCGTGTGGCCCCCAGGCCCCAGGACAAGCAAGAAAGGACTCATGAGGTCATCCTCGTCAATGTCAACAACAACTACGAGCGCCAACCATTGGGCCATCACCACCACAGTGGGGGTGGATTGGTGGTGGCGGCTGTGGGGCAGCAGTATGGCGGCTCTCGGGCCCCGGGACTCAGCCGCTCTACCAGCACAGGAAGTGCTGCCAGTTCGGGAAGCAACAGCAGTGCCTCCTCTGACCAGGGACTCCTGACACGTTCGCCACCAACAAGGCCTGGTGTGATTTTGCAGCACCACCACCGAGCAGAGCGACCCGTTCGGACTCAGCCCAAATCCAAGCCCCTTTTACAGCCACAGCAGGGACCTCACCTCCACCAGCCTCCTCTGGAGGCTCCACTCAAGCCCCCAACCAAAGGGAAATCAGACTTTGGGGTAGTTGCCGCTGCTGGGCACCAATTTATCTGTGAGCGCTGTGGGAAGTGCAAGTGCAGGGACTGCACGGCCCCCAGGAGCCTGCCCTCATGTCTGGCATGTAACGGCCAATGCCTGTGCTCTGCAGAGAGCGCACTGGAGCACGGCACGTGCATGTGTCTGGTCAAAGGCATCTTTTACCACTGCTCCAACGACGACGAGGGGGATTCGTGTGCTGATCACCCCTGCTCGCTGTCACGCTCCCACTGCTGCTCCCGCTTCCTGTGCATGGGATTAATGTCGGTACTCTTCCCCTGTCTGCTATGTTACCCTCCTGTCAAGGGCTGTTTGAAGGTGTGCCAGGGCTGCTATGACCGGGTCAACAGGCCTGGCTGTCGCTGCAAGAACACCAACACTGTGTATTGTAAACTGGAGAGCTGGGCCCCACAGAGCCAGGAAAAACTATCCTGATTGCTTTCTGTGTGTGTGCATAGGACGCTCCTGATGTGGATCATATGATAACAGTAAAAACGTTGACGTTCTAAGCACCTCCCACATGACTCCTCTCCTGGCTGCAGAACCTGAAGGAGCTACAAAGGAGTAATGAAAAACCACTCAATTATTTTTATTTTTGCTTTCTCTGGATCAGGACCATGTTTTTACAGACCAGTGTTTGCCTTAATTCTTTCTCTGTCTGTCCTCAGCTCCCTTAATAACACTATTTTTTTATTCTAATTAAAAAAATGAAAAAGTACTTCTTCCGTTTGAGGCTGGCAGTTTCTTCTGGCCTATGCCTGTTGGGGGCTGCCTCCCACCAAATCTGTGAAGGACGATCTGTTTTAGGGCGATTATGTAGCTGTTACCAGGTTTGTTGCTGCCACACTAAACCTGTGGCTCTTCTGCTCGTGTTGCATTAACAAAAGCACATCCTTATCATAGTATTCTCCACTCGGATATGTTTCTCCTTCCACCCGTCTGGACTGTTCACAAACATTCTTTGGCATTCTCCCATGTTTTTTTTTTTGTGTAAATTGTATATTCCGTGAGAGGAATTTTGGCTATTTTTAAAAAAAGAAAAGAAATGTCTGTTAAACATTTTGTTTTTTTGTTGTAAAAAATATTTATTATGTGAAGCTCTATTATTTTATGATATTTATTGCAAGAGACAGTCTTAAATTTACTCATGTCTGAATATAACAAAATATCAAAATACTTACTGAAAATTAAAGGGTGGCACAAAAGAAAACTATGTTAACTTTAATGCAGAAAATATATTAATTAATGAAAAATATGGCGCTGTGTGGTGTCTTGATTGAGAAGATGTGACTTCTGGCTTATTTTGAAGCTGAAGTATGTTTCTTGTGTGTTTGTGTGTGTGTGTGTGTGAGTGTTTATGGTGTGTGTGTGGGGAATTTTCTGGCAGAGAAACTGAAAATGAGCACCTTGCACAAACGTTTTGCAGCTTGAAAGCGACTATTTGCATTCCCTGAGAGTTTCTTTGCTGCGATTCTCCTCAGTAAGCTTGAAATTAAAACAGCACAGGTCACTGACATGATTAGCTTTCTCCACATTCTTCTTTTACGTAAAAAAAAAAAAACGTCTGTGATCCACTCACACCAGCCAAACGAGTCAGCGCAAAACTATGCGGTTCATTCCCCGAACTTTAGTGCATCTATATTGGGATATTCCCAAACTCCCAAATGGTCTCCACGCTGCAGGAAGGCCTTGCAGGAATAAGAGCGACTATTACGAGTAGCCGGAGCCACCTGTTTAAAGATAATAAACCAAGGCTATCAATGCTTTGCTTTTATGGCACGGTTCCTGCACTAAAGACAACGACGGGCCAATCCAGCCACCACCCAGACCCACACACCCCCTACTCTTTTTTTTGTCAGTGAATTTATCACATTGGAAGCCTGTTGACCCTCCCACCCCCACAGCCACCAACTGACACCCCCACACTTCTCCACCTCTGGGCCCTCAGGGGATGAGGTCATCTCTTAGAGAGTTGGATGGTCAGGAAGAAACAGCAGCAGTTTGGGAAGTGCAAACTTCACCCTGGAAATTCCTCTGGGACAAAGAAGAGAAATGTACTGCAGCTGCTTTGGCAACATGGTGGCAGTGGTGCCCCTCAGGAGTTTCATGAAACAGGTCTACGGGTCTTTGGATTTTGCACAGGAAATAAGTGGCTCTTTTTGAGGCCTAAACCCAATTAGACAGGAAGAGTATTTTTTTTCTCTTATTCAGACCCACTCAAATCCTCCTCCCCAAATGGGCCCTTTGGGTCCTACCCTTTGTTGCTCTGAATAGTTAAGAGTGAATAAGCGATTTGTCAATTTCCTGTTACCTTTCACACCTGTAATTTGAGACCACATTTGCTTCTGGCTCCTGGATGATAGCAAACAATAGGAGGCCTCTTTTTTTTCTTTGTTTTGCAGGTTTTACTGTAGTTCCTCTTTGCAGATGAGGGAGGCATGGAGGTGATCTAAACTGTATTCACGAGGTGGTGAAGAAAAAGAGTTCAAAACTGAGTAAGATTTTCTAATTACAGCAGAGAGAAAAACAACTGAACGCATCAACATTTTTCTCAGTAAATATAATGAGTCTACTGACAATAAATCCACCCCATATGTTGGTAACAACCCAGGTAATCCATTCATACTAAAATAACAAAACAAATAAGCCCATTAATCAAGTTATCTGTAATAAAGTATAATAAGGGAATACATCTTCAACACTTGAAGAAGGAGAGGCTACAAAATGGCAGAAAGTTAAGGAACCACTGAAACCTGTAAGTATTAAAAAAAATGTACAAATCAATAAGGTTTTTAATTACCAAGATATCACACTAGAAACTTTTCATGATGGGTCGAAGCAAAGAACTTTCTCAAGCCATCCAGAACCTTATTGTTGCAGAACATTGATGGCATTGGTTCCAGATGTATTTCTAAACCTCTGAATGTTCCAGCGAGCACTGTTGAGTTCATAATCTGGAGTTCATAATCTGGAAGTGGAAAAATCATTTCACCATAAACCAACCCCGTCCAGATGCATCTTGCTTATTTTCCGACTGATGTGTCAAATGAATAATCATAGTAATAATCATAATAAGATTTGCCAAGACTCAAGTAGCACTCATAGTGAGCTTTAGAAAGACTTGGAAATAGCAGAAACCAAGTTATGCACTCAACTGCAATGAGCTCTATGCACAAGACTCCACTGCTAAAGAAAAGACATGTTAAAGCTGTTGCAGAACATTTGGCCAAGCCCATTTCATTGAGAGAAAATAGTCTGGCTAGATGCTGGATGTTAATTCCGGCACCATGTTTGGATGAGGAATAGCACATCACCCAGAAACGTACCACCAACAATGGGAGTATCATGGTATGGGTCTGTCTTTGAGCATTTGATTCCAACTTTATATAATTAAAGGAAGAATCAGTGGAAATTTATGAAAGCTTGATAAGAATAAAACACAGACAAACTAAAGCTGCTGGAGTGGCTCTCATTAGTTAACTGACTTAAATAGAACTGAAGATCAGAGGGCATATTAAAGGCCTTTGAACCTTTAAGATTTAAAGACAGTTTGTAAATAAATATAACTCAGACCTGAGCAAAGAATGGAACTAATTTCTCTATCCTTAAGCTGTTGTTACGAAAATAGGCTTTTCTAACAAGTGTCAATTATATTTCAGAAAGTAGATTCAATTCTTATTCCCTTGTGGCATTCCACTTTATTATATACATCTTAAAATTTACAGACTAATTTGTTTTGATTTATTTGTGTCTATGGATTACCTGGATTGTTACAGACATCTGGGGTACATTTTATGCCAATAGCCATAGTAATATAATTGCTCAGAACTATGTTGATCTGTTCAGTACTTATTGTGTGGGAAACTGCGTGAAAAAACTAAAATGTGACTCAAACAGTGACGACATCCTCCCCTTCTTCCTCCTTTTTGCACTTGTCTCAGAGTATATTTGGCTGCTTTACACGCCCACATAATGCTGTCAGCCTTGGCTGAGCCTTTACTGCAACTTTAGGGTTTTTACTTTTTTTTTTAGGGGGCTGACACAAGTACAAGCATGCCTGACTACCAAGTGAGTCACGATGGAACCTCTAGCCCACACATCCTTACCGGGGCAGTCCTTTTCTTAGCCAGGGCACCTCTGCTGGCATGGCAGGATATAAACAGTCATCGCCTTCCACAGCATTCATCACCAAAAAGGCCTACTTCAGCTTTCCTCCCCACGCTCATCTGGTTTTCATTATTTCCCCTCATGGCGTATAAATAGAAGTAAGTAATCAGGGTAAAAAAAAATGTAAATGTGAAGGCGGTGGAAATTGGACAGGAAAGGCTGTTTTTTTTTTAAACCAAAGTTTATGGAAGTTATCTGCTCAGATATCCTACTTTGGTTGAATTTAGTACTGGAGAGCAACACGGGACTCACATAAATGAAGTTTGAAGAACGTTGGGTAAAGATTTTATTTCCAGTACATGTCCTGATAAATCCTGGACCAAAAGTTCAGCTACTTTCAAGCACCAGAAATGAATGCTTTGCACACTGCCAGATGAAAGGTCCAAAATTATAAACATTACAAACAGAAACTTATCTTTGCTTCATAACTTCACGTTTAAGAGATCAATGAGATCCCACAAAACCTTTCAACATAAAAAATCCACTAACTTGGAGTTGTGACAGATATTGTTACTATAATAAAGAAAAAAAAAACTTTTTTATTCTCCAGAAGGTCTTTGCCCCTGTCAGTTTACGATAAATCTCATCTTATGAAGAACAAATAAACTCTCTTGTGTTTAGGATTTGGTCTTGCTTCACTTTAAGACCTCCATTAAAGAGTGTCTATATGTGCTTCATAATTAAGTGAATATGTAGATTACAAACACCTTATTAAATTGTTGCTTAACACGTTTTCTACATTGATGCTTTGCTATATTCCTGCAAAATCTAACCTAATCTAGTTAAACATAAAGATTAAAGCTTCATCTACATTAACAACCAATACATATCCTAACAAGTGTGTTGTCACTTTCCCTAATCCTGATTTTGAATTTTTGCAGTTTTGCCAGTCTGCCATGGGATGTTTCGTACTAACGATGCGTCATTTTACGTCTCCCTTGAAAACCAACAATTTCAATTAAATTTTAAATTGAATCATTTTCGATTATAGGGAAATGTGGTGATGTGGCTTCGGAGTTACCAAAGTAACTGATTGACCAACCAGACGTCATTCATAGTTTTTTTTTATGTGATCTGGGGTCATATGTCATGAGAGTCAACTGACCCATATAGTGGTTAGAACCAGTGGAAATATGGCATAAGATACATTTGTCAAAAATAAATAAGCAATTAAATACAATTAAATGTAAGATTTGAGAATTTCTATGATTATGATTTCATAGAAAAAGTGCACAATGTTCAACAGGCAAGTGTTTCAAAGGGCCAACACTCTGTTTGCACAATATCTTTGTGTTTAAATTTGATGGAAGATAGGAGATGAAGAGAGTACAATGGAAAAAAGAATGCTATAAACTTTTATGTTGACATAAAAAAAAAGACAAGTGAACATCAGCAACAACTTTAGAAATGGATGCATTTCTGGACAGAAGCTTTACTATTAGAACAGCAATAATGGGCAGTGCATATCTGATTATACAGACCAGGAAATAACGCCTAAATAGGACTTAAACCCATAAAAACTTAACACAAAACCAATTGACACATCAATTAGCTCCTAGCTTCTTCCTGTTCATCAGATGAGCAGTGTGTGAGAGGAAAAACAGGTATTTACGCAGCCTTTTTCCTACTCAGGAGCCGTAAAGAGCCTTAAGGGATAAAGCAGTGTTTTACCAGGTGTCAAGGGTTGCTCAGGATGGAGGTTTTTCACCAGGGCTTGAGTCACTTAAGCATTTGCTTCTGGGTGCACACACCCGCAGAAACCAAAAAGTGTAAAATTGTCACACACTCTTCTTTAACTTGGTGGATGTTCATGCTTCCTTATACCAGCCAATAGATACCAACTTGTCCTCTGAACCTTCTTGCAGTCACTCATCTATGTCTTCTGTTTTCTGAACAAAGACCAGTAGGAGCAAATGGTTCTTACAGTGAGAGGTAGGAACCCAGAGGATCAATACAGTAGCACACGACCCTCAGCAATCATTTACTGAGATCCTTTAGTAATTAATTCAAAGTTGGGTTTTCTGTTGATCAGCAGTTTCATCACATTGATTGACTCAGAGTGTCTGCAAAGTTGATGCAACAAATGGCTTTGCCAGTTCTCAGTTAGGTGGCTGAGAGGTATCAATCAGTCACTCTTATTGTTGTAAACAGCAGCTTTCAAGTCATTGGGTCTGATCCACAGATATGTGAACTATGGCTCAAAAGAAATAATGCCTTGGTATTTACACATTTCTCTAAATTTTGTCACATTGGAATAACAAACATCAGGGTTTCATACTAGCAATTTATGTTACGGTCCAACTCAAAGTTGTCGAAGAAAGATAAGTCACGGCTTTAAAATGTTCTTGCAAAAAAGTCCCAAAAGTGTGGGATGCATGTTTGCAGCTCCTCGGTGAAGGCCTCAGAGGTTCATTAGAGAACATTAGTGAATAAACAGCATCGTGAAGACCAAGGAACACAGCAGACAGGTGAAGGAGAAGTTTAAAGCACGGTTAGGTTTGGAGGTGCTGCAGAGATCCACAGCTCAGGTGGGATAATCTACAAACTATTTAAAATTTCAAGTTAAGCCCATATTCAAGAGTGGCCAGAACAAAGAACATTGTTGGAAGAAAGCAATAACATGTCCTGCTTGGCACAGGCCATCTAGAGAACACAGTAACTATGCTGAAGAATCTGCTCTGCTCAGATGAGACCAAAACTGACCTTTTCGGGCCTAAATACAAACAGATATGGGTCGCTGCCTATCATCCTGAACACACCATCCCCACAATCAAACATGAGAGTGGCAGAATCACACAGGGAAAGCTGGTCAAAAATAATCCAGTCTGAATGCGCTTCAGCTATTTTGCAAAGAATGGACACAAAACACAAAGTGCAAATGCATGTCACACGTTTGAGAGATTTATAGTAAAAAAAAAAAATTTGCCTTGCCTCACAAATGTTGCTGTGTCACATAAAATCCCAATAAAACACATCAAGGTTAGTCATTGTAATGTAAGTATGTAAAAGGTGAATGCTTTGCAAGCCATATAAAAATACTCCAGCCTAAACAAATAAAAATCAAAGCCTGCATCACATATAAATCACCTTGATGAAAATGAACCATAAGAGCCCACTTTTCCAGCTGAAAAATCTCTACGGTTTTCCTTTTTGTCCTTTGACTCTAACAAGATCACGTCCTTGTTCGTCTTTAACGGCCCCAGGGGACAGTTTTTTATATGTTTGCTGCATTCCAGCCCCCTGCACCCACTTTTGTTCTGTTTTCTTCTTTGATATCTCAACCAGAAACAACAAAAAAAGCATCACACATGCATATCAGGTACACAGCTAGAAAAGATAGACAGATTTGGCAATGAAGAGGAGGAAGCTTGGCTTTCTTTATCCCCTCATACCCCCCCGCCCCACTTCATTCCCTCTTTTTTCTGAGATTAGACTACGCATCCAGACAGATGGTTCCCGTCTGCTGGCTTTTTTCAATTCACTTCCTCTCGTCACAGACAGCCACTCTCCCCCCTCCTCCTGCTGTCGCTCTGTACCACCCCTCTCCCTCTCTCCTTCTCCCCCCCTTCAACGGCTCCTCTGTTATGTGGCTGGAAATAATCTTTTATTGCCCAGTTGTTCGGAAGTGACCTCCTGCCCTTGATTAGATAGGGCCAAGTCCTATCACACAATTGTGTTTGAGCTGACGGGACGACACCCCTTCCGCCCCCCATCACTTCCCAACACTCACACACACCATACCTACCCCCTCCAACTACAGAACCATCCTTTCCCCAGCCCCCCATCCCCCTATTACTGCCAGGGGACTTGGTGATCCCGTGTGAGGGGATAACAATGGGGGGCTTTAGTTCCCTCCAACTCTTCTCGGTTGGGGAGCAAAGGGGTGGGGGTCATGAGGGACTTTCTTTTTTTTCCCATTACTCAACTAGTGACCGACTGGAAGTCCCAATCCTTCATCCCAACCCCCCATGCCCAGTGCCATGGTTAACCTTCCAGTTGCCGGATGCTCACCCTTCGACCCTCAAAGACTCCTTCACCTCCCTTTCCTGATGACCCCCGCTGCCCTTTAAGAGCCTGCTCAGACACAGATAGATAGGCTTTAATCTCCTACACTATCAGGGGACCTTTGAGTCTGCTGTGTGGTCCACCAACAGGTGGGCCTGTTGACATATTTCTGCCTTTTGTGGAGCTTCAGATCAGGCTGGCCTTGATCATGTTAAATACTGAGTTCTCTACAAATGTTCAGGTCTGGTCCCAGGGAAATGAGGACTCCAAATTTGCTCCAAGCTTTATTCCACCTGACTCCTGGTCAGTTTAAGAGATAAAATATGGATTTTTTTGCATGCATGCATGCATTGTGCAATTTTCTTTGGGGGATTTTTTGTTTGCCTGTTTTGTGTTTTACTTCTATAGTTTTTTACCCTGTTTGAGCTTTATCTCAGTTTCTGTTTTGTTACATTGTGTTTGTCGGTTTTGTAGTTTTCTTCTTTTGGTTTCTTGGCTTTAATTAGGTTTTCTCACTTTTTTGTATTCTATATTCCACAGCAGGGGCCAAGTTTGATGTCGCAATTACAAGCAACCGTGAAAAAAACTGGCTAATATTAGCTGATCTGTTTACGGATTGTGTGCATAACATGTTTTACCAGTTCAAACATTACTAAATTAGCTCTAATTTATGACTCCGTTAGCATAACTTTTAAACGGTGAAGGTTTTATTTTGTGTATATTCCCCTGTTGAATTTGTGAGCATGTCTTTTGTAGATGCAAAGTTTTACTATACCACAGGCCAGCCTTGTTTGTTTCCTGGGATTTCTTATATTACTTGAAAGTGGTCAAGACTGGTCTCTACCTACCAGCATGTTGTACCATGTATGCTTAATAAATGAGGAAGTCAGGAGCACTTCTAAATTTGAAAAGTCACAAAAAAGAATAAATTTAAGAGCAAATTCTTTATGTGTAAGGGATTCATACATCAGAATTAATTGGCTTGAAAAACTTTCCTGTAAAAATAGTTGAATTCTAGACTAAAACTAGAAAATTTCAGAAGAAATTTAGACGGGGCCTGCCTCTTGGTGTGTGCTCCTCGGACCAGAGCTTGCTATTTAAAAATCATTGTAAAAAAATTACTAGTTACTCTGGAAGACTGAGGCTTTTATTTTGAAATTTTCTGTAAGCCTTATTTTAAAAGGCCAACATGGTCCTATTTTCAACACTAGGTGAGCTCCAACATTAGTGTGAAGCCCAGTCCTGAAAAAATATATTGTTTAAATGCAAAGACTTTTATTTTGTATAGCTTGTTTTGTCTTATTTTGAAATCCAGCACGGTTGTGCTTTCAGGTCTGAGTTAGTTCCATTAGTTACATAGAACCTGCTTGCTCTTCTGAAACCATTGTGTATGCTATTATCAGCATTAAAAAATCATGAGTAACCATGGAAGGTTGATGAAAAAAAATTGACCTTTAGGGTTAATCACTGTTGTCTGGGTGTTGGAACAGCAGTACATGCTGTTTAAGTTCCCCACACAACATGGCCGCCATGTAGTTGCCTCCTATGAAGATGGTCAAAGGGTTAGGGGTCGGGTCAGGTTTAAGCCATAGAAACGACTGAAAATCAATGGAAGTCAATGCAAAGTCCTCAAAAAGATAGTAATCCATGGATGTGTGTGTGTGTGAGACACAGACAGAATCACATCCAGACATATACAATAGGAGATACACAGAGCTATAAATAGAACAATGAGGAATGAATCAGCCAATCAGCAAAGAGCGTCAGTCTAACTTGACACCTGCAGCATTTCTAATGCAGCACCTCACTATCGCCTCCCCCTGGCCTGGGCTTTTAACATGGATGCGCATGCTCCCGAACTACTGCCGGTAACTCAGAAACCACAGGGGCTATTGACGTCATTCTTGGACCGTTTTTATCAATCCCTTTTTAAAAAAAAATATAATAATAAAGACACAACACTAGGTGAAAAGAGAGGGAAAATGGAGAAAAAGACAAAAATGCCTGAAAATGCTCCCGAACAAAGTCTAATATCTCGGAAACCATACATCGTATTTGAAAAATCTTTGAACTGTGGGTGACACCCGTCCCCCGTCCCCAATCATGGAGAGTTTCATAGCTCTATGTCATTCACAGTATAAAATAGTACGATGGAAACAAATGTAGTCACTCATGGATTACTGGTGAAACTCAATGAAAATACATGGGAGAAGGCCTACAGAATTCTTCTGACTCTTGGCGATCGAGGGGTGTTTGACAGAAAACCGTGAGACCTAGAACAATTTTAAAGATATTGTCTGAAAGCAGAGGCCCGGCCCTACAAACTGACCGAAAATGGTGACTTTAGAGTGACATTTGTGGCCGTGAGTTAAAAATAATTTTTCCTGAAAAAATCCCTGCTTTCTACACTCTACCATTTTTACTGAGCTCTACCATTTTTGATAAGAAGAGTGGTGAAATATCCAGCCAGATTTCTACCAGGAGCTTGTTGATGGCTCCTCAAAGCATGTGGTTTCTCTACAAATTACTAAGGGCAGTTATCCAAATATTAGTGGTGAGTGGGAGTGTATATAGCCATTATGTATAATTTTGACTGTGTGTGGATTAGAAAGAATCCACATCAAGTTCAGACTTGCCCAGCTGCAAAGCCCAAATTTCATATGATGTGCATGTCCATGATGAGTGAATCTAAACTTCTGACCAAATAAGAGACATCAGACGACTAATCAGTGGTTTTTACAGTGATAGTTGTGAATGATTCAACAGTGCCTAACTACTCTTCACTGAAGCCTCACTTTTCTGTTGATATTCTATGAACTTGGAGCAAACTGAAGTAGTTTCCCAATAGGATGCAATGACGAGTTAACAGTTTGCATCTATTTCCTCTGTGGTTCGGTTCCTTTCAAACTAGTTTAATTGATCTATAAACATGGTTGAGTAACGCAACTAACATTTTCATTAAAAGCACAAACCTCAGAAGTATTTTTCCATGTCAGTTTTACAGCAGAGCTCCAACACCAAAGGCAACACTGCCCCCCCTTTTCCCTTCTCTGGCTTATTTGTCTCCTTGTCCTCTGGAGCTGTAAACCCATAACAAAACCCTCGGGTGTCCAGTTTCAGTTTGGGAGTGAAGGCCAGCTTCTGTGAATAGGGCAAGAATAGACAGGAAGAGAACTCCTATTACCTCCATAAAAGAGCTGACCTTATGTGACTCTTCTTTTCCTTTTAGGGTATTTTAATTTGCTGCTTCTTCAGAGTAAAACACACTTAAATGCTCAGTACGTAATGATTTGAATCCCTGGTGTATGGACGAAGAGGCATAGACTACAAATGGGGGTGGTCTTACATAAATTCCTTTAAAAATACTTTTCATAATCATATCATCATGTGTTTACAGACAGTTTATTACAATGAAGGAATCATGGCCAGTGGAAAGATTGCAGGCATCTGTTTAGCAGGGCCCCCTTTCCCTTCTTCAAGGGTCTTCAACACCAGATCCAGAACAGCAGTCCTGAACAGGAACCGTATGAGTAGTACCCCCTCCTTTATCAGCCCTGGGGGGGCTCTCCAGATCAAAGAGCAGCGACATAGAAATGGCTTATCTGTTGTTGATTCTGGGCTTAAGATCAAGCAGCGGGTACTAGAAATGTGTCAAGGAATTACATGGTTGGATCACTGAATCTACCTCCTTTCATTTCTTTTTTTTCCACACATTTGTTTTCTCCACGTCTTTCAACATGGGGGGTTTTTAAGAGTTTTTTGAGGGGCTTTAGTGAAACTAAGTGTTAAATATCAAAATGAAAACAACTTGTCAAATGTGATGTAAAAGAGTGTTTTTCCTTATGGAAGTTTTCCCTCTTTCTTGTCAAAAGACTGAACATAATTTAATCATTTCTTTTCCCACACTGCCCACTCCTTTACATTTCAATTTAGAACTCTGCAAGAGGTGCGATTCTATCTCCATGCCCCACAAAGGCGGTATTATGCCAAAGGGGAAATCGGACCTTAAGGGCCGGCACTTTCCCTGCTGTAGATCTTATTAAGTATGTCCCCCAATAATACAACCCAGCTTGACTCCTACAGACCACACCTCTGTGCGGAAAAAGACCTGTCGATCACAGGGCCTGGTGAGACCCTGACATAGTTAGCTGTGGAGTGATTGGCACTTCATAGGATTTAAAAAAGGCTATAGGGAAAATAGAGAAATGCTTGTGCAACATGATGGCTTCTGGTTGCAAAGCACCTATCCTGGCTATTTGATATAAAATAAAAAGTCTAATTATGTAGATATGTAAGTGTGGCAGCATTTTAATAGTTCAACTTGAACCTTTCTTTGAAAATATTTCAGAAAACAATGTTTGGGTCAGGGCTACACTGTGGCACAGTTGATAGCACTGTTGCCTTGCAGCAAGAAGGTTGTAGGTTCAACTCCTAGCCTGTGGTTTTTCTGCTTGGAGTTTGCATTTTCTCCCTGTGCATGCGTGGATTCTCTCCGGGTACTCTGACTTCCTCCCACAGTTCAAAAACATGACTGTAATTGGTCTCTCTATATTGCACTTAGGTATAAATTGGTGTGTGCATGGTTATTTGTCCTGTGTTTCCCTGTGATGGATTGGCGACCTGTCCAGGGTGTACCCTGCCTCTAACCCGTAGACTGCTGGAGATAGGCACCAGATCCCCACATCCATCGTGGGGTTGGATGGATTCATGTTTGGATCAAAGACGTCAGTTGCTGCTATGACATCAATTACACCTTTTTAAACTGATCTATGTTGCAGCCAGCCAAGTGACAGCAGAGAACACTGTTGGTCCTGGGAAATACATATCAGCTGTTGTATTGAGAATGTAAAAGCAGCAGCCATGTGGTGAAATTCAACTCAGTAATGTTCAGTCCAATTCAAGGGGAGAAACAGAAGAAAATAAGTTGAACAATATTTAACTGAAATCAACTGGACTTTGTTTTTATACAGTTTTTTATGAAGAATAGACTGTTCATGAATTTAACTAAATTGAACTCAACTTACCAAAAGTAGACTAGATATGAGTATTCTGAATTGCATTTAATGGTATTCAACTGGACAGAACAGGAGTGAGTTGGACTTGACTGAACTCATCTGGATCATAGTCAGCTGAAGTGGACAAAACGGACTGAATTAAAATGAACTGAATTGAATAGATATAGACTAAACTAGAGTAGACAAGAATGGATTGGTCTGGATTGAACTGAGCTGATCCCAGGACACTATACAAAAAACCTAATGTGTCTAATTCTGTTTAGTCAGTCAGTCAGTCATCTTCCATAGTGGGTCACAGGGAAGCTGGTGCCTATTTCCAGCAGTCTATGGGCAGGAGGTGGGGTACACCCTGGACAGGTTCCCAGTCCATCGCAGGGCAGCACACAAACAACCAAGCAAACACTCATTCACACACCTAAGGGTAATTTATAGAGACTAATTAACAGGCATGTGGAAGGAAGCTGGACAGGTAAAAAAAAATGGCATGCACAGGGAAAACCTGCAAGCACCATGCAGAAAGACCCATGGCTGGGAGTCAAACCCAGAACCTTCTTGCTGCAAGGCAACAGCACTACCAACTGTGCCACCATGCAGCCCCTTATTCAGGTCATTTACAGGAAAATACAAATTAGATGTGAAGCAAAATTTACTTTTCTAAACCTCCCCTTAACAATATTCATTACTGAGGCTGTGAATCCCAATGCTCACATCCATGGAGAAAAAAAGATATAAAATGGTGAATGAATAGAAAAAACATACAGAAATGCAAAAGTGCTTCAAATCTTGTTAAGGGGGTAAATAAGAGGATACCACCTCTAGTTTGCTCAAATACGACATAACTGTTCTCCAAAAAGATTTGAATTTAAGACATATTTATTCTGTCTATGTCAGTCTATGTCCTTATTATCGCGGTATGAAAGTGGTGACATCAATGATTCCTGCAATAAAATGTTTGAAATATAAAATATAAGCAGGAAACTCTTTCAAAACATTTGTGAAATATATTGTGGACTATATATGTGCAGTATGTGTAAATAGTAAGGTGACATAAGAGTAGACAACAAGTACAGAGAGCTGGATTGAAACAGTTACAAAGCTAATAGAAAAACATGGCTATCATGGAGACAGGTCTATAGTTCCTCATCTGCGCCTGCTTCAGCGTTCTGCTCAGAGGACGACCAGCTGTGGAAGCCGTGTGAGAGGTTGAAAGGGAATGTCACACCATTACTCAGGAAGAATCAAAAGAGGTCGACTTTGAACAAAAGAAAAGCATGAGAGGAACAGAGTGAGCGAAAAAGTGAAACCAGCTGTCTGTGCCTCATTTACTGTGTGTGATGATGAAGGCTCATATTCATGTGGAAGTTTGGGCACAATCAAACGCTTAATTTACCTTTACGGGAATATCAGAGGCCTTCCGCCATGCTGAGTTATAAACAAGGGATTGCTCTTTTGTATTTGTCCCTTTAAAATATATATGAGGTGTAACAAGTGCAGACAACAAAGCTCCTTCGAAGGCTCTCTTTTCCTGAGGGTGTAGAAAACACAGTGGGTCCACATCAAGCCTGCAGACTTACCACCTGTACAGGTGCAACATTAAAAGAGCTCTCACTGAAGGCAGACTGAATGCCTGCAGTACAGGAAAAAAAATCTCCCTTTCTCAGCACTCCTTTCTTTTATATGATAATTTAAAGGTTGGAGTGATATTTTGTTGCATCTGATGCCAGGGGACTAGGACTCTGACTTTTACATTCCTTGCTGTCAGCTGCATGATAGTTATTTAGGGATATTGCTGTCTCTGTGCAGCAGTTCTGACTTGGTATGAGTGATCAAAGGAAGATGTTATTGTGTTGTACAACAAAAATGCATATCTATCAATCAAACAGCCTCGAGGCACAGAGAAAACATAAAAAGGAACATATCTGTTCCTGTTCATAAATCAATATTGGATATACTCTGGGACACCGAGCTTCAAGACAGATCATAATTCTGCAAATCTGACGTATAAGGACGAGTGAAGGATAGGCATAGCGAGAACATTTTGTATCGTAAATGGTATAAATGAACTTTATCTAAAATTATAGCCTGAGAAAACCTCTAAAACCAAACAGACAAAATTACCATCTGTCTCCCCCTGGAACTGCTCTGCAGCTTCCCCCCGTCCATGGACGAGCAGGCCGGTGATGTCAGTCCTGCCGCTCGCAGGTATTATTTGGACTTTATGACTTTGCGCCCGTAATCTGCGATTCAAGCTGCTGATAGCAAAGTTGTCAGGATGCCATTAAAATGGCAGTAAATCATCCTGAGTAGATGAAACTGTTCCTCATAATGCTAAAGGTTGCTTCTTTCCTCTGCCTGTGGAGCAGACATGTTGAACTACAAGTGATCTAAATAGGTCTGCAACAGATAAGCTGTCTTGCATCCTCAGGAAGTAATGTACAAACTCTTCAAGAATTCACAGTATTGCAAAGCTGTGGGTTAAGCCATGCTGCAGACGTTTGTTATTTATTTTAATGCTAATCTTAACTAATAAGATGCAAATGAACTTAAATAGGAAGTTTGCATCCACTCATTAGCATGAATATCATTTTAATTATAGATTTTAAAAATTTTTTATAGATTTATTTGAACTCTTCATTATCAGGGTTGACTAATTATAGAACATACAACTTCAATGATTTTTAAAGAAACTATTGGGTGCAAATGTTCATTCTGGTGGAAATTTGACCAATTATTTGGAAGAACAGGTGGAGTTCATTTAAATTGGTTGATTTTCTTGCACAGACTTACCTTTAAGGCAATGTGCACACATTTTAGGTTTGAGGTGGGTTGAGGTGAGGGTCATTCCAGATGTTTAATGATAGCCTGTTTTATTGACTCAAGGAACTGTTTGGGATTATTTTCCTCAGACGAGGGTAATCGCAGGTCCTTCCTTCTAGCAGCTGTTAGACTTTAAACCATCACGGCTCCCAACAAACTCAAATTTCCATTTCTTGTAAATAGTATGTTGTTTAAGCACAAATATACATGCACATTTTGTACATTTCTTTTAAATGATCCTACTCAGTTGCTCATTTCTTTGAACTGAAGTATGCTATTTTTAATTACTATACAGTATTTTTCTTATGTTGTAAACTTGCCCTTAGTGTACATTCCCCTTTTTCTTTTTCTTTTTCGTTTTATGTTTTTGTATTTGTTTTTTTAACCTTTGTGTGTATCTGCATGCTTCCATTTGTCTTTAACTTTGTTGCTGGTACACTTGAATTTCCCCTACTAATGGACAACAAAGGATATTTCTATATTGCACCTAACCCCTGATTTTAAGTAATTTCATCAATCACAGTGTAAGGACAATTGAAAAAAACATCTGAAGCCTAAAATAATCCAAACATAACACTCATGCCCATGACAAGAAGATAAAAATTTCTGACTGGAGCTGTTGGTACTTAAAGAGATGCTCTTGGTGGTATGTGTTCATCAGTGATCCATCACAGGATGATTTCCTACTTTCTTTTGTGTGCATTATGGCCTTGAATGTTCAATGGTCAGCTCTTAAAGAAGTAAAGGTCATGCTCTGTGCATAGGAAGTGTACAGCTACTATCAATCTGTTTCCCAGGCTCTGCATCAGAAAGGAGCTAGAGGTGGTGGGCGGGGTAAAAAGTTTACTGCACTGTAGGTGCCAAACAGTACATTCAATACCTTCACACCCCACCGCCACCCCCATCTACATAACAATGGCCCCTGCTTGTTGACTTGGTAAGTTCCACTTCCACAGATGTAGTGTTGTTGTCATTTATCATTGCTTTTTTGTCACTTTGTCAGCCCTCCTATTTCCTTACACTTTACCAGCTCTGCTGTTTGATTCAGGAGGAAGAGAGAACTGTTCGATGGAGGGCGGACTGAGGAGGAGGTGGAGTGGAGAAAGAGGGGGGGTGACACATTGAGTTTGCCAGCTCAGGCAGAACGATTGACAGGAAGCCAGGAAGGAAGACAAGCTCCTACCCATGCAGTGCCATTGTTTGTGTGATGTGACTTGAAGCAGCCAAATGTGACTGATGGTGGGCTCCTCAGCTGCTCTGACCCACTTCTCAAAGCGTCACCAAACACATGGCCTGCTGCAGATGGATAGCACAAAAGGAGGAGCTCAGCAATGCTGCAATGTTTAAGTTTTATTCTGAACAGTTTAGTCAGTAGTTCACATCTCAGTCTTCCAGATTACTGGATTCGATTCATGTGGGTTCAATATTTCACTTTTGGATCACTCAAGTTAACTTTCAGCAACAGTTTTAAAATTGTATTTTAATAAGATACATTATTTTGCAGCTCAGTTTTTTTCTCATAATATGTACTTAAAACTAAATGTGTGTATGATTATTCTCGTTCTGATTTATTTCTCTTTTTCTTTAGACTGAACTTCTTCCTCTGAGAAAAGTTAGTTTTATGAAGTTACAGAAACATTCTAAACTTCCCTCTCCTTTGATTTGTTTCTGGTCGAGACTGCATATGCTAGGCTTGCACACTCCTGCCGCCACATTGCCTAAAATGAGTCGAAGTAAAGCCAAGACTTGATGTGATGGTTTAACCCTGAACTTGCAATATTCAGAAAAGAAGTTCAGTTTTAAATTCTGTTTATTTATGAGACAGATACTTTGCAAATGTCATGTCAGGTCACTTCTTAGAACAAACATTCATCTAGTCACAAATACTATGACAAGGATATGTCTTATCCTTGCAGGGTCACATGGGGCCTGATGCCTGTCTCCAGCTGTCATTGGGCCAGAGGTGGGGTATGCCCTGGACAGGTCACCAGTCAATCACAGACAAACACAGGACAAGCAACCATGCACACAGTCATACCTAAGAGACCAATTAACCTAACAGTCATGTTTTTGGACTGTGGGAGGAAGCTGGAGTACCTGGAGAGAACCCACACATGCACGGGGAGAATCATATTTTCATCTTCAAATTTAAATTCATTTCAGCCCTGAATTTAAAAACAATAAGTCAAATTCATTTGATTTAAAAAGTTCATTAAGTCCCTGAATATGCAGAAATAGCTTATCCTGAGCAAGAATGTGGTGGCAGTGGAGAAAAACCACTTACGTTTAAAAGAGAAAATAACCTACAGCAGAACCCGGCTCAGTATGACCCAACTGGTTCTCAGAGGAGAGGAAAAAGACACAGAAAAAACAAACAAACAAACAAACACAGAAGCACTGAGCCAGGGATACTTTCCTTGGAAAGAATGAACTAGAATTCCTATTAAATTCACATATCCATGGTGCTGATCAGACCTTAATTTGCACCTCTGTAAGTTTGTATTTTAGTGAATGAGTTGCACACACAAAACTGTACCATCCTGTACTGTTTGAATGTGCACAGTAGAGATCAAATTGTTAAGGAATGAACTGTCATTTTACACTTATCAAAAACATAAAATCAAAAACATTTTAAATTTCTTTTGACCAGAGGATATCGGGTGAAGGAGATCAACCAGCACCTGGGACCAACTGGCCAATGAATACCTCAACACCTGTACCTGATATAGGTGTTACAGCAGGTTCAGCACTTTGACGCCAGGAATCATTATTATTATTATTAACTAACCTGCTAGCACGTCCAGCTTGATTTGAATAGGTTGCTGCAAAAATGCAGCAGTCTCTTGCTTGCGGCTGTACATGCTGTGTGTTAACTTGAAGCAGGAAATACCCTCTCCTGATATCCAGGAGCTAAACATAAGCAGAACAAAGCAGTGGTAAAGATGTTTGCTGCATGACATCTAAAAGCCGGGCCCTGCTGCCTGCTTTTCCAAACACCTAAATTGCTGCTCATCAGCACTTTTATCTGGGTTATTCACTGTCATACTGGTAGAAAATTGACACATTTAGAGACTAAATGAGTAGATACAAAGCAGGTGTGCTGATTAGGAAATTGCAAGCAGGTGTTTAGGGACAACAGAAAAGACCAACAGAGACAGTCTTAGGAAATGCCATGCAGTCAGAATTTGAACATAAAGAAACAAACATAATCAGATCATAAAAACAAAAACCTTGAGGAGCATAAAATTTATCTTCAAGATCATCTGGTAAGTGTTTGAAGATTACAATGCTGATTTAATCTATGTCATAATGCTTGCTGACAGTGCTGTGCAAACGTATTCAAACTCCTTGAAGCTTTACACATTTTGCAACATCAAAACATCAAACTTAAATATTTTTCAATGGAATTTAATGTTGAATGCCAACACAAAGCAGTGAATAGATGTAAAGTGCAAGGAAAATGCTTGGTTTTTAACATATCCACAAAAAAACTTTGTAAAGGAAAGTGTGCTTTAGTTAGTCTCCCAATTGTTGACATTTTGAGGAAGCAGCTTTTGCTGCAGTTACAGCCGCAAGTCTTTGGTGTGTGTCTCTACTCACATTGCACATCTAGAGAGTATAAGCTCTGTCAAATATTGTTTGCAAGGTAGCTCAAGCTCAGTCAGATTGCATGCCACAATAGTCTTGACTTTGACTAGGCCATTCTAACACATGGAAAGGTTTTCCTCCAAGACTGCCTTTTTTCCAGCATATGTGTCATGCCTTAAATCTTAATTTTTCACCACACATATTTTTTTGGTCTCTGACCAGAATGTTTTCTCCCATGTTTGCTGTGTCCCTTACAGAGTTTATGGTACTGGACTTCATAAAGTGTGTTTTTTTTTTTTTTTTTTTCGGCACTCTTCCGTAATGACCGGATTTTTCCACCTGGCCTGCAGGGCCCTGTCCCAATACCCGCACTTCCACCATTGTGTCCCTGAATTGCGTGTTCCCGTTGATGGGTTCGAGGGTGTAGTGTGTCCCAATTCTCCAGAGTGGTCCTTAGCCCCACCCCCTTTGTGCCCCACATCCGCCATTCGGCGAAACCCGCATCTAAGCGGACTTCGTCGAAGTATATTACCCACAATTCACTGCTGCAGATGACGTTCTGAGCATAACCAATCACAACCATCAACGTGATCAACCATCAAATCAGAATAATAAGAACTGCGTAAACTTTAGACAGCAAGCCAACAAATATTTTTTATTACTGGTTTTCCAGGCTCAACATTGTAAGATACCAGTGGCTTCAGAGTGAGTCTGGGCAGTCAGTAGGCTACTTTCCATGCCTGAGCCATTAGTTTAAGTGAATAGCTATGTCTTAGCTCAAAGTGTGGCCCTGAACTGTTTCTGTGTGGCCCCCGATTGCAATTCAAGAAAATTTGGGAGCTATTTGCCCCTGGTTAAAACTGAATCAAACCTTGCAGACAGAGTTCTCCTGTTGTTTTTTTCCAGTGCCCAACCAACTCCTGTCAGGGATCTGCTCTCCATAAGAAACAACTCACAATCAGGAATATCATTATAAATTCAAATGTAAAACACTTATATACGTGGTGGCCCATCGTGCTCCTAGACAACTGAGTTACTGGGTTTCTGAGGCTACAGAGCGTGCTGCCACTGAGAGCAGTGGTTTATATTTTTGAGCAGCCGTCCTGATTTGGGGGATTCGTTTGCAAAGCGACGTGTTTCTGGTTTAGTTACACCTGTTGAGGATTTAAAAACAGACAAGAAATTGATTCCAGACATTTCATTCCATGCTTCTTTGTTCTTTCCAGACACCTTTCAACATCTCTGGAGTAGCGCGGAGAATGTTTGTGCTCATGGGAATCCAACTGGGCTCTAAGGTAATTTTAAATGATTTTGCTAGATTTCCAGGAAAGTTTGAACTAAATTGTTGAACTATTTTGAAGCTTCTGAACAAGATTTCTGAAATAAAGAGAACTGTTGTCTGTGTACCCAGGGTGTCATGAAACAGTTTGCCAGGACCTCCACCTGGACTACAGCAGGAAGATGAACACTCCTGGCCCCCATCTGCCCACCAGTTCACCACTGGAACGTTTCTCTGGCCCTGTCGTTCTCTTGGCCTCATCTTCTCCGACTGATGATCAGCCAGATAACATTATCTCTGGACCAATCTGGTGCCTGGATCCATACCCCATCCCACAGGTAGCCTTTCCAGCAGATGAGCTGGTACAAAGAAAGCTGCTTTTATTAAGAGCCAACCAATAGGAGAGCAGAGATGTGGTCCAGCAGTAATATGGGGCCAACCTGTGTTTTCTGTTTGAGGTAATTCTGACTGAGGTTAGTAGGTTTGTTTATAAAAAGCTGCTGAGCAAAAGTTGACTTAAGTTTTTTTGATTTGTTGCAACACAAAAAACTCTTTCTGCTTAAAAGTTAGACTTTTGTTGAATTATTGGAAATATTTGTTCCTTTCACTATGTGGAAACTATAAATATGCTTGAGTACACCACATCTCAGTGTAACCTTGTTTTTGTGTGTCTTAAATAAGGTGGTTCTTAAAATGATGGCAGTTTAAAAGAAAACAGTTTTTCTCCTGCAGCTGCTGACTTTAGATTTGCAGAGACATCATACCAAAAAACAAAGGATGACTACTTTTATTTCAAATATGATTCAGGATTCAATTAGACAAAAGTATTCTATGTAATTCAGTTGGAAGATAATGCATGTTCGTATTATTCCTGCATCCTCAGGGCTCAGCATGTTAGATGTGGAAATTGATAAGAGGACAGTTAGAAATAGTCAAAACAAATATAGCTTGTTAGGAAAGATTTTATATGGAAACTGACAAGTTATAGCTGCTGAAAAGGCCACAGAATCTTTGGGTATACTTAATTTTTACCACACGGATTTCCATTTTGGCTCCAGCTTTCTGCAGTAAACAATGATGGTGTTTGTCCTTCATGAAACCCTTTAACTAATGACCATGTGAGCTTTTAGCTTGTCTTCAGAGAACTTTGTCCCTTCTTGACACTTTTGGAAACATTCCCTTCGCTTTGCATTGATGAACTCTCTTTCACCCTTTGCAGTGTGTGTGTGTGTGTATATAGATAGATATAGTTTTCCTTGTGATCTTGCCTGATTTTCTGACCAGCAGGTTCTGGTCAGGTCTATTCTACCATGTAGACAGTTATTGTATCAGCTAGAAACCCCATTTGACACACATGCTTCCACTTTTCTGTTTGCCTCCCACTAAATTCTGCTTAATTCCTACAATTTTGGTTTCATCAGGCTGCATTTCATGCTGCAGGGCACAGGTAATGCAAAGCATTTCCCCCTCTGGCTTTTAGGTCCAAGCTTTGGTTGCTAGGAAGTAGAGGAGCCTCAATTGCAGCCATTTCATTGCCAGTGTACAGAGAGGTCCTATTACCGCTGTTTAGGTCAGGGCAATTGGTGTCATTATAGGCAGCCAACTTCCCTCCACCGAAGTAATGAATTAGCCCAAGCTATTTCGGCTGTATGATTGCTGTTGCCAGGGGAGATGAGTTTGAAGTGGGGGGATAATTATGGTATGTATCCCTGAGCGGATGTGTGTACTGCAGTGGACCAGCCACGGGGGCGGTTTCCACACTGGTGTAATGGCTTAATGTAGCCGCTGACAGGCAGCTGGGCAACATGGAAAGGTGCTACTGTGCTCTGCTTGTGGACTGTGACTGACATGTTGAACCATGCCAACCTGTTTCAGCCCCGTGGCTCATTTACTTCAAATGGCTCAATCCAACTTCCAACGGTCGTTTTTGCTCAGAAAGGCACAAAGGGAAGAATAAAGACTGAATATAATTGTTTACAGTACCTTTTTTAGGGTAATTTATTTGGTAATTGAGGGTAACTTTATTTTATCGGGTAACAATAAATTTGGCTCAAATTTAATTAGGAGCTCCAATTCTCTGTAAGCTGTTGAGGGAGGCAAGGAAGCTATTAACTCCTGGAACCTTTATAAATTAGCCCTAAAATAAAAGAATAGATCACTTTGCTTGTGTGAATCATTTGTAAACCAGGAGCTTTTATTCTTTTCATCAACTTCTGAGGATGGGGTAAAATAAAAAGTTCCACATGTTGCTTGATTGACTTTATTGAATTAAAGGCGTAACAGATGGCTTGTGGCTCAGGCAGGCAACAAAGTGGACAAGGCATGGCACCTTTTTAATATAGATTACAAGATGAGTGGAATGAAGGGTGGAGTAAAGTGAACTCATTATCAGGTTCTATAAACCAGCTAGAGATGATTTTAGCTTTTTGACATGGTGTATTATCCTGCTAGAAGTAGCCAGATGGGTACACCATGGTTACAAAGTGATGGACACCATTACATTACATCATTACACCATCACCAGCCTGGAGCACTGATGCAGGGCAGGATGAATCCATGCTTTCATCGTGTTTACACCAAATTCTGACCTAATTATGTGGATTTTGCCGCTGAACTTTAAGACCCATTGGAGCAGGAAATATTTTTCCAATCTGTTGCTCATTTTGGTAAATTTTAGCCTCAGTTTCCTAGTGTCAGGTGGCACTAGGTGTGGCCTTCTGCTTTTGTATCCCTTCAGCTTTAAGGTTTGTCGTGTTAAGCACTTACTGATCTGCATACTGTGGTTGTGACAAATGGACATTACAGGTGTTACTGTGTCCTTTGTATCATTTTAAATGGTCTGACTTTTCTCCTGACATCAACAATGCACTATTGTGAACCCCACAGATGGTTGTTTAAAAAAAATAAATAATAATAATAATAATAATCCCAGCAGGTCAGGAGCTTCTGAATAATCGGGTCACTGACAACCATTCCACCTATAGTCATTTGTATCCGCTTAGTTCCCCATTCTGATGTTTGCTTTGAATTTCAGCAACTTTTCTTGTACAACATCTAGTCTTAAATATCGGAGTTGCTGCAATGTGAGGAGTCGGCTAGGCTAGGTGAGAGTATATACTCAAGCATACACACACATAAATTAATAAATAAACCAACTTGATACTTAAAACTTGACCAGTCATTAACCCTTTGTAGACTGTTGTTGGAAAATTAACCTCCAACTACCACATAGCCAAGGTGAAGTATGTATACCACTAATGCCTGGTGATGTCTATTCTACTTACATCAAGGGGTACGTTGAAGGCACATTGCCACCATCTAACAGTCAGTTATGTCCATTATGCCTAATTTTGGTAATGGCGGGGTTTTCATTGATGTCACTCTAGTCGCCGGTCCGCCATCCTGGGTCTCTCCGTATCGCTTCACGCATTTCCCAATATTGCAACATTGCATACTTTTTCGACCATGGATAAGTATCAAGTCGTTACAGCCTCCTGATAAGGCCATATACCTTCAAGAAAATTGCGATTATCAACAAGGTGGATCCATATGTACTGCCTATTGGTTTTAGTGCAAATTTGGACAATTGGCTGCTATTTTTTTCTTAGCCACAATATAGGCAAAACTTCATGTTAAGTTCAATATTGCCTTTTATTGGATAATTACATAATGTGTATATTACTACGTAATACATTTACAGCATAACAGTAAAGAAACTGCAGCCTACATCTAGCTGGTTAAGGTGTGAGAGTGCAGCTTACTGAAGTAGGTCACAGCGCTGGGTGGCAGTGCTGAGTGCTAAGAATTAACTGATCAGCTCACAGTCTTGGCAGACTACTTTCCAGAATAATAATAATACATGTAGATGAACATTATTTATTTATCTGTTACTAAATGTGCACTGCACACTCGGGCGTAAGTGAGGTTCAAGCCGCCTAAATCCGCCTTGGATATCCGATTCAGCTGCAGTAGTCGACGTTGTGTCCTCGGTGTTTTTTGTTTTCTCACACTGATTTTCTATCACGGCTGGCAGACGTTAGAATAAACGTTGGTCTTGACCACCACGCGCAGCACATACACACCCATAGTTAAATGAATGGTCTGGAGTTTTGTTTCACTGATCACGCTAAAACAACGAAAACAGGCTGCAGCTGCCACCCAAGATGGCGATCGCGAAGTGCGGTCACGTGACCGTGACGTCATGTGAAAACCCCCCATTTTCACCCTACTTTTCTTTTGGTTCATTATTCAAGTTAATGATCTCTACTTCTTTTATAATTGGCTTGACATCCAAAAGTAAATCTTTTATTTTAACTAATTGTAAATAAATCTAGGCAGTAAGGGCTTAAAGTAGGCGTTGTTGGGTACTTAATATGCGCATTTCTGACATAACAATAATAAAAAAATAATAATGATTGGCATTCATGCTTTGACTAATTTGTTTAAGGATGCTTGAAGGCCAGAAACCTGGAGAAGGCAGCTCACAACAAAAATAGAAGTGTGATGCATCCTCGTGGCTTTAAGAGTTGGGCAGAGGGGGGCTGGGTTGTTTTCTGAATGGGATGTCTAGCGCTACAATAGGAAGCATGCCAAAATAAAAGGCTTCACCAAACAAAGAGACCGACAGGAAATAATGCTGGTTGAGGCTTGTTGGACCATCTATGGGCTCCTTTCCAAGCCCCTGCAACCAGCTATAAGTCTCTTTATAGGGAGAGCTCTGAACAGGAGGCCCCCGTAAGGGGCAGGAACTTTTAAATTTCTGCTTGAATGCGACCTTAGCCCAAGGCTGAGTTCAGAGTACCCTTTCCAGTCATTTCACTTAACTACATTGTGTGTTTGATAGGCTGGCAGTGGAACTCAAGACCCAAGATGATTTTCAGGCTTTTCTTTTTAAGGAGTCCTGTTTGAGGCAGGAGAAATCCACCAAACCTTCCAACTCGGACTGTTTGTGCACATTCAATTTCTGGCTCTCAAGCATTCCCTTTGCTTTCTTTCTCCATCCTGTAGATCATATATTATGTCAGCATGAGGAGGGAGGGAAAGTGATTATTTTACAATACAAACACCATGTGCCTGATTAATCCACATGACTGTCATTCTGCTCCTCTCTGCAGTTTACTGTTCCAATCATTCAAGTAAAATGCTCCCATCTTTGGCAATCAGGCATTTGTTACAACCTAAATGGTCTCACTTGTTTACTCAAGTTCATTTTAAGATACATTTTGTTTTGGTTAGGAATATAAAATCCTTCTCATCTATGTTCACTATATCAATCCATTAAAAGAGTTGGAGCCTCTTTGCACAGATGTCCAGCTTCATCTTCCAAACCCTATTGGAATTGAACCAAGTCTTCTTACGGCCTCATCATATCACAATCCAACAAAGGTTTTGATCAGCAGATGAAAGAAATTTTGTCGACTTAAAGAAAAAAAAGAAACAAAAAGCTTGCAGCCTCATGCTGTGACAAAGGTAACTCAAGTTTTCAGCTGCAGAAAGGCCCATTTGCAGAGCAGCTGCATATCTTACCACAGATCAGCGCTTAGCCAAACTTTCATCCTGTCTCTGCTGGTATAAGCCACTACTGGTGGGGTCCTGCCAAATGGCACCAGAAGACAGTGCTGGAGCCTTCACACTGCCACCTGCTGGTTCTGGATTTTGTGAGTCTTTATGGTGCCTTGCAAAAGTTTTACACCCTTTGAAGTTTGTCCCTTTAAAAAAAACTTCAATGTATTTTACTGGGATTTTCTGCTGTCGGGATTTTCTGTGATGGACCAACTCAGTAATGCATAACTGTGAAGCGGAAAGAAAATTATGCATGGTTTTCAAAAGTATTTGCACATTAAAATC
Organism: Girardinichthys multiradiatus; assembly: GCF_021462225.1. Taxonomy (NCBI): domain Eukaryota; kingdom Metazoa; phylum Chordata; class Actinopteri; order Cyprinodontiformes; family Goodeidae; genus Girardinichthys; species Girardinichthys multiradiatus. The sequence continues at coordinate 44,628,549 of NC_061815.1, read as the reverse complement.
TGAAAACTGGTGTGCATTTGTATTTATCCCCATTTACTTTTTCCCCCCAAAAATAAAATCCAGTGCCTACAGTTGACTTCAGAAGACACTTAATAGTAAATGGAGTCCACCTCTCTGGAGTTTTTCATAAAATCTTCTGCTCTCTGAAGGCCTCGGGTTTATTGGAGAACATTAGGAAACAAAAGGCATCATGAAGACCAAAGAACACGCCAGATGGGTCAGGGAGAATGTTGTGGAGATGTTTAAAGCAGAGGTAGGTTCTTAATTAATATCTCAAGTGTTGAACACCTTATGGAATATTGTTCTATCCATCATCTGAAAATGAAGAGTATGGCACAACTTCAAACTTGACAATACATGGATGTCCATTTAAGCTGATATGTAAGGCAAGGAGAGCATTTATTATCCAAGAGATCCACGGTAACTCTGGAGGAATTGCATGGATCCACAGTTCAGGTGGGAGAATCTGTTGACAGGACAACTATTAGTCATGCATTACACAAACCTGTCCTATAATAGAGTTGCAAGAAGACTGTTGAAAGCCAGAAGAAGTGCTATCTGTATTTTGCCACAAGCCACATGTGGAGCACAGCATGATGTGGAAGACGATGCTATAGTCAGATGAAAATTTTAATATTTGGCCTCTATGCAAAATGTTGTGTATACAAAACAAATGTTCAGGATGAACACACCATCCTCATGGGAAAACATGTAGGTGGCAGAATCATGGTGTGGGGTGCTTTTCTTCAGAAGGGACAGAGAAGCTAAATGGAGCTAAATACAGGGAATTTCTGAAAGAAAACCTGTAGGAGGATACAAAAGACTTGAGACTGGGGCAGAGTTTGACTTTCCAGTAAAGACGTTGACCTTAAACATCCAGCAATAGCTACAATAAAAAGGTTCAGGTCAAAGCATATTAATGTGTTAGAATGGCCCAGCCAAAGTTCAAACCTAAACCCAACTGGGATTTTGAGGCGATCTCCATCCAATCTAATTAAGCTGGAGCTATTTTGGAAAGAAGACTGAGCAATAATGTCAGTTTCCAGATGTGTAAAGATCGTAAAGAAGTTACCCCAAATAACTGCAGCATCAGGTGGTTTGACAAGGCTTCAGATTTTTCTTTGTATATAAAAATAAAACCATGTATCATTTGTCTTTCTATTCACACTAGTACACAACTTTGTGGTCATCTGGCTCCCAGTAAAATGCACGAATGTTTGTGGTCACATGACAAAATTTGAAAAAGAAGGCATGAATACTTCTGCAAGACTCTACCTACTCTAGGGTGCTCATTTACATCATTTTTGTAAGCTTTTTGTTTTGCAACCAAATTGCAGCACATCTTGCATGGCTATTGGCATATTTAATTTTTATCAGGAGTTGCGAGTAGCTGACTTATAAATGTCCAGTGGTGATTTCTTTTTAATTTAAAATTAGAATCTCTTTTATGGCACATTAGAGCTATTGGACAGTTCTATAGCTGAGAAGTTGCATGTGTACTTTACTGTAGTGAAATGGCAGTTTAAAGAGAATGGGTTTCCATGTCAGTACAGCAAAAGGAAAAACTCTTGCTTTTAGAATACGTATTAGGGAAAGCAGCAGCCAGGTGCTGCTAATCAAATGCACTAGATCAGTTCATTAATCATTTGTTTGACCACAAGGACAAAAGCAAAAGCTTGCAGGTTTCTCTCAACAGAGTGGAAAGACATCATCAATGACAATAGACAAAAAAAAAATCCTTGATACCCATGAGTTGGAGAAGGGTTATAAATTAATTCCAAACAACATAAAGTCCATTATTCTACTGTGAGACAGGTTATTCACAGGGATAATTGGAGAAAGACTGAACATGTACAGTGTATTTAAAAAGGTTGCATCTAATAGGAATGTTGCAGGTTTGGAAAATTACATGTGAGTGAAGGACAAGGCTTCTAGAGCAATGTCTTTTGGACACATGAAAAAGTAGGTATCTCTGATTTGGGCTTGTTCTGCACCCACAGAAGCAGGGCATTATGTGATCATTGAGTTTACCATGAGCCGTTTACCAAAGAATTATGTAGTGAAATATGAGGCCAGCTTGTGCCAACCTGACACATAAACGAGGACAATGATTCAACACAAAACAAATCTGGTCCACTCATCTGTAGAGAACATTACAATCTAAATGGAACAATCTTTTAAATCATGGGGTATCATTGTTTTTGTCCATCACTGTCGTTAAAATTTCCAGGACTGTACAATTGAGTATTTATTTTATTTGTAACTTGAGTGGTGTGAACATCAAATCCCAACACAATATCACCAGCAAATCATTCAAACTGGACTCTTTGTTGCATTTTCAGGGCTACAGCCTGTAAATATACAGAGTTTGACCATTGGAGAGGAGAGGATGTTAGTATGACAGCTTGATGGACTCCCAACCAGATGATGTTGTCTTATTTAACATTAACTTGTAGAATAATCCATGTTGCTTATGTTGCTCTGAAGTGCTGCAGCAATTAGTACAGCCACTTACTGCATGATAGTTATGCAGCATGTCTAAGTGGTTATAGAAAATTAGAAAGAAAGAACAGCATAAGTGTGTTTGTAGATGTAAACTTAAAACCTCAAAGGACAATTTTAAACCAACACTTTTCAGTTTCAAAAGACTGCTTCGGTAAATGTTTGTTGCGACGAGTGAAATATGTTTGAGCATCACCAGTAAACAATTAAGCTTTTCGATGCAGAAAACAAAAGTTTCCCATGAGTTATTGGACCTCATAATGCTGCGTGGTATTCAGGAAGGGAACAATCAATTCCCATAATCAAACTAGAAGAGGATTACTCAATTCCATTCAAATCATCATGAAGCATAAATATTACCCAACTTGTTTCTAATGTCTACAGAAACACTACAAAAATAAATCTGTCTCCACTGACATGGCGGTAGTTATTACTTTCAGAATGAAATTGGTTTATTTCTCTGAGAAAAGACATCACTCAGCATTTGGTTTACATGGGGCACAACACTGGAAAATCAATATAAATTTTAAAATCAGATGTTTAAGATGGTCACCATAAGGGACTTTTTTTTTCCTGTCTTTTGGCTGCTATCATAGAGATATCACAGAGGATGTTCTGCTTCTGGCTCGCTTTTCCAAAAATACTCTTCTGTCACACCAGCCCTCTGTACTTTATCGGAGGTTCAAAGTATAAAGAGGAAAAAACGAGCATGTGCACTTTCTGACCCAAATGAACATTGTCCTCCTCACACAAATAAGATGGTAGCGAAAACCTCTGGTAATGTTCAAACATGTGCGATCACTTTAAGCCTCTCTGGACAATATTATCTAAACCCCTTCTGAATGATATTAAATGAGTAAAGCCTTTGAGTTTTGTTATGTATGCATGCAGTTGCAAAATGTGTTGGGACAGATTTTAGGCAATTTAAAGACTTGGTAGAATTGTGAATCTTTCATAACAAAGGTTGAGATTGTGGACATTTACAATGCCAGGCAACAATAATTATACCCCTTGGATGTTTTCACATTTTGAAACATTACAACCACAAACCTCTTTTTATTTATTGCTATTTTAATGGGATTTTATGTGATTGATCACCACCAAGTAGAAGATTAATGTCAACTGGAAGGAAAATGATGCAATGCTTTAAAAACGTTTTACACATCAAAAATCTTTTGAGTTGTGTGACTGAATGCTTTGTAGAACCACATCTTCATCTAACTGCAGCTGCAAGTCTTCTAGGTTGTCTAGCGGTATTGCACATTTAGAGACTGACATGTTTGCCTATTTCTTTGCAAAATGGCTCAAGCTCAGTGAGATTGCAAGTATGATTTTGTTTAATAGTACATGGTAAAATACATTTCCTCCAAATGCTTTCTGTACACACTTGAAGATTTTAGTGACACAAATTAACTTTACATGTTTTTGGACTCTAGGAGTAAAGTGACTAGCATGAATCTAGGGTGGAAAAATGCTACTTAGCTCTTACTGTATTGCTCTCATTCAACTTGGTTTTCTTCCTGCTCCACTCGACCTATCCTTTTAGTTATTTGACACTACAGGAGACGCCAGGCATTCAGGGCATTCTTTGTCCCTGGAGAGGAATGGGGGAGAAGGGGGGTGAGATGGCAACAAGGTGGGGCGCAGGAGGTGAGACAATGTGAGGGGTTCCACTCTGTTCAGTCTCAAGAAGAGCCACTTTACAGACACACACACACACACACACACACACATCCATGTTTTACTATCTTTATGAGGACCTTTCGGTTACTTCCATTGACTTCCATTCATTTTCCTTGATTTTTAGTGCCTAACCCTGACCCTAACACTAACCCTAACCCTAACCAGTTAATACCTCACCCTAACAATAACTCAATTCATACCCTAGTCCTAAACCGAACCCCTGTCCCAAGAACGGAATTTTAAAAAGTGAGGACCAGGAAAATGTCCTCAGTTTGTCAAAATGTCCTCACTTTGCGATAAAAATACGAAAAATGGTTCTCACTCAGCAACAAGTACAAGAACACACACACACTTTATGCCCAGCTCACGGAAGAGGTGGTGTTGAAGGCAGCTGGCCAGTATAGATTTGGAGGAGAGGAAAATAGAAACTGCACCACTCCACCGCCAGCCGCCATCCAAACCCCCGCCCCTTTCAAAGGTTCAGAGATGCAAGGATGACCCATTTTTTTCATTTGAGGACACTAAAAAAAGCACTCCTGTTCATGAACCCACCTACTGTATCCATGCTTACCTTCCCTTATGCAAGTTTAACCATAATGTGATGGTGTTCCTACAGCTTTTTCATTTCAGAAGTCCATGCTTTTCCAGACTCCTGGAGGAGTTGACAGGAATGGGGTGGCCAGAAGAACTCCAGCTTCTGTTGTTTCAGAAACAAATACTCCGGCATAGATAATTAGTAGTGGATATGGAAGGACTTTCGGTTTAGTCTATCAGCATGGAAGAGGTTTTTAAGGTAGGTTAAAGCTCCTTCCTTGCGACATGGGACCATGGATGGATGAGATTCACACCGGGATGCTGAAGCCTCTGGACCTGGTTGGGCTGTTCTAGTTGACACATCTCTTCAGTATCTCTTGGAGGACAGAATATGTCCTCCAACTATGAAAGGGTCACAATTTCTTGGGGCTTGCAATTCAATTAAGTTTTTTTTGTTTTGAATTCGCATTTTACTGTTTCTCTTTATGTAATGCTGTTTATTTTATTTTATTCCTTTTAATGTATTTCGTGTCTCAAATGTAATTTTCTACACCCGTTTCCTTTATTCTACTGTAAAGCACTTTGTATATTAATGATGCTATACACTTAGCTTAGATATGTTCCACAGCATCAGCATATAGGTTTTACAATAGAGCCATCTCTTTATATCTGGAGGGCTGTTAGCAGCAAGCTTTGGTTAAAAGTTGGCCAAAATCAAACATGTGCAGGCCTCTTATGGGTTTATGGGCTACAATCCAGCCAGTGTCCAAGATGTGCATTCTATGCGTCGGTCGGCTAGCTATTTCTTACAAGATGCTCATACAGCTCCTCCCTCATACCAAGTAGCTTCTTTTATACATCGCTGAAGGTTACCTTTTTCTCAACCAAAAATTAACAGGTGCAAACCTGTGCTCAGCAATTCTTAACTAAAATTAAATATGAAATATCAGCAGATGTTTGTAGTTGTCAGCCGTTTAATATGTGAACTGCAAAATGAAATGCCAAAAAGTAAATTGAGGAAAGAAGGCGTCACCTTTTTCGTTACCCGGTGGACTACCAAAGCAACGTCTTTCCATGAAATAACAGCTTTGTTTAGAATATTCACCTAAAGACTTGATATGTTAGATGAAGAAACGGCTCGCATTGGGGTTGCCATGTCCAAGTTACAAGTAAACCTCAGAGGCAATGAGTGAAAAAAGATCTGGTGATACAAACTCATTTTGGGAAATTCAGATCATTAAGAGAGAATACATTTTGGAAATATATATGTTTTCCATACTTAGGTGGGAAATACTGGGATCAAATTCCATGTTTCGCCATAGTATGCAATACTGCATGGCTCAATGAAGTAGAAACACATGAAATCTGTGAATTTATTTATTTATTTTTGACGTGTCTTGTTGGGGCATTTTAAGCATACCATATGGAGCAGATGGTTGCCTACATGTGCCAGGGTGGTTTTGCTCTACAAAAAGAATATCTTGACAGTATCCTAATTGCATGATTAACTTTATTAACTCTGGATTCAATCCATCATAAGAGTAGGCAGGCCACATTGAAGTTATAGTATCCTGTGTTTGTATGACCTTTAACGATTTGAGTAATTGTGTGTGAGTGAGTATATGTTTAGAAGTACAGTACAGTATGTGTTTGTGTTGGGTGTCTGTCGGTCTGCCTGTCTGTCTGTCTGTCTGTCGTGGGCACCAGAATGAATCCCCCCTTGGGGCCAGTTCCCCAACTCACCCCATTCTGTGAGTTTTAAACAAACGATGAGAACAGAAATGGTTTCTGGGACTAATTGGTGAATTTGTCTCAGAAAAATGTGAAAACTTGTTCTTGATTAACTTAATTTATTGGATTGACAGGAAGCTACAGTAGCACAGCATGGTGCAAAGTTAATCAGTAGTTTTCACAATATAAAGTAAAAACATTAATAATTTCTTTATTGCATTCTTTCTTTTTCTCTTTTCCAATATGTCTGGGACTGTTAATGATCTCCAGAGCAGTGGGTTTCTTAGTAATGACATGGTGGCCGTCTTGACTTTTTACACAGCTGTCTGTATTAAAGTAGTGCAATTTGTCTCTATATATTAAACAGGGAAGGGGAAAGATGTCTAGAATTATTATAGAAAAGCAAAAGCAGAAATTAAGAAATCTTTCTGAAAAGAGGAAAATGCTCAAATAGATGACACAAATGTGCATGTAGAATGTAAAAATACTCCTGCATTAAATAATGCCACCTCTAATGGTCTTTTAAAGACATGCTTTGAACAGCAATCATGAATGTAGGCTACGTCAACCAGCCACAGCCTCAACCGAGTCATTCAGTGTTTCTTTGTGGTTTCAAAATTACATCTGCAGCCAGAAAAACAGAATAACTAGTTTTTAATCTGATCTGAATATTAACATTTTTCCAGACTGGTGCAGTGCTGCTGAGTTTTAACTACAGAAAGAAGAATCATAGCTACTAAATTTGGTTTTCCTAAAAGGAATAATTTGCAATGTTGCAAATTATTCATTAAATAATTAAATGCATTAAACAATAAGATGTTTCTTGGGAGTCAAAATATAAAATGGTAATAAGCCTTTCTCCATATTCACCAATACCTTGCTGATGTTTTACTCTTAATCTGATGGCAGTTATGTTTGAACAGATTTAATATTGATTCATAAAGGGCAACACACCTTGCTTTTGAGTTAAACTCAAAAGCTTAACTCAAAAACTTAAGGTTTTGAGTTAATTATTTCTCATAACAAACATAGCGGCTGGCGGTGTTCTAAAAATTATTTGCTGTCTACACGAGGCAGCACATCTTTCCCCAAACACTTTAACACTGGAATGATCCTAGAGGCTATGTTGTCTGGGGCTTAAATGCCCCTGGTAGGGTCTCCCATGGCAAACAGGCTCAAGGTGATGGGTCAGACAAAGAGCAGTTCAAGAATCCTTCATGAGGACTAATATATCGAGTCATGTGACATCCTACCCTTGAGCCAGGCCTGGGGTCAGGACTCACCGGAGAGCGCCTGGTGGCCGGGTTGCTCCTCGTGGGACCCGGCCGGGCCAAGCCTGAACGAGAGACGCGAGGCCATCCCCCAGTGGACCCACCACTTGCAGGGGGAACCGTGAGGGACCAGTGCAAAGAGGATTGGGCGGCGGAAGGTGGAGACCTCAGCGGCCCGATCCCCGGATGCTTAGGCTGGCTCTAGGGACGTGGAAGGTCACCTCGCTGGTGGGGAAGGAGCCTGAGCTTGTGCGGGAGGTCGAGTGATATCGACTAAAAATAGTCGGGCTCGGCTCCACGCACAGCGTGGGCTCTGGAACCCATCTCCTTGAGAGGGGTTGGACTCTCTTCTACTCTGGAGTGGCCCACGGGGAGAGGCGGCGGGCTGGTGTGGGTTTGCTTGTTGCCCCCCAGCTCAGCCTTCTCGTGTTGGGGTTTACCCCAGTGAATAGTGCCCTCCCGGGGACTCCATCATTCTGCTGGGGGACTTCAACGCCCACGTGGAAAACGACAGTGACACCTGGAGAGGCGTGATCGGGAAGAATGGCCTCCTCGATCTGAATCCGAGTGGTGTTTTGTTACTGGAGTTCTGTGCTAGTCATGGATTGTCCATAATGAACACCATGTTCAAACATAAGGGTTTCCATCAGTGCATTTGGCACCAGGACACCCTAGGCAGGAGGTCAATGATCGACTTTGTTGTCATATCATCAGACCTTCGGCCGCATGTTTTGGACACTCGGGTGAAGAGAGGGGCTGAGCTGTCCACTGATCACCACCTGGTGGTGAGTTGGATCCGCTGGAGGAGGTGAAAGCCGGACAGACTTGGCAGGCCCAAGTGCATAGTGAGGGTCTGCTGGGAACGCCTGGCGGAGGCTTCGGCCAGGGATGTATTCAACTCCCACTTCCGGAAGATCTTTGACCAGATTCCGAGGGATGTTGGAGACATAGAGTCCGAGTGGACCATGTTCTCCGCATCTATTGTCGATGCTGCTGCCCATAGCTGCGGCCGTAAGGTCTGCGGTGCCTGTCATGGCGACAATCCCCGAACCCGGTGGTGGACACCAGCAGTAAGGGATGCTGTCAAGCTGAAGAAGGAGTCCTATCGGCTGTGGTTGGCTTGTGGAACTCCTGAGGCAGCTGACGGGTACCGTGAGGCCAAGCGTGCTGTGGCCCGGGCGGTGGCAGAGGCAAAAAACCGGGTCTGGGAGGAGTTCGGTGAGGCCATGGAGAAGGACTACCGGTTGGCCTCGAAGCGATTCTGGCAAACCGTCCGGCGCCTCAGGAGGGGGAAGCAGTGCTTCGCCAACACTGTTTATAGTGGGGGTAGGAGGCTGTTGACCTCAACTGAGGACATTATCGGGCGGTGGAAGGAGTACTTCGAGGATCTCCTTAATCCTGTCATCACGCATTCCCTGGTGGAAACAGAGGGTGGGGACTCGGGGTTGGACTCTTTCATCACCCAGGCTGAAGTCACCGAGGTGGTTAAAAAGCTCCGCGGTGGCAAGGCTTCGAGGTTGGATGAGATCCGCCCTGAGTACTTCAAATCTCTGGATGTTGTGGGGCTGTCATGGTTGACACGCCTCTTCAACATTGTGTGGTGGTCGGGGACAGTGCCTCTGGACTGGCAGACTGGGGTGGTGGTCCTCCTTCATAAGAAGGGTGACCGGAGGGTGTGTTCCAACTACAGGGGGATCACACTCCTCAGCCTCCCTGGTAAGGCCTAAGCCAGGGTAGTGGAGAGGAGAGCCCGGCCAATAGTCGAACCTCGGCTTCAGGAGGAGCAGTGTGGTTTTCGACCCGGCTGTGGAACACTGGACCACCTCTATACCCTCTATAGGGTACTTGAGGGTTCATGGGAGTTTGCCCAACCAGTCCACATGTGTTTTGTGGACCTGGAGAAAGCATTCGACTGTGTCCCTCGTGATGCCCTGTGGGGGGTGCTCCAGGAGTATGGAATCGGGGGCCCTTTATTAGGGGCCATCCGGTCTCTGTACAAGCGGAGCAGGAGTTTGGTTCGCATTGCCGGCACTAAGTTGGACCTGTTCCCGGTGCATGTTGGACTGCGGCAGGGCTGTCCTTTGTCACCGGTCCTGTTCATAACTTTTATTTCTAGATGCAGACAAGGGCCGGAAGGGGTCTGGTTTGGGGACCAGTGGATTCTGTCTCTTCTTTTTGCAGATGACGTGGTCCTGCTGGCCCCTCTAGCCAAGACCTACAGCATGCGCTGTGGCGGTTCGCAGCCGAGTGTGAAGTGGCTGGGATGAAGATCAGCTCCTCCAAGTCAGAGGCCATGGTACTCGACCGGAAAAGGTTGGCTTGTCCTCTTCAGGTTGGAGGGGAGTTCCTGCCTCAAGTGGAGGAGTTCAAGCATCTCAGGGTCTTGTTCACGAGTGAGGGAAGAATGGAGTGGGACATCGACAAACGGATTGGTGCGGCTGCCGCAGTAATGGGGGGCACTATGCCGGTCCGTTGTGGTGAAGAGAGAGCTGAGGGGAAAAACGAAGCTCTCGATTTACTGGTCAGTCTACGTTCCTACCCTCACCTATGGCCATGAACTTTGAGTCATGACCGAAAAAACGAGATCCTGAATATAAGCGGCTGAAATGAGCTTCCTCCGTAGGGTGGCCGGGCACTCCCTTAGAGATATTGTGAGGAGCTTGGCCATCTGGGAGGGGCTCAGAGTAGAGCCGCTGCTCCTCCACATCGAGAGGAGCCAGTTGAGGTGGCTCGGGCATCTATACCTGGATGCCTCCTGGACGCCTTCCTCGGGAGGTGTTCCAGGCAAGTCCCACCGGGAGGAGGCCCAGGGGATGGCCCAGGACACCCTGGAGGGACTATGTCTGTCGGCTGGCCTGGGAACGCCTCGGGCTCCCCCTGGAGGAGCTGGAGGAGGTGTCTGGGGAGAGGGACGTCTGGGTGTCTCTGCCGAGTCTGCTGCCCCTGCGACCCGGTCCCGGATAAGCGGAAGACTACGAGTAAAGAAGACCATGTTTTTGGAACGGCCCTCACCTCACCACTGTTACGCATACATTTACACTGCGTGCATAAAAGTGCAAGAACCAGCCAGTTTAAATGAGCTTTAACATTCCTGATGAATCATTCTTGTGAACTGGTGCTATATATTGTAAATAAGCTCAGTTGAGTTTAACAATTTTGAGTGTAAACTTCTTATGGGTACTGTAAATGCTGCCTTTTGAGGCTTTTTTTGCTTTGAATTCAGATTTTTTTGCATTTTTTTCTCAGATCTTGAATTTCGTTGGAAATGGCTTTACCATATAATAAGCCAATTTTTGGTGTATTTCACCTGTCTGGTTAAAGGTTTATGTGCATGTGGAGTCATTGGTGTGTTTTCGTATATTTGTGTTAATGAGGTAGAGAGGGAGTGAGTTCTTGAAGCCTATTGATAATAACAACGTTACAACAGGACGCTTGTGGTCCGCTTTCTGCAACAGTTTATTAGGGGGAAGTCTGTAATTACATAGTTTCTGGCTAAACATTAACTAACCCCATACTGCAAGCCTTCACTTCAGCAGGAGCTTGGACTGTAAATCTTAAGGTTTGCACTCAAGGGCTCACTTTGACTGGAAAATGCTGCTACCACAGCAGCAAACAGAGCAAACAAGTTGCCAATGTCTCCTTTCTTTTCAGTGCAAATTATTTAAATTTAAATCACATGGGTCTAGACTTGCTGTGCTTGGGCACTGGTCTTGGGTGCTGCAAGGTTTCCACTTTTATCGCCGTTGTAACATCTTCACAGTTCCAGATGACAAACTAGCACACACCTACTCTACACACATGCAAACACATGCGCATATTCAAATGACCCAGAAGATTGAAGGTCATACAAACACAGGTTTGTATTTTGTTAATGCAACCTGTCAACTGTGATGGCACATGCATCCTTATTTTAACAAAGTAAATCAAATAATTAGGATACCATCTCCAGATGTCTTTTTGTAGAACAAAGTTGTCCTTGTACATGTAGGGAACCAGCTTCTCCCTATGGTATCCCTGAAATACCACAATAAAACATATATGAAAAAAATACAAAATAAAAATAAATCACTTGCGTCTCAGTTAAGAACTAGAGATGCACTAAGCAATATGCTAGTGACCAGAATTGGACTGCTGTTTTAGCTTGATTGGTGACAAGCTGACTAGAAATTTAACTAATTTTCCAACTAGTAAACACACCTACCTGAGTCCTAACAGGTCACAACAACACCCATCGGTATGGACTCTGTTAGTGAGGGAAGAACACTCGGCATTACTTATTATTAGTGAGGTGTTTAAAACAGGGTCGGGGGAGGCAAAGAGATGTTAAGAGCTACTTAATTCTTCAATAGGTTCAGTTCAAAAACAAGCTCAGCATCCTCCTGGATGAGATGGACAAGAAGCTGAGTACAGGGAGCTGGTGGACTGCCTTGTGGCATGGTGTGGAAACAATCATCTCATCTTGAACGTTAATAAAACAAAGGAGATGATTGTAGATTTTAAAAGAAACAGGAATACGTCAAACACAATTTCCATCATGGCAGAAGAAGTGGAGGTGGTGGAGGAGTATAAATACCTCGCTGTTCACCTGGACAACAGACTGGAGTGGAGATGCAACTGTGAAGTCATCTACAAGAAGGGACAGAGCAGATTGTTCTTCTTGAGGAAGCTTAGGTCCTTCAGTGTTTACAGCAAGATGCTGCATATCTTCTATAAGTCTGTTGTGGAGAGTGTGATCTCTTCTGCCATCATCTGCTGGGGTAGCAGCATCAGAGCCAGGGAATTAAAAAAAAGCTCAGCAAGCTAATAAAGAAGTTCTGATTCTGTTCTGGGGACTCCTGGAACCTCTGGAGATCATTGTGCAAAGAAAGATTCTTCATAAAAGGAAGAACATTATGGAGAACCCTGAATATCCTCTTCATGAGACTGTCCTACAACAACAGAGTGTCTTCAATGAGAGGCTTCTTCAGATCTGCTAAGACATACCACTACAGGAGATCCTTCCTGCCCACAGAATCAGAATCAGCTTTATTGCCAAGTTCGTACATACAAACAAGGAATTTGACTCCGGTACACTTTGCTCTTTGGTTTTGTTTTTGCATTACAGAATATACATGTTTACAATGTACAATATACACATATATAAATAAAAAGGTGCATTTGCAACATCTGTATGCTGTTGTTTTCTACTCTATTAAATGTTCAACAGCGAAACAGCCTGGGGAAAGAAACTGTCTCTGTGGCGGCTGGTTTAACGAACAGTGTAGTGGCGGCCTGAAGGTAAAGCTCTGAACAGTTTATGTGCAGGGTGTGTGGGGTCTGCAGAGATTTTAGCAGCTCTTTTCCTGACCCTAGACCTGTATAAGTCCTGGATGGAGGGAAGGTCAGCCCTAATTATTCTCTCTGCATTCCTGATTGTTCGTTGCAGTCTGGACCTGTCCTGTTTTGTGCATGATCCAAACCACACTGAGATGGATGAAGACAGGACAGATTGGATGATGGCAGTGTAGAAGATGACCAGCAGCTCCTGTGGAAGGTTGAACTTCTTGAGTTGCCTCAGGAAGTACAGTCTCTGCTGGGCCTTTTTCGAACAGTGTCTATGTGTGAAGACCATCTCAGGTCCTCAGAGATGGTGGTTCCTAGGAATCTGAAGTGGTCCACGGCCGATACAGTGTTGTTGAGGATGGTCAGGGGGGTGTATGGGGGTGGTGTTCTCCGAAAGTCCACCACCATTTCCACAGTCTTGAGTGGGTTCAGTTCAAGGTAGTTCTGACTACACCAGTGGACCATCCGATCCACCTGCTGTCTGTATGCAGACTCATCACCGTCCTGGATCAGTCCAATGACAGTGGTGTCATCTGCGAACTTCAGGAGTTTCACGGACGAGTCCGATGAGGTGCAGTCATTTGTGTACAGAGAGAAGAGGAGTGGGGATAGAACACATCCCTGGGGGGCACCAGTACTTATTGATCTGGATCAGGAGAAGATGCTTCCCAGTCTCACCTGCTGCTGTCGGTCCGTCAGGAAGCTGTTGATCCACTGACAGGTGGGACGTTGAGCTGGGTGAGCTTCTGGTGGAGGATGTCTGGTATGATGGTGTTGAAGGCCGAGCTGAAGTCTACAAACAGGATCCTGGCGTACGTCCCTGGACGGTCGAGGTTTTGCAGGATAAAGTGTAGACCTAAGTTAACAGCATCATCTGCCGACCTGTTTGCTCGGTAAGCAAATTGCAGGGGGTCCAGCAGGGGGCCTGTGATGTCTTTCAGATGCTTCAACACCAGCCGCTCAAAGGATTTAATGACCACAGACGTCAGGGCTACAGGCCTGTAGTCATTTAATCCTAGGATGGTGGGTTTCTTGGTCACTAGGATGATGGTGGATCGTTTGAGACAGCAGGGGACTTCACATTTCTCCAGTGATTTATTGAAGATCCTTGTGAAGATCGGAGCAAGTTGATGTGCGCAGGCTTTCAGACATGATGGGGAGACGTTATCAGGTCCTCCAGCTTTCTTTGTTTTCATGCGCTGAAAGAGCCTGTTTACATCATCCTCAGAGATCTTTAGTGCAGGCAGAGGATCTGAAGGTAGGTTGTTGGTAGCTTTATGGGAGGATTGTTTTCCTGAATGGGATGTGGAGGAGATGGTTTGAGGTGTGAATGGCTTTTTGTCATATCTGCAGTAGAAGCCATTCAGACGGTTGGCCAGCAGACGACTCTGTTCAGGAAGGTGGGGGGGCTCCTATAGGCAGTCAGGTTTCTCAGACCAGTCCATACAGCTGAAGTGTCACCAGTAGAAAGGCTGTTCTTAAGCTTCTCACTGTAGCTTCTCTTAGCTGCTTTGATGTCCTTTGTTAGTCTGTTCCTGGACTGCCTGTACCGCGCCCAATCTCCACTGCTGTGAGCTTCTTCCTTTTCCCTGCGCAGATTCCTGAGGTGTGGAGTAAACCATGGCTTGTTGTTTCCAAAGGTGCAGAAGGTCTTGGTCTGCACACACATGTCCTCACAGAAACTGATGTATGATGTCACCACATCAGTTAGTTGGTTTAAGTCAGTGGCCGAAGTTTCAAAAACAGTCCAGTCTGTGCATTCAAAGCAGGCCTGTAGCATCTGCTTTGATTCCTCAGTCCACTTCTTAACAGTGTGAACCTTGGGTTTGGAAGCTCTTAGTCTCTGTCTGTAGGTTGGGATGAGGTGGATTAGATAATGATCTGAAAAACCCAGAGCATCCCTGGTAACAGCGTAATATGAGTCCATTAAAGTTGTGTAACAATGGTCCAGTGTGTTTTTGTCTCTGGTGGGACACATAATATGCTGTCTGTATTTGGGGAGTTCATTTGAGAGGTTTGCAGTGTTAAAATCTCCCAGTATTATGATGAAAGAGTCCGTGTATTTTTTCTCCACGTCTGTAATCAGCTCAGCGAGATGTTTTTCAGCAGCAGAAGTGCAGCCATGTGGTGGAAAATATGAGCCGATTATTATAAACGAGGAAAACTCTCTCGGTGAATAAAACAGTTTACAGATTATGGAAAATGACTCCAGATCCGGGCTACATGTTTTCCGAGCACTTTTATGTCTCTGCACCAACCTTCATTTATATAAAAGCAGATTCCGCCTCCTCGCCTCTTCCCCGATAGCTCCGCGCTGCGATCCGCTCTGAGCAGCTGGAAGCCCGGCATCAGCAGTGCGCGGTCCGGCATGTTTTCACTCAGTCATATCTCGGTGAAGCAGAGAACCGCTGATTCGCGGAGGTCCGTGTTTTCACCGGTGAGGAGAAGCAGCTCGTCCATCTTGTTGCTTAGAGAGCCGACATTTGCCAGGTGGATTGAAGGCAGTGGTGTGCGAAGTCCCCTTTTGCGGAGCTTTACCAGCGTGCCAGCACGGTTTCCCCTCCGACGCTTTCGGCGCAGTATCCCGTATAGTGCCGCAGCTCTGCTTGCCAGGAGCTCAGTGAACCTCGGATCGATGAAAGATGGTGAAAAAATCCCAAGAGAGGACTCTCTGATGTTGTGAAGTTCCTCTCTACTGAATGAGACCACAGTACTGTGGCTCAAAAAACATAAAAACACACAACACACAAAAACAAAGAGAATGAAGCTCCGAGGCTGCCATTGTCGGCGCCATCTTGGTTTACAACAATCAGGATCTACAACGGCGCTGTGAAGAAACCTACATAATATGAACTACAACAAGATTTAATTTCCCTTTTGGGATGAATAAAGTATTTTTAAATTGACCTGAATTAAAAGAAAACTTTGTCAATATATATTATATTTTATTTAGATAAGATTTTATATGCAAGAGACTGAGTGAGAGAGCAAGACTTTAACAGGTAACAGGAAGGTTGAACAGTTGCTCTATTATTTCCTTCAGAGCTTTTATCCTCTGACATCTATCATGCCAGACTTGGAAATATTGGCATCCTTTTAGAGTTAAGGTGAGGATCTACAATATCATCTTCAGGGATACATACCAAGACCGGTGTTTATATTTAGTAAAGCTACTGTACTGATTACTAATATAAAATGTTAAAGGCCGTTAGCATCTTAGTAGCATCCATTTTAATATTTTTGTAGATACTGGTGTCACTTGTGATGTATGTACTGAAATTATTTGGGACCTGTTTCCAGGATCGGTTATACCTTCCCCATCTGTTACAGCTTGTGCTCCTTTCAGCAGCAGGTCACTCAAGGCCTTAGAACAAGGTTAGGGGAAAAAACACCTATGTTAGACCAATATACTCTTACTCAACCCAGCAAGTTAACCCCCCCCCTGTCGCCTCCAGAGGAGTTCTCATTTTATATATCTTATCTAAACAGAAAAGGAAATTGACTTTGAATTTCATATCATAACAAATGTACAGAATACATTTTACCTCTACCCTCTAACGTCTTTCTTTTGCATTTTCATCTTATGCTGCTTCCAGTGCTTTTGTAATTTCATCTTAATTTCTTTCACCATATCCAGTGTTTTACTCTTTCTTTACTGGATGAATGAAGATATAGCAAACAGATAACTGAATGGTGGATGAAATGGCACATGAGTATGTAATGCTGGTGTAAAAAAAAAAAAAAGAAATCAGGCACGTGTAATAACCAGGAGGACAATGAAGTTTTTTGTATCACTGACCTGCTTTTCTTTTGTGGGTGGGTTTTCAGATTTAGTCAGAAACTGACATGAATGCGTCATTTGGTTTTAAATCACTGGGAAAACTATCTTTTGGTGAGGATCTTCTGTTTTCTGCAGTAGAATCCTACTGGGCAGAAGAGGAGGTCAAACCAAACTTTATAGAACGGTTGAGGGTTTAAATCATGTTAATGGCTTTAATCCAGACTAGGTAATCACAACATGCAGAATTTCTCAAACTAAACTGAGATAATTCATGCACTATGGAGTGGCAAACTAAAGTAAACCAAATAAACTCAAACCTACATTATGTAGCTGCACAGAGGTTACCTATACCTCCTGGAATGGATCTGGATCTAGAGCTGGAATAGCTGCAGAAAAGAGAGAATCAAATGCAAAAATGTCAGAGATGATCTAAATAGACTAGACATTCCAGTTACTGATGATACAATCTCTGGCTCTGTGTAGAGGTTTTGTCCTGCTGGAAGAACATTGTCTTTGGTGTGCTGCCCTGTCCCTTGATGAACAAAATCATCACCACAGCATAATACTGCCACCACATATTACTGAGAAGGTTGGTATGCTCTGGGTAATGTGCTAAGTTATGTTTTCGACACACATGTTTTGCTCTGAAGCCAAAAAAATAAATTTTTGGCTGCTTAGATCGTAGCACCTTCTTCCACATGTTTGTCATGCCCCCTGCATGGCTTGCGGCATGCTGGGAAAAGGACATTATGGCTTTCTTTCAATGGTTTTCTTCTTACCACTTTTCCATAAAGGGCAGGCATGGGGCATCTACAACTAATGGTTGTCGTATTGACAGATTCTGCCACTTAAGCTGTAGATCTCTGCAGCTCCTCTAGAGTTACCACTGTCCTCTTTGCTGCTTCTCAGATTAAAGCTATTTTTGCTTGGCCTGTTGGTTTAGGTGGTTGCTCATGTCTAGGTAAGTTTGCAGTTGTGCCATATTCTTTTTTTAATTTGAGATGATTGATTGAAAACAGCTCTGTGAGATGTTCGTGGTTTAGAATAACCTGCTGTGTTCCTTGGTCTCTGTGATGCTGTTGGTTCTCTGATGTTCTCTCTAACAAACCTATGGGGCCAGAAACAGAACTGGATTTATACCAAGTTATTATTAAACACATGTGGACTCTGTTTTTTCATTTGGTGATTCACAAAGGCAGTTTGTAGTAGCGGATTTTTCAGTGTCAGTATTTTTTGTTAAAAAAAGAAAAAATCACCATTATGCATCACTTTACAGTCAAATAAAATACCCATAAAGTTTATTGTAGTTTGTTGCTGTAATGGCATAATTGAGAAAAACAGTTCAAAGGGTATAAGAACTTTTGAAATCCCAATTTATTTTTCACTACATCCCTAAAACATGAAGTTCTGAGCATCTGGAGACACACTGGTGCTTTGCTAGTCTTAACAAACTACAAGTAATCCATGTGTTTTCTGTAATAAATACAGTTATTCTAATGTATAAAATACTTGGGAGATTTAGTAAACCGCAGTTTAGTCCAAATCTTTAAATAATGTTTTTAAATTACAAAAATTAATTAAGTTAATAGATTTTCATGCAACAAAAAGTACCTTTATTTGCACACAAGAATGAACCGCACATATAAACTGATGCCTACCTTGGATCCTTTGAAATGTTGTTTTATTCCTGAATTGTTTTTCCATTTTTATTTTTCAGAACTGCATTTCAGAAGAGCTTTATCAAGGAAACACATTCATTAGCCTAAAGAAATGTTATCATGAGGTTGGTGTAAAAAATGTCAGCAGTTTAAAAGAAAATCCACTTAAATCTACATGGATTAAAACATTGCTTGATTAAAAGCCATTAAAAATGTACCCATCTGTTATCCATCTGCATTTTTGTAACAAAGCAGCACATGTTTTATAGGAAAGTAAAGAAACAATCCTTTTTGTAAAGTAATAAAGTTAAATATAAAGTTAAAATTCATACTGGATTCCATTAGTGGGACATGGTCAGCAAATAGAGATTATGTTCTAACTCACTAATAATTATGCTTAGGATGTTGTGGTGTTTTTTTTTTTTTCCCACAGACTGTCCTCATTTCTTTATCTGAAGTCTCTGCTCCAACTTTCAGTAAGCTAATATAATGTTCTACCAACACTTCACATACGGCTATCAATCAAAAAGTCTTCAGTTATTCTTACGTTTCGCTCTGCTCAGAATCTTTGCACAAGATGTCTGAGGTGCTAAGCTAACGTTAGCTTGCTGTTTTGACTCGTTGAAACTTCAGCCCATAACATGCAGAGTTCTCCTGGGTTATAAACAAAGCACTTTGCTTTGAATGTCTGTATTATTAAGGATTATGTTATAGCAATTTGCCACACTGTGTTCAGGTCTTGTTTGGAATAAGTGGCGAGTATGGTCTGTCACTCGTTTCTCTTTCAGGAGAACAAACATGTCATCATTTAGATAGGTGTAGCATATCTGTAAAGATAACAGTATACTATATTTTAAATCAATGTAAATGGATGGTGACCAATAAGGTCAATGGGCTAGTTTTTCTCAGAAGATAGATACGACTCATGAAGGAGCAGACAAACTAGAAGTTTGCAGTTGCAAGTGCCTTGTATTTAAAGTGAGAAAAATTATATACATATTTACAACATCAGTGAAACATCCGAATGGCCATATAAAATGCACAAAAGAAAAACAAAATTAATCAATCAATCCCACAGTTCCTTAATTGATAGACCCACACTCTTCAGTTCATCCACCCCAAGCTGGGGTTGGTTAGAGGTCCCACACAAGTTAATTATAGAGGGCTTGGTGCCGTGCAGGTCATGGACTTGCATAAGTCAGATCAGAGTGGGGACAAATTGTTCACTGGCTGCAAGGAGCCTCCTACCAGCCTGGCAGGAGAATCAGAAGTCTTCATGCACCAAAAGTGCAATCGTTCTTAGGCTCTAGGCCTGGATTTTCAGCTCGCCATCAAAACCTGGCCAATTCCTCAGTTTATATCTCACACAACCGGGTTTTTCTCATCTCATCTCCTCTCGGCTCACAGTAGTTGGCTCCTACAGCTCTGCTCCTCCCAACGCGTCCTAATCTTTCATACTTCCCCGCTCCAGCTAATATACCTAGCAGATAGGCTGCGGTGGTACATGTGACTGCGATACTCAACAGCGATTGGCAGTGTAGTAGTCTCGCGAGAATTGATGCCATTATATTAAAACTATTGCGAGATTTGAGAGAACGGGCCTAAAGAGTGAAAAATCGGAGAATGAGGAAATGGAAGTTAAAATTTACACCTGGGTTACATAGGTATTTAAAAAAAAAGTTTCACAAAATTCCTAAATTATATTAAAATAAATGAAAAATGTGAAAACATTTTTTTTTAAAGTTTTTATTTATTATTTCTAAATACAAAAGATGTACCAATTGACTTCACATTTAAAGGTAAAATTATTGGATTGAAGCAGAAACGGTGTTCCTCCTCTTTCAATCTGGACAAATATCACAAAGTGTCCACACACTTTGTCATGGTCGGTTAGTATTATTTCCAACCACCTTAGCCCATCACACTTGATTAAGGCCCATCTATACACACAAGACAAAATCATCCCATTAAAAAGTCACCTCCATGGTATTTAAATTGAGCTTTGGATTTAAGAGTTTTTCTTTGCCCACAGGAATTTTCCCGGCCTTTTTCAGAGCTACCTTTGTGTAACTTACGTGCCTCCGGTGGATTAGCGGTATTCAAAAGCCATTTAAATTACAATCCTTTGCGTTCCAAAGCAACATAGGAGGGACAATGCAGTGAAGTGAAGAAAAGAACTCAGCGAGTGTGAGGCACAAAGTTATAAAGCAGCCATATTTCCAAAGAAGGGCCTATGAATAAAATGCAAACCCCTCTATTAGGGGGATGTGTCTGAACATGAGCTGAAAGGAATGTTTTGGATTTTCAAGGATCTTGTGTGTGACACTGCAAGTGTATATTTGTGTTAAATGTGCATTCTAAATGAATAGACCCCTGTCTCATTGCATGTGCATGCAGGAATTTTATTAAAATGTGCAATACCTGAATGCACAGCTGCAGCTTCAGTAGCACATGAAATGGTCATGAAAGATGGTCTCTGTATACTAAACATCTGTGTAAAAAAATTATGCATGCTTTCAGTCGTGCTATAACTCTAGCTTGTTCTGTTTTTATCATGAGAGCCTGTTTGTGTGCAAGACTGTGTTTGTGCTTCGCTTGTGTGGTCAGAAAAAGAGACAGTTTCCTTCTGAAAAATGCCCTGAGCTTGGGGTATAAATCTCCCCAGCTCCTGGTAGAATGTCACAGAAAACGGAGACCTTAAAGGCAGTGGGCTTGCAGCTGAGGGGAGGAACGCAAACATGAATCGTTGAATCAAGAACGTGTTCTCGGTCATTTTTGGATGCTTTTAACCTGACCAGAAACTGTGTGTTTGTGCCTGAGTATGTTTTGATTTTTTCTGTATGTTTGCATGTCTTTGTAATGTTGTCCTAACGTTGGATGTGTATTCAGCCTTTTATAGTGTGTTTTTGTGGACTTGCCTCTGAAAAAAAAGCCTTCCCAAGCTCCCTTCTTCTGGGGTGGAAACGGGGCAATAAATAGCAGGGTATCTCCTGGCTGCAGTCCAGGAACCAAGGCTCTGGCAAGGAAGTGACTCATTTCAGTGGAGAAAAAAAAAAAGCAGAGGGGATAAGAGGATTTTTGTCTCTTATTATCAGTCAGCCAAGGGAAACCACACTGGCAGGCCAAAGATGGAAGGGAAGGAGGTGCGGAGGAAGTGGGAGAAGGTGGGGAGGTTTTGGAGATGGTGCCTGGAAGAGGAGAAACTGTTGCTCTGATAGGACCTCTACTGCTGGAATCCAGCTTTTTAGGAACTGACTTTTGACCTGCCTTAGTTCTGATCAGTGGCACATGCTGGTAGTGTTTGAATATTCAGATAAAGCATTTATTTCAACAGACTACATTTTACTTCATCTAACAAAAAATATTGTTATATAGTGTCAATTTTAACTCACAGACTTGAGTTTGTTTTTAAGAAAACCACCCAAACATCTGTTTTCAAGTTGATCACTGTAATAAACAGGGACATATTTTTTCTGTTTGTGTTCATACATCCAGGTGACAGGATAATTAACACTGAACTAAACACATCTGAATATGCCAAAGCATCAGTTGTATTATACAATGCCTTCTTCAAAAAAGGTTTAATTTTTTTGTTACAATTTAGAAGGTGGAAACCTTTTAGAAGAAGCTCACTGCTACCTGAATGTCTAAATGAACCTTCGTAGATATGCAGTGCCTTGCAAAAGTATTCATACCCCTTGAACCTTTTTCATGTAAGGCCACACCTTTTTATTTATTAGAATTTTAAGTGATTTACTCACACAAAGTAGTGCATAATTGTGAAGTGTATTTGTGGGGTGCTTGACTAATACCTGTCTTGGATTCTCCCACCTTAGCTGTGGGTCTCTGCAGCTCCTCCAGTGTTACCATGGGTCTCTTGGCTGCTTCGCTGATTAAAACTCTAATTACTAAGTCTGTCAGCATAGGTGGGCAACCATCGGCCATGTCTCGGTAGGTTTGCAGTAGTGCCATACTATTTCCATTTTTAGATGATGGCTTGAACAGTGCTCCATGACAAGTTCAAAGTTATAATGTCATATAACCAAATCCTGCTTTAGACATCTTCACAACGTTCTTCCTGACCTGTCTGTTATGCTCCTTGATGCTGTTTGGTCGCTAAAGTTCTCTACCTAACCTCTGAGATCTTTGCAGAACAGCTAAATTTATACTTAAGATTAAATCACACACGGTGGGACTACTCTGGAGAGTTTTGAAAGCAGTTGGTTTAACTAGGTTTTATTTAGCGGGGTCGAAAGCATATGCATGCCACTCATTTGTGATTTTTATTTAAAAAAATGAAAACCAGGGATCCTTTTCCTTTCACTTTATAGCTGGACTGACATAAAATCCTTATAAAAGACAGTGAAGTATGAATATTTCTGCTTGGTTACTGCAAGGCCCTGTTATACCGGATAATCTCATGCAAACAACGGCCACTACCCTCAAATACAGAATATCTTAAAATCTATGAAGCATTTTACTTTTAAATATTTATCTGGTAGACATATCCACTGCAGGATAGTAATGATTTCCTTATTTTCATTATCACCATTATTTATCATTATTGAGGGGGGCGTTTACTTCATAATTGTAAGCCACACAACGAGAAACCCCACTGTCAGGCAATGAACACTTAGCACCACTTGGAGTCATCTGAGTCCCCAGGTGGGCGTGCAATATGGCAGACCTTTGTTCCGTGTGTGTGTGTGGAAAAGCACACACTGTCAACATGGGAGAGAAAAGCTAATATTTACCACGTACGGCCTCGGCTTTAATATTAGCTGGAGGCACAAGTCCAGGGAGAACAGGACTCAATCGGGTATCCCTTCTTCTCCAAATGTAAATCCTAAAGATTTTATTTTCAAATCTTTCATGATTTATTTAGGAGATTGGAGTTGGATATAAAAAAAATACAGCTGTTTGAGGAGCAGAGTTGTACTTGTCGTAGGCATCCATGTTGGTCTTTATTATTGTGATTCAGAAGGTTTGTTAACTATAACATTTTTGTTTTATGGTGATAGTCTTATATTTATCTGAAAAAAAAACTGTAAAATGGAAAAAAATGTTTGTTGTGAAATAAATAAGACCTATTTGCCTTTCAGTACCTTGAGCTAAAGTTTGTTGTGAGCTGGTGCTCCATAAATAAACTAAATTGAATTAACTGTAAAAACTGTGCCTTAATGCTTCCTGTGTTCTTCATCTGAGGGCACCATTTTAGGTCTTTTTCCAGACCTTGGCAAAGTAGTAACACATCTGAACAACTTGTACTTGAGGCCAGATGATCAAAACTTGTACACAATTGGATGTTAAACAGGAGAGTAATCCAAACACATCAAAACTGGTTTTGGAAAGCTTAAAAGCCAAGTCTATGCCAGCAATCCAACCATCTTAAATTAACTCTACCATTTCTAATAATAGCTAAAAATCTAGTCCAGAATTAAAATAAAGCATAAGATTAGTTACAAAAAGTGTAGATTCTTGAAATCTTGTGAAATACCATTCAATCCAAACATTAGCGGAGGTTTATGCACATATTTAAAGTGAAACTAAACCCAATGTAAAAACATAATTCTGTCCACAGACAAATTTCGGAACGTGCCACCAAAGTGCCAAGAGACAATGGGGGGCGTGGTCTGGTGTGGGGAGGAGCGGAGGGGGTTAAGCAGGTGTAAGGTCAGGAGGTCAAGAGAAAGTGGCAGCTAGCTTAATTTGACATGTTGAAACATGGAGAGTGAGCAGAGCAACACTAGTAGTGTAACTACGGATTGGTCTTTTGAGGTGGAGGATTTTTCACCCCCCTCGTCACGAGAGGTTAACGGAGGCTTTATGGAGCCCAGCGGGCCTAAACCTTATCAATCCCAACCGCTGGCTTAAGGCGCTGACTCAGTGATGCCCAAAGCCTGCACTGCCAAGGCAGTGGAGGACAGAATGGGTCCAGTTTCTGAGATGTAAAGGGATGTGAGCAGCATCATGCTAATGTTCAAAGTAGTAACAAACCTTTAGAAAGTTTACATTTACATGTAGCTTTATATTATCTGAAGTAAAGCATATCATTAAAGGTAGAAAACATAAAGTGAGATGGTTTTATTCCTAAACGCATGTGACCTAGACATGTACCAAGCTATACCGTTTGAACAAACAGGAAAATTCAACTGCAGTAGCCACCATTAACCATTAGCGGGCAGCACTAAGATGGTTATAAGACAAATATTGCAGAATTTAAAACAAGTTTATGTGAAAATGTAAACAATTTGCACATTAACATAAAGATAGCACCCTTAAAGCCCAATTTTCAAAGTTTATCTGGCAAAAAAAGTTGATTTGGGGTGTAGTTCCACTCTAAGCCTCTGAGTAATTTTATTTTTGTGTAGATTATATATAAATTACAAATGAATCAAATTTGTTAACCCATTCCAGTTTTTAAAAATCATTGAAGTTCCACCTTTTTAGGGTTATGCGTTAGGATTAGGTTAAAATGCTTCCCTAAAATTAATGGCATCCATGGTCCTGATGAGAGCAGCTAGACTTCTCAACTCCACTATAGACAAAATTAAAAACTGTGGAAAATTTCTCTGGATTATAGGAAATCTACAAAAAAAGGACCACCATAAGATTTATTTCACTGTATGTATGAACCAAACATGCAATGCATACAGTACAAAATAAATCCTTGCAGGTAATCCAGAGATCTTTAGAGCAGATATTTTGTTAAAATTTCCCTACGTCTTGCCTCTGATCCAAGTAGGAAATAATCTCTGGGTCATTTTTGTCCTCACTGCCTACATCAACAGAGTTAACCTTTAAGACATACTGGCAACGTCCTGTCTCAGGAAAGGACTCCTGACGAGTTCTTGTCCAAGCATTTTTGCCTTAAAGCTGCATGAAATTGCCTGAGGTTTTCGAATGAGTCAAGCTGTTGGGCTCTGGCGTGGGACCCACATCAATATCCCACTTATGCTGGTGGCCAGGTGTTGAGGGGAAATTCTCAATTGAATATTGTGTCCAAGTTTGTGGGAGCTTGGGGAGCTATATCTTGTGTGGATATTCATTTCACTGCCTGACTGTGCACCCTGTCTCCTCTCCTTCCGTCTTGTTTTTGGCATTCCTCCGATCCAGGCAGAGTGTAGTCTGCTGTGGCTCCCGCTTGCACACCTGCCACAACGAAACAGCTGTGGCCCAGCACAACATCATTAGTGCAGCTGAAAGAGAGGGAAAGGCCTGCATAGCCGTACCTCATTCTGTTTACTCTCTCTAGGAGTTCAACTTCAGGGCATCTGTACAATGGACAAACATTTTTACGATAAGGACGTGCAGAAGTGGCCCACTCCCCACGCTCTTATTGTGGGGACATGTAACACGATCATGATGAAACCTGTAGGAGATCAGGGGTGCTGAAAGGGAATTTTATACCTGATGAATGTGTCCTTATGGGGTGTTCACTCCACAACGCTGTAAAATGTATGACTTCAAGGGCCATTATATCTCAATAGTTTTTCATGATGTTTTGGTAAAATTAAAAACTGCCTCAAATTGAAGCTTTGGTCTGTGCTGGAAAGACAAACCCAGAAACCTCTCAGGTTACGCATTTACAAGCAGTCTGGACTCATTGAAGGGCTGTAATCAATATGTCCTTCGTGCATGTGGAGGACAAGAAGAGAGCGGAAGTATTTATATTGATTTGGGAAGATGCTGCAGTGTAAACCTTCCCTAAGACCATCTGTTCATTCAGAAACACCAGAGCGAGATTTGACTCTTGCGGGTACCAAGGGCTGCTGTGGAGAGCAGACACCAACCCGCAGAACCAAGCACCCACTGCAAAAAATGATCTGTAAATCTTACAACTGAGGTACTTAACGGGGAACATTTCTGTGATAT
Organism: Girardinichthys multiradiatus; assembly: GCF_021462225.1. Classification (NCBI taxonomy): domain Eukaryota; kingdom Metazoa; phylum Chordata; class Actinopteri; order Cyprinodontiformes; family Goodeidae; genus Girardinichthys; species Girardinichthys multiradiatus. Next base: position 44,602,192 of record NC_061815.1, on the reverse strand, counting down.
CGCAAAATATCTCACCAGGTTAGGCTGAAAGCATGCAGGTTTTAAAAGGCACTGTTGGGTTTTTTTTACTTTAAAGATCAACCATGATATCTGTTTGGATTAGCATGGATTTAATGTTAAGTTACTTCTGATTAAAGTCTTTTTCTCCCTTACTGATGTGATAAATGGCTTCACATGATGCTCATGCTCACTAAGGGATAATTAAGTGTTGACTTAAAAATGTGCATGAAGAAAGTTTTGGAAATACCTCCATGTTCATCTTTCTACTCATATTTCCTCACATCTAATCATAAACAGTTTGAATTAGGAGTTGAAAATGCATGTTTAGATTGTTTTTAGGCCACATGGATTGGTTCATCATTGGCCATTATAAAAAGCCACTGAAAAACTAATGTTCTAAGGCAGGAGTGTCAGACTCCAGCCCTAAAGAGACAGTGTCCTGCAACCTTTAGATGTGTTCCTTTTCCATTTCACCTGAATCAAATAGCTCAATTACATTCTCAGTATGTAGTCAAGTTTCGCCAGAGTCTATTTCAGTTGTATTGAAGGAGAGACGCATCTAAAAGTTGTAGGACACCGGCCCTCGAGGACTGGAGTTTGACACCTGTGCTCCAAGAGAAACAATATCTTTGAATGGATCCTGAATAGAGAAATATCAAAGATTTCAATGCGGGTGCATTTATACCAGCATTGTTGAACTGATATCTAGCCTGTTTTCGCTCAGAAAGTCTGGTTTGTTTGGGTTAGTGTGAACAATAAACTGGTGTGGATCAAAGAAGAGACCTCTGGTTCATGTATTCCCCTCCACTTGGAATACGTTATTCAAAATGGCCTGTTGGTTTGACAACTGTTTTGTGAAAGCAAACTTGGACCAGAATGTGGCAACAACATAAAAAATCTTGTGAAGAAGCTTCCTGAAGCTGGTAAGAGACTATCAATCTTCTGAACCGACATGAGCTGAAAGACCAGTTAGAGATAAATGGATCATTACTCCAACCGCAACATAAAAAAAACAAAAAACAAAACAATTTACAGTTTTTGAATTCATTCAGGGAACAAAACATCAATTTATGGAGATTTATCCTGTAACAGTATAATGACTATTGTTAGATTAGGAGGGAAAAGGGGAAAGCTTGCAAACTTGAATACCATCCCATCTGTGCAGCACAGGGGTGACTGCATCATGTTGGGTAGTTGTTGTGCTGAGGGACTGGTGCAGTTCACAAAATGGATATCATTATGATGAAATAACACTATGTTGAAATGCTGAAACAAAATTAGAAGACATCAGCTAAGAATGGAGAATGACCACATAACGCCAAATAGTGTACAAAGTGGCTCATGGACAACTGAGTCAATGTTATTGATTGGCCACAACAAAACTCTAGGTTCAGTCACAAAGGAAATGTGTGAGCAGAGCTGAAAAGGTATGTTTGACCCAGGTCATACAGTTTAAAGGCAATTTTAGTAAAATACAAAGGACGATTATTACAATTTTCTGAATTTGAAGAAAGTATAACACAAAATGTAATTCTTGCATTTAGCAAATGGAAATAATTTTGGTGATCCTAATTGACCTAAAACAGGTAATGTTTAGTCTGATTTATTGTCAGAAGGTGAGTAAAAGAAGATTTTACCCACCAGCAACAACAATATTTACAATCTCTGTTTGGAGATATTTGTGATCACAGAAACCCTAAGAACGATATCTCTGCAAGTAAAGGAATGCCACATAACAATCTATTTTAGGTTAACTGTATTGGAACTAGTCGGTAAGCTACAAACAACCAGTGTGTTAGGCAGCTGGCTGCAGGTTGGCTAACTGAACAGATGGAGTGACTACCGGCTATACTCTTGTTAGGCCTCCAGTGTATTACTCTATGAAGAGGAAAATGGCAAAAAGAATAATATTCTACATAATAAGCACTTTAAAACTACTGCTAAATTTAGCAAGACTTTATTCTGTTTGTTTTTTCTTTAGTCTGCATAAAATTAACAACAAATGAACAATGACATCTGGTGCATTAATTTGAGACCAGCAATGTTTTTGTAAACTGAACCAAATTTTCGGGTTGGGTTTTGGCCTTGTTCATCTGGGACTCCTACTCCAACAGAGAGCAGCAACATATGTAGTAATTTATTGCTTAATTGAGAAGTGGAAGGAAAATTTATACATGGCTTTTACGTTTTTTCACTAAGAAAATCATGAAACAAATTGCATAGATTTTAATTCAGCCCCTCTGAAACATTAACTCGTAGACCCACTTTTTTCTAGCGCAAAGTCTTTTGGTACATGTCTCTACCAGCGTTGTACATCCAAAGATTGAAACTTTGTCCATTCCTCTTTGCAGAACGGCTCAAGCTGGACTTTGACTGGGCCATTTTAATACATGAATATGCTTTGATCTAAACCATTCCACTGTAGCTCTGGTTGTAAGTTGTAGGGTATTTGTCCTGCTGGAAGGTGAATCTCCTCCCAAGTCTTTTGTGTCCTGGATTTCTTCCAGGATTTTTCCTGTATGTAGCTCCATCCCTCTGTCCCTCAACTCTGATTAGCTTTTCCATCCTCACTGAAGAAAGGCATCCCAAAAGCATGATGCTACCACCACTGTTTCCTCGTGGGGATGTTCGGGGTGATTTGCAATGTTCATTTCGCATCACATACATGTATACAGGTCCTTCTCAAAATATTAGCATATTGTGATAAAGTTCATTATTTTCCATAATGTCATGATGAAAATTTAACATTCATATATTTTAGATTCATTGCACACTAACTGAAATATTTCAGGTCTTTTATTGTCTTAATACGGATGATTTTGGCATACAGCTCATGAAAACCCAAAATTCCTATCTCACAAAATTAGCATATTTAATCTGACCAATAAAAGAAAAGTGTTTTTAATACAAAAAACGTCAACCTTCAAATAATCATGTACAGTTATGCACTCAATACTTGGTCGGGAATCCTCCTAAGACTGCCGACCTGACTGCTGTCCAGAAGGCCACTATTGACACCCTCAAGCAAGAGGGTAAGACCCAGAAAGACATTTCTGAACAAATAGGCTGTTCCCAGAGTGCTGTATCAAGGCACCTCAGTGGGAAGTCTGTGGGAAGGAAAAAGTGTGGCAGAAAACGCTGCACAACAAGAAGAGGTGACCGGACCCTGAGGAAGATTGTGGAGAAGGGCCAATTCCAGACCTTGGGGGACCTGTGGAAGCAGTGGACTGAGTCTGGAGTAGAAACATCCAGAGCCACCGTGCACAGGCGTGTGCAGGAAATGGGCTACAGGTGCCACATTCCCCAGGTCAAGCCACTTTTGAACCAGAAACAGCGGCAGAAGCGCCTGACCTGGGCTACAGAGAAGCAGCACTGGACTGTTGCTCAGTGGTCCAAAGTACTTTTTTCAGATGAAAGCAAATTCTGCATGTCATTCGGAAATCAAGGTGCCAGAGTCTGGAGGAAGACTGGGGAGAAGGAAATGCCAAAATGCCAGAAGTCCAGTGTCAAGTACCCACAGTCAGTGATGGTCTGGGGTGCCGTGTCAGCTGCTGGTGTTGGTCCACTGTGTTTTATCAAGGGCAGGGTCAATGCAGCTAGCTATCAGGAGATTTTGGAGCACTTCATGCTTCCATCTGCTGAAAAGCTTTATGGAGATGAAGATTTCATTTTTCAACACGACCTGGCACCTGCTCACAGTGCCAAAACCACTGGTAAATGGTTTACTGACCATGGTATCACTGTGCTCAATTGGCCTGCCAACTCTCCTGACCTGAACCCCATAGAGAATCTGTGGGATATTGTGAAGAGAACGTTGAGAGACTCAAGACCCAACACTCTGGATGAGCTAAAGGCCGCTATCGAAGCATCCTGGGCCTCCATAAGACCTCAGCAGTGCCACAGGCTGATTGCCTCCATGCCACGCCGCATTGAAGCAGTCATTTCTGCAAAAGGATTCCCAACCAAGTATTGAGTGCATAACTGTACATGATTATTTGAAGGTTGACGTTTTTTGTATTAAAAACACTTTTCTTTTATTGGTCGGATGAAATATGCTAATTTTGTGAGATAGGAATTTTGGGTTTTCATGAGCTGTATGCCAAAATCATCCGTATTAAGACAATAAAAGACCTGAAATATTTCAGTTAGTGTGCAATGAATCTAAAATATATGAATGTTACATTTTCATCATGACGTTATGGAAAATAATGAACTTTATCACAATATGCTAATATTTTGAGAAGGACCTGTAGCATTTCCATGTTATGCTGAAAAGTTCAGTTTTGCTCCTGTTTGACCAGAATATCCTTTTGTGTCCCCTACATGGCCTGTGGTTTTTCTTTTTGCCAAATTTTCTTGAAGGCTGCATTTGTTTCAACTACACGACTAATACTCACCCTGACAGATTCTCCCACCTAAGCAGAAGTGCTCAGGTGGGAGCTCCCCAAGTATAACCATGGACCTCTTGGCTGGTTCCCCTTGGTTCGCCTTTCAGTTTCACTGAATGGGCATATCTTGGTAGGTTGCAGTTGTGCTGTGTTCCTTCCATTCTCAGAAGAATTAAACAGAGCTCTGTGAGAAGTTCAAAGCTTGGCATCTTGATTTATAACCTAACTCTGTGTTAAACGTCTTCACAACTTTCTCCCTCAGCTTTCTACTGTGTTTTTTGGTCTTAATTATGCTGTTTGTTCCCTAATGTTCTCTAGCAAACTCTGTGGCCATTACATCTGACCTGTTAGCTGACATCCAAAGGTAGTTGACTGCATTAATTTTATTTAAGGGTATCAGATTAAAAGGAACTGAATACATCAAAGCACCACACATTTTAGGTTTTGGTTGGTTTACAATAAATATATATATATTTTTTTACAATATATATATTTTATTTACGTGAATGAATGAATACATTTTCTCCCACTTTAAAATTATGTGCACCTTTTTGTTGGTCCATCACATAAAATCTCAATAAAATATGTCAACATTCTTTGTTGTAATGCAACAAATGGTTAAAGGCGTGTAAGTAAGTCTGCAAGACATAATACTCCAGTAAAATCTTCAACCTAAGAAACTCTACAAAGTTACATGACCTCTTTAGTTGAATGTTTCTTACAGTGGATCCCAACCAGAAAATCAATCTGTCACCATGCACACAGGAAGGAAGCTGGGCTGGAGAGAGATACTGCCCTTAATGACATGTCCTTGTGTGTCTGGACCAGAGGGGGAAGTAACCGGATATTTAAACAGAGATAAGAGTGTGTGCCAAGGGGGCCGGGATTGAAAATGACTGAAGCCCCATGGCAACGGGCCGTGGCTATCGGATATGGAAAGGTAAATGGTAATGCAGCCGTAGCATGTTTTAATGTTGTAAATTAAAAGCTCATGTAACATTTATGAGACGCTGATATATACAGGATGTTGCTCTTTGCCAGATTTTCAACAGAGATTTTCTCCATGCTCTTAGCGGTGCGTTTGCTTAAATCAAGATTTGGAAACATGCATTTTGGCTCTGTAGGATCTGAAAACTGAAATCAGATATGGCGCATTTCCAAAAGTGACCAAAATGATCGCTGTAATATAATGAAAGGAAAAAGTATTATCTACCCAACTTTCAGACTGGGGGAAGAAAGGACGGGTTGTGTTACAGAAGGACAATCCTTAAAAGAAAAAAACTGTTTGTGTTTATTAAATGGTTTGTGGCGCTCTAAGGGCTTACCTGATTTCTAGACACGTTTGACCTAAAACTGATAAAATTGGCATTTCCCAGAGCGGCAGTAAAATCTCTCAGAAAGCCGGTCGGAACTTGCTTTATTTATCCAGCTGTGGGTTAGATACTAACAGCTTCACCACAACATGTCTTGTGTAACTGTTCTCCATTTAGACTGTTAGGGATAATATCAGCTTCTAATCTACTAATGTGATAGGGGTTTCTCCACACAGCCTTTAGAGTCTGAAATTAAAAGTGATATTTATCAGCTTTCCTGATGTTAAAGTTGTGCATGAGTGATAAGTAATGTTTCACAAATAATCTTCAGAAAATGGAACCATACATATGCCGCTATCATTTTACCCAGTGATGTCTATTTATTGTTTCAAAAGGTCGGCTCCACCCAAGTTTAACCCTTATGAGATCATTTTTTTAAGCTAGTTTGGCAGTGCTCAATGAATATTACTTTAATTTGCTAAATTTTCATTTATACATTTTCTTTTTTAATTGTCTTGGTCCGTAAATTGTTCTAAAATGTCTAAGGGAAAAGAAGACTGAGGTCATCTGGTTCGAAAATTACAACTCATTCCTAGCCTTATCTCTCCTTTAGGGATCTTGAGAAGGTTATTCATGCTCTTTATATTTCATGGTAGATCAATCATCCCTGCAGCGTTTTCAAATAGTCCAGATCATCTGCAGCTCAACTTTTAACCTGTACAAAGAAAAAAAAAACACATAACTTCAGTGTGAAAACCTCTTGATTGGCTTCATGTCTATCACTGCATGGAGTTTAAAATGTATTGCTCACTTTTAAAGTCTTAATTGATCTAGGCCAATCCTATCTATGTGATCTCAACTTCCGCACACCTTTGAGAAGACTCCAAACATCCAGTTTTTGCACGATATTCTGAGATTGAAGTTAAAACATAGGCCCTGTTTACACGACAATGTTTTCAGAAGAAAAATGAAAAGTTTAGATGTGTTTGTTTACACGGCTAACGTCTTCTCTGTAAGTGGCACAATTTAATACAACTAGCGGGGTGGTGATGGAATTACAGCTATTTCACTTCTACTGTTGCTGTGTGAATGGAGGTTGTAATTAAAATGTTGTCGTGTCGACATGTTAATAGAAACAGAACAAATTCCCATTTTGTTTTTGTAAATTGGGCCTTAGAGGCGATTGAGCATTCGCTGTGGAAGTCACATCTACATGTCAACACTGCTCACAGCATAGAATCATCTCATTTCCTTAGCCTTTGACTGATTAATGCTAAATACTTCTGATAAATCTTTACTTTCCTGTGTTTCTTTAATTTTTTTATTTTCATGAATGTAGTTGCTGTTTTTATGATTGATTGTGCAATTGTTAAGCACTTTGATCATTGTTGCTGTTTTTAAATGTGGTATATAAATAAATTTGACATTGCCATTAAGATACACACAGAGAGGGAGAGAGAGAGAGAGACTGGGTCTTCCAGAGACAGTGTGTGTTTTAGGGCTGCCCATTAATTTGACCCGTTGTCAGTTCGTGTAGCTCCACATTGGGCTCTCATTCCAACCTCCTCCTATTTCGTACCAATAAACATACCAGCTCTACCATTGCATGTGTTTATTTCTCGTGATAAGTATTTTGATGATGAAGTAAGATATAAAAATGTACAAATCTCAAATAGTATTTATTTATGTATAATTTTGCACCCCATTTCCATTAACTGTGGCTCTGATCCTCAGATGGTCGAGTTGACTCTTATGAAATTTGACAGAATATAAGCCCGATTAAACAAAAATAATTCTGAGCAATTTCCTGCCAGTAGATATTATCTAAAAGAGGCAGATAATCACATTTCTTCTTGTATGCTATTACTATGTTATAGAAAATGCTTTTAAATTGTCGATGGTGAAAGCAGGCAGGAATTGTTGAAACGCCAGGTGCAAAATGACAAATCTACTTTGGCTCCAAGTAAGTCAAGCACAAAATAACCAAAACTACAGAAGATAATAATTTCCTAAACAAAAGAGTACCACTTTTATTTTTTATTTATTCAGCCTTTATTTAACAGGAGAAAACGCACTGAGATTAATAATCTTATTTACAACATTCTGCTCTCCTCTTGGTGTCCAGGCCATGAGGACAGCTGCTCCAAGCAGCAGAGAGAGTACAGCGCACAAACATTTTACACATTCAAAGACATCATGGTTTATGTCTATGTATTTACATGTTTTATAAGTTCTTATAACTTACACAGTGAGACAACTTACCTCAAATATAGTTGATTCTGGAGCCGATTCCTCAAATGAGGAATACGATATTTAAATACTTTTGCCTTTGCCCAAATCAACAGAGCTTTTGCAATTTTGAATATATTACTTTTGGATTCTTTTGGCATTCAAGACTAGTTTAAAATGCACAAGGTTGCAGCTGAAACGACTTCTGATGTGGTGCGGATGCAGCAGAGGACATCACTGTATTAAAAATGGAAATTGTTTGATTTTCTTCAATATTGATACTAAATATTAATTCTAGCCTCACCAGAACCCAGTGGGATACACAAAGGAAGCAAGATTCCTTTAGCTTTCACACACCTGGTTCTGTTGAAGAGAGAGTTTGCTCTGACATGTTCTGAAAGTTGGATACTGAAATGTTTTTACTTTAAGATCCTCGGTGTAAAAAGTTTTGTAGAGGTCCATGAAAAGGGCATCATAAATAGTTACTTTTCTACCTGCTCATTGATCCCTGTTTTGTAAAAATGTTAACATCCCATATAAAAATCTGATGGCAGCAATGTAGTGCTGCAGATTGAATAATTTACAGCTTCTCTATTCTCTCTGTGAGCTGGACCTGAAATCATATGGAACATATGTCTCCTCTGTGGTTTTCAGGGTAATGCTCCCAGACATTGCAGGCTTTGCCAGAGCAAATGATTAAATGTGGTGTGTTTGTTTTTAGGTTCAGGGTTTCGAATCAAAATTCCATTTGGGAAGCTGCAAAATATATTTTTCAACTCCTTAATGTGCATCTGAAGACCTGCTGACATTTTGAGATTTTCTATTTTATGAATCTAGCTAACATGTCCATAAAATGTGACCACCAGTGAGTTTATTTTGTAATGATACACAAAGATGTCACACCTCTCTATCAACACCAACTTAAAAAACGCATATTGCTGGTAATGACAGCTTGAAGAAAAGGTGGATCTGAAAAGGGAGAATTCTGGTAAAGTGAGATGTTTCTGCAACAGATCAGCTTTAAGCCACTCTTACTAATCTTATCCCCCCTCACACATAGACCAGCCACTGACTGGCTGCAGTCAAACCTACGTTAGCCTAGGGGTTTGGTGAAGCTCCATGAAAGGATTTGCAGGAACTGGATCCATTTGGCAGAGATACAGGAATTTTCAATACAATGATCTTGGGTGTGGTGTACCAGGAAAGCATCCTCAACAGGTCTGAGAGGAATACACTGGGATCAACCAGAGCAGCAGAGGGCGAGATGCTCTAGTTCACATTTTCACTCAGCCTGTTGCTTTGTCGATTGTGTGTTTTCTGCATGGTTTCTTGGACCACTTGGTGTAGTACAGCACAATCATTTCAGGATTTTTCTCTTGTATCAGAAATTATTTTCATCCTGGAAAGAAAAGGTAGGTAACTCATAATATCAAGACCAGATAACAGTTCTTGAACATTATGCATATCAATACAGTATGTAGCATTGATTGACCAACATCAGACTGTATTGTGATAAATGAGTCTTCTTGTCTTAAATATCCGCTTAAAGTACGACTTTCCTCCTTCTCATTCCAACACATATTTCAATAAATAAGGTCATTCTGTTTTTCAAATAACATTTTTAACATCAGTCAAAAATGTTTACACTTCAAATAAGGTTATGCTAAGAATCAGTTATTATATTCCTAATTGGTTCAAAACTGATCAAACTGACTAGTATCCAACATCTAATAAGAAGAAAAAAAACTAATAAATAGAAAAGCAATATCCCTAATTCTACTCCACTGCAACAGGAAAAAAGAAAAAGGAAAGTTATACTTTTATCCAAAGTTATCGGTCTCAGGAGTTTAAAGAAAGAGGCTTTAAGGCCTGGAATGGAGTTATATTGCATAATGTTAGTTTAAAGGGAAATAAAAGAATGGGGAGAAATTTAAAGTTTCAGAAACCCCTTTGGGTCTCTCAGCTTCTAACACCAGAACCGCTATGATTGAACAGAAACAGAAGGCCTACTATGGTCCAGAAATTGGGCCGCTGGCTTACTTGTGGCACTAACTTGATCATTACACGTGTGTGGATCAGACGGTACCATCTCTTAGCTCGTCTGACGGTGAAATCTGGCATAACAGTTGTTGTTCAGGCAATAAGGTCACCTGCACTTAAAAGCAGTTGGTTATGGTTCAGTTCATTAGATGTCCTCTCAGATCCTTACTTTTGAGTCAGAACCTGGTGGTACTAAGAACCCCCCCCCCCCCCCCCCCCCAAAAAAAACCAAAAAAGAATGTGATAGTTTGTACCAAATCAGAATAATTTGACTCTGTTCAGGTCTCTGTAACTGGGGATAACTGGAGGAGTTGTCTGTTCAACCAATCAGAAGCAGACTTGGGGAAACAGACAAGCCATGTCTCTATGGGCAGTTAAGAAAAATGTCTTTTTCTTTTTTTTTCACTTCATTCTTTTGACAAGAGAGACTGGGAATGTTAACAATCTGTCCTCGTAGATACAAACTGTCACCTTAATGGGCTGGTTTCCATGTACAATATTTCAAATGTAATAACCAAACAAACATTGAATCAAAGGTTTAATATATAAACCACAATTTAAAGTTGACTAAATCGATCGGAATCTCAGAAAAGATAATTCAAACCTGATTCAAACCTGAAACTTGAAGAACCTGAAGAATTTGCATACAAGCAGCAAATACAAGTGAAGTTCAAATTAATAATTCCCGTGGAACAGACAACAGGTTCTGACATGGGGGGTCCTGGCCAGTGGACACAGATCCAGAATGTCAAATTCATTATTGAACCACTGTAATACTTTTAGCTCAGGACGTGATGCGTGGTGATTGTTTCCGTTGAAACGCTGCATGAGGACTCTATTTGTGGCAGTGTTCTTTGGCAGAATTAGAAGTAACCTCCCTCAATTGTTAGAAAGTAACTCCACACATGGATTGTATCTGGATGTTTTACTGCTTGTATCAAGGATCCATGGAGAACTCAGAGGACTCATGGTAGCTCTCACCTTTTCTTCTCCAGAAACATGCTTTTGCGCCAGCTTTCTGAATCCATCATTGTTCTTCCTGCAGAATTTCAGTCTGTCCTTGATGTTTTTACTTCAGAAGAAATGCTTTGCTACCCTTCTGGTCATATGTTTGCTGTGCAAAAGTCTTCACCTCACTGTGCATTCAAATGCACATACCCACTGTCAACCGTAAGCAAGCTCTGCACTGGTGACATGATTTTCTTCTGCATTGCCCAGGAGGAGATAGACCTGGAGCTTGCTGGAAACTCTTGGGTGTCCTAAAGCCATCTTGGCTGCAGCTCAATCTCGCACCATGAGGATCCGGAAAATAGCTGCAATATTCTTGACAGCATTTTCCTGCAAGTGAGGCCAGTTTGAAACAAAGCAATTTGGAAGAACTCTTTTTATTACAGGTTACTATTGCTAACACAAGAAGAGCTTGACAAGCAGGCATGTGTTTTTGGTCATTTCTAAAATTCTCTGTCAAAAAATACTAAAATAGTATAGCTTTATGTAGAACTTACCTGTAGAGGGAAGGTGTCATTATTTCATTTTTAATAGGATAAATAACTACCAGCTTGACATTCATGTCTTCTTGAAGCGAAGCCTCAGCATGTCGGGGATAATTTGCTCAAGCTGGACATGTGATTTGTTTAGTAAGTCTGAGTTTTATCGAACCTGCCCTTGAGTAATCAAGCAGGTATTCAATGTTTCATCTCCCTGCTGAACCTACATTTATGTTTTTGCACTTTGTTCCATTGGACTTAAATTTGTATCTAATAAAAAATGTAATGCTTTCACTATACTGTGCATTTACTGATACAGTACAGACCAAACCTTTGGACACACCTTCTCATTCAAAGAGTTTTCTTCATGATTATGAATAATGTAGCTTCACACTGAAGGCATCAAAACTATGAATTAACACATCTGGAATTATATACTGAACAAAAAAGTGTGAAACAACTGAAAATATGTCTTATGTTCTAGGTTCTTCAAAATAGCCACCTTTTGCTTTGATTACTGCTCCGCACACTCTTGGCATTCTGTTGATGAGCTTCAAGAGGTAGTCACCTGAAATGGTTTTCCAACAGTCTTGAAGGAGTTCCCAGAGATGCTTAGCACTTGTTGGCCCTTTTGCCTTCACTGTACGGTCCAGGTCACCCCAAACCATCTCGATTGGGTTCAGGTCCGGTAACTGTGGAGGCCAGGTCATCTGGCGCAGCACCCCATCACTCTTCTTGGTCAAATAGCCCTTACACAGCCTGGAGGTGTGTTTGGGGTCACTGTCCTGTTGAAAAATAAATGATGGTCCAACTAAACGCAAACCGGATGGAATAGAATGCTACTGCAAGATGTTGTGGTAGCCATGCTGGTTCAGTATGCCTTCGATTTTGAATAAATCCCCAACAGTGTCACCAGCAAAGCACCCCCACACCATCACACCTCCTCCTCCTTGCTTCACGGTGGGAACCAGGCCTGTAGAGTCCATCCGTTCACCTCTTCTGCGCCGCACAAAGACACGGTGGTTGGAACCAAAGATCTCTAAACTTGGACTCATCAGACCAAAGCACAGATTTCCACTGGTCTAATGTCCATTCCTTGGTTTCTTTAGCCCAAACAAGTCTCTTCTGCTTGTTGCCTGTCCTCAGCAGTGGTTTCCTAGCAGCTATTTTACCATGAAGGCCTGATTCACACAGTCTCCTCTTAACAGTTGTTCTAGAGATGTGTCTGCTGCTAGAACTCTGTGTGGCATTGACCTGTTCTCTAATCTGAACTGCTGTTAACCTGCGATTTCTGAGGCTGGTGACTCGGATGAACTTATCATCCGCAGCAGAAGTGACTCTTGGTCTTCCTTTCCTGGGGCGGTCCTCATGTGAGACAGTTTCTTTGTAGCGCTTGATGGTGTTTGCCACAGCACTTGGGGACACTTTCAAAGTTCTCCCAATTGTTCGGACTTACTGACCTTCATTTCTTAAAGTAATGATGGCCATTCGTTTTTCTTTACTTAGCTGCTTTTTTCTTGCCATAATACAAATTCTAACAGTCTATTCAGTAGGACTATCAGCTGTGTACTGTATCCACCTCCTGCACAACACAACTGATGGTCCCAACCCCATTTATAAGGCTTGAATCTCATTTATTAAACCTGACAGGGCACACCTGTGAAGTGTAAACCATTTCAGGTGACTACCTCTTGAAGCTCATCAACAGAATGTCAAGATTGTGTGGAGCAGTAATCAAATCAAAAGGTGGCTACTTTGAAGAACCTAGAATATAAGACATATTTTCACTTGTTTCACACTTTTTTGTTCAGTATATAATTCCACATGTGTTAATTCATAGTTTTGATGCCTTCAGTGTGAAGCTACAATATTCATAGTCATGAAAATAAAGACAACTCTTTGAATGAGAAGGTGTGTCCAAACGTTTGCTCTGTACTGTACATGTTGCTGGTCACAATATTACCAGGGTGGAACAGGCTGGGGGACTCATGTACCACAGGTCAGGAATTACATTCACAATAGCAAAGCAAAAGCCATTCTTAAGGAGCGACCAACAAAGAGTACTCTGTCTAAGCAGCGCCTTTTGGCCTTGGAGAAAAATTATCTGCTTCCATGACCCCTTCACCCCCCACCCTGACTTTTGGGATGATTGCTACAGAAGGGCAGAGGGGGCAGAGAGATGCACCACTGCAATATACAGATTCTACTGACTATTGTTGAAATCAAGTTGAAAATACGAACAACCTGTACCAGTAATTATAAAATATCTAATGTTAACTTTCATTTTGCTGGCTAATAAATTATTTCACTTATTTGATTTACAGATAAATATAAACAGAAACCAGAGGAAGTAAGGAGTACACAAAAACCTTTGAGAATTGCATTGCACCTAACAAAAGGCTCAACAGCAACAATCAAACCCAACCTTTCTATTTTAATAACCTACAGTTTAAAGCAGGAGGTACATGCACTGTATAAAACAATGCCCTCTGCCAAAGGCAATAATACTATTTCTGTATTAGTATAAAAAGTGTTTGGCTTTCCAGATTTGTTTACATCTTCTGTTTTTAAATGGACAAACATCAAATATCAAAAGAAAGGGTACTGAAAATGCTGGTTGAAGCAGAAGAGAGAGCTATTGCTCCCAAAGCAACATTAAAAGCCAAATTGCCCTTTGCACATTCACTCAGGGACAAAGACCTTAATCTTTGGAGACATGTCCTGGGGTCTGATGGGACTAAAGTGGAAGGGTTTGCCAGAACGACCATTATAACATTTGGAAGAAAAGGGCTGCAAACCAAAGAACACCATCCCAATAGTGAAGTATGAGGGTGGCAGCATCATGTTATGGGATTATTTTGCTGAAGGATGAACTGCTGCACTTTATAATTTACATGGCACCATCATAAAGGATCATTAAGTGCAAATATTGAAGCAAGATCTTGAAACATCAACTAGGAAGTTTAAGTTTGGACCAAAGAAAGGCCCACTTTCCCTGTTCTATTTTAGTGATACTGGTGCTGAAACCTGACAAATCAGGGCTGGCTCTAAATCTGTTTGATCTCTCTCTTTTTTTTTTTTCCTTTTTCAGGTAAACATAGATATTAGAACTTAGAACTAGGCCATAAAACCTAATGTTTGAACTTCTAAGGTACTTACAAAATCTTGGTGATTTTAATGTTTTTCAGCAGTTAATGAATGTTATTAAAATTTTAATTTGAACCAGTTTTGTCAGGAGGAATAGGCAAAAAATTCTAGTAAATTATTGTGAGAGCCTTGTGGAAGGCTAAACAAAATTTTATCAAAGTCGTACAGTTTAAAAGTCAATTTTACCAAATGCTAAGTAAATGTATGTAAACGTCTGACTTTGAAGAAGGTAATAAACAAAAATCGCCTTACTGTGGCATTTGGCAAAAAGAAATGCTAACATAAAACACAAAGTTTGATTTAATATCAAACAATAAGAACATTTCTTTTTTTTTTACCTCATTGGCTTTGTTATATTTTCAAGCATAATTTTCTTTAAAAAAAAAACACCCTTGGCTGAAATACAGTAATCTGTTCTGTCTCATTGCGCTTTACCAGGAACCCTCGAATTTGTGTAAAATACCAAAATGATGTTCGTGACCCACCGCACCCAGTGGTCCCAGTGTGTTTCTACCAACAGCTCCAAGTATGAAAGCAGTGGGTTGACTTGAACCCTCCGTGCTGTCTCAGGAGTCTTGCCATCATCCGCTTCTGCCCCCCCTCGCCAATGATTTATTTCCTTTTTGGTTGTGCACTTGCTAACAGCTGTCTGTTGTCGAGCTTGAGAATGTGCAGCAACTGGTAGAGCATTTCCATTTCTGCTATAAGGTGACATTTGACATGTAACCCAGCGCATGTCAGTGCAGTCACTCTATGGGCTTTGGCTTGGGATCCTTGACAGTTTGTTTTTTCAGTTCATTCATTATTTTTCAGTTTATTTTTTTTCATCCAGCCTGATCCTGTAGAAGAAGGAAAAGTCTTAGCTCCTCCGTTTGTAACTCTGGCACTGTAATGGTAAAAACATTAGATTAAAGTGAATGGATTTCTCTCGATGACTGTAACAGTATACTTTAGAAAATCCAAGAGATTATGTAAAGCATAGACGTATTACAATTAATGAAGAGGCTGATAAATTAGCTGCCTTCTGATGCATATGTCTCCACTTTTAAACAGCATCTTCAGTTGAGTCGATATCATGTTCAGATGAGTCGTGTCATTTCTTGTTCAGACTGGCTGTCAGCAGTAGATGTAAAATATTCCCTGCAAACAATAGAGAGGTGTAATGAATTTATGGGACTGGCCCAGTTTATTGCAGACATGTCTTAGTCCTCCAAAGGTCAGCATATTATGGACAATCACAAAGCATATTTATAAAATAACATTTTTAGTTTTGTACCTGCACTTTACACTTTCAGGAAATCTGTTTTGCTCATGATCCTATTTTTCTCTTTGTAAAAACAGGTATTTTTATAAAGCAATTCGGTCTCTGAAGTAGACTTCTCTTTAGTCTCTTTCTCTGTAAATATTTACCATTGATGTTTGCCAGCTGTCTCTTAAACCTTCGTCGCATATTTCAAAATTGAACAATACGTTTTGTATTAAACTAATAAGGAATGCCCTTTGCTGCAAGTCAAATCTATTTATAGCTGGTGATGACATGGGTACGCTATAGTTGAGATTCTCCATCCTCCTCATGTTGTCTGTTTTTTATGTCATCTTTACCCAGTGTTGGAAAAAAACGTTTTCATTTAATCTGTTTTGACAAACATAATTTAAACTACTTATGTCGATTTAGTTGGACTGCATTTCTAATGACTGAATATTTAATATTAAAAATCTCTCACTGCTAAATGGCATATTCCAATAGCACTGGCAGACTGCTTTTAACTGGACAAAGAAGAGACGCAACCAATGACTTGCGACGAATCAGTGATTGATTCGCAGTTGAGCAGCAACATACAGTTTGTGGTGCAAGGAGAGTGTCTCCTTTTAGCTCCAACTCTCCCATTTAATTGTTGGTTATAAATATTTGTACAGACTCTAAATTTAAGAACAAGCGATTCTGTATCGATTTAAGTTTAAAATGGATAAATATTTTTAATATTTTAAGAGAAGGTTGACATTCTGAGGTTTTTCCACCAAACAGTTTTCAATGTTGATGCCTGAAATTGCCTTCTAAATGTAGTTTTTATTTAGCTTTGTTGTATTTAGATTTTATTTAACACCTCCATCAGGTACCTCCAGTGCCTTGCAAAAGTGTTCATACTACTTTTTCTTACATTTTCTCATGTTACAACCCTCTTTACGTTCATACCTTTAAATAAAATTCAGTGCACAGCAATCTGGACACACCATCCCAACAGGCAAACATTGTGGTGGCAGTATTATGCTGAGGGGATATTTGTCTTACTAAAAAAAAAAATCCCATCGCCAATGCTTACTGTCATCCAACAGCACAAAATGCTGCATTGACATCATTGCAAAGAATCACAGCTGTTTCAGGTTACCGGTCAAGTGATTCAGTATGAATCCAAATAAAAATACTTTTTCTCTAATAAAACATACATGACATTTAACACAAATGCATATATGCTTTATGAATACATTAAACTATTTGCAGAAATATGAGAACAAATATCTGCTAATTTCACTCTGCACGTCATCAAGCGACTGCTCTGTACAGAAGGAGGAGGCTCTACTTGGTGTCTTGTTTTGACGGAGACCAGATAAGGAAGTAAACCTCAACAATACAAGCCCCTTCCTCCTCCACCTCCTCCCCCGACTGCGCTTCAACTATGTACCCCTAAGCCCAGAATCACATTCAAAACGTATACATTCACAGGCTGAGGCTGGCCAAGTTTCACAGCTGTCGCACATTTTCAACAGATTCTTCCAGCCCTAGATGAGACTGAGGAGAACACATTCCTTTGCCATTACACATGGGCTAAAAGGAATTACCGTTAACATATGATATTGTGGAAGTGGGAAATTTGCCACCCCAACCTTGCCCAAAGCACTCCGGAACTGAGGGTCATGGATTTATTATCTCAGATGGTCCTCGGGGTCATTGGGGTCTGTTTTTTCTTTTTTTTTTATTCCTCTCTCCTCTACTGCTGTTCCGGCAAAAACCCCAGCAGCCCCAAGTGTGCTTTTCATTAAGTACACTGCACAACTTTGTGTGTGCATGTTTGTGTGTGCATGTGCGGTTGAGGGGGTAGGGGGAGGGCTACTCAGGGGTGGGAGACACATGTTACTGTTGCTCTATGGGTATTTGTCATAGGAACGGCATGTCTTGTCGGGCTGAAAGACCATTCCCAGCTGTTAGGCTGCAGCAGTGTGAGGGGCTTGAGCCAATCCTCTCTGGAACAACCACGGTCACATAAACAGGATGCCTTAGATGTACAATTACACAAGAATGGATGACAAGTAAGAGCACAGTACATTTGTTTTATTTGGAACTTTTTTCCCACAAGCAACACAACTGAATTTTGATCTTAGGCTGCTTAAAGTAAAATAAAAAATACTCACATAAAAATATACAGTAGGTTTTCAAAATGCAATAATTAATAAATTAATATTTTACATAACAATTAGTAACTACTTTGTAAAGGTCTAGTGATGTGCTGTAACTCCAATGATTATTTTAACTTGAGTGTGTCTTGTAAGCTGTCACAGGTGGTGCATTATAGCACAAGGTCCTATTGTAGAGGAAGGAGCAAACAAAGTCTTAGTAAAACAGGTCTGCATATGCAGTATATTTGCAAAAGCAGAATAATAGGAAGACTTGTATTCCCTACTTTTGGGCAGACTTGTTTTACTAAAACTTTGTTTTAGTAAAACATAATTGCACAAGTTCCTATTTATGTATATAGAGTAAGAGTATCTCACAAAGGTATACCCCTCACATTTTGTAAATATCTTTTGATGAGACAACACTGAAGATATGTCACTTTGATACAATATAAAGTAGTCAGTGTACAGGTTGTATAACAGAAGTGTACTCACTTTTGTTGCCAGCAGTTTAGACATTAATGGCAGTCACCAAAGATAAATATCATATTTTAGACCAAAATAGACCTACGCAGTAAATGTGGGTGACCTCTCTAGGAGTTAACGAGTGAAGACAGAGATTCCTCCTCACCCACTTAAAAAAAAAAAAAAAAAAAAGTCTCTCAAACTAAAGCTGGTTGAAGAGGACTTGGCACAGATCAGGTCATGACTTAGACAGTTGGCTCTAGCAAAGTCAGTAATTAGACCGTCAAGGGAACTCCAGATGTTATTTGTAAGGATAAAGTTAATCAGAAAAGAAAATTCTTTTTCTAAACAGTGGCTTTTACTTTTTGTCTCTTTAAGTACACAAATCCACAGATGGGTTTATTAAAGTGAAATGAAAAACACATCTACAAACCATCCTACAGCATGATTGCTTCAAGAATTGGGTGCAGCAATGATTCTATTTTTTCTTTTCTGTGTCCAAGCCGAATGAAGGAGCATTTAACTGCAGATGGGATCTGAGTATTTTCCCCCACATATGAAGCATTGACGTGTACTGAATTTTTAGGGGGGCAAATGATGTTGCTGTGAGAAAACTGCATATGATACTGTGTTTGGAATAATGTACTGACAACTACGTTATTGCAGTGTCGTTTTACCCTCACAAGTAAAACACGGACTATTTTAGGTGGAGAAAAGAGACTTGCACAATTACTGCATGACTCACTAATTTAATATTGGTCGGAAAAATCAAACGGTACCATCTTTCCAAATAAAACAATACTGTCAAGACATCTAAACCCTTTCCACACAGATTTATGAACATGTACGTTTGCGTTGAACGCATAAAATGCACAGTCATAAATTGGTATAAACTAGAATTAAGACGGCCATTGAAGACATTTGAGAAATCCTCCTGGTTGGCTAATTGTTATTCCTGGTTCCAAGATCTGACTTTAGATTTAAAAGGAACTACCACTCTGTTGAATATTTGTTTGAAATAAAGATCAACATGCTTATATCAGTTATGTTTTGGCCGTTTTGGTTTAGTAGTCCTACATTACAGTTAAACTGCTCCATTTTTCCCTTGTAAACAAAACTTTCTCCTGAGTGGTAGTTTTACCATGGTTTGAGAACTGGGGGTTACCAGGGTTATGCAATACAAGCTAATTAACTATTTTCAGTTTAAAGTCTTTAAACTCTTACATTGTCAAAAGTTAGAAAATAAGTCTCAAGCACCTGCAATGCTGGCTCAATGCTTCTCTATCTCCTTTCTAAAAGTTCATAACTGCTAAATATTTATAGAAAGTCACCCTGCCAAAGAAACTAACCACATTTTCTAAATAAACCTTATTTGAAAATAAGGTACAGATGTTTTACGTTTTTGGTCCACGATGCAGTCGACTGTGAGGGCTGTGTGAGTGTGTGTTTTCAGAGTTTCCATGACTTGAACCACGGTGATGGCTGTCTTAGTAATTTCAAGGCAACCCCTGGTTTTCGCACTGCTTCTAGGAAGTAAAGAAGAACTATGCTACAGCCTGCGTCATCAGTGAGTCAACTAAACAGTCTGGAGGGATATCTGTGAGGTAGTCCAGGCGCAGTCATTCCTCCTTCCTCTCATTTCCATGACTGTTCAGTTTCCTTGCTGGCAGCACACAGGGTCATGTGCATTTATGCAACAAATCAAAGTTCTGCTCCACAGAACATCCTTTAAAGTCTGTTCCAGTGCACTGTTTGTTGGTAGTAATTTCCATGGGACTAAGTTGAATGAAAATCGTTTCCCTTTAGTACAAAACTTTGACCAAGACAACAACTTAAAATACCACAAGAAACACACTATTGGAATGGATTTTATGGTGCTCATGCCACCTCATTACTCTGAAAGCAACCAACTATTTTGTCAGTTGAAATTTGTTCATGTTCCTGAAAGAAGAAATCTTAATGATCATAGTGCTCCTTAAATCTTTCCTAAAATATTTGTTGCTTTATGGCAGAGAGCAGTATCCTGCTGAAGGAGGCCACAAGAGGTAATAATGATACAATTTCCATGAAAAGGTGTACATTTTCTGGGTAGGCGGAAAGTTCAAAAGTATCACCCATGAAGGAAGAAGGATTCAAGGTTTCCAAGCAGGACATAGCCCAAAATCATTTCAGTTCCCTTTGTGCATCCTGGTTCCATCTGTTGCCATGGTACCAACCTCTCAAATTATGTAACAGAAAGTGAAACCTCAGATTAGGCCACTTTTTTTCATTGCTATATGGTCCAGTTCTGATGCTCACATGGCAGTTGTTGGTGTTTTTGTTGGTAGACAGGGGTCAGCTTGGTCCCCCAGACTGGTCTGTGGCTATGCAGCCCCTAACAGAAAAAAATGAACACACTATTCCGGCACCTTTTTCTCAGAACCAGCTTCAACTTCTTCAGCAAAGTAAGTGGATTGGGTAGTCTCTTGGACCGGACCACAGGGGCTGGTTCCACATATGCGTCAGTGAGCCTTGGGTCACTGGTTCAATGGTATTCCACCCTTGGACCACTTATGATGGATCCTGACAACTGCACGCCAGAAACACCCTACAGTAGCCTCGGTTTTAAAGATATCCTGACTCAGTCACTAGCCACCACAATTTGGCCCAGATTATATTAAAAAAAAGTCAAAGTAATGCACTTCTGGCCCTTTTTATTGGGGTTCTGGAGCTACAGAGCTCAAATGAGTCTGGATAAATGAAATGTTCTTCCTGGACCAAAGCACTGTGCTTTGCTTAAACCAACAGAGCAGTTACACATACAACTTGCACAGCTATGTAGACATGGTATAAAAGTTATAAAAAGCCTAAACCACTTCAAGTAACTTCCATTTATACCACCTATATTAGATGTAGCGCACACATCTCTTGCAGATTAAAGTCAATTCTAAGGTCTGTCTTTCTCCAAGTCACTTTTTATGGATTTGCTGGAGCTAAAGATTTTGTCTCATTCTCATCGTTTATGAGCATTTGTCAAAAAAATAAAGGATGTTCCCATGAGCTGTCTGAGTGCCAAGAAGAAGCCCAACAGATTTACTTTAACAAGTGGAGCTTTATGGTTTTCGCCATACTGCTCTGCTTGATATAAATACTTTATTAGAAATTGCTTTGGGATTATTTCATATGCAATAGAGATGGAAACGAAAGGGCAAAAAGAAGACATGGAGAGAGATGGAAAAAGTTAAAAGGGAGAGAAGGACATAAGAATAGAGGAAAGAAAGAAGAATACAAAAAGAATACAAAATAACATAGTGGAAGTCTGCTTTTACATCTGCAGAAAGAGTAAAAAAAAAGAATCCTCTCAGGGACAAACTTTAAGAATGACATAAAGAAATGTAATGTGAATATCATAGTAAAATAACTCAAAATGCCTTTTAAAACAACTACCCATAAGAACAGGCCGGTTTTTCAATACTAAAACCAAAACCACATTATATCTCCTCCTGCTATGATGGCTGGTATTTCTCTCTGCTTCCCACTGCAGCCTTTAATGTCTGAGCTGTTACAATTTTGATTTTTTACTGAATGCTTGAGTGGTAAGATGGAGCCACTAATACTGTATGTCCAAACCAGAGTTTGTATCAATCAGTAACAGGTCCTCATAATTGCTTCTAACAATATGCAGACCCAGATTTGGTGTTTGGGAGAAACAAACTGAAAGCCACAACCCTTGGACTTTAGTAAAATAACAAAGGATGCCTCAGCCACAGATTTTCTGGTCAGCGTAGACTAAACATAGACATTCCTTAGTTGAAGAGGTAACTATTCACTGATGCAAGTTTTGAATCCAGCCGTGGTGATTTTGGTATCCCATCTCCAGCACCTGATTGCTCTCTGCCTCCCCTAAATAACTTGTCATAGTTGGGATCACTCCCCTTTGCCTTGAGGTGGCTTCTTAGCTTTCCTCTTGTCTGAACAAGGTTACAGACAAGTCTGTCATTTGATCGTATCCATCCACTGTGTACGTTTCAAATGCAGCCTCTACAGACCATGAATAATCTCTTAGGAAACTAGGTTACAACACAATAGGCTCTTCATAAGGTAAGGTAGTAAAACTGCACAGCGGGTGTTGCAAATAAATCTACTCAACATTATATTATAGGGCTCATACAAAGTCTGAAAAAAGTCTGGAATAACATTTCAGCATTTTTCATCTGGGTAAATTGTCTCCCCACTTCTATCCTCCCTTTTTTCCTTATGGTATTCATTTTTAACTCATCCTTCTTTCTTTCCTTCTATCCTTCTTTCCTTCCTTCCTTGGTTCCTTCTTTCCTTCCTTCCTTCCTTCCTTGTGTCCTGTGTCCTTTGCTTGTATGCAGACTTCTTTCATTCTGTGCTTAATTTATTGTGCTTTACCGCCTTTGGTTCCTTCTTTCCTTCTTCCTTTTCTTCTTTGTGTACCACTTTCCTTCTTTCCTTACTTATGTCCTTCCTGCCCTTTCTCCATATAATACCTCCCTTCTTTCCATTCATAAACCTGTCTTCTTTCATTGTGATGCCTCCCTTTCTCCCTCCCTTCCTGTGTGTCCAGCCTCCGTTTCTTAGCTTATTCATTTCTTTCCTTCCTTTCATATATCCTTATCTTCTCTCCATCTTTGCTTTATCCTTTCTTGTCTTTCCTTTTTTCCATGTCCTTCCTTCCTTCCTTTTTTGTGTACCTCTGTCTGTCTGTCAGCCTCCCTCCCTCGCTCCCTCCCTCCATTCTTTCCTACCAGCCTCCATTTCTTGGATACTTCCTTCCTTCCCTCCTTCCTCTGTTTCTTGGATTATTCCTTCCTTCCTTGGTTTATTCCCTCCCTCCCTCCTTCCTACCTGCCCGCCTCTGTTTTTTGAATTATTCCTTCGTTCTTTACTTCCTTGCCTGGTTGCTTAATTTTTCTGTAATTCTCTATTTAGTTTTTGCAGGTTCCATATTTTACTTTGACCATTGTAGAGAGATGTCTAAAATTCAGAGTTAACTTTTGTGGTTTTCATAATTTCAAATAGGTACGAAGGGCCAGGAACTCTTTTAAATGAAATTGGAGTCTCGATAAGTTTGGAACTTTTCCATGGTAAATATGTGGAGACACTGGAATTAATAGTAAAGAGATAAACATTAACGCCGTACGTCTATATTGCAGATAATGTGGAAATGTTTTTTTAAAATATTTTACCAGCCTCTCTTGGATTTATTCCTCTTTTCCACCATGAGTGCCAGTCTGTTCTATGGTTGCTGGCTGTGCTCTGTGTCCAGTCTACCTTACAGCAAGGAAATTAAATGTTAAATATTTACCATTCCACTGGTATGTGATCCCACAGATTCCAGCTGTGATGGGTAGCAGCTACATTCCTCCCACAGGAAGTTTATCCTTTCTCGTTCCTTTCTTTTTTCTCCTCCTCCCTCTTCTGACAGTGTTTTTGAACTTGGTCAGTGGTCAAGGCATCAGCCTAAATCCATTGTCATGAAACACACTAACATGTCACATGTGCCACTGAATGCTGCACTGAGGCTTTCCAGGGCTACCAGAGAACTTTCAGCTGCCTGCATTCAAAGAGAAGATGAATTTATTTCATATCTCGTATACTAGATATAAGATCAAATTAAACATTCATTGTTAAAAGAAATTTAGACAATTTCATTTTTTGTAAGTATGATTGGGGCAAGAACTGAGAGATGCCTGCACAAGTGTTTAAACATCTTGAACTTTTAGACTTTGTATATCATCCTGCAACCACAAACGTCAGTGTATTTTAATGTAATTTAAAATGTAATTAATCTTTGTGAAATAGCTTAGGCTCAGTCAGACTGGATGGAGAGTATCTGTGAACTTGAATCTTTAGGTCTTGCCACAGATTCTCCACATTTAGGTCTGGATTTTGCCTGGGTCATTTGAACACATGAATATGCTTTAATATAAACCATTCCATGGTCATTGTCCTGCTGGAAAGTGAACCTTCGCCCCATTACAGCATTTGCATGTGGGCCAAAAGGTTCATTTTGGGTTCACGTGACACAGGCACCTTGTTCCACATGTTTGCTGTGTCCCCTACATGATTTGTGGCAAACTGTAACTGCTTTCTTGCAGCATTGATCTTCCTTCTACCTTTTAGTACACAACTAATAGTTGACTTTCATATTAGGATTTGGTGCTGTAATACTCTTTCCATTCCTAGATGATGGACTGAACAGAGCTCTTTGAGATTTTCAATGCTTGGGATATTTATAACTTTATTTAAACAGTTCTAAACTTCTCCACAACTTTCCCCCTGGCCTGTCTGCTTTGTCCCTCAGTCTCCATGATGCTGTTTGTTCTCTAACAAATCTCTGAGGCCTTGACAGAACAGCTGACATTATTATTGAGATTAAATCACAGACTGTTGGATCCCTTTTACCTTTTAGATAACTTAAAGGCAATTAGTTGCACTGGATTTTATTCAGGGCTATTTTCTTTATGCTGGAGGAGGATGATGTGCAGGTCTCCAGGAAGCTGACTACTTTTTCCACCATCAGCATCTCTTCCATTTCTCCATGATGACCTTTCTCTTATTTGTGTCCTTCGGGTCTTGTGTATCCAGAGTAAAGGCTTAAAAACTGGAAATGCTATAAGCCATATTTAAGTTGTTCCTCAGCAGTTCTTGATTTTCATAATGGAAATATGCTGAAAACATGTTTTTATCTAAAGAATGCCTGTTTCCGTCATTATCAACTGATCCATTACAATTGCATTTTGTTTTAATCCTTTAACAGCAAAACTGCAGTTTTGTCGAAAGCGAAGAATAAAATCAAATTTTGAACATAGCTTTAGTGAAAGGAAATTGGAATCATCTGATTTCACAATATCCCAGCACAATGCTTCCCCTTACCCCTAGACCCCAGGCTCCCCACTCCTTTGGATGTAGCCTTTTGTTGTGTGCATGTGACTGTAGAAATGGCTCAGTAGGAAATGCCAGGCACCCACAAAAAAGCAAAAGAAAAATGCTTGTGGGGAGCCACCCTCTGCATCAATTCAGCTGCAACAAGAAGCATTTTATAGCTGCTTTATTCTTCATTTTCAAGGCTGTCTTTCATGTCAAAAGTATTTTCCTACTTACAAATCACTAGGAAGCAATTCTTTTTGCTGCACTGCTGTGCCCCAAGCCCCTTCCTAGGGTATAATGTTTTGATCACCTGTAGCATAGACCATCAACTCAAAAATAGAGGAATGGACTGCTGGGATAAGCTTGTGTTCTTGCCTAGAACAGAAGAAACGTCCTCCCCTTCTTGTGAAAGAGCCTGGGAACCAAATCACTGCAAAGTGGGGAGTTCAGCTGGATTGCCGGATTGTTTGGCAAATGATTATACCTCAGCTGCATTAGTAAGGATTCCTCACGGTAAACAAACTGATTAACTAATGAACTTAAAAATGCAGCTTTGTATTTCTGGGAGAGATATGCAAGCCGTTCTCAACTTTGACCCAATGCTTTACATTCAAGGTTAAATGTGCTGCAGCACCCACTAAATAAGCTTCACTGTCA
Organism: Girardinichthys multiradiatus; assembly: GCF_021462225.1. NCBI lineage: Eukaryota > Metazoa > Chordata > Actinopteri > Cyprinodontiformes > Goodeidae > Girardinichthys > Girardinichthys multiradiatus. The sequence continues at coordinate 44,576,200 of NC_061815.1, read as the reverse complement.
CATCATGGCCCTCAGCCAGAGGCCCAGACCAGTTGTCACCGCTTTGAGTTTTAAGACTTGCTTAATTGGCTTCCCTGAGTGCCTGAGGAGGGGAAAGAGAGAGGAGCTAGCTTGTTACAAGGCCCTATGTTGCAGCAGAGGGAGGGAGGAAGATGGAGGTCCCTTATCAGCCATTGCTGGACACCTCCGGTGGCTATTAATCAGAGCCAGAGCCCGACTGGAGCCAGGAGGGGATCCGCAGAGTATTGGGAGGAGGAGGGGGTCCTTGAGCCTTCCCCGGGCCTCACAAACAAGGAACTTCCACAGACGGCATAAACATTCCTTCCTGCTATGGTTCCTCAAGTACTCCTGTACACCCCATCACAAAGTCTCACTTAAACTGATTTAGGTCCCGTAAAGCCCCCTTTGACCAGGACCCATCCATTTGAACTGCACTGACAGCTTTACGCTGCCCCCTTACTGTGTTATTATATTGGTGTTGTGCTGCCAGCTACTATTGTAGTAATGAAAATTTAGCATCAGTTGTAATATTCCTTTCCATAGGATGTGCACTAAGAATGCAAAATATCTCAAGGATGTTTAGGGTCTTGAAAGCACTCAGTATTTCTTTTTTCATTTAAACAGACTGGCCTGAAAGCCTTAATGGACAGGAAAATGGCTATTAGTTGCTTTCAGTGCTATGTTGTTTTGTGGGTAGATTTTGTGTATGTTTAGGTAATAATCAGCATCATCACAGAAAATTAGGTAGCAGAAGTGTTTTGAATGTTATTTTTGTTCACAAGGCTCCATAATTGTATTGATGCAGGGTTGCAGGATAGTAGTTCTGGAGGGCTGGAGTTGGCACCCCTTGCGTAAATGGACAGCCATGAGGTTTATTATTTGGCCTTTATTTGGTTCTGTAGAACTGGATACATTTATAAAAGCTAATAAATTTGCTAGAATTGCTAGTTTCGATTTGAGAAATACAAGTTTAAGCTCAAAATGGTCACATTAGTGTGGGTATAAATCTTTATATGAATGAAAAAGATGACCTATCACAAAATCTATGAGAAGAGGTCACATCACACTTGCGTAACCTAGAGTGCACATAATTCCTGTATGATTCAGTCCAGGTGGTGGCAGTAAGCATCTTTCCCTCAGTTGTTCGGCTACCTTTAAAACTCAGAAGAAGTACAGAAACAGTAACATCTCTTCCCATGTACAGGGTAACCATTCCCCCCCCACATGAATATAGGGAGATTTTAGGACATGTCTCAGTCCAGGTCGGCTCACAGAACAGACAGAAATATAGTAATATTAAAGTAGTTTTAAAACCAGAGGATAGACGACAACAAAGCACAGTCTCCCACAAAACATGCAAAAAAACTGTTGCCACTAAATGTAATGACAAAACAAACTTGTTTCACTTTTGGAAGAAAAAATATTCTGTAGTTCAAAAAGGTGAAGACAGAGGGAGAAACAGCTGTACATCCGAGAATATGTGTAACATGGGTGAGACCTGAAAACATTTAAATGTGTACTTTCTTTTCCCATGAATGTATTTTATATGTATAAGGAGGATTTATTCAACTTAAAGATGTCTATGTTGTTGAAGTGCAAGGTTAAATATCTGTAATTTGTTGAATTAAAAGGTTGCTGGAGTGACCAGTAGTGTTTTTTTCTGTTTTAATTTTCTGACTGTTTTTTTAATTGATAATAAATTTCATTTTTATTTATCACTTTATAATTTGAAACATTACTGTAAATTTTCTTCAAAATGTCCTCTGAGACGTTTGATGCTGTCTTGCCTGAGTAAAAACGAAAAGCATTTTTCAAATGATGATTTGTTTGTCAAAAAGCTGACCAACCAACCAGCCTTTTGTAAAAACGCAATTGATCTCATTGCTAAATCATAAATTTTATGTGATTATTCACATTTTTTTCACTTTACTTTTATTAGCTACACCAAGGCCTGATTACAGCCTGGTCTGTAGAGTCAAAAAGCTCTTAAAAAGAACCTGTGATAAAATTAAGAATGCTGAAAGATTTCATTAAGCAAGACACGATGCCCCAATTTAAATTAGTTTAGATCAGATGAGGAACAGGTTTATCAGCCTGGAAAACTATTTCTAAGTCTTTGAGACCCCAGTGAAGCATTATCCACAAATGGAGAAAATGTGGAACAGTGGTGAACCTTCCCAGGAGTGGCTGGCTTACTATAATTACTCCAAAAGAGCATTGAATCCTCCAGGAGGTCTGAGAAGAAACCAGAACAACATTTAAAGTACTGCAGGCCTTACTTAATAGGCCATCATTACACACTTGCCACAAAATGCACATGTTAATAGAGAATACCTTCATTGAACAGGCTCCGCTCTACCTGTGTCAACTGTTGCACACCTTGTCTTCTGTATACAACACTCGCTCTGCAAACTTGATTCTTTTGATGGTTCCAAAAACTACTCTGCAATAGGCTTATTACACTGCCTAGCCAAAAATTAAGTTGCCACCAGGATTTAACTAAGCAAATAGCTACAAGCCTCCCATTGGATAATTACAGCATGGGCGATTATATTTCAGCAGGCAACAAGTTATTAAACCCCGACTGGTGCAATGAGTTGCTTTTCATTACTTAAACAACCATGTCGAAAGATACATCCCATGGTCGTGGAAAATATGTCAGTCTGTTTCAGAAGGGTCAAATCATTGGCATGCATCAAGCAAAGAAAACATTTAAGGAGATGCCAAAAAGAACCAAAATTGGGTTAAAAACTATTCAACGCATTATTAAAAACTGGAAGGATAGTGGGGACCCATCGTTTTCGAGGAAGAAATGTGGCTGGAAAAGATCAAATCCTGAATGATCGCGATCGTCGATCACTTAAACGTTTGGTGAAATCAAATAGAAGAAAAACAACAGTAGAATTCCGGGCTATGATTAATAGTGAAAGTAAGAGCATTTCCACATGCACAATGCGAAGGAAACTCAAAGGATTGGGACTGAACATCTGTGTAGCCTTAAGAAAACCACTAATCAATGAGGCTAACTGGAAGAAAAAGGCTTTAATTTGCAAGGGAGCATAAAGATTGGACTCTGGAGCAATGGAAGAAGGTCATATGTTCTGATGAGTCCAGATTTACCCTGTTCCAGAGTGATGGGTGCATCAGGGTAAGAAAAGAGCCAGGTGAAGTGATGCACCCATCATGTCTAGTGCCTACTGTACAAGCCTGTGGGGGCAGTGCTATGATCTAGGGTTGCTGCAGTTGGTCAGGTCAGGGTTCAGCAACAGTATGTGTTCAAAGAATGAGGTCAGCTGACTACCTGAATATACTGAATGACCAGATTATTTCATCAATGCATTTTTTCTTCCCTGATGGCACAGGCATATTCCAAGATGACAATGCCAGGATTCATTGGGCTCTAAATGTGAAAGAGTGGTTCAGGGAGCATGAGACATCATTCTCACACATGGATTGGCCACCAGAATCCAGACCTTAACCCCATTGAGAATCATTGGGATGTGCTGGAGAAGGTTTTGCGCAGCTGTCAGACTCTACCATCATCAATGCAAGATCTGGGTGAAGAATTAATGCATCACTAGGTGGAAATAAATCTTGTGACATTGCAGAAGCTTATCAAAACAATGCCACAGCGAATGCGTGCCGTACCCAAAGCTAAAGACAGTCTAACAAAATATTAAAGTGTGTGACCTTTTTTGGTGGCAACTTTTTTTTTGCCAGGCAGTGTATTTGAGTCTGCTGCAGCCATAGACTGGAAAAACCTCAAATACTGGACTCTTTATCTCCATGGTGAAAGTTAAAAGTTATATTATGAAACTATGTATGAAAAAATGCTGCTGTGATTCTGACTGCTTTCCCTTACCAAAACAACAGCAGTCAAAATAAAGGATGGACTCTCTTTATTTTGACAGCTGATGTTTTGGTAATTGCATTGCCTGCAGTATATTTACATGGACATGTCTTTCTGGATTTCCTTGCTGACATGTTTACTTTTTATGTTTATACTGTTTTTTTTTTTTGCTGTCTGTTTTGTCTTTTATAGTCACTTGTTCCCTTTTCCCTCAAAGGACCCTGTCTTTTGCCAGACTGCAGTTGCTCATGCAAATTTTTTCTTAATTTGTCCGGCCTGGTTAAATAAAAATAATAATACATTTGCCTCTGTTCAAGTCAATATTAATGAATAAACAATGAGAATGGAAGGTTTCATAATTTAAAACGCCCCACTGCTGACCAAAAAGGAACAAAGACCCCGCTCTTTTTTGCTTGAAAATACATCTTGATTATCCCCATGAGTTTTGGGAAACTGAATGTGCCTTTTTACATAAAACAATTTAATCTTTTAAGTAAAAGAACACATTTTACCATATCATAGCTACAGTCAAACATGGCGGCGGTAGGGTCTTGATTTGCTGCTTGAATGTGGACGACTTGCCAGTGGAACCACCGACTCTGCTCCCTAGAAGAAAATTCATAAAGAGAATGTCAGCTCATGACCTTAAGCTCAAGTGGCTGAAAAAAAAAACCCCAACAAAATGAAGGTGTAAGAGGGGTCTAGTGACTATATATATATATATATATATATATATATATCCAAAACGTTTAAGCATCAGACAAAAAACAAAAACAGGACTATTTAATGATTAACAAATAATGCCCAAAAAGTCGTTTTAAATATCTTTAAACATACAAATCTTGGAATATTATGAAAAAAAAGAACAACAAATCTAAACCATGCAGCTCCAGAAGTCTACACACAAACCAATGGTTTTTTTTAAAAATAATTTGTTGTTGTTTTCATTGAGCGACTGACAGAAGGTGGAGCTTTTTCTGCTAGTACTGAAGCCCAAGCGTCATACACTCTCAACTTATCACCTTTCTGACTTTCTTTATAATTTTCTGCAGCATTTTCAAAATATCTGTACTGTGACTCAAACTAGAACTAAAAAAATATCTTTCTTATTTTGCTGTTGGTCCTGAATCTTGTTCTAATTTGCATGTACAAGCATGCATGTAGTAGTTTTGCACATTTACACTTTAACATTTCTACTAGAAGTAAATATCTCCAACTAATGGGAGTGTCTGCACATGAGCAAGTATGTTGCCAAAAGTACAGCTTGGGACAAATTAGAAAATGGACAAAAATGGTAAGAACCTGGGCAAGCTATATTATTACAGTTAACCAAAAGAATATAAATGCCTTTTAAATTGCATCCATCTGGACTAGAAAACAAGACCATAACTGCATACCTAAAGCCATGCTGCTTATAACTGAAAACAGGCAGATTCTGAATTAATTCAAACAAAACTTCAATTAAGTTTTCATCCCTGGAGGTCCTAATCTACAATGAATTGTCTCAGTTCTGGATAATTTCCTTAGACAAATCACCAAGATTAAACAACGTGTTTGCAGCTTTGCTGTGCAGACTTTGAGAAGTGTTAATGACCAAGAATGCTTCATCCAATGCTGGATATCAAAAGAATCTCCCTATCATTAGAAAGCCATAACCAGCAGTTTGATTATTGCGACAGTTCCCACAAGATGAGAGGCACAGGGGAACTTTCTGATGAATTTCAAGTTTAAATGGAAAGCTTCTGTGGAGTGCAACACAAAGCACCATGTGTTAATATTAAATAATGAGCCGCTTTCATGTCCTCGCCTTTGGATTTGCCACAAAAATGGCATTAATGACAGCTTTTGGTGTGGTTTACATCACACAGACCCATGAAACGCAATTGACAGATAAATTTGTTATTATTAGTCTCTAAGGGCGTCAGATTTACAAGCTGCAAAACATTTGCACTCAAGATGTGCTGACATAGTACATTACACACATGTGACAAATATGAATAGGATGTTTGCTTGTTTTGAAAGTGTTACTCTCATGATTGGTCACTATTTGGCATGACAATAACATAGCCATTATAAAAACATACGGCAGATGGTTTACATATTTTCATGTATGTTTACAGCACTTTCATCCAAAGTGATTTACCATACACAAACGTTGCTGAACTGCAAATTCAGGGTAATGTTAAGAGTAAAGTTACCCTGAAATAAATGCTGCGAAGCCTGCAACCCTAAAATCAGCACCAGACATTGGATAAGAAAAAGTCAGCAATTTTTAACAGATCAGACAGATTATTAAAAATATTTTCTGTCTCAGTCACATATGTTTAACTTAAATGGAATTTTATTGGGATTTTTATTATCAATAACACCATAGACACAAAAAAGATACCAAATGTTTTTAAACAAGAACATTTCAGGCGATAGATACACCCCAGAACTAGCAAGCACAAGTGTAGAAATTTTACATTTAAAAATGTTTCCAGCTAGTCTTTATAACTGTTTTCTACTCCTGTGGTCAAACTGTGATTAGTTGTGAACACATATCACACTGCTTAATGTGAGTAATACTCATCCCTGAGACCTTTACATAAATGGTACAGTTCTTACAGTAAAGGGAAATATTACCAACTAAAGGACTCGTGACCTGCTGTCACTGTTTACCCAAAACATTGAAAATGTTTCATTTTAGTGACTCCCCAAAACCACCTTCAATAAAGGTCTTAAAAATTAAAAACGTCTTTCAAACTCTTTATTTGTAATTATTTATATTTATTTGGATATAGTCACTGGCCACTTTATTAGGTACTCCTGACCAGTATTGGATTGCACCCCTTTATCCTTTACAATCTCCTAAATTCTTTGCGGCATAGATTCATAAGGGTGTCCAGCAAATACCTCTTAGATTTTGGTCCATATTGATGTGATGGCACCACAAAGTTGCAGCAAATTTGGCATCTATGAGGCATATATCTTGTTCTACCATATCCCAAAGGTGCTGGAGTCCCGTACAATCATTGTCATGTTCAAGAAACCAGTTTGAGATGATCTGAGCTTTTTGACATACTTCATTATCCTGCTAGAAGTAGCCTTTAGAAGATGGGTACATTGTGGTCCAAAAGGAGTGGACATAGTCAACAACAATGCTCTGGTAGGCTGTGGTGTTTAAATTATTCTAAACTGGAACGAAGGGACCCAAAATGTGCCAAAACATATCCCTCATACCACCAGCCTGCCTGAGCTGCTGATAGTAGGCCGGATGGATCATATGCACCAAATGTTGACACTACTCAACACACAATCCCCACCAAGACATATTCTGGTCTCAGTATCATGTTGTGGAGATGTTTTCTTCATGGACGCAGCTACATGGAAATCAGCCCTGAAAGAAAACTGGTTAGAGGCTACAAAAGACTTGTGACTGGGCTTTGAGTTTGACAATCCAGCAGGAAAGAAGAAGGCTGTTCGAAAGAAGGCCCAGCAGAGACTGTACTTCCTGAGGCAACTCAAGAAGTACAACCTTCCACAGGAGCTGCTGGTCATCTTCTACACTGCCATCATTCAATCTGTCCTGTCTTCATCCATCTCAGTGTGGTTTGGCTCATCCACAAAACAGGACAGGTCCAGACTGCAACAAATAATCAGGAATGCAGAGAGAATAATCAGGGCTGACCTTCCCTCTATCCAGGACTTATACAGGTCTAGGGTCAGAAAAAGAGCTGCTAAAATCTCTGCAGACCCCACACACCCTGCACATAAACTGTTCAGAGTTTTACTTTCAGGCCTACAGAGCACTGTTCACTAAAACCAGCCGCCACAGAGACGGTTTCTTCCCCCAGGCTGTTTTTCTGTTGAACATTCAATAGAGAACAAAACAACAGCATACAGATGTTGCAAATGCACCTTTTTATTTTTATTTATATATGTGTATATTTGTATATTGTATATATGTATATTGTGTAATGCAAAAACAAAACCAGAGAGCAAAGTAGACCGGAGTCAAATTCCTTGGTATGTATGTACGAATCAGAAAGCTGATTCCGATTCTGAAAACAGGGGTAAATATACATCCAGAGCTACAATGGAATGGTTTGGATCAAAGCATACTAATGTGTTATAATGGCCCAGTCCTGACATGCACCTACTGTATAATTCTACTGAAGTAAAAACTAAGCTTGCACACACAGACACACATACACACGCACACAAATCCCTAAAACTGAAAGACAGGTGAACAGTGAGTGTGTTTCATGTATGATTAATGGTGCTCACTGACCTGCACAAAAGGTGTGGTTGTTTGCTTTGAAATTCTCAACTTCAGTGTATAGTGAAATAAATCATGTCCCTGACTAAATAGGACATATAAGACAGTTAAACATAAAGTTAACTTCAGCTACTGTACTTGGTGTAATGCAGAGCTATTAGTTTGATGTATAAACTGTGTTTACAGCAGAATATACCCTCAAGTTTGGTGAACAACCTACCTTCCAATACTCTGTTAGCATTAGCATATCGTGTTCTCAATTTACAATCATGTAGAAACAAGTAGTTCAGAGAAACTGCTGCCATATATTTTGAAGAGATAACCCTCCTCTTCTAAATCAATATCTCATTTCACTCAGACTGCTGCTTCCAATATCTTCTGACAAACACCCTGCAGCAAGTGCCAATTCCAGGAAAAATAAAATAAAAGGGAAGAGGTTATTAACTTTGGCCGTGGTACAGAGATAACTAGAGGGCAATAGTTACACAATCAGCTCCCCAGCATGATAAGGTCATTGTGCTAGCTCAGGTTCGGAAGTAAACCTGAAAGCTCTGTATGACAAGCAAACAACAGGAAGGAAATAATCCATTTGTGGCTTTTAATGAGCAACTCTGTATCTGGGATCTCTTTTAGTGCTAAACTGCCTCATGCTAGTTGAACATTATCCCTTTGATAGTACAGTGGTAATACAGTCATGAGCACCCAGTCGACTCAACAGAAATAAACGGAATCTAGTGAGTTTGTATGGTTTGTGGTGTGAACCTGTGTTGACTGATCTGCCAGAATGTCAAAATATGTTACCAAATTATTTTTATTGCACTTGTTTTTGCACTTAATCAATTTCAATTTTTAATGTCCATTTGCTGCTGATGTGTGGTTAAGCATCAATATATTAACTAGATTTCAACGAGGATTATGGTTTAGACAAAAATGAAATTTCTTCATTTAGACACTGCAAAATATTACGATGGGGGCCTGCTGGGGCTCCACTCCCTCTTGTGGTGGCTGAAGGACACAGCAACCTTTCACAAGCAGCAGCAAAGACACCCTTTTTTCATAAGGGGTGATGCTAACAAAGATATTGCTTTCTTATGCTGTTGTAGAGCAGGATACAAATTTAAATGACTCAGCTAAAGCAAAATCATTATTTCTCTCTTTGAAGGCTAGCATTTGTGCTGTAGTGTAGCTAGCTGCTGAAGTAAGCTAGAAAAGTAGTGGTTTCAAAACTCATGAGGAATTGCTAGGTTTTGAGATAACTGAAAGGATGTAAAAACTTCCTGTTGGTTTTAGGTTGTAAGTTTTAGAAAAGAACAGAAATAAGTCCCCCAGCTGTAACCAAACTCTTACTTGCATTTCTTGGACATTTTGATAGGTACGCTTTGCTAATATCAGGTTGGACATCCTTTTGTCAACAGAATAGCCTTAATTCTTTAACAATAACATTCATCAGAAACATTCCTCTGATTTTGGTCCATATTGACAAAACTGCATCAAGCAGTTGCTGTCCATTTATTGTACATTTGTATCCACATAGGGCAGAGCCAAGAAAAATATCTTCCTAACCATTAGACTACAACCACCAGCCTGAACTGTTGATACATGACAGGATGGATCCATGCTTTCATGTTAATGGCAAATTCTGACCCTACCATCTAAATGCTGCACCTGAAATTGTTCCTCTTGACATACAAGTAATTCCAGACAGTTTCAACAGTAAGTTAAAAAGTAGCTAAAAGTAGTTAAAAGTAGTTGTGATGAGCCATGGCTTTGAAAGTGAATATGCTAAAAGAAAAACCCCAAAATGTATCTTTATCATTTTTATAGAGAATAACAAAAAAAAAACATGTTATTTTTGTTTGTTCTCGTTTAGTTGATGTCTGGTGCAGCAGCACAGGTAGCCAATACAAGAAGTTAGAAAAGCAACTTTGTAAAACTCTCGCAAAATAGAAAAGAATGGTGTACGACCTGTCAATTGATTTTTTACATTTAACATCCATTTAACTGATTTTTTTTGACTGGGTGTCTCCAACCTCAGTACTTGAGAGCTAGCGTCCTGCAACCTTTAGATATATCCCTGCTCCAACACAGCTGAATCAAATGATTGAATTACCTCTTCAGCATGCCATCAAGTTTGGCGAAGGTCTGGTAACGAGCTATTTATTTGGTTCAGATGGGATGGAGCAGGGATGCATCTCAAAGCTGCTGGATAGTAGCTCTTAAGGACTGGAGTTGGAGACCCCTGTTGTGGACAGTGGTTTGCAAAATGATGTTGGGGTGCTATGTATATTCCTTTAATAATAATTACTGACAGTAAACGTTTGTCAATTGATTAGTCAGATGTTGCTACTGTGTAGTATTTCATTCATCCATTGTCTTCCGCTTATCCGGGGTCCGGTCACGGGGGCAGCAGCCTAAGCAGAGATACCCAGACTTCCCTCTCCCCAGCCACTTGGGCTAGCTCGTCCGGGGGAATCCCAAGGTGTTCCCAGGCCAGCAGCGAAACATAGTCCCTCCAGCATTCCTGGGTCTTCCTCTGGGCCTCCTCCCGGTGGGACGTGCCCAGAACACCTCACCAGGGAGCTGTCCAGTAGGCATCCTAACCAGATGCCCGAGCCACCTCAACTGGCTCCTCTCGACATGGAGAATTAGCAGCTCTACTCTGAGTCCCTCCCTGATGACCGAGCTTCTCACCCTATCTCTAAGGGAGAGCCCAGACACCCTGCGGAGGAAGCTCATTTCGGCCGCTTGTATCCATGATCTCGTTCTTTCGGTCATGACCCAAAGCTCATGACCATATATGAGGGTAGGAAAGTAGATTGACTGGTAAATTGAGAGCTTCGCTTTTTTACTCAGCTCTCTCTTGACCACGACACACCGGTAGAGCGCCTGCATCACTGCTGATGCAGCCCGGATCCGTCTATCCATCTCCAGTTCCATTTTTCCCTCATTCAGGAAGAAGACCCCAAAATACTTGAACTCCTCCACTTGAGGCAGGACCTCCCCCGACCCGGAGGAGGCACTCTACCCTTTTCCGGTTCAAGACCATGGCCTCAGACTTGGAGCTCTGGCACCGGTCATACAGAGACCTAAGAGCCCATATCAAAGGGCCTGGTACCCCATACTCCCGGAGAACCCCCCACAGGATTCCCCGAGGGACACGGTCGAACACCTTCTCCAAGTCCACAAAGCACATGTAGACTGGTTGGGCAAACTCGAGGTTCGACTATCCGACGGACCCTCCTCTCCAGAACCACCGAATAGACCTTACCAGGGAGGCTTAAGAGTGTGACTCCACTATAGTTGGAACACACTCTATGGTCCCCCTTTTTGAATAGGGGACCACCGCCCTGGTCTGCCAATCCAGTGGAACTGCCCCCGATGTCCACGCAATGCTGCAGAATCGCGTTGGCCAACAAAACCCTACAACCCTACCCTAGCCAGAGCCTTAAGGAATTCAGAGATTGGAGAGCCCACCCCAAGGTCCCCAGGGTCCGCTTCCTCAGTGGAAGACGTGCCAGTATGATTGAGGAGGTCTTCGAAGTACTCTGCCCACCGACCCCCAACGTCCCGAGTTGAGGTCAGCAGCACACCCTCCCCACTGTAAACAGTGTTTGTGGTGTACCTCACCCCCCCCCTGAGATGCCGGATGGTGGACAAGAATTGCCTCGAAGCCATACGGAAGTTGTTTTCCATGGCCTCTCCAAACTCCTTCCACGCCCTAATTTTTGCCTCAGCAACCACCCGAGCTGCATGCAACTTGGACTGGCAGTACCCATCAGCTGCTGCCGGAGTCCCACAGGCCAAAAAGACCCAATAGGACCCCTTCTTCAGCCTGACAGCATCCCTCACCGCCGGTGTCCACTAGCGGGTTCGATGATTGCAGCCGCGACAGTCACCAACAACCTTGCGACCACAGCTCCGGTTAGCTGCCTCGGCAATGGAGGCGCCGAACAAGGCCCACTCGGACTCAATGTCCCCCACCTCCCCCGAACATGTTTGAAGCACTCCTGGGGGTGGGAGTTGAAGCTCTGCCTTACGGGAGACCCCGCCAGGTGTTCCCATCAGATCCTCAAGATTCATTTGGGTCTTCCAGGTCTGACCCACATCCTCCCCCACCATCGCAGCCAGCTCACCACCAGGTAGTGGTCAGTGGAAAGCTCCCCTGCCCTCTTCACTTTAGTGTGCAAGACATGCGGCCGCAGATCGGTTGACACAACAACAAAGTCGATCGACAAACTGCGGCCCAGGGTGTCCTGGTGCCAAGAGCAAATATGGACACTCTTATGCTTGAACATGGTGCTAGTTATGGACAATCCATGATGAGCACAGAGGTCCATTATGCAGCAGAACACTGTGAACTCCCCCTTATTGATCTCAGTATAGATGCACTATTAATAACTGCAGTGCATCAAATGCGACACATAGACTTCGCACATGACAGAACTAGAAAGTCCATTAAATGCACTTAATTTCCTCACATTATTACCAACAGAGCATTTTGGTTTTTAATACAGCAACATACATGAAATGAAAGGCTTGTTGCCATGTGGCAGCATCCTACATTGTCAGTCTAAGTAGTACAAGGGACATGGCAACATAAAACTCTTAAAAGCTTTGATTTGACTTACTTCAGAGATGGCATCAAATTTGCTGGAATCTTTCTACATGGCTTAAATATGTCTATTTAGTTTGATTAAGTCTCTAAGTAAATCTCCCCTACAAAATAAGCAGTTTTCTCTTCTCTGATTGGCAGTTTTGTTAACACAAAGCTCAACAATCTGCTAAATAAATCAGTCAGGAAGTGTGTTACATCTAAGAAAAAAAACAAAAAAGGCTCCCTTTGACACTCTGGATCATTTGAAGTTGTAGAGGAGCCTCATTACTGCCAGGGCCCACATGGGGGGTTTACTCCCAGACGAAGTTTAATGGCAATAAAAAGGAAAGGGCTTCAAGGTTACGAGACGTCAAATAGCTTCGGAGGAGACGGCTTGCTCTTGCAGTGCCCAGCGTCCCACGTCACTGGAGCCAGTGGAGTCATAAATGGCTGCTAACACTAACAGTAAACGGATATAAAAAGACTCCCAGTTTCCTTTATACGACCCATTCTCTTTTGCTCAGGGGGTTTGTTGATATAAGGTGGGGAGCATGATTGGAGAGCATGGCATACAAGCATAGAATAAGTAGGTATGGGCAAACTCGGGGTCAATATTTTTATTTAAATTTTATTTGTTTTACATCTGTAGAGATTAAAACAACTATTTAAACCAGATGAAAACTGTTTCAACAACTCTGACTTTATACGCATTGTACATCAACATTTTTTAATGGATTGAATTCCACAATACTACTATCATCAAATATTAAGGGAACATATTTTTGTTGGACAGTCCTGTTGCCAGTGAAGACATGTCAAATCCATTACAAGATGCACTGAAGCTGCTCTGGCAAAACATCATAGGCCAAAAGCATAACATTTTTAAATTAATTTCATTTGCATTACTCTTTTAGATATAGTTATTTAGAGAGACACTTATGAACTAAAACACAAATATGAACTACGAAGTATTTTATAGCATCTTTTATGAGCAATTAGCACGATAACTAAACATCAGCCTCGATGTGTTTTCTTTAGAGAAGGTAAATTCTTACTTTAACTCGGTGATTTCCAGAGTTAAATCTTGGTATCCAAATGGATACCAACATTTCCAAAGCCAGGATATTCCACGAGGAGTTAAAAATCCATAACACAATATGCTCAACTTTCATGCTGTACTCCAGTCTGCTCCGGGTTGGTTTGCTTCTCTGTCTATTCAACGTAATATTCCCAAAGCAGGGAGCAGACTGCCCATTTTTATACCCAAAAAAAAAAACAGTTACCAAGAGACACAAAATACAGAAGTGCAAAATGGAAAAGCACTGAAATGACTAACAAGTACCAAAGTCATGCCATCTGTCATAGCAACCTGAATGAACATTCCAATATGTCTGTAAAAACAATAAGTAAATTCCCTGATAAAAAACTTCTTACATCTTTCTGCTTTCTCTGACTCCATTTTGAACAACTCACTCATACTGAAAATATCTTGATGGAATGTTTGAGTTTCCAACTGACTAGTCACCCATCGGTCCGTCAGGCAAATCATCCAATATCGTTCCCCAGCTACTTTCAGGGTGTATCTCTGCCTCCCATTCGGCCATTTTCAATTAATGGTTAAGTGTTAAAAGAAACAGTATCAAAGAATACATTGAAACATGCCGTTCAATTAAGATGTTTCCTTTCATCTTTGTGTAACGGATTATGATTATTGATTATAAATATTTCTAAATTTCTAAATTATAATTAAAAATCATAATTCAGAAGTAATAAATTCTAAACAAAAATCATGTCTTACAGATGGAAAACAGAGATACACTCTAGTGTTGTGATTGGGCTTACAGCACTTAATTATTACAATTAGTTAATTGTCATTAATAATTGATAATTATTAACCAAACCATGCTAAATGTCACTGTGTAATCAATCGTTTTCCCAAATGGTGGGGAATACTAACCTTATTTTGACAGATAATCACTTTTACACAAAATCTATGTGAACATTTATTAAACCAATAGCCTCTCTGACAAGCAACTATTCATGTTCAACAACTTTTCACCTAATTCAGCATGCACTATTCTACAAAAGTGGTAAATTAACAATCCAAAATAAAGATGCGTACTGATTATAGATGGAGATCAAACCAGCAGTTTATGGGCTGGGTGGGAATGCGACAACAATTTTGACTGACTTGGAAAAATGGAGCAGGATTAATGGTGAAGCCTTTTTTTTGGTCCATTGATGCGTTTTGATAGCGTCTGTCAGCTGTTATACGGTAGAGCCAGACCAGCTCAGACCCGGTAAAGCACCTAAGAGACATTAAGGACATCCTTCAATCAAACGAGGTGTGAAACTTTTGACAGGTGGGCGGGACGTCCGGTGGCTGGGACATCCTAGGGCGGGACTTCCGATGGCTGGGCCTTCCTGTGACGTAACCGGATATCATCATTAATCGGATGTTGTCATTAACCGGAAGTTGTCATTACAAGGAAGCGAATCTTTCTAATTGTATGTTTTTAGATGTTTTTTACATCTAAAAACAAAACATGTACAGGTCCTTCTCAAAATATTAGCATATTGTGATAAAGTTCATTATTTTCCATAATGTAATGATGGAAAATGCTTAGGTGGGAGAATCTGTCAGGGTGAGTATTAGTCGTGTAGGTGAAACAAATGCAGCCTTCAAGAAAATTTGGCAAAAAGAAAAACCACAGGCCATGTAGGGGACACAAAAGGATATTCTGGTCAGACAGGAGCAAAACTGAACTTTTTAGCATAACATGGAAAATGCTACAGGTCCTTCTCAAAATATTAGCATATTGTGATAAAGTTCATTATTTTCCATAACGTCATGATGAAAATGTAACATTCATATATTTTAGATTCATTGCACACTAACTGAAATATTTCAGGTCTTTTATTGTCTTAATACGGATGATTTTGGCATACAGCTCATGAAAACCCAAAATTCCTATCTCACAAAATTAGCATATTTCATCCGACCAATAAAAGAAAAGTGTTTTTAATACAAAAAACGTCAACCTTCACATAATCATGTACAGTTATACACTCAATACTTGGTCGGGAATCCTTTTGCAGAAATGACTGCTTCAATGCGGCGTGGCATGGAGGCAATCAGCCTGTGGCACTGCTGAGGTCTTATGGAGGCCCAGGATGCTTCGATAGCGGCCTTTAGCTCATCCAGAGTGTTGGGTCTTGAGTCTCTCAACGTTCTCTTCACAATATCCCACAGATTCTCTATGGGGTTCAGGTCAGGAGAGTTGGCAGGCCAATTGAGCACATTGATACCATGGTCAGTAAACCATTTACCAGTGGTTTTGGCACTGTGAGCAGGTGCCAGGTCGTGCTGAAAAATGAAATCTTCATCTCCATAAAGCTTTTCAGCAGATGGAAGCATGAAGTGCTCCAAAATCTCCTGATAGCTAACTGCATTGACCCTGCCCTTGATAAAACACAGTGGACCAACACCAGCAGCTGACACGGCACCCCAGACCATCACTGACTGTGGGTACTTGACACTGGACTTCTGGCATTTTGGCATTTCCTTCTCCCCAGTCTTCCTCCAGACTCTGGCACCTTGATTTCCGAATGACATGCAGAATTTGCTTTCATCCGAAAAAAGTACTTTGGACTACTGAGCAACAGTCCAGTGCTGCGTCTCTGTAGCCCAGGTCAGGCGCTTCTGCCGCTGTTTCTGGTTCAAAAGTGGCTTGACCTGGGGAATGCGGCACCTGTAGCCCATTTCCTGCACACGCCTGTGCACGGTGGCTCTGGATGTTTCTACTCCAGACTCAGTCCACTGCTTCCGCAGGTCCCCCAAGGTCTGGAATCGGCCCTTCTCCACAATCTTCCTCAGGGTCCGGTCACCTGTTCTCGTTGTGCAGCGTTTTCTGCCACACTTTTTCCTTCCCACAGACTTCCCACTGAGGTGCCTTGATACAGTACTCTGGGAACAGCCTATTCGTACAGAAATTTCTTTCTGTGTCTTACCCTCTTGCTTGAGGGTGTCAATAGTGGCCTTCTGGACAGCAGTCAGGTCGGCAGTCTCACCCATGATTGGGGTTTTGAGTGATGAACCAGGCTGGGAGTTTTAAAGGCCTCAGGAATCTTTTGCAGGTGTTTAGAGTTAACTTGTTGATTCAGATGATTAGGTTCATAGCTCGTTTAGAGACCCTTTTAATGATATGCTAATTTTGTGAGATAGGAATTTTGGGTTTTCATGAGCTGTATGCCAAAATCATCCGTATTAAGACAATAAAATACCTGAAATATTTCAGTTAGTGTGCAATGAATCTAAAATATATGAATGTTAAATTTTCATCATTACATTATGGAAAATAATGAACTTTATCACAATATGCTAATATTTTGAGAATGACCTGTAGTTTCTCCACTTTAAAGGAACAGTCAATTTAATGCAGGCACATCACACAAAATTCTGATAAAAAGAGAGAACCTGACAGAATTGTAAATTAATTTTGTTTTAACACGGGTTATTTAGATGGATGTTTTTACATCTAAAAAACAAGGAGACAAAAAGTAGATACAGAACCTTTCTTCCTCTGCTCAAATGTTTGAGTAATCTAATCTGCACCAGTAACTTGTAGAGATGATCTAAAACAGAGAAACCACTGAACTGAAAAAATAAAAAATAAAGGTTATAAAATCCTCAGACATGTCACTGTTTATTGAATTATAGCAGACATCTTGTGTATTGTCTCAGACAGTCTTCACACCAACTGTAGTCAAAAGTAATTAAGAGGAAAATAGCACTTTCCTGGCTATAAGTCTGGAGCATTGTCTGACAAGACACATCCACTGTTTAATGAATAGATGACCAGACCTCTGACATGTCACTGTTTGTTGAATTAAGTCGTCTGCGGTTTTGCGGAGCTGTGTGTATATTCTTTAATGCGAAAACCCCCCCCCCAAAAAATAAATCAGACAGCAAAGTGTACCGGAGTCAAATTCCTTGTTTGTACATACGAACTTGGCAATAAAGCTGATTCTGATTCTGATTAAGGGAATAGGAGAGAGGATTTGTCAGCTTAACTGTCAAATAACAAATATTTGAAATAAATGCATTTTTTCCTGCCTTTGTCTGATCATCTGTCCGTCAGTCATTCTCTGTTGATTTAATTTCATATTTGTTGCCCATTAGTGCTAACAGTCGTCATTCTCTGTAATGCTGGCAGACTATCTAAAATATGTCTTGCTTACAGATAAGCGCTTCTCTCTAAACCTCCCAGGAAAGAAAAAAAAAAGGAAATTTAAAAAATTGCTGTCATTTCCTTTCCTCAAGGCACCTGAGCAAGTGGGGATGGGTTTGGTTCCTCACTGACCACTTTAGAGACACCGGCAAAATTCCTTTCAACCCAATTAAATTTTAAGTAAACACAGGATTAAGCCACAGTTTAGCACAGTCAATATGACATGACTAGTGAATGCATGATGGGTAATAAAACACCTGGTTCTCTTTTTACTTCTTCACAAAACTTCCACTACTATTATAAACTTTACTCTTTATCATCAGCCTCATATTAAATTATTCAAGATTTGATATTTCATTTAATAATTATTTCATTTGGCATCTCTTGCTTTTTCTGTTATTCAATCTCTACAGACTAATTTTGCATTTTTCCTCCAGGAGAAAATACACTATCTACTGATTCAATCTATTGAGATACAACTGATTCAAATAATTAAAGAGAATAAAAATAATTAAAACAATAAGATGATAAAAAAACATTAAAAATTAATGATAATATGATTGATAAAAAATGAATGGACTGAAATTTATTTATTGATTTACTGAATAACAAGTATTTTAAAGTCTATTCTTTGATATATGGGGAGCCAATGTAATGACTTTAGAACTGGGGTGATGTGCTTCACTTTCTAACTTTTAGTGAGGACTAGAGGGTGACACGGGAATGGATTTTCTCTCCTGTCCCATCCCGCTCCCACAGAAAATGTCTTGTACCATCCCAATCCAGGCCAGCATAAAAAAATTTAAAAGAAATCCTGTCCCGTCCCACTCCTGGTAAATTGACTCCCACTCCCATCCCACTCCCATTTAGAACGACTCCCACTCCTGTGCCACTCCCATTTAGAACAACTCGCACTCCTGTGCCACTCCCATTTTTGTTTAATTCATTTAGTCTTTTGGTAATTTCTTTCTTTGAAAGACCAGTTAGGTCCCTGTTTTTAGCTGTAGTAAAGGCCAGTTAAAGTAAAAAGAATAATAATCAAGAAATAAAATATCAAACAAGGAAACAGACCATGTCTATCTTAGTTGAATAAACAAAATGTACATAGTTGTATTTTACTCATTTATTAAGTGATTGTTTCCTTTGAACAATGACATTACTTTTATGTTTCAAGTTGCTGAAACGAAAGAGAAATGCACCTAGCAAGAGAACTGTTCTTGGTGAACAAAAGTGCAAAAAGACAATACCTTCACAATTTAGAAACTGTACCTCAATGGTTCAAAGCCCTGGTCCTCAGGGACCCCTTCCCTACAAGTTTTAGATGTGTGTCTGCTCCAGAACACCTGATTCAAATTCTGACATGATCTCCTATACAGGCATCAAGAATGGAGGGTCAAACTGGACAAAATTAAAACAATAAAATCATCATTAAATATTAAGTGTACCACTAATTACATGATGTCATCTTTAAAATTATACTTAATTATTCAGTGGCACATTTAATGGTACATTACATTTTTTTCTATTTCACAACGTATTTATGTAATATCTTCCCTTTATAAAGCCTTTCCCCTCTACTGTGGCAAAGGCTCTTAAATCTTTAGTGCACATGCGAGCAATTTTGTTGGTCAGATGAGACTTGACATGTGATGGTTCTTTCGTTTGACGAATGAAGAGATTCAGGGCTGATTCAATCCAGAATCTGCCTTACAAGTGTGCCTTAATCACTTTTGTTCACCAAGAACAGTTCTCTTGCTAGGTGCATTTCTCTTTCGTTTCAGCAACTTGAAACATAAAAGTAATGTCATTGTTCAAAGGAAACAATCACTTAATAAATGAGTAAAATACAACTATGTACATTTTGTTTATTCAACTAAGATAGACATGGTCTGTTTCCTTGTTTGATATTTTATTTCTTGATTATTATTCTTTTTACTTTAACTGGCCTTTACTACAGCTAAAAACAGGGACCTAACTGGTCTTTCAAAGAAATTACCAAAAGACTAAATGAATTAAACAAAAATGGGAGTGGCACAGGAGTGCGAGTTGTTCTAAATGGGAGTGGCACAGGAGTGGGAGTCGTTCTAAATGGGAGTGGCACAGGAGTGGGAGTCGTTCTAAATGGGAGTGGGATGGGAGTGGGAGTCAATTTACCAGGAGTGGGACGGGACAGGATGTTTTTTTTATATTTTTATGCTGGCCTGGATTGGGATGGTACAAGACATTTTCTGTGGGAGCGGGATGGGACAGGAGAGAAAATCCATTCCCGTGTCACCCTCTAGTCCTCACTAAAAGTTAGAAAGTGAAGCACATCACCCCAGTTCTAAAGTCATTACATTGGCTCCCCATATATCAAAGAATAGACTTTAAAATACTTCTGTTATTCAGTAAATCAATAAATAAATTTCAGTCCATTCATTTTTTTTATCAATCATATTATCATAAATTTTTTATTTTGTCCAGTTTGACCCTCCATTCTTGATGCCTGTATAGGAGGTCATGTCAGAATTTGAATCAGGTGTGCTGGAGCAGACGCACATCTAAAACTTGCAGGGAAGGGGTCCCTGAGGACCAAGGCTGTGAACCATTGAGGTACAGTTTCTAAATTATGAAGGTAATGCTTTTTTGCCCTTTTGGTCAACAAGTACAGTTCTCTTACTAGGTGCATTTTTCTTTCATTTCAGCAACTTGAAACATAAAAGTAATGTCATTGTTCAAAGGAAACAATCACTTAATAAATGAGTAAAATACAACTATGTACATTTTGTTTATTCAACTAAGATAGACATGGTCTGTTTCCTTGTTTGATATTTTATTTCTTGATTATTATTCTTTTTACTTTAACTGGCCTTTACTACAGCTAAAAACAGGGACCTAACTGGTCTTTCAAAGAAATTACCAAAAGACTAAATGAATTAAACAAAAATGGGAGTGGCACAGGAGTGCGAGTTGTTCTAAATGGGAGTGGCACAGGAGTGGGAGTCGTTCTAAATGGGAGTGGGATGGGAGTGGGAGTCAATTTACCAGGAGTGGGACGGGACAGGATTTTTTTTAAATTTGTTTATGCTGGCCTGGATTGGGATGGTACAAAACATTTTCTGTGGGAGCGGGATGGGACAGGAGAGAAAATCCATTCCCGTGTCACCCTCTAGTCCTCACTAAAAGTTAGAAAGTGAAGCACATCACCCCAGTTCTAAAGTCATTACATTGGCTCCCCATATATCAAAGAATAGACTTTAAAATACTTGTTATTCAGTAAATCAATAAATAAATTTCAGTCCATTCATTTTTTATCAATCATATTATCATTAATTTTTAATGTTTTTTTTATCATCTTATTGTTTTAATTATTTTTATTCTCTTTAATTATTTGAATCAGTTGTATCTCAATAGATTGAATCAGTAGATGGTGTCTTTTCTCCTGGAGGAAAAATGCAAAATTAGTCTGTAGAGATTGAATAACAGAAAAAGCAAGAGATGCCAAATGAAATAATTATTAAATGAAATGTCAAATCTTGAATAATTTAATATGAGGCTGATGATAAAGAGTAAAGTTTATAATAGTAGTGGAAGTTTTGTGAAGAAGTAAAAAGAGAACCAGGTGTTTTATTACCCCATCATACATTCACTAGTCATGTCATATTGACTGTGCTAAACTGTGGCTTAATCCTGTGTTTACTTTAAATTTAATTGGATTGAAAGAAATTTCGAAGGTGTCTCTAAAGTGATCAGTGAGGAACCAAACCCATCCCCAATTCACGGCAAAGATATTTAAAAGTCATGTTAATGAAACCCCGGCTCCCTATTACAACAAGTACAAAATACTTGCTCAGGTGCCTTGAGGAAAGGAAATGACAGCAATTTTTTAAATTTCCTTTTTTTTTCTTTCCTGGGAGGTTTAGAGAGAAGCGCTTATCTGTAAGCAAGACATATTTTAGATAGTCTGCCAGCATTACAG
Organism: Girardinichthys multiradiatus; assembly: GCF_021462225.1. Classification (NCBI taxonomy): domain Eukaryota; kingdom Metazoa; phylum Chordata; class Actinopteri; order Cyprinodontiformes; family Goodeidae; genus Girardinichthys; species Girardinichthys multiradiatus. The sequence continues at coordinate 44,554,306 of NC_061815.1, read as the reverse complement.
AGAATGACGACTGTTAGCACTAATGGGTAAAAAATATGAAATTAAATCATCAGAGAATGACTGACGGAAAGATGATCAGACAAAGGCAGGAAAAAATGCATTTATTTCAAATATTTGTTATTTGACAGTTAAGCTGACAAATCCTCTCTCCTATTCCCTTAATCAGAATCAACTTTATTGCCAAGTTCATATGTACAAACAAGGAATTTGACTGGTACACTTTGCTCTCTGATTTTGTTTTGTGGTTTTTTTTTGCATTAAAGAATATACACACAGCTCCGCAAAACCGCAGACGACTTAATTCAACAAACAGTGACGTGTCAGAGGTCTGGTCATCTATTCATTAAACAGTGGATGTGTATTGTCAGACAATGCTCCAGACTTATAGCCAGGAAAGTGCTATTTTCCTCTTAATTACTTTTGACTACAGTTGGTGTGAAGACTGTCTGAGACAATACACAAGATGTCTGCTTTAATTCAATAAACAGTGACATGTCTGAGGATTTTATAACCTTTATTTTTTATTTTTTCAGTTCATTGGTTTCTCTGTTTTAGATCATCTCTACAAGTTACTGGTGCAGATTAGATTACTCAAACATTTGAGCAGAGGAAGAAAGGTTCTGTATCTACTTTTTGTCTCCTTGTTTTTTAGATGTAAAAACATCCATCTAAATAACCCGTGTTAAAACAAAATTAATTTACAATTCTGTCAGGTTCTCTCTTTTTATCAGAATTTTGTGTGATGTGCCTGCATTAAATTGACTGTTCCTTTAAAGTGGAGAAACTACATGTTTTGTTTTTAGATGTAAAAAACATCTAAAAACATACAATTAGAAAGATTCGCTTCCTTGTAATGACAACTTCCGGTTAATGACAACATCCGATTAATGATGATATCCGGCTAATGACAACATCCGATTAATGATGATATCCGGTTACGTCACAGGAAGGCCCAGCCACCGGAAGTCCCGCCCTAGGATGTCCCAGCCACCGGAAGTCCCGCCCACCTGTCAACATTTTCACACCTCGTTTGATTGAAGGATGTCCTTAATGTCTCTCACCTAGCAGCCGGCCCCTCAGCCACTAAGAGCTGATAGCCGGCTAATCTCGAAACAAAGGGTCTTAAAACTTTGACGCGGGAACCTATTGGAAAAACACAAAGGCCATAAACAGTGGAACAATGGAGATGAACACAAGGCTCAGTTCACAGCCGCAGTCTACTTTGAACTCCACTTTAAAGTCCAACTGAGTCAGCAATTAGTTGATCAAAACATGGTAAATGCACCAACATTCAAACTTTGCTGGGCAGCCACGCTTCAGAGTCCAACACTATTAAACAGCACTCAGAACAGTTCAGCATAAACTTCAATCAATATTGCATGCAACAAGTTAATACCCTAGATTAACTAATGGTGATCGCAGATCACCTCAACTATGCCTCACCCTGCCCAGACTAGAGACCAAAAAAAGAAAACAAAGCGAGTTTACTTTGTAGTGAATCCTATGGGAGAAGGGGTGCAGCAAGTGGGCCTCCTTCAAGGAAGGGATGAAGTTATGAGTGGCAAGTGTTGCGCGTCCGCAAACACTCTAAAACGTCACCTTCTCCTCCTTTGTCCAAAACTGGGAAAATATGATGAACCGATGCAGTCGACAGAAACAAACAAGGAGGAAATCCGTCTCCTTGGGGAACCCTCTATGGGTTTTTACCTTCGCCGGGTATTGGCTGATATCTTCTGATTTTATATCACAGATTTCCAGCTTTTCAAGTTCTTCGAGGAATGGCCATTTTGGAGGAAAAGTAAACGTGCCCACGAGCTTCTATTACTCTAGAGATTGCCTCCGTGCGTAGTATTGGCACACTACAGCTGGAAATGGCAGCTAGGTGGGTTTTTATAAACTCCGGTGACTTTAGAGCTGCGACACCTGTTGAGCTGCGTAGTAACGGTCGTTTACCTCACAGGCAAACAGCAGCAAAACGTCATAGGGATTTTATAAAATTTCCACATAGAACAATGACAAATATATATTTCTAAAATCCACACAGACAATGATGGGATTTTGTTGAACTGTGTGAATAATTACACCTCTAATCTTTCTTTAGTAAGCAAATTCTATGTTCTTATCAATTTCTTCTCAAATGCTCAAGTTTGTACATTTAGCTTCATTAACAAAATAAACTCTAGGTTTTAAAAACCTCTGATTTTATATATACATATACCTAACTGTATGTGTTGTGTAATATAAGCGCTCTGCTATTGTCTCGTAATGGAAAATTTTCACTCCTGTGTTTGTCATATGATCACGAAAAGAAAACATCTCTTCATATCAGAACGTGAACACACCCAGATGTCTAAGCCCATATTCAGTCTCTCTGCAGTGAAGATTAGTCTGCCTTTAGGTGGTACCTAACATAGGCCTGAAAATTGACATGCATCAGTGCTGTAATTTAAAGGTAGTTTTCAAAGGGGGACACTTCTTCTTCTTCAGTAATGACCATGATGCCTTGTTAACTCCTTCTCCAGAGGTAACATATGCCTCTGACATTGCCCTCAAGTCATTCAGAATGGCCACAGCTTAATAATTTCCTACTACGTCAGTACCCTGTCTCCTCCCTGGAAATCCAGAATTATACGGCAAACCTTAGGATTTTCTGTATTTATCTGATGGTGTTATTTAGGAAGTCACAAAGTTAAGTCCAGTAGAAGCAAACAGATTTAAGGAGGAACATCAGATTCTCTGTATAGCCCAAACACTTATAGCTGATAAAAATTTCCCCTGGAAAACATAGCACTTCTTAAAAGAAGTTTACCAAAGTTGCATTCATAGTTATACATGGAAGGAAATTATCTACTGAGAAAAAATAAGCCGATTTGAAAGATTGCTTTCATGCTCAGACTGTTCTCCTCACCTCTTTCCAGCCAGCTCATTTCAGAGGCCCCAGGCCTGCAGAATGCCCTCTGACACTTGACCTGGAAAGAGGGAGGCTTATGCCACAGTTAGCCTTAGCTGAGAGGAAACACAACACCGGCATCCTTTGATTCAATCTCAAGGCTTTACATTCATATCCCCTCCATAACCTCCTCCTTCTCTCTTTTAGTGCTCGCTAATCCAGTGACTCAGCAAGCAGCACCGTTGTCGAGACTTTAAGGGTGAGATGGGGGTCAGAATTGATGATAGGAAACGGATTAAACTGATTTAAATCTAAATAGGATCCAATGTAGCAATGCAATGAAAACACACACACAGTGAATGCATTTTCTAACCTTCAGACATATTCTTTTGCATTGTTACATCTGTAATTGGTGCATCTTCAAAGGAAAGAAACTCATCTGTCACGCAGAGGCCATACTGTCAAACATTTCCATCATTGCCCCTAAAGCTCTTGTTGACTCTAAATCAATTGTTCCAGGTCACGTCCTTAATTAGCTGCATAAACAAAGCAAAGGTGAGGTCAAAACTATGTTAAGTATGTCTGGCTGTTAAAAAAACATATTGTGCGATTGCAGATAAACTACCTGGCTTAGTCCCACCTAAAAACTGTGGTAATTCTGTAAATTGTGGTGATGTTAAAATTTCTGCATATTGCTCTTCAAGGTGGCAGCTGTCTTCCAAAGTTCTTTCTATCCATTCCCAGTCTGCATCAATTAAATGGAGCAAATATGTTTTTATTACCCACCATATTTAAATTGTTTGTGGCAGCATGTTAGGGTACCATATAGCGGTGATTGATATAAATGTCTAAGATTTATTATCAGCTAACAATGCTTAAGTTGGCTCTTTATTCTGTTTACGATTTGTAGTTCAAATTAGGAATCTTGACAGTTATCAAATATTTTACACTGTTATCTGGACAAGCTGCCAAAATTAGGCAAAACTAAAGGACTTTCTCACTATTTTCTGGGCTGCATGTTGAAAATATCTTAATCTGAAACACTTGAACTGGCAAATCCTGACCTGGATTGTTAACTTAACCCAGTTTTTCACAGACTAATGTTATTTTATTTGCAGAAAAACAAAAAAGGGCACTTTTAGTGCTTTCGTTTGCCTTATGACCATGTTGGACCAATTTAATCACAACCTGCTTTTCTTTTTTCTTTATGTAAAAAAACAAATGGCTGTGCATAAAAATACTGTTCATGTACATACTGCTCCTTTAGCCTTATTTTTATTGTGTTGTGGGCACTGGGAACCAAAGTCAAATTCCTGCGTTTGTGCACAGAAACTTGGCCGGTATAGATTATTCTGAATAATCCAATATATACAATGTTTTAAAAAGGGTTTGCCCCCTTACAGATTTCTACTGTTTTTTGCTCTCTTTCTTAAACATAAATGTTTCAAATTGCAAAACAAATTTTATTATTGAACAAATATAACCTGAGTAATAATGCATAATACAGTCCACGTTTTAAGGAGAAGTAATCCATTGGAGACTATAACCCGGTGGAGATTGTGAATTTAAACAGGCTGTTCATGCTCAAAAACTCTATAATGTGGCTGAATTAAAACCATTCTGCAAAGAAAGGTGGGCCATAATTCTTCCACAGAGGTGTAAAAGATTAATCTTTAGTTATCTCAAGGTCTTTTTATGACTTTTGTTGCTGCCAAATGGTGGCACAACCAGTTGTTGGGTTTAGGGGGCAATTATGTTTTGACACATGACAAGTTAGTTTGGCTAAAGTTACATTTATCTTCAGACTAGATTATTGTTTAAGGCACTGTTTATAATCTAGAAAACCTGCTGTATTTCTGACAATATTTGAGTGTTATTTTGGGCATTGGATTACTTTAAATGGGGTTCTAGCTTAAAACCGTAGAACTTTGACAAGTTAAACTTTGAAATGGTTTTCTTTACACTGATTAAAGACTTGTTAAAATACAGCTTGACTCAATTTGTGAGTTATTTACAATGAAGAGACCTTACTAACTTTTTGCAGATTTAGAAAACATTCCTGACTATACAGTCAGCATTTAGAAAACTGAGAGATTACATTTGAAGATGAGTTGTTTCTTTGTGAGACATGATTGTAAAAGCAAAGTTCATAGGTTTGGCTTTACATTCTGCTTTCTGGTGCCTCACATTAAGAGAACACCTGCATTATTACATGGTAGTGGCCAATAGCCGAGGTATAAGTGTTATTAAAAAGCTACGGAGCATGTCTCTGACACAAAATTACAGTTGTTACAGTCAAGAAACCAACGTTCATTTTCTTTGTAGGAGCTGAATAATTAGCTTCATGTGAACTTTTAATAGGCCACGGGTCATAAAACATCACAGAAATGAAACAAAGCCTAAATTAAAGTTAAAAGAAACATTAAATAGCACCAAGTTATATAATCCTTGCAATGTAATTACCCATTTGGTTTATGCCTCCCCCTATCTGTCTCCTTCCTAATCACACATGATACACACATACTCTTTCAATTTGTCCTTTTAAGTTTCCTTTTATGATTTAATTGTATGCTTTGTCATACATGACGTGAGTTTTGAAAACTTTTATGGTCAATATATATTCATCACAATTTGTCTTTAGAGCCAAAGTGACAGTGCTTTAAAAGTCAGATGCTTAAAGCTTCATCAGGTAAGTTCCTTTGGTATGTAAATAACCTGCTCCAAACCTACGCTGAGTTACTTAGGCATGGTGATATACTTAACATAATATCACCATCGACTATATTAGAATCATAATGAGAAGTGTTTATATCCTCATTTCTATCCACATTTGAGAAACATGTAAACATGACAACATTGTTCAGTGTCACTGAAATTACAATCCATGTAATAATTCATCTAAGGTACGTGTGTGTGTGTGTGTGTGCAAGAAAGGACACCTAGTTAAGAATTTAAAATCAAAGTTGTGAAGAAAGCTAATCAGTATCAAACAGGCCTTTGCTACTATCATCCCTAGTTCCCTGTCTCCACCCACCCATACATTCATTGTCTTCTACATAAGATCCAGTAATGGGGGGGTTAACAAGTCCTCTAGGGAAACTCAGAGATCCCTCTCTTCATATCCACTCTCCATATCAAACTTCCAAGACCCCCTCAGCAGTTCCAGAAAGGTAAAAATCTGGTCACTGTTCCACAGCTAGGATAGAAGCCACATTGCTTCTAACTAGAATGTGGTTCCAAAACACAAACCCAAGTCAACCCCCTACCTATCGACCTATTGATAAATTTAATAATTTAAATATGTATGATCCAGCACCACCCCCAGGTGCCATCTAAATAAGAATGGTTTATGTTAAAATGCATTTTTTTTGTTCGGTTTGATCTTTAGTCCCCATGGAAAATCTATATGAAACTACATTTTTCAGAAATAGCTTTAAGAAGGAGGCAAGATGGCGGCAAAGTGCTGAGCTCCAATGCATACCTCCCTGAATATACAATGTTAGTAGTTCCAATCGGGGCAATTTTTAAGTTTTAAGCATCTAACCTCTTTAAAACATGACAGATACAATGCAAAATGTGCAAATATAGACTAATATCTGAAGCCTTTTCTATGACACTTCCTGAGCGCAAAAATATGTTCAGACATTAAACCATTATTTCTTTAAATAAAGAGCTTTGGGAAAGAAAAACAGTCTGAGCCCACCATATTTTCTTCACGCCTTCATGCTTCTTCATCTCTGCCATTAAAAATAAACCTGCAGAATTCCCACCAAAGAGTGAAAGATATGCTGGGAGGAGTGTGATGATATTGGATATGGAGCACAGAGCTGGATCACAGGAAGGAACCTAGCTCTCACCCTCAGAAAGTGGGAGTAGATGGGTTCCTGGGGTAAGAGCAGTGATGGTCTGAAGGGAGGAGGCTATAGACAGCTGTGAGAAAAGATTACACTAATGTAGGAAGTCTTCCCGTTTCAGTATTTCCTACAAGCTCCTTAAAAAATGTTCCAAACATCCCTTAGAGAAACTTTATGAACTTGTTCACTACAAATGACTCGATTATTCTTATGCCTGCACTTATAGTGGTTGGTCCTACAAGTGTTGATTAAGGATGTTGATATTACACTCTGACCATGCAGCACCCAACATGTTAAATTTGTTAAATATTTTTGGATGAAGAGGGGCAAAATGAGACAATATTTTGGAATTAGCAATGGAGTAGCATTTTTCTGCCAATGGAATTTAGATGAATGTCAGCATATGTGGTTTTGTGAGTGGTGATTGATAGTTATCATTGCCTGAAGGCAAAGCTTACATTATGTTGTGCTGGTGTCCAAAATTTCTGCTATTAGTTTTATTCACTATATTTTGCACTAGAAATGTCACGCTGTACAGCAAAACGTGTGTACAGAAATCTTCAAAACATCAGGCATAATATTCTAATGTAGGAATGCTAACATTAACATCCATCTCCTCGGTATGCTGAATGTTTGCAGTGGCTTCTGAGTAATTCAGCTAAAAATCATTTGACCATTTGGGGCACTCTTAGGGTGTTTCCACACCAATGGTTCCTTACCTTTTTTTGATGGTTCGGTTTCTTTTCATACAGAGAGAAGTGCAAGTGAACCAAAACTACTACAGTCACTACAGACCATGTAAGAACATTCAGTCTGTTTAATGGTCAGATGTGTCTGGGGAGGGAATACCAAATGTAAATACAGGAAGCAGATTCTGTGCTCTGAGCTAGAAGAAAACACGGAGATTTATCATACTTTTATTTGTGTGTTTTTGAGTATTGTTTCAGGCAAAATTATCTGAGCAGCATATACCTGGTAGCTGTGTTGGATCGAGGTTGGATCATATTCACACCATAAACAAACTGCTCTAGTGTTTGTTTCGAACTCTAGGTGGCCTCGGTATGGTTGTTTTTGTCTTGCTGTGATTGCTGTGTTTACATTCACATAAATGAACCACACTATCACCAACAAACCAGAGATAATTTCAAACTGATTAAACACCTCAGGTGTAAAAACACCCTCAAACGTTGTATAGAGAACCGAACTTTCAGCTCAAGCATCACTAGCAATTAGGTTTGTCAAAACTTGATGTTCCTGCACATCCATACAAAATGGAGAAAAATAGCCATACTTTAGAACGTAGGATTTTGGATGTAGAATTTTGATTATGAGTCAGTGTCTGTGATGAGGTTCATCAACAGCTGTAGATTCTGTCATGAGAGAACATTCCACATGGTGGCTAATTTCTCTAATTTTCACATGTGGAATGGCAGGCAGATGTCAGCAGCCAGAAAACAGGACTCAACCAGCAGTATTATCCCTTCAACATTAACAATTTCACAACCTCAGAACTCAGCCACGTCTGTGTACAGTGGTTTTTTACACTCTAAGAAGAATATCAGATCAAATCCCTCCCAAAATTCAAGATAATTTTATGTTCTATTGAACTTCTGTAATGCTCCTCATAATTTGAGATCATTCTCTACTTATTACCAGTAGCCTGTTGAGAATCACAGGGGCATGCCTATTGGCTGAAAATAACTTATTCCAAAGCCCCCTATGAGAAGACAGGTGCTTTCCCCCACAAAATAGGACAAAATGCCCGCACTACAGGGTCAGGACCTTCTGAGGGTCAGAGCAATGTTTTTTAAATGTTCCTGACTGGACCATAACTGCGTTTTTGGTTTGGCAGTCACAGCTGTGGGACCTTTCTGCAGAGCAGCTGTTTGAGAACAGATGGAGTCCCACGTGTCCCTTCGAGGCTCAGCAAATCCCTTTCTATTACCCCCAGAACCAAGACCACTGCGGCATTCCAGCAACTTGATTTCATGTGATTTTACCACCATAGGGGGGCAATGTAGAGCAGTCTGAATGAGCTGAATAATTTTTTATAGGCATTGGTTTTAACTTTAATGTCATTAATATAATAATATTAAACCTGAATAATGTGATTTTAGCAATGGTTTCCCAAATCATAAATACAAACACATAAAGTAGGGTTTCTAGGTGTCAAAAGTCTGGAACTTGATTACAGTCCCTGAAGGGTTTTAGAAAAAGTTTTATATTTCAAGAGTTTATTTCTTATTCCATTTTCTTAATGTCTTATCCATGTGTCATCCATCCATCAGTCCATCTGTCTATCTGTTTATCCATCCATCCATCCGTCCACCCATCCATCTATATGGATTGTTGTGGAAAAATAATTGTATCTCCAGACTTGATTTTGTTATGATTTGGGGTTGTTTGGTTTTTGGTTTCGGGTTTTTTCTTTGTTTTTTCACAGTTGAAGTTTTGAATCATGTTTCTGTTTTATTTTTCTGGTCATGTTTTAGTCTTGCTCATGTTTTGTCAAGTTTGGTTTTTGGATCTGGTCATGCTTTAGTTTCATGTTGTTCTAGTTTCTGTTTGTTTGTATTCAAGAGTGTGTTTTGTATGTGGTAAGAACGCTGTCAAAAACAATGTGTATGTAAAGACGGAAATGTGTGCATATTAGTCAATAGTTGTGCATAAGTAAAATCCAAAAGAGGTATTGTATATTTTCTCTATAAGAATACGAAATAAAATGTTACAGCTTCAAGAAATTACAAACACAAAGTTCAAGTTTACAGTTGTGTTTTATTCTTTATGAATACAATATGCTATAACAGTTTGTGAATATGATTTCTTTTCTATGAGAATACAAATTTACATCAGCGACTTGGTGTCACGTGATCTCAGGCTGGTTAGTGGAGCACAGTTAGTCGATTCCCGTCCTCACCGCCAGTAAACGTAGTGCCAGAATGGGAGGTAATTCAGTCTAAAAGGAATATTAGGAACAGAGGAGATAAGGGGGGTGGGGGACCAAGAGTATTATAAATAAAGCATTGATCTTATTTTTATGAAATTCAAAACAAAAACATAGAATATAGTGGGTGGAGTTATACAATGATGTACAGTAGGTGGCAGTATGCACCTCTGAATTTGTTGCGAACCACCAGCAGAAGAAGAAGATGAAGCAGCACTAGAGCCAAGATTACGTACCAAAAGGCATATATTAACGACATTAAGACATATATAAACTTTCTAACATTACCTGGCTTTGTACCATAGTTTCTTGGTCCGTTCTTTTGGCGCTAGTGCTGCTGCTTCTTCTTCTTCTCTTCTTTTGCTGGTGGTTCGCAACAAATTCAGAGGTGCATACTGCCACCTGCTGTACATCATTGTATAACTCTAATATTCTATGTTTTAGTTTTGCATTTCATAAAAATAAGAACAATGCTTTACTTATAATACTATTGATTCCCCCCTCTGTTCCTAATATTCCTTTTAGACTGAATTACCTCCCATTCTGGCACTACGTTTACTGGCGGTGAGGACGGGAATCGACTAACTCTGTGCTCCACTAACCAGCCTGAGATCACGTGACGCCAAGTCGTTGATGTAAATTCGTATTCTCATAGAAAAGAAATCGTATTCACAAACTGTTATAGCATATTGTATTCATAAAGAATAAACCACAACTGTAAACTCGAACTTCGTGTTTGTAATTTCTTGAAGCTGTAACATTTTATTTTGTATTCTTATAGAGAAAATATACAATACCTCTTTTGGATTTTACTTATGCACAACTATTGACTAATATGCACACATTTCCGTCTTTATATACACATTGTTTTTGACAGCGTTCTTACCCCATAGTTTTGCTCCAGCCACATTTGGTTCTGTCTGTCAATTATCTTTATTCGGTTCACCTGCACCTAGTTAATCTGTCTTGCTTCACCTGGTTCACTCTCCATATACACACACCTGTTCTGTTTATTCCTTGCGGAAACATTTTCAGATCTTGCTCATGTCTTGTTTTTCGGGTCATGCCATGTCTGTCAGTGAGTTTTTGTTTTTTAGTCATTAAATCCTTATCACTTACCATCATGCTGCCTGCTAGTCTGCATTCTGCATTCAACACTGATAGAAGCGCCATTGTCCTTGAGAAGAGAGGTGGAAGTTTTATCCATCGGCCGCATAGTCCTATCAGCACACATCTGGTAGGGGAGTGCTGGGGAAGAGCATCATGTTTATATAACTTACAGGATATATTTTGTCGATAGCCAGTTAGTAGAAGTTGCCAAGGCCACATTGGGGAGCCAGATTTAGAAAAACAATAAATGTTGTGGTTCAGGCAGTTGTGAATTTCCAACCACCTTAAGAGTTTTACTGGTATGTCTCAATTGCGAAACCAAATAGCCAAATTTCTGGTACTTTCCGCAGATCTCGAGCGTACAACTTCTCCAAGATTATATCCTTCAATCTCTGAGTCCAACTGCTGCCAGGCTGCGATACTGTTCAAGAATCGTGTCCAGCTTGCGATTCTACTCTCTTAACATTTCAGTCTGAGTGTTGATCGCTCTACAGAGTCCATCCAACATCGCAGGCAGCTTCGGGATGCTTTGAACAGCAACCCACGTTTTGCGAATCGCTCAATAAGCCAGGTAACCACCAACTCTAAAAAGCAGAAATCATGTTATCAAAAGTCCAAATATGTACACATCTTCTACCTTGACCGACATCTTAGTCAGGCACACAATCTTCCCCTGCTGCCAAGAATCCATTGTGTATCCAGAGAAGAATGTCCCGTCTGGACAAGAGGGTCTCCTTTACCCTGTCTTCCCGTTGAAAAAAAAAAAATTTGACCAATTACGTTGAGAGTCCAGCTGACCAAATCCATAATTTAAAAGTTTGGAGGATATGCAAAGCAAGGCTCTGAGAAAAATACAGATAAAAAGCAGAAGCAGGGATCAGCAGGAGGGAGGCAGAGAAAACACCTGTGTCTTCCACTGAGAGCAAGAGAAAAGTATAATCCATAAGACATTTGACAATAACGCAATGCTGGAAAATCTAACTTATGAATATTTGAAATATATGTCTGTTTGTGCATATGTCAGAACTATAAAAGTATAGGAAACCTTAAAAATAGTAGTTGATGGTTATAAGATGGATTCATCTGTTACACAGTTTGTCTTAATAGGTAGACTGAAAAACAAACATTTCTTCTCATGTAATATCAATCTTAGTGAAGAAATAATCAGTGAAAGAAAAAGTAGATCGATCCAAACTCTTAGTTTTGTCCAGAATTTAGGGTTATTTTTTAGGAAGTTTTTTGGGTGTACTTTTATACCTTTAAACTGATCTATTTATTGGTTAACACCAAAATAAAAGCTTCTTTGAAATTGCCTGAAAAATACCAGTTAACAGTTTTTCATTTTCATGAATATTTAAGCCAACCGATTTTAACCTTCCCTAAAACATGTCTTTAAAACAGCTGCAACTTCAGCAAACATATTAAAAAACAACAACACCTATCAGCAGCTGACTCAAGTAAAAGGATCTGGCTTTATGAAAAATGACTCGCATCAACATTTGAGCAGCAAGTTTCTTTTCACTTTTGACACTGTTTGTCTGTCTTCTTCACAGCTCGCACGGTGCAACCATAACAGATGATTTAGGCCGCAACCAGTTTGAGCAGGTGGTGCCTCCAGCCCCTTTCACCTAACCATACTCTATTCTGAGGCTGTTTCTTTATACTAGTACCTCCTGTCTTACAGACTGAGTACATTTTAACTCATCCCACCACAAATGGGTCCAATTAAATGGAAGAAAACGTGACATAGGAACAAACGATCTATAAAAAGCTGTTGAATCTCACCTTTTTCTTAACATTTCACTTTTTTTGTGCAAATTTAATGTAGATTTTAATAAACAGAAGACGTTTCTGCCATGAATAATGATGTGTGGGACAGAAATCCTGTGACCAGGAAGGATAAAGTAGCAGAAAAAAACATGGGTAAGAAAATTCAAGTGGACAGAGTAGGAAAGGGAGGACAAGAGATGGGAACCTACTTGAATGCAGAGTGCAGCTGCAGAATGGCATTTCATTGGGATCTGTCAGCTCGACTCTGATTGGCCTGACACTACTAATCCCTCCAGATGTTCAGCATTAACTGATGAGTGCGTGACTGTTCTGTGTGGAAGAAAACGCAGAAAAAGAAAGGGCCCGAGGACTCTGTGGCTGGTGGGACCAGGGTAAACAGAGCCTCTCAGGCACCGCTGTCCATGGGATTTGGGGAGATTTAGGGAACAGGATGATCCGGCATCCGGAAATTAGGTAGCTCGGAGTGCAGACTGTGTCAGCAGTTTGGGATCCCGGTTGCACGAGGGGCTTCCCTGGCCTAGCTATCAGTATATTACAGAAACGTTCGCCCGCATATAGAAATGCTGAACTCTGGATTATTTACATACAAAATGTGAAAGGATACAGCCTTACAGCCTAATCCAGCCTTCAAATCAGCACTGACGGGTGTCCTAAACTCCATGCTAAGTTTAAAAGCCTGGATTTCCTGAAACTGTCTTATGTATTGTTTCAGGTGAAAGCTCTCCAGTTAAGATCGGTTATGATGGCAGTTGTGGACAACTGGCCTAATAAACACTGAGAGTATAATTTGTTTGGCTAAATTCTGTTGTGTTACTGATCATTAAATACAAATATTTAAACAGTAATGGTTTTATGGTTGTTTGCGTTTTTCCACTTTTTCTTGGCGTTGCTCAGTCAAGTTCCAACAGTAATTGTCTTAAAAATCTTTCAGTCAATTTAATTGTATTTATAATGTCTAGGATTTGTCCATTGTCTACACATATGAAAAGAGCTAAAACAGGACCTGGAATGACTGGATTACACAAAATTCTTAACCTAAAATCTCAACTCAAACCTTTTGCCTACTTTGACTGCGTACTGGTCGGTGTTCATCATGTCTCACACCGGCAGCTATTGCTGTTGCAGAATGTGTATTTTTTTGCATCAAGTGTAATGGAGAAAGAGAAAAAGTCTTGGAATGCCAAATGTTTGGGACTAATCAAGCAGAAGAGAGTTCGATATACTCTACCAAGCTAGCTTAGCACAGTAGCATGACATGAGAAAAATGTTGCAGATGCCAATGCCAACTTTACTTATATAGAACTTCAAAAAAACACATGCACCAAAATGCTGAAAGTAATTTCCATTGGAAGAAGGAGTCCTTTTAGCTGCTCCTCCATTCAGGGATCGCCACAGCAAGTCAGTACAACCTGAAAACAGACTTCGCAAAGGTTTTTACTCTGCATGCCATTCCTGACACAACTGGGATTCGAACCCAGGTCGTCCATGCCAGACATTAAAAAACATGAAATACTGGTATTAAACCATATGGATGAAATAAACACTGCAAAATAGAAAATGTTGTTCGTTCGTCGTCTTCCGCTTATCCAGGACCGGGTCGCGGGGGCAGCAGACTCAGCAGAGACGCCCAGACGTCCCTCTCTCCAGACACCTCCTCCAGTTCCTCCAGGGGGAGCCCAAGGCGTTCCCAGGCCAGCCGAGAGACATAGTCCCTCCAGCGTGTCCTGGGCCGTCCCCTGGGCCTCCTCCCGGTGGGACGTGCCTGGAACACCTCCCGAGGAAGGCGTCCAGGAGGCATCCGGTATAGATGCCTCCTGGACGCCGTCACCTTAACGTGGTGGAGGGGTTTGAGTGCTCAAATGATCCTAGAGGCTATGTTGTCTGGGGCCTAAATGCCCCTGGTAGGGTCTCCCATGGCAAACAGGTTCTAGGTGATGGGTCAGACAAAGAATGGTTCAAGAACCCCTCATGAAGAACACAATATCGAGGCACGTGACGTCGCCCGGTACGGCGGAGCCGGGGTCCCACCCTGGAGCCAGGCCTGGGGTCGGGACTCGTCGGAGAGCGCCTGGTGGCCGGGTTGCTCCTCGCGGGAACCGGCCGGGCCAAGCCCGAACGAGAGACGCGAGGCCATCCTCCAGTAGGCCCACCACCTGCAGGGGGAACCGTGGGGGACCGGTGCAAAGAGGATTGGGTGGCGGACGAAGGTGGAGACCTCAACGGCCCGATCCCCGGATGCTTAGGCTGGCTCTAGGGACGTGGAATGTCACCTCGCTGGGGGGGAAGGAGTCTGAGCTTGTGCGGGAGGTCGAGAGATATCGACTAGAAATAGTCGGGCTCGCCTCCACGCACAGCGTGGGCTCTGGAACCCATCTCCTTGAGAGGGGTTGGACTCTCTTCTACTCTGGAGTGGCCCACGGGGAGAGGCGGCGGGCTGGTGTGGGTTTGCTTGTTGCCCCCCAGCTCAGCCGTCTCGTGTTGGGGTTTACCCCAGTGGATGAGAGGGTTGTATCCCTGCGCCTTCGGGTTGGGGAGAGGTCTCTGACTATCATTTCAGCCTACGGGCCGAGTGGTAGTGCAGAGTACCCTGCCTTCTTGGCGTCCCTGTCGGGGGTGCTGGATAGTGCCCCTCCCGGGGACTCCATTATTCTGCTGGGGGACTTCAACGCCCACGTGGGGAACGACAGTGACACCTGGAGAGGCGTGATCGGGAGGAATGGCCTCCCCGATCTGAATCCGAGTGGTGTTTTGTTATTGGACTTCTGCGCTAGTCACGGATTGTCCATAACGAACACCATGTTCAAACATAAGGGTGTCCATCAGTGCACTTGGCACCAGGACACCCTAGGCAGGAGGTCGATGATCGACTTTGTTGTCGTATCATCAGACCTTCGGCCGCATGTTTTGGACACTCGGGTGAAGAGAGGGGCTGAGCTGTCCACTGATCATCACCTGGTGGTGAGTTGGATCCGCTGGAGGAGGAGAAAGCCGGACAGACTCGGCAGGCCCAAGCGCATAGTGAGGGTCTGCTGGGAACGCCTGGCGGAGCCCTCGGCCAGGGATGTATTCAACTCCCACCTCCGGGAGAGCTTCGACCAGATCCCGGGGGATGTTGGAGACATAGACTCAGAGTGGACCATGTTCTCTGCATCTATTGTCGATGCTGCTGCCCATAGCTGCGGCCGTAAGGTCTGCGGTGCCTGTCGTGGCGGCAATCCCAGAACCCGGTGGTGGACACCGGCAGTAAGGGATGCTGTTAAGCTGAAGAAGGAGTCCTATCGGCTGTGGTTGGCTTGTGGGACTCCTGAGGCGGCTGACGGGTACCGTGAGGCCAAGCGTGCTGCGGCCCGGGCTGTGGCAGAGGCAAAAACTCGGGCCTGGGAAGAGTTCGGTGAGGCCATGGAGAAGGACTACCGGTTGGCCTCGAAGCGATTCTGGCAAACCGTCCGACGCCTCAGGAGGGGGAAGCAGTGCTCTGCCAACACTGTTTATAGTGGGGGCGGGAGACTGCTGACCTCGACTGAGGACATTATCGGGCGGTGGAAGGAGTACTTGGAGGATCTCCTCAATCCTGCCATCACGCATTCCGTGGTGGAAACAGAGGCTGGGGACTCGGGGTTGGACTCTTTCATCACCCAGGCTGAAGTCACCGAGGTGGTTAAAAAGCTCCGCGGTGGCAAGGCTTCGGGGGTGGATGAGATCTGCCCTGAGTACCTCAAGTCTCTGGATGTTGTAGGGCTGTCATGGTTGACACGCCTCTTCAACATTGCGTGGCGGTCGGGGACAGTGCCTCTGGACTGGCAGACTGGGGTGGTGGTCCCCCTTTATAAGAAGGGGGACCGGAGGGTGTGTTCCAACTACAGGGGGATCACACTCCTCAGCCTCCCTGGTAAGGCCTACGCCAGGGTATTGGAGAGGAGAGTCCGACCGATAGTCGAACCTCGGCTTCAGGAGGAACAGTGTGGTTTTCGTCCCAGCCGTGGAACACTGGACCAGCTCTATACCCTCTACAGGGTGCTCGAGGGTTCATGGGAGTTTGCCCAACCGGTTCACATGTGTTTTGTGGACCTGGAGAAGGCATTCGACTGTGTCCCTCGTGATGCCCTGTGGGGGGTGCTCCAGGAGTATGGAATCGGGGGCCCTTTATTAGGGGCCATCCGGTCCCTGTACGAGCGGAGCAGGAGTTTGGTCCGCATTGCCGGCACTAAGTCGGACCTGTTCCCAGTGCATGTTGGACTCCGGCAGGGCTGCCCTTTGTCGCCGGTCCTGTTCATAACTTTTATGGACAGGATTTCTAGACGCAGCCAAGGGCCGGAGGGGGTCTGGTTTGGGGACCAGTGGATTTCGTCTCTTCTTTTTGCGGATGACGTGGTCCTGCTGGCCCCCTCTAGCCAAGACCTACAGCATGCGCTGTGGCGGTTCGCAGCCGAGTGTGAAGCGGCTGGGATGAGGATCAGCTCCTCCAAGTCCGAGGCCATGGTACTCGACCGGAAAAGGGTGGCTTGTCCTCTTCAGGTTGGAGGGGAGTTCCTGCCTCAAGTGGAGGAGTTTAAGTATCTCGGGGTCTTGTTCACGAGTGAGGGAAGAATGGAGCGGGAGATCGACAGACGGATCGGTGCAGCTGCCACAGTAATGGGGGCGCTGTGCCGGTCCATTGTGGTGAAGAGAGAGCTGAGCCGAAAAGCAAAGCTCTCAATTTACTGGTCGGTCTACGTTCCTACCCTCACCTATGGCCATGAACTTTGGGTCATGACCGAAAGAACGAGATCACGGATACAAGCGGCCGAAATGAGCTTCCTCCGTAGGGTGGCCGGGCACTCCCTTAGAGATAGGGTGAGGAGCTCGGCCATCCGGGAGGGGCTCGGAGTAGAGCCGCTGCTCCTCCACATCGAGAGGAGCCAGTTGAGGTGGCTCGGGCATCTATATAGAAAATGTTGTAAACAAAATAAAAAAAACATAAATACAATTAATAAATTAAGATGTCAGACCCAATTTGAGTCATTAGCCTAAAAGTAAATTTGAGCTCTTATTCAGATTGGTAAATTACTTCATAATTTTGGGGCACAAAATGAGAAGAGACAACCACCTTGGCTTTTACTATTTGGACCTCAGAACATCCCAGCGACTGGCTGTCTGATCTTAATCTTCCCGCAATTGAGGAATGATTTTAAAGACACTTTAAATATGATCTGACTGCATCTTTGATTCTTTAATCATAGGTATAATAAAACATTATCATTAAAGAAAAAAGCAAATACATCATTCTGAATCTTCGTACAAAAACTCGTCAATTACAGAGATGTCAAACGATGTAATAGTGCATCTACAAATCGATCTGAGCATCTTTATGCAGATTTTCAACAATCTTTGAGTTGCAATTAAGCCACCTTTTAACAATGTCACCACACTGAAGGAATCAGCAGTCTATACTTCAGATGGGATGTCTGAGGAGCTTTTTTGTCTTCAAATTGATTTAAGTTCAGCATTTAAAAAAAACAACTCATGTTTCTGCCCTCAATTATAAGAAACATGGTGTTTTAGGTTATTTGTTCTACATATCTATGTGTTATTAGACTCCAGCAACTCATGAGAATAAAAAAACAGGTATTTAAGATTATTATGACTACTCAGCTTGTTAAGTCAAAGTCAATGTCCTGGAATGAGTTTCTAATATATATCCTGCATATGTACACTACCGGTCAAAAGTTTCAGAAACACTTTCTCATTTTTCATAATGGTTTTCTTTATGTTTATGACTATTTACATTGTACGTAGATTCTCACAGAACGCATCAAAACAGTGAATTAACACATTACATTTTGTAGCAAACAAAACTTGTAAAATAACTTTAAATATGTTTTATTTTAGATTCCTTAAAGTACCCGCCCTTTACTGTTATGATGGAAATATTTAACCTTTCAATGAACGTCTGGGAAGTTCTTTCAAGGCTCTTTGGAAAACCATTTCAGGTGACCACCTCATGAAGCTCATGGAGGGAACGCCAAGAGATCAAAGCAGTAATCAGAGCAAAGGGTGGCAGTTTTTGAAGAATCTAAATATAAAAATGTTTAGTTATTTCTCACTTTTTGTTGACTACATAATTCCATGTTTGTTCATTCATAGGTTTGTTGCCTTTGGTGTGAATCTACAATGTAAATAGTCAAAAATAAAGAGACCCATTAAGTGAGAAAGTGCATTTAAAACTTTTGACCGGTAGTGTATGTACACAAAATTTACTGAACTAACTCTAAATGTTGGGCCAGTCTATCCATTTGCAGTTGAATGTTCGTAGATCAAGCAGAAAATGGGAGACGCACCTCTTATTGCAGATTTAAGTGGCTTTAAGAAAAGAAGTTGGGAACACTGGGTGTAGTAAATATATATCTAAATATATCTGATTAGCCGATTAATCAGGATAATTGAAGTACTCAATTAATAAAATATTCCATACTTCTAGCACAAGTATCGGTGCAGAATCACACATTTGCTGGAGTGTGGTGCATAACCTCTTGATCTATCCTTTAGAGAGCCTTTTTTCTGTTTCAAATTTAAGCAGGGTCAGTATTTTACTATGTTGATCCTTCATCTAGTGCAGTTCACAATGATTTCCTGGTTATTCAGGAAAACAATGTCTGACTCTATTATCTTCTTATTTATAGAGTTAGTCAGTTTCTTGGCTGCTGTTTCTCCACTGAGAACTGACCAGATACTGAGTGGAATTCAGATCTCAGGAGCTTTCTGACCACATGTTAAATATTCTGATCTTTAAATATATATAACACATTTTGCCTTGTAACATTGAGCTGCAAATTACACCGATCATTACTATATATTGCTCTGAGACTCCTGGATTGTTGGTAGAGGTTGCACTTGGAGCACATTTTGATCTCAATCCTTATTAATGGCAGTTTTATTATGGCAGAATTAGGAGTAATCTCATCTTCTCTTGGATGAAAGCAACCCCACAAATGATCTGTCAATTGACTGGGAGGAGGGTTAATCAGAGAAAATTCCTTTGCACTAGTTTTGTTTTACAAAAATATATTGTTAAATCTCCTGATTATATTGTCAAGTAACTTCACATCTTGTGTGGAAATGGCTACATCACCTTTCCCAAATTTATGGGAAGCAACAGTTGCTTGTTAAAGTCATGTCTGATGACTTTATGTCAATGGATTTACGCACGTATCTAGGCTACAGAACAGCTTTTGAAGAGGTGGTTACACTTGACGATGATCAGCTGGTTAAGTGCATCTGATTAGCAACAGCTGGTTACTGCGTTAGCCCTATGGCATTATGACAGCAACGGACAAGACCATGCATATTGTCTAAATGCCTACACAAAAAATATGCAGTTGATTAACTGTAAGGTTTATAAAACAGTTTCACAAATGTAAAGGTCAATAGATATTGCTCATAGTTATTGTTCTCCAGACATAACACATATAAGCCGTGGTAGTTTTTACACAGCAGGCTTCATATGGCTGCCATGACAGGCCAGTCTACTTTCCTCGCTCCAAAACAGACGAGGAGAATGGAAGCAGCTGCAACTGACCCCTCTGGGATCCATGCCGAAATGAAACTATCAAATGCCCCTGGACCGAGGACAGATTGCTTAATGTGTGAAAGCTGCACTGTGTTCACAGACATGTTTTGTCTGCACTGGCAGACTTGTGAACACAAAAGTTTTTTTTTCTACTTTCTGCAATTTCATTTAAGGTTATAGAGGAAATGATAACTGGAAGGGGGCCGTTTGTAGTTCTTGTAGGAACTCAAGTGGTTATAATAACTCTGCGTGTCCTTGGCAGAAACAAATGGGTAAAGCTGTTGGCAGAGCGTCAGGTCGGGCAGTAAGAAGGGGTGAAGAAGTGGATATGGCGTGAGTTAGCGGGGCAGGCAAAGACTGTCCCAAAGAAGCTGGCAGGCTTCCAGGACCTGGTCTAAAATCCTGTCACAATTACACTATTAGCATGCTCAGCTGCGCCCCTGTTCTTCTTTTTTCTAGAAACCTATGACAACCAACAACGCACATAAGTCTATCAGTAAAAGAATCTGTCAGAGGCCCTCTGTGGCCTCAGCCTCAATGCCCTCAACCTGCTATTGACTCTCAGCTGTTGAAGGGAGCCAGAGAAAAGCCAAAGGCATCACGGGAGCTGCAACAGCACTTATGGTGCTGGCTGTGATTGACAGAAGTCTGGCAAGGAGAGTAACTTACCACTGAAGCATGAAATGTGAACTTCAGCTGCAAGTCTGCTTTTCAGGAAGGAAAACTGTTTGACCGTTTGGAAGCTGCTGATGTATTTTAAAACTAAAGAACAAAAACAACTTCTGGTAAAATCGGAAAAACTTGATGATATTTTCTCTAAGGTCGACAGATTCCAGATTGTTAAAACTGTTGATTGGTAAAACTGTTCCTAAATGGAGCTATTAGTCATTTATTGCATAAATCTTTCTTTATGGAAGTATGGCAAAAAGGAAGCCATTTTTTAAAGGAAACCATTTATAGTCCCATTTGCAGTGTTCCAGGAGCCATGTGGAGGAAGATGTTCTGGTCAGATAAGACCAAAATCAAACTTTCTGGTCTACATGCAAAAACGTTATGTGTGGCTGAAAAACGCACTATCCGCCCAACAATGGTGGTCATGGTGTAGGGTTGCTGTTCTTCTACAGGGACAGGAAAGCTGGTGTCGGTTGATTGGGGGAGCTAGTTATAGGTCAGTACTGGAAGAAAACATATTGGAGGCTGCAAAAGACTTGGGACTGCCTCCACTCACCATCATTAATTACATTGTATCTGCTGTGTATCACTTCCAGTTTCTAGGAACAACCCTTTTTTTGGTACCTGAGATGGTCCTGACACATAGACACTTTTCAGAAGAAGGCCCAGCAGAGACTGTACTACCTGTATACAACCTTCAATAGGAGATGCTGTTCATCTTCTACACTGCCATAATTCAGTCTGTCCGGTGTTCGTCCATCACTGCAAGGTTTGGCTCATCCACAAAACAGGACAGATCCAGACTGCAATGAACAATTAGGTCTGCAGAGAGGATCATCAGGGCTGACCGTCTCTCCATCCAGGACTTGTACAGGTCAAGGGTCATGTAAAGGGCATCTAACATTTCTGTAAACCCCACACTGGACACAAACTGTTTAAGCTTTTACCTTCAGGTCGGCGCTACAGAGCACTATTTGGAAAAACCAGCAGCCATAGGGACAGCTTCTTCTTCCAGACTGTCTCTATGATAAACACTTATTCTGCTGCGAAACTAAATAAGCATATTTGAAATACCATAACCTACCTTCATTTTTTTCTTTATATAAAATAATTGGCTGTTGTCAAAATAAGGTGAGATCTTTCCATGTAATCCATGCAACATTTAGTAACTGCTCACAGTTAACTCCATAAACGTTACAATAAATATCCTTATATCCTTATGTGTAATCCATGCAATAATTATTAAAACACACAGTTGAAGCAGTGGGGAGTGAAACAAGCATGTTCTCATATTCTGGAGCTGAGAGACTGAAGAGGCCTGTGTGGAGCCACATATTATCTGCCACATATTATCTGTCTTATCTTTTGCAAAAATATAAACAAGTATATCCAAAGAAATTATGTATGAGGATTTTATATTCTTTCACATGTATTGAATAAAATTAGTAGTCTTTGATTAACAAGTTAAAAGATGTATGATTGAAATGTGGTTAAGAACTGAGAATTAGAGGAAAAACATTAAGGTTTGACATTCTCAATCAGCTATATATGAAAGAAATATAACATTAATCATTTGTAAAGCATGAATAAAAAGAATGAAGTGATGGTTTTGCAACGGTGTTTTAAAGTGAATGCTGAAAGCTGAAGAATGAAATGTGTAATACTGTGTAAAGTTTAAAACTGAGCAGATTAGGAAAAAATTGGAGGATGACAAGGAGTGACGAGAGCCAGCTGCATGCCAACGGGAGGATGTGACTACAGACCAGCGTGGCTATTATTGGGATCTCCAAGGCTGAGAAGCAGAATCAGTAGGTCACAATGACCATGACTAAAGTATTGAGCAATAATCAAGAAGCTGAGCTGAATAGGTTGCGCAATAACTAAGAAGCCTAATAAGGGCCTGACCGGTGAAAGCATCAAGCGCTGTAAAAACAATGCTGAGAGCAGAAACGGGGTTGTTTCCTCGCAGAAGACCAGCGAACAAGATCGGACGGAGAAAATGAGCTTAGATGGAAAAGGAACAGAGACACAGCCCAACTGATCGACTGCATTAAAAAAGAGGATCAACCCGTGAGCCCAGAAAGGACTGTGCCTCAAAATTAAGATTCTGATTTAATCTAAAGCCTTTTTATCCAGACAACAGAAGTGAACTTGATCGATGAACAGCTGATTGCTCTAAGTTTCAGGCTTCTGGAAGTCCTGAATCAACTTAATTTATGTCCCCAGGTTTCCTTCAACTCTTCAGCCTCTGGAAACTATTGTCTTTGGAGACAAATAACAACAAAGTTCCTGTTTAACCATCAAAATCTGGAGCATCAGTGCCTGCCACTTAAAGGAAGAAAACTGAAGATTGAGTCATATTCTCTTCAAGAAACCACTCGTCGTTACCAGAAGAATTCTTCTCCATCAGGTGCATGGATGAGCCTCCATCTTCAAAGCCTCTTCAAACCCACTAGTTTCAACATCAGGGAAAGACAGGTTGAGTTGATTGATTCATTTCTATTATTGAAATTATTTTGTGTTGCCGAATTTAAGCTGTTACTGACCCCTACAAAAGCATTACTAATTAAAGAAAGCATGTAAAATTCTAGTTAAATCGTGGACATTCAATTATTTGAGTCACCGTATTGTTGGTTTTTCATTGGTGGTAAAAAGTCTTGTTGCCTGGTTCTAAGATATTTTAGGAGGTTTTTATAGGTTGCCTTAGTCAAGTTTGTTAAAACAGCGCTCTTGGAGCTCGTGCTGAGCTACTAAAAAATTGCGATAGGCTACTCGGTCGCCCGGACCTCCAGTTGAAGTAGGGCGAGACTTTTGGATGAAGGCTGTCAGAGGCTAGGCGAGTCATTTCCCGACACCAGCTAAACAGAACTTTCAGTAAATCTGCTTAGTAAGATCTTTCAGGTTTAGGGAAGTCTGGACCCGTTAGATGGAGAGCTGGATTGAGCAATCCCTTTAGACATGGGGAAGTAGGAGCGAGGGGTTAGCTCATTGGAATACGAAAGGTGGCGACCGAACAGGGACCCTGAAAGAGATAAAGGGGCCCCAGAAGAAGGATGCTCAGTAGAAGGACGTCTCTGCCTGAGTACCCCGGACCGACAGCCTGAATGGGAGTAAGGTTGTCTGTGACTGATAAGGCCATCAGTCACAACCCTCGCAGTAACTGCATAAGCGTGCAGGTGAGGATAGGGCTTTATTGAGGGTAGAATGACAAAACCCAGACAGTAAAGCTAGTAGCCAAATAGTCTTAATCCATCCCTACTCGAAGGATCCTCGAGAGGCTTTGGAGACGGACAACTCAAGACGACAAAGACATAGTGATGGTCGAAGAGAGTGAAACGCAGGAACGGACGGAGCGGGGAGCTGAAGGACCACTCCCGTCAACAGAACAACCGACATCAACACAGTTAGAGCTACACCGCATACCTACCGAGGTGCTGTTAGGTGGGGACGGATGTTCAACATGGGTTCCATCGGTAAAGAAAATGTTCTTCAGTTTCAACAAAGAGCAATCGAAATAAGCACTAGAGAGTGAGCTAACAGATCACCTCCAAAGAGATGATGTATTTTATTGTTCAGAGATAAAATATGGATATAGACTTGTCGTGGTACCATGCCCCAAGGCAGTCCAGAGGAAGGATGAAATTGGTCGATGGTTACAGTGGTGGACAGGGTTCATTAAACTATGGGGTCTGGGGAAACTGATCTCACTGTACAGTCCATCCGAAAAATATGACCCTATGGTAAAGATGGTTTCTAGTGAGTCTGGACTGAACAGGTACCTCACAAGCCCCAACACCAGAGCCACGGCAAGGTTAAAAGAATATGAAATGGAGATCAGAAGGATGAGCCAGTTCAAAGAAAAGCTCCGAGCCATCCAAGATGACGACAAAGAGAGTTTGCTTGAGGAGTGTAGTGACTCTGGACCGAACGGGTACCTCACAAACCCCGACACCAGAGCCACGGCAAGCTTGAAAGAGTATGAAATGGAGATCAGAAAGATGAGCCAGTTCAAAGAAAAGCTCCGAACCATCCAAGACGGCGACAAAGTGAGTTTACTTGAGGAGTGTAGTGAGTCTGGCGGACCAGATCAAAGAAAAGACCACAGAGCTCACTTAGAGATACCAACTTATGATTTAACTGAAGAAACAGAGAGTGAAGAAGAGGGCAACGAGTCAGAACAAGAGCAAGACCAAAGAAAAGCTGAACCCAGCCAAGGACCAACTATTACCCCATTCATCACAATGCCGAAGGACGACATACTTCAACAGATTGCTCTGGCCAGACAAGAACTGCAAGAGACTGCCAGGCAGAGAGCCCACTTATCAGCAGCCCTTGAGGGAAACCTCAAACGTATGGCCAACACCTCAAGCCACAGAGAACATGACCCCACACTGAGTAAAGTAAGAGACCTTACCTTCCAGTATGAACAAGAAGCCAAAGAAAACAGTGCCAGTAACCAACCCAAAATGACAGGAAAGATGGATTTTGAAGGAAAAGAGCCAAGAAAGGTTAGTTAGAAGTCAGACAGAGTCATGATGAGGAAAGTCCTTGAGCCAATGCCCACTGATGCAAGACGAATTTCCCTGCAAAACGGGACTCGACTCTGCCAAGTTATCGGAGACCCCCGGGGCATAGAGGGAGACGGACTGTTAGTTTTCACAAACGACAACTTCAAGTTCCACAATACCAAATTCAGAAAGAGGTTAAGAGCCCAGGCAGGGGAAGATTACAAACGAGAGGTTCGAGAGCTGAGGAAACAAGTGAGCCATAACAAAGCAACCAAAGTGCGTCTGACTAGTGGGGCCGACCTCGCTTATTATGCTGTAATTCACTCTCCCATTGCCGCTTACGAAAAGGGTGAAGACTTGAAAGAGTACAGAGAGAAAATGTGGGTAGCCCTGGAAGAAGGACTGAATGCTGCCATCAACCACGGCCTCAGAAGGGTAACGATATGCCTAGACGGACTGAGATCGCATAACCTGCCATGGGAATCGGCAGAAAAAGTAGCCGTTGCAACAGCACACCATGCAGTCAGGAATCTGCTGACAGATGCCTCACTGACCGAAATAGTAATCGTCACTTCCCTTAGCCAGCATGAGAGTCGGAGGAAGAGAGAGCTGGTGTTAGTAGAAAGGATGGATGAGAAGAAGCCGTAAGATCCTCCTCAATTAGAGATATCAAGAATCAAACAAGGGAGTGAAATCAAACCACTCCCTGATGAAAAACGCTACCTGCATAAGAGTGAGACCAACCAAGTGTCCCACCTGGAGAAAATACCAAAATCAGCAAAGAGGGACGCAGCTGCCCCTTCATCCTCCGTGCAAGCTGTGGAACGTAGCCTAGCTAATTGCAGCTTGGAAGATCTAGATGAAACAGAGCCGGTTCCAACAAAAGATTTAAAAGCAAAGAAGAAGATAAGACAAAGTCCAGCCCAAGAGGAGCTCCTGAGTCCATTTAAAATGGAGCCCTTGAACCCAGAAAGAGAAGACAGTGAAGTCAGTGGATCGGAAGAAGAAGAAACATCAGAACAGGAGACCTCTGGGGCAGAGAGTGATGACAGTGAAAACCTGTTTTCAATCCCAGTGCAGCCAGCAACCCCACACAAGCCACTCAAAGTAGGACAGAGAAAAGGGGAAAGGAAAGCAGTGGAAGTGTTTGACATCTACCGGGTCTCAGAAAGAATGACCTGACATGGGGGCCGGTTCAAGCGAATGATGGCCATCGAGCGTACATACCAGAAGCTGGACAGAGAGACTATCACATCCCGGCTGTATGGGCTGACCGCCTGGAAGACAAAGTCGAACTCAGGGTAAAAACAACAGTTGGAGAATGGGCCAACATCCTAATGATGCCATCCTACCACACCCTAACAACTTATCAGCCCCTGACCAGCAAGTTCAGATCTGCTTATGTTGGAGTTGTGCATGCTGTGATGTTAAGAAGACTAAAGAAAGCTGCATACAAGTATGCACAAGAGATCGAGCGACAGGTTGATGAGCTGTCAGCCGGGGAAGAAGAGGAAGAACCTCCACTGCCATCAGCACCACGCTCCACAAGCAAGCCTATAAGGAAAATGTCTGAACAACACACTGCATCCAGCCCTGAAGCTGATGTTTTTCGTGAGTACAAAAAGATCAAGTCCTTAGTTAGAGAGAAAAGATCAGAAGAAAGTAATGAAGATTACATCAAAGATGTGTGGCCGATGATTATAATGCTACTGAAAGTGATGAAGCTAAAGAATTGTGGCTGAGCCATGTAACAGCACATCCCTTAGACAAACAAGGAACAGCTCAAAGCCATTATGAGAAGTTGGTGTTGGAAGACATGGATGATGAAGACTCCCAGATCAGAAGAGCTAGACTGCGCATGGATGGAGGTCAGCGCCTTGCACCGGTGTGGCATGTGCTTAAGCAAACAATCTCACCAGCTAGATATGTGAAGGCCCTCCGACAAGTAACCAAAGGGAGGAGAGATCGCTGTTGCCAAAATGCCGATGCAGGGTACAACAGTTCCACAGATGGATCAAGCAGTAATTTCTTATGATCTAGAGCAGCAGTTTTATGAAGAAAGAAGAAAGAAAGAGACAGGACAAGGGGCCAAACCACCAACTAAGGCCAGTGTGAAAGCTCCAGCTAACCCTCCTAACAGACCACCACATCAGAGAAGAGAAGAACCGCAAAGAACATTTTACGGACCACCAGCATCGCAAGGCCCACAAAAGAAAAACACCTTTCTCCCAAGAGAACAGTACGACAAACTGTCCTCTGAAGAAAAGAAGGCCCTCTTTGAGTCCCGCAGATCAGGGCCTGCCAAGTAATGATGGCATGACCGCGAGTCACCCTGGAAAATGCCTACTGGAAGAGGGACAAAATCTACACAGAAGTGGGAGAAGAACCCTATCTAGTGGACACTAGGGCTGAGGTATCCATGACTCGCAGAGGACTAAAGACGGCAGGATACCTTACGGTCCAATTTGCCAACGGGACCGTAGAAGAGATGCCGTATGGAACTTGGCAAGGAATCATTTGGGTGAAGGGTCCATACAACCTCATCACCGTCACAGACTTGAAAGAACTCAACAAACCATTTGGAGAGCGCCGCTCTCTATCTCAAAGGCTGAGCCAGCTACTGTCAAGGTTAGTAAAAGTAGGACCGACTCAGAGTGGAACCAGGGTTCAAGAGTGGTACAAAGCAGTAGATGTGCCAGAAGTAACTGAACAAAAGCTGAAACAAAGCGACGTCTCCCCGGCTGGGAAAGAGAGGTTGCGGAAGATCATCGCCTCAGCTAATGTGGCCTGGTTCAAGAACGACTGTGGAGACCTGGGACCGAAGGATGTACACCTCATAGAAGGGGGAGTGCATCCACCTGTTCGACAGTACCCCCTGAACCCGGGTGCTGTCGAAGAAATAGATAAAATAGTAAAAGAATTGAGCGCTCTAGGAATCATCAGAGAAGAGCTAAATCCCATCACTAACAGTCCCATTCAAGCAGTAAAGACACCAGAGTCAGCAGGAGGAGGTTGATTACTGGCCTCCAACCTCCTACTGCTGACTCTGGTGTCTTTACTGCTTGAATGGGACTGTTAGCAGGAGGAGGTTGGAGGCCAGTAATCAACTTCAAGGCCCTCAATCGAAGAACCATAGCAAACCGAGCCAGCCTAATCAATCCCCAAGGAGCATTGAAGACGCTAAGAGTCGAGAAATATAAATCCTGCATTGACTTAGCAAATGGATTTTTTTCCCTCAGACTCGAAAAGCAATTACAAGATAAGACAGCATTTACACACAAAGGCAAGAGTTATGTGTGGCAAAGGTTACCTCAGGGGTATAAGAACTGAAGACAAAATTTCAGTTAATATAGTAAGGAGAAAGCCAGAAGCAATTAGTTTACTTGTGGGTTCAGGAAATAGTGATTCAGCAAAGGGAGACAAGTTACATCAGCTGGTTTGCCTTCCACGTTGGAAGCTGTGGGGGAGCCGAAGCTAATAAACTCCGTTTGATATCCAGAGCAACGGTCAGGTTTTTTTGAGTGGACAAGAAAATAATCTTGAGGACCCGGCGAGATTCCGATCCAATTTGATGGCGAGCTAAAAGAAAAGATCCAGACCCAGAAGAAAAGAAGAGTCAAGTACACACATATACAGGGGTTGGACAATGAAACTGAAACACCTGTAATTTTAGTGTGGGAGGTTTCATGGCTAAATTGGACCAGCCTGGTAGCCAGTCTTCATTGATTGCACATTGCACCAGTAAGAACAGAGTGTGAAGGTTCAATTAGCAAGGTAAGAGCACAATATTGAAATGTACACAACATTATGGTTGGTGCACGTCTTGCTGGCGCATCTGTGACCAAGACAGCAAGTCTTTGTAATGTATCAAGAGCCACGGTATCCAGGATAATGTCAGCATACCACCAAGAAGGACGAACCACATCCAACAGGATTAACTGTGGACGCAAGAGGAAGCTGTCTGAAAGGGATGTTCGGGTGATAACCCGGATTGTATCCAAAAAAACATAAAACCACGGCTGCCCAAATCACGGCAGAATTAAATGTGCAACTCAACTCTCCTGTTTCCACCAGAACTGTCCGTCGGGAGCACCACATGGTCAATATACACGGCCGGGCTGCTATAGCCAAACCTTTGGTCACTCGTGCCAATGCCAAACGTCGGTTTCAATGGTGCAAGGAGCGCAAATCTTGGGCTGTGGACAATGTGAAACATGTATTGTTCTCTGATGAGTCCACCTTTACTGTTTTCCCCACATCCGAGAGAGTTACGGTATGGAGAAGCCCCAAAGAAGCGTACCACCCAGACTGTTGCATGCCCAGAGTGAAGCATGGGGGTGGATCAGTGATGGTTTGGGCCAATACTTGTGCTAGATGGGCGCGTTACTGCTAAGGACTACCGAACCATTCTTGAGGACCATGTGCATCCAATGGTTCAAACATTGTATCCTGAAGGCGGTGCTGTGTATCAGGATGACAATGCACCAATACACACAGCAAGACTGGTGAAAGATTGGTTTGATGAACATGAAAGTGAAGTTGAACATCTCCCATGGCCTGCAGTCACCAGATCTAAATATTATTGAGCCACTTTGGGGTGTTTTGGGGGAGCGAGTCAGGAAACGTTTTCCTCCACCAGTATCATGTAGTGACCTGGCCACTATCCTGCAAGAATTGCTTAAAATCCCTCTGACCACTGTGCAGGACTTGTATATGCCATTCCCAAGACGAATTGACGCTGTATTGGCCGCAAAAGGAAGCCCTACACCATACTAATAAATTATTGTGGTCTAAAACCTGGTGTTTCAGTTTCATTGTCCAACCCCTGTACATACATAGACCATTCAGACAGCCTCAACGTAACTGGTACACCTGCAACACGGGCTGTCCTTGCTATAAGAGGCTCAGACTGACAATTTTCTTTTGTTTTCATCTCTTGTGGGACATGTGCAGAATTTTCTTCTTTGTTTTGGGCATTTTCAGTTAACTGATTGTAAGCCATGGCAAATTTTATTTTTATGATGTAATAATGCAAGAGTTGCTTGAATGATATTACAAAGAGTCTGAAGCCCTAGGACAAAATGCAGCAAAACATAACTGATCCACTGAATCCAGACCCTGAAATCCAGAGTCCTAAGGACACATTGGCATCACAGTGACGAACCTTACAAGGCACTCTGCAGATGTCCTCTCATCACCAATCAGAGATTGTTTTGCTGCCTGCATTTGGCATTAAGGTGTCCTCAGTTTACAATAGTATATTCTAATAGTATATTCTAAATGGATCTCTGTGCTGGATTAATCTGCCAAACTACTGCTCATCTATTTCTTAATCCCACCTTGGCCACCTTGGCCTTGGAAGGAACCTCCTGAACAGATTGGCAGTCCATCATAAAGTCAACATAGACATATGTGACAAAACTCTGAATACATTCACCTGTAGTTTACAATACCTTATACTACAGGTGTAATATATATATATATATATATATATATATATATAATATATATATATATATATATATATATATATATACTGTATGTGTGTGTGTACAGTACAGACCAAAAGTTTGGACACACCTTCTCATTCAAATAGTTTTCTTTATTTTCATGACTATGAATATTGTAGCTTCACACTGAAGGCATCAAAACTATGAATTAACACTTGTGGAATTATATACTGAACAAAAAAGTGTGAAACAACTGAAAATATGTCTTATACTCTAGGTTCTTTAAAGTAGCCACCTTTTGCTTTGATTACTGCTCTGCACACTCTTGGCATTCTGTTGATGAGCTTCAAGAGGTAGTCACCTTAAATGGTTTTCACTTCACAGGTGTGCCCTGTCAGGTTTAATAAATGGAATTTCAACCCTTATAAATGGGGTTGGGACCATCAGTTGTGTTGTGGAGGAGGTGGATACAGTACACAGCTAATAGTCCTATTGAATAGACTGTTAGAATTTGTATTATGGTAAGAAAAAAAGCAGCTATGTAAAGAAAAAAGAGTGGCCATCATTACCTTAAGAAACTAAGGTTAGTCAGTCCGAACAATTGGGAAAACTTTGAAAGTGTCCCTAAGTGCAGTCGCAAAAACCATCAAGCGCTACAAAGAAATTGGGTCACATGAGGACCGCCCCAGGAAAGGAAGACCAAGAGTCACCTCTGCTGCGGACGATAAGTTCATCCGAGTCACCAGCCTCAGAAATCGCAGGTTAACAGCAGCTCAGATTAGAGAACAGGTCAATGCCACACAGAGTTCTAGCAGTAGACACATCTCTAGAACAACTGTTAAGAGGAGACTGTGTGAATCAGGCCTTCATGGTAAAATAGCTGCTAGGAAACCACTGCTGAGGACAGGCAGCAAGCAGAAGAGACTTGTTTGGGCTAAAGAACACAAGGAATGGACACTAGACCATTGGAAATCTGTGCTTTGGTCTGATGAGTCCAAGTTTGAGATCTTTGGTTCCAACCACCGTGTCTTTGTGCGACGCAGAAGAGGTGAACAGATGGACTCTACATGCCTGGTTCCCACCATGAAGCATGGAGGAGGAGGTGTGATGGTGTGGGGGTGCTTTGCTGGTGACATTGTTGGGGATTTATTCAAAATTGAAGGCATACTGAACCAGCATGGCTACCACAGCATCTTGCGGCGGCATGCTATTCCATCCGGTTTGCGTTTAGTTGGACCATCATTTATTTTTCAACAGGACAATGACCCCAAACACACCTCCAGGCTGTGTAAGGGCTATTTGACCAAGAAGGAGAGTGATGGGGTGCGGCGCCAGATGACCTGGCCTCCACAGTCACCGGACCTGAACCCAATCGAAATGGTTTGTGGTGAGCTGGACCGCAGGGTGAAGGCAAAACCCTAACCCTTCAAGACTGTTGGAAAACCATTTCAGGTGACTACCTCTTGAAGCTCATCAACAGAATGCCAAGAGTGTGCGGAGCAGTAATCAAAGCAAAAGGTGGCTACTTTGAAGAACCTAGAATATAAGACATATTTTCAGTTGTTTCACACTTTTTTGTTCAGTATATAATTCCACATGTGTTCATAGTTTTGATGCCTTCAGTGTGAAGCTACAATATTCATAGTCATGAAAATAAAGAAAACTCTTTGAATGAGAAGGTGTGTCCAAACCTTTGTTCTGTACTGTGCTGGACACAAAGCCAGAGAGGCCAGACTGAGATGGTTTGAACATAAAGTCAACATAGACATATGAGACAAAACTCTGAATACATTCACCTGCAGTTTACACTACCGTATACTACAGGTGTACTATATATATATATATATATATATATATATATATATATATATAGAGATAGATAGATAGATAGATGTTAAATTTGTTGGACACAAAGCCAGAGAGGCCAGACTGAGATGGTTTGAACATGTACGGAAAAGGGAGGCCTAGAGGAAGACCAAGGAGGAGATGGATAGAGTGAAAGAGAACATGGGTGACAGTGGGTGTGAGGGAAGACGCAGAAGATGGGGTTGCAATGGTGACTCCTGAAAGGGAAAAATCAAAAGAAAAAGAAGACTGTAGATGGAACTGAATGCTTTGTGAATCAATATAGTAAAATCTGAAATTCAGACAAGATTTCTTGTTTTCTATGAAGTCTAGAAATATTTTCTATAAAGCGTGACCTCAGCAGGATTGGATAACAAACTGGTTTCACCAGCAACAGTAAAAATGTCTACCATCCAAAAAAGTCTTAGAAAACTATAGAGATTATCATGGCCTTGCATATAGAAGCTGTTCCGAATCTTTTGCTGAATATGTATAATTAAAAACTTTGAAGTGCCTGTGACACGCTTTCCCACAAATGCAGAAATTCAAAGAAAACATCTTAATATTGAAGGAATTGGGCAGTAATTGGCATGATATTAGGATTAAAGATGCGATAAAAGACAATTGTGACACAAAATAAGCATATTTCGATGTTATATTTTGCAAGTCCAAAGTTGCCCGGAAATTACGTCAAAGGGGAAGTCTCCGGTTCATTCATTGTGTGAGAGTCAATGATAAACAGTTCAGGTAGAAGCGAAGTTGCGTTAAAATCAACGTTAATATGGTGAAACGGTGCATTGCTGGTGGTAGCAACAATGCTACGACAGCAGCCGTTAGTCTGAACTACTTTTCTGAAGCAAAGAAGATCAGAGCTGGAAAACAAACGAGGAAATGATGAGCTGGGCCCACCAAGCATATCCAGTTGTGATCGGAGGACTTTTCAGCAACTTGCTTTAAACAAGAAGCCTCTGAATTCGGAAGAGAAAAGATGTCAGAGTTCAGATATCTTACAGACGACAAAGAATCTTGAAGCAGAGTCTATAACCACGCTGTTCGGTGCATCAGATGTTAGCCAGGTTGCCAAATAAAAGGTTGTTGCTGCTGTTGCTAAATGGATCAAGGCTCAGCAGGTAAGAATACTTCCTTGTTGCAAAAGTACATTCAGATATCGTCAGTTATTGTTAATAATAATAATCCAAAATTATTATTAAATAAGATAAATTACATGTGCATACGATATATTTAAATAAATGTTTCTCTAAATATTCTAATCTGATCTTGAATCATCTCTAGTGTCCACTGCTGCTGCTGCTCCATGCTGCTCACTTCACCTCCGGTTGTTTCACTCAGTGACGTATTTACTGTAACCCTGGATTTACACTGCTCCGGTCCAGTGCGAAGCACGGGGAGCTCCAAGAACGATACGCAGATCGTGCAATAAAAGCCAGTGATAAATTTGGTAGCAAGTCCAAAACAACTCATTCTCTGGAAGTTAAACTAGTTAAAACTGCTTCAGTTTTCATTTTATGCATTCAGCTATTTTCATGTGTTTTGCTTTTACAATGGGTGAGTTCCCTGAGTGAAGCTAAGCTATATTTGTTGCTTGATTTGGTGCATGTAATGTTTAATTGCTCAGTTTATATTACCTTAGTTAACC
This sequence comes from Girardinichthys multiradiatus, assembly GCF_021462225.1. Taxonomy (NCBI): domain Eukaryota; kingdom Metazoa; phylum Chordata; class Actinopteri; order Cyprinodontiformes; family Goodeidae; genus Girardinichthys; species Girardinichthys multiradiatus. The sequence goes on along the minus strand of NC_061815.1, from coordinate 44,520,039 downwards.
CAGTAACTGATCTAATGGATCTAATGTAAACAACTGCTAATATATACACGTGTATATGCATTTGTATATGCATTTATATATTGATATGCATTGATAGCGTCCTATAGATATTTATATAGCGAAATCTAGTCTGTCTTTAGGGAATTATTTTGAAATCCAGATGTTGTGCTCGTTCTGTTTCCTGGTGGTGTGGTATGATTCATGCATATTGACTGTGCTCTGGCAACAATAGACTCTAGTGGAATTAGATAGCCGTCAGCACGCCGCAGCTTTTGTGCTGACTTTCTTCTCCTGACTCTTTCTGATTGTGACTGAAATATTTCTAAAGAAATATCAGATTTTTTGCAGCTGTCTGTGTTGCTGCCATTCTAGCAGCGGTCAGTTTACATGCCTGGGATCCCCTGTGACGTCATAAAAGAGCGCAAGAAAATCGCAAAGAAGTAGCCTGGAAAGGCCTTTTTAGGGAAATTTATGACCATATATCTCAACAACTGTTCATTTCAGTGGCATGAATTCACGTTTTAAAATATTTTATCAATGTTTCCTTTCCATAAATGAAATTAGATTTATCATGAAAATTTGATGTTGCAGGTACTTTAATGGATTGGGTAAACGATTTTGTTGTTCATTAACATGACAAGCAGATAAAATGCCAGTGGGCATGCAATTGGCTGACGAACAGCAGTCTTTCCTTTCTAGATGTTTTTGGCAGTTTTTGCAACTTTTGGACATTTGAGTTTGAAACATTTACCTCAATTTCTTACAAATCCCAACAGATCATTGAGGTGGTGCAAAACTTAGATTAAATAATTTTTAACAACTTTTTGTCAGGTTAGAGTAGTAAAATGTGCTTTATCCTTCAGTTATAAAATTCACATATATATGATCAGGCATACATTTTTTGTTCATGCACACGAAGTGTTCTGATACAAAAAGATGGACTGTGTTTTTTCTTTTGGCAACAAATAATGAGAGCAGGCGGTACAGAGTAAAAAGAATTAAAAAGCAGCTTTTGTTTATGCTGTTTGATGAAGAGCAAGTCAACAACTCCTGTAACTAAATGCTGTTGACAGTTCATTGAGTCACGGAGGAGCTGCTTTAACAGCTCTCTCATCAGTACCCTTGTCATGCTGTTGATGCCCTCAGTGACATGGCACAATATGCAAATGCACATGGACGCACATTCGGTGCATGTTCAAAAACACACCAACTAAATCTTTTATTTAGAAATAAGTTGCATTTAGACAAAGTGAGCTGTAGGAATGCACAATTAAACAAAATTGCTCAGATGTTTATATCAGCTCATTTGGGCAATAATGTCACACATTTAGGACTTTAAATTATGCATTTCAATTATTCTTTTTCCAGGTTAGAATGATGATACAACTTCAATGAATTTTAAAACCAAGACCCTGGTGCACATGTTAATTTTAGTATGGATCTTTCATGATCTACACAGAGTCTATATATATATATATATATATACACACATATATATATATATATATATATATATCCAGAAGTTTATTGAGAGACAGCCAAAGGTTAATATTTCAGTCATTACAGCAAAGGGCGGCTACTTTAAGGAATCTAAAATATATATTTATTTTAAAACATATTTCTTTTACAATTTTTGTTTGCCACAAATGCATTCATTCAGAATCTACGTACAATGTAAATAGTCATAAACATAAAGAAAACCATTAAATGAGTGTTTCTCTCGCTCTCTCTCTCATCAGTGACTGGGGTTGAATGTTTTGAGAGAGAGACAGAGAGATAATTTTTTTAACACTCTTGACCAACACTCACATAATCTACAAATTTACAGCACGTTTGAGGCTGGGATTGTTACAGAAGTTTGTTTTCCTGCTTTTTCCAATTCAAACTCAGTGATTAGTTATGTTTGGGATTGATTTCATGTGTCAACCATCTGGTTGTTGATTGCAGGTGAATTTCAGTAATTTGGAGGTTGTTCTCCATCTTCATTGTTTAACCAGTTTTGTGTAATGCATCAGCACCACTGGCTGAGAAACAGACTCTCACCACGATGCTATCACAACCATGTTTGAGATTTAGTACAGTTTTCTTTGGTTTGAAACCCTTGCTTTGACTCCTTCAAATATCCATCCTGACTGGACAGGTCACCACTCCATTACAGGGCAACACAGAAGCCCCTTTCAGATTGTCCTTTTATTATTATGATCTATACATTTCTTTATGCCTCATTTCTGTGTGGCATTTGGCTTCTGCATGCATGCATCTGCAAATCTGAGTTGTGCTTTCAGACATTTCTGGTTGGTAAGGTTTTGTGATGTACTCAACATACACGTACTATTTCGTCCAGTTCCCATCTGGGCACTTATCTCTCTTTAGTGGTGGTGACACAATGGAAACAGGAACATGCTGTGCAACCTGCCACACAGAGCAAGACCCCTCAGTAGAACTTTAATGAATTAACTCTAAGTGTTTGCTCCTAAACCAATATTGCAAGACTATAAAGGGGCCAAGGGACTGCAGGCTCACACAAAAGACTGCCACAGAGGTAGAGAAGCCTGCAGGCAGCTCATCATCAAAGCATAGCGTTTAGTGCAGGTCAAAAGAGAACTCCTGATTTGGAAAAAACAGAGCATTCCGGAAGAACACAGTGGTCCCACCCAGCCTCCCAGCTGCCTTCAGCATGTCTGTCTCTCTGGCTGCTCGTCTAAGTTTCTCCAATTTAAATTATTTACTTTGAAACCTGCTGCTTCTGTCTGTCATTTCTCAGGCATACCACACTGCTGCAGATCGGGGCTGACTGACAGGAATTTATGAAGGCCAGTTTCAGTGCACCAAATCATTAGCGTTAACTGAGCAGAACATGCTAAATGGGTAATATTTGATGTGTATATGCTGTTTTCACAAAAATAATTCTACATTTTTTATTCCAAAATAGAGATGATGACTAGGGGATAATCATGTCCCGATCAAACTATTTATGTCCACAACACCTATTCAAGTTATTTAAAGATAAAAATCTAGAAACCCCCTGGTAGGGAGGTAGTACAGTTACAATGGGCCTTAAACCAAAGGTGCAGTTTTTTGGTGGAAGAGTAATAAACATGTCTTGCTGGTTGAATATTACCAGTAAGAAATGTTTGTTTGGGTCATCTCCAAGTTTAAACTCTTATATAATTTAAAGCAAACAGAGAAAGATGAACTGCACCACATGTTTTTTTTTAATGCAAACACAACATTCAACCCCCGTCACTGATGTTAAGGGTGCTTACATTTAAATATAAGAATATATATTATCTTACCCTTGTAGGAATTTTAAATAAACTAATTGAACTGTAAATCTGTTTCTAATCTGTGAAATTCAGGAGTGTAACACTCTCATCAAAGCCCTATTTTAGTGATTTAAACCTTGAGTGTTACAGCATTCATGTTCCCAAATACAAATAAAAAAAAATCCAGTTCCCCAAGATTGCACATCATGACTTGATTGTAAGCTTGAAAGAAGCAGATCTGCAGCAATGCTCCTTTGCCACGTGCCGCATAGGCTTCCATGCTTCTCTATGGATTATTACAAACGTCCTCTGAATTGGAATGTAACTGCTGTACACATAACTCCAGGTTGTAACCCCAAGAGCTTGCACTACTTTCCTGTAAACTGAAGTATGCGTCAACAAAATTCATTAAAGTTTGCAGTTGCCCCTTTTTGTGGCTTTTGGAGCGACTAATCACACAGCAAATTGAAAATCCATCCATTTTCTATACTCGCTTCTTGCGAACAGGGTTGTGAGGGAGTTGGTGCCTATCTTCAGCGGTCTACGGGAGGAGGCGGGGTACACTCTGGACAGGTCGCCAGTCCATCGCAGGGCAACACAGAGACTCACAGGACAAACATCTATGCCCATACCCATTCACACCTAAGAGCCATTTAGAGAGACCTAACCTAATGGTCATATTTTTGGACTGTGGAAGGAAGCTGGCGTATCCAGAGAGAACCTTGCATGCATGGGGAGAACATGCAAACTCCATTCAGAAAGACCCTTGGCTGGAAGTCAAACCCAGGACCTTCTCGCTGCAAGGCAACAGTGCCACCAACTGTGTGCCACTGTGAAGCCCATACTGAAAATCCATTCTAGTTGAACAAAAAAGCTGGACTGACTTTACTTGGCTCTTAAAACAGCAACTCTATTAAATAGTCTGTTAATGCTGTATTAGTCTGATCTCCCTGTTTTTCATTGCTTTCTTTAACCTGATCTGCAATAGGCAGCAGTCTGTGTTCCCCAACGTAACTGAAGCAGAAACACTCCAGCAGCAGGAGGACCATCTCGACAAGAATGGATGTAGTTTATGGAAAAAAAAAAAAAACAGGTTACTGAGCCCACATTGGAAACATGACTAACAGACAGGGTAAGGTAAAACTGTCACTGTACTTAGGTCTGTATAATGTTTCTCACAAAAAGAATTCATCTTGGTCATTTGTACAAAAATTCAAGGTGAAGATGCGGCCAGCGCTTAACTTTACTGAACATTCACCATTTCTGTGCTTTATTTCCCTTTCAAAAACTTTCATTTATTTTTGACCTAGTTATTGGAGAGAATTGAATTGAATGAATGTTCTTTTAGTTGTGGAAGAAAAAGCTTTTTCTTGGACCTTTGGTCATCCTTTAATTATAGGACAGGACTTCTTTTCTCACCTGGTCTTCATGACGAAGATTATTGAGTTCTTTTCTCTAGTTCGTATTTAGGATATTAATATGTTAGCACTAACAGCAACAAGCACAGACATGCTACGGCATGTTTGAGTGTCCAATGAAAGTTCAATGTGTATTATGAAAGAGATCAGATCCAGACAAAAGTACAGCTCTTGATTGACCTAAAATCTGAGCAACATCATTTTCTGTAGTTTGTGTTTTAATGGTGCATACCTGCAAAATCTTTATCAATAATATCAAGGTGTTCCTTCCTAAACTTCTCCAGGTAAATTCTCCAAGGTTCTTAGAGCACAAAAGGAGGTTGAATAATGATCTGATCTGGGAAAGATGGTCCCACATCACACAGCTGAAGATAAGTTTGGAGACGGAAAACTCAAGGGCACCACATGTGGGTTTCCCCTTGTTCAACACTATCAGAGGGCTGAAGCATCAAAAGATCAGAGTTGGGATGTAATCTGGAGCTCGCCGAGGAGCTATTTCAGATAAAGCAGGAAGTGGTTAAAGTGGTCTCAGGCTGCTGTGTTACACCTCCAAATCTACCAGACATTAATGGAATGATAGTGCTGCAATCATAGACTGGAATGCACGTGTGAAAATCTGTGCTCACCTTCACACAGACATGCACCTCTGCTTATCCTGCTGGTCTATCTTTAGAGCACAGGGGTTAACAGAGATAATAAACAAAACCCTGATTTGCTGCTCAGCTCCTTGTGCGTGCAAAGATTTAAAGCCTGATTTCCTTTTGCTCATAACAGCCACCTGCTTCCGCCCTCCTCATCTGCAGAGATGAGGTGGTTGTGTGTCATCTTCCCTCAGATTTAGGACAAAAACAGTGAGAACAACTTTTATTGAATGCACAGAAAGATAATTGTTTTCAGAGGCTAAAGTCTATATTTCATATAACATTATTACATGTGGGACATTAAAAAATTATGTGAAACAAAGTTTAATAAAAAAAACTAACTACATTTTGTAAAAAAAACTGTTTAATTTTTCTAGATTAGGCAAGAAAATCAAACACTTAAATATTTCCTCAAGATAAAAACCAGCATAATCTTCAAGGAAATCTTTATTGAAATATTATACAGGTCACATTGCGTCGGAGAAATTAAAATTGAAATAGGCTAACAACTAATCTATCACAATAGTGACCAAGTCACCTTTTTAACTTATGTTTTTGTTTCACAGTGTTGAGAGTTCTTTTAAACACTAGTTTACAGGTAAAAATACATCTGTTTATATTTACAGTTCAAACTTTGGACATTTAAATATTGACACCTTGTACCAAAATAAATTACTGCAGGTTTATTTTTTACATTTATAAGCTCCAATTTACTGGTTCAGACAATCTATGATATTATCAGAATTCTGACAGGTGAATAAATAAATAAATAAAATAAAATATATAAAATAAAATATATAAAATTATTCAAATGCTCCAAAGTAACATCCCTATTGTTATGCAGAGTGCCTGTAAGATATATGCACTAAAACAAATGTTACCACTCCTCACAAAGATTTTGCACCAGATTATGGATATAAAATAATTTGGTTGCAGTTTCTTAACTGAGACAATCCATATCTTAGAAACCACAATATAGTGTAAATTATGACTTCTTTCACCTTTTTATAACATGTTTTCTTCATAGTTCCAAGCAATTGTTTGCAGACAAACTTATAGAAACAGTCCTACTTCTGCTTCATATGCTAAACACTTTACTTTAAATTCTTGTTTTGTTTTTTGATTTTTTACATGTCCTGGTATGCCGTTTTAGGCATGCCATATTGAGCAGATAGTTGCCTGCTTGTGCCAGGGCAGTTTTGCTCTACAAAAAGGATAGCTCAAGGCAGTATCCTAATTACGTGATCAACTTTATTATTTCTGGATTCAATTCAGCATCAAAGTAGGCAGACCACATTGATGTTAAAGTAACCTGTGTTTGTAAGATCTGCAACTATTTAGAGTAATTGTGTGTGTCTATGTGAGGGGGTGCATGTGGGCGGGTGGGTGTATGGGCAGGCTTTTGGGTTGGTGAGCATATGTTTGTGTTGAGTGGGTGTATGTGGGAGTGAGTTTGTCACCCGGAAGTGTACATTTGTAAGTGTGGTGAGAACGTGTTTTCAGCAGCGAACCAAGCTGTGTTCAGGTCTGTCCCACACAGCTGTTGGTTAAACCTCACCTAAGCACTAAATAAAAGTGTAGACTGGGTCTGGATTGACTCGTCATTCAGCTTCACCTTAGGAATTGTTGCTGTAAGAAATAAATTTAAAAGTATTAATTTAATATTACTGAAATGCCTTCTACACCCAATTATAATTGTAATTCTTATGTTTCATTATTGGTTGTAGTAGTAGTAGTGGCAGTAGTAGTTTTGCATTTTCACAACTGTTGCTGTGCCCACTAATATTGGAAATATTCATTCATTTTCTATTCCATAGTGGGTCACGGTGGAGCTGGTGCCCATCTCCAGCAGTCTACGGGCAGGAGGCAGGGTACACCCTAGACAGGTCGCCAATCCATCATAGGGCAACACAGAGACAGGACAAACAACCATGCACACACCCATTCACAGCTAAGGGCAATTTAGAGAGACCAATTAACCTAACATTCATGTTTTTGGACTGTGGGAGGAAGCCGGAGTACCCGGTGAGAGCCCACACATGCACGGGGAAAACATGCAAACTCCATTCAGAAAGACCCCCAACTGGGAGTCTAACCCCGGACCTTCTTGCTGCAAGGCAACAGTGCTACCAAGTGCACCACTGTGCAGCCCATATTGGAAATACATTAACATTTATAAAATTTGTCCTTTTGTATTTATATTTACAGGGGTTGGACAATGAAACTGAAACACCTGTCATTTTAGTGTTGGAGGTTTCATGGCTAAATTGGACCAGACTGCTAGCCAGTCTTCATTGATTGTGCATCCAATGGTTCAAACATTGTATCCTGAAGGAAGTGTCTTGTATCAGGATGACAATGCACCAATACACACAGCAAGACTGGTGAAAGATTGGTTTGATGAACATGAAAGTGAAGTTGAACATCTCCCATGGCCTGCACAGTCACCAGATCTAAATATTATTGAGCCACTTTGGGGTGTTTTGGAGGAGCGAGTCAGGAAACGTTTTCCTCCACCAGCATCACGTAGTGACCTGGCCACTATCCTGCAAGAAGAATGGCTTAAAATCCCTCTGACCACTGTGCAGGACTTGTATATGTCATTCCCAAGACGAATTGACGCTGTATTGGCCGCAAAAGGAGGCCCTACACCATACTAATAAATTATTGTGGTCTAAAACCAGGTGTTTCAGTTTCATTGTCCAACCCCTGTATATACTTTCTTCTTCTTCAGACATTTCTCAGCAGCACAAAAAGAACACATTAGAGCAGACATTGCAGCAACACTTGTTTATTTGTAAATATGTAAATTTCTGATACACAAATACACATGATATACAAATACACATGAAATGCAAATCTGTACTTTCTATTTTTTTCCTAAAAAACTTTCTAAATTTTGTTAATTAAACTAAATTCTCATTGAGTTCTAAAAAAACAGAACGCTTCAGGCACGTATCATCAAAGGCAGCTTGGATTTCTCTTGAGGCATCTTGGAATTATGTTGGCTGTGCATCATCCCTAAAGTGGGAGAATGAAATAAGGGGATTTATCCACAGATACTAATCATTCCCAACTTAGAGCATTGGCACAAAAAGGGAAGAATGTGTGAAGAGTCTCGAAGCACAAAGCCTTCAGGGTGATCAAAAGGAGAATTAGGGGTGACTTCTTCCACTGAGCTATTGTCTGTGTGTTTCATAAAGTTTCACTCTCTGTAGAAGAGGAGGTAGGGGGCGAAGAGGAGAGGGATCAAGGATTTCTTGAATTAAACAGCCTCTGCGCTTTTTTTCCCACCTTTTAATCCACCAGCTCGCTCTTGTTATCCCTTGCCACTTTCTTCAGTTTTTCCTCCAGAAATAGATCCCTCTGAGATACAGACTTGGCACAAAGCAAGTGTGTATATGTGTGTTGTAGAAATTCTTTAAAAGCTGAAAGCCCAGAGAGGGCTGGGTGGGCCTGCTGCAGATGTGCTGTTTGTGTGTTTGAGGGCTTGTGTGTGCTTCATAGAGAGAGAATGGAGACTCGAGCCACTAGGATAATGACCATGACAGCCGTCCAACAGACCTCGACCCCCCTGCCCCGCTGTCTTTTTAAGTCCTTGTTTAAGGTTTGGCTTCGGCTCACACTTTGAACTGCAACAATAATTACCTCGACACGCAGGGCCAAGATGCATTTGGCTACACAAAGTCTCATCCCTCTGACCTGCAGAAAGTAAAGCTCGTTCCATCACAACTTGATTCCCTGGGTCTACATTTACAAACATCCTTGGGGATTTCACACCATTGTATTAAGAGTTAATGGGAAAAAGCCTTATTCATGAAATTGATGCAAAGAACCAAATAATGGGACAGTTGTGTGTAAACTTTATTAGCATACCCCGTTTCTTTTGTGAAGCACTAAAAAATTTGCTTAACGTCACCGCCCTGACTTTCGTTTAAAATCATTCAAACTTGTTACATATAGTGCACTGTTTTTATTATGTAGTTATAACTTCAGATACAATGCATTCTGAGAGCGAGAGAGGTTAGCTAATTATTACGTACCATGCATTCATTCCTGCAGTTTATTTGGTGACACTTGTTTAATGCAGCATAAACAGTTTTAGTTGTTGCAGAGGTGGTGAGATAGTCGAAACTAAATAGAAACTAAAGCTACGTTATTTCAATGCCAAAGCAGCAGACACCAGCCAGATGTAATTGTTTCAATGAATCCGTATTGTGGAGATGGATATATTTTATTTTTCTTCCAGTAGCTTGATAAACAACCCATTTTGTAGGTCTCAAAGACTTGAAGCTCATCTCTAAAATTAAATTGCCAAAATATCAGTAGAATCATGAATCACAGGACAACAATTATAAGAAATGTTTGGTTGCCTTAATGCCAATTAAATCTTTCCCACTGATTATTGAGAAGGTTAAAAAATTGTAATAAAAATTTAATAAACAGAGCTTTTTTTTCCCAATTTCTTTTACATTGTTTCATTATCTTTTGAGAGATGCTGCTCTCATTTTCGATAACAAACACATTTCTTGGCTGAATGGAAAATAATTTCAAATCTAAATCTGCCAGATGTATGAATAATTGTGGGCTTGACTGGACCTGCAGATCCTGGTGTTAAACTTGGAGATTCTTGGAAGCTGAAATCCTAGATATAAAAGAACAATCTGGCTTCTTTGGAGATGTCTTGATAAACCACAACACAAGGGAATCAACTGAATTCTTGTTCAGGAGCATTGAAGGACCTGCTTAAGTAATATTTGTACACCCTGCAATATGGAAGCAGCTGGTTTTCCATTGAATAAAGCAATTTAATTACTGAGTAACATAAAACAAGCTGTTTCTTATAGCTTTCCAGCATTTCAAAAGAGGACAGTTAAAAAAATAAGATCACAACACAAATTTCCAGCTTCACACCAGCAACTCATAATACCTCTCTGCTTAAACTATGTTCTACTGCAGTGAGTTATAATCATTTGTCAGAGAGGTTTGAAATCCTTTGCTTTGCTGCTTACAAATTGTGGTAATTGCCAGTGTGGTTGAATAGAAATTACGGTTATAGGCAAACAATTATTACCGCCGGTGCCCTTCCCTAACTCTGCCTCTAAATCAGACACATTCAACTAATTGGGGGTTTCTCTTTCAGAACAGATAAAATCATTGAAAAGGATTATTTCAGCAAAACAGCTGCTGTAAAAGCATGAACAGACAAATATAAACTAGGGGAACCTTGGTGTTTTAAAAAGGCTTGTTCAGATTCAACTTTACAAACATTTATTTTGCCTTTTTTTTTAGTGGCTTTTAATTATTGATCTGTTGATATGAGCCACAAATGTTCAGTCTTTTGTTTTGGAGATGGCATTGTAACCTTTCTCAAATTGATAGGCAGGAACAATTTCTTTGCAAAGGTCATTGTCGATTTCTTTTCTGCTTGGCCCTGTTAAAAGACATTTGTATGATCCAGACCAGCAAACTGCCAAAAATCCTTCTTTTAAAAAAGGTGCACATACTGATGAGGATAGGTTAATCAAGCAAATTGATTAATGGCATGCAATTTATCCATCAAATTCCTATAGAAGCCACAAGGATTTGCTTTTGTAGACTTGATGTTAGATTTCAACAACTTATTGTTTCTACAATCTCCTGACATGTAAAGAAGTGTAAGAGAGTTTGCTTTTTTATCATCGTTGATCCTTGCATAGATTTTTTATTTGACTTGTGGTAAATTTATTATATTAACGTTTTATAAAATAACTGTTGGGTCTAAATTGCACTGTTAAACTCTGGTAAGGAGGCTCCAATTTTCAAACAGCAGTGTGGATTTTTGTTTAGGCTAGGGAGCAACGGACACTGTTTTTACCCTTATGGAGTTATTGAGAGGTTGATGGGAGTGTTGTCCTCTCCACAAATATTTTGTGGATAAAGAAGGTTTAGGGGAGTTTCCCCTTGAGGTGGTGCGAGTATGGGGTACCTGATTCAAGGGTTGTCAGGTCTCAAGACACAAGCTCCGTCCTCAACATCAGCATAAAGCTGTGCATGTTCCCAGGGCAATCCTGATTCTGGAGTTCACTGACAGTATCTCATTGTGTTTTGGAGCGAGGAGTGCCCGGTTTGGGAACCTCGGGCCTCTTCGTCTACGCCTTTTGCGGTTGTTGTTTAAGTGGCATCTTTAAGCCTTGACCTGGAGTGGACTGGAGTGGTTTGCAGCTAAGTGAAACGCTGCCAGGATAAGATGCAGCTCCTTTAAGTGTGAAACCACGTTTCTCAACTGGAAAACAGTGGACCCTTCCCTCCAGGTTAAGAGGTCAGTTTTTGCTACAAGCAGAGGACTTCAAATCTCTTGGTGTTTTGGTCAAGGATGAAGGTAGGATGGAGCGAGAGATTGATGGATATACTGGGGCCTCATCTGCAGTAATGCGGGCGGTCTGTTTTTATGAAGAAAAAGCTGGGCAACAAAGTGAAGCTTTAAAGTTAAAAGACCTTCTACAGTCCTATGGTTGTGGAAACTAGATCATCACTCATGTCTTCGCCTGTAGGATGGCAGGACTCTGTTAGAGATAGACCCACTCCTTTCCACATTGAAACAATTTTATTGAGATGTTTTTAACATCTGATCTTGATGCCTCCCAGAAGCCTTTCTTTGGTGGTTTTCTGGCCATGTTTCACCCTGGGGGGACCATTTATCCCTTCTGTTCTAGGAACACCTTGGGACCCCTTTAGAACGAGGTTGAGAGCGCCAGTGGGGATAGGGATGTCTGGGTTTCCCTCCAGGACCTGTTACCTCTGCGACCTGATCTCGGATAAGCTGTACACAATAGATGTATGGATAATACGATCTAATAACCTTTTTATTTGATCAAAGTCCCACCCAGCAAGATTTTTGACTGTTCAAAATTTTGTTGAAAGAGCAGGCCACCTACTTTGGCTATTCATAAAAAATGCGATATATTACCTGTTATTTGTCAAAATGTTTCAAAGTATAATTACTGAAATTTTACTAATGTTAAACATTTAAGATCTTGGACATTACAAGATAACTGAAACTGAATGATTTAACTTTCTAACAACTAACCAGCAAACATAAACAATATCTTAAAGTAAAAATGCACTATAATTTCAGCTTATGAATAATATTGACTTATCATGTAGGGCTGACCCAGCCCAGTATTATAAACAGTAGTCTGGAAATGAACACCTGTTTTCCATTCTGGGACCTGGATTCACACAATCTTTATCCATCCGAGCATGCCTGCTTAAGAAATGTATAGCAGCAGCCAGCTGGAGACTACAAATCTGAAAAAAAGAAGAAAAAAAACAACAATCCTGAAAGATACAGTACTTGAGAAAAGATGAAAGTGCATACAACAAATTTGTTTTTAATTTTCTGTAGATGACTTGCAGGTTCTGACCTGCTACTAAATGTGGCTGTCTTCCTGATATATTTGAGGGTTAACCTCCACTTCCCCCCTGATTTCATCTCTTCTGAAGAATTCCCAACCTCCTGCTCCTTTCGGATGTCTATTAGATTACATTCGCTTTTCCTCTCAGCCAGTGACTTCCTGCCCTTTGGGCAACTTCAGATAAGGACCAGCTTTCTCAAATGCACTTCTGTAGATACAAACTCAACAAATTTCCTTTCTGAGCCCTGTCGGAAAAACGAAATCCACAAACAACAAAAGATAGAGGCTCAAAGAAAACAAACAGTCTTGGAAACGGTACGGACACGACTGCTTAAGGCAGTGTTCGGAGAAGCTTTGTGTCTTAACAGTGCGGTAGGAACAGAGATAAAAAAAACAGACAATTTTCTGTCATCTCTGAGAACTCAATAAAGCAAAACAATTGTCTCCGCATCCCTGTCCTGGAAAAGATCTGCAGAGATGTCCTGAGGAAATACCACTTCCCCTATGCCTGGAACAGCTCGGGCGGGTTACTGAAGTTTGAGTTTATCATTACAGCAACACAATGATGCAAATGCTTAAGGGGAAACACTGTCCTCCAGCTAGTAAAAAAAAAGAGTTTGTGGAGGAACACAGAGGGAAATTTTATTATTAGGATTTAGGCTATTTATTTTAGCTCTGTCAATATGATAACACCTGATATTTATAGATAAGTTGATTTCTTACCTGTGAATCCTCAGTGTTTCTAAAAAAGCAGAGCCTACAGGATACACTTATCCTGCTATATGGGGTCCCTCATGGTTGGGTTATAGAGCTAGTGCCATTTCTCTAGAACAAATGAACAAATATTCTTATCACATACTGTATGTGCAGATTATGCTTAATTCTACTCCAATGAGTCTGAAAGCTGTCAGTTCTATTTGTTTGTTGTTGAAAAATAGCTGCCTTCAATCAAACAGGCTGGATATCTAATCATTGCCCCTGGCAGCATGATCCTTCAAATCGGACACAATTTTGACCATTTAGATCAGGGGTGCCCAGCTGCACTCTTCAAGAGCTACCATCCTGCAACTTTTAGATGTATCCCTTCTCCAACACACCTAATTTAAAATTCTGTCATTTCAAAATCTCAGAAAAGATGAATCTAAAAGTATTGTCCCTGCTTTGGTGATGCAGATCAGCGCTGGGCCGAGGGATGTTTGGATTTCTCTCCTGAACCAGTAAACTGAAGACTGGATTAACAAAGGTGACAAGTAACCTGTAGCACAAAAACGAATATAGTAGGGATGAACATTTCAAAATCAAACTCACAAGGCAAGAAAGAAAATGTGAAGAAAAATCCTTATCCTTGTCCAAATCAGCTAAGATTTTAACTGTGTGGATTTGATATGGACTTAATCATTTGTAACCATACTAAAAAAACACATTTAGGATTTTGGTGTTGTAATTTGTTTCTCAAACTAAAATCACCATTTAGTCTCCCTGTTTGAAGCTTTAAGGTTTATAAAAGTCAAGAAACAAACTCAAACACCAGGATGTTCATTGTTTTATGTGCTATTGTAGATATCACACTGATTTATCTGTGTAAATACTGAGTGACTAAGTTGTTTTCTGGGTTTTTACAAAACAAACTCTAAATGTGTGCAATTAACAAAATGACTAAAATCCTGAGGTTGAAATCGTATTCTTAAATCATTACTTTCATGAGTGATCAACAGCATTTGTCCATAATAGGACAACAATCTTTTCATGTTGACTCCACTAACACTTTATTCTTTCATTTCTCAAATTGTAGTTTGTTAAAACGCCTTTAGGGGGCATCTCGGCCTACCTTCACATGTGAGCTGATTTCTGGGTGTTAAAGTCTGGTATGGAGTATTTGTTTGCCTTCCATGTTTTTGTTTCTAACTGAATATGAATGAATGGCCACACATTTGCGTGCAAGACTGAGCTCATTTGTGTTTGTGTGAATCTTTCTTGGGGGGGAAATGTGCTGCCTGCCTGTGCATGTGGACACAACTGCCTCCATCTGTGTGCAGCTGCTTGTGTTTTGTGTCTGTATTGTGTGTGCCTGTGTGTGGGGCAGGCATTAAGTCCTATCTATTTACAGAACGGCTATGTTTGGCCAATACTTCCTGACTTCCTTGCTCTTGGCAAACACACAGACAGCTACAGTTGGCGTATTGTTTTAGAACCGGGGCAAGATTGTCGGTCCTTGAAAGAGATTTGGGCTTGCTTGTGTTTGACTTCTGTGGTGTCTGTTTGATATTGATCATAAATGATAACACAGCTGTAGGAAGAAAAAAAAAAACATCTCCTGTTGAAGCTCTCTGTTCTTTCATGTTGAGGTTGAAAAGAACAATGCTGTAAGGTACAGGAGAAATGTCTGTTTTACCCTCCCTGTTTCTCTCTTTTGAAAATAAAATAAGACTTGGTTCTTCAAGCACTTCTTCTTTCAAAAATAAGGCCTACGACTGAAAAATGTGCCATGATTCCAGCTGAGTGTTTGATTCTTCTGCTTTAGTCAGTAACTATTGCAAGTACAGATAATATACTTCAGCAAACATTTAACAGCCTACCATTCTTTTTACTGTTACCATGCTGACCTCTGCTGGTTGTTCTTGAGTCTGCACCGAAAGGAAAAACAAAATCAAGAATGCGCTTAAAGGCAAGACCGATTTGCATTATTTAAGTTAAAGTCAAAACATAGGATTATAGTAATTGTTCTTTTATGTGTAATTGAAATTTTTGGATTAAATCACAGAGATGCTTTACAGAAGCCTTTCTAAATGCAGAGAGGTACAAAAGAGACAATAAAAAAAAACCTAAGAGGGAAAGTTATGTTCACACCTTATCACATTTTAAAAATATGTTTTTCAGCAACGGAAATAGTGATGTTGCACATTATGATAATTTATTCACAATGTCCTCAAAATGAAAAATTTTCAATGGGAAGTCACAAAACTTTGAAGAGACAAAAATCTAAATTTAAGCATTAAGTGTTGAAATCCTGCTATGTAAAATGTCTACTTAACATAAATTAAAAAAGACAAAACTGTCATATGTTCAGATTGTGTTTCTATGGAGTGTCACTAAACTCCTAGAATTTACTCCGTTTTATTTCACTCCTGTCTTAGTATCCCTATCTGCTATTGGTTTTAAATTTTGACTCTAATGTTGAGTTACGTTCTGTTTTGTACAATGTTCTCTATTTTCTAGTCTGCGTGTTTATTTTCTGTTCTGCCATTCATTCCATTTGATTCCCTCCATCTTCCTGGTCTTCTCACTCTGTTGGTCCTACTCCAGTTGATTAATCCCTTCCTGTTTCTTGTTCCATTCATTTTCTCTCCTCTGTAGGTACATCTCAAACAATTTGAATATAGTGAAAAAGGTAAATATTTTTTCTCACACATTTCTGAAAGTCAAAGTATATTATATAGACTGATTTCACATAGTGAAATATGTTATGCCATTATTTCTTGTAATTTTGCTAATTCTGGCTTACAAGATAATGTAATATCTTATATATTACATAAGATCAAAATCAATATTTGAAATAAATATCAGGTTTATTAAAAGTATGTTATTTTCTATGCACTCAATGGTTTGTTGGGGCTCCCTTTTTATAAATCAACGCATCAGTCAGGTGTGGCATGGAGGCGATCAGCCTGTGGTTCTGCTGAGGTGTAATGGAAGCCCAGGTTGCCTTTATAGTGGCCTTTGGGTCATTTCCATTGTTGGGTTTAGTGTTTCTCTTCTTCCTCTTGACAATACTCCTTTGATTTTTCATGCAGCTCATGTTAGGACAATTTGCTAACCAGTCAAGCACAGTAACATCAAGGTCATTAAACCAGCTTTTGGTGCCATTAGTAGTGTGGGCAGGTGCCAAGCCCTGCTAGAAAATTAAATCTGTATCTCCAGAAAGCTTGTCAGCATAATGAAGCATGAAATGCTCTAAACTTCCTTTATAAATGTCTACATTGACTGTGGACTTCAGAAAACACCGGCAGATGATGTGGTACCCAAAATCATTAGTAACTGTGGGAACTTTAAACTGGACTTCAAGCAATGTGGATTCTGGACCTCTCCACCCTTTCTTCAGATTCTGGGACCTTAATTTTCAAATTAAATGTAAACTTTCATCCCAAAAGAGGACTTTTGACCATTGAGCAACAGTCCAGTTCTTTTTCTCCTCCATTGTCCCATGGGCAATGGCTCTACTATTTCACTTGGGGGTGTAACTGATGCCCCCACCTCTTCTCCAGGGGCAGTGACTGACACTCCCATTTCCTCTCCCTAGGGTCTCCACGTCTCCATTGCTGCTCCTTGCCTTTAATGGCTGCTGCCTCATACGTAACCACCATCATGTCAGTCAACACCTTATTCCTGTTCCAAAGTTCTTCAAGGGGACCCCTGGAGGGTCCACATCAACTCCCTGATCCAAACATCTCTGAGGGGCCTTAGGGGGGGATTAGGGTACTCTTGGCTACCCTAATATGGTTGTTCGTAAACATAGTAGTTAATTTACTTTCACTACAGTTGGAGCTGGGATAGAGAATGATGTTCAAACAAAACAAAAATTACAGACATCAAAACAAGTTAAAAACACACCTGGCCTAGCTGCTTGTAAAGCAGTGGGTCAGCTCTTTTGCAAAAAGTTTCAGTTGTTTTGGTTGTAAATAGAAAGAAAATCACTTAACCCTAACCCATCTCGTAATTGTTAGGCTTAGCTTATTATATTTGGTATTTGAGTCAAAAATATTATTACAGAGATGAATAAATAGGACCTATTATAATAAAGGCCTTCAGTTTATCACTAAGCCATAAATATGTTGTTTTCAGCTGCAGCAGCTTAGTAGATATAGTTAAGCTTTATGTGGTCAACACAACACTGCTAAAACAAGTTTTTCTTTATTGCAAATCTCAGGTACTGAAATTATGGTAGATTCTAAACTACACTGTTTAAAATGATTGCATTGTTTTACTGGACTCTGGAAACAATTATCACAAAAAATTCTCTAGGAGCTCAGCATTTCTTTTTGCTCAGTCACATTATCACCATTCCTCTCCATGGCTTGAGGTTATAAAAGCTGGCTCAGTTGTACAGAAGAATTAGTTTCAGCCTAGCAATAGGAAATTTGTCTTAATACTTAATATAGTGAGAATTAATTTCTGGAAAGATATCTTTAAATTTACCAGCTTATTGTAAGCTTCTGAAAAGATAATAATTTTGCATGACCCAAAAAGGTTTGCGTTTGTAAACAAAAATGAACTTTTCTCATACATCTTGGGGTAGAAATACATAATACAGCCCAAATCTTCATTTAAACTCTCTCTGAACATTAGGGGTATGTTCATGGATCAGGCTGTTTTTGAGGTAACCCAAAAATGTCCATGGTTACTGGTTACTGTCTGGATTTTATAAGCTACTTTAACTCTAACATGGTATTTTTCTAGAATTTACAAGGCTCTTTTCATAATTAAACAGTATTTTCCTGGAATATATGGGATACCTTTCCAAACTTTCAGCCCAGTCCCTAAAGGTTCTCTTTAGGTTACAAGAAAATAACCTGTGAATTATGAAAAAGTAAAGTGAGTTTAATAGTGAGTTCTGTTGAGAAATCCTGTAAAATTCTGGGATGTACCCTGTAAATTCAGAAAAAGTAACCTCAAAGACTGTAAATTACAGGAAAGTAATAACTAACTTCAGAAAGTACCCTGAAATTTCTAAGAACGTAGGCTGTAAGTTCAAGGAAAGCAACCTGCTATTTCATTGAAGGTTCAGGGAAAGAGAGGCGTACGTTTGGAGAACACATCCTGGAAGTTTAGGGAAGGTAACCTCTAAATTTGAGATAGTAATCTGTAAATTACAGTAAAGGGACATGTAAGTTCAGGTAAAGTAACAAGAATGTTTCAGAGAGTAACCTATAGATTCGGGTAAAGGGACTTGGAGAAAAGTATACTGTAAGTTCTGGAAAGACCTGGAAACAACCTGTAAGTTCTGGGAGAGAATTGATGGAGTTATATACTGCTACCCTTTAGGTAGCCTGATCTAATATTTTAAAGTTGTCCTTAAGCTGTGATACAATTATTTTAGCTTTGAACATGTACCTAGACAACTGTATAAAACAATGGAAGATATCACATATCAATAAAAGCATGCATTCAGTGAACAAATCCAGAATCAAAACATTCCTTTGGGGCTTTGGTGTCACTAACAGAGAGACTTTGTGAGAGATGTAAAGTTAAAGGTTTTATTACAGTACTTTAATCCTACAGGTTAGTGTTAACTCTACAGCAGAGCTCAGACTCTGCCTAACCTTAACAATTACATTAATCCGTACTACTCTAAACCCTGAATGAGGCGTTTCCAACTAAACACATGTACAAAAGCGTGCATTAATAGATACAAGAAAAATTTAATTGTGCAAAAAATGTAAAACGCTCCCAGAAACAACCCAAACTAAAAACCAAAAACAAAGAAAACACTTTCACATTACAAGCAGGATCAGAAGCAAACGCTGCTACACCAGCAAAGACTCAGACAGATACACACACATATAGTGTAACATCCAGCCTTGTCACGAATCTGCCAACCCAATTAATCAAGCTGTTCCCCTTTCGGCTAACTGGAGCCAGCCTTGAACCCCGCTGACGTGCCCCCCACTCCACACTCCCACACAAAGCTACAGCGCTGCTGGATGACTGGAGGAAATAAGTCAAATAACAGCAGAACCCGAGCGGACTGTTTTGTGACATCTGTGCTGCATACGATGTGGGAACAGAATGAGAGCCTGAAAGAGATGCACTCAGGGAGGTATACACCTCCTTAGCTGGAACAGTCATTACCTTTCATTACATAAGAGTCAGTGCACCATTTATTTCTTAATTTCTAATAAGAAAGTAGATTTTACCCACATCTCAAATTGAGACCAATATATCACCTTATGACTTGATGGGCATTTAATTATTTTGATGAAGAAATATTGAATTAAACGTCAATATTTAAAATACTGTTTTGACATTTTTTCACCAGGTTTAGTTTAGTTTAGAACATAATGAAACAAAATTAATTAAATTAATCTTTTTTGAAAATAAATCTCTATGGATTTCCTAAAGAAAACAAAGTTCTTTTACATTTACAAACACATTGGCTTCCACGATATTGACACCGCAGTAATATTTAAACCATCATTTACTGCAGTAACCTAATCTCACATGGCATGTTTGTTTAGTAGCAGGAAGGCTTCTTTTCTATACTCAAGTAGAGGTTTATTCATATAGCACATTTAAAAACAACTGCAACATTGACCAAGGTGCTGTACAAAATAAAATTACCCCCCCTTGCATATCACTCAGACTGTATTAAAGACCACTGAGTACGGAGGTGTACTTAAAAACATTAACAGTTGGTTTCCTGTCTGTTGTGTAGGGGCTACAACCTTAAACATTCGATCACCTCTATTAACCCGCCTGGACCTTGGTAGAGCTAAAAACAAGTGATCATTAGATCTAAGGGATCTAGGGAGCACATGACACTACAAGAGGCCAGACAGATACCCAGGAGCCTGTTCTGTCAGCACCTTATGGGTCAACAATAAAACGTTAAAATCAAAATGAACATGGAGCCAGTGAAGAGAAGCAAGTATCGGGGAAAGTTGTTCACACCTTTTCGTTCATGTTGGAAGACGAGCTGAAATTCTGGACCAGCTGCAGTGTTGTGAGGCAGGCCTCAGTTTAAAAAAGGATTGCTGTACAACTGAATAAATCAGTGTACCAAAGGTAACATTGATTTCAATGAAAAACAGAATAGATCCCTGAGGAACTCCACAGGTGAAGACCTGAACCACTCTAGTGCAGTGCATTTGATGCCATAATGCTCCAACTGAGAGATTAGGATGCTGTGGTCAACAGTGTCAAGGGCAGCAGTCAGATCTTAAAGCAAAAAAAACAAAAAAACAACAGAAAACATTAAAAACATTTAAAACTCCAGTTTCAGTGATATGAAGAGCCGCACCGAAATCTTTCAAGAATATGCTTCAAGTGGAGCATCTTTGACATGCTGATCTCAATGCTTCATTCTGTGCTCAGCAGGCACTTTCAGCCTTTAAAGACGATCTGTCGCCAGTTCTGATGTTCCTGCTTACAGGGTCCTGAAAACTTAACTAATAATGTTTAGATAACACATTCAAAGGCCACTCTAAACCAATAAGTTTTTAATCTTGATTTGAACCAGCTTAGGGTTTCAGCACCTTTACAGTTTTCTGGCAGTTTATTCCAGATTAGTGGAGCATAAGAACTAAAAGCTGCTTCTCCATGTTTAGTTCTGGTTCTGGTTCTGCAGAGTAGATTTGAGCCAGAAGACCTGAGAGGTCTGGGTGGTTGATACACTGACAACAAGTCTGTAATGTATTTTGGTGCTAAGCCATTCAGTGATTTATAGACTAACAGAAGTATTTTAAAGTCTATTCTCTGAGCTACAGGGAGCCAGTGTAGGGACTTTAGAACCGGGGTGATGTGCTCCACTTTCTTAGTTCTAGTGAGGACGCGGGCAGCAGCGTTCTGGATCAACTGCAGCTGTCTGATCGACTTTTTAGGCAGGCCTGTGAAGACACCGTTGCAGTAATCAATTCTACTAAATATGAATGCACAAATTAGTTTTTCAAGGTCCTGCTGATGTAACCGGATCCTTTCTGCGCTGTGCTGGTTATTGGTGAAGAATTAGACTGTGACACACATTATTTCTGAGGGGACGGTTCCTCCGTTTATTCTGACAAGAATAGCAAACAGAAACAACCATGTTATGGGCTGCCTGCTCCAAGTCCTACACAAAACAAAGGTATATAAAGAAACTTAAACAAATTTCTGCTACTTTACAACCATAAATTAACTTAAATATTGACGTTACAGAATGGATTTATATATTACGATGGCGATGATAACAGAAATGAGGTTAATAAATCTATAAATAAACTAGATGAATTTAGATGAAAAATGACCAACACCCACCTTTTCCGCAGGACATTACAAAAGGGGAGAGTATAAGGGGCACAAACATTTTAACAAAACAATACCACAGAAGAAGAAATAAGGAGGAGGGGCTCATGGTCTTAAAGTCACATGCTTATACTAATAATAGTGGTTTATAAAATGTTTACAATCAGGTATAGAAGCAATCCTAAAAACAAAAGACATTTTGTGTAATTATAACACCAAATAGAAAAACAACCCGGTTACACTGAGACATTAGTCCTTTAATCCTGGAGATGTTATTTAGGTGATAGAAGGCCGACCTAGTTACTACTTTTATGTGCCTCTGAAGGTTCAGGTCTGAGTCCATCACTACACCCAGATTTCAAACCTGACTGGTGGTTTCTAGCTGTATTAACTGAAGCTGTGTGCTAACTTTTAAACGCTCTTCCTTTGGTCCAAAGATTATTACTTCAGTTTTGTTTTGATTCAGCTGAAGAAATGTTTGAGCATGTAGATATTGAATAGGAGGGGCCCTAAAATGGACCCTTGGGGAACGCCACATGTGATTTTTGTGCTCTCTGATATAAAGTTACCTACTGACACAAAAAAGTCCCTGTCTTTCAAGTTAGATTTAAACTAATCGAGTGCTGTACCAGAAAGGCCGACCCAGTTTTCCAGGCGCTCTAATAAAATGAAGTGATCAACAGTGTCAAATGCTGCACTAAGGTCCTCCAATCAATCAATCCATCCATCCATCCATCCATCCATCCATCCATCCATCCATCAATTGTTAAATTTTATGATTTTGTTTTCTCTTTTAGACTGTTTTTAGTCTTAATACATTATCTTTCATGTTTTTATGGTTAGAGTGCCTTGATTTTCACATATTGAATGTTTTATAACGGAAACTGTAATTTAATTTATTTTTGTGCTGGTGTCTGTCTTGGCCAGGATGTTTTTGTAAAATAGATATTTTGTGATCTTAGTGAGTCCTTTCCTGGGTAAAAAAAGGTTTGAACAAAACTAGAGAACATTATCAAGAGGCAGGGTACACCCTGGTCAGGTCCCCCAGTCTATCACAAGGCAACACAGAGACATAGGACCAACAATATGCACTCATTCTTGGGGGCAATTTAGAGAGACGAGTTAACCTAACATGCATATTTTTGAACTGAGGGGACAAACCAGAAGAACTGGAGAGAACCCATGCATGCACAGATGGAACATGCAGACTGAAAAGCTTTGGCCAGGATTTGAACCTGGGACCTTCTTGCTTTAAAGCAGCAGTGTTAACATCTGCTCGGCCGTGCAAATCATAAGATATTAATTACTAAAAAGTTGTTTAAGGAAAGTAGTGGATTGCATCAAACCTTCATTTCAATGCAGTCCTCGATCTTAATAAACATGTAGTCAGGAGGAGAAAAACAAACCGCAACCTCCATAAAAGTTCTGTATCACTTTACATGTTGTATTTGTTGGCAGCATTTCTGAAGCAAGTGTTTATATGATGTTAATTTGTTTAGATGAAAACTTTGGAAATGTCTTTTTTGGGGAGGGAATAATTACAAATTCACCAGTAGAGGACTTTTCTTGCCAGAAGTTACAATTTTTATTTCAATTTGTGTTTTGAAATGTTTAGCACACACTGAGTTTAATTTTGCTAAATGGCTTATCAAAACCTCTCTGGGATTTAGAAAAATATGCTAATTCAGGATCCAGTGAATCAGCATCATGGTTAATAAATCTGTAATAAGTTACATAATGCTTGTTTGCATTAACTGTAACATCATTCACAGTTAGATATGGCCAACATTTCCTTGAGTATAGTGTGTAATCTTTGGCAGCATAAAGTTGTGGCAGATCACAGCAGGTGGATTTCAGTGTGCTTAGAAATACCCTGGAGACAGCTTTGAATCCAACTCCAGAACCAAAGAAGATGCCCTGACCTTTTCTGACATTTGAAGAATAGCATAGCAAAGTTCTGGACCTGTCACTCTGCTGTGCATCTAGCTGCACATTACCATCAGACCAGCAGGTGGCAGGAGCGCACTGCCCTGACTGCAGAAGACTTCCTGTATGAAGGGAGGTTAGGGCTGAGCTTGGCTGGCAGCTCAGGCATTATCTCACCCCAGTTTGGTTCCATTACACAGACAGAAGGAAAGAGAGGCTGGCCCACAGAACCAACAGAGAGAGAGAAATATCCATCTACTTTAAAACTTTTCTCAGGATGCATTTTTCCTTAATAAATTATTTTGCATTAAATGTCACAATCTTTAGAGTATATACTAAATACTCGTCTCTATTTAACATGAAGCCCTGTATCTCCCCTGAAGAATAGCAAGACTGATGACTCAACGGAAACCTCTAGAAAAATAGGAATAAAGTTCTCTGTCCAGACTACTGCAAAGACAAGAACGTAAGAAGAAAACTGGTTGGAAAGCTGTCAAGATATTTACAGCTGCTTTAAAGCAGCTGCAGAAATTTATTTTAGCACATGTGACAGCAGTATCCTTTATTCTGAAGTCTGGCCTGTAGGGTAGCGTGGCAGGATGGAAGCCTTTTCTTACAAAGGAAACCATCCAAGCCCAGTTCAATTTTGCAAAATCACATTTAAAGTTTCCCTAAAGCATTCAAAAAATGTTTTAGGATTTGATAAAGACCAAGGTTAAACTTTTTGCGTATAATCCTAATACGCATGTTTGGTGGAAAAAAACACAGCAATGTGAATCACCAAGAAGAACACCATTCCCACAGTAAAACATAGCAGCAACATCATACTTTGGGGCGAAGTTGTTTTTTTTCTCAACTGGAATTGGAGCGTTAGTCAAGGTGGAGGGAATTATGAACAGCTCTAAATACCAGTGAATATTACACAACTCCTTCAGTCTTCTGCTACAAAGCTGAATATGGAGAGGAATGTCACCTGCTAGCATGACAACGACCCAAGGGAAACATCCAAGATTACCTTAAACAGAAAAATGTTTTAAAATAACCTCAGTGTCATTTTTAATATCACACAAACTTTGCATTTTATGAAAGATATGTAGACTGACCGCAAACATATTATTAGGAAGCATTTCTTTAAAAAGCAGAAGTGTATAAAACATACGAGACAATAAAAGGCTTTTGTGCAGCTCCAATCCATTTCTATAAAAAGACCTCTTATTTCAGCCAACACTGGAGTTTAGTGATGTCTCATGGGAACATTTGTATTAGGCAGGAAAGCATCCAGCATGACCTACAAAGTAATGTGTCAAGTTAGAAATTCTTTATGCCAGCACTACATTTGTGTGGTTTGCAGGCAGAACAGGACTCGTGGCCTAGTAAGCCAGTAAATAACAGCTTTAATAGATGCTGAGATGTTGGAAATGGGTCAGGTAGATTCAGGGTCAGAGATGGGCACCAGCTGCTCTACAACCCTCTCGAGGCAGAAGCTGGTAAAGAAAATGGGCAGAAGAATAATTACATAAATTATTATGATTTGCCTACCCCAACATACCATTCCTCAAATTTGCTTCCAAGTTTTGGCATAAAATCTTATAAGGCATGAAATTAGAGTGGTCACTTAAGTCAATGTAAATGAGGTACATTCTGTATATTTTACTCGTGTCTTTTTGCAAGAGAAATCTTTAAAAAATATTTTTCCACCAAAATAATTTTTTTCCTGACTTGCCAGCACATCAAGCCCAAAATAACTTTCTAGGACCATCTATCATTACAAACCAGCATATATTAACAGCCTTTCACGGAGCAGTCTTCACACCAGTTTATAAAGTCAAGCCTAACAAGAGGTCAGGCTTGATTTGCAATTGGAGGGTGTGCAATGGCACTGTCAAATGCTTTGCATTAAAGGTAAAATGAAACTGAACAAGAACAGCTATCATAAATAAAATGGAAACACCAAATGAACCAAACCGCAAAAGGAGGACAAAACAATGTTCAACTTTCTTCTCTGAATGTCAGTGTAAGGTCACAAAAAGCTTTCTATCCTTAAGACAGCTGTGGCAAGAATGCACACAATTATTGGAAACAGACACCATGAGTGGAGCATTGCTATTCTTGATTAATTTCTCAGTGTCAGGCCATACATTAATCTTCTGTCTTTGCGGACCTTTACAAGCCAGCATTTAAGCAGCTGCTTCAAAAGACAAAGCCTTGCCAGATCCATGATCTGTGCAGGGACGTCTTCCACACAAGCCTCTAAGTCAGTGATCCTCTTTAACACTACAGCTATGAGAACTGCAGGTGACTTTAGCTTTTGAGTTTAGTTAATGGCAAAGGTTAACATTATGGGCTAAGTTAGCTGTGTATGTCCGAGGCGGTCAGGTTTTGAAAGCCATGGTCTCAAAGTGCTCCAATCCTTGAGTGAAATATTACTCATAACTCATTGCTTCCTCTGCCATTTTCTCTCTGAGTAATATTTAAGTGACATTAGAAAGTTGGTTGCAAGATTGCTTCCTGAAATCAGTTCAGTGCCACCAGAGTGCGTAATCTATTTTTCTGTCTTTGACCTGTTTACTGTGGAGCCATTTTGGCTGTGATCATTGGAACAGCATCAGTATGTCAAAGTGCCAGACTGGCAAAACAAGAACATCAAACGACTCAAGTCCAAGTGAAAAATATTCTAGGTATTTTTATACATACATTCACTTAGTGATGAGACCATATTTGTATTGTTTAGGACAAGGCCAGTTCTTGGCATAGGCTGTTGCTTAGGCCACCAGCTATTGTTTTCCTGCTGCAAGAAGGAAAACAATAAATCAAAAAAAGAATAGGACTAAATAAATCAATGTGCAGCCCTGACTGTCACCCTTTTTGTCATGCACTGTATTGAAAATAAAAATTCAGAAGATATAAACAACCCACCCATGTTGTTTCTTATTCTGATGGACCATTGCTGTCAATCAGATGCACTAGAATGGAAAACTAAACCTAGCTGCAGAAGTGCCACAATCAGTTGATCCACTACAGTCGGAAAAGGAATGTTTAAATGAATTTGCAGTATCTGAAAGTGATTGCTAACCTTTCTAACACGTTCCTTAAGTTACAGTTGAGCTACATAAGTTCTCTTATTGTTACAAGCTGAAGTTAGCATATGTTCTGTAGCTTCCGACAGATCTGTTTCACCGTTTGTGTTTTCCACCTGAAACAGATGTGAATGGATGTTAATACAGCTTTATATGACTTTGACTGCTGAATGGTTGTTGGGCAGTATTTTATCTGTTAATAGGCCAAGGAGAGGCCATACCAGGTTGAAAATAAACGTTCACATAGAAATAAGTCTGCCAATGGAAATAATGGGAACACTTGATCCCTGTTTTAAATGGTTGGATAAGATAAAACACTCCAGATGAAACGATTCAACTTCTCTTACCTGTTTTTATCTCAAATATATTTCACTGAATAATCTTTTTGTCAAGTTCTAAGTGTTAACAGAATAGAATAACAAAGCTGAAGTAGTAAAGAATATTATTATTTTTCCACCTTTGAACATCCTTAAAAAAATTGTTGGCAGATAAAATTATTGGACCATGGCTATATTCCTGGTAAAGAACAGAGGTGCTCTACAGGTTGTTTTTAAGGAACATCTTCCTCTTTCTCAAGTTATTTGTGCTTATTGGATATTGAACATGTTCCAGCTTTACTCTTGTTTGCTAGTGAGGGGAGTGATTTTCTTAGGTAAGCATTATTAGCAAAGTTGCCTACTGTAGATACTGTAAGTGCTGTGGAACTCTATAAGTGTATTGAAAACTTTTCATTTTCTAAATGCATGATCTTAACTAAATAATTTGTAGTCTCTTTGTAGAAGCTGTATTTTTTGTTTGTACTGTACTGCAACAAATACAGCGCCTTGCGAAAGTATTCGGCCCCCTTGAACTTTTCAACCTTTTGCCACATTTCAGGCTTCAAACATAAAGATATAAAATTCAAATGTTTTGTGAAGAATCAACAACATGTGGGACACAATCGTGAAGTGGAATGAAATTTATTGGATGTGTCAAACTTTTTTAACAAATAAAAAATTGAAAGGTTCGGCGTGCAATATTATTCGGCCCCTTTACTTTCAGGGCAGCAAACTCACTCCAGAAGTTTAGTGAGGATCTCTGAATGATCCAATGTTGTCTCAAATGACTGATGATAATAAATAGAATCCACCTGTGTGTAATCAAGTCTCCGTATAAATGCACCTGCTCTGTGATAGTCTCAGGGTTCTGTTCAAAGTGCAGAGAGCATCATGAAGATCAAGGAACACATCAGGCAGGTCTGAGATACTGTTGTGGAGAAGTTTAAAGCCGGATTTGGATACAAAAAGATTTCCCAAGCTTTAAACATCCCAAGGAGCACTGTGCAAGCAATCATATTGAAATGGAAGGAGTATCAGACCACTGCAAATCTACCAAGACCCGGCCGTCCCTTTAAACTTTCATCTCAAACAAGGAGATGACTGATCAGAGATGCAGCCAAGAGGCCCATGATCACTCTGGATGAACTGCAGAGATCTACAGCTGAGGTGGGAGAGTCTGTCCATAGAACAACAATCAGTCGTACACTGAACAAATCTGGCCTTTATGTAAGAGTGGCAAGAAGAAAGCCATTTCTCAAAGATATCCATAAAAAGTCTCGTTTAAAGTTTGCCACAAGCCACCTGGGAGACACACCAAACATGTGGAAGAAGGTGCCCTGGTCAGATGAAACCAAAATCTAACTGTTTGGCCACAATGTAAAACGATATGTTTGGTGTAAAAGCAACACAGCTCATCACCCTGAACACACCATCCCCACTGTCAAACATGATGGTGGCAGCATCATGGTTTGGGCCTACTTTCGTCAGCAGGGACAGGGAAGATGGTCAAAATTGATGGGAAGATGGATGGGGCCAAATACAGGACCATTCTGGAAGAAAACCTGTTGGAGTCTGCAAGAGACCTGAGACTGGGAAGGAGATTTATCTTCCAACAAGACAATGATCCAAAACATAAAGCCAAATC
Source organism: Girardinichthys multiradiatus (assembly GCF_021462225.1). Lineage (NCBI taxonomy): Eukaryota > Metazoa > Chordata > Actinopteri > Cyprinodontiformes > Goodeidae > Girardinichthys > Girardinichthys multiradiatus. The sequence goes on along the minus strand of NC_061815.1, from coordinate 44,491,358 downwards.
TACAATGGAATGGTTCACAAATAAACGTATCCAGGTGTTGGAATGGCCAAGTCAAAGTCCAGACCTGAATCCAATCGAGAATCTGTGAAAAGAGCTCAAGACTGCTGTTCACGAACGCTCTCCATCCAACCTCACTGAGCTCCAGCTGTTTTGCAAGGAAGAATGGGCAAGAATGTCAGTCTCTCGATGTGCAAAACTGATAGAGACAAACCCCAAGCGACTTGCAGCTGTAATTGCAGCAAAGGGTGGCGCTACAAAGTATTAATGCAAAGGGGCCGAATAATATTGCACACCCCCACTTTTCAGTTTTTTATTTGTTAAAAACGTTTGACACATCCAATAAATTTCATTCCACTTCATGATTGTGGCCCACTTGTTGTTGACTCTTCACAAAAAATTAGAATTTTATATCTTTATGTTTGAAACCTGAAACGTGGCAAAAGGTTGAAAAGTTCAAGGGGGCCGAATACTTTCGCAAGGCGCTGTAAATCTAAAGTATTTCTGAACCTCTATATGGAAAACGAAGTGAACTGTAACTTCCAAATGAATTCTAATTTTGTTTTTAATACATTTTTGCCTTCTAAAAAGGACTCCATTTTAGAAAACCAACTGTATCTATAATTAAAAACAGTAAAAAAAATCTTACAACCTTATCTTATCATGCTAAAAGTTGTGAAATGAAATAAATATCATTTTACACAAGGAACAAAGATGGCAACCATCAATTATTTAAGTTTATTAAGTTTTCTACATAACAGTAAGTATCTAATCACTTGTAAGTATTAACCTTTGCCAATGTTGAGCCAAATGTTGAGGGGGCCACCAAACCATCATCTTGTTTAGGGTCGGCTGTGGATTAGGATTTGACAAATGGGTGGGACCAAATATTTTCATGTATAAAAAGATCCATAACCTTTTTTTTGCTTTTGATACTAAATCAAATACAACTTTTTCTGATTTAGGTCGGTCAACATTACCAAAAAGATAATTGTAAATAACAGAATAATGAAAGAGAACATTTTAGAGTTCATTTTTTTACTTCCATTCCATCCATCCATCCATCCATTGTCTTTCACTTATCCAGGGTCGGGTCGTGGGGGCAGCAGCCTAAGCAGAGAGACCCAGACTTTCCTCTCCCTAGCCACTTGAGCCAGCTCGTCGGGGGGAATCCCAAGGCGCTCCCTGGCCAGCCGAGAAACATAGTCCCTCCAGCATGTCCTGGGTCTTCCTCTGGGCCTCCTACATGGAGAAGCAAGCTCCCTCCCAGATGACCGAGCTTCTCACCCTATCTCTAAGGGAGAGCCCAGATGCCCTGCGGAGGAAACTCATTTTGGCCGCTTGCATCTGTCCTTGTTCTTTCGGTCATGATCCAAAGCTCATGACCATAGATGAGGGTAGGAACGTAGATTGACCGGTAAAGTGAGAGCTTCGCTTTTTGACTCAGCTCTCTCTTCACCACGACAGACCAGTACAGCGCCTGCATCATTGCTGATGCAGCACCAATCCGTCTATCGATCTCCCGGTCCATTTTTCCCTCATTCGTGAACAAGACCCCAAAATACTTGAACTCCTCCACTTGAAGCAGGACCTCCACCTTGACCTGGAGAAGGCACTCTACCCTTTTCCGGCTCAAGACCATGGCCTCAGACTTGGAGGCAGTGATTCTCATCCCGGCTGCTTCACACTCGGCTGCAAACTGCACCAGTGAGAGTTGTAGATCATGAGCTGATGAAGCCAATAGGACCACATCATCCACAAAAAGCAGAGACACAATCCCAAGGCCACCAAAACGGATCCCCTCAACACCTTGGCTGCGCCTACAAATTCTGTCCATGAAAGTTATCAACAGAATCGGTGACCAAGGGCAACCTTGGTGGAGTCCAACCCTCACCGAAAATGAGCAAGTCTCCAAGTCCACAAAGCACATGTAGACTGGTTGGGCGAATTCCCATGCACCCTCCAGGACCCTGCTGAAGGTGTAGAGCTGGTCCAGTGTTCCACAGCCAGGACGAAAATCACACTGTTCTTCCTGAATCCCAGATTCCACTATCTGACGGACCCTCCCCTCTAGAACCCCCGAATAGACATTACCAGGGAAGCTTAAGAGTGTGATTCCCCTATAGTTGGAACACACTCCACGGTCCCCCTTTTTGAATAAGGGGACCACCACCCCGGTCACCCAATCCAGTGGAACTGCACCCGATGTCCATGTGATGCTGCAGAGTCGTGTTGACCAACACAACCCTACAACATCCAAAGCCTTAAGGAACTCCAGGCGAATCTCATCCACCCCCGGGGCTTTACCACAGAGGAGCTTTTTAATCACCTCGGTGACCTCAGCACCAGAGATTGGAGAGCCCACCCCAATGTCCCCAGGCTCCGCTTCCTCAGTGGAAGACGTGCCGGTGGGATTGAGAAGATCTTCAAAGTACTCTGTCCACCGACCCACAACATCACAAACATGCTGCTTTGACTGCCGTTACCCATCAGCGGCTTCCGGAGTCCCACAGGCCAAAAAGATGCAATAGGACTCCTTCTTCAGCTTGACCGAATTCCTCACCGCCGGTGTCCACCAGCGGGTTCGAGGATTGCCGCCGCGACAGTCACCAACAACCTTGCAACCACAGCTCTGATAAGCCGCCTCGGTAATGGAGGTGCGGAACATGGCCCACTTGGACTAAATGTCCCCCACCTCCCCCGGAACATGTTTAAAGCTCTCGGGTTCAGAATGGGAGGGCCATTCCTCCCTACCACACCCCTCCAGGTCTCACTGTAATTGCCAACGTGAGCATTGAAGTGCCCCAGCAGAACAAGGGAGTCCCCCAAAGGGGCACTCTCCAACACCCCCTCCAAGGACTCCAGAAAGGGTGGGTAGTCTGAACTGCCACTTGGTGCATAAGCACAAACAAGGCGCCAACACGGGGGGCAAGAAGTATGCCCACCAATACCACATTGCACCCGACCCCTTAAGCCCCTCCCGCGGGTGGTGAGCCCATTGGAAGGGGGACCCATGTTTTCTCTTCGGGCTGTGCCCGGCCAGTCTCCACGGGTGAAAGCCCGGCCACCAGGCACTCACCAGCGTGCCCCACCTCTAGGCCTGGCTCTAGAGTGGGGCCCCAGTGACCCGCATCCGGGTGTTTATGGTATCCTTTCACAAGCTTCTCACAATAGTTTGTTGACAGAACTGGTGTCACTAAAAGGAACCCAAAGAAGGGGATTTTATGGCCTAGTTCTAAGTTCCAATACCTATGTTTAACCTGGGAGGGGAAGGAAAACGGGAGATGAAACCAAGATTTGGAACTAGCCTCGATTCCTCAGCTTTCAGCACCAATATCATCACAACAGAACTGTGCCTCACTTTGGTCCAACACATGCCGTTAATACAGACTTAGATCACTACAATTCATTCAGAGCATAATTCAATTTGTACCCACTTTGAAAACTGACAATTTGTTATTTATTTTTTGCAGTCTACTCCCAGTCTCAGGAAATATGACTGCAATAATTTCTACTAGCATTAGGTAACTCAGAGTCTGATCAGGGGTACTTATCATATTTTATAAGAATCTGCTGATCCAACCTGGGATCAGAACCATAATAAATTGAATAGCATGTAATACAAAATAAATAAAAAATTACTTTGATAATTTTTATGCTTATTTCGCTTCATCATTCATGGAAATATTTAATTACATGATCAAGAAATGGTTGGTTTAAAGGTACAAAATGGAAGCAGAAATGAACAAAGTTGCAATGTGTAGGTATAAAATGAGGATATGAATTGGTGAAGGCATTGAAAGTGATCTGGAAAAGATCTTATAGGTGGAAGGTTCTCTCTGAGATGTGCTTGTGCTCCACAAGCTTTACTGAGTTTCTAACAGGCCTCTTGGCCAGTTTCCATTTATGAAGAGGCTAAAACTTAAAAGATGTTGTATCACTTTACAAGAAAGTAAACAAAATGTAACTAGCTACACAATAACTATTCAGTAATTTCCTGATAACTTTTTGTTTGAAGGCAAATGATTGGGTAACAGTCAATAGTCTGTCAGAAGAAATGAATCATAAAGCTAATAAATGCTAATGTTAACTGAGTTAAGGATTAATTCCTGGTGACATTTTAGAAATTAGTTAATGTTTACAAGTTATTTCAATGGCAATTAGTCTGTTACTTTTACTCTCTGGCTTTTAACTAAATCATTAACTCTGAAAAAACTCAGACATAACCTAGTTTTTAAGGAGACTAATTTTAGTTAATGGTTCATTGGTAACCTGTCCCTTATTTCTCCTTCAGTACTTTCCTATATGACTTTCCATTCATTTATCATAGCTATTATACCTATTATGTGTCATTAAAAAATAGTAATTGGTAGTTTATTCTCAAAATTGGATCAAAGATTCATTAGTTATAATTGTTCAGAATTTATTTAAAGGAGTTACCGCTGATTATATCTCCTGTAACTGGAAAGTATCTAAAGGAAATGGGTAATATGTTGAACTGTAAATACATTGTATAATAAGAAACATTTGTGTTTGTCTCTATTACAAATAAAATCATTATTCCAACAATATTCATTGTTTTACCAAATACAAGCACAGCAGATCACTCTTTTTAATTATACCAGTTCATGCCAAAGAGCTTTAACAGAATTTGAGAGGGCTAGTATTTGAAATGATCAGTTTTAATTTATGTGGGAGAATGGTAAAAATGATCAGATTTCTCACACATTGTTTAAAAAGTCCTATAACTTATTACACTTGGTTGTCTTTCAAACAGCACACACTTCCATCATTTGTCGAGGCTTATTGATTTTACATCCGTTTGCATCCAGCATCTGATGATGTCTGAGGGGACAAGGAGCGTCACCGGCAATCTTGTGACCTCTTCATGTGGAGGACAGGTGTCGACCTGTCACTTTGCACCAAGTGCTTGTCTTTATGCCTGAGAGGGAAACTGGCGCACGTCTACTGGTCTGACCAGCTCTGCTGAGATTGAAAGGGTTCGGGGAGTAAGTCATTTCAGTCCACCAAATGGATTTCTATAATCGAAATTTCAAGGGCAGTGGAATAGAGAGTAAAGCTCCCTGCTGTATAAGTGTTTGATGCTCACAACTTATAAATACACACAACTTCTGGAAGTGCTGAAAGGGGTTTTGTCTTAAAATATAAAACATACAATATATGCTCACTGAATACTAAGCAAGTTAGAAATATTTATTTTTTTGTGTGCCAAGACAAAAGAGGAGAGGAATAAAATAGATTCTGTGATGTAGAGAAGACCGTCATTGGTTTTTGGAGTTTAAAAAGAAATGAAATGAACATCAAAGTGAACTGAAAATGTAGAAAGTGACATGAACCAGAACATACTGTTAACTTTAAAGCTTTACAACATGGTTGCAAATCATAATTAGCAGGAAAACTGCTTTGCATCTGACAAAACCTGTCTTTATCTGTTAGGAATTCAACTAACACCAATTAGAATGAAATATAAAAATACATTTTAAATCGCTTGTAGTTGGTTTCAGCGTCAATTTATCCCTTTTCATCCCAACCTATATTTCAATCTATAAAACAAACCATTTCATACTTAATTATTATGTTTCAGTTTATTTCTCCTAATTAGAGATTTTAGTTTAATTCTGGAGGCAAATAATAATAATAATAATAGAAACACTTAAATCTCATGTACTTAAGATTTTATTTTACACTCTATTTACATTGATTGTGCTTGATTCTTGTAAAACCCATGATCAGTCTAAAACAATTATAAATTACCTCTTATTAGATATTAGATAAATTGCATTAACCTACTTCCAGCACAGCCAGGAAAAGGGGTAACAGCGGACTTCCCCTGACGTCACTGTCCAAATAAAATCACCGCTTTTGTAACAAGCTAACCTCTTCCACATGGGTCCCCAGAGGAACTGGATGGAGAGACACAGCGCGCTAATGTCTCTTTGCAGGCAAACAGACATAACTCTCCAAACTGGATCCAAGAGTGTCATACGATCATGCGATCATATGCACTAAGTTAAGTAGGAATGAATTGGGGTGGCCAGGCTCTGGCACTCGGTGGTTTGGTCTGGCCTCCCCGGCGGCCCCGCGCCGTTCCGGACCCTTTGTGGGGTGCCTTGAGATGACATTGTTGTAAATAAGCGCTATATGCATAAATAAACTGAGACTTTCTCTGTAGTTATGCTGCTATAGGCTTAGGCTGCTGGAGGACATTATGACTGCTTTCACTCTCTTCGCTACATTCTCACACTACTCTCCAAATTTTGCATTATTTGACTCAGCTTTTACTGTGACTAACTCTATGTGCTCTCTTTCAGACTCTATCCTTGAAAACTGGCTCAGAGTTTATCTGTTCTTTCTTTCTAGATGAAACAACTAAAGGAGCTACATCCATTAACATTTACTTTCCCTTCCCATAGAAAGTACTCCTGGATCAGTGCTCCTTTGTTCTCTTTGTGTCTCTGCTCTGTTCTCTCAAACCCCCAGTCGGTCGTGGCAGATGGCCGCTCACACTGAGCCTGGTTCTGGTTCTGGTTTCTTCCTGTTAAAAGAGAGTTTTTCCTCTCCACTGTCGCTATATGCATGCTCAGTATGAGGGATTGCTTCAAAGTCAACGCCAGTGACTGTCCACTGTCTCTACATGCTCATCCAGGAGGAGTGAATGCTACAAATCTCTGACTCGATGCAATCTGCTGGGTTTCCTTAGATAGAAAAACTTTTTATCCAATTTGAATAAATAACTGAATCTGACTGCACTGTTCAATGGTTAGGATTAATTGGAATGTATGAACCTGACTTTGTGAAGTGCCTTGAGACAACATGTGTTGTGAATTGGCGCTATATAAATAAACTGAATTGAATTGCTATTTGTGTATCCGGTATTCATTCATGAATGGGGGTAATTAAGGTACAAGCGTTGCTTGACTTTCTCTCTGAGGTCTACAGAAGCAAACTGTGTTCCAGAGAGTTCCCGGCAGAGACCTTGTCTCTACAATCCTTTGTTCACTGTGGATGTTTTCTTCAAACTTCGTCGCCCTGGACAACTTTTCCTCAGCACGGTTCACGTAAGAGGTTAGGTTTGGGCAGAGAGAAGTAATTTAGAATGAAATAATCTAAACATTATTTTTGTTTTATGAAGTTTGGTTTTGTTTGTGTTGAAACTCAGCTATCTTAGTGCTAGCAGATTATCTGCTCAGCACATGTGCTCAGTTTGTGTGTTCTGTGTTTTTTTTCTTTAAAGTTAAGACAAACTTTATTTAAAGGGTGATTTTTAAACACAGATCAGCCACAACGCGCTGTCCGTGCTTATGCATTTAACCCTTTTATTAATGGTATTTTAAAGGTATATGTGTGATTCGGATGATAAGCTATAAGTTTCTTTTGTTAGCTTTAACTGCTAACAGCTAAGAACATGTGCTTGCTGCTAAAGATCATTTACCCAAAAAGGTTGTTAGTTTTCAATCCAGTAAAATAATATTTCCCTAAACTTGATAACTAAGTAACACAATTAAGCCCATTTCCCAAAGATTTGGTTCTTATTCAAAATAATATTTCTTTAAATATTATTTTAATAAATAAAGTCAGCTAATTAAACACCATTGAGAATTGGTCATCCAGAAGGTTGGTTTTATTCAGTAAATCATTCTTTAAAATATTATTTTATCAGTCAGTCAGTAATTTTCTACCGCTTATTCCATAGTGGGTCACAGGGGAGCTGGTGCCTATCTCCAGCAGTCTGTGGGCAGGAGGCGGGGTACACCCTGGACAGGACGCCAGTCCATCACAGGGCAACACACAAACAACCATGCACACACTCATTCATACACCTAAGGGCAATTTAGAGTGACCAATTAACAGGCATGTCTTTGGACTGTGGGAGGAAGCCGGAGTACCCGGTGAGAACCCACGCATGCACGGGGAGAACATGCAAACTCCATGCAGAAAGACCCCTGGTTGGGAATTGAACCCAGGACCTTCTTACTGCAAGGCAACAGTGCTACCAACTGCACCACCGTGCAGCCCATTTATTATTTTATTAAAATAATATTTTATCTGATCTTGCATTGTGAATGGTTGTCTAAAGGTATGCTGATTATTGTCTAAATTAGTTCCAAGACTAATTTCACTTCCAGATTCTTCAAGATAATCCTTGGTTCTCAAACATAAACATTGCATGGTAATGTTGCATCACTCCTTCAGTCATGGTTTTCAACCAACTTTGATCAACTTGTTTATATTGTACATAGCCCATTAGTCTTCCTTATTCTTTAATTCTGCTTGGTAGTTTAGTTGGATTGTTTTAGCATGGTGAAGAATTTGTTGATTGAAATATGTTTGAATTGAGTTATTTTTGTCAAATTCTTCTATTTTAAGAAATTGTGTGAGTTCATTCCATGTGTGTGCAGAGTTTTGCTGTTTAATAATGTCAGAGCTTGGCTCATCCCTTTCGATTTTGTCGTAATACCATCGCCTTACTGGGCTGGTATTCACAGGACAACCCTTAACAGACCAAAATATTATTTAATAAAATATTAAAATATTAATATTAAATATTACATAATATATTCATATTCACAATTACGACAAAAAATATATAAAAAACAACCTAAATGGGGTTAATTGTAGTATGTGCACCTATATCATTTGATTTGTTGTTGGACAAGGTTAACAATATTTAGCTCTTTTAGCAGGTGGTCAAGACACTTGTTTTCAGTATAAAATTTATTACAACACAAACAAGTTCTATTGAAGTTCATCTTAACAGCCAATGAAAAATGCTATTAATACAGATTTTTTTAATTGGAAGAACAAATGTTTTCAGGTTTTCCCTGGTGAAACCTTTTTAGGGCTGAAGGCAGCTCCCTGATTTAGAAAATAATCCGTCTTCTTAGCTCAGACCCATTTTAATTACCTTAATGTCCATCCGGGCAGGAGACAAAGCTTCTACTTTGCAGTCTCTGTGCTGTATTTCTGAGAGCAAGAATGAACAAAATGTTATCAGGCTATATACTTATTGGGCTGTAATAATTTGACTAGAATGTAGCATTTCATCAGCTCTAGAATTAAATATATTCAGCTTCTAATTAAGCCGGTTATAATTAATGTTTCTTTTTCAACACCAGACACATCATTGCATGTCAGCCTGAATCACTTTCCTCTTGCTGCATTTGCTGCTGTTTCCAAATCATCTCTCCATCTCGACGCTTGCTAATGCCTGCTATATCTTCTCATAGAATATACTTTTTTTACCTCCAAGGAATGATGGCAGCAATCCAGCTTGTGTCAGCTGGTGTTAAGACCCTCTTGCTGTTGGGCTAGTTCGGTCGGTGGGAAGGTAGCAGAGGGCTTGTCTTGACCTAAATATGGCAACACAAGGCGATATACACGCACCTTAATGTGTTTAACCTTGTGACTGCATGGTGTAATGTATCTGACTGTTCAGGCTCTTTAGCTCTGATGTCTCCACACTAGGTTGAGACCAGTATGAGATACTCGCAGTATAACCAGGTTGAGTAAAAGTAGTAGGTTATCAAAGTTGGAGGTAGTTTTTAAGAGCTTCTAATGAGGAAAATTATAACTTTCTGCTGGTCTGCCCTTTATATAGCAACACAGGTCTAACAAACAGATGTTAGCTGGTTAATTAGTTGATCTATTTGCAGGGTAGCTAGGCAACTACTTGACAGACATATCACTGTTAGTGTCAGTACCTTAAAAAGATTGATTTAGGAGTGGTTTGAGGTGTTTTTTTTACTGTAAAATCATGGTATGGTTTGAGACCAGTAAACAGCCAATCCTTCTCCAAATTTCACAGTGCTACAGTAATAAACTAATTTATGTCCCTTCATACAATAACCAACCATTTTATTAGGAACACCTGTTCAGGTGCTTAACACAGATAGTAAATGTAAACGTGGAGAAGATGACTTGCTGAAGATCAAACGAAGCATCAGAATGGAATAGAAAGGTGGCTTAAGTGATTTTTAATGTGTCATGGTTGTAGGTGCCAGACGAGTTAGACTAAGCGTTTTAGAAACTGCTGGTCTGCTGGGTTTTTTACACACAATCTTTTCTCAGGTTCTCAGAGAATGAGTAAAATGAGAAAACATCCAGCAAGCGGCAGTTGTGTGGAAGAGGATGCCTTGTTGATGTTGATTTTAACAGAAAATGTGCAGACTGGTTCTACAAGTCCTTCTCAAAATATTAGCATATTGTGATAAAGTTCATTATGTTCCATAATGTCATGATGAAAATTTAACATTCATATATTTTAGATTCATTGCACACTAACTGAAATATTTCAGGTCTTTTATTGTCTTAATACGGATGATTGTGGCATACAGCTCATGAAAACCCAAAATTCCTATCTCACAAAATTAGCATATTTCATCCGACCAATAAAAGAAAATAGTTTTTAATACAAAAAACGTCAACCTTCAAATAATCATGTACAGTTACGCACTCAATACTTGGTCGGGAATCCTTTTGCAGAAATGACTGCTTCAATGCGGCGTGGCATGGAGACAATCAGCCTGTGGCACTGCTGAGGTCTTATGGAGGCCTAGGATGCTTCGATAGCGGCCTTTAGCTCATCCAGAGTGTTGGGTCTTGAGTCTCTCAACGTTCTCTTCACAATATCCCACAGATTCTCTATTGGGTTCAGGTCAGGAGAGTTGGCAGGCCAATTGAGCACAGTGATACCATGGTCAGTAAACCATTTACCAGTGGTTTTGGCACTGTGAGCAGGTGCCAGGTCGTGCTGAAAAATGAAATCTTCATCTCCATAAAGCTTTTCAGCAGATGGAAGCATGAAGTGCTCCAAAATCTCCTGATAGCTAGCTGCATTGACCCTGCCCTTAATAAAACACAGTGGACCAACACCAGCAGCTGACACGGCACCCCAGACCATCACTGACTGTGGGTACTTGACACTGGACTTCTGGCATTTTGGCATTTCCTTCTCCCCAGTCTTCCTCCAGACTCTGGCACCTTGATTTCCGAATGACATGCAGAATTTGCTTTCATCCGAAAAAAGTACTTTGGACCACTGAGGAACAGTCCAGTGCTGCTTCTCTGTAGCCCAGGTCAGGCGCTTCTACCGCTGTTTCTGGTTCAAAAGTGGCCTGACCTGGGGAATGCGGCACCTGTAGCCCATTTACTGCACACGCCTGTGCACGGTGGCTCTGGATGTTTCTACTCCAGACTCAGTCCACTGCTTCCGCAGGTCCCCCAAGGTCTGGAATTGGCCCTTCTCCACAATCTTCCTCAGGGTCCGGTCACCTCTTCTCGTTGTGCAGCGTTTTCTGCCACACTTTTTCCTTCCCACAGACTTCCCACTGAGGTGCCTTGATACAGCACTCTGGGAACAGCCTATTCGTTCAGAAATGTCTTTCTGTGTCTTACCCTCTTGCTTGAGGGTGTCAATAGTGGCCTTCTGGACAGCAGTCAGGTCGGCAGTCTTACCCATGATTGGGGTTTTGAGTGATGAACCAGGCTGGGAGTTTTAAAGGCCTCAGGAATCTTTTGCAGGTGTTTAGAGTTAACTCGTTGATTCAGATGATTAGGTTCATAGCTCGTTTAGAGACCCTTTTAATGATATGCTAATTTTGTGAGATAGGAATTTTGGGTTTTCATGAGCTGTATGCCAAAATCATCCGTATTAAGACAATAAAAGACCTGAAATATTTCAGTTATTGTGCAATGAATCTAAAATATATGAATGTTAAATTTTCATCATGACATTATGGAAAATAATGAACTTTATCACAATATGCTAATATTTTGAGAAGGACCTGTACAGTACCTAGAATAACCACTGGCACAACCAGGGTACGTGGAAAACCTTCTCTGAACACAGAACATGCCAAACCTTGAAGCAGATGGGCTACAGCAGCAGAAGACCAAATTAGGAGCTATTCCTGTCAGCTGAAAATAGGAAACTGAGGCTACAGTGTCACCAAAATTGGACAACGACGGATTGAAATAGCATTGATCCTATTTGTCTTGATGATACTGTGACATTCAGATGATAGGGTCAGATTTGCTGTAAATAACATGAAAGCATTGATCCATCCTGCCTTGGATCAACAGTTCAGGCTGCTGCTGTTGGTGTAATGGAGTGGATGGTATTTTCTATGTGCACTTTGGACTGCATAGAAGCAATTGAGCATCATTTAAATGCCTGCCTGAATATTGTTGATGATCCTATCTATCCCTTTATGACATCGGTGTTCCCACCTTCTGACTCCTACATTTAGCAGGAAAATGCACCAAATCATGACGATGTATTAACTATACTACAGTGGCTTCCACCGTCATCAGATCTCTACCTGATAGAGCACCTTTGTGATGTGACAGTTTTCATCATGGATGTGGAGCTGACAAATCAGCAGCAGCTGTGTTCTGCTATAATGTCAATATGGACCAAAATCTCTGATTAATGTTTCCCACAACTTGTTTAATCTATGACATGGAAGAATTAAGGCAGTTCGGAAGGCAACAGTGAGTCAAACCGGGTTCTGACCAGGCTTACCTAATAAGGTGGCTGGTTTATGCATTTCTAGTGCAGTTACTGAAAGCTGCATGATGTCTTTTACTCTTTCCAGTCAAATTTCAACATTATGCATTGAGTAAAGCCACATTTGTGTGCATCCTGTTTAGAGTGTGTACCTTGTGGCCTTTGAACTCCTTCAGTAAGTGAAAATATAGGAGGGTAAACTGTCATTAAATGGGCTTCCACTATTAACGGGGAGGTAATTCCTGCCATTAGCAGTTCAGCAAAACACTAAATCCTAATGACTTTCCTGGCAGTAATGGCTGGCTTCTTATTATTTTTTATGTGCTCCCTAAAACCAAATATGTTAATGAGGTGTATTAGTATTCTTAGTTAGACAGGCTGCAAGAGTTCAAAGACAAAATAAGCTCAATCCTTCAGGATGCATTACGCCTGCAGAAGATGTCCAACTCAGCTGGGGATTGTTGATGAATGTTTTATGTCCCTTTGTAATACAGTGAATACCTTGTGAAGAGGGCCGGTGTGGTCAGGAGAAAGGTTTTTCACTGGATATCCAAATAAATTGTGTTTTGGGGCAGACTGGCTGAGCTTTATTTAAAAACTTAAGTGTTTTCCCACCTATCTAAAAATATTGACTTTCAAATTTAACATTAGTTTCTACAACGTGAAAAGTTTAAAAATCCAGAGCAGGACCCAGTTTTTGAAATTAAACCACCCTGTTAGTGGTACTCTATGTTGGACTGTACTCTCCACTGTCACACGACTTCAGCTCAGATTTAAACCACATCTAATGCGTCGTATTAACCATAATCCAGTTTAGCGCTTCAGTGTTGCTCTCTGCGGGCCGCCGTTGTCTGTGTTAAAAGGCTCCTCTTTATGTGGAAGGTCTGGGTCTTTGTGTGATTGTGCCGAACATGGTCCACTCCTACACTTGCTGACAGAAAATCAAGATGTAATCACACAAACCTATTGGTCATAATTGCTTCCCACAGCTTCTATGCACATCCTCTTGTGCTGAATATCCCTGCATTTTAAAGAGATCCCTGCCTTTGTTGGAGAGCGTTGAGCTACTGTGTGGGATTGGACCGTTGCCATGTGGTAATGGAAAAAGAGAGCCAAAGACCATTCTGGACGTCTGCAAGGTCTTTGTTCCTGCTATTGTCAGCAAATGCCAGTCGATGATGCGGGGGCTGCATGCAGTGCTCGTTTCTATCTCTTAAGGGCATGACATTGCGGAGGGTTCTTTGAATGATGAGAGGTTTGTTTTCGTTTTTGGTTTTCTCCCCTATTGAAGTTTGAATTTTCTCATGTGGAGTTTTGACTGCGTGGCATATAGGCCTGCTTTACCTGACAGAAATATATTGTTTCAAGCTGCAAGCTGCAGCTTATTTAGAACTATGATCTTTCAAAGCAAAACAGTGGCTTCCTGTGTGCTCTTTTGTTGAAGGTTACCTGTTTAAAGAATAGCACAGAGTTAAAGGTGCAATGTGCAAATAGGAAGAGCTTTGCAATTATCTCCAGTTGCAGTCAAAAGTTTATGCACGGATATAATGATAATTTAGTTTTTTAATAGTTTATTTTAACTGTTCTCTTTCCAGAATGGAATCATTGAACAACATGAAACTGCAATGACTTAAAAAACAAGAATTGGGGGCATAAGTTTAAATTTACTGTGGATTTTGTCTATTCTACCATATAAAATGATAAAGAGCTGTAGTATAAAATAATAAAGACATGGTTGAGGTGATGTGTTTGGTGGATTTTGTCATTTTGCGTTACATTACAGAATAATGTCAAAATATTGATAAAGTCTTAATTGATTTCAATGCTAAAGTGAAAAGGTTGAAGGAAAAAAAAAATTGATTTTATTTCTTAAAAACAGTCAATATCGGCAATAAAGTAAAAATAGTATCTTGAAGAGAAGGTGGAATGGTGAAACTGCTGTTCTCTCCAAGCAGCTTTGGTATGCATCTATGCTATGTGTGCATCCACATGATACTTATATGCTAAAAGAGAACACTTTTCTTTATTAAAACATACCCTTATGTATATATAAAGTTAGTTACACATTTGGACAAGGCATGACTATCTTGGGTATTTGCACCAACATATTCATGATAAATCAACTTTATTCAAGAAAAGTTCTATATTATTGTCGATATGCTTTTTCAAGTTTATTCTTGTCATTTTGACCTTACTCCTCATTTTAACTTTATTAAAACTGAATTAAAACAGGTGCACAACAAAAATATTTCCTCTTTTTTTTCTCCAACGTCCCTGAAGCAAACTCCCTGAAAACCCAGAAATTAGCAGAAACAAGAGGCTCCTATAAATCAGGACCGAAAACAAAACTGTTTTCTGCTTATTTAGTCATTTCATCAACTCTAAGCTAGATCTGTATTTTAGATTTGCATTTTAATGTTTCTTTTTATGTGATGCATAATGTTGCGTATACTTTTAATGCATGTCTTGTTTTTATTTGTAATTTTCTTGAACTTTATTGTATTTTTTAGTAAAGCTCTCAGTTACATTGTGTGTGCACAGTGCTGTACAAAGAAACCTACTTTCATTTTAGACGGCTTTGGCCATTATTTGTATAGTCTTGTTTATTTGTATAGCGCTATTCACAACTGTTCCAGTTATTTGACATCTTCCAGTTTGATTCCAGAATTGAGTTTATCAGGCCAATGGGTAAAAGTCTTCTGCATAAAGGACACCAGTCATTTGAATTAGGTCATTGACTTTCCAGGCACAAGCCAGTGGCAGCAGTTGAAAGGCAGGGCTCCCTTATAATGGGAAGAAACCTCCAGCAAAAAGCAGGTCATCTTCTGTGACCCAGGGGTACTTTTTGTTTCAGAAAAAGTAGAGTTAATGGCAGTTTTAGCAATCTAGCATTTTATATTTGAAGTTAAAGGTTGTGGAGGTAGTAATCCATACAAAACCACCACATGAAGCTACCAACACCAATGCTTGACAGTAGTTAGTAAAGCAACAAATTTCAGTGAAGCTTGAAGATGTCGGCGTCAGACCAAGAGCTTCTTTCTTGGTCGGCACTCTCTCAGTCTATGATGATGTAAAACTGGCTTTTTGCTGGACAGTGATGCTGGTGTTCCAGTATTTATAGCAGGCTTTAGCCTTGGTGGTTCCTGGGTTGCTCCTGAACATCCTAACGAATATTTCAACACACTCTGTGCTCAAGTGTTTAAACTGCACTGTGTTTCTGTCATTCAGTAACAGTCTCAGCCACCTGAGGAGCAAAATATTTGGCATGCCTTTTACCAGCCAATAAATTACTACACAATAAAATGTTCTAAATCACTTGGAATGCTTCATGTAAAGTGAGTTCAGATTATTATAAGTGGGATCCTCTAGTAGTCACCTTGCAAAAAAAATCATAACCTTGCCATTCTTTTAACATTGTTTCCATGGTATATCCACAAACATCAACATAAATTATGATTTTTGATCGGCAGACATAAAATAGTGCATATTTGGAAAGTGGAAGGAAGGTGACACATGGTTTTCAAACTTTTTTACAAGTAAAAATCTGAAAGTGAGGAATCCTTGTGTATTCAGACCCTTTTATTCATATACCCCCTAATATACCCCGAAATTCTATGTAGCTTGCAGTCTAATGATAATTTAAACTTAAAAAACCTATTAAAATGTTAGAACTGGCCTTTTATTGTTTGTCTTATATTTAAAAACACTCCTCAGTTCTTTATCACTTGTATCCAGGGTGGAACCAAAGAGCTCTGGAGTCACTGGTTGCAGACACCTGATCTGACAGACTGGGCAAGGAGGGCAATAAACAAAGAATCAGCCTAGGGGCCATGGTAACTCCGGAGGAGCTGCAAAGAACCATACCTCAGGTGGGAAAATCTGTATACATTAGAGAACTGTTTTTATTTGAATTGCTCTTTAGGAGAAATGAAGCATTGTTTTAATGAGCTGTAAGGGTAGTAACAAAGTTGTCCACTCTACATTCTTGTCCCTTTCAATTCTGCTGCTATGCTACAGCTCAAACTACAGCTCAAAAACTTAAGATAAAAGATCATGCCCCATTGTTGGATTTTTGTGTATAAGCTGTTTATAGAAATTGAAACATATGAGTTTCGGTTTCTTAAATGGGCAACAAAAATATTGAACTTTTCCACAAAATTCAAATTTTTTGAGCTGTATTTGTAATCATGCAAGTCTATGAAGGCAGCAAAGTGGTAGACCAACTGCCTCCTTAAATAATTCATCAGCCATTAGCAACTGTCAGTCATCCATCTTGAGGATACACACAGTACTATACAGTAGTGTATATCATAATACAATGCAGACACTGTATGAGCATTCCTTTGCAACCACTTGTCTTCAGAGACTACTCGAAGTCAAACAGCTTACATGTGAATATCCACAACCATTAACAGCAATGGCTCATGGTCTTTAGCCCAGTCATTTTCAGTTTAGGTCTGTGTCCAAAACCCCTGCAGTGTTAGCAGTAGACTGCTTTTAACATTATTCCCACTTTACAGAGTTTCCTTGGACTAGATGTGCTTGGATGGCATGTGTCTCTGTATCCACTAATTAGACGGAGCTTGGCACAGCACGCCTGTATGGCAGGGACCTGAGAACCACATTTTTTTAAACCCTTTTCCTGGATATTGATTCTCCAGTTATTTGAGTGACCACACAGCCAGTCTTGCCCATTTAGCATTTATAATGATTAAATATAAAAGTTTGTAATGTAATGTTTAAGCTGAAATAAAGTTGCATTGAGGTAAATACATTTTATTTCAGAGTAATGATTCCTATTTTTACTTGAAACGCATTAATAATACATTTATGGTTTTCAGGAGGACTATGTTGGTAGGTATGGAATAAAAGGTCAGTTTAACAACTGAACTGCTTTGCTGATATAAGGATGGCAGCGCACAAGGACGCAGCAGCTTGGTGTTGCTTTGTGTTGTTTTTTTTTTTTGCATGGCTGTTTTTGGCGATGCCTCAGTTACTTGAAGCCTCAATACTTTATAGTAGGACTGAACTGCTGAATATTGTGAAACAAAATGGATTTTTCGCATCCCCAATTGCAAACTTTATTCCACCGGAGATACAGTGGAACAGAAACTGAATTGCCTTATTAGCAAGCAGATGAATGAGAATCCAGAGATGGCTGTGATTGTTGCTGCAGACTTTAACCTTGTCGAACCCAGAGCAGTGCTCCCCAAATTCTACAAATTCATAAACTTCTCAACCAGGGGCAAAAGCAGTTTGGACAATGTTTACTGCAACATTCCTGAGCATATCGCATCACATCTCTGTGGAGCTGATACCAGCATACATACCCCAAATCTGTAGGACAAAACCCAATTATCAAAACAATAAAAGTATGGACTGAGGAGGCCTAATCTGCAGTGCAGGACTGGTTTGAACACGCCAACTTAGGCGCCAACTTATAGGCGTGTTTAAAGAGGGTTCAGACCTGGACGACTACACTTTATCTGTAACTGAATATTTGCGGTCCCATACAGATGCTGTCCATCCCACAAAGATTGTAAAGGTTTTCCCAACCTAGAAACCATGGCTGGACAGTACGGTTTGGGCTTTATTTAAATCAAGAATATTGCCTACAGACTAGGTGACAGGCTGGCTTATAGCAAGGCCCAGAAAGACCTTTAGCAGGGCTTCCAGTTGGCCAAACAGAGGGTGAATTGATAAGTACTTAGCTGACAGCAACCCATAAAATATGTGGAGAGGCATTAATATAACAGTGTACAAGAGTAAGTCAGTCACAACCCCATTCCTCCTGGCACCTTAAACATCTTCTTTGCATTTTTTGCTTGAGACAGGGGCTGCCATCATCACTTTGTGTTTGGATCAGGGACTTCCTTGTCAATAGATCTCAAGGGTGAGAATTGGAGGACAAACATCGTCAACATTGTGCCTCAACACAGGAACACCGCAGGGCTGTGTGCATAGCCCAGTTTCCTTTAGCCATAGTGGGTCTCATTTCAAACAATGAAGAGACACACTACATAGAGGAGATCCAGCACCTGACAAGATCGGGCTCTGAAAGCAACCTTGCCTTGAATATCAACAAGAACAAGGATGTCGTTGTGGACCACAGGAGGACTAGAAGGACTGATCATGCTCCTTTACTTATAAGGAGAGGAGGTTTAGCGAGTGGACAACATCATGTACCTGGCCATCCACATCCATTCTGAATTGACCTGGTCTTTGAACACCTCGTATCTGGTGAGGAAGGCCCAGCAGAGGCTATACTTCCTTAGAAGCCTCAAGGGCTGGACTCTCATTTTGGCAGCTGGTGAACTTTTTATAGAGCCACAACAGAGAAAATCATTTACCTTAGTGAGGCAGTGCGGTATAGGAGCTGCACCGCACAGGATAAAAAGTACCTCGCCCAGCTTGAGAAAATTGCTCAGTGCATAGTAAGAAGCTTACCCTGATTTGGACTCCCTGTATAAGGATTGGATAATGAGAAAGGCCAAGTGCATCACAGCAGACCCCACACACCCTGGAAATTGACTGTTTGTGTCTCTACCTTCTGGGAAGAGGTATCATTACAAACAAAGACAAGTGGGCTGAGACAGCTTTTTTATAGGTCTATCACTCCTGCTTTGACTAGGCCATAATACATGACTGTCCTGGTGTCTAAACCATTCCCTTGCAGCTCTGGCTGTATTTTGGTTGTTGTCCTGCAGGAAGGTGAACCTCCACCCATTCTCAAGTCTTTTGTCCCTAAAGAAAAAAACATTCCCACAGCCTGATTATACCACTACCATGTGTCAACATTATGATGGTGTTCTCAGGGTAATGGGTAGTTTGTTTTCTTCTATACATAGCATTTCACATGAGGAGCAAAAAGTATAATGTTGGTCTCATCTAATCAGAGCATCTTCTTCAACATGTTTGCTGTGTACCTTACATGACTCTGGGAAAACTGTTAACAGGAAGTATGTTGGCCATATTTTAACAATGGTTTCTTTTTGCCACTCCTCCACAAAGGCAAATTTCTTTGGAGAGTGCAACTAATATTTGTCGTCTAAACAGATTTTTCCACCTAAGGCAGGATCTTTGCATGATATACAGCAGATTAACTGTTTCTGAAAATAATGTCCTTAAAAGTAAAGACCTGACAGAAGATGAGAGATGCTTCTTCCTTCACTTGATCTGTAGGTCACTGTAGCTCTGTGAAAATCCCCTTGTAGGAGTGCTGAATACTACTTTATTTATAGAATCCACTAATTCCACTAAAGAATTGAGAACAAACTGTCTTTTAGTAAGTGGTTTAACAAAGAAGCATTTATCTGAAAATGCTTCTGAGTGAAAATAAGTGATAAAATACTGAAGTGGGCCTTTTTTCAATTCAATTCAAAAATACTTTATTAATTCCAAAGGGAAATTAAATGTTGTTTTATCTCATTATGTAAGTTTCTTCAAAAAGCCATTGTAGATGCTGATTGCTGTGGGCAGGAAGGGTCTCCTGTTGCCCTCTGTCTTACAGCAAGTAAGACTGAAGAAGCCTCTGACTGAAGACACTCTGTTGGTGTAGAACAGTATCATGAAGAGGATGCTCAGGGTAAAAATAAATTACACAGGAACCTTCTTCTGGGCCAGGCTAAGATTAAAGAGGTGCTGCAGAATACCACAGAGCTGCTCTGCAGAGGCCTTCAGGACTCTAGGGCTGACATGATCTGGACCTGCATCCTTATTCCGATTTAGTCTCTCTAGTTGCATCTTCACCTAACTTCTTGAGGCACACGGGTGGAAGGGGGAGGCAAAGGGAGCATGAGCATCTTCTGATTTGGTTGAAGACAAACATGTAGAAGCAGTAGGGTACATGGGTGATGTGGAAGATAAAAAATTTGAAGTGTGACAGGAAAGCTATGGGTCAAAGGACGGTGGGATGTCTGTTTGGCTGTGAGCAGGAGATGAGGATGCTGAGCTTGTTTCTGAACTGAACCTATTGTAGAATGTGTTCAGTTCCTTGGCTCTGTCCAGACCTCCATTGGTCCGCTCATCCTTCTGCTTGAAGCCTGTGATCTTCTTCATCCCTGACCACACATCTCTGAAATTGTTTTACTGTAGCTTGCTATCCAGCTTCTTCTTGTACACCTCTTTGCTATCTCTTATGTTGCTTCCGTATACTCCTCAATAATTGCCTGCCTCCTTCTCAGAAGTGTCTTTTTTTTCTTGTTAAGCAGGTCCTTCAGGTCACTGGTGATCCATGGTTTGTTATTGGGGAAGCATCTCACGGTTCTGGTGGGGATGGTGTTATCCATACAGAATTTTATATAGTCGGTTACACACTCAGTCATGGTATTGATGGTCTTTCCATGTGGCTGGCACAGTGCGTCCCAGTCTTTAGCCTCAATGCAACCTCAGAGCTTCTCCAGCTTCCTGTGACCATTTTCTCACAGTCCTCTTTATTACAGGTTGTCTCTGAACAAGGGGCTTATATTTCAAACAGAGAAAGAAGATTGTGATCTGATTTGCCTAGGGGTCTTGCTGTAGAGATGTATGAGTCCTTGACATTTGCATAAAACAAATCCAAAGTTTTGTTTTCTCTGGTAGAGCAGCTGACAAACTGTTGAAACGTTGGAAGTGTAGCAGAGAGTGAAGCATGGTTAAAATCACCAGAAATTGCCACAAAAGCATTGGGGTTTTGTGTCTGTACCTTAGCAACAACTGAGCTGATGGCATCACATACAGTGTCGGCAACAGCGGAAGGTGGAATGTAAACTGTTGCCAAAATAACACTGGTGAACTCTCTGAGTAAATAATATGGACGAAAACTAACTCCTAACAGTTCAATATCTGGGCTGCAGAGACAACACTTCACAGTAACATGTCCTGGATGACGCCGTCTGTTGTTCACAAGTACTGCCAGTCCACCTCCTTTGCATTTGCCGCTCCTCTTTAAATCTCTTGTCTGCTCGTATGGTTAGAAAACTTGGCAGAGAGACACTGAAGTCGGGGATATGATCCTGCAGCCGTGTCTCAGGAAACACATAATACTACATTTCCGGTACTTTGGCTGGGTCCTTTGTAGGGCTTGGAGTTCATCCAACTTGTTTCCCACGATCTCACATTACCCATCATAATCAACGGAAGAGATGGTTTGAACTTCCTCCTTCTCTCTATTCTCTTTGCTCCTGCTCTGCATCCACGGCGTCTCCTTTTCAACTCATCAGGGATTTGGTGTTGTAGTATTATTTGAGCTTTTGAGATATTAATCAGCTGCTCCCAGTTGTAAGAAACAACCCTGTTGCCATGGCAATGCATCATAACAAATGTCCAAAAGTAGAAAAGTATTAGGAAAAATCTTCCCAGCTGCACAGCATCCTACACCGGAGAAGACAGTCATACAAAAAAAATCAACTGTATCCACCACAAGAGGAATTTGAGTCCCCAAAAAAGAATCAATCAGATTGAAAAGTAAAAGTACTACTCCAACCTGCTGCCACCTTGGGCAGCGCAATTCTAGAATGCTATCTATAATGCTACAGATCTCTGCTACAACTAACTGTTTATGCATTTATGGTATAGGGTGCATCTTAATCTATTTCATTGTTTATCTGTTAATTCACAGAGCATGAAGAAATACATAATAATTATCTCCTAATACTTCTATAAAGCAAATGCTGGTCTGTGCAAGGGGGTGCAATCATAACACTGAAGATGAGGGTTGGGAAAAGCAAAGCACTAAACAACTGTTCTTACATTTTGTGATCAAACAAAATCTTATTTTTAGGGCATGGAATGTTTCGGAAACTAGACAGAGTTGATACAAAGGATTAAATAAGGTTGGAGTTAAATATAGGTGAAACCTGTTAGAGATGAGACTTGACACTGGGGTGGAGGTTCATCTTCTAGTGGAACAATGGCCTTAAGCATACAGCTAGGAGTGGAGCGGTTAATATCAAATAATATCCTTTTTTCTAGAATGGTCTGGTCACAATTCACTGGTAAATCTAATTAAGAATCAGTGGACCTTTTAAATACAGAAAGCAAAGAAGGAATTTGGTAAATCCCTTCAGTCCGTGTATTACTGACCAACCTAAGTCAGTAGAAAAGGTTGGAGATGAAAGCCAGAAACAAGAAACAGTCACCCCAAATTTAATTAGTGGACCTTTGGCATTTTTCCAAAATGAAACAACAGGGAAACAGGAAACCCAATTACACCCTCAGAAATGTGTCAAGCAGGTTGCAAGTTTCCCTGCCACGCAGTCCCAGTCTTCTGTAATGACCAGTTCTGGTTGCCAAAGGCACTGAGGCTGGCGTCTTTCACAAAAGGTGTGAAGTGAAATTTCTGTGCTGTGAGAGTGAGACAGCATTGCTCCTCAGGCTTTACAAGAGCAAAATAAACAGTGAAACACCACGCTATCTGTGACAAACCTCACCATCTGTGCCTGCGGCGTGGAGACTCTGACCATAAATACTCCACATGCTGTGGATCATACTTTCTGTTAATAACGCCTTTAATTAATATAAACATGTAATTAGGCAGGTGATGAGAGATACTTGCAGCCAATCACAAGGGGGGGAGGCAGCTTAGACAAAAATCACTGTCAGGTCATAGAAGGATGCTCAATAACCTGCTGTGTACACAGTATAATAGTCTCTTATCTTTAAATGGCATGTTGCATGCCGGGATAATAAGCAGCTGCCATTCAGGGGAGTTCAAGACAAATGCCACACTGATAAATGAAGAGGGCTGGGAGATGATACTGATGCTAATGGGACCTTTTTGACTACACGTGCTTGTCATTGTTGACTTTTCTGTATAATAGGCATTTAGCATCAACATATAGAAAATGTGCTAAAAATAAAAGAAACGTATTAAAATATATGTTCATCTAAACGTTTCTGGAATATTTTAACACATTAAACAAAATCATTTTAAACAAACAATGTTCTTTCTTTCTTTCTTTCTTTTTATTTTCTTTTAACACATGTCGTCTGAAGGCACTTTACAAAGTCAGTTAATCATACATATTTCAAGTCAGGTACATACATTCCAATTAATCCTAATTATCAAACAGTGCAGTCGGATTCAGTTTGTTATTCAAATTCATAGAGTTTTTCTATCTAAGGGAACCCGGCAGATTGCATTGAATCCGTGACTTGCAGCATTCACTCCTCGTGGATGATCATGTAGAGACAGTGGACAGTCACTTGCATTGACTTTGCAGCAGTCTCTCTTGTTGAGCATGCATGTAGTAACAGTGGAAAGACAGTGGAGAATATAACCATAAAATAAAAAAGCATTTTGCCATGGCCTTCTACTAGCCCTGCTATATTCTCTTGATTTGTATGGCTACATAGGCTCACATTAAAGTGCATTTCAGGTTGGTGACATCACATTGTAAGGCCAAATACAAAACTAATAATGCTAATGTTCTATAATGTACAAAAAGCATTAATCTCTTTGAGAGATGGATATAAAACCTGCTTTTCCTACCCTGACTCGTATGTTCTCAAATTGCAAGTCATCGCAACTGTTCACAAGCTACACACTCAGCCTGGCAAGTTAACAGATCAAACTTTATAGGGGATTTTTTGACACCCAAATGTTACAATTTACATCATATTTTGCCCAAAATATTGAAGTAGCAGAAAAACCTTCTGCAGAGTCAAGTTAAGATCTGAGTATTGACTGGGCCATTATAAAACGTTGACTCTCTCTTCAGCCATTCTGCTGTAGATCAACTGTTGTTTGGGATCACTCTCCTGTTGATGACTCAGTTTGTACCAACTTTTACTTTTTTGATGGATGAACTCACTTTTCAATTTTGTTATTTATTTATTTTTGTTATAAATGTGTTCTACAGAGGAGTTCATTGTTACCTAAATGACTGCAATGTGCCCAGGCCCTGCGACTGCAAGTCAAGCTCAGATCATCACCCGTCCTCTGTGTTTGTGTAGATATACTGTTTGGTTTTCTACAAACACCTAATTTATCAGAAACATACACTCACCGGCCACTTTATTAGGTACACCTTGCTAGTTCTGGGTTGGACCCCCTTTTGCCTTCAGAACTGCCTCAATCCTTCCTGTCATAAATTCAACAAGGTACTGGAAACATTCCTTAGAGAGTTTGGTCCATATTGACATGATAGCATCACAGATGCTGCAGATTTGTCGGCTGCACATCCATAATGCAAATCTCGTGCTTTATGACATGGTGTGTTATCCTGCTGGAAGTAACCATCAGAAGATGGGTACACTGTGGTCACAAAGGGATGGACATGGTCAGCAACAATACTCAGGCAGGCTGTGGCATTGACACGATGCTCAATTGATACTAAGGGGCCCAAAGTGTGTTAAGAAAATATCCCCCACACCATTACAACACAACCACCAGCCTGAACCGTTAAAAAAAGGAAGGATGGATCCATGTTTTTATGTCGTTGACGTCAAATTCTGACCCTACCATCCGAATGTCGCAGCAGAAATCGAGACTCATCAGACCAGGTAATGTTTTTCCAATCTTCCTTTGTCCATTGTTGGTGAGCCGGAGCGAATTGTAGCCTCAGTTTCCTGTTCTTAGCTGACAGGAGTGGCACCCGGTGTGGTCTTCTGCTGTTGTAGCCCATCCGCCTCAAGGTTTGACGTGTTGTGCGTTCAGAGATGATCTTCTGCATGCCTTGTTTGTAAGAAGTGGTTATTTGAGTTACTGTTGCCTTTCTATCAGCTGGAACCAGTCTGGGCATTCTCCTCTGACCTCTGGCAGCAACAAGGCATTTGCGGCCACAGAACTGCAACACATTGGATATTTTCTCTTTTTTGGACCATTCTCTGTAAACCCTAGAGATTGTAGTGCATGAAAATCTCAGTAGATCAGCAGTTTCTGAAATAATCAGACCAGCCCATCCGGCACCAACAACCATGCCACGTTCAAAGTCACTTAAATCATCTTTGTTCCCCATTCTGATGCTCGGTTTGAACTGCAGCAGATCATCTTGACCATGTCTACATGCCTAAATGCATTGAGTTGCTGCCATGTGATTGGATGATTAGACATTTTTGTTAATGAGCAGTTGGACAGCTGTACCTAATAAAATGGACGGTGAGTGTATAAGGATATAAATCCTGAATACTTTCTTTTGTTTTTTTTAAAAAAAGTTTAAATGGTTGTGCAGTCACAATATTAAGTGTAACTTCTTGGGTTTCTGTCATTTCTTTTAGCATTTCACGGTCTGACCCTGCAGTATACTTACATATGAATCCTATTGTGAGAAGACTGACAGCTGCCTTGTTTTCTATATGTGGATAGTTTCTAAATGGCTTATAACCCTTCCCAGATTGGCAGGCAGCAATTATTGCATGAAGAAGATAATTGCTGATGTCGTTCCTACTTGTCAACACAATGAGACCACATACCTGTGCTCTCTAGACCAGTGAAATGACCCAGCTTGCTGCTTTTATAGAGGTCACACTTACTGACAACAAGAGTGTACTTGATTTTCTGTGACTTTAATACAATTGTGGAAACTGTGAGTCCTGCTGTATTTGTTCCCGGGACTTGGCTCAGTCAAATTAGTTAGCTAAATAGCAAGTATTTATAAAAGACTATCCTCTCCTGCTCTCGGTGGAGGTGGACGCTTTTTCTCTGTCTCCCGCACCCCTCCCATATCTGCCCTGCTTCAGTTCAGTATCTTGTCTTTTTTTTGGAGCCTCTTTTTGCACATCTTCCAAATTCTTCCAAATTATGGATTTGGTCAGCTGGTCTCTCAATGCAATTGATCAAATTTTCTCGACGAGAAGACAGGGGTCGGGAGAGCCCACTTGCCCGGACGGGACATTTTTCTCCGGATACACGATGGACTCCTGGCAGAAGTGGAGGATTGTGTGTCTGTCGATAATGTCAGTCGAGGATGTGGAAGATGTGTATATAATATGATGTTTGATATCAGGATTTCTGCTTTTTGGAGTCAGCGGTTACCTGGCATATCGGGAAATTCGGAGAATGTCAGCAGCTGTTCTGGCCATTGTAAGGCTGCCTGGCATGTGTGATGGGATCTTCAGAGCGATCAACACTCAGACTGAGATGTTACGTGAGCTGAATCGCAGACTGGATGTGATCCTTATACAGGATCGCAAGTGGGTTGCGGTTCCTGGACTCAGGGGTGAAATGGTATAAATCTTGGAGAAAGTTGTTCGCTTGGATCTGGCAGAAAGACCAGGAATTTGTCTATTTGGATTCGCCTTTGAGAAGCACCAGTGAGACTCTCAAGGCTGACGGAAAATTAAGAGTCAGCCTAACCCAAATAATTATTGTTTTTCTGAATCTGGCTCCCCTGCATGGCCTTGATGGCTGGCTATCTTCAACTTCTTCTGGAAGTTATATAAACATGACGCTCTGTTCCCTCTGCCCCCTCCCTTCCCTGAGGACACCTGTGGACCTGCTCAGAACTTTGTGGCCGGTTGATGAACATTCCAACGAACCATCAAGGACAATGGCCTCTGTGACAGTGCTTCATGGACTTACTTGCACACACTCACTTGCACACACACACATGCTCAAGATAAACATATGCACCCCTCACACCACCTTCACCGTTCCCAGCATGATGTTGTTTTGTAAATTTTTTGCTTCTTTGTGCTGAGGTTTTTTGCAATCTCAAACTGTATCCTGCTAAGGATAAAGTGTGAAATATGATTTTTGTTCCCCTCTACTTACCTAATGTGGCCTCTTTTCTTATCTAGCGAGGGCAGCGCCTGTGAGCGGGCAGCAAAGCCTTGGTGACCCGTCCCCCCATTGTCTTGTCTTGTGTATGTTTGGATGGGTTGTACTGGAATTCTAATTTCCCCTCGGGGATCAATAAAGTATCTTTGAATTTGAATTGAATTGAATTTGAATAAACTTCTATTACTCCATTTTTCCTCCAATTCTTCATCCAAGCTGTATTCAAAATTTGACAACCCTACTGAATCTTTGAACAACATGCTACATGTTTATTAGCATTAATGCTACATAACAGAGCTCAAACACAAAATCAAGATGACTGAAGCATGTAACCAACTACTATTCTATAGTGTACTACCATTTCTCCTCCTACAAGGTGAATCTAAATACTTTTGCAACAATATTAATTCCAGAGGTGGGTAAAGTAGCCAAAACCTGTACTCAAGTAAGAGTAGTAATACTTCAAGTACAATTTTCCCCCAAAATGTCACCCAAGTAAATGTAGCTGGGTAAATAAAACTACTACCCACCACTGGAACAAAATGGTAATGGTTATTTTTAACTGGAGGAGATGCTTACCTAAAACAACACTAAATGTTCCTCAGAGAGAATAGTTATTTCAAAAGATGGTAAATCACAGCTGTAACATCTAACCTTGTTAGGATGCATGAATTCATCTTAAAATGTCACCTTGCAGACATCAGTCAGATGATGTTCAAGATGGTTTGAGGCCAGTTTCTTTATTAGTCACTCACATTGAACACATGACTCTGCAACCGAGCAGCAGAAAAGCAATGAGTGTTTAGTATTTATATTTCATTTTTAGAGTGTGGGGTATTATTTAGTTCATTTTGAGGTTAAGACCAAAATATTGAAACAAACTATCTTTTTGGATTATATTTAATTATTGAATTAGAGGGTGTTTTCAATAGCTTTTTAGGCACTTGGTTATTGTAATATGCATGTAAATTTTGTAGTTTTTAGTGTTAAATTGTGCTATGAATCAGAAAAAGGCGGACCCAAGATTCATCCAGACACAATACTGAAAGTTTAAAAGGTTTATTCAGCCAAAGGAAAACGTCACATAGGTAACACTCCTTACAGCTTCCAGGAATCACTGAGGCAGAAAGATGGATTAGTGACTTGTAGTCTCTCCAGATTTTGCAGGGATCAGAAAAGTCACTAGCCTGCTTTTGTCTTGAGTGGAACTTGAAACCCAGAGGGGAAACCTCAGTGGGCGGCAGGCGGTGATCTCCACAGCACAGGTAAGAAGTGACTCCAGGCTGAATAATCCAAGGGCTAGGCTGGCTCAATAATCCAAGGACAGAAACAGGGTCAACGATCGGAACAATCGTTCCAGGCAAAGGGCAAGCAGAGGCATAAACCAGATGCAGGAAACAAGGTCGACAACCAAAATCTAAATAGTCCGACAGGGAGCAGGCAGAGGCATAAATCCAAAAAGCAAGGCAAGGTCAAGAACAATGATCAGACAGGAAGGAACGCTGGATATCTACTCACACAAATGGCTTTCAAAAATCTGGCACCATCTGCTTGTCAGAGTCAGTATATATCAAGGAAGACACAGGTGCTTGGCATTCCACAGATTGCACTGCACTGCAGAGGCCGCCAGGTGCATCTAATCTGCTGATTGCAGCCAGGGAGACAGGGTAGAGCAGACGTGCCAGAATCATAACAAAATTGTGCTTAGTGGTTATTTCATCCCATTTCACAATTTATCAGTTATGGCTGTTTTGTACTTTAATTTTTCAGGAACAGAAAAGAACCATCTTTCGAATGTTTCCAATACTGATACAATTTGTGTGATAGCCTTACGTTCTATGCCTGTTTTGACAACCATCATTTTCTGTAATTTGCTCAGAGTGTACAGGAAGGAATTGTGCTTCTGTGACCCCAATAATATCTACTCGCAGGATGATACTCATAGTTATGGTTCAGTTCATAGTCAAAATCTCTCATATTTCATTTTATTTTGAGGGTGTCAAGTGACCCAAATCAGAATATTTTACTTGTACCATACCAATATCAAACTCTGACCACAAACCCAAACACACTGACCTTGACTCTGAAACCAGGGTACAGTGCATCAAAAATACTACTTGCTGCCTTACAGATTTAGTTAGTTGTAGCTTTTATCCACACTTGTGTTTTAAGATCAGCAAACAAAAATCAGTTTTCAAATGTTTATTTCAGTTATTGAGTAAAAGCTATTCAAACAACCTGGCTCAGTGTATAAATATTATCACCCCTAAACCTGAAAGTCACCTTTGTTGGCCACAGCTGCCATCAAGTGTTTTTGATAACTTGCAGTGAGTCTTTAAAATCGCTGTAAAGGAGAAAATGTTTATTTCAGCTATACAATGCCTGTTTAAGATGATGCCACATCATCTCAATCAGATTTAGTTAGTGCAGACTTTGACTAGGTCACTGAAGACCTTCACTTTATTTTTAGCAAATAAGAGGAGGACCTGTAGTTCTGCTTCTGATTATTATCCTGCTGCATAACCTGAGTGTGCTGGAGCTTAAGGCCATGAACTGATGGCCAGACATTCTCATTCAGGATATTTGGCTAAAGAGCAGTTTGTTTATTTGTTTATTTATTTATTTATTCATTTGTTTGTTTGTTTGTGGCTATTAATGGGTGGACAAACAATGAAGGCAATTTTTGGATTATTCTGGTTGTGTTTATCCATTTGTGCATAATGGCTCTTATTTGTGTTGCAAAGCCTTAAAAATGACTTTGTAAGTCTTTCCAGACTGATTGATATTAATTCAATTCAATTCAATTCAGTTTTATTTATATAGCGCCAATTAACAACACATGTTGTGTCAAGGCACTTCACAGTGTGGCAGGTATATTTTAACATAGGGCCAGGTTGGTTTTGGTAGCCTTTAATCTTAATAAATTAAACTGATCATTTGAAATCTTTAGTATTTAGTTATGTTATTTTTCTTATATCAAAATGTAGTTTGATCTGAAACATTCAAGTGTGACAAAGAACAAAATATTTGCTGCTCACAGAAGAAACCTGAAAAGGGTTCATACAGTTTTTTACAGCATTTGTGTTACCCTTAGGACTAAGATTAAGAAATGGTTTTGTAATGTTGCCAAGCTATTCAGATTTTCAGTCCAGATCTAGTTACAAATCACCCAGATGCAAGATGCTCAAGGAAGCCAAAATGTCCATTTGAATTGATGCATCTCCAGCGACTGGAGAACCTTGAGTTATTTCCAGAGTCGAAGTGAACCAGGAGCCCTCCATACTGGTTTCAATGTGGAGCCATATTCTAGCTGGACAAGCCAGAAATACTTCAAAGAGAATAAGGCATCCTCCTACGAATTGGCTGTTCATAATGTTGCAGGATGGGTTGCTCTGTTTTAAGAAAATTTTTCAATTCAGAGTATCAATATTCTTAAACTTTATGGCCTCAAAAATCTCAACCATCAAAGAAGGTTGGAGAGACCTGGGAGCCCTGGAGCTTCAGGCTAAACTGTAACTTCACTGCAACAGTTTGTTACAATGTCTTGCATCAACTATCTTGTGATATTTCCCATCATGCATTCACTCACAAAGGAACACCCCTCAGATACTTCCGAGTGGCTTCTGACTCGCCCCCAAAAGAGATGGTGAGATATTGTTGTCACAAATTTAATTTTGGTTCAAAACCTTGGTTCAATATGTTTCACTTTTTACCCTTTTGTCGCCATATTTCTCTCTTTCTTGCTTAAAAAGATGTGGAAATACTATAGCTGTTCACACTGGCATTGAAAACGGTCCGGTCAGTTTATACAGATGTGATAAAGTGATCTTTCCGCATGATAAAGTGTTGCAATCACTCATGACGTGCTACAACTCCACAATCTAGTGCTAGAGCCAGAGGAAAGACCTGTTTTAATATTTTCCAAATGAGTGGAACTTTGTGTCAGGAGGGCAGCAGCTCACAAGGTTGATTCACAGCCTGTGATAAATGCAATTAGAGTATGGATGGATTTACAGGTTACCCCAAGGTCACAGTGCCTGACTCGCTCTGTTTGACACCAAAAAAACATCTGGAACAGCCATCAGTGAATCGCTGGTTTCAAACAAGGAACCGTAGGTCATTAAATAAGTCTATGAGGCTTTTGAAGGAGTTTGATCAAAGGCCTGTGCGGTCGACTGTCTGGTTTCTTCCCCTGTAGGCTTTTCATCACATCACAAGGACAAGGAGAAGCCTTGGATGGGGAAGGACCAAATTCAGGTTCATTAAAGCAGCAACGCTAAGCCACAAAGATAACCCCAAATGCTGCTTTAGCACAACAAAGTGCATAGTTGTGGAGAGGAAAGTAAATACACATTTTTAACTAATACAAATAGGAAAAGCATGGCCTACATTAGTATTCAGCAAGCTTTTGCTGCAACTACAGCTGAAAGTCTTTTGGGGAACGTCTCTACCAGTTTTGCTTATCTAAATATTTGCCCTAAACCTCTGTCAAATATGGTCAGTGAAAATCAGTTTTCAAGTTTTTAGGTCTAGACTTTGACTAGGCCGTCCAAATCCATGAAAATGCAGTGATATAGACCATTCCATTGTAGCTCTGGCTGTATATTTAAGGTAGTAGTCCTCAGGGTAGGTGATCCTCCTCCCCAGATGCTCGTCGTTTGAGCCTCTGGCAAGGTTTTCTTCCAGAACTGCTGCATATTTAGCTCCATCCATCATCTAGTCAACTGTTTCCTTGTCTCTTTTGAAGAAAAACCTCTCCACTGCATGATACTACCACCACCATGTTTCACCATGGGGCATATGTGTTCGGGGTGATGTGCAGTGTTAGTTTTATGTCACACACATCCTTTTGTAACTGCAAATAGGACAGTGACTCTGGCTTTCTTTTTGCCACTTTCATAAAGGTCAGATTTGTGTAGTGCATTACTGGGTGTCCTAACAGACTATACCACCTGAGTTGTGCATCTCTGCAGCTCCTCCACGTGACTGCTTCTCTGGTTAATGCTCTTTTTGTCCTGAACTGTCAGTTTAGCTGGACGTCTACAGCTTGTTAGTTCTGCAGTTGTGCCATCCTCTTTCCATTTCCGGATAAGAGCTTGAACAGAGGTCTGTCAGATGTTCCAAGCTTGGGATTCTGTTTTTTACCTAACCCTGCTTAAACCTTTTCCACAACTTATTTTCTGATCTCTCTGATGTGTTCTTTGGTCTTCATGGTGCTGTTTCTTCACTGATGTTCTCTAAGAAACCTCCAAAGCTTTCACATAACAGCCACATTTATACTTAGATCAACTTGCACACAAATTGACATTATTTACTAATTAGGTGATCTCTGTAAGCAGCTGATAACACTGGATTTTATTTAGGGGCATCAGAGTAAAGTGGGCTAAAGTGGGCTAAATACAAATCACATTGCAATTTTCAATATTTATTTGGAAGAAACCTGAGAACCATGTGTCATTTTCCACATTTTGTAGTTTGTGGTGGCACAGTGAGAAATTGTGGAAACGTTCAAAGGAAAGGAATACTCCTCTTTTTGTAATTCCATCTGGTTGTGTTGTTACCACTGTTTTCTTCTGTAGAAATCTGAAGCTCAGTCCAGCGGTGATCCTTCAAAGCAACCTTGAACTGCAAAGCTGCTTTGTGACAGAGACAAATGTGATTGCATGAATACTGTCACTGGAAACCTGTTAAATATAAATGAATTTAAAATAAGGAACTTGACCTCTGCAGCATTTCTAATGTACTGCATGTAGAAAGAGGTTTTTTTTTTCTTTAACAGTAAGTGTTACATTTACATGGCTCCGTATCTAAAGGTTACCTGCCACTCGAGTTATAGCAAGCAGCTTCTGCAGCTCCTGAAAGCAAAAACACTGATTACTTCCTGTGCAACACAGTGTACCTGGACCCACATGTATTAATTATGTGGTGACACTTTACCTTATATTATTAAAGAA
Source organism: Girardinichthys multiradiatus (assembly GCF_021462225.1). Classification (NCBI taxonomy): domain Eukaryota; kingdom Metazoa; phylum Chordata; class Actinopteri; order Cyprinodontiformes; family Goodeidae; genus Girardinichthys; species Girardinichthys multiradiatus. Next base: position 44,458,180 of record NC_061815.1, on the reverse strand, counting down.
ATGCTTTGCACTAATAAGTGCAAATTCATATATTTAATGTTTGCAAATAAGCCCAAGCTGGTAATACCGAATATCAGACAAAGTGTAGTTTCATAAATGAGGAAGAAGAAAGTAGTTTTTTTTATATTTGCATTTGTAATTTTCAAAGAGTTTTTAAAGATTTTATTAAAATCTTGTATTTTTGACCATTGCTACACATTCTTGGACGGATTTTGCCAATGGCAGTAGAGTAAACCTGTAGTCTACACTTTATACTTGCTCTGACCTTTTTGAAGTTTACAGCTATGAGATTTCGAAATAAACATATATTATTATTCACTTTTTGCCACTTTATTTATTGGATGCATATTTAATTTAATTTGCTTATGCTATATCTCTTTTGCCATTTCAACAACCCTGTTATGTAAACCAGTTTTTATGTACATATAACAAATTGAAGAAATTAATTCCAATTTCAATCCAATGATTAAAGCTAGAGTGCAAACATACCTTTGGGAAAGAACAAAAATTTCATTTGGATGAAGAAAAACCACACAAATTTATGAATTTGACTAAAAAACACATATATGCTCACTTGCCACTTTGTAGAATTCACTAGTTAAATTGCTTTGAACCAAAATTTGCAAATCAGTCAGTCACTTGGTAGCAGCTCAATGCATTTAGGCATCTAGTGTGGTGAAGACAACTTGCCAAAGTTCAAATAGAACGTCAACAAGGTTGGAAGGTTCTAGACTGGAACTTTAAGGTGGTGGTTCAGAAGAACATTTATCTTGCCTTCAGCTGCTCAATAACTAACAGAAGACAAACTTAAGGAACTGCAAAAGTATGACAATATATATATAACACCTTTTAGTGTTGCTGCTCAGAAGAAGGTCTTTACAATGAAAAATATTATATACAGGTCCTTCTCAAAATATGAGCATATTGTGATAAAGTTCATTATTTTCCATAATGTCATGATGAAAATTTAACATTCATATATTTTAGATTCATTGCACACTAACTGAAATATTTCAGGTATTTTATTGTCTTAATACGGATGATTTTGGCATACAGCTCATGAAAACCCAAAATTCCTATCTCACAAAATTAGCATATCATTAAAAGGGTCTCTAAACGAGCTATGAACCTAATCATCTGAATCAACGAGTTAACTCTAAACACCTGCAAAAGATTCCTGAGGCCTTTAAAACTCCCAGCCTGGTTCATCACTCAAAAACCCCAATCATGGGTAAGACTGCCGACCTGACTGCTGTCCAGAAGGCCACTATTGACACCCTCAAGCAAGAGGGTAAGACACAGAAAGAAATTTCTGAACCAATAGGCTGTTCCCAGAGTGCTGTATCAAGGCACCTCAGTGGGAAGTCTGTGGGAAGGAAAAAGTGTGGCAGAAAACGCTGCACAACGAGAAGAGGTGACCGGACCCTGAGGAAGATTGTGGAGAAGGGCCGATTCCAGACCTTGGGGGACCTGCGGAAGCAGTGGACTGAGTCTGGAGTAGAAACATCCAGAGCCACCGTGCACAGGCGTGTGCAGGAAATGGGCTACAGGTGCTGCATTCCCCAGACCTGGGCTACAGAGAAGCAGCACTGGACTGTTGCTCAGTGGTCCAAAGTACTTTTTTCAGATGAAAGCAAATTCTGCATGTCATTCAGAAATCAAGGTGCCAGAGTCTGGAGGAAGACTGGGGAGAAGGAAATGCCAAAATGCCAGAAGTCCAGTGTCAAGTACCCACAGTCAGTGATGGTCTGGGGTGCCTTGTCAGCTGCTGGTGTTGGTCCACTGTGTTTTATCAAGGGCAGGGTCAATGCAGCTAGCTATCAGGAGATTTTGGAGCACTTCATGCTTCCATCTGCTGAAAAGCTTTATGGAGATGAAGATTTCATTTTTCAGCACGACCTGGCACCTGCTCACAGTGTCAAAACCACTGGTAAATGGTTTACTGACCATGGTATCACTGTGCTCAATTGGCCTGCCAACTCTCCTGACCTGAACCCCATAGAGAATCTGTGGGATATTGTGAAGAGAACGTTGAGAGACTCAAGACCCAACACTCTGGATGAGCTAAAGGCCGCTATCGAAGCATCCTGGGCCTCCATAAGACCTCAGCAGTGCCACAGGCTGATTTCCTCCATGCCACGCCGCATTGAAGAAGTCATTTCTGCAAAAGGATTCCCGACCAAGTATTGAGTGCATAACTGTACATGATTATTTGAAGGTTGACGTTTTTGTATTAAAAACACTTTTCTTTTATTGGTTGGATGAAATATGCTAATTTTGTGAGATAGGAATTTTGGGTTTTCATGAGCTGTATGCCAAAATCATCCGTATTAAGACAATAAAAGACCTGAAATATTTCATTTAGTGTGCAATGAATCTAAAATATATGAATGTTAAATTTTCATCATGACATTATGGAAAATAATGAACTTTATCACAATATGCTAATATTTTGAGAAGGACCTGTAGATGAAAAGATACAGCTTTTACATCTTTTATATCTAAATGCTGTAAAAAAATTTAAAATGTCCCGCTAACCATCAAACCGACCTGAGAGAGACAGAGAGATGATGATAGATGCTCCAGACATTCCTGACTGCATGTAGCTTAATGTGCACGGGCCCTAAGACACACTTACATTCTGCTCCTCCACCGTCTGTTCAGCTTTCTGACAAATGTGGTATTTTGGTAATTAATTCTAGGCCTGTCTCCCTGTTTATCTGCAGCCAGAGCCCTTCACAGCATTGCTCATAAGAATACAGAGAACACTAATCGGCTACTTTGACTTGATTGTTCTTAATCATCTTCTGTTTTGAATCTTTTCAATCACAAAAACAATCAGTGTGTAAGGCTTATTGTTTTGGGACTTGTACATTAACATAACCATAGATATAAAATGAAGACTTCTACTGGTTTGATGAATTTTTTTCTTGAATTCTGTTTTTAACTCCACTGCTGCATTGTCTTTTGAGATAAACTGTGCTTGAAGAAAAGATAATGCCATTTAATAACACGTTTGTGCATAAAAATAAATCTCTCTATTCCACATTTTAAATGGCCTTTGTACATCTGCCTCGATCTTCAGATAACTTAATTTCAATGTTTTGAACGCTCTTTACAAGCCTGTTTGAGGTCTTTCATAGCAGCTGCACTTATGTGTGATAAGAGGGCTTGAACGCATCACCTCAGCTCCAGCTGAAGGGCTGCCCAAGGGGAAATGCACTGCTTGAACAGGAAGAAAATGCTCTTGGGAACCTCTGGAGTATGCACTGAAGAGGTAAAGGACTATTTCTGAACACAGCGTATGTTTGTCAGCATCTAAACATGACACAAATTCTTAGATCAATTAAATAATTTTCAGTTTGGGTTGTGCGATCATAAACATAGACCCTTAAAGTAAGACACACTTATCCCCCTAACTAACACCATTTACCATCTGGCGAGGTGTACACCACCAATTATATTTTGGTAAATGTCCCTTTGCAAGTTGCATCTTTACCTCATGCATTTTGAAACCATCAAGAAACTGCTGCTTTAATTCTGGTCGGAAACTAGACCACTCTTCTTGGCAGATTTAATCTAAACTGTTTGGTTTCCTGGTCTCCTCCTGGCTTTTAAACATAGTCTATAAATTAGGGGTATGGTTGGGGCATTACCAGAACCTTAACGTTGGCCTACCCAGTCCAGAACCAGTTTAGATTAGTTTTTTGGGATCATTTTCCTGATGCAACACATCCTTGGTGTTGATTTAAGGCAAAGTAGAATAGGTGGTAGGTCTTATTTATTATTTAATTCACTTTGTGTACTGCACCTGTACCACCATCATGCTTGAAACTTTGTATAGTATCTTCAAGGGTTTTGAAAGCTTCATTTTAACTTCTCTAGATATACTTATTATCAATGTTTTCAAACAGATTAATCTTCGTGTTTTCAGACAGTAAAACATTTCTCCAGAAGACATTAAACCTGTCCATGTTGGCTGCTTGGGCTGCACAGCGGCGCAGTTATTAGCACTGTTTCCTTGCAACAAGAGGTTCCTAAGTTTGACTCCCAACCTAAGGTCTTTTTGCAGGGAGTTTGTATGTTCTCCTCGTGCATGCAGGGGTTGTCTTCTTGTAGTCTGGCTTCCTCCCGCAGTCCAGAAATTTGCATTTCAATTGCCGACTCTAGATTGCGCTTGGGAGTGAGTGTGTATCAATTTATTTTCTATCCCCCCCTACTAGCAGGGATAGACAATAATAGGATGGATGTTGGGGGCTGCAAATAACAGTTGTGCTTGTGATCATTTAAACCAACCAGTTAAGGTTAACTTTACCAATTAGAGTTACCAATTAGAGTTACCAAAAGAGTGGTCAAATATCTAATAAGAATTAGGACAAACTTATTAATGGCTACAGCCACAGCATTTTGTATTTACTTGGATTATCTTTGTCATATATTCAAATTCAGTAATCTGAAACATTCAAATGTAACACAAAAAAGGAAATACCAAGGAAATCTGTAAGTGAAAGTAACATGTTCACAGCACTGTAAATGTGAGGACAAGCTAAAGCTATCATGGTGATCTCTGGATGTTCTTAGATGATTTACTGCATGAATCCATGAGTGTGGATATCGACAGGGTTGCAGTGGTTTTGCTGACATGGAAATTAAAAATATACTGGCGCCTTCTAACACATGAGAACTCAAGACCTGAGTACAGCTGTATTTGCATGAATAATGCTTGAATTTATATTATTTTCTGCCATCTGAGAGAACTGTGTGTAATTTTTCCTCAGGCACATGCTCCAGATATGTCTGCAGAGTTAGACTCTGAAAGATGTCTCTAATGTTAATGATAGACAATCATTTCATAGTTTCCCCCTCCATTAGTCAATGCTGCAAAAGTCTTCCCTGCAACAGACGTACATTGTCTTGCTCTGCCTACGAGTTTCCAGTGAATGCCTCATTGTTTGGCCTCTCAATACGTTGATTAGACCAATTTAATTTGGTGGATTTATTGGTGGGCACTGCTGAATCCCAACAAATGGTGATGACAGGAGCTGGTTCAGAGACATATGCATCCACAAAGCATACACACATGCAGATATACACTACATTTATGTTCGTCAGTCCATGCAGAATGCTCTAACAGCTGCTAGTGTGTTTATTTTTGTCTGTCAGGATAAACACGGTCTTTTCCCATGAATCTTTCTTTCTTAGCCTTGGCAGCATTCAGTCATGCTCCCTCATTATCTTTATCATTAAATCTCACATACATTTGTAAACAGTAGCAGCTAAATTCATTCAGTATTTGATTTGAGATAGATACAAAGCTGCACAATTAGACCAAACCTCACACTTTGTAAAATGAGAAAACAACCAACCTTTGACCTCTGGAAGCCCTGGCATCTTACTGTTCCTTGCATGAGTATTTAGACTCTTTGAACCTTTACACATTTTGTGACATTACATTACAACCAAAAGCTTCAATGTAGTTTATGTGATAAAACAAAGTAATGCATTATTGTGAAAGGTGAAATTAAATGACATGTTTTTCCAAATGTTGTTGAAAATTTTGACATGCATTTGTATTGTCCCCACTGAGTCAATTTTTGCAGAATCATGTTTCCCTCTAATTACAGCTGCAAGTCTTTCGGGGTGCATCTCTAGCAGCTTTGCACATTTTGAGAAGTTAATTTTTGCACATTCGTCTTAGCAAAATAGCTCAAGCTGTGTCAGATTGGATGAAGAGATGAAAACAGATTTAAATGACTAAATTTAACTGAGGTCTGGACTTTGACTAGGCTGGTTTAACATATCTAAATCATTTCACTGTTGCTCTGTTGTCTTCCAGATTTTTCCTGTATTTAGCTCTATGCATCGTCCAATTTACACTTACCTAATTTCCTGCTGGAGAAAGCATCCTCCCATCATGATTTTGCCACCACCCTGCTATAGCATAGGGATGTTGCTTTTGGATTATGTACAGTCTTTTTTCCTAACTCATATTATACTTTGCATTTAGGCCAAAAACTTCAATTTTATCTGTCCAGAGCATCTTAGTAAACATATTTGTGGTGTTCCTTACATGCCTTGTGGTAAATTTTAAATATGACTTTCTTTCAAAATTAGTTTCTTCTGTCACCTTTCCACAAAGGCCAGGTGTGTGGAGTGCGCAACTAATAATTGTCCTGTCAATAGATTGTCCTACCTGAACTGTGGATCTTTGCTCCTCCAGATTCACCATGGGCCTCTTTGCGGATTCCTTGATCAATGCTTCCCTTGCCCAGCACATTAGTTTAAGTGTTTAGCCATGTGTTGGCAGGCTTGACTGGGCTATTCTAACACATAAATACAATTACATCTGGAATTGTATAGTACAATACTAGCCTCTAACAAACCTCTGAGGCCTTCCCAGAACAGCTAGATTTATGCTGAGGTTAAATCACACACGGGTGAACCTAATTTACTACTTAGGTGATCTCTAAAGCCAGTTGGTTGCACTGGGTTTTATTTAGAGGTATCAAATTAAAAGGGATCCAAAAACTAATGCATGCCACACAACGTTTAATTTCTAGGCACAGCCAAGGGCTGGAGGGGGTTTGGTTTGGGACCAGTGAATTTCATTTCTTCTTTTTGAAGATGTGGTCCTGCTGGCCCCCTCTAACCAAGACCTACAGTATGTACGGGGGCGGTTCGCAGCCGAGTGTTAACCGGCTCGGATGAGGATCAGCACCTCCAAGTCTGAGGCCATGGTTCTTGACCAGAAAAGGGTGGCTTGCCCTCTTCAGGTTGGAGGGGAGTTCCTGCCTTAAGTGGAGGAGTTTAAGGGTGTATTCACACTTGCCACTTTTGGTCCGCTTTAAACTGACCAGAGTTCGTTTCCCCCCTTGGTCCGGACCTTTTGTGCAGGTGTGAATACACTCAAGCGAACCCTGGTCTGGACCAAACAACCAGACCGAGACCCACTTATGAGGTGGTCTCGGTCCGGTTCCAAACGGACTCTGGTGTGGTTCGCTTATGGTCTGAATACGAACCGCCCCCGATCCAAACCAACTGCAGAAAACGTACGTCTCTTTGGACTTAACAAGCCACCGTAGCCGATGGCAAAGGTGTACGTTATACTCAAATCATACCTGGCCAGCTGATTGTTGCAACACCGGGCACGTGGGACTGGGCACGCAGAGCACACTGTCGTCTTTGGCGTTCAGCACGCATTCTCCAACGCTGTTCCAAACTTATAAATAGAACGTTGCAAAATCTGTGTTGAATGAACTGCTCTTCAATCTCACAATAATATTGCAGCTGTAATAACGGCAGAGCAGAGGTGCAACACGCAACACGTCTACAGTTGTTTTCCTAAATTTCAGGGTCTGTGCTCTGTCCCGCCCCCGTCATTTCTGTCCAATGGGAGCAATGATCGTCACCCGCGTGGCTTTGTTTACAAGTAATAGTTCACTTGCAAAAAGTACAATGTGAAGATCGATAGACGGATCGGTGCGGCTGCCGCAGGAATGGGTACACTGTGCCAGTCCGTTGTGGTGAAGAGAGAGCTGAACCGAAAAGCGAAGCTCTCGATTTATCTGTCGGTCTACGTTCCTTCCCTCACCTATGGCCATGAACTTTAAGTCATGACTGAAAGAACGAGATCCCGGATACAGGCGGCTAAAATGAGTTCCCTCCATAGGGTGGCCGGGCACTCGCTTAGAGATAGAGTGAGGAGCTTGGCCAACCGGGAGGGGCTCGGAGTAGAGCCGCTGCGACTCCACATCGAGAGGAGCCAGTTGAGGTGGCTCGGGCATCTATACCGCATGCCTCCTGGACGCCTTCCTCGGGAGGTGTTCCAGGTGCCTGGGGAGAGGGTGTTTCTACTGAATCTGCTGCCCCTGCGACCCAGTCCTGGATGAAAGGGAAAACGATGAGTATGTGTTTTTCATTCACATTTAACTGGCATTTCTGCTTAGAAAAGCTGAAATTTCTACCACTGCAAACTTGGCAACACTGGCTTGATGCAACATCTTATTAAAGTGACATGCTAATCAATTAATTAAATGTGAAAACAAACAAATTTGCTCAGTTGGCAACAATCAAAATGATTCCTTCCGATTCTACCTTTTATCCATATGTAAAAACAAAAACAAAAAAACCATGTTTGCAAACGTGTTAATTTTTAAAAGACTCTGTTGCTCAGAATTAACAAATGGAGATTCTGACCGATTATAATGTAGCAGATAGTTTGCTGTTGCATGTAATACTTTTTTGCGTTTAAAATAAAACAGTGGAGGCATTTTTACACTTTTGTCAGTGTTGAGGTTAGCACTGGCCTTGTTGACGTTCACAGAAAATAATAAATGATGAGGGGAAAAATTTTGTTGCAGTTGTTTTTCCAAGAATGTTTGTTCTGATCCAAAATGTCAACTTTATTGCTGCCTACTGGCATAGCATGTATAACCCATTTCCAATTCCCTCTGCTGGACAGGCATGGTAAGGCGTATTCGTCACTTCCTGTTTTCGCTGTTGCACTCGGTGGATTGTTTGGTGTGTGAAGGCTCTCTCGTGTGATCTGATTTCTCTCTACTGTGATACCTCTTACTTGTTCTAACAAATAAGCACGTTAAAACACATACTTTCTGTTGCTGCTTTTAACGGTTGGGGACTCTCCATGTTTTACACGGTTTTTTCTAGTAGTGGTAAGGGGTCACTAGCTTAGCTTTAGCTCCACCATGGCTACCCGTTCTGCTGTTTCTCTCTCCGAGTCTCCTCCTCTCTCTTGCTGTGTCAGATGTTCAGTTACTCCTCTGCGTCCTTTAGTCATAATGGTACGTGTAATGGATGTAGCATTTTTGTAGCTTTGGAGGCAAGGGTGTCGGAATTGGAGGCCCGACTCCGCGCTGTTGAAAAGCCAGCAGATAGCCGAGGCCCCTTAGCCAGCGTGGATCCACCGAGGGTAGCTCCCTGTAGCAGTTCTCCAGCAGAGCCCGCGCAGCCAGGGCCTCAGGCCGGCTGGGTGACGGTACGTGTTGGGCAGGTATCCATAATGCTGGTTCCAGCTTGGCCCAGACTTGCCATGCTAGTTTCATACCTATACCTAGTACATAAAGTGTGGTGGTTGCATCATACTAGCATTGACTGGTCTCTTAGTGTGTTGCCTTATGATTAAATAGCCAGGTCCAGGCCTGGAGTGTGGCATAAGCATGTGATTTGTTGTTATTGAAAGGAGTACAGTCTGGATCCTAATTCAGATGTAAATGGTTGAAAAATGTATTTATGCTAGTCCTTTTTAGGCTTCTAATTTCCTCTCCTTTACAATACTACAAAAGTTAAAACAGAAGCCCTTAGCATTTCTTTCTTGCAGCCGATAGAAATCAGCTGAGATACATGGGATCCTGAGAAATATTCTGTAGGTTACTGAAGAAAATCTGTATGGATGTATGTAAACACAGAGGGACTGATCGACATGTTGTTTTTTCTGTGGGGAGTTTAAAAACGGTCTGTCTCACATGTTCAGAAGCAATCAAAAATTCTAGATTTTCCACTACAAAGAGATACTGCAGAATTAAGCATACAGTTTTTGAGCAATAATCAGAATCAGAATCAGCTTTATTGCCAAGTTTGTATATACAAACAAGGAATTTGACTCCGGTACACTTTGCTCTTTGGTTTTATTTTTGCATTACAGAATATACATATTTACAATGTACAATATACACATATATAAATAAAAGGTGCATTTGCAACATCTGTATGCTGTTGTTTTGTACTCTATTGAATGTTCAACAGAGAAACAGCCTGGGAGAAGAAACTGTCTCTGTGGCGGCTGGTTTTAGCGAACAGTGCTCTGTAGCGGCGGCCTGAAGGTAAAGCTCTGAACAGTTTATGTGCAGGGTGTGTGGGGTCTGCAGAGATTTTAGCAGCTCTTTTCCTGACCCTAGACCTGTATAAGTCCTGGATGGAGGGAAGGTCAGCCCTGATTATTCTCTCTGCAGTCCTGATTATTCGTTGCAGTCTGCACCTATCCTGTTTTGTGGATGAGCCAAACCACACTGAGGTGGATGAAGACAGGACAGATTGAATGATGGCAGTGTAGAAGATGACCGGCAGCTCCTGTGGAAGGTTGAACGTCTTGAGTTTCCTCAGGAAGTACAGTCTCTGCTGGGCCTTCTTTCGAACAGTGTCTATGTGTGAAGACCATCTCAGGCCCTCACAGATGGTGGTTCCTAAGAACACCACCCCCATCAATAAGACACACTTAAGACCAAAGTGGGAACACAGAAATGTAATAATCTAAGAACCCAAAAAGACAGATCCGGGTGCCCAGCAGCAGTTTTTAACACAACATAAAAATTCTGACTTAGTCAGGGGGTGATAAAGAGAGCTTGAGTGCTGTGTCTTAATGATGGCTGGGAATACGTACATGTCAAAAAAGAAAGAGGAAGAGGTACATTTCATTATTTCTTCTAAAAGATGACACCTTAGTTATATGTGTTTTATTTTTAACTTTAATGCCAACCTTACTTTACCAATTTAATTTATTTTACTTTACCTGGATAAAAACACATTTAAATACCATTTGCTGAAATGAAATAGCCCTGGAATCAAGTGTTCATTAGCATCTCAGGTGCAGAAAGTAGCCGTTAAGCTTCTCTTTAGTCAGTTTTTAACACGATGGCAGCTTCATGACTGCCTTCAACACTGAGGGAGATTCTTCTCATCTGCAGCAATTGAGCCACATTTTAATATATTCTAAAGGTGACGAAGAGGCCTTCACATTTGTATCAGTGATGCCTTTACTTCCAGAAGGATGACTATTAAAAATAAACATAAATTATGTGGAATTCTGTATAATGGCATGTTCTCCTGTCTTTTCCATTTTGCATAAAGTTTTGCACTTGTATAATCTGACTTGTCAAAATAAACCTATTTGTTGATAATTTGACATTGGCACAGTGGTTTGCCGTTCTTAGTTATTTTCATGACTGATCTCATAGCAACACCACTTTAGCAACAAACATCTGACTATCTGAACACTGCATAAAGAATAATTAATGATGATACGTAATGATGAGAACACAACATACCAGCAGATAGTTACTGAAAGTAACTGGTATGTGACACCATGTTGGATGAGGGGAGTCTTTTGCCTCCTTTGTCGTACCTCCATCATGCTGGCCTTTCCTTTGTAGCTGCCACCATTGATGATGCTGTAAACAGCTTCTTTATGGCTCGGGCTACTGCTGTTACATGGAGGCCTGCTTTTTATGGCTGAATGTAAAACACTCTAATGAGCCTATCTGTGCTTCCAAGCTGTTCAAAATATAATTTGAAATTTGATCACTTTCCTAAATCAAACTGAGCAAAATTAGTTTTTTTCATGCCAATTTCTTCCTAGAAAACATTTAGAAGTTTTCCGACCCTAAAAGAGATATGTGCTTACTTTGCATTTCAATCCAAGTGATCAGAAGAACACAGACATGTTTGGTTGCAGTTAAAAATCTAGCACTGCTTCAACTCTTTTCTCTACTGAAAACAGAAACCTTCAACTACCTGACAGTTTTGTTAGGAATAACCTTTATTAATATCACTCATAGCTGTTTTTCCCATTTATACCATGGTGATATAAAACATAAGTTCTAATGTTTCCCTTTTGTTAAAATAGGATAAGAATGCTCATCGACACACAGTACAAGGATAAATGGCCCAAGGTTTGTCATGAATCTCTTTAGATAGAGTGTGTGATTGCTTCTGGGGACCAAGTACCGGAGGAGCTCCGAGGTGTGTGACCGGCAACAGGGTGCGGTAGCTCGGACAATTTCTCGCCTTACTCTTATTGCACTTAGCAGTGTTTTGTTTATTCCTCATCAAATGGTTTTTTTTTAGGTTACCCTACATACGTGTATTTTATGATTTCCATTATTTTCGTTACATCTTCAAACTCGCAACACTGGCATGTGTTTGGAAATTTTAACCTTCCATCTGCCATCTTCACCCACATCCCACTCAGGTGGGTAATTCTTGTTTATCCTCTTTCTTTAATAACTGACATTATTTGTCATTCTGTAATTTTAGCTGTTATAATTCCAGTTCTGAGGAAACCTGGTGCAGACAATCTTAACCTAAATGATTGTCGTTTTTATAAATTATTCATTCATTCATCTTCTCCCGCCCAGGGAGTCGAACCCAGAAGCTTCTTCCTGCAAGGCAACAGTGCTACTAACTGCACCACTGAGCAGCCAACGTTTTTATAAATCTACCTTTACTGTTGTAGTCTGGGATATTAAATGTGCCTGATCTGTGTTTTGCCTTTGACATATTTACTCGTGATATCCTTCTAAAGAGATTAAATATGGTAAACTATTCTTATGCTGATGACACCCAGCTGCTCATTTGAAGAGTGTTTCTACTCTCCCACTGTATTAAATTAAATCATGATTGTCTGCTAACTTTCTTCAGCTAAACAATGACAAAATAGAGGTTCTTGTGGTAGGAACTAAATCTCCCATGAACCCTTGACCACCCTGCAGAGGGTGTAAAGCTGGCCCAGAGTTCCACGGCTGGAACTAAAACCGCACTGCTCCTCCTGAAGACGAGGTTCGACTATTGGCCAGACTCTCCTCTCCAATACCCTGGCATAGGCCTTACCAGAGAGGGTGAGGAGTGTGATCCCAAACCTTTATGAACAATTACCTACTTACCATTTTATTACCTGAGATCAATCCCATATTGGGGCTCATCTTTCCAGAACAATTTTGACCAGTGTCGGCCCTGTATGTTGGATTTGTTGGCGGTTCCCTTGAGCATATTTCTCTTTTTGACTTTGACTTTCTGCAAAATCCCACATGAATTTTAAAGTTTTTCTTCTTACTTTCATGTCTCTCCATGTTGTCTCTACAGTATGCTGCCTTGTTCTGCATAGTGTGTTCATATATTTTAATTGTTATAAGCTGTCTTTCAGGGTCTGGGAAGTTGATTTTAAATTTAAATTATTATTAGCATTATTAATAAATCCACAAATAATGACATGAAAAATGTGATGTGATTAAAGTTAATGATGCTCGTTGTCTGTTGCATTTCTCTGTGTAGACTTATATAAACTTTATATGGAGATGGTTTGTTACTGTCAGCAGGCAGCATCAAATCAACAGACATTCATTCTATGTTGGTTCTTTGATGAAATAATTCATTTTACAGGAGCAAATATAAATCTGAATGGGAGATAATCTAAACAAATCCTTTACTTCCAAACCACTGACTTTTCCATTAACATCAAAGACAAAGAAAAGTGTTAAAGTTCAGTGCACCCTCCTTCATCAGCACCTCGTCTCGACTCTGAGAGGCTAAAATTTCAAATTGAAGAATTAACAAATTATTGCATCAAACTTTCTTATCAGGACCAGATAAAGGATTTAGAGTCCGGGGCTTTAAGAAGTCTACTCACAGGTTGAGAAGAGACTTTGATCTGTTTGATCAGGACACATTCTGAGCTTAGCTTTTTAAGCTGAGAGATTTTTTTTCTTAATGCCCCAGTTTGAAATCTGCAACAAGATAAAGCATTTCAAATACAGGCTTCAAGTCTTGCCAATTAATTTCTCTACAATGACAGCTCCTCTCTGCGTCCTTGTGTCTAGGACTGCCATCTGTGCTTCTGTTTCTTCTTTCTCTGCTGTGTAACAAAATCAGAAAAACATTCGGATGTGAAATGAAACCCAATGTAATTAACTAGTTGGTACAGATGTTTAATTAAAAGCAAAAACTTGAAAGGGAAACACATTTAAAATTGATTCTGAAAGGCATGGAAACATCAGCGTTGATAATTTCAGTTCCTAAAAATAATGAGAAGACTATAAAACAAACAGCTCCTGTCCAACATCCACTTATAACCATAACTGCACATTCCCTTAAACCAAAGCGCTTTGTTACCATTGCTGGTGTTTGGTTACATAGGATTATTATTGCTTATAGTCATTAAAATGATAGGGAACACGATAAAGGAAAAGAAAGTTACTGGGAAAATTGCTAAATGGATCAATGGGTAGAATGTCAGAAAGATTTCATCCTCAATCTAAAGCCCCTTTTCAGGCATTTTTCACCTTAACCTCCTGCATTTCAAGCCCCTGTGGTGCTGAATACAAATTGAAGCCAGTTCACAAAGCCTGGCATATAAAGCCACTTTACAAGACAGTTTAGTTTAAATTAATTTTAGATCAATCCTCTCCTTGTTAGTACAATCAATTATAATTGCCAGATTTGGGTCAAATTATTTAGTCTAAATCAATGCAAAATATAATACGCTTTCAGAATCAGTTGATTATTTTGTGTCAGTCAGATGCCATCCATCTGAAGAAGCCCAGCTCATTGCATTGAGTCAGTAATATTTTTTTTTCTTATTCTGCAGAACCAGACTCGGTGCAAATACACACTTGCACCGAGCACCTACGGGTAAAGAGGACAGGAATGAATAAGAAGCGTAGTTAATACTTCCGTCTATAGCTCTGTCCAAGGACCACCACACCCACATAGTACCGAAGGTATTCACTGACCCTTCCAAATTATTGAATTCGGGTGTTCCCATCACTTCCTTTGCCGAAGGTGTATTAAACACCATACCTTGGTATGCAGACTGCTTTTACAAACATTCGTGAAAGAAAAGGTCGCCTCAGAAGCTCGGATTTCCAGCATGGTTCAGTGATAGGATGCCACTTGTGAAATAAGTCCAGTATTGAAATTTCCTCTCTAAGAAATATTTCACAATCAACTGTTAGAGGTAAAATAACAAAGTGGAAGCGATGGGGGGGACAAAGTGGTAGGCTCTGTGAAATCACAGAGCAGGGTCATCAGATAATGAAGCACATAGTGCAAACAGGTGGCCATCTTTCTGCAGAGTCAAAAGCAACACAGCTCTAACCTTCATGTGGACTTCAGATTAGCTCTAGAATTGTATATAGAGGGCAATGTCAAGTGCTGAATGCAGGGGTGTAAGGTGCACTGTTGCTGGACTCTAGGGAAGTGAAGATGTGCTCTCTGGCATGATGAGTAGTGCCTTTCTGTCTGGCAAGATAAAATCTGGGTGTGTCAGTTGCCAGGAAATTTGCATAAGCTTGACTGTAATCTGTCAAGTGTAAACTTGGGTGCAGAGGAGACAGTGGTGTGATGCTGGTCTTCAGGTGTTGGGCTCAGTTCCAGTAAATGGAACTCCTAAAATTACTGCATAACAAAACATTTTGGACTATTTCAAGCTTCTGACTTTGAGATATAAGTTTGAGGATGATGGTTCCATCCTGTTCAAAAATAACTGCATGCTAGTGCACAAAGCAAGGTCCATAAAGACATAGATGAGGATGTTTGGTGTGGAAGTACTTGACCAAGCCCTGATCTTAACCTGATAGAACACCTTAGGAATGAATTAGAACAAAGACTGTAAGCCAGACCAGCATTGCCCAGCATCACCTTGCAGATGTGTTTCTGGAAGATAGGTCAGAAATACCTGTAAATACACTCTTGAACCTTGTGAAACCCCTTCAGAAGAGCTGAAGATGTTATACTTGCAAAGGGCGCCAACATTACATTAAACTCTGCAGATTAACAACTGGGTGTCACAAAACTCAATAAATATGTGAAGGCAGCTATTAGGCCATGTAGTGTTTGTACATATAATTCAAAAGTATGCTTTTGAATGTTTTCAAAAACTTTAGTGGAATAATTAAAGAGAAAATACAACTCAATACAAATGTGTTCATAAAAAGTCAGATATGTACTAATAACCCATTATTCCTCAAGGAAGAGCATTTCCTTTATCTTTTTCAATTAAAATGAACTGAAATCCAAAATACAGGTCACAGTGCATCCACCTGTGCAGCTCAGGGATTTTCTTTTTTATCAAGAAAAAAATACTAAAATCATATAATTATTTTTATTACAAAGGAAATGCAATAACTGGCATTTATATGTTTTAAACTCTTCTTTTACATTTCTTAAACCTTTAAAGTGCCACATCATGTTTAGACATATTTTGAAAACTTTTCTACACCTATATAATCCCCACAGACTGATGCTAAAACACAGACCCTTACCAGGAAGCCCCAAACACAGCCCCCATCACTAAGGCACCACACCCTCCTCTGACCCAAGCTGTCGGTGAAGTCTGCTAACAAGTCATACCTCCCTTTCATCTTAAGGCCTTGGGCTGTGGGGATGGGGTGAGTTTTTGGATTTTGGGGGGAAAACACTTTGGTGTGTGTGTATGTGTGTGTGTGTGTGTGTGTGTGTGTGTGTGTGTGTGTGTGTGTGTGTGTGTGTGTGTGTGTGTGTGTGTGTGAATGGATTGTGAGAGGCTCAGACACCATGACACGCTTCCGCTGACAGTCATGAAATATGTATAGACACCATGACTCAGGCACGCCATAATTGATCAGGGTTAGCATTAACCATCCCAGTTCGGCTGCACCTGCGAACCCTACCCCCACCCCCGTTCACCGTCCCAGCCCCCACATTTAACGAGCTGCAACGATCACACAGACAGAGCGAGGAGGAAGGAGATGAACAGGGGAGACACACCCAGGAGCCCAGTGACAGCCACAGTAATTATTTTCCATCAGTGGTATGCTTCTGTGATTAGCATACTGTTGGACAGATTTTTTACATTCAGACTCTACTCCAGCAGCCTGAATGCACCTGGTGATTTTAAGTACACCGTTAACTGCAAAAAAGTATCATTGATGCTAAAGATAAATTAATGTTGGTCTATTTCTGCAGCCACACAATTTGCTCAGACTGTTGTTCAGGCACCTTTGACCAAACTGTAATAAACAAGCAAGTTTAATTTTGAATATATGTAAGACAATTACCTCACAGTTTTTACTCTTGACTGACTTTAAATTAAAGTGAGTTTAATCCATAAAAACAAAGAATATTTGCAGCCACATAAAAGTAAAAGATAAGGCTAGAAAAGCCATAAACCCAAATACTTAATGTGCCTCTTAAAATGATAAATTCACGTGTTTGAACATAATGATATACAGTAATGACATTTGAATGTTAAGTTAAAGAATCTCTGACTGTGGTACAGCTAAATGATGGACACAATTCCCCTGTACAGAAACAGAGCAGTCCTACACTCCTCAGGAGAGACTCTGCAAAGGAAAAATCAATGATCAGTGGAGCGCACAGATTGCCGATTTCTCTTTGAGTTAACATACGTGCTCATCAAATGCAGCATGCAGGAACAGTTATTATCCGGGCGACGTGGGCTTAGTTTTTAGGGCTGTCGGACAATATGCTGTGGCACAATTCTTCTGAGCGTTTCAAGCAAAACCATTAATAAACTGGTTTCATGTCCAGGAAGAGAAACAAAAGGTGGTGGGAAAACATGATGAATTGAGTTTTGTTATCAGCTTTAAAACAACATAGACCAAAAGCTGAAAATATCAGCAGTGCAATTAAAAATAAAATCAATCTTTATCTGTTCCTTGTGTTTGTGGAGTGCAGCTACTTTTATATGCAGCTAAATCAACCTGTTTACTAAAATGTATGGTGTGTGTGTGTGTGTGTGTGTGTGTGTATGTGTGTGTGTGTGTGTGTGTGTGTGTGTGAGAGAGTGTGAGTGTGTGTGCGCACATGCAGGCATAGCGGGGGATGGTATCAGAAGGAGTTGGTGCAACACGTTTGGGCAGCTGCTGAGAGGATATCGATTGGTTTAGAAATTATTAAACCCCAAGTGTCCAAAAAATCTTCGTGTCGATTTTTAAAGCTCTCTTTATTATTACTAATAAACATAAATACAATTCATAGCAGTGAGGGAAGAATGGAGCGGGAGATCGACAGACGGATCGGTGCGGCTGCCACAGTAATGGGGGCGCTGTGCCGGTCCGTTGTGGTGAAGAGAGAGCTGAGCCGAAAAGCGAAGCTCTCAATTTACCGGTCGGTCTACGTTCCTACCCTCACCTATGGCCATGAACTTTGGGTCATGACCGAAAGAACGAGATCCCGGATACAAGCGGCTGAAATGAGCTTCCTCCGTAGGGTGGCCGGGCACTCCCTTAGAAACAGGGTGAGGAGCTCGGCCATCCGGGAGGGGCTCGGAGTAGAGCCGCTGCTCCTCCACATCGAGAGGAGCCAGTTGAGGTGGCTCGGGCATCTATACCGGATGCCTCCTGGATGCCTTCCTCGGGAGGTGTTCCAGGCACATCCCACCGGGAGGAGGCCCAGGGGACGGCCCAGGACACGCTGGAGGGACTATGTCTCTCGGCTGGCCTGGGAACGCCTAGGGCTCCCCCTGGAGGAACTGGAGGAGGTGTCTGGAGAGAGGGACGTCTGGGCATCTCTGTTGAGTCTGCTGCCCCCGCGACCCGGTCCCGGATAAGCGGAAGACGACGAGTACGAGTACAATTCATAGCAATTAATACTGTGTTGAAACCACTGAAAAACTGAAGGGAAAAGTGATTTATGTTAATCATTATTTAAAGAAAGGAAGTATTTAACAGAGAGATCTCTTGTTTTTCAGATTCAGAATCAAAGGTTTTAATCAAAGTGGGAAAAATAGTTTGCAGACTCATTATATGCCTTCACACAGTTTTTCCGTTTTTGTTTTATTTTCCCTCCTAAATTTTTCTGATCATGAAACAATTTTCAATATCAGAGAAAGAAAAGCTGAGTAAATGGAAATGCTGCTTATAAAAAGAGAATTTTGGGTATTAAGGGACAAATCTATTTAACCCAAACTCACCCCAACTTGGACAAGTGTTTTGTCCCTAAACCTATTAATGGGTTGTGCCACTATTGATACTAGCAAGGAGTTAATTCCCCCACTTTTCTTCCCAGAATAGTTTTAATTCAGCTACACTGAGGGTTTCTAAGCTTGAATGACTCATAGTCATAACAGCATCTCAGTCTGATTTAAACCCAGAATTTGACTTGGCACGCCAGGTCAACAGAATATTTTCCCAAATATTTTGCGGATACTCGAGATGTTTTTGGCCAATGTAAAATGTGCCTTTTTGTTCTTTTTGGTCTGCAGTAGTTCTGGCCTTGGAAATCTTCCATGGATGCCATTTGTTCCCCAGCTGCTTTCTTATTGTTGAAACATGAACACTGACCTTAACTGAGGCAAGTGAGGTCTGTGTTAGATGTTTTTCTTGGTTCTTCTGGATTAGTTGCAAATGAGCTCCGGAGTAATGTTGGAAGAACAGCCACCCCTGGGAACGTTCACCACTGTCTGATCCATGATTTCGCCATTTCTGGATAGTGGCTCTCACTTTGGTTCACTTGAGTCCCAAAGACTTAGAACTGGCTCTGTATCCTTTCCAGATGGATTGATGTTGGTGACTGTTTCTCATCTGTTCTTGGATTTCTTTAGACTAGAGAATGATGTCTTGCTTTTTGAGATCCATTAGCCTACTTCATGTTGACATACAGTTTCTATTTAACATATTTCTTGATTTTACAGGCCAGACAGTCAACAGACCTGGGTGTGGTGTGAGAAAACGTGGGTTGATCACAGTTCATTCATGATTTACCAAGAAGGAAAGGTCCTTCCTTCCGTAGGGCAACATATGTTTGGATAGCTGTTTTCTCTTAAAATGCAGAATTTGAAAACTGCTCTTATCTTTGTTTGATGTTAAAATAAGTTTGAGCTAAAACATTTAGGTATGAAGGTATGAGGTATTTAGGTATTGAAGAAATCTGTAAGGGGGAAAATATCTTTTTATAGTACTGTGCATCATTAAACTAAAAACAGCTGTAGATAATTTAATATTATACAAGTCTTGTTCAACACAATTACTAGCAGTAGATAATCCTAATCTTAATATTAGATTAATATTTGGCTCTCTCTTCTTGGAAATTTACTCAGGTAATTTGGAACGCTGGGCTGCATGGTGGTGCAGTTGGTAGCACTGTTGCTGGTAGCACTGTTGCCTTGCACCAATAAAGTCGTGGGTTCTGGGTCGTGGGTCCTGTGTCATTCTGCATGGAGTTGGCTTGTTCCCCCCAAGCATTCCTTGGTTCTCTCTGGGTACTGGCTTCCTCCCACAGTCCAAAACTTTGACTCTTAGATCAAACGGTTTCTCTAAATCGCCCTTTGATATGAGTGTGTGAGGGCATTGTTGTCTGTCCTGTGTGTCTTTGTGACGCCCAGTGACTCCTGGAGATGGTCCGCAGCCCCCTGTGACCCAGCAAGGTTAAGGTTTGGAACCTCCAAAGACATGTGCAGTAAAATAATTAGTGTCTATCTTTTGGCTGGTGCAACAGTGGACCAGATCTTTTCCCCCAGAGCTGCTATGACAGTCAGGACTGGTGATTCTACATACAACATCTCATATGTTGAAAACTAACAATGTACATCGCTTAGAAAACCTCATCCCTGTGGTGGTGGCAGTCTTATGCTGTGGGGCAATCCTTTCCTTCAGGAGGGACAGGAAAGGAAAATTGCACTCACAAACGTGTACAATTTGGGTTTAAGTGCCTTGCCCAGAGGAACATGAATATTTGGAAGGAGGAGACTGGAATCAAACCCACAACTGTCCAGAAGGACAACAAAGCAAAACATGAAGCCAGAGATCCAACAGAATGGCTTAGATGAAACCATGTTTATGTGTTTGGCCCAGTTAAAGTTCAGACTAAATCTAAATGACAATCTGGCTTACCTCCAAAACTGATGTTTACAGATGCTCTCCATCCAGCTTTATTCAGTTTGCAAAGAAGAGTGGGCAAAGATTTCAGTCTGTATTTGTCCAAAGCTGGTAGAAACATACCCTAAAAGAGTTGCAGCTGTAGAGGAAGCAAAGGTTGTCTTCCACTTCAAAGTTTTGCACTTTTTTATTGCTTTACCACATAAAATCCCAATAAAATACATTGAAGTTTATGTTTTGGGGGTGTCAATACATTTATGACGTTCCTAGTTATTTGTACAAATAAAAGTTTATTTTCTGGTGTTGAATCGATCCTGCCAAAACTTCCCAGTGTTACAGATTCTGTTTCGTTGGGTTCACAGAGGATCTTGACGGAGAGGAGATTGATTGAGGAGATTGATGATGCGGTTCTGTTTAGGCCACTTGAAAGATGCTGGGATCAGGTTTCGGCTCATTTAACCTTGAAGACATTGTTCTCAACTGGAAAGTGAAACGCTTTCTGTTGGTCTGGATGAGTCTCTGCCTCAAACAAGTATCTTGGTGCGTTGGGGATGAGTTGAGGCTGGCAGAAGGTTTGGGGCTTTTTCATCAAAGGTGACGGTGTTGCTTCAGCCTCGTGAAAAAAAAGGGTGTAGGGGCAAAAAGAAAGGCTTCAGAATAACGAATCAAACCACATTCCAGACCATCATCTATTAAGGTTGCCACATAGACCCCTCCCTTGGGTGTATTTCACTGGGAGGAGACCCTGGGACACACCCAGAAATCACTGGAGGGATTATGCACAATATCTGGCTTGGGAAAGCCGCAGGATCCACCAGGAGAAGAAGACAATGCCGACTTTGGGTAAGCAGTGAATTATGGACTGAATGGATAAACAAGATGTATATCAAATCTCATCGTAAAGCAATCAATTTCACCAATTTAGTGGTACAGAAAGCTCCTTTATGGATTCAACATTAACTTTACAGCAGAATTAAAAAGTAAATGTCTACAGGTTTTGCAAAGAAACTGTCAATATTAAGGCTCTTGCTCTTCATATTGGTGAATGGCAGAGTTGATGTTATTATCAGAAAATTTAGGAGTTATCTGTAGAGCCCTTTATAACAGCATCAATCAGTCTGAGCCCCAGTTCTGAGTCTCTGCTTGCGTTGAACCATCTGCTCTCTGACATTGCAGCACTTGGTTGTGTGTTCAGCAAAGTAATCCACTGATTTTCTGAGTGAGTCTTTCAGATGTTGGGGTGCACTTCATGGTACCGTCTGATTGCAAACTGATTACAGGCTCAGTTTTTCTCACTCTTTTTGTTTATTAGTATTCCAAAGATTAGAGGCCATCACCGTGTGCATCCAGTCCTCTCATTTCAATTCCTCAGCCGTGAAATCAAACTTGTTAAGAGACCGATCGCTGCATACAAATCGTGGGCTTTTTGATGACAAATGGAGTAAAGCTATTAGAGATAAGTTTAGTTTTATCCACATGAAGTTGCTGCTAAAAATAATTAGGTGCCAAAATATGTATGAGCTCCAGATAAATAGAATTTAACACACTATTTAAAATGAGGTGGTGTCCCTTTCCTTTCTGTGTGTAGCTGCACAACCATACAGGAATGCAAACAGACTTCCAGTGACAGAAAAGTGACCGAAAGTGCTGGCTAAAAATGCTAAAATCTACCAATGCTGTGACAAAACACTTGAAATATTAGTTAAAAACAACACCAATGCAATAACAAATGATACATGATTTTATTTGGTCAGTATTAACATTGTAAAAGTAAATGTAAGCCTGCAGAATGGAAATATAGGCAGAAGCAGAAACATATTACATCTAAATGGAGTTTGACAAAAATTCAGAATGAAAGACTCACCTTCACCGCCTCCACCTTCCAATGACTTTTCTGTGCGTCTCCCGGCCTTCCAATCAGCATCCTGTCCGTCTGATTCTCCATCCAATCACCTTCCGACGCCTTGCTTTTAAAGAATCTTCTACCGTGTTCATCTTCGCTTGTCAGCTGAAGTCATCCCTCCTCCACCCCACCTCAACCATCTTCCTACACATTCACATTCACAGTGTCGGATCAGGGGGAAGACATATTTAAATCTAAGCCTTACAAATTATTATCTTAGCTCGTGTCATTCTCAGCATTCATGTCTTCCTCCCATGTCCGAGCACCAAATAAATAACCATGTAATTTCTCATCATTAAAACTTTTCTAATTGCCATCCCTCTCTTTGTGAGTCTTTTCAGATTGAATTGTGATTACTACCACTTTAACATACATTGCAGCTCTTACTTTAACAAAATTAAAAGATTACAAAAGCATCAACAGAGAGATAATACCACAAATCTGCACTAATTTGATACAGATCATGTCTATGAATAATAGATAGATAGATAGATAATGAACGTTAAAGCTCACTAATATGTTTACATTTTTTGCACATTTCTAACATTAACAAGACATTAATTTTTCATCGTTTCCTTGTTTTAATATTTGTCTTGACTTTTACTTCTTTAAACATGCATTTTTCTCTAGGTTCACACTTCTTTAATTTCAAACTACTTCTCTACATAAGTTAGGAGATTATTGTAAATTTTGTACATGATCAGTGAGTTCTAGTGAATTGTAGAAATTTAAGCAATTAATTAAAAATAAGTTTGATCATCTAAACCATTTATATTCTTTCAATTTTCTGCTGCAGCATATAAATCAGGTTAGTTTGATGTGTATCGCTACAAACTTCAGCACCCTAACTCATGTATGACACTATTAGGCATACATAAAGTCTTTTGTTCTAGAATGTCTTTGGTTTTAAATAACATTTAATTTCCCTGTTTATATAAGGCTTCCACCACAATTTGTATTAAATTATAACTCTCAGAATCTGAATATCCTTCATCTTGAGATTGATCTTTTATTAGTCTAATTGATAAATATTTTGTCATTTTTGGTATAGATCTGACTCACATACAGAGAACACTCAGAAGAGAAAGTTTTACCGATTTTATTGTCAGCAAAGTAATCTGGGATGAGCACTGGAAACACCAACTGTCGGGAAGGAAGAAGAATGGACTGGTGAACAAATGAATGATATGAAGTAACTGATTACTTAGATCCAAGAAATGGCTTACTAAATTGTTGTAGCATGAACCACCAGGGGTAGAGAGATTCAGAGTCTTAACTTGCGAAGGAAGATCGTTCAGTTGTCTTCTTTGTTGTGATCTTGGTGCCAGCCAAATGGAGCTCAGGTGCCGATGTTTGAGATGGAAGAAGGGACAGGGTATGCTGATGCCTGGGTCCTGGAGTTGGAGGAAACGGGAAGCCGCCAGCTTGGTCCGTGTCCGAAAGATACAGACGGTAGTGAGAGAAGTCCACAGGAAGATAGATCCTTAACTCAGTAGTTGATAATCCAGATGCTCAGAGAAACTCTGGAACGAAGTCGGAACTCAGCAAGGTAAACAAAGCCTCGGGTAAAAACCTGCGTGGGAACAAAATACAAAGTTACTTGAAGTTCAAAAACAAAGCAAAAGATCAGTAGAGACTGAGCTTGTTACCACTAAGGCAAACACTCTGGCATCGAAGTGCTGGCAGCCTCCCGCTTAAGTACTCCTCCAAGCAATCAGCAGATAGGAGACACCTGTCATCCAGCGCACCTGAGAACTCCTGCACCAACTGAGAAACAATGAATGGTAATGTAGACAAGTACACCAAACACACACACACACACACACACACACATACAGACTCAGACTCTGACATATTTAAAATGTTGTTTATCTCAAACAATTGTTTTAAAAAAAAACAATCCCCACAATCAGATATCGAGAATCCTAACATCCGTGAGATGTTTGGAACAAATAGGAACAAATTTGAACTTAACAGTGCTCTGGATAAATCCACTTCAAAATGTTTGAATTGGTGAAGTTCTCACCAACAGGCTAATTATCAGAGGAAATTAAAGTGATGGAGTAATTTTGCTTTAACTGTACTGGAACATTTTTGTTCCACATTAGAAAATGCCCCATATGGAAAATACTTATTCGACCCAACCTTGCCTAATTAGACTCATGGTAGTTTCAATTTAATGTGGAAAGATTTCATTGAGGTTTCCTGTCCTTTATTGCAATCCACTCTGTAAATAGCTTTTAGAGGACATCAGAGCCAAGACTGTAGATCTGCACAAGGCTGGTACAGGCTCACAGACCATCAGATAGAACTTTGTTGAGAGGGTGTCAACTATTGGTGTGATTATTGGCAGATATAAAATGACTATCAGTTGTCCTCAGTCTGCAGTTTTGCAGTAAACTGTTAAATGATTCAGAGATGGCAGAGAACGTTTTGAGGTCAGATGAAACCAAAATCAAGGTCCCAGGGTTGAACTCGATACATAGCATTCAGACGAAGAGCAATGCCGACTATAACTCAAAGAATACCACCCACACAATCACACATGGAGGTGGAAGCATAATGTTTTGGGGCTGTTTTTTGTTTTTTGTTTTTTTGTAAAAGGGCACATGTCAACATTACTTCAAAGAAAGAACAATTGCCACATGCAAGAAAAAGCTGGACAAGGACCTTGTTTGTTTTGGTGGGTTCTCCTTGCACTTCAAAATTACCACATTATGGGCCATCAGCATTACTTGCTTACTTTTAAATACTCTCATTAGTGTCAAAGATAGTTTATTTTAATTTTCTAAACTTCTTCTTTTTCTTTCAGCTTTTCCCTTTAAGGGGTCGCCACAGCGAGTCTTCTGTCTCCATTTAACCTTATCTTAGGCATAATCTTCTTTCACACCCACTACCTTCCATTTTCCACCGGCCCCCTGTCAGTCACCAGCACCAATGGCAGTCGTTGTCCTGTGCCTCAATCAAGCCGGTATCAAGATGATGTTCTTCAGTTAAATGGTTGATGTGGAGAAGGTTTTGAGCTGGATGCCGTTCCTGACGCAACCCCATTCATTTATCCGGGCTTCAAACCAGCATAAATAGGACCCTGCTAATGACTGATGCAAAGGCTTCTACAGTTGTTGTCCTTCTGTCACGTGTCTGTCAGAGCAACCTGCTTGGACAACAGAGTGATGAGACATTTCTTTTGGACCAGGTTGTAAATTTAGTTCAGACTGTCCCAGGATTATGTTTTCTTTTTGGCATTGCCTGTTGAACACCAAAAAACGGGTTGCTTAACATGCCTCTACTCTTTTAAATGTTTTGTCACATAACAGGAAATAGACACAGATGTTTGAGGCAGTCAGTGGATAAACACTCAGACAGGCCCATTGTGTCCTGTAATGACTTGTTGTGCCACAGCGACTCTGTCTCTGTGTCTTCTGAATGTCATTGTCTCAAAGGATGTCAGGCAACCTACTCATCTCTGACCTACATCTCTTTCTTGATGCCAGGAATATGCACCACAGTAAAGGCGCATTGAATAATGCAGGAAGTCATTGTCTGAAAGACATGACGCTGCTGGAAAGGTCACTGAGGTGAACAAAACAAGCGAGCAAGTGAATGCTTCTTGTCCAGTGGGTTTTCTAAAGGTAGAAAAATGACTGTAGTGATATTCAGTGAGTTTTGGAGTGATGAATAAATCAACAACTATAAGGACACATCCACTAACTCCTACATATATATTAAATTAAACAGATGCATATCCAGCATTATTTGATCAAATTTCTAGGGCATATTTTCTTCTTTTCATTGTCCAGATTTGACATCTCATTGACCCATGTCTCATTAAGAATTCGCTGTCTCTCACCATTCTTCCTCCCTCTGCGGAGGCTGAGCAGTAAACTGCCGCAGGGGCGTTGAAGAGTCGGTGTGTCTTAATGGGGGACATGAGTGGGTGGTCTGCACTCTGAGAGCCTTCTGCAGCCGCTTACCTTGCTGTAATGACTCAGTCAGCTCAGCGCAGTCACTCTTCTCTTCTTTGGTGTGTTTTTAGGCCTGGAAGGGAACAATGCTGGAGAAAAGGGCAAAACTGAGACTTTTGGTTTACTTTCTACTTCTGTATTAAATATGAATTAATATTTCTTTTCTGGAAAAATGTTCTAATGGCTGTATGCAGGTGATTTTTAAATAAAGAAGGAAATGACTATTCTAAGTTTTAATGAGAGCTTCTCAACATTCTTCTGCCACTTACCATTATGAAGGTGCCAGATGGGGAACCAAGCGTTTCTTTACCTTAAATGGCTTTTACTGATTTTCTATCAGTTGCGAGGTCTAAATGTGCCAGAATCCAATAAAGAATTGCTTATAAATAAATATTTGGATATGTGAAAAATTAAATACATAGAAATTGTAAATTTAAGAAGGTCAGTAAATTACAAACTAATTAATTATTGGGGGAGGCTGAGAGATCAAATTTATTTAGTATGTGCCAAATTTGATCTGTCTGTCTCTAAAACATCAATAAATATCAAATAAATATTTTCTAATTCTGTTAAATAATAAAAACAATTTATTTTGCAATTAAAATAATTATTTAGCAATGAATTACTTTAAAATGTATTGTATTTTTGTGTTTTTATATATACATACATTCATTTATTTATAATGAAATAACTTAAATAAAATTGATACATATATTAAATAAAAAAAGTATTTGTAATAATTAAAAAATGTGTAAAACGTTTTTTTAAAATACTACTATAAGATAAGCAGGACATTAATAAAATTCAATGTAATAAACACGTAAATGATTGTATACGCTTAAAAATATTTACACTATTATTTTATCTTGTATTTAAAAATGTATGTAAGCTCTTCAATAATTATTGATAAATGTATTTGTTTTATTTATTGCATGCATTTAAAGTTTTCTTTAAAATATCACATATACCACAAACCACAAACATTTACTAAACAACTTATTGATGTGTTGACTTCCAGGCTTCAGTACGTCAATAGTACACTTCTCCTCCCATTGTTAGCAGTATGTGTACTTGTCACATGTCACCTGTTATTGTTCCACAGTTGCTGCACCTGTTTTTAATGAGTAATCACCCTCTCAGGGCTTTCCCTACTTTGATAAACTCATTTTCAGATCCTCCTGTTTCTTTTGTCACTTTGTGTTTGTCTCATGCTGCTGACTAGTTGTTTTTTTTTTTTTTTTTGGATTAGTACATGGTAAGGTCTTGCAAATGAAACCGTGTCCCTGCTTACCTCTGTTTGGGTTCTCAAGCAAATTGCCTAACTCATGAAAGAAGGTTCTGATTATTTTATGGATCCAGCAAATGAGTTCATAAATTGTACGAGTTTAAGGAGGGAGCAAAAAACCATTCCAAGGTATGTGTAGCAATGCTGTAATCCTGATCTTGTAGTCTGCAGTTATTTTCCCATCAAATTTGTTCTTTAGGCATGTTAAGGACCATTTTTAAATGCTGTTTTTTATTGGCTTCTACATTAGTTTGTCGACATTTTTATTTTTATCTTAATTATTTTTTAAGATTTATTTTTATGGTTTTATCTTAAAAACTGGTCAGGCACCAAAACCTACATCTAAGTTAAAAGACATGTGGTTGAACAATGTCCAGGTACAGAAATATTCAGGGAAATGTGGAAAAAAACAGGCCAAACAACTGCATCATCCAAAAACTTCACTGGTGAAGGTGATAGAGCTCAAGAAGCACAGTGGTTATGGTCAGAATGAGTAAACTCTTTGTGGTTGGATGAAAATCCAAGCCGAGAGATGATAGAAGACCGATGAATATGAGGGTCTTCATCATCAACTTGACATGCATTCTAGACCCATCAGGTTTAACAGGCCACGATAAAAATTAAAGCCTACCCCATCAGCTGTTTGTCTAGTTTAGACACATTTTGCTTTATTAATATTTTATATGTATTATATTTTGCAGCAAGTGCAAGTTTATTGGTATAGCATATTTCATTACCAAGACAATTTAAAGTGTTGAACATGAGTAGTTTTTTTAGTGTCATAAAATCATCTGTTAGTCTTGAATAGATATGTATTTAAAGTGCTGTGAAAGGGTCTGTCCTCTTTAAGGTGTCTTTTGATTTTTGTTTTTTATTTACGCTTAAGTGTTTCAAACAATCAAACAATATTAAATATCAGACAAATATAATCAGAGTAACTATGAAAATGAGTTTTTAAATGGTTTTATTTGGGGAAAAGCTGTCCAAAACAAATATGGGCCTGTGTCAAAAGACAAATGGCTTCCTTGGCCTCCTTGTTAAATCAATATGTACAGTAGGATTAACTAAATGTTTTTTTTTTTTAATTAGTTAAATTTTATGACCCAGACCCAGGCCTGATTACTGCCTGGGCTACAGAATCAAAAATGTTTTAAATAGAACTTGTCTGACAACATGAAGTAGGCTAAAACATCCCAGAAAGCAATACATCATACCCTGTTCTAGAAATTCAAGAGATGAGAAACAAAGTCACTGACATCTGTCAACTGAGAAGGAGTTAGAAAGCCATTTCTAAAACTGTTGGACATCAGTGAACCACAGTAATAGCCATTACCACTATTAAGAAACACCAAACAGTGGTAAACCTTTCCAGGGTTGGCTGGCCCAGAATGGATGAACGATACTTACAGAAGGTCACAAAACAACCAAGAACAACATCTGAAGCACTGAGGATCTTATTTGCTCATTTAAGATCAGTGGTCGTGATTCAATAATTAGAGAGAGACTGGGCAAAAATAGGGAGAGGTCTAAGCAAAAAGAACTCAAAGCTCCGTATCATATTTAGTGATAAGCATCTTGATGATCACCAAGACTTCTGGAAAAATATCCTTTGGACTGATTAGACAAAACATTAGCTTTTTGGGAGATGTGTGTCCTATTACATTTGGTGTAAAAAACATAAAGGATTTCAGGAAAAAAAAGTCATGCCAACAGTCAAACATGGTGTAGTGAGCATGATGGTCTGGGCCTGCTTTGCTTCTTTAGGACACAGAGAACTTTTCGGCTATCAATTAATGCCTTTAATATCAAGCTCATTTAGTTTATGCAGCAGATCAATAATCCAAAGCACACCAGCAAGTCCACCTCCAAAAGGAATAAGGACATTCTAAATTAGGATTTTACAGTGGCCAAGTCAAAGTAAGCATGAAAATATGGAAGATATGCTCTGGCATGGGCTTAAACAGGCAGTTTATGTTCGAAAACCAGTGTGACTGGATTAAAACAATTCTGCAAAGACCAGTGGGCCATAATTTCTCCATTGTAAAATGCGATCACAGACGCTTGATGGCAGTTGTTGGCAACAAGCCTGGCACAACCAGTTATTAGGTTCAGTGAGTAATCATTTTTCACATAGAGCCAGGGTGGTCTGAATAGCTCTTTCTGTTAAGACATCATTTCAAAACTACTTTTTGTGTTTACTCAGGTTATTGTTGTCTACCATAGAAATGTGTAACACAAAAAGAGTAACAGAAGAAAAGTCATGAGGCAAATACCTTTTCACTGGACTGCATTACATTTGTTAATGTCCTGATGATTGTGGATTATCTACCACATACCCTATGTTTTACTTAATACGTGACACATCCCTGTTGCTCTGTATGAACGTGATAAACACTGTTTACTACCACAAGTGTGCTGATGAAAATGGCAACGACTCGTTTCAGGCTAACATACAATTTATACAGCGATTTGGTTGGATAAGCACTCCATGGAGTTCGGTGAGGCTCCAGAGAGAAGTAGGCTTTATATAAAATTTTGGTTTTAATTTTATAAGCTGCTTTTGAGGCAGACGTATTGGGTTTTGGTTTCATATTGAAGCCTCATTAATTAACAGCAGAAATCTACAAACTGTTCCTAATTCTGTTTAATATTAATACAATTTTACGATTATTTCTTTTAACTCAGAGATTTTGAATAAATAATGTTTAAATAGAAAGAAAAGAAAAAAAAAGTATAAAGAATATAATGGCAACAATTTCAGTTTAGGTATTGTTCCTAAAGCTGTATTTTTTCTCAT
This sequence comes from Girardinichthys multiradiatus, assembly GCF_021462225.1. Classification (NCBI taxonomy): domain Eukaryota; kingdom Metazoa; phylum Chordata; class Actinopteri; order Cyprinodontiformes; family Goodeidae; genus Girardinichthys; species Girardinichthys multiradiatus. The sequence continues at coordinate 44,427,627 of NC_061815.1, read as the reverse complement.
AAAAGACAAAACACATTCCTGTTACTGTTACCCTCCAACCCAAGTTGTTTAAACTGAGGTTTTCACCCATTTCGGAAACCTTTCCCTTTCCTCCTTTGGTTTGCCTCTTTTGGTGCAGATTGACACAAGCATGTTGGAAATGAAGGGCAGGCTCTTTCTGTAGTCCCATTTATATGTTAATCTGTCGGTAGACCTTGGCTTGGATTTGAGTGATTCCAGCATAAGGTTTGGTGATGTATTCTGCTCGACATTTCCTGACAGCACTTGAAAAGTCTATACATCCTCGTAGTGTCAAAGTAATATATCATTTGCGAGGTTTGGCACCATGTCGGGCCTCTTGAATCCATAACTGTTTCATTTAGTTCAAAGTGTACCGGTGAAATATCGGTGGAATGTAGAGTAGCCAGGCAAGCTGAGGTTACCTTCCATCATAAATCCCGAAGACAAAGTAGGATTTTGACTTTGTATGACCGACTGTGCTCTTGTTTCATGACTGGTTGCAAACCTATGGTGGCAAATGTTCGAAGGAGTAGAAGAAACAAGTAATTTTTCACAGATGGATGATGCACCTGCAGGCTTGTTAAAAGTAATGGGAAGCGCTGAGTGATGATTGTCAGCTAAAGTCAGTTGTATTCAAAATAATAGCAGTCCTACTAGACTAACCAGAAATTATATTACTACATGCCAAATAATTTATTAGTAGGTGTTGGATAGTTATAGAAAACCAACAGAATCAACATTTATTATACGCATGCTCTCAAGTCTGTGTAATTAAATTGAGTGAAAGAGGTGTGTTTAAAGAAATTGCCATGTAGAGTTCAATTACGGAGGTGGCCCTTACTTAAGGATGTCGCTAGCACACGTACATGCATTTCCCTCTAAAAACCTCACAAAAGTGGGTAGTTCCAGGCATTGTTCAGAAGAACAGTGTACTTTGAAATAAGACGTTGATTGGATAGGAGAAAACTTATAAAAAATGCAAAAAAAGATAAGTTGCTTTGCTAAAATGATCTACAATGCTTTAAAATGGAAAGCAAAACCAAAAAACGGAAAAGAAAATAAAAGACCACCATTCTGGCCATTCTTTGATCACTTCCAATAGTAAAGACTCAGCCAATGATCAGCTCCGGGGTGATCAAAGACGGTCTACTGTTAATGGTGAGTACTGTGACACTTAGATAATGCATGCTGGGCAGGCACAAGCCCACGGCAGCAGCCTGAACTCAGAAGGACCAAGGAAGGGAGGACTCATTACCATCCCAGCTGATGAGCTAGCGATCAAAAGGGAGGGGTGCCCACCAGAGCCCAGTGCAGCCCCTGTGGCCCACAACCATTCCGACACATCCCCGGGAGCCACAGGTCACCAGGTCACCATGTTCGCTTATGGACATGGCTCGAGCAGTTGTACAATACCACCATAATTGGGGTAGCCCCCCATCGGACACCCCATGACACTGTCAGGGACACCTAGGTTACCCCACATCTCCACTTCCTGCCAAACCTCCACAGACACCGGGGCAGGAGCAAGGGGACCACGTTCTGCCTCCCGACCACAGACCCCATAGTTTTTGCATGTGTGTACTGTGAAATGTTCTGAGGAATGCCTATTTGTATGTCTAAAGTGCATTAAAATTAGGGTTGTGGCTGGGGTGTGCAAGACCCCACAGCCTGCTGACAGGAGAGTCTCTCCCAACCCCAAAGCCCTAAGTGTCTTGAGTGTATTAAAATTGAGGTGCAAGATGAGACCAAACATAGCACTGCATGGTGCTCTCCCAATGTCTACAAGGTCCATTGTCCCACAAATCAAGACCCTAGGGAGGAAGGGATGGCACCAAGGTCCTATCATGAATTTCCTTGTTAACCCTAACCCTAACCCTACCCCACCCTAAGCAATAGATCCGTAAAGACATCAGAAGAGAGTCACCACAGAGTCGGCCACCAGCCAGGGCAGGAGCATTCTGGCAGAACCTGGGCCAGCCAAGCAAAGTGAGCCAACCACCAGCAGCCCAGAACCCAGAGATCAGCCGCCACCATGCATAACCCAAATCTCTTAACCCTTCTCCCAACCCTAGACCCTATTCTGTCCCACTCATGCCCCCACACCCCCAGCCCACCAGGCCTCAGCCAACAAAGCTTCTGGCCCACCCACTGGGGCATCGACAGGCAGCCCCCCCACCAGGAGCCAGAACAAGGTCCCCTGTCGCCCAGTGAACCAGCTCGGAACCCCCCCACACCAACCAGGAGCAGCAGTAGGCCAGACAAGTGGGCTCAGTAGTCCATGGTATCAACCCCACCTCAGTGCTGGCAGCTGCAGCACCCTCTACACACCATTGACACCTCCATGCCAGGCCCACCACCATCCCAGCTCAGTACCCTAATGCCTAGTCCGCCTGGGGACAGCACCATCCTATACCACAGCATTCCTATACCTCTTGGCCCTTTGGCTCAATGTCAAGGTGGCAAAATCCTTCCCCCATACATCACCAAGTGATGTATTTATTGGAGACCAAACCAATGTCAATTTCATCTGTTGGATTTTCTTACAAGCAGAAATTCTCTCCATAGAACCGAAATCTCATAACTTTTTAAAATAAAATTTGATTTAAAGTAATTTTATTCTTGCAGTTCTTACCTTGATTTTTTTCAAATTTTGCCATGTTACAACCACAGACTTCAAAGTATTTTATTTCACAAACTAACACAACGTAGAACGTAATTGTGAAAAGAAAAGATATCATACAGTCTTTTCAAAGTTTGATGCTCTTAAGGAGTTGCCTTCCTTCCAAATAGGGTCAGACTATTGTTTGCTTGACGGTCTGAATCAGAAGTACTTGTATCCTCGGTTTAACGGACAGAAGAACAGCAACAAACCTTCACAGTCTGTGAGGCAGAGCCAGCAGGGTTGAAGAAACTGTGTGAAAACTGTATGCGGGGCGGGTCCTTTTTATGCCTTTCACATTTAGAGGAGTACTTATTTCAAATGTCATGCACTGATTGTTCTCAATAGAAGTTACTTTCAAGGTCTTGTGTCACACACAAAAACTTGGTCTCTGCTGTGAATGGCATTAAGTTTAAGCCCAGGGACAAGAGCCCTGCAGACACACTTTCTGCAGCAGTTGTGCAGAAGCTTAGTGTCATACAATTGATCTTCTGAACAACAAAAATGTTTTTGTTTCATGAACCAAAATGTAGATTCTGAACATTTGCATAACCACCATTTTAGAAATCCCAAAATGACTTGGTACTTGAGACTTGGTATTTGAGAAAAACTGCAGACCTTTAAATCCATGCAGGGATAAAGTCTGGAGACAGTTTATTTAACCAGATCAGATGACTTTAACTCTCAAATGACATATTACAACCAAAAGAAAACAGTAAAACAAACAATTCTCTTAACTTAAAAATTTCATGCTTTGCTAAAAACAACACCCTTAGTTGAATCAGTGGTCTGGCTGTTGACTGTTGATGAAATGGCAAGAACTCTGTTGCGTCCTCGTCTGTCAACTTTGTTTTGTTCCTTCCTTTAAAACCAACAATTTGAATTATACTTACGTCCTATGCAAAAACAGTTGTTTCATAATACTGTGACAATTACTGTTTTTGGTGAGTGAGGAGAACTCTGACCTACTCACTTTTTTTAATCTCACAAACATTTCTTGGCCTCACTCCATGTTTTCTGTGTTGCCAAGAAGTGACCAAAAAGACATTTAGCTTATTTCTGTTAGAAACGTCTTCTTTTATCAACCAACCAGTCTCATTTCTGTGTACGCCAGTCGGCATTTGCAGTCATCACTTTATACGTGGAGGGCTGCACGGTGGCGCAGTTGGTAGCACTGTTGCCTTGCAGCAAGAAGGTCCTGGGTTTGATTCCCAACCGGGGGTCTTTCTGCATGGAGTTTGCATGTTCTCCTTGTGCATGCGTGGGTTCTCACCGGGTACTCCGGCTTCCTCCCACAGTCCAAAGACATGCCTGTTAGGTTAATTGGTCACTCTAAATTGTCCTTAGGTGTATGAGTGTGTGCATGGTTGTTTGTGTGTTGCCCTGCGATGGACTGGCGACCTGTCCAGGGTGTACCCCGCCTCTCTCCCATAGACTGCTGGAGATAGGCACCAGCTACCCCATGACCCACTATGGAATAAGCAGTAGAAAATGACTGACTGACTTTATACGTGGTAGCACATATTTACTTAACCCTCCTGTGGTCCTGGCGCAGCACCCGTACAGAGTGAGGAACACAACTGGGGTACAGTCGACCCCTCTGGGAAGGCTGGAGGGGTGACAAAAAAATTAACAATCGGGGTACACTCGACCCTACTGGGATAACGTGAGGGGTGCAGAAAAAAAAATTATGTTGGCCCGCAACAATGCAAGGTTCATCTGTCTCAGCAGGTAAATCAAGAAAGCCACTAGAGCCCTCGTCAGGACCACTCCGCTTTTGATCATCGCGGCCCGAAGCTTTATTGGGCATGCAGTCACCCACGACATTCAGTAAAGTTTGTGACGAGCGGGAGAATTAATTTATATCTTTATATTCTCCTTTGTTCTTTTTTTAAATGTATGCAGGGTCCCAAAAACATACTGACTGAGGACCACAGGATTTGCTCGTTTGCTGTGACCTCTGGTCTGGGCACTTGCATCACCCGGGAGGAGTGCCGAACACGTGTCCCACAGGTCCCTGACCGCGGCGAGTTTGTTCTCCGCGCATCTCTCCACTCACGTTCTCCGATCGTCAAACCTAACCAGTCTCAAGAGCCTGTAGAATTGCTTGAACACAGCTCTCTGCATCTCACAGGCTGGCTGTGGACTCTCCGCAAGAGTGAAACACTCCAGCAAGGGGCAGCAGGCCTAAGAAGGCGGGCAGATCTACCTTGTCCAATGCCGTCGAGGTGGTAGCGCCAGCCACACCCGCCCTCATCCTGCTGCTCTACTCCCTTTTCGGTGGCCTTGAGCACTAGGTGCTCGACCTTGGCCAAGCCATACACAGAGTGCCGAGAGCACATCTCGGTCCGCCCCAAGGGCCAGTTCGTGCTGGGTCGGTTCCTTGCAGCGCGGTCCCGGAGCAAGGTCCGAGAGCTTTTTCTTCTGTCGTCAGCGGCCGCTGGAGAGTCCCTGTCTCCGTGTATCAGCTCCCTTCATCTTGTTCTCGCTCTTCTCCTTCCTTCTTGACTTCTGCTTCCTCGTATTGTTCTTCGCCATATTCTCCTAGCTCTTTGCTTCGTCCCCCTACTCCACTTTCATCAAGCTCCGCATTCTCTTCTGCAGAGTGAGTGAGCCTTGCGGTTTGGGTAAGATAGGGTTAGGGTTAGATCAGGTCAAGAAGGAGATGGAGAAGGACGAGGACGACCGGGAAGAGAAGGACGAGTAGTAGATGTAGATGTAGAAGAAGGAGAAGGATCAGGATGAGGACTGCCGGAACGACAAGGGATACAAAGAGAAGTAGTAGGAGGAAAAGAATTAGGAGAAGGATGAGGACGAGGACAACGGCTGCGACATCGAGGGGTACCAGGAAAAGGTGGAGGACCAAGTTGACCGAGATGGCCGCAATGATGAGAGATACCAGGAGGAGGAGAAAGATTAGGAGGAGGAGGACGGCTGCGAACATGAAGGGTACTGGGATTAGGAGGAGGACGGGAAGGAGGACAAGGTGGAGGAGGAGACCAAGACTTCCCCGCATGGGACTTCATCTCGCATGTTTGACCGCCCCTTTGTTCTCTTTAGCTCTTTTGTTCCCTTTCCCTCCTTGTTTCTCTTCATGCCGTGAGGTGAGCAGATAAAAATTCTATTTAAAAGAAAACCAATAAGCAAAAGGACAGTAGGACATACGTAAGTAAAGCACACAACAAGGGGTCGTTTCAACTCCCCTCTGGGAAGGCGCAGGGAGGTCAAAAATGCGCAAGTTCAGGGACGGCGCGGAAGAGTAAAGGAAGCGCAAGTGGGGTCGATCTAACTTCCCTCCAGGAATGCACGGGTGGGGTGAAAGAACCACGGCCGGGGTAAGTCCGACCGTTCCGGTACTGAGGGTGGGTTAATAAAGGCTCTCATCGTGTCAGAAATGTACATTTAAATGTACTTTCCTGCTTTGAAACAATGGAAATGTCCTCAGAGGACTATTATAAGATTTAAGGCCCTAATTTATTAGGAAATATTTAAATTTGAAATATTAATTGAATTTATGTTGCTGTAAGAAATCTGAACAATCAATAATCACAAATGCTTTGAGAATGTTCAGCAGAATGACATCTGCTTGCAAATGTCAAATCAGGTCAAATTTCTTAACCACTCGTGACAAAACACAAGATCAAGAAAACATATGACAAAACTCAAGCCTAGAGGTCTTTATTGTGCAAAACACAGTTGGCATCAAATTCTTAAAGTGGCATGCAATTTTAACTTTTCTCCCCATGCTGTGTGTGGCAGCAAACCTCAAAGGATATCTTTGTTCTCCGTCTGTCCCTGGGCCCCGTTACACCCATGCTTTAGCCTCTGACGACAAATGATGTGTGTGTAACAACAGCAGCGGCAGCAGAAGGAGCAGAGCGGTGCTTTGTCCTGAGGTGAACTCTGCTGCAGCCGTGGAGAGTGCTGGCAGCTGACAGAGCAAAGAAACAAGAGAGGGAGAGAAACAAGCAGAAAAAATGAGCGGGACACAGACAAGGTGGCCATGGCAAATAAAAAAAATAAAAAAACAGCTATCCAGAATAAACAGAATATGAGTGATGACAGGAAAAATGCAGATTTGAAAATATAAAAGGAATGAATGAGCCAGGTGAAGTTAGAGATTTAGTGACTGAAACCAAGAGAAGGAACTGAGCGCGTGATTACAGAAGAACAAGAAGGAAAATAAGCCAAAGAGACCTGGAGCTATGTAGTGAAGTCAATGAAAACCTTTGGCAGCAATGAAATTTTCTTACCTCCCTACAAAATAGTTCTGCATAATAAGGCAATTTAGTAGCTCAGTTCTAATAAAACACCCAGGTGGTGCTCAATTTTCACATTGTGTTTCAGGCAAATCTGGTTCTCATCATTTTGTTTGTGCTGCACTCTTGATGCTCAGCTGCAATAAAACTCTGGCAGAGGATACCATGGTGTCAATGATTCTCAGCTTAGAGGAGCTGAATGTTGCCAATATGAATGATGGACTGCGACAAATGGTGCAAAATGTTTACTAAACAACTTTTCCTAAATCATCAACTGAGTTCTTCAACGTTTATTCTCTGCTTCTGTTGTACCAAAAATAATTTGTCTATTGTTTTTTAATCAGTCAGAGCACTTTTCCTGCACAATAGGGGCATATAAGGTGCTTTATATGGGATAGAAACACAAGGCAGCGACAAACTATAAAAACAATTTGCTAAACATGGTGGGAAAACAGAAAAGACAAAATGTTCAGAAATATCTTGCTCACAGAGAAGGTTTGAATGAGTGAGGAAACAGTTTTGTTAATGACGATGAGGAGACACTGGGGGTGATCAGAAATCCTAAGAAGTAGATTCTTATATGCATTAAAATTAAGATCACTAATATGAAAAAGAGGAATAAAAATCAAGACAGTTTAAGATCTCTATTTCATTTAAACAATGGGTATTAAAATTATTACGGCAACAAAAAATTGTATATATTAAAATCAAATATATTAAAACAAAATTAATATTACTGCAATAAAATATAGTATATAAATGTCAATAAATTTAAATCACTAAATCCAAATTTCCAAAAATCTGCTGAATCCAAACACAAATAATACTGTCATGTTTTTAAAAACGGAACTTTCTATTAGTTTAAAAAAATATTGATGCAGCAAGGAATTGATTGTTGCGATTGCATCACAATGGCCTAATCAAGAAGCAAAAATCTGCATCTAGAAGGTCAGAAGGTTTGGGTGAATGGAGCAAAACATACACCTGATTATTAAGCATAGCAATTTTAAGGTTTCTGGGCACAGGACCTTTGAAACACAACACATATCAAAATAATTCGATTATGCACCACTTGTTGGAAACTGAACTTCTTTTATGGGTCTTTTTAATTTTCTGCTCCAGAACAGGAACTTTCCTTGACCCAGGGAAAACTATATGTGATGCTACTGTATGGTGACTTGTCAGGAAGATGTTGGTGGGCTGTGTAAATCTTTGTTCTCAGCATTAGCCTCTTAAAACATTTTCATTTTGGTTTCATTTGGTTTTTTGTGGGGTTCTGTAGGGTTATTAGTACTTAGTATCTTACCTGGAGTAAACGGTGCTCAAAGCAATATTTGCTTTTATAGCCAAGAAAAATCACATCCCATTTTCCCTCGAAAAACTAAATATTTGCACAGTTGTTGGGCTTAGACAGATGATCTGTGCAGTGCATTTCTATGTTATCCACACTGGCTACTGAAGCAAAAAGATAAAATGTTTGAATTAAAGAAAAAACAGCAGCTTTTAGATGCACATTCTGATGATAAATACAATTGATAATGGATAAAATGATCTCAAAACTGACTTTATTAAAATACCATTGAGCCATTCTTTTGAAAATCTCTGACACAAACACACACACAAGATGCAGATCCCTTCAAAGAGCCTTTCTTGTGGAAAAAATGCATCTACTTTATCTCATTCAGCTGCAGAGCATTGTTCTCTTCCCTACCTCATCCTAATTCATCATGTTGCATTAAATCATGGTATACTGACTACAAGCACTGAATTGGAGTAAATTATGCTTTAGTGAGTAATCCAGTTCAATTAAATCAAAACAGTGTTTGCTGTTCATGTCTCTTTAAGACTATTGGCACAAATTCACCTTAAGCTACCAAACACAGCTAAGGTGGCATGTGTGTGTGTGTGTATATATACATATGTATATGTGTGTATATATATATATATATATATATATATATGCACACACCACTAATGCATTTTGATGCATATTTCGCACATACAAGGGATTGTGTTAGAGCACTTTGCTACTATCTAGCAGTCATTATTATGACAAACGCTGCCTAATGTTGCTAATCTGTATACTAAACAATCTTTACTTACTTTAATATCTGCTTCACAGCTAAACCAGTAAATTAATTCAGCCATTAAGGACTTGGAGTGTTTTATGTTAGGAGAGTTTTAAATAAAGCTACACAATATATCAAATGGATATCTTCATTGCAGTATCAATACATGCAAAATCACAATCACAAAGGACTTCTTTGATTAAATTTATTGTCGGTAATATATTACAAATGCTTTACAATCACACTCTTCATGGAATGTATTTCAATCATATACTTTGAATGAAGTTTCATTGCTCGTGACGCTCACACCTGATATAAGTTTTAAGGAAAGTGATGCTAAAGCTCACAGAGAGGGGGAAACATGGTGGTCATCTGAAAGAGAAAGCTGTATATCTTCCTAATATCGTGCAGCCCTGGTTTCGAGGTCCTCACAAAGCAGTGATACCCAACAGTGTTATATATATATCAAAAATAGGTATTTTGGGTCACGTAAATGGCAGTGTAAAGGCTATACGTTTTGCCATGTAAAATGTTTACCATAGCTCAGATCTGCCTTGGGAACGGTTCTAGTCTGATTAAATATTCGCTTGGCTCCCAGGTCCCAACTTCTGTTCGTCGAAACACAGATGACCCTAGAAGCTACCCAAGATTTCAAGTTCACACAAACATCTTACAATAACATCACTATGATGTCCAGAGGACAGGGAATGGACAGAGATTGACTCGACTTATTTGTGATTGTGTAAATACTTCTTATTTATTTAGGTCAGCTGGCTGTGATGTTTTAAATTTTGTAACTCTCTACTAGAACTATCTAGCGTTAATGCACGTAATGGTTTGTATTTTAATCCAACTTTCAAGTTTCACATGTGCCAATTTAGTTCTGAAGACTTGTTCGACTGCAGTCTCATCTTTCTCTAAAATAATAAGATGGCGTGGTTAAGATTTGTAGCTGGAGGAAACTTATACCACACAGTCCATGCTCAAAAGGTTTTATTTGATTGAAACCTAAAAGAAGACTTCATTTAAAAGTTGTGAAATAATGGATGACATGCTTCATGGTTTGGAAATAAATCTTCTGATTGTTAGTAACAGACCTTAATGCTTTTGAATCCGGATTTCCTTCATACTCAGGAAATGATGGTTTTCTCACTTCCTCATGACCTAGAAACAGAGATAGATGAAGGGTGCAGAGCTTTCTGGTTTACATGCAGCTGCCCAGGTTTCATACCAGAGTTTCTCAGCTTCGGGAGCAACAATCCTTTTATTGTGTAGAGCATGAGTCCGTTTATTGTCCTTGGCTTCAGGCATAGTGATTAATGATGTGTTAGTATGACATTTCTCTAACCCTTCAAAGACAGCAGCCTCACTGTTTTTTAAAGGTCTTTTTTAAGTCTTTTTGTCAGTTGTGTTACAAATCCTGGTCAGTGTTTAATAAAAAATTGCCCACCTGCGTGCATGCCGGGCTGTAGACTTTCTAAATGTGAACTGATGAAAGCTTTTCATCCACACTTCTTGATGAAGGACCACAGGGATTATGTAAACAGACAACAAAGAGGAGTAAAGTATGTCAGTAATCTCTCACTTTCCAGCTTTGTTGGCAGTGAGGTGCTGCATTGTTGTCGAGCGGAAGCTGCTTTCAAAGCTGCAGGCTCTTTTCCAGAATTTTAATTCAACTGTATTTGGGCTGCACTGCAATAGATAAAACTTTCAAGGAAAATTCCTGCAGTTTGTGCTGTTTTCCTGGGTCTGAGAGCTGTTTGTTCTTTTTCACCATGTTTAATATGCACAGCCTCTAAATAGCTCGTAAATGCCTGGCCGTGTCCTACTGAGGTGACACAAATCCAGAACAGAATAGCTCCCTGAAGGGTGCCCAAGTAAACTCTTTAGCGGTCAAGCTGTTTTACAAGCATCAGATACTAACTTTGTGATCATAGCTCAGTGGCATTGTTGGACTCCAACAACTTTATAGCAGATGTAACTAAAATTTATAGCAGCCAACTGCACAAAGTAATTATAATGTATCTGGAGGCCCTTATGATTGCTTCTGGAGTTTTAAACATTAAAGACTTGCTTGCATGGTGGTGTCCATTTCAGCTGAATGTCAGGTATAACAAAAATCCCACCTTTTCATGCATTATCAGATCAGGTTTGATCTAAAATGATTTTAATCTAACTGCTACCATATTTTTTTTAAAATAAGGATCAACTCAAAATGGAGAAGCTGTGTCAAAAACTAATAATAAACCCAACAGTTCAGTTCAAAGTAATTAACGATAGGGTTAAGAAAGAGGTTTAAGATTCAATGCTTACTTTTAAAGCCACCTTTAGTAGAAATACCTCTGTTGCTGTTTAATGTGACGTTATAAATCGTTGATGGATTTTGTTCCACTCTTGCTTTCAGCATTGCTGCAGTCCATAGAGGTTGGCCGGTATTTGCTTGTGCTGTTAGAGACCTTCTGTTAAGGTCCGATACAGCATTTCAATAAGGTTGTGGTTTGGATTTTGTCTCAGTCATTGCAGAACCTTGATTCTTTCTATTTTCAGTCGTTCTGTTCATGAATAGCTGCTGTGCTTGTGAGTAATTGTCCTGTTAATGACCAAGCTTCAGGTGTCAGACAGATCACATTTGACACTGGTGCCCAGGTAGCTACAGAACAAGCCCCAATCATTAATTCTCCATCATCATGCATTACAGTTGATATGGGGAGTCTTGGATAAGTTGTGCCTTTATTCAACCGCTGGCTGTCTAGGTGGTGTACAGAAAACAATGTGGGCTACATTGATAATTGGCGAACATTTTGGGGAAAACCTGGTCTGATCCGGAGAGACGGCATCCATCCCACTTTGGATGGAGCAGCTCTTCTTTCTTCTTTCGGACTCTATCCTTGAAAACAGGCTCAGAGTTTATCTGTTCTTTCTTTCTAGGTGAAACGACTAAAGGAGCTACATCCACTAACATTTACTTTTCCCTCCCATAGAAAGTACTCCTAGATCAGTGCTTCTGTGTTCTTTTTGTGTCTCTGCTCTGTTCTCTCAAACCCCCAGTCGGTCGTGGCAGATGGCCGCTCACACTGAGCCTGGTTCTGCTGGAGGTTTCTTCCTGTTAAAAGGGAGTTTTCCTCTCCACTGTCGCTACATGCATGCTCAGTATGAGGGATTACTGCAAAGTCAACGCCAGTGACTGTCCACTGACTCTACATGCTCATCCGGGAGGAGTGAATGCTGCAAGTCACTGACTGGATGCAATCTGCTGGGTTTCCTTCGATAGAAAAACTTATTATCCAATTTGAATAAATAACTGAATCTGACTGCACTGTTCAATGGTTAGGACAAATTGGAATGTATGTACCTGACTTTTGTGAAGTGTCTTGAGACGACATGTGTTGTGAATTGGCGCTACATAAATAAACTGAATTGAATTGAATTGAATTGCATTATACCCAATGATCTCTACTTTGGCCTCATCTATCCGAAGGACATTGTTGCATAAGTTGTGGGTTTCATTTAGATGCAACTCTGCTAATCCAAGTCATGCTAGCATAATATTTTTGTAAAGAGACTAAACCTTCTTCTGACAACCTTTCCAGTCAACCTGTACTTGTGCATTATTTTTCTGGTTGTTTGATCATGAACTTTAACATGCAAACTGAGGCCTACTACACAGACTGAGATGGAGTTTTTTGTTTACATTTTCTCTGAGAGTTGCCCAGAGCGACTTTTCTGGGATGTTCTCTCTTGGGAAAATCGAAAACTCTCTTAAAACCTCTTCCCTTGGGAATAATCTTTCTGTAAAATGGTTTACTTCAAATTATTTAGAAACTGCTTGAAACATCTTTTCACCCTCGCATTGGGACACGTATGACGTGCTACGGTTGGCTCCAGCGCCCCTTTAACCTCACATGAATAGCAGATACAGGAATGATTGAACTTTACTATTACCTCCTTTACTGGTTATTTTTTGTTAATTTTTTTGCTGAAGAAGTTCACCTTGTTGGCAATCTGCAATCGTGTTTTGTACCTGCTTGTCTAGACTAACCTAGAAAAAGAAGTGCCCTGTTAACACTAAATGGCGCTTGTAATAGTTAGAATGGCCTGTTTAATTGCATAGGTTTATGTCTAAAACTGCTTTACAAATCCGACTGCTTATGGCTCACTCATGTCAGATGGTTATAGGAGATTTTAGTCCATAATTTTGATCTTCTGAGGTTTCAGTTTGAGGTAGTCTTTCCAAAATAATGGAACAAAACACCACAACAAATGTATTTGTTGATGCAAATTACTGAGTAAGTAATCTTCCTCTAGAGTGTTATCTAATTTTTAATATTCAGATCACTAACTGAAGAACATTTACATTAGCTCTGGATGGCAGGAGTCTGCACTGCTGTCCTTAAGCAAAATACTGCTGGAACTTGTATGTGAAAGTTGGGCATTGATGTTCTGACACCTTGCTTGTTCCCAGAAGATTACCTAAAATTTGAAGGTTTAAAATCAGTAAATGAAGATTTATTTCCAAATCATTTCACAAGCAATGAGTTTCACAGTTGGGGAAATGTTACGGTTTAGCTTCTCAGACAGATGAAAAGCTTCTCAAAGAAGTCAAAATTAATTTACCTGTCCTATAAAGTAACATTTTACTGATCAGTGTTTAGAGAGTTGGCTTGTAAAAGGAAAATAATGTTTGACTGTTTGCATTATCTCAGGCAGGGAAAATGTTCCCCTCAGGAACATGACAATATTTTTTAATTCGTAATTACCCTGAGCTAATAGAGCCAAAAATCTGCAACTGTATAAAACCAAATGAAGCAAAAGCGCTAAAGGATGAAACCGGGCATGCAAATGGCTCCCGGACGCCCAAAGATTAAAAGGCTAGAGGTTTGGAACAAGTTGACCTCAAAACTGTTGCCAAGTTATGCATTATTCGTGGGAGCTTGTAAGCACTGTATCCAAAACAAGGGGATGGGTGGAGAAGAACCAGATGTGGACATTGGCAGTTGGTCTGAGAGTAGTCCCTCCAAATTCGGACAGTGAGAACTACATGACGTCAGCGCCAGATGGTTTACTCATTAACATCAACCCTGGAAACATGCAAGGAAAGGCTGTGCTAATGGCTGACGAGACGAAATGCCACTGAATGCCTCTCTGCAGTGCCTCTTTGATGAAATGTTGGTGGAGAATCACCAAACCGAAGTTTAATTTGAAGTTGAATAGATCAGCCAGCGCTCATAAGATTAAATACTTCTTGTCTTTGCTCGATTTCTTTCTCAGTTTTCTTTTGGCTGCGACAAACTGAATGAACTCTGGGATGAAGTGGGTGGCAGTGATAGCACTTTGGCACGCTCGTCTGTTGTTCCATTTCAGTTTGATCCATGTGTTTGGATGCCTGCAGTGTCCCGGTTTGGCCCCTGCATATCAAATGACCAACAGCAAAGTTAAGTATTAACAGCACATGCTGTGGTTTCACAAGCTCAACACAGCGGAAAAAAGATCTCCACAGTGAAGAAAGAAAATTTTTTCTTTTAGATATATAGCAAGAAACTGAGATTTTAATGCATTTCTGAGATGAAAATTTCTGAAGTGGTTGCAGCTTTAACAAAAGCGTTGTGTTGCAGATACAATTGTGTTCAAAATAATAACAGTCCTACTAGACTAACCAGGTCAGTCATTGTTTTAGGTAGAAATCTTATTACCACATGGCCAATACGTTTCTAAGGTGTATTAGTCGTAGAAAACCAACAGAACCAACATTCATCATTTGCATGCTCGTGAGTCTGTGTAATTGAATAATTGGTTGAAAGACGCGTGTTCAAAAATAATAGCAGTCTGGAGTTCAATTACTGAGGTCTCTCATTATGTGAAGAACCAGGTGTCAATCAGGTGGCCCTTATTTAAGGATGTCCCTAGTACATGTTGTACATGCATTTCTCTCTGAAAACCTGACAAAACTTGGTCTCTCCAGGCATTGTTCAGAGGAACAGTCTACTTTGAAAGAAAATGTTGATTGGAGAGGGGAAAACATATGACGAAGTGCAGAAAATGATTAGTTGCTCAGCTGAAATGATGTCCAATTCCTGAGAGATGTGAAGGAAAATGTGAGACTACCACTTAAATGGATCGAAGAATAGCCAAAATGGCAAAGACTCAGCAAATGATCAGCTCCAGGTGGATCAAAGACGGTCTGAAGTTAATGATGAGCAACATGACAATTAGAAGACACTCATGTGAAGCTAATCTATTGGCAAGAAGCCCCCCACAAAGTCCCACTGTTAAAAAAACATAATTTGCCAAAGAACACATGAAGATAGCACAAAACAACTGATAGAATGGAGTTCTGAAGGACAACTGCAGCCTGCTGAGATGAGGATGAGCCATGGAGGAAGAAATTACACAAAAAGAGACTTTTCATCACTACAAATGGAATCATCCCAGACTACAACAGGACACGACCCCCCCCCCCCATAACCCCAGCAGAGGACCGCACACCTCTTCCCCCCCCCCCCCCCCCCCCCCCCCCCCCCCCCTACCCCACCCACCTCTCCCTTATCTCTATTAAGCCCAGACACCCCTCTCCTGGATTTTGCTGACAACATGAAAAACCCTGTCAAGCTCAGAATAATCTCACATTTTCTCCACTAAAATCCCATCATAATCCATCTCATGACAGGCAAGATAGTTTCCCTGTACCTCAGAGAATAGACTTTAAAATACTTCTGTTTGTTGTTGTTGTGTCAACATTTCAGACCACGTAGGTCTTCTGGTTCAAGTCGACTCTGCATCCACAAAATCAGAACCAAACATGGAGAAGCAGCATTCAGTTCTAATGCTCCACTTATATTCCCCCATTACCCAGATGCATAATGGGCCTCCTCCCCAGGGAGAATTTTTTGATTTTATTTTAAGATAAAAATATTGACCAAAAAGTAGAGTGCATCAAGGAATGGGTTAAAACATTCGATTTTCAGACAGAGGGCTTGTTCGCCCTGAAATTTCAGTATGTAGTCCAACTTTTGTTTACTTGACTTTTTTTTGTTACTTTTATCATGCCTCTGCAATGTACTTTTTTTGATCATGTAAAGCACTTCAAATTGTCTTGTTGCTAAAATGTGGTTTCAAAAAAACTTGCCTTTCCTTGCCATCAACTGGCCTAAAACATTTTATAATGACTGATAAAAGTAAGATTGTTCTTTTTGATTCCAAGGGCCACAGAGTTTGTCAGAAGACCCCCAGACACTGAATTGAAGCCATAGTACACTCAGAACACAGTGAAACACGGTGATTCAAGCATCATGATGTTGGGATGTTTATCTTACTATAGTGGTGGGCTTCGTGGAAATGGTGCTTCAACAAAACAACCCCAAACACACCAGTATGTGAGCAGCATCTTGGTTCCAGACCAACAAAATCAAAGTCAGCCCAATCTCTGGACCTTAATCTGACTGAAAACGTGTTGGGTGACATAAAAAATGCTAGTTTTGAGGTAAAACCAAGAAATGTAGAGGAACTGTGGAATGTTGTCATATCATCCTGGGCTGGAATAAAGTTCGTTATAAATCCTAAAGATTTTTCAGTTTAAACAGTCAATATTTGAATTTGTCAAGAAAAAGGCAGACACTATTTTGTTGAGCAGCCCAAAGTTGATTTTTCTTCATTTTCTGTAATGTGATTAAAAGACCGATACACTTTTCTTCATGGTTTGATTTAGAATAAAATGTGCAGTGCTCCCAATGCAAGAAAAAACAAACTATTCTAAAGAATCTGGGCTTTACTCGCATTTTAAACACACCGCTATTATTCTGAACACAACTGTAAGTCAGTTTTCCACCTTGAATATAAAGAACCTTGCAAACCTCATTTTAAACTTTATTGGTGTAGTTGGTGCACTTGAAAACAGTAGATTTGACCTTTGACTTATTTAAACTGCTTTTCCATTACATTTTTCCCTTCAAAATGCCCTTGCTTGAATTTTAGGTTTAGCCAAAAATATGTCTTATTTCCAATGTGAACCATTGTTTTTATTGGCTGATTAAATTTCTTAGAAAAATAGTAATGTTAAAACAGCCTCAGTCACAAGATAATATTTTAGCTACAATGCTAGATATTCTTGGTCTCCTCAAGTGTAAAGAAAGAGTTCAAAAAAGATTTCCAGCAATGACATTTCTCTTATTCGCCCTGATAGGTTGATCAACGAGTTGTGATTACTCCTCCCCTGGAAGCTCATACTGCTGAGACCAGAGCCAAAGCCAGGAAGCTTCAGACAAGAATCCATCACAAAGTCTCGTCTGGCTGGGTCAGAAACCACTGATCGACCTTTTGAGATTCAGTTGAGTTAAATATTTTCATTTACATAGTAAGTTACATTTATCTATTTCTGTGCAAGATTGTAGGTCCACCTGGGTCTGGGTCAAAAGTGATCACTTACTTATCAAGGTAAGTGATCAAAGTAAGGTAATCAATTCTTTCTTTAGTGGCTGTTCTGGTGATGATAGCTAATGGGTCCAGATGATTCTGACACTTTTGATACATGTTCGTTATTCATTCCCAGCTAGGATTAAAGTTCGGAATTAGATCTCAAATTTGGGCCAGAAAACCCAATTTCCTTAATTTCTGAGAGACTGAACTGCTCCAAATAGTCTTAGATTTTAACTGGTTTAATTAGTATTTTGAAAGTTCAGTTGTAATCATAAAATATCCTCTTTTTGAAATAGTACTTGTAGAGTAGAAGTAGTGTCATCATCTTTAGGTTTGTTTGTAACTAAATTAAGAATAAATATGATGCTGATGAACACTTCAATTAATGATCATTGGAAAAATCCATGGAAATTGTTCATTTTAGCTATAATCATACATCTCAATCTCGAGAAATATATAGAAATCTACTTGTTTATTTTATTTGTCACAGGATTCCTAAACATTGTTCACTCAGGAACTCCAGACCTTTCCAGACTCGGAGTTCTCATTTGTTTATACCCATTTTAAAATATAAAATACTAAAGTTCACTATAGAAAATATTTCTGCTGTGGGAAGGCATCAAATACAGAACCAAAACACAGAAATGGAAGGAAATAATGAAGGTGGGTAGGATACAAGAAATGAGAGGGTAAGAATGCAAAGAAGAAAGGGAGGACAAACGAAAGAAAGGATAGGAGGTAGGTAGGATACAGAAAGAGAAAAAAAGTTAAGACACAAAGCAGGGCAGATGGAAGGACACTATAAAAAAGTGGTGCTAGGAGACAAGGTGAGTAGATAGAGGAACTAAAGAGTCAAATAATGCAGGTAGGAGTCATGTCAAGTTTATTTATATAGCACTTTTCAGCAATAAGGCACTCAAAGCGCAGTACACGAGGAAAACCTTTACAAGTGAAAACAGAAGGGACGCAGGAGACAGGAAAGAAGTGAGTAGTAGATATTAAAGGAAGGGAGGAGACAAGGAAGGAGAAAAGGGAGGGACGGATGGAGAAAGGTCATAAGGCAGGTAGGAGACAAGCAAGGAAGTGAATAGCAAACAAAGAACAAATGGAAATAGGATGCACAGAAGGGGGGAAGGACAATAGGAAGGCCAGAAAAAAAGGAAGGAGGTAAAGCACAAAGGGCACGAGGAAAGAAAGGAGGGACATTAAGGAATGAAGGACAGACACAGGTAAGAAAGTAGACACAAGTAAAAAAGGAAAGACAGAAGGAAGTATATACGCGAGGGAGGGAGGAAAGCCCAGGAAGAAAGGAAACATACAAAGGGAAGGATACATGATTTAAACAATGTGATGGAGTAGGTGTAGGTTTCGAAATACACGTTTTTCATAGTCTTTATTCTGTTGTTCCATACTTATCCAGAACAGGAGAACACTCAAATCATATTCCAGACTATGTAGAACCTCTAATTCAATCTGAAAAGACTCACAAAGAGAGGGTTGGCAATTAGAAAAGTTTTAATGATGAGAAATGACATTATTATATCTTTGGCGCTCGGACCTGGGAGGAAGACATGAATGCTGTGTATGATATGAACTAAGATGATCATTTGTAAGGCTTAGATTTAAATATGTCTTCCCCCTGATCCAACACTAGTGGTGGATTGGCGGCCAGGGAGCGAGGAAGCCAGGAGTAGATGTGAAGGAAGATGGTGGAGGTGGGGTGGAGGAGGGATGAGCTCAGCTGACAAGCGAGGAGGAACACAGCCGAAGGTCTTTTAAAAAACAAGGCGTCGGAAGGTGATTGGATGATGAATCAGGTGGACAGGATCCTGATTGGAAGGCCGGGAGACGCACGGTGAAGCCATTGGACGGTGGAGACAGCGAGGGTGAGTCTTTCATTCTGAATTTTCGTTTAAACTCCATTTAGAGATCCTTCAGTAAAACCATTCA
Organism: Girardinichthys multiradiatus; assembly: GCF_021462225.1. Taxonomy (NCBI): domain Eukaryota; kingdom Metazoa; phylum Chordata; class Actinopteri; order Cyprinodontiformes; family Goodeidae; genus Girardinichthys; species Girardinichthys multiradiatus. The sequence continues at coordinate 44,408,281 of NC_061815.1, read as the reverse complement.
TCCTTCAGACTGATTTTAAGGTAATGAGACTGATCAGTTGATGGACTATAATAAACTTTAAAGTAGTTATATTACACTTCATTGCATCCAAAAGTGTTTTTGTTTTATTTGTATTTGAGAAAAATGGGCACAACTCAATTTCAGCAGTAAAGCAAATGTGTTTATTAAGCACTTTAATATACATCAGAAAATTGAGCTTCATATAATACAGGGATTATTTTAAATGAAAGTTAAATGTACACAATAAGCTATTTACAATCCAATCACCGAGTCAAATCAAAGTTGACAGACAAAACAGTTTCAAGACCAACAAAAGAGCTGTTTAATAAGACTACATAATGTTTCCTGCCTGAAATCCTTCCATTCACCCTTCATGGCACACTGTGAGCTACTGAAGAGCAGAGCTTTTACCGGGGGCTTCTAGGTGTCTGCATGCGATAAGTTTTCACCTTCCCCAAAAATCCCAGCTCTTGGCAAAATATAGCTCACTGTTAACGTTGTGAAAAGCCTGCAAAAATGTGACACAGCCTGTAAACACTAACACAGCTCCACTCGATTCATAAGAAACAGATGTTTGAGATCTCTCAGAGTCATGGTTGACCAAACTCCTCCTCCTCCTGCAGGGTTTAGGCCCTATTGAACTGATTCTAAGCTTCTCACAGAGGAGGCGGGACAGTGGTATGCTGTTTCAACTTTGGCTTTACAAGTCTGCATTTCAAACAATATCACTAACAGCTATGGGTTGTCCTAATGGCTGAATACTTTTTGTGTCATGCCCCTGAAAAGTCCAGCAGAACATAATTGAAAATGATACAGAAACAAAGCTGTAGTTCTGTTTACTGAGCTGCTGAGAAATGTAAAATAAAAACAAAACCGCTGCATTTAGCACCAAAACCTTGATGACGATACACAACAGTTACTTAAATACTCTTGCACATAAAAACATCACACCCACACACAATACAAAAACAGAAAAATCCCATAGGGACAAAATCAAATTAGTTTTACATTATAAATGAACCTCCCTCTTGCTTAGATATTTAAAAGCCAAAAAAAGTCCCAAAATGTCTGCAGGCATCTTCTGAACACAGCACCATGGTAGAATGTGACAACACAAATAAAAAAAAAGAAAATGCAACAAAAGTGGCTTGTTTTCCTAAAAAATAAATACACTTTATATCCCAGTAAACTCCTTTTAACATTTTACACACTGATCAAAGGTAACAGATTATTTGGGGTCTCTAGAAAGGCAATGAATGACAACCATGACATCAGTTACTGTTGTTTCCTCTGGTCTGGGAAAATGCACCCACTGGTACACTGCTGTCAATGTGACAAAATACAACATAATGCAAACTAATAAAGAAAGAACTGGCGTGTTTCTCTCAAACAGCTCATAAAACATGGATGGGTTACAAAGTGAGGGGGAAAAACATGTATGTCTGTCAGGTCATTCTTTTAAAAGTGCATACACTGTTTATTAAATAGCATAGCATTAAATTAAAATTATATTTTGTATGAAAACAGAAGGCTGTAACAGATGTAGGCACATCAGAATATCAGTTCACATAGACTGTTGGCAGAGTTGTTTTAATGACGTCCCGTGGTGGGTGGGGGGGTAAACGTAGTTACGCAGATGGAAACTGTTGCTTTGGCACATTCTCTCCAATGTCAGCATGACGGATGGTGTTCAGAATATCTAAAAGAGCGAGGAAGGAATAAGGTTAATTTTTAATTAATTTTAATTTCTAACTCCTACAAATGTAAAGGAATCTGAAATCTGTTGACACCACAGGTAGAAGAAATGTGGAAATTCTTGAAACAAATTCCTCTTTTACAGCAGCAACACAATCTTGCTATGAAATGAAGAAAAATCCAGTCTCTAATCTAAGAACATTTAGTGATTTAAAATAATCCCAATAAATTTGTTTTGACAAAACCACTGATGGAGCATTTATTGTTACACCTACGAATACATTTACAATAAATGTAAATGAAGCATTTAAAAACAAAATCTATGCTTCACATTTGTAGGTTGAGTTAGATATAGTTGGTTTTGTGGCATTAAAATTTACAATTGTACTCTGGAAAAATCCCCTCAAATCAACGGCTGAGGGTTAACAATGAGATTTAACGAATCAACCTAACGGTTATAATTTTCGGCAGACATTCCAGGTGGGTCTGGTGTAAAACAAGAATATGTGTAAAAGCACATCATTCTCACTATGAATGATGGAGGAACTGTGATGCTGTGGGCTTGTTTGTCTTCCAAAGGTGATGGAACCTTGTTAGAGTACATGCATTTACAAACTCTTTGAAATACCAGGACATTTTACGTAAAAATCTGGTGGACACTAATCAACCTTCCAGTCATGAGCAGTCCTCCTTAAACTTGTGCGTTATAGAAAACCTATGGGTGAGCTGAAGAGAAGAGATCAAAAGAGGACCCATGATTCTAGATTTAGAAACATTGTGCAGGACAAGTGTCATATATTCCTCTCTCTGTATGCTCAAACCTTGCAAAATATTATAGGAGAAGACTGTATGCTGTACATTTGGCGAAAGGGAGTTGTACAAAGACAGCAGGTGTATCAATAATGTGGCCACAAGCAATTTTGTTATTAGTCAATAAATGTACAGAAATCAAAGGTTGGATTTTGCTCCTGTCATAGACAATGATTTTTTTATTCATCTTTATTCATAGTGGGATCAAATTTGTTCACACCACCACATCTTCTATTCAACCCAAAACATGCTGATGAGTCTCTTACCAGCTATAATGGGGTCTCCTTTTTGTAGTTAAACCCAGGGTCTGATCCTTCAATCTGCAGCTTCAGGGCTTGTTTAAGGCTCAGCTCTGTTTCCCCAATGGGGTAGTTCTCTAAAACGTCCTGGTGGCCCCTGTTCTGCACAGCCCGTGGAACTGACACTCGACCTAAGAAGACCTGATTGCCCTGTAGATGATATTTGGGATTGGTCATGATCCCATTCCTTTTCTTCTCAGAGCAGCTCTGTGGCTGGATGAAAAACGGGTCTTGGCACTGCCCTCTTTCCTGCTGCACTGAACCACCGATCATGATCTTACAGTGAGGATCCTTCAATGCAATATTAGCAACTGATTGGTTGAAAGCCATTCTCTTGTCGAACTGGGTCATCTCATACTCCAGAACCTGGCCTTGGCTGGATCCACTGTTCTTAGTTTTCTTCTTGTCTTCCAGAGTTGCTTTGCTATTTTGAGTCCCGCTTCCTGTCTTACTTCCCTTTGCTGACTTCAGCTGAGACCAATCAAATTCACTGGATGGAGACGATGGCTGCTGACTGGCAGACTTTGTTGTAGAGCAAGGGGATACAATCGACTGTCTACTTCGGCTCCGAGGAAGTGAGTGCTGCTGGATTTGCTCCGTAAACGTCATTCCATGAAAACTGTCGATAGGTACAGTTTGAGCTGTAGCCGTGGATGACGTGGTTCTTAAAGAGGAGTTTTTTGAACTCTTGAGGGAATTGTTTGACAGAGACGATTTCTGCCTATCCACAGTGGAATCGGGAGACTCTGACGGTGAGCTGAAAGCGTGGACGGGTCCGTTGGGAAGACTGCGTCCAGATGACTGCACGTCTCCTACCCCTGTGCTGCCTGAACTACTTGATTTAATGGTGAGTGAATGCATTTTGCCGGTCACTGCCAAAGGTGTTTTCTCATCCATGGTATGCACTGGGGAAGGGTTGCAGCCGTTTAATGTTGTTGCTCCATATTTTTCTAGGATTTTAATGATCATTGAATGGCCACCTTTTGCTGCCACCCTCATTGCCGTGCGGCCGAACTGGTCGGCATGGTTGGGGTCTGCACCGTTTTCCAACAGTATCTGCACGACGTCGATGTGACCCTCCTGGGCAGCTATGCCTAGTGCTGTTGCTCCCTGGTTGCATGTATGATCCACATGCGCTCCGTTCTCTATCAAAAACTGAACCACTTTGGTGTGGCCCTGCCATGCTGCAGACTGGAGAGCGGATCGCTTCTCGTTGTCGCAGGCATTCACGTCAGCATGGTAGTTAATGAGCAACCTCACCATCTCAACATGTCCCTGCCAGCAGGATACGTGGAGAGCCGTCCTGCCCTCAGTGTCACAGGCTTCCACGTTCGCTCCATTTTCAAGGAAATACTCAGTCATGGCCAGCTGATTTTCAAGGGCCATTATGTAGAGTGTTGGGCGACCATCTGCATCTTTACAATCTAAATCAGCACAGTGGCTCAACAGCAGTTCAACAATGTCCCTGTGGCCCTCAAGTGCAGCTACCCTGAGAGCATTCCTTCCATCATACCCCCTCTGGTCAATGTTTGACTTGTTCTGCAGGAGAATTTGCACACAGTCATAATGTCCCTCTTGCGCAGCCAATATCAGTGGTATTCTCCCATCATTATCCACCTCTGAGCAGCGAGCACCTTGTTCAATAAGAGCATTGCACACTTGGCGGTGGCCCTCAAATGAAGCCATGTGTAGCGGGGTCCAGCCTGCGTCGTCCCTGTGGTTCTCATCCAGACCTCTGTCCAGCAGAGTTCGAACCACTTCCACATTTCCCTGAGCAGAAGCAATGCTCAGCACTGTCCTCCCCTCACTGTCGATGCTATCCACAGCAGCCCCCCAGAAAAGTAACGTGTTGACCACAGATGCATGGCCCATTGATGCAGCTGCCAGGAGAGGGGTTCGCCCATTCTTGTCTGTGTGATCCACATCAGCTCCACCTTCCAAGAGCAAATCAACTACATCCACATGTCCTTCATAGCCAGCCACGAGCAGAGGAGTCATGCAGTCTTTGTCACAGTGGTCAACCTCTGCTGCTCTGTCAATCAGAAGGCTCACAACAGACGCATGACCTTTACTAGCAGGAATACAGAGAGCAGCCACAGAAAGGGCAGTCCTCCCATCCACATCTTGATGATTAACTTCGGCTCCATGGTCCAGCAGGTGCTCCACAATTTCTCTGTGTCCCATGTATGCTGCAGCAATGAGAGCAGTCCTTCCTTCATTGTCTGCTTTATTAACTTCAGCTCCATGCTGAAGAAGATTTAACACAATATCTTCATGGCCTCCCCAAGCTGCCGCCCTCAATGCAGTTCTACCATCTGCATCAGCACAGTCCACTTTGGCTCCAGCATAAAGAAGAGCAGACACCACCTCAGAGTGTCCACCCCAAGCTGCAGAGCGGAGTGCAGTCCACCCATCGTGATCTGTGTGGTTTATATCAGCTTCACAACCAATAAGACAGTTGACCACCTTGGTATGACCCTGCCTCGCAGCAAGAGTAAGAGCTGTTTGGCCATGGTTGTCTTCCAACTCCATGTTCGCCCCTCTGGATATGAGCAAATTAACCACATCAAGGTTTCCACTGTATGCAGCGTTGGCCAGCAGAGTTCTTCCACTTGAGTCGCACTGATTCACAGAAGCCCCGTTGTCAAGTAATGTTCTTATGGAGTCCTCTCGCTCTAGGGCTTGTTGTACAATACATGAAGCATGATCATCCTCATTGTTAACATGAGCACCAGCTTTGACAAGAAGCTGCAGAACCTCCTGTTCTCTTGGTATGGAGGTGCTTAGAGAGTCTTTAGTGGGAGTTCCATTCCAGACCATCCAAAGAGCCAAATTATAAGGCTCGATCTGTAGGTTGGAGTTGACGAGGTGCAGAGCAAATTCCTGCACTTCCAGAGGTTTCAGTTGCTTTGCTCTGCAGGTGTAACTCATGGCCAACATCCGATGTCCTTCTGCTGCATTGCACAGGTATTTCTGGGTGCAATGCTTCACATCGAGCAACCATTCTGCAAAACTGTAGTGGAAAAGGATTTTAGTACTCCCAAGGCCATCAACCAATAACTTGGAGAGAATGTCCATTTTTTTCTGAAACTCCTCCATGGTAAGAGTCATGTTTTTGGTCCAGACTGCATGGTACAGTTCTTTGACCGTAAGTGGCCGGCAAGTTGCCAAGATTACATTAAGAATAGGCTGAACTTTGGCAAATTGTTTTCTGACAAACAGCCTCTGGCAGAGCCACAGGTAGAGCCCATTGAGAGTGCCTGGGATGTCACGGATCTCCCGAAGCATGATGAAGTTCTCCACCACGCCATCTAGAACGCGTTCTAGGTAGAGGAAGCAGCCGCTGCTTTTGATGTGAAGCTGGTTGAGCATCTCTGCGGTCTCCTTGGTTAGGTGCTGTCTCAGGGCCTCCTCCTGGTCCAGCCGGTGAAGGATGTACTGCTGCACATCTTTAACGATGTAGGCTTTTCGCAGATCATCGAGGCTGATTTTGCGGAATCCTGAAAACAAAACAAAAACAAATTATATGAGTGGGCTGGTAAAAAGGAAAATGTGCGAACGGCAGCTGATGTTTGAAGAATACCTATTTAACGAGTCACTTTTCCCACACTAGCTATAACTGATCCTGAATTCATCATGAACCTTTATGCAATTAAAAGTGAAGCAAACCTTTCATTTCCAGAGGCATAAAGATATGTAACAGTGCACCCATGTTGTTAAAGAGAGGCCTTTTTATAGGAGAATGAAACCCCTCTGTTTTCTAGCAGCAGAAACACTCAGCAGGTGTTTGCAATCAGCTCAGCCTAGTAGATGAAAACTTAACCTTGGCAACTGGTGCTCTATTGAGAGATAATGTCAGCTCTGATCAGTTATTGTCAAACATAAAAATAAATATGGCCTAAATATTTCAATTAAATACATCCCAAAGGATCCCTCCAAAAACACCTTTTAAAAAGGAAAATAAAATGCAAACAAGTTTTAACGTTGACAGTCTAAATGTCTCACTGAAGCCTTACTCCCACATGGATCTTTAATATCCATCTGTAAAAAAAAGGTAATTATCACAATGAGTCATTATGAATGATTTTAATAGGATTCCTCTGGAAGACATAGAAAAATTGTCTCATAATGGCCTTGGCTAATGGACATACAGTGAACTCTCCATGTTAACACCATCCATAGTCTGTCCAGCCTGCAGCATTCCTGCATTCTTTTATTTACAGTTCCCATGGTCTTTGGGGCTACTGGGACAGGAAGAACATGTTACCAGATCTATTTGGGTTTAAACAGTTGCTTTCTCAGTACTCTGCAGACAAATACTGAGTTTAGCAAATCAGAACTAAGACATTTGATTCTATTATAAAACTTTTGTATAACATGATTTAGTTCAGAAAAGCTGCTTATGTGTTAATTCAGAAAGAAGTGAGGCTTTACCCACACTGGGCCAGATGTTAACCACACAGCTGCAAGAATGATAACTGATGTGTTTAACAGCAGCTCCCAAACAGTAACTGGCAGTTTACTAAACAGAAGCAGGACAAGGTTGTCTTTATCACCTGCTTCTGGGTTTGCTTAAGATAAGCACACCCTCTCCAACAGCAACTTGTAACAGCCTCGTTTCACTTTAGCCCTGAAATTGTTGAAAAACTCATTCAATTCAATTCAATTCAGTTTATTTATATAGCGCCAATTCACAACACATACAAGCACTTCACAAATGGTCTGGAATGGTGTAGGGTTGTTGGGGAGGTAAGAATAAACTACTGAGTGTTAGTTTGGCCATTTTAGAATGGGCTATGTGTAGGGGTACTAAGTAAAATTATAAACTGATAAGGTTTGTCCATTTAGAGCCCACTGGTGGCCATTGTTATACTAAAAACCACAAGGACTGGGATACCTCTCTCTGTCAGACTGATTATAACCATTGGAAAAGAGAAGGGGTCATACAGGTAGCAGAAATGGAGGGTGTGTTTGCACCTCAACCATAACTGAGCCGGTTTAGGCTAAACCTGACTCCCCCTTACTCCATCCAACAGGGAGGGAGGAAGGCAGAGGTAAAAATAATTGAAGTGTTGGTTCCTGTTGCGTTGTGTGAAAGATGGGTAACTTTAAAATGGGCTAAGTCAATCAAATCGAATCATATAGATTTCAAGTCAGGTTCATACATTCCAGTTAATCCTAACCATTGAACAGTGCAGTCAGATTCTGTTATTTATTTAAATTGGATAAAAAGTTTTTCTATCTAAGGAAACCCAGCAGATTGCATCCAGTCAGTGACTTGCAGCATTCACTCCTCCTGGATGAGCATGTAGAGACAGTGGACAGTCACTGGCGTTGACTTTGCAGCAATCCCTCATACTGACCATGCATTTAGCGACAGTGGAGAGGAAAAACTCCCTTTAACAGGGAGAAACCTCCAGCAGAACCAGGCTCAGTGTGAGCGGCCATCTGCCACGACCGACTGGGGGTTTGAGAGAACAGAGCAGAGACACAAAAAGAACACAAAAGCACTGATCAAGGAGTACTTTCTATGGGAAGAAAAAGTAAATGTTAGTGGATGTAGCTCCTTTAGTCATTTCACCTAGAAAGAAAGAATAGATAAACTCTGAGCCAGTTTTCAAGGTTAGAGTCTGAAAGAGAGCACATATAATTAGTTACAGTAAAGCTCAGTCAATCGCCATGTCTAGGAGAGAGAAAGGGTTAAACACTAAAAGACAGGGGCATGTGGATCATCGGTAGAGGTAGAGCATTAAGTTGTTGCCAGCAGAAGCTTGGACAATGCCTCCCTCCAGAAAGGTGTCACAGGTAAACACAGAGTCAGGCCAGGTGTAGCTTCTAGGAAGAGAAAAGAGAGAACAAAGTTAAAAGCTGAAATAACAACAAATAATGCAAAATTGGAGAGTAGTGTGAGAATGTAGCAAAGAGGGTGAAAGTGGTCATTATGTCCTCCAGCAGCCTAAGCCTATAGCAGCATAACTACAGAGATAGCTCAGGATAACCTAAGCCACTCTAACCATAAGCTTTATCAAAAAGGAAAGTTTTAAGCCTAGCCTTAAAAGTAGACAGGGTGTCTGCCTCACGGTCTAAAACTGGGAGCTGGTTTCACAGGAGAGGAACCTGATAACTAAAGGATCTGCCTCCCATTCTACTTCTAGAGACTCTAGGAACCACCAGTAAACCTGCAGTCTGAGAACAAAGTGCTCTGTTATGAACGTATGGAAAAATCAGAACTCTGATGTATGATGGAGCTAGATCATTAAGGGCTTTATATGTGAGGAGGAGAATTTAAATTGTATTCTGGATTTAACAGGGAGCCAATGAAGGGAAGCTAAAGTAGGACAAATATGATCTCTCTTTTTAATTTTCATCAGAACTCTTGCTGCAGCATTTTGAATCAGCTGAAGGCTTTTAACTGCATTTTGAGGACATCTTGATAGTAAAGAATTACAATAGTCCAGCCTTGAAGTAACAAATGCATGGACCAGTTTTTCAGCGTCAATCCTGGACAGGATATTTCTAATTTTGGTAATGTTCCAGAGGTGAAAGAAGGAAATCCTAGAAACCTGTTTAATATGGGATTTAAATTACATGTCCTGGTAAAAAATAACACCAATGTTTTTTATTTTATTACCAGAGGTCAATTTAATGCCATCCTGGTTAAGTGATTGACTAAGCAGTTTCTTTTTTAAAGACTCCGGTCCAAAGACGACAACTTCTGTCTTGTCTGAATTTAGAATCAGAAAATTTAAAGTCATCCAAGTTTTTATGTCTTCAAGACATAAAGCAGTGTTTCAAAAACTGTCTTTAAAGAGTTTTCTTACTTTAAAGTGGCACTGTATGTATGGAGCAGTTTGTTTTACCCAAAAATAAGTTATTGTAGAAAACAAAAGATGCTTCCTAGAATATAGATCTAAAGTTTGGCCTACATTGTTAAGGAGTAGAAGCACGCATGACAGCTTTATTACCTGGTTATATTAGAAAACAAAGGTTCAACAAATGCTTTGATAGATTATAGAAAATTATCTGGCAATTGCATTGGTGACAATCTAAACATATTTTTTAATCTTCCCAGATATGAAGATGTGATGCATTTAAATTTATTGACATTTCAACCCCCTTTATAAATTTGTAATCATACCGAGAAGTTCCCCTCCTTGAACCACCACCTTAACGTGATGGAGGGGTTTGAGTGCTCAAATGATCCTAGAGGCTATGTTGTCTGGGGCCTTAATGCCCCTGGTAGGGTCTCCCATGGCAAACAGGCTCTAGGTGATGGGTCAGACAAAGAGTGGTTCAAGAATCCCTCATGAAGAAAAAAATATCGAGGCACGTGACGTCGCCCGGTACGGCGGAGCCGGGGTCCCACCCTGGAGCCAGGCCTGGGGTCGGGACTCGTCGGAGAGCGCCTGGTGGCCGGGTTGCTCCTCGCGGGACCCGGCCGGGCCAAGCCCGAACGAGAGACGCGAGGCCATCCCCCAGTGGGCCCACCACCTGCATGGGGAACCGTGAGGGACCAGTGCAAAGAGGATTGGGTGGCGGACGAAGGTGGAGACCTCAGCGGCCCGATCCCTGGATGCTTAGGCTGGCTCTAGGGACGTGGAATGTCACCTCGCTGGGGGGGGAGGAGCCTGAGCTTGTGCGGGAGGTCGAGAGATATCGACTAGAAATAGTCAGGCTTGCCTCCACGCACAGCGTGGGCTCTGGAACCCATCTCCTTGAGAGGGGTTGGACTCTCTTCTACTCTGGAGTGGCCCACGGGGAGAGGCGGCGGGCTGGTGTGGGTTTGCTTGTTGCCCCCCAGCTCAGCCGTCTCGTGTTGGGGTTTACCCCAGTGGATGAGAGGGTCGTATCCCTGTGCCTTCGGGTTGGGGAGAGGTCTCTGACTATCATTTCAGCCTACGGGCCGAGTGGCAGTGCAGAGTACCCGGCCTTCTTGGCGTCCCTGTCGGGGGTGCTGGATAGTGCCCCTCCCGGGGACTCCATTATTCTGCTGGGGGACTTCAACGCCCACGTGGGGAACGACAGTGACATCTGGAGAGGCGTGATCGGGAGGAATGGCCTCCCCGATCTGAATCCGAGTGGTGTTTTGTTATTGGACTTCTGTGCTAGTAACGGATTGTCCATAACGAACACCATGTTCAAACATAAGGGTGTCCATCAGTGGACTTGGCACCAGGACACCCTAGGCAGGAGGTCGATGATCGACTTTGTTGTCGTATCATCAGATCTTCGGCCGCATGTTTTGGACACTCGGGTGAAGAGAGGGGCTGAGCTGTCCACTGATCATCACCTGGTGGTGAGTTGGATCCGCTGGAGGAGGAGAAAGCCAGTCAGACTTGGCAGGCCCAAGCGCATAGTGAGGGTCTGCTGGGAACGTCTGGCGGAGCCCTCGGCCAGGGACGACTGCTGTGCAAACGCTTTGAATTCATTTGCCCATAAGCGTCTCTTCCATGCAATATACTAACTGTGATAAGATGCTACATGTGCTTCAAGACACACACCTACTTCCAGTCTTTCATTGAGACCACGTTCCACACACTTCCCCTCTGACACTGACCTCCTGTACCGGCTCCCCCTGCAGTCCTGGAGCCGGATTCATGGGAAGCATGCAAAGTATCTCACTGTAGCAAAACACCATGAAGCAATTCTCTCTTTGAGTAACAGTTTCTCAAGAACTGAAACAGAAAACTGTGACTCAGGTATCATTTTACAAATTATTTAGAAAGACAGAAACCAATAAAAACCTCACATGGACCTAATGTGCATTCCTGTATTCACTGGCTTAATCTTCAGCCATAAAAGTTCAAATCTAAACCCGTGAGGTTAGAAGGTATTTCATGCTTCCTTCTTTTCTTCACTGTCCCTTTTTTCAACTTTTAAGGCTAAACCAGCTGATCCATGTTTTTCCTTTTCTTTTTTTTAATGGAAGCTTTAATCTTCTTCTTCAGGCTAATGCACGACAAGAACCTCAGTTAACCCAGGAACGCTAATTTAGATTTAAATCTTGCTCATAGACAACTTAGTTGTTCGTCATGCATGGGTATGCGAGACTCGTACTTCTGATCAACTCATTCTGGGTTTGCTCTAGCTGCGTCAGGAAAGACTCTCAGAATAGCAAAAGGGAAGCAAGAGCATTGAGACGCTACATTGCCAGGATTATATTCTTTAGGAAAAAGAGGAAAAACTGCTGTTATTTAGTTACTGATCTATAGTTTTGCCACATAAACTATGGTCACTAGCAACAGTTGAGATTTACAGAGAACAGTTAAGTGATGGAAATGCGACTGCAGCTGGTTCCTGGATTTAAAAAACACAAACAAAAACAGCCATTTCTGAGCAAGAAACAAAAAGAAAAAAATTCAGCTAAACACTTGAGTCAGAAGAAGCCAAAAGAGAAATTTCCCTCGAGTAACTGTAGGTGTCGAAAGATATAAAACAATTTCCACTTTGGTGGACATCAGCTGTAGCAGCTGGGTTTCAATTTCCTTCTCTACCTTAGATTAAGAAAATCAAACCAGAGGAAAGCAGTATAACTAGCAAAAACCTGCATGAACAAATAGAAATGCTGGAACAAAATGAGACCAACTATTGAGAACTGCATCTCACCTGGCAAAGATCAGAATCACATGACTTGTTTCTAGTCTGAACTACAATACAATGAATTTATGTGACCTACCAGAAATTGCCATTATGCATTCATCAAAAGTGTGCATTTTTTGTACATGTTCAACTAAAAACGTTTTTCTTTCCAACTGACAAAGATGAACCAAGCAAAGCTCACTTTAGCAACACTAAGCAAGCTTTTAGGAACCAGTTCTTTGTCAAAAAAATTAATTCCATTTTCATTTTAATCTGAAGGCTAAACACTAAACATCATCCAAATTACTCCTGCATGTTGGATTTGTGCTTCAGCCACAAAATGTGTAAAGACCTCTGCATTATAATGACCCATAATGTATGTAAAACAGAAAAGAAGCTGATTTCATTCAACTAGTAGGATATATTTCAAGTGTTTTTTTCCTGTTAATCTTGATAATAATAGCTTACACCTAATAGAAACCCAACATTCAGTTTCTTATAAAATTAGAATATTACATAAGACCAATGAAAAAAGCATTTTTAGTAAAATGTACGGTTATGACACAGGCAATCATAGGCAAGACTTCTTCCCTAACTGTTCAACAGTTATTGACACCATCTGCAAGGACATAGAGAACAATGCAGCCAAGATTTTTAATGAAAAATGAAGTGGAAGGTAAAAGTGTGGTTGGAAAAAAATGCACAAGCAACACAGAAAACCATAGCCTTAAGAGGACTCCGAAGCAAAGCCCATTAGATGGGTTGGGCGAGATATGGACTTCAGCTGGAGTCAGAGCTTTAAAAACCAATGCAGAAAAGCTAAAGGCTGCTAAAGCAACCTGAGCTTTCTTAACATCTCACAGCCACAGGCTCCTCACCATTAAGCCCCACTCTATTTATGCAGCAATGTATGCAAAGGAGGCCTGATCAAGTAATGAGTGCATAGACTGTACACTGTACAGTATACTTGCAGCTCAGCTCATATGAAACCACAGACCAACAACAGAGACTAGGTGTAGTCATTGATTCTCTTAGTTAATCAAATGTTCCTTGAACAGGACACTATTCCAGAACTTAAGATTGGATTAGACGATATCTTTCTGTTATCTGTTTAAATGGATGAGACGTGGTGTTTTTTACCTTTTACCCAAAGATCACTTTAGATTTGCTTTTCTGGTGAAAGGACTTGGCCCAATAAAGCTCTAAAACAACCAAGAGGGAAAGTTGTAAAACTTGCCACTTGTTTGGTTGCAAGAGAGCGACAGAAGAATGCAACAAGTCTCACTGGCTACAAACATTCAGAGGCCTTCCAGATCCCATTTTATGCCACGAATTTCTCGCTTACATTTGGCTCCATTACCATCAGGCTACACAAACGGTTCGTGTTCTGAGCTTCTGATGGGTTCTGTCTGGCAGGATGAATTTCTGAACAAACAGTTCAGCGAATCAAAACAAAAACAAATGCTGCATTGATGAGGATAAGGGATGCAGTTCCCCGAGTGCCGGCCTCTGAGCCAGCTGCTGCTCGTTACTGGACTGGAAACCAGCCACAAAAGACAGAGACCCACACAAAAGAGAGCCTGTTTGCTTTCTAGATTAATGTTTTCAGATGATAAATGAGACAATGTGCATGTCTGCAGAGAAACTGGGAGAACGTGCTCATCACCCAGGATATCAGAGTGATGGCTTCTCGGATTCGACATCTTCTTTAGTCACTGGATCTATAAAGAAAACAGAAACCTAAGCCTCGCTGCCCTTTCCTCAGGCTCTCCAGTAAACCTGTGCTCAACAAACGTCTGTTCAACAGCTGCAGATTCCCCCGCTCCAAAAAACACCAGAACGCCAACCTCCTAAATGCAAGTATGTGGATGAGAGTAGGTTCCAAGTGTCTGCAAACACCAACAGAAAGTGTGCTGCTATTTAGACATTGAGAAGACCTGTAAAGTTTCCAGTTTGATCATGTAAACAGCACGAAAGGACTCCATAAATATATCAGCTGGAGCCAAGAAACGGAGAAGCTTTGCAAAATCTTCTGCAACAAATAATCATTTTAGATCAGCATCTTATTTAATTTATCTACAGTAGTAAACAACCACAGGCATATAATTAAAATTTGGCAATTAATTAATGTGAAGTTGAGAGAAAGCAGATGAAAGCATTCCTGCCTAAACACGCCTTTTGCCGTGTTTTTGTGGGAGCTGAACGGGTTTCCAGTCAAACCTGTTGTAGGGCCACTAAACAAAGCTGATATGGTGATGGGGGAGGGTTAACAGGATTACATCTTCTATCTGTGCAGCATGGCTTACTTCCATTGTGCAAAATTGTGGTGAAAAAACCCACACCTGCCTAAAGTATAACGCATTAGTCACATGATGTCTGCTTTATTTTCTAATCAGTTTTTCCTCGTTTTGATTGATAGAATCCCATTAAGTTGATGACAAGAGACTGAGTCAAAGGCAGCACACCTGGTTACATGTGGGTTGCTCTCTGTGTTCCATGATGATACAGACTCTGGGTTGTCACTATTCATCAGAGCTTCATGCACAGCTGCAGATGGCCAAACAAAGGTTCCCGCAGAGCAGCAATAGAATGAGAAACGCAACTGTAAAGCACACAACCATTATGACCTTCACTGAAACGTGGCATTTAGCAGATTGTGTACAAAGAAAAAAGTTAAACTTTTTATTAGCCTTAAATTTTATATTCTTACTTTTTAAATGCATTAATTAAAACTAAGATGTTTGCTATGTTGATATTTTAAAAACAAGACAGTTATATTTTTAGTTTTTACTTCACAACACCTTTTGGAGTTCCCTGCCCCACAAAGGATCTTATTTCCTCAATCTGTGCTCTTGTTTTTGTTCATCAGTATACTGGCTGACCTCCAAGTGACCCCATTTAGCTCTAGCGATATAAGTTTCCATCCACCTGCACAGAAAACTTCTGCGTCCAGTCTTTTGTTTGCCATCAAGTTCACAAAGAGTTATTATCAGCCATCAGGAAGGTCTGCAAGCATTTTGGAAAGATTTGTCCAGACTGCAGATTGAATGTTGAGAAAAGCAGGAAAAGTTTGTTGTGGAATCAGTTAGTTGCAAAGTCATTCTTGGCATGCAGGCTGTGTGGCATGAGAAATGGCCCAGGAATTCTTATTCCTTCTAAGGTCAAATTAAAACTTAATAACAGCCTTCGTCTGTATGAAAAACTAGCAGGTCTGCACCACAATCTTGAAATGAAAAATCATAAGTTCACAGAAGTGGCACAGGCTTGCCACATACCAAAGGGCATCACCTAAGAAGAGGAGGAGGCCAGCCACTTTGTTCATCATGCCCCACGTTGCGTTGCTGCAGGGAGGGATCCGAGGTGTTACACATGCAGACATGGTACACCTGTAATTAGCCCGGCTGTTAGACTGCATGGTGGTAAATTACAGTATTCAGCAGGGATTATGGTCTTCAAGTCATCCAAAGTGATGCTCAGTGTGCAGCCTCACAGACGACAACTCATACAAGAATATGGACATAATTCAGCTTGTTAGCCAGTTTAAAGAAAGGGAGGGAAAGCGAATTAAAGGTGTTGTCCTTGGTCCTGTTACCCTGAAATCGTGACTAAAGAGAGGACAATAAAGGCTTTATGGTAATTTAGGAGGAGGCATTTGACAAATGTGCTCCTTGGCTTAGTTCTGTAAGGTCTTTCCACTGAAGCCCAAAGAACAGCCAAAACATGTTGGAATCAGTATGGAAGTCTTTCGGGCCTTTGTACAGGAGCTCCTTGGAGCCCTTCAGAAGAAATCGGATTGTTTGCATCTAACCTTTTATAAAAGTTTAAAATTAATCTGCTGCATTCGTCCCAGTTTACATGAAGCTGTCCAAGATAATGCCACAGAATGTTATTTACTCAGGAGTCATTAAGCTGAGCCCTCTGTCTCTCTTTAGGGAGCATTCCTCAGCCCAGAAGAAATAAACCGTCCTCGCTGCTTTACGGCTGTGTTTGTGTTGTCAGGCGGCCAGAAGATCTCGATGTCCCTCCTGTGAGCGCTCAGATTTGAACAAAAAGAAAGTATTAAACTCAGAAAAACAAAACATATCACGTTAAGAGTTAAGTGGACGTTTCTGTGGAGGGATTGCTTATGCACGTGTCAGATTCACCCGCAGGACTAAAGTGAGGCAGTGGAGGAGGCCACACTTTAAAACAGGACTACTCTTTTATTAGTGATTGTTGATGGTAAATCACTTCCATCTCTTTGGTGAGTAGGAAACATAAAGCTCCATTCATGGTGAGCAGAGCAGAGGTAGAAGATGTGGTTCAGGTCCTTGCTAGGGTGGGCTAACTTTTCCCCAAACAGACACAGGAAACAAACAGACTCACAATTTCCTAAAAGCTTTTTTTTTCTTATTAAAGAAATGTGCCAAAACCACTGGTAAATGGTTTACTGACCATGGTATCACTGTGCTCAATTGGCCTGCCAACTCTCCTGACCTGAACCCCATAGAGAATCTGTGGGATATTGTGAAGAGAACATTGAGAGACTCAAGACCCAACACTCTGGATGAGCTAAAGGCCGCTATCAAAGCATCCTGGGCCTCCATAAGACCTCAGCAGTGCCACAGGATGATTGCCTCCATGCCACGCCGCATTGAAGCAGTCATTTCTGCCAAAGGATTCCAGACCAAGTATTGAGTGCATAACTGTACATGATTATTTGAAGGTTGACGTTTTTTGTATTAAAAACACTTTTCTTTTATTGGTCGGATGAAATATGCTAATTTTGTGTGATAGGAATTTTGGGTTTTCATGAGCTGTATGCCAAAATCATCCGTATTAAGATAATAAAAGACCTGAAATATATTAGTTAGTGTGCAATGAATCTAAAATATATGAATGTTAAATTTTCATCATTACATTATGGAAAATAATGAACTTCATCACAATATGCTAATATTTTGAGAAGGACCTGTATATAGCAGCGCTTCTTCATGGTTTTAGGTGGTTAACCTCTTAGTGAAGACCAAACAGCCCATTTCAATGACTGGAAGCTAAAATGCTGATGTTTCTAATGATGCATATTGATCTGAGGTTTCTGTAACTCTGAAGAGGTTTGTAACGCTGGAGATATTACATTTCACAGCTTCAGCAGAACACATTATTTTATGCCTGTCTGCTTGAACGTCTCAGGCTGTCCTCTCCAAGTCCTATAGCTCGTCTTGCACAAGGTATTGTTTAGTTTCCTTTAATCTGTGCTGCATCGTTATCTGCCTTTGTCTGAATGTGGGGATTTATCACACTGGATGAGACACTGAAGCAGCAGATACCTCTGAATAGAACAGATCTTTAGATCAAAGCAGGAGATGATAAAATACCCATCTGTGCTTAGAGATTTAAGATTATTCTTTTTTCATTTGATTTTCATTTTTGTTGTTCTGATATCCACCATTCGTGAATACATGTATAGCTACAAAACACCTTGATACTAATTAAAAGTAACAGCTGGAAATAGATGTATCCATTTAATTAATTAGTCCATTAATTAGTCAACATAATTGCCATATAATTAGAAAATCTTAAAAGTTACAAGTACTAATTTTTGAAAGATTAACGACTGAATTGTCTTATGCTGCTCATTTTCAAATGATTTGATGATTTTAGTACCACTGACAACCATGTTTTAGCTGCAAGCCTGGGGAATCTACTGATAAGTGTGTCTGTAATCTCATTTATAGCTTATATGTGGAAACAATTATGTTACATAATTTTCTCAGGACTACAGAACAACAACGACTGACAGAATCAATCAGTCCATAAAGTCCAACACCTCAAAGTAACATCTTGATCTGGACATAATTTAGTACACATGCAAACCAGTGGTAGGTACATTAATAATTCAGTTTTTAAGAAACTGGCACATCTAGATCAGAACCAGAAGTGCCTGCATTAAGAGTGGAGTGATGGGTTATCAGGCAGTCGCCAGAGCATCCGACAGTCAATCAAAACCGTAACTTACCAGACAGAAGATTTCTGGTGTATGCATTAGACAGTGTTGCTAGCTATGGGTGGGGGATAGGATGTATTCTTTGATGTAGACAGGGGCAATTCTGATTTGATTAACAAAAGGTCAAAACTCGATCTTATTCATGTTAATTTATGACCTAATAGAGGAATGCAAAAATGGAGCTCGTAGGCTTATAAGTGCAGCACCGGGACATTTTATGGTGAAGACATACGGTCACATATACAGCAATCTGCACCCTCTGCATCAGAGCTAAAATGACTTGAACAAAAGCTACGACAAATTAAGAGTGTTAAACTAAAAGGAAACCTTTTAAAACAAGATACACACGAGGAACCGTTTGACGTGACTCCACCTAGAGGTGGAGGTAAATTGGCTGACGTTCCCTGTCGCTACAAACTGGAGGAACATCGAGATAGCGATGTCAAAGCTCCCCCCAACTCAGACAAGGAGAAGCTAATTCTAAAAGTTATTGTAACTGTTGTCGCGAAGGATCTGCAACCATCTCTGCGACCAGAGTCTTTGGGAATCTGTACGGTGGCGCAGTTGGTAGCACTGTTGCCTTGCAGCAAGAAGGTCCTGGGTTCGATTCCCGGCCGGGGGTCTTTCTGCATGGAGTTTGCATGTTCTCCCTGTGCATGCATGGGTTCTCACCGGGTACTCCGGCTTCCTCCCACAGTCCAAAGACATGCCTGTTAGGTTAATTGGTCTCTCTAAATTGCCCTGTATGAATGAGTGTGTGGTCGGTTGTTTGTGTGTTGCCCTGCAATGGACTGGTGACCTGTCCAGGGTAGACCCCGCCTTGGTAGGAAATGACTGATAATCAAAAAAATTAAAAGTTACAACAGAAGGGTGGTGTTAAACTTGCTTTCAATGAGCATTAACTAGGAAACCAAACTACCCAGGTAAAAGTTGCTGGTAGATTTTAATCTCTAATTTACCACATAAGAGGATAAAGATGCTTCAGTGTGCCATCAAAATCATGATTATGGATCACTTACTTTTTTACTAAATGCAGCACTCCCTTTTTCCCCTTTGAGAGTATCTGCAGATTCTTCTTGAGAAATGCTGACTTTGACAGGCATGAATTGGGCAGATGGTATCTATTACAGTTCAGTGATGTCTTTACACGATAAAAAAAGATCTCTCACACACACTAGGGTGGATCAAACCTTGTGAGGAGCCTGTGATTAAAATTAAGTGGTAATTATTTTGATGAGACCATAAGCGACACCATCATTCTGAAAGGTAGAGCAAAAACAATCAGCAGCAGATAATAAAATAAACCTGGAGTTTAAGAGCCAGTCCATCACAAGATCTTCTCCGTTTTTAGAAATAACCATCCATTGTTACTGAGAAGAAAATATTTATGACAGACTAAGGTTTGAGCTTTTAAAAAAAATATGAGAATCTTTTTCTTGAGCTAAACACCCAACCCCCCCACCTCCTCCCTTCCTTTGCTCTCTCCCTGCCAGAGGCCTTGTTAAATTGGCACAGATTCTTCCCAGCTCCAAACAAAATCGCTGCCTAAGTGTTTCCACTCTGCTACCCCTATCATGCCCTTACAGTAGCACAGCCTACAGAAGGGGTAAGCCCAGGGAAAGCAAGCCTTAGCCATATGTCTGCTGTTACATGAGACAGAGAAGAATAACCCCTGCTATGGACTGACTCATCCTGAGATTTCAGTATGACTTCCATCTCAGGGATAAAACTTTGTTCCCATTAAATGATAACACAGGAAGCGTTAGAGCAAATTAAACTGGAGTGGTCATATAATATTAGTCAGCCAGAAAGAATACACTGCTAAATTCTTGTTCTGCTCCTCATGGACAGACCGCTCTTTGTTTGCGAGGCATTAGCCGAGCGGATGCGAGTGAGGCATTCTGCTGCAAAAGCCAGAATGCCTCCGTCTTCCTGCTCAGTCTCAGAGGTGTTGAAAATGTCCCAAAGTACATTCCACTCGCAGACAGACAAGGAATAACAGTTCAGCATGGACTGAGGAATTCAGAGAGCTGCTCTTTGGGAATAAGTCATTTCTTCTGGCCACTTCCTGTCCAAAGAACGTAGAAGTTCTCAGGATTACAAATTACTTCTTGTGCCTCAAAAATGACTAGGCCAATCTTCTGATCTAAAAAGTTTCATTAAAATAAGTTTGGAATATTGGAAAACCCACAGAATGCTCCACCCGAGACAAAATAAACCACTTTATGAAAAAAAAAAGCTGGCTTGAACGTTTTTCTGGCACCACCGTCTAACTGTAAACACTACGCAGGGTATTTTTAGGGGACACTTGTCCTCATGTTGATACTCTGAAGTCTTTTTCCAGTCTAGAACAAACAAAGAAAAGTCACAGTTGATTTTCATGAGAAGGAACAAAATGAAGACGTGAGTAAAGTCTCAGTATGTTTGTGTTTGAGCCCGAAGCAGCTTATGTGAGAGGAAAAGAGGCAAGACAACTGAAATCTGAAGTCTGAATCCGGAGAAAACAATGGCTGCTAAAAATCAGCTGCAATATGGAAAAAATCATGTCTGTAAATCTGGAAAATGTTTAAAACAAAAGGACAAACGGTGATATGGGCAAGTCTTAAAAAGTTTCAAGAAAGAACGCAAATTGTGGCCTGACATTTGAAATGTGGATTGGGCTCTTTTCCTTTCTTCTAAAGGAGACTATTACTTTTAAAACCATTTGCTGGGCAATTACAATAAAAGCCTGGCAAAGCTTGGCAATCACAAAGGAAGGAAAACAGAATTTAAACCTATCTATAAAGACATTTGAGATAACAATTTATCAGACAGTTTTGAGATGAAGCTCCCCTTTAGCCGCGTCAGACATAACAAGAGAAGCACATCGGATTCAAACATAAGAGGATGAGAAATCAAATCTATTATCTGAACCAGAGCATATACACAGGATGACGCAGTAAACATGTTTTAATGCAAACCGTGCTGAAAGAAAGCCCATTTTATCCCCCAACTGTTGCTTCCATCAAGCTCAAAGTTTTGCAAAACAGTGTTTCAATACTGATCCAGAAAATAAACCAAAGTAGGGACCCCTGTAAAAGGTTTGAGAGAGCAGAGGGGGGAGGACCTGCTCTTACTGGAGCTGCACAATATGTTCACCATTACAGTTTCAATGTGTACACTTTAACAAACAAAAACAGACAAAAACAACTGCCTGGATGCAATATTTGGTAGGCTACACATTCACCCTCTGCAGGCCAGTACTGTATTTGGCCAGCTGAATGAACTTAAAGACCGTTCCTGATAAAGATGTTAGTGACTGAGATGATAAAGCACCACAAAGTAGTGGGGACAATGTGACGGTGTAAAACTAAATAGTATTAGAACAATGTTGGGTTAATCCCAACAGATATCATCATCGCAATATTCAACATTATTTGAATTAAATGTTTTCTTAATATTGTGCAACCTTCACTGTTGTTATAAGATAGGCAGCTTGCTTCTCAGTTTATTGAATCAGACCCCTAAAGACAATTTTAAACTTCTTACTTTAATCTTTTAACCAATCATCTATGCTACAAATTTGTTTTTCCATCACCGCTAAACCAGGGGCATCCAAAGTATGGGCAGGGGCCATTTGTAGCTCTCAGAATGATTTTCTGGGGCCCCTGACTGCAAATCAATAATGGTACAGATTTGACCAACCACCACAGGCAGCTGATAAGCTACAGCAAGAATCTTTGTAGAAAGAGTGACCGATATCCTGTTCTTGTTGCTGAAAATAGTCCAATTTATTTTCTTTCATTAAAATATTCCATGTTTAGTTTATTGTTGAGCACATTAATTTAAGAAAAACTCTCAACATTACAATTTTGGCCCAATTGGCAAGAGGTTTAGACACCCCTGCATTAAATGACTGAAATGCACCTCGCAATATTATTCCCATCCCATGTGCTCCACTGAAATGTACCAAACATGAAATAATCTGAGACACTTTCATTTCATTGCATTGCATTATTTTGATATATCACTTCACAGCAAGAGGAACTTCACCAGAGAGAAAAACAAACTACAGCTGCTTTCAGTACTGAATTTTGTCTGATTCAAAACGACACAGAATAACTTATATATACACTGCTCAAAAAACTAAAAGGAACACTTAAACAACACAATATAACTCCAAGTAAATCAAACTTCTGTGAAATCAAACTGTCCACTTAGGAAGCAACACTGATTGACAATCAATTTCACCTGCTGTTGTTCAAATGAAATAGACAACAGGGGGAAATCTTTGGCGATTAGCAAGACACACTCAATAAAGGAGTGGTTCTGCAGGTGGGGACCACAGACCACTTCTCAGTACCTTTGCTTTCTGGCTGATGTTTTGGTCACTTTTGAATGTTGGTGGTGCTTTCACACTCGTGGTAGCATGAGACGGACTCTACAACCCACACAAGTGGCTCAGGTAGTGCAGCTCATCCAGGATGGCACATCAATGCAAGTTGTGGCAAGAAGGTTTGCTGTGTCTGTCAGCGTAGTGTCCAGAGCCTGGAGGCGCTACCAGGAGACGTGGAGGAGGCCGTAGGAGGGCAACAACCCAGCAGCAGGACCTCTACATCCGCCTTTGTGCAAGGAGGAACAGGAAAATGCTAAATGACCTCCAGCAGGCCACAAATGTGCATGTGTCTGCACAATTAGTTAATAACCGACTCCATGAGGATGGTATGAGGGCCCGATGTCCACAAATGGGGGTTGTGCTCACACCCTAACACCATGCAGGACACTTAGCATTTGCCAGAGAACATCAGGATTGGTAAATTCGCCACTGGCGCCCTGTGCTCTTCACAGATGAAAGCAGGTTCACACTGAGCACATGTGACAGACGTGACGGAGTCTGGAGACACCATGGAGAGCGATCTGCTGCCTGCAACATCCTTCAGCATGACCGGTTTGGCAGTGGGTCAGTAATGGTGTGGGGTGGCATTTCTTTGGAGGGCCGCATGGCCTGACTGCCATTAGGTACAGAGATGAGATCCTCAGACCCCTTGTGAGACCATATGCTGGTGCGGTTGGCCCTGTGGTCCTCCTAATGCAGGATGCTAGACCTCATGTGGCTGGAGTGTGTCAGCAGTTCCTGCAAGATGAAGACATTGAAGCTATGGACTGGCCTGGCCGTTCCCCAGACCTGAATCCGATTGAGCACATCTGGGACATCATGTCTCGCTCCATCCACCAACGTCACGTTGCACCACAGACTGTCCAGGAGTTGGATGCTTTAGTCCAGGTCTGGGAGGAGATCCCTCAGGAGACCATCCTCCGTCTCATCAGGAGCATGCCCAGGTGTTGTAGGGAGGTCATACAGACACGTGGAGGTCACACACAATACTGAGCCTCATTTTGACTTGTTTTAAGGACATTACATCAAAGTTGGATCAGCCTCTAGTTTGTTTTTCCACTTTAATTTTGTGTGTGACTCCAAATCCAGGCCTCCATTGGTTAATAAATTTGATTTCCATTGATGACTTTTGTGTGATTTTGTTGTCAGCACATTCAACTTTGTACAGAACAAAGTATTTAATGAGAATATTTCATTCATTCAGACCTAGGATGTGTTACTTGAGTGTTCCCTTTATCTTTTTGAGCAGTGTATTTTTCATTAATATGTCACATTTAGCGTCCCTAAAAACACTATGGCCCCCAAAAACTGTGAAATCTGTAACATTGAAGACATGAGGTGAGATCATAAAGAGCTCCCACATTTAGTAGTGTTGGAATGTGAACCTGCAGAGAAAACACATCCTCCCACACGGAGAGCTTCTTGATTAATGCTATGCCTTCTCATCTCTGCAGAGTAAAGGAGATAATAGCAGCTGGTATTCCACATTCTCTTAGAGCAAAGAAAAGCTGCAACACTAACACTGGTGATCCTGATGCTTGCAGACATGGATAGTTGGTGGAAAGCTGCGCACATGTTTACAACTCAAAAGATATTAACAGCAAACAAGTCACGCTACGGACAAATGTGTACCGATAAGTGCAAATAATATCTAATCTATGAGACTGTCATTTTAATCTTCATACTGTTGCCTTAAAGCTTCATGTAAACTTCCTTTTTTACCTCAACTGCTGATTGTAACTAGCAGGCAGAGCTGGGTAATATACCTGTGAAGAGTTTGGTGATGGCTTTGTTCTGCCTACGCGCAGAGCAGATAAGCAGCAGCCAGGGAGGCAGGAACTCATGGTGACTAGCGAGGAGCTCGGCAATCGTCCTGGGAGACCCCGGCGAGGACCTCTGCTCACCCTCACCGAAATGAGAGCCTTCGTCGATAGAGTCAACAAGCAGGAACAGTGACTGCTGAGGAGGCTTCACGCTCAGGAGAGGCAAGAGGACACACCTGAGGGAAGAGCAGCAGGACAAGAAAAAGGGCAAAAGCAATATGTTAATGTATTTCATGCTTTGGCTTGGGTTTGTTTTATATGTTTAATTGCAATGATCAGGTTGTGAATTATGCAATGTCTTGTATACGAGTTCATAACCCAGGAACATTTTCACCATTTTGTGACATTACGAAGACAAACTTCAATGCGTTTTATTTCTTCTTTTTGGCAATTTATGTGACAGACCAACACAAATTTGAGGATAATTATGAAGTAAAAGGAAACTGACATGGTTTTACATTTCTTTACATAAATATCTGCTATACGTCTTCTGGGATATGGTCCTACCCGTGTTGCATAACTTGAGACTGAAAGTTTTACCCATTCATCTTTGCAAAATAATTCAAGCTCAGGTATATTGGCTGGAGAGCATCTGTGAACTAGAGCTGCAACTAACGATTATTTTCCTAATCGATTAATCAGTTGACTATTTTTTCAATTAACTGATTAATAATCAGATAGCAAAAGGAAATAAAATAGATTTTAACAGAATAAGATCCAGGTGAAGCTAAAACTTTACCACAAGGAGTTCTACATAAAGCATATTTACAGATAAAGACGGTTTTTCATCTTAAACATATTTTGTACAGTTTTGGCCTAATTACTGCCCTGACGGGATTGTTCTTTCAGCAAATGGCATGTTTTACAGTCTGTATTCTCCAGTTAATGATTGCGCAATTACTAAATTAGTTGACGATTATTTAAATAATCGATTAATCTCGATTAATCCAATTCATTGTTTTGGCCTTTCTGCGAACATCAACATTCTTGTGTCTTGGCACAATTTTTCATTTGGGTTTTGGTAGGGACTTTGACTGGGCTATTCTAAAACATGAATAAACTTTGATCTTAACCATTTCCTTGTACCTCTGGCTCTATGTTTAGCACCGTGTCCTGTTGGAAAGTGAATCTCAACCCCAGCTCTTACTCCGTTTGCAGCCTCTAACTGGTATTCTTCAAGGATTACCCTGTATTTACGCTTCCCATCAACTCTGCAGCTCAACCAGAGTTATGATGGACCTCTTTGTTGCTTCTCTGATTAATGCCTGACCTGTTAGTATTGGTTAGATGGCCATATGTTGGCAGGTTTGTAGTTGTGCCATACTCTAATATCAAAGAATGAAAAGAACAGCTCTCTGAGATATTTGAAGCTGGTGTTATTGCTTTATAACCTAACTCTGCTTTAAACTTTGCCACAACTTTCCCCAGAACCTGTCTGCTCTGTTCATGGTCTTCAGTAATGTTCTCTAAACAAACCTCTGAGGCCTTCACAGCAAAAGTTGGATTTATACTGAGCTTCAATCACACACAGCTGGACTCTATGTACTAACTACATAACTTTGGAAAGAAGCAGATTGCACTGGATTTTATTTATGGGTATCATAGTACAGGAGGCTGATTACATATGCACAGCACAACTTTCAGATGTTAAAAAGAAATTTAAAAAGAAAAGTGAAAACCATGTACCATTTTTCTTCCACTTTAGTGAAACATTAATTTCTAATTTTATCACACATATCTCAATAAAATACACTGGTCTGTGGTTGTAACATCACAAATAGGGGAAGAGTTTCAGGGGTATGAGTACATTTGCAGTTATATGGCCCTAGGATGACTCAGTCATGACAGACAAGTGATTTTCCTAAAGCCCATCATCAGAGGGGAAAAGAAGTAAATAAATCTCCTTCCAACCCAAACTGGGTCCATCAACTGGCCTACTACTACTGAGCTCAAAGGGAAAATTCACAGACAAGATTCCATGGGCTACAACTAAAAGCTACACAACATGAAAACAGCTTTATGCATCAAAGCTTAACAAGGTTGCCTGCAACATTAACTGATGCCAGATTTTTGCCCATTAAAAAAAAACAAAAAAACAGCCATGTGAAATCCAGTGATAAAGCAAACATGATGTAAAGCATTCTGTATCATCTCCACATCAATACCAATCTGAGCACAACTAAACGCTACATTATGCCGTTATCAGCCGAAAAGTGCAAACCAGACATGTAATCTGCCTGCTTCAGAGCCAAAATGCAAGTTTAAACATAAATGGTCGGTGGAGCGAGATACCATCAAATTCGGTTTCATTTTTTTTCCTCTGCAGCCATGTTTGTGCTGGCAAGACCTCCGTTCCGCTGCGACACCACAAGATGTCCTTTGGGAAGGTGTCATTTTCCAACAATCATAAAATTACTTCTAGCTCGATTGGCTGTCATGAAGGATCTGAAGATTTCCTTTAAGTGACATTTGAAACTGCCTTTGGGTTAATTAGACGTTTAAGAAGAGGCTGAAGAAATGAATTTATCGACATAGAAACTTGACTCATGCGCAGATCTGGCTGTGGATGGAGCATTTAAGGTTCTTCACGAGTAGCTGTCAAAGAGATAAAAATAAGTCCCCTTCCTGACGATAGGACACTCTTTTTAACTACCACTCTCCTCTAATGGAACAGATGCTGTTTGTAAGCTTGGACATTAAATGCTCATATGCTGATACATGGAGACTTAATTTACCCGCCTAACAAACCATCGCTAACCCTGTGGCTCTAAAGTAAGATCCTTATAAAAAGCCCCCAGAGCTTCTTTAAACAATGCTTTATTTTTCCTGATAAATGATTCAATTGATTAAAAGGATACCATATTTTAAGTATCAGTCCGTCATGCTCTGCATATGCATAATATATTTGACTAGCTGTGTGGACTCAAGGTGCCCTTAACACCCACACCTTATGTTAGGCCCTGTTTATACAATGTTTTCTGGTGAAAACTGAAAAGTTTAATTGCATTTCTACTGTTCATTTACACGTCTGCTCTGAAAATGGTTCAATTTGAGAACAGGTTCCAGAGTGTAATGGTTTGAAAACATCTCAGTCTCCGTTGTCGTGTACAGGTCCTTCTCAAAATATTAGCATATTGTGATAAAGTTCATTATTTTCCATAATGTCATGATGAAAATTTAACATTCATATATTTTAGATTCATTGCACACTAACTGAAATATTTCAGGTCTTTTATTGTCTTAATACGGATGATTTTGGCATACAGCTCATGAAAACCCAAAATTCCTATCTCACAAAATTAACATATTTCATCCGACCAATAAAAGAAAAGTGTTTTTAATACAAAAAACGTCAACCTTCAAATAATCATGTACAGTTATGCACTCAATACTTGGTCGGGAATCCTTTTGCAGAAATGACTGCTTCAATGCGGCGTGGCATGGAGGCAATCAGCCTGTTGCACTGCTGAGGTCTTATGGAGGCCCAGGATGCTTCGATAGCGACCTTTAGCTCATCCAGAGTGTTGGGTCTTGAGTCTCTCAACGTTCTCTTCACAATATCCCACAGATTCTCTATGGGGTTCAGGTCAGGAGAGTTGGCAGGCCAATTGAGCACAGTGATACCATGGTCAGTAAACCATCTACCAGTGGTTTTGGCACTTTGAGCAGGTGCCAGGTCGTGCTGAAAAATGAAATCTTCATCTCCATAAAGCTTTTCAGCAGATGGAAGCATGAAGTGATCCAAAATCTCCTGATAGCTAGCTGCATTGACCCTGTCCTTGATAAAACACAGTGGACCAACACCAGCAGCTGACACGGCACCCCAGACCATCATTGACTGTGGGTACTTGACACTGGACTTCTGGCATTTCCTTCTCCCCAGTCTTCCTCCAGACTCTGGCACCTTGGTTTCCAAACGACATGCAGAATTTGCTTTCATCCGAAAAAAGTACTTTGGACCACTGAGCAACAGTCCAGTGCTGCTTCTCTGTAGTCCAGGTCAGGCGCTTCTGCCGCTATTTCTGGTTCAAAAGTGGCTTGACATGGGGAATGCGGCACCTGTAGCCCATTTCCTGCACACGCCTGTGCACGGTGGCTCTGGATGTTTCTACTCCAGACTCAGTCCACTGCTTCCGCAGGTCCCCCAAGGTCTGGAATCGGCCCTTCTCCACAATCTTCCTCAGGGTCCGGTCACCTCTTCTCGTTGTGCAGCGTTTTCTGCCACACTTTTTCCTTCCCACAGACTTCCCACGGAGGTGCCTTGATACAGCACTCTGGGAACAGCCTATTCGTTCAGAAATTTCTTTCTGTGTCTTACCCTCTTGCTTGAGGGTGTCAATAGTGGCCTTCTGGACAGCAGTCAGGTCGGCAGTCTTACCCATGATTGGGGTTTTGAGTGATGAACCAGGCTGGGAGTTTTAAAGGCCTCAGGAATCTTTTGCAGGTGTTTAGAGTTAACTTGTTGATTCAGATGATTAGGTTCATAGCTCGTTTAGAGACCCTTTTAATGATATGCTAATTTGGTGAGATAGGAATTTTGGGTTTTCATGAGCTGTATGCCAAAATCATCCGTATTAAGACAATAAAAGACCTGAAATATTTCAGTTAGTGTGCAATGAATCTAAAATATATGAATGTTAAATTTTCATCATGACATTATGGAAAATAATGAACTTTATCACAATATGCTAATATTTTGAGAAGGACCTGTAGACAGGAAAAAAACAATCTTTCTAACAGGGAAGTCCTGTTAGAATCAGTAAAAATAATACTCACAACATAATGTCTGCTGACCCATTTAAAACCCACAGAAGACAAAGATATCAACAACAATGGCAGACTGCAGAGTACTTACTTGTGCTGCTGACTCTTTTGAATCTAACAACAGTTCTCCAACAAAGTGCAAATTTTCTGCCCCGCTTTGTAAGCAGGGAGTGTTTGCACAAGTTGTAGAGTTTTTAAAGAACATATCGCCAACTAGTGGCGTTGCAATTACACCAATTTCAGTTCTCTACTGTTGCCGTGTGAACCTTGTTCTCAATGGATTGTTGTCGTGTAAACAGGGCTTTAATCTAGTTGAGATGCTGATGAGAGTGGTGTGAACATCTATCTATCTATCTATCTATCTATCTATCTATCTATCTATCTATCTATCTATCTATCTATCTATCTATCTATCAGCAATCAAGAATGGGTGAGGAGAAAATACATTCATAATTTTTTTAAAGCCCTCCACAAATCCAGATTTTAATCCTATTGAACCTTTAGGAAACATCTGAAAACAATACACACTGAGACGTTTGTATAGAAACAGTGGGCCAAACCACCTCTTGGCAAATGTAGACATCTCACAGTAAAGTACAGAGCTTGCTCTTTGACCGCGATTGTTGCAAAAGGTGCTGCCACAAAATACTACATGAAATTCATTAGGGTGTTTTGTTTATGCAATTTTTACATTTTAAATTGTGAAAGGTACCAACTAATGTCTGTATCTAAACAACCTAATCAAGCACATAATCACAGTACCAGGGGAAATTATTATTAGGATCCAAAATAGGGAAGTGGACAATTTTTATAATGAGTTTATAACACAGAGAACTCCAATTATTGGCACTTTTGTTTGAATACATTTAGCAAATTAGCATAATGGCACATAAATCTATAAGTCTAATAGCATTCAATGTGTGATAGTAAAATGAACCAAGATAGTATCTCCACAAAAGCACTTGAAATTCCTAAAACATAATGGCATATGCAGGAATGTTTAAACTCAGTAAAGAACTGTCTTTTATGGCTTTTTAAGAAATTTCACATTTCAGCAGTAAGAACTGAAATAGAAAGATCAGGTTTAAAACTTAATTACTCAACGGCAACCGTTTTCTAAGCATCCTGAGCTGTCAGCTGGAATAAAAAGGAAGGTTAATGCCTATTAACCATCTCGTCGCACCTCAGTACTGCTCAGCCTTTTTAGCGGTGTAGTTAATCACTCAGTCTTATTGTTGCAGCCCACACAGAACCTGCAGCGCCATCTGGGAGTCCTGCCAAAGGGAATGTCCATCCACCGGGGTGAATTGTGTGTGAATGGTTGTGTGTGAGGCCACATTGCCTCCTGAGGATCAAATTCACAGTGACAGCAAGTGGGCAAATCAAAGAAGCATTCTTCTCTCACAAGCCAGCTTCTCTCAGGCTGTCAAAGAGTCAAAAGAGAAGGATTCCAGACAAAGAAAAACTCAGCACGGTATGGGAGATGGAGAAAAAAAATAAGCTCAGGAAGAGGTGATTTCATTTGTTAGAGGAACATGCTGCATACCTGGAAAACTAAAAACAATTCAGCCACAGACACACACTATGCTCACAGACCTATGCAATACTTATTCTGGTTCTAAACAAAAGCCCAAATTGACTCCAAATGCAATTTAAAGTAAAGAACACTGGGGGGAGGGGGATCTTGAATGCTTCAAATGCACTCCCCATCTGTCATGTTATGTTGAGGGCTGCAGCCGCCGTCGCTGCAATCACAATGTGCAAAGTGAAGCTTTCAGTGTGATGTTTAGGTAAGACGTCTGGGTTGACAGAGCTGCACTACGCAGCAATTCAGAGGCTCGCACACTGGCGCTACTCATTTTATAGCACTGGCAAAAATCACAAAGCACACCCAAAGACCAATGTGCTCACAAAAAACAGTATTAGAGTCAAAACATGGTCTGGGTATAACTTTAACCATAGAAGAATGGCCAAGATATGTGAAGATCCTAGCAACAGACTCAAATTGACAAAGCTTCCTTCTCCTTTCATAAAAATAACCACCTCTTCGTTTAACATTGAGCCAATTTAGAGAGGGTGTGCTGAGTGCCTTTGCCCAGTCAGGAAAAGCTCAGCACCACAGAACTGAACCACAGCTGAGTCATGCCCTGACTCACCCAAACCCAACAAAACTACAATCAGGCAGCTGATTTCTTCTTCCCCGTGCCTTAACATATGCATAAAAGGAACTGCAATCATCCCTCAAGGTAATCACAGTGATGAGAGCAGTAGGAGTCTCCTGCTGAGAACAAATGTTCTGAACATCCAGGTGCAGACCCTTGTCAGTCTGTTTTCATCTGTGACGTTTTATCAGATTTGACCAACTTCTGTAGTGAGTGAATCATCTGATGCAGGTTAGTCTGAAAGATTTTAACAGATTGTTTATGCAAAGTGATGAAACAGGCAAAACTAGGGTTTGATTAAGACAACTGGATGAAGAACCATTTAAAATTAACTATTAAGTTCAACCAACTTATTAAACATATACATGGAAATTCCTCTGAATTGGACAGTAAACTAACATGTCCCTCAGGTGAAGCAGTATGTCTCTATTAGCTTATATATGTGGTCCGCTATAGCTCACCTTCGATCGTGAAAGGAACAAAGGAAACAAAGGGAAATGGTAGAACTTCTTCATCCACATGCTGCTATGTTTTAATGGCCATGCAGACCACCTGTCTACTGAGGTGCCTCCTTTTAAGTCTCTTCTGAGAACGAACATTAAAGACAACTTCCTCCACTGTCGCCATGTTTTACTACTATCTGAAACTTACCTCTGAATACTAAAGCAAACTCAGATTAGTCCTTTGGTTGATATCATGTCTAACAGCCATGCTGACTTACATTGAAAGCGACAAAGTAAAAAACATACAGCCATATGTGCACAAAGAGGGCATAAATTGCCTTTAATGGTTGAGCTATGAGACGTGGGTGGAGATTAAGTGTTTTTGGTTTCAACTACTGACTAAAACTATTTGGACTAAGTGGTGGCATTACAACACAGTTTGTACACAATTTTAAAGAAAGACCAGCACTCCCCTAACAGCTGTACGTCCAAATAGAAACAACTTTACACAAAAAAAGACCAACTGTCGTTATAGTTATCTTTAATGTTTGGGATTATCTTAAATCAGAATATATTGTGTTAACCCTACAAAGCCAGGAGCAGTTGTTCAACTAGTCTTATAGCTAAAGCTGTGAAAATGTAATCTCCTTGAAAAAGATTAAAGTCTACATTTTCATAACCTCCAAACTCTAAGCTTTTAAACCCCAATTGAGAAAATCTGAAGGATAATGACAGATTCCTAGACATGGATTAAACCTACAAGTCCAAGAAAAGATTTCTTTCTGTTTTGGACAGAATGTATTGACTCATCAATGTAATTCGTCGATGCTGACACAGACGTTTGTGGTGGTGTCTTAACATGCAGCAATCCTGCCCTTGATCTGTCCCAATATCTTCCCGTTTAATTAAGAGAATATATGATTTTTTTTTTCGTTAACACTCTCCAGGCATGCAGCTCAATAGAGTTTTTACATTTATAGGCAGCTAAACAACAGAGAAAGTGGAGTCCACCATTTTTAGTGGGGATGCGAGCTTATGTTTCTGCACCCCCATTTTTGACCCAAAGAATCCTTAAAGACTACGCCAACTTTTGTTCGTTTTTTAAACCAGCAAGCAAAAAATAAGTATTAAAAATAATTCATCAATTTTGGTCCCACAGTCCTACACCTCATCTAAGTAATACCAAAAAAGGTTCTTCATCCAAAAGTGACCTCTTCAGTCGGACAGTTGACTGCCATGGAGAGTAAAGGTAAAAAAACTGAATCTCAATCAGCTATTTTCACATCACAACAGTGCTGTGCTGATAAAATACATCAGACCTGTAACCAAGCTGCCTGCCACAGACAAACAAACATCACCCCTCGCAAAGTGCATCCCAGGCATCGTTTCCAAAACTACATCTTACTGGGCTTTATCAATCAGATTATAACCAACACAGCCAAAAAGAAGCTGAGAACAGGAGCTTCAAGACAACACCTGGCAGACTACAGAGGGGTTTAAAAGGGCTCTGACCCAAGCCCAGTCTGTCTCTAACTCACCGCAGCAGCCAATGACTTCTTGCGACAAAAACTGTATTTCAAAACACTGAATTCTGGCAGCATTGGTTCTCATCGGCTGTTCCTCCTATGTCACAGGCATGTGTCAACAGGTTCCTCCTAACATCTGTGTTACCAGAGTAACCTATTTTTTATTGGTGAGATATGCATTGACTGTGCAACCTTTTAGCAGTAGCCGTGGTCACGAATCATCAAAAAGCACACAGGGCTTGAAGACGGTGAAACTCGGAAGTATATATCTTATTGTGCGATTTTGGTCTCAGTCTGTGGCAAAGATCTTTGTATCTGACTGGACAAGGCTGAACTGTGAACATATTCAAGCTTAGACGGCAGAATAAAGTGGTTCACACAAAATTTAATGTGGCACCTTTCCACAAATAAGAGTTGTATTGGGAATGCACTTCCTCCTATTGTTGGTTTTAATTACCACACCTGGAAAACAAAGTGGCTCCTTCTCATTTTTTCAGATTTTCTGCTCTTATTGTTAAACCTGTCTTCAAATGTTGCTCCAAATTAATACACATTTTAAATTGTTTTCTATTACACTATAAGTAAAGAAACCTACAAACTGTTGGGTGATTATTCTCAATCTATATGACACACAAAGGCTCTTCTGAATAAAGAGCACAGACAATGTTGTTAATAATAATGTTGTTTAAGTTTTCAAAGACTGAGGATTAATGTATTATAAAAACATCAGCTTTAAAAAGCTTAAGATTCCAGCACCAATTTGTGAGCTACAGCCATCAAGAATTTTCCACAAATAATATCTCACAGCAAAATAAAACATCAACAAACATCCCTAATTACACCCACAAATGGTCCAAAAAGCACTTTTAAAAAATGCTTGTTTTTGCTATTCTTTAAATGGCTGAGACAATGCGACAAATTGATTTGGTCTTAATTGATTTCCAAAGTCAATTCTGAGCTACATCACTAAGCAAACCAAAGCCTCTAGTCAACTGGAAATAAATCATGTCTAGTAGATGACTTAGCCAAAGAAAGTCTAAAGGAAAACGGTTGAAATGGTTCAGGAGAAATCGGACTGTGCGAATGGATGTTAAGAGATATTTTGCGGCAAATATTGGATCATCTGAGTCATATGAGAGTAAAAAGACTGATGGGACTAGTCTTGTGGAAAAAATAATGTAAAAGTCATTACAATGTGGTCTTCTATTAAATATCATACTTGTCGTTATACTCTTTACTATTGCCAAGCTGTAAACACTCTGAACACAGCACACATGCTGCCTCATAACTAAATAATTCCACATCCCCCACCCGGCCCTCAAAGTTTTTCCAAACCCAGACGAGGTGTGCATTCCTGTCCAGCTATCCAATACTGTGAAAGGAATCTGAAATTTCATCCTTCAGGTCTTCTCCCTTCAAACAATCTGCTCCTGTTCTGCTCAAACATTAGTGTGCAGTAATCTGAATACAAGCAGAGACTCTGGAGAGGATTTCAACGATCAACAAGCTACCTAGTACTGAGAAAGACTAGGTTCTGTATGCAACCCTTCTTCCAATCGCTAGCTTTTTAGGAACAGGGCAGCAAAATAGGTTTTCTGCCACATACAAAAGATAAATGTGAAAGCTATTTTATTAAATCTACTGGAAACATACCTTTGGTCCTTTGTAATAAACATTGCATTTCTCCATCAACACAACTTCAGTTTCAGATGTTCACTTTAGTTTAGCATATGTGCAGTAGTCAGGCTAACCAAGGAAAAAAGCAAATAATTCACAGCACTAAATTATTACGCCCTTGAACGTTGTCCATGATGTCTAAAGTTACAACTACAGAGGTTTACTTTATTGGGGTTAGGGTTAGCAAAATAAATTGTGAAGTAAGAAGGAAAATGATCCAGATTTAAAATTAATTCCAAAGAAAGATCAGAACGGTTTGTGGTGTATTAATATTCAAACCCAGAGCCAATACTTCTGTAGAACCACCTTTTGCTGCAATAAGTCTTTTTGGGTTTATTTCTATGGGCTTTGCACATGTAGAGGTTGAATTTTTGGTTCATTCTTCATTCTCTGTCAGATCAGATGGATAGGGTCTAAATATAATTTTATTAAGTTAGCAGAGATGTTTAATGGGATTTAGGTCTGGACTTCGACTAGACCATTCTCAAATACAAATATACTTTCTTTACCATTTTAACTGTAAAGGTAAATTGAAAGTCATTGTCCTGCTGAAAAGTGAACATCTTGCCTAGTTTCAAGTCTTTTGCAGCATTTAACAGTTTTTTCTACAGGTCTGACCAACATTTAGCTGCATCCATTTTCCTATCAACACTGACCATCCACCCCAACAGTATAGTGATTCCATCACCATAATTTAAAGTGAGGATGTTACGTTCAGGGTGACATGCAGCATTAGTTTTCCGCCACAGACACCACATTTAGATGTATGCCAGAGTACCATCCTATCCCTGTTTGCTGTGTCTCTCTAAACGGCACGAAGAACAGGGCTTCTTATGGCTTTCTCTCAACAATGGCTTTCTTCATACCACTGTTAGGTAAAGGCCAGATTTCTGGTGTGCACAACCATGAGTTATCCTGTTAACAGATTCACCTGCCGGAACTATCGATCTTTGCCTCTCCTGCAGAAATACCTTCTTTCCTGTCAGCTTTTTCGGGCTCTTCTCTTCGTTTACTAATATTCTGCAACAAGCCTCTGAAAACTGTCTGAAACAGCTATATTTAGGATTTAGAGGTGGATTCTATTTACTGTTATTGGTGAGTTTTGAAGGCTGGTTACACTGGATTTAAACAGTGTCTGTCTATTGCAAAAATCCTGGTAAAATGCAAAAGTTTGTGGTTGCAACATGACAAAAAGTGAAAGAATGTATGAATGTATTAACACTTTTTCAAGGCACTGCATATTTGCCAAAAATGGTCAAGCAGTACTTGAATCCAAAATGTGATGACTGTTGTGGGAGGTGACTGGCTTATGTTGCCAGTCCTCTATCAATCATACAGGATAAAAAAAGACACCCACGTCACCCTGAAGAGCCAGGAAACTCAGATTTAGATTTTAAAGCTCCCACAATAACAAATCCTAAAAAACAAACGTCTACTTCTTCAAAAAGTCAACCTTTTGTTTAGTTTGAAAGTAAACTGAGTAATTTGATGTTGCATACCGTTAGAGTGATCACAACGGTGGCCCTTGGTTTTACACATGATGGTCAGTTTTCACAATTTCCTACAACCACAGCCATTCTTTGCTTTCACGAGCAAACACACAGCACCCCTTGCTGTGGTCTTATGAGTTTAAAAGTTGGACAACAATTACATGAATGAGTTGTGAATGCCCACCCGGACACGTAGGCAGAAATACTCCACACGCGCTGCTTGTGGTGTGGAGAGATGCTGGCATCTGATTGCTGAGTCATCGCTGCAGCCGCACCACTGATGCCGTTTCTCCTCATTTGTTCAAACAAATCTGATGCTTCACACTGGGAGGTTTTTTTTGTTGTTTCTAAATTGCAGCCCTAATCTCCAGCACATTTTCCACAGCAGTGGACCACATGAAAGCCAGGGAGCCGAATTCATTTCCAAAGGGACTCTAACAAGATGGGTCCCCCTAATGTGAATAAGTCCCACAAGGCTTTGACTCAAAATGCTCTACAAGACTTTACTAAAGACTGACACATTACCCAGTTTTAACAGAAACATCACAACCCATTTGACCAATCAAAAGTTGTTTGGAACAAATATCTACAAAACAGCTGCCTGAGAAATAAACTTTTCCACTGTATTCTTTAGAAAAGTCTAACAAGTGCAAAATCAATTCCTTCCACATCTGTATCGAGAGAATTCAGCATTAGCCAAGAACGTTCCAACTCTTTCATAGACTTAAGCCAAGATCTTTCATCACTTTAGAGACCTGTTCCCTTTAAAAGGAAATAAAAACCTATGCAGCTGCAGATCAAATTACTTTATGTTCAGATGAGAACATCCTGACAACAGAGCCCCATAAAGGCCTGACAGCCATAAGAAGCAGTTTGAGCCATCAGTATAAAAAAACTGCTAATGTTCATTCTACCTATTCTCAGTCAGCTGCTTTTTCCTGAAAGGGAAAAAACCTGCATGCTGCATGACCCGACTATCAAATCAGTTCTTAGAAACAAACTCTTGCAAGCCGGCAAACGACAGACAAATCTAGGAGTTAAACCCTAGACGTCTACAGACAAACAAGACAGTGGTTTTGGGTATCAGTAATGGCAATGAAGTCAACCAATCTGAAATGTAAATGAAACAAAAATATCAAATTTATTGTCTGAGCCAGACAGCCAGCAATGGCTGATTCAGTTTAGAAGAAAGGCTTTTATCTTGGGATCTGTGGCAGCTGCTGGCAGACATTTGACCTGTTAATGCATCACATTACAAAAGATACTTTGTCAGTCATTTTCTACCGCTTATTCCATAATGGGTCGTGGGGAAGCTGGTACCTATCTCCACTTAGTCCAGGTTGCCAGTCCATCGCAGAGCAACACACAAACAACCACACACATTCATACAGCTAAGGGCAATTTAGAGTCACCAATTAACCTAATAGGCATGTCTTTGGACTGTGGGAGGAAGCCGGAGTACCCGGTGAGAACCCACGCATGCACAGGGAGAACATGCAAACTCCATGCAGAAAGACACCCGGCCAGGAGTCAAACCCAGGACCTTCTTGCTGCAAGCAACAGTGCTAGCCACCGCGCCACTGTGCAGCCCAAAAGATACTTTGTTTCTTAGATATTAATTATTGTATTTTCTAGAAAATAATTTTCTGAAAATCTTACTGCAGATTTGAATAATAAAAGAAAATAACCAGGAGTCTTTAACAACATACTTGATAAATCCATTTTGGAATAAGATGTGACATAACGGGAAATGAATGAATACTCCTGATCTGCTCACTGCAAATAAACAAAAAAGACAGAAGCCATCCAGGCCCGACTAAAACCTTCCAGAACATTGTGGGACAGTGTGTAATAGTCTGATAAATGAAAACTGAAATTCAGGACCAGATATGTTTGGCACCAAATCACCACAACATATTACCAAAACACTGCGCAGCATCATCCTAATGCATCATTTATGCCTTTGATTCTGCGTCAACAACTGGAAGCAGAATAAGTCTGAATAGGAAGTGATTTCCTAATACAAGCTAAACTACAACGTTTGGCATCAGAAGTATAACTTTTAGTCATTTTTACAAGTCTATCAAACATTCTACAATAACTAATACCTCTGTGGTTATACTGAACTGTGCATATGCTTAAAAAAATAGCTGGGCTTTCAGATTCTACGTTGCTGCTCCTGTGTTTGTGGACAGTTACAAAAATGTGGATGACTGGCTGCAACCTTTCAGAAACGGCCCCTGCAGGTGTGCTTCTATTGAGAGGACAGAAATGGTGAGTATGAACCAGGTGTAATGGATTCATCTTCAGATTGAATTCTACAGATATCTCCTGGAAAGCTAAAGATAGGGAAGGTTTTTTGCAGCATCACAATAAATCCAAGAACACAGTACATACAAAGAAGGCTGCAAAATATACTGAATGACAGTCATCATTACATTTTAAAGTGTGCATTTACAAACAAATGCTTGCATGTAATATTTGGTAGACAAAAATATTTCATGAGCTGTGCATTCACACTCTACTTGCCAACAACAGTTCGCCTCCTGGATTGACTTTCACCATTTTTCTTTCTCACGTCTACAACAGATCTTAGTGACCAAGATGCTAAAGTTCATAATATCATGCAGCTCTAACTCCAAATGATCAAAAAAAAAAGATGTTAACCAGAAAAATAACAGATTTGTTTGGTTTTCAGTAAAAATCTACAGGATCTTTGTCATATTAAAAGTAAAAGAAGGTTGTCATTTTTCAGTTCTTCTTTTTAACATCACAAAACATAGCATTTTAACCAGGTTGTGTATACTTTTTATATCCACTCTCCAATGGTCCACCATAGCAACATCTACTCTTTAAGAGAGGGACTGTAGTAATAATAATAATGTATTTTATTTTTATAGCGTTTTTACATGAGTCAAACAAAATTACAGGATCAAAACATTTACCCTGAAGGAAGAGTATCAAATTTTAAGGTTAAAAACAGTGAGGCAGATATGTTGATGTCACAACTTGATGTATTTTATAGCCGGATAAAATGACTTGGGCGGCCTAATGGTAGATCTTTTGAAAACTCAGTCAGTCAGTCATCAGTCAGTCATTTTGTACCGCTTATTCCATAGTGGGTTGCGGGGGAGCTGGTGCCTATCTCCAGCAGTCTATGGGCGAGAGGCGGGGTACACCCTGGACAGGTCGCCAGTCCATCGCAGGGCAACACACAAACAACCATACACACACTCATTCATACACCTAAGGACAATTTAGAGAGACCAATTAACCTAACAGGCATGTTTTTGGACTGTGGGAGGAAGCCGGAGTACCCGGTGAGAACCCACGCATGCAAAGGGAGAACATGCAAACTCCATGCAGAAAGACCCCTGGCCAGGAATCTTTTGAAAACTATAAATGCTAAATCTACCAAAACAAGATCACACTGCTACTTTCATTACAATTACAACTTTTCATAATAACGCAGCTACAGTAAATAGCTTTAGGGAGGAAGGGAGCAGCAAAGCTCGAATGTAAAAAAGGCCAACTTTAAACTCAGTTTCTTACTGTTTTGGTGGGGGCAAAGGGACAAAATGGAAAACTGAGCCAAAGCAGAGCTGACTGGTTATAAGAGCATTTGTATTAATATTTAGTTTGAATCACTTACTTAAGGGATTCAAGTGTTTCATCGGGTTTTAAAATACGCACAGTTGGTGAACGTGATTAACTGGTTGCATTTTAGTCATGACTTCAGGCTTGTTATACTGTAGGAGAAAAGTTTATTTTCCTGCAACTCCCACCAGTTGTGTCCTTCTCATTTACATAAGGGAACAGTGACAAAACACAGAGAACACAGAAGAGTAGCAGTTAAGCATTAAAACATAGGCGCATTACTGTTAACACATTTGGGAAAAAAATGGAAATGTTAGCACATAAATCGCAACATACAAGAGTTTAAATAACAACATCTAGAAAGATGCAGCTGCAAAACCATTAAAGGCCATAATCAAACTGCACAGGTGGACATTAACTCATGTCAAAGCTGTTTTATTGTATTAACAGAAGAGTGAGGATTACTACCAACAATGTGACTTGTTTGCCTTTGACTAGGCTAAAGAATTTGGCAGGGCCTCTTGCACTCACTCACTAGGCAATGTTTAAAAATCACAGCTGGAAAGAGGGTTTTAGAGAGGGTGGGTCAAAAGCTCTCACAGCAAAAAAAAAAAAAAAAAAGCCTTGCAGCAAACCTGAATCAGTTAAATCGAAACAAGGTATGCACCCCCCTGTGTACTTTTATTCCTGAAGTAAATTAACAGTCATAATGCTGAACTAACAGTAAAGTTTTATGCCTCTCCATGTCTGGCTCTGCTTTTATTTCTTTACGATTCTCTGCCAGACATCATTCTTGGCTTCTTGAAAGCAGATAGCATCTGGAGCAGAAAGGAGGCCATTCAGATTATTTGTGCTCAGCAGTGCCGAGGAATCTTTTACGCTTTACATGAAGAGAAGAAGCTCAACGAAGTGATCTTTGGCCAACAAATGGAGTGATAATAAGATTTGGGGCCTGAGGTGTCAACTGTTTGGAGAATGACGGCTTCATGAGGCGTGGCTGACCAAGCGTGGCTGGACATCCAGCATAACAGAGAGCAGAGTCATAGCAAGAGGTCTGTCCCTGCTTTGTTCATTCCCCGTTTATTTCCTAACCTCCCTTTTATTTGAGAGAGGGTCAAACTCAAGTCAGAGTCAAAAGACTGCGTTTATATGAAAAGGTATGGTTGTAGAGCATTAAAAATGATTTACCTTACCCCAACACCCTGCCTTATGTGTGTGATGTTAAGATGGAGCAGTAAGTGTCACCAGATGGTCACAAAAGCATACATGTGCGTGATCTGTACTGCATTACAGCCCACAGTACACAGACAGGATGACCTATGCTGTGGAGACCAGTCATCCAAGTCCACCGCATTCACTCACTCTCTCGTGTAGCTCCTTTTAAAGCCTCTGCTTGCAATAACAGTCCATCTTGATCGTGTTGCATGCCCAGGCAGGGTGCTGCAAGCCCACAAAACCTACTGTACTTCAGCTTAACATGTACACTTCATCCCTTTGCAGCACAGTCACTCTGCAGGTCTGCGAATCAGTCACAGTTCAAAGCTCCTTTCTAATGAGTGTCTGGCCACCTGAGCTTGGCTGCAACGTGAAAACATTTGACCTTTTCTTGAATCAGAAAGCTGAGTGGGGACAGTCCCACCCAGCATGCCACACCGGGGGGAAAACCAACAAAACCATGACAGCAAATAAGAGGGGAGGCTGGGGAGGTGGAGCTTTGAGTTGTGTGTGCACACAGAAAAAAAAGAGGGGGGCATCAGGGTCAGGAGGTGGAGAGGATAGGAAGGGCAGGGGGAGGTGCTGGATTTGGATTTTTAAATTTCAACCAAATAAATTACTTTAATTACCTAAAAGAGCAGAAATTATAATTTCTTTTTTAAATGTGCTCTTTTTCGTTGCTAAAACAATCCAAGTAAATATACTGGGATTGTCCAAACGCTGCAGTAAATATTTCTAAGATATTATGTGAGCAAGTTCC
Source organism: Girardinichthys multiradiatus (assembly GCF_021462225.1). Lineage (NCBI taxonomy): Eukaryota > Metazoa > Chordata > Actinopteri > Cyprinodontiformes > Goodeidae > Girardinichthys > Girardinichthys multiradiatus. The sequence goes on along the minus strand of NC_061815.1, from coordinate 44,366,080 downwards.
ACTGTTACTATTCCTTTATTGTTCATGAATACAAATATCAATATTTGACATCATTAAAACTAAGAAGCACATAATCATCGGCATGGAACTATTGACATATCAAATATAAAGCACACAACAGAAAAAAGTTGCATTTTTGCACATGCATATGAATGTTCTTACTTCTTGAAAGCTTCTGCAGGGTTCCTCTCACACTCTCCATGTTGCAGAGTGCTCTGTACAGCTGGGTCGTGCACCTTTTCCTCGTATCCTGGCACCAGCCCACCTCGGCATATCTGAGCCACCAGACCCCGGATGAATCCACCGACACACAACGTGTCCGAGTCATCCGCCCGGCAGAAATGGAAAGCCAGGCTCTGCTTGTGCAGGCTGCGGTGGGTTCCCTGGGCTGATGTGGGCCACAGCAACTCTGTGCACAGGGCAGTCTTCCCACTCCCAGGTCCTCCCACCAGTAACACACCCCACGGGCTACTGGACTTCGCAGATACGGTTGTGATACCACCAGGGACAGATACACCCCCACCGGGCACATGTAAAGGCTGCTTACTGGGGGTGATGGTCACTCCGCTGAGGTTGTTAGTTTTTTCCTGGAGGCAATGTTGGATCTTGTGGAAAACCCACTCTCGGCAGTAAAAGCGCTTTCCCTGCAGCAAACTGGTTTGAGCCATTTTGAACTAATGCTGCTGTACCACCTCTTCCTCCTGGTCATAGGGGTCCCTTTATTTTTCCCCATGCATTTTCAATTTCAACAGAAGCTAACTATAAATCTGAACATCCATTTTCTCAGCTGCAAATGTTCCACTAAAATCTAATGTTGCTGCAGCTTGACTTAAAGTGAAACAGAATAAAAGGAGTTTTTCTTTGGATGGCTATGGTGTGTTACAGGGAATCTAGGTCAAAATAAAAAAGCAAGACTGACAAAGGGGCTCAAACTGTAGATTTTCCACCAACTTTTTCCACAGCTTTCCCACAGGTTGAACTAATCGCTCCTTGTTATTGTCCACGTGTTGTCTTAGCATGGCGCTGGGCTGGGAAGGGCAGGGAACCCGGCTCTTGAGAGGCAAACCCAAGCCAGCCCCACTTCATATGATGATTAGCCATGGGGGTTCCTGATATATTTCCACTGATGCATTTCAGATGCTGCTGACCAAAAGCACGTTTCCATTACAGTAACATGGATGAGGCTGCCAGTGCAACGTTAATCTCTAATAACATGCTGAATCCAGCTTCTTCCCTGTAAAAAAGGAGAACGAGAACACAGATTAAAGCCAAAATGCAGTTCCGCTGCGACTGAAAGTAGGCATGGGCTGGTTACAGGTATCGAGGCTTTTCGTGGATACAAAATAGCCAAAATATTCTGTCGTAACGTTTCTATGGTTTAAAGTCGCTTACAATTGAGATGCCAAAGAAAGTAATGGAGTGATCATAGTTTTTTCCAGCTCTACGGAGCGCTGCACCTTCCGCACCTGTTACTGTACACTGCCAGTCAGATTGCTGAAAGTATGCATCTACACTTTTCACCCCACTTACAAAGAAGACAAATACAGCAAAGCACTATGGGAAGGAAACAAAATAAAGGTGCCACCCTTCACTTCTATTAAGGCACTACTATTTGGAAACAACTGGCAAGCTACGAGTGCCATGTCTGTTTAGGCTCGCCACTGGGCCAGACAGATTGACTAACCCGCTATGATTGGCTTGTTATACATCTATTACTTCATATAGAGCAGAACAGCAAATGGGCATAATATTTTGCTCAAATGGCACTAAAACAAACACTAAATCTATTTGTCAAATAAATAAATAGTGCTACAAATAACCTAATTATAATGGCAATAATGTATAATTTTTTGTGTAATACCACTGAACTGTGTTGTTTTTGTCAAATTCCCATGCTGGCCCATGCATATTCTAAAGTTATCCACTTTATTCATCAAATGGTGTACATAGAAAAAAAAAAAAAAAAACACTAGCCAGCCTCTTATAGCTACATAAGGTGGGCAGGCTGGGTTTTAGTGCTTTCATCCTCCACAACCCACATCACTGCCTGGCTGCTTTGCAACAAAATTCTTGGCAGGGTTTTTTCGTCCAGTTTCTCCAGCCTATCCACTGATCCTCTCTTCCTTCCTATGTGGCTTTAAAACCCAAATAGTCTACATCCGTCCTGAACTGTGAGAGGGGAAAAGTCCCCTTTTCCCCGGAACTTACAAGGTGGAAATAGAGGCTTTTTAAAAAGGTGCCCAAAAATCCAACACTTAAAATATCAGTGAATAAGTACTGGCAATGGATCAGGAATGCATTTCATATTTCATGCATTTCAGCCTAGTATCGGTTTGGCTGCACACTACAAGAGCATGAAAACACAAACAGCCTTGCAGGTTACTTTGTAAGGTTGCCAAATAACCAGACTCCCCATAAAATCCCACCTTTCTGCTTCTTTGAGTCTGAGGCGCTGCAGGCCACCTACAAACAATAAAGCTCTCAATAAATGCTTAGCATATCACGAGCCAGCTACTTTAACAAGAAACACGCATATAATACCATTTATCTTAGCAAAGCGACACGAATTGATACCAGTTAACTGAAAAGGTAGAAGAAGTCTTTTGTATGGCCAGGCAAACCTCACCCTGTTTTTCTAAAGAGAGATTTATATCTACGGGAGCTTTTAAAAACCAATAGACTTGCTAACAACTGAATGCCTTTAGGACGAAACTAAATGTTAAATGTACCCTAGCTTGTCATTCCATTCAACAACGACTGTTTCCTCAACTCCAACTGAACCAATTGTGGAGCCTTTCGCTATTTTTCGGCTCAGTTTCTACCGTCTGTAACGAACCACAAACGGGTTTCCTCTCACCTCTCTGTTTATGGGGTGTGTAGCGTCCTCGTATCCTCCCTTTAATTCCGTGCTCAAACCAAACGTTAAAATAAACAATTCTCCTTTTCTTCTCGTCGCTGTTCAAATCCTGGATTTGAGCATCAGGGTATCGCTTGGCTCTTTTCTTTGAATCGCCGTTTTCTGTCGGCGGTCGGCTCCTCCAGCTGCCCGACACAGCTCCACAGCGAGCCGACTGACTCTCCGCCTCCGTCCAATCCAAATAAATTCGGTGCGCGCACACGCCAACGGTCGCCGCAACGCCGCATGGGATTTGAAGTACAAAGTTCCAGTCACCATTGTTTGCGTTTTTACTGGGTTATAAATAGCTAAAATAACTGGAAAAACAGTAGCAAAAAGGAATATAGTAAGGAATATAAAGCGACAAAAATAAATAAATCTAACCGTATAAAACCAATTAAATAAAAATTAGGAAACACAAGAAAGTAGTTTACAAGAATGAATAGTTTAGTTTAGTCTGGTCTATTTATATGTCTGTCTGTCTGTCTGTCTCTCTGTCTGTCTATCTATCTAAAAAATAGAGAAAAAGTTTACATTTAAGTTATTATGTTAGCAATGGGTATTGATAAGTAAAAATTACATCTCACATATTTTAGTTATCAGGCTTCTTTCCTGTAGAACCAGCTCCTAGGTTTAGTCCATGATGCAGACACCCTGTCTACTTTCAAGACTAGGCTTAAAACGTTCCTTTCTGATAAAGCTTATAGTTAGATTAGGTTAGGGTATCCTGAGCTATCTCTGTGCTGCTATAGATTAAGGCTATTGGAGGAAATAAGCACTTTCCCCTCACTCTGCTACATTCTCCCACTACTCTCCAATTTTGCATGTTTTGCTGTTATTTCAGCTTTTAACTTTATGTTGTCTCTCCGTTGTTTTTAGTCATGGAATCTACATCTGTCCTGGCTCTGTGTTTAGCTGTGACACCTTCATGGAGGGGTGCATCGGCTGGGGTACAGCTGCCACCAACTTAATGTTCTCCTTCTACAAATGATACACTTGGTCATGCCTTTCAATGTTTAACCCTGTCTCTCTACTAGACAAAGCTACTGGCTGAGCATTTGAGGTGACTAACTGTATGTGCCCTATTTCATCCCAGACTTCTCCTTAGCTGTGTTGCTCTCCAAGATTAAGCCACTAAATGAACTACTCCAAGCAACTGCCCACTGTCACTTCATGCTCATCCAGGAGAAGTGAATGCTGCAAGTCACTGACTCGATGCAATCTGCTGGGTTTTCTTGGATAGAAAACTTTGTAACCAATTTGAATAATAAACTGAATTTCACTGCATGATAACTAGGAATCATTGGAATGTGTGCACGTTGACTTGGAATTTGTGTGATTCGGTTGAATTAATGTTTTTTGGAAAGTGCTCTGAGAATACATGTTTTGTGAATTAGTGATAAAAAACTGAAGTGAATTAAGTTACATTTTTGATTTTTGTATATTTTTGCAAAAAATAAATAACTGAATAATGATTACCAAAACTGGAAGGCACAGAGAGACAAGTATGATATGCACACCATCCCTGCAGTCAAAAATGGAGATGGGAGCTAAGTGCTTGGGGGCTGTTTTTCTGCAAGAGGTGCAGGAAAACTTCACACTTAAAGGTCAACAGATAGAGCCATGTACCATAAAATCTCAGATGAAAACCATTAAAAATGGGTTGATGATGGGCCTCATAGAATAACAAAGACCCAGAAATTACAGACAAGACAGCAAAGGAGTGGGTAAGAACAAGCATATCAAAATCATGGAATGTCCTACACCTAAACAGTCGGAGCACATTGCACACTTGTGACTAATTCCCAAAATGTTTTGTGATTCATAAATTTGTTTTGTTTTGTCTGAAGCAAACGCAATTGAAAGGCTATTAAATGGAGAATTTAATATTTACTAAAATAAAACGGGGATTCATTCTGAAGTTTAAAAAATAAAAGTCACATGATACTTGTCAGCTACAACATGCATGGTTCCTGAAACAAAATAGTGACAGTTTAGGACACCAGAAGGCAAGCAGATTTTGTCCATTTCAGGTCATAGTTTTAAATCAAATACCTTGGACTGAATTCCCTAGGTCAGATCAGGTTAATAAATACCAGTAATCGGAGTGAACAGACAAAATAATTAACAGAACAGGAACCATTTGAAAATATTTGAAAGTCAGCCTGAAACAGTAAAAGTGTCATGCTAGGTGAGACTGTTGCTGAAGAAAAGTACAGAAAAGAGAAAGGGAGCACCATGGTGAGCAGATGAATAAATTTAATGAATGAAAACAGGTAAAATTACAAACGTCAGCAGGACATTGAAAAATACAGGCAGGTCTCAGGACATGAAGCAGTAGACCGCATAAAATGCAGGGTAAAACACAGGAGGAACCAGTGGAGAACAATAACAATAAGGGAGTATATGTACTGAGGGAGAGTGGAGAATGAACCAATTAACACAGGGAGTCAATCAGAGGGGGATCATGATCAGCTGGTGGTGAGAAAGACTGAAGGTAATTGAGGAAGAGTGACTAATTAACACTAATGAGCAGATAGATGTTTTCTGTTACCTTCCTGCACTAAGTGATCTTAAATAAGTAAACAATAAGACTGCCACATAACAAACATAAACAAGGAGAACCCATATCTACACTCACCGGCCACTTTATCAGGTACTCCTTGCTAGTACCGGGTTGGACCCCCTTTTGCCTTAAGGACCGCCTTAATCGTTCGTGGCATAGATTCAATGAGGTACTGGAAACATTCCTCAGAGAATTTGGTTCATATTGACATGACAGCATCACACAGATGCTGCGGATTTGTTGGCTGCACATCCATGATGCGAATCTCCCGTTCCACCACATCCCAAAGGTGCTCTATTGGATTGAGATCTGGTGACTGTGGAGGCCATTTGAGTACAGTGAACTCATTGTCATGTTCAAGAAACCAGTCTGAGATGATTTGTGCTTTATGACATGGTGTGTTATCCTGCTGGAAGTAACCATCAGAAGATGGGTACACTATGGTCACAAAGGGATGGACATGGTCAGCAACAATACTCAGGTAGGCTGTGGCATTGACACAATGCTCAATTGGTACCAAGGGGCCCAAAGTGTGCCAAGAAAATATCCCTCACACCGTTACACCACCACCACCAGCCTGAACCGTTGATACAAGGCAGGATGGATACATGCTTTCATGTTGTTGACGCCAAATTCTGACCCTACCATCTGAATGTTGCAGCAGAAATCGAGACTCATCAGACCAGGCAACGTTTTTCCAATCTTCTATCGTCCAATTTTGGTGAGCCTTTGCGAACTGTAGCCTCAGTTTCCTGTTCTTAGCTGACAGGAGTGGCACCCGATGTGGTCTTCTGCTGCTGTTGCCCATCCACCTCAAGGTTCGACGTGTTGTTTGTTCAGAGATGCTCTTCTGCATGTCTTGGTTGTAACGAGTGGTTATTTGAGTTACTGTTGCCTTTCTATCAGCTCAAACCAGTCTGGGCATTCTCCTCTGACCTCTGGCATCAACAAGGCATTTGCGCCCACAGAACCGCTGCTCACTGGATATTTTCTCTTTTTCTGACCATTCTCTGTAAACCTTAAAGATGGTAGTGCGTGAAAATCCCAGTAGATCAGCTGTTTCTGATATACTCAGACCAGCCCGTATAGCACCAACAACCATGCCACGTTCAAAGTCACTTAAATAACCTTTCTTCCCCATTCTGATGCTCGGTTTGAACTGCAGCAGATGTCTATACCATGTCTACATGCCTAAATGCAATGAGTTGCTGCCATGTAATTGGCTGAATAGAAATTTTCGTTAAAGAGCAGTTGGACAGGTGTACCTAAAAAAGTGGCCGGTGAGTGTATAAGGAAATACAAACTAAAACATATAACATAGGAGTCCTGGGAAGTAACAAAAACCTAAACACAGAATGAATCTAATAATCCTGAATGAACTGAAATGAAGCAAGTGAAGAACATGGCAGTGCAGAGAAAGTAAACGGAACACAAACTCAAAACCCCAAACACAGGCAGATTATGACAAAAAGATTTAACTGTAGCTTCTAGGGTTAGTGTAAAAATCATATAACTTAACTGAAGCAATCTGAAGTAGAGCCATTCCTTTTTTGAATTACTCATTCTAATGTTTGCACAGATGTCTTGGGCTTTATGATGGGATTCAAATTTATAGTAAACCGACTATAACAAGTCTAATTTGAAAGTGAACCATGAAAAAATGATGGATCCTCTAAACTACAAGCAACTTTCAATGACTTCCAAGTGTAATATTAGATGACTGAGCTGTGATGTGTGGATAAAGGTCATATCAGAGCACCACACTGATTGCTGCAGATCTTCATGTTATCACATTCCACCTCTGCTGGAAAAATTAGTATTCCTAAATATGCCTGTACATGCATGAAATGACACCCGGTTCAATCTTCTTCTTCTTTACTGGTGTCATAATTCCCACACCTTAACTTGACCTTTTGCTTACATACTCTATTTTTCTCTCTCAGCAAAACCACAGCCTTCTCCCAAAGCAATCCAATGTGTAATGCTGAACCATGAAATTGGGATCCTACAGGAAATCAGATCTGAAGTGGAACCTGCCTTCAGCACCAGATTGAATTATCTCTATGAGCACAGTCAGCATCAGTCGCAAATAGACCGCTGGTTATTGCAAGCTACGGCTGTGGCACCTTGAAGTTACATCCCCTGAGAAACTTCTGTAGAGAGTGTTCAACAAGATGTAGGATCAGCAGCTACATATTAGATCAAAACACATCAGCCTGAGAAGCCTTAGGTTCAGTTGAAAAGGAGGAAAATCCTGACAGACACATTCCTGCTATGAATTTCTTGGAGTCTTTATTTGAAATGGGACTTTTGCAAAACAAATTATTTCAGCAGAAGCAGCAAACCGCAAACCACTGTGTTGAGCCATCACCAAATTTCACGTGTATTTAAAAATAACAACAAACACTCACCCCTCCTTGAACCGCCACCTTAACGTGGTGGAGGGGTTTGAGTGCTCGAATGATCCTAGAGGCTATGTTGTCTGGGGCTTAAATGCCCCTGGTAGGGTCTCCCAGGCTCTAGGTGACTGGTCAGACAAAGAGCGGTTCAAGAACCCCTCATGACGACTATTAAATTGAGGCACTTGACGTCGCCCGGTACCGCGGAGCCGGGGTCCCACCGTGGAGCCAGGCCTGGGGACAGGACTGGTAGGAGAGCGCCTAGTGGCTAGGTTGCTCCTCGCGGGACCTGGCCGGGCCAAGCCCGAACGAGAGACGCAAGGCCATCCCCCAGTGGACCCACCACCTGCAGGGGGAACGGTGAGGGACCGGTGCAAAGAGGATTGTGCGGCAGACGAAGGTGGAGACCTCGGCGGCCCAATCCCCAGATGCTTAGCAACTAACAGCAAAAAGTTGGATTAAGACCCTCAAGAGATCAAGTTGCAAATAATGTAATCACATTGCATATAACAAAAATATCTTTGGTTTATTAACAAATGATAAATAAATGTGGGTCGGTGACCTTTACAACCCTCAGAGGGTTTGACACATTCGACTGTGTCCCTCGTGATGCCCTGTGGAGGGTGCTGCAGTATGGAGTCAGGGGCCCTTTATTAGGGGCCATCCGATCTCCGTACAAGCGGAGCAGGAGTTTGGTTCGCATTGCTGGCACTAAGTCAGACCTGTTCCCGGTGCATGTTGGACTCCGGCAGGGCTGCCCATTGTCACCGGTCCTGTTCATAACTTTTATGAACAGGATTTCTAGGCGCAGCCAAGGGCCGCAGTTTGTCTGGTTTGGGGACCAGAGGATAATGTCTCTTCTTTTTGCAGATGATGTGGTCTTGCTGGCCCCCTCTAGCCAAGAGCTACAGCATGCGCTGAGGCGAGTGTGAAGTGGCTGGGATAAGGATCAGCTCCTCTAAGTCCGAGGCCATGGTTCTCGACCGGAAAAGGGTGGCTTGTCCTCTTCAGGTTGGAGGGGAGTTCCTGCCTCAAGTGGAGGAGTTTAAGTATCTCGGGGTCTTGTTCACGAGTGAGGGAAGAATGGAGCGGGAGGCCAACAGACAGATCGGTGCAGCTGCCACAGTAATGGGGGCGCTGTGCTGGTCCGTTGTGGTGAAGAGAGAGCTGAGCTGAAAAGCGAAGCTCTCGATTTACCGGTCGGTGTACGTTCCTACCCTCACCTATGGCCATGAATTTTGGGTCATGACCAAAAGAACGAGATCCCGGATAAAAGCGGCTGAAATGAGCTTCCTCCGTAGGGTGGCCGGGCACTCCCTTAGAGATAGGTTGAGGAGCTCGGCCATCTGGGAGGGGCTCGGAGTAGAGCCGCTGCTCCTCCACATCGAGAAGAGCCAGTTGAGGTGGCTCAGGCATCTATACCGGATGCCTCCTGGACGCCTTCCTCGGGAGGTGTTCCAGGCAAGTCCCACCGGGAGGAGGCCCAGGGGACGGCCAAAGACACGCTGGAGGGCCTATGTCTCTCGGCTGGCCTGGGAACGCCTTGGGCTCCCCCCGGAGGAGCTGGAGGAGTTGTCTGGGTGTCTCTGCTGCCCCCACGACCCGGTCCCGGAAAAGCGGAAGACAATGAGTACGACGAGTACGAGCACGAGCAAACACTCATTGCATTTGAAGATTTAACTACTGCCAAGGATGCAGCAAACACACACCAATGAACTGGACACATATCATTGCAGAGACTCCCATTATAACTTCCATGTTGCTTTAATGTTGTCTTTCTGCATTATTGTCTATGGGGCTTATTCTGACACTGACAGAAAAAAGAAATCATCCCATATTAAGTTTAAAAATAAATTTCCAAAACACACACCAGGCTTCTGCTCACCATCAGTGACAACATCTGGTGTGTCATCTTTCAAGTCTGAAGCACATCACAAGTCATAGCTCGACCATTAACCGAACCACCTGGGATGTTTTTATCTCCTGTTAAAACTTGGATCATTAATTTTTTGTGGTTCCATAAACATACACACAAACAGCTGCTGTAATTTAATTAACCTAAAAATGCATCAAGAGATGCATCTAAAACAAAGACATCTTCAACAAAAACCCACGATTCAGTTTATTATTGCTTAATTAATCTTCTGACCAGTACAAGAATTACAATCACAATGTGATGAGAAAATGTTTTAAAACTGTCATAAAAAATAAAAAAAGTGAAAAAAAAAAAACATATTAAACAATAACAATAACAATAATAAATAACAAAATGAAAAAAAATTATCAGTCATTTTCTACCGCTTCTTCCATAGTGGGTCGCAGGGAAGCTGGTGCCTATCTCCAGCAGTCTATGGGCGGGAGGCGGGGTACACCCTGGACAGATCGCCAGTCCATTGCACGGCAACACAGACACACACAGGACAAACAATCTCATTCACACCTCAGGGCAATTTAGAGAGACCAATTCACCTAACAGTCATGTGTTTGGACTGTGGGAGGAAGCCGGAGTACCAGGAGAGAACCCACGCATGCACGGGGAGAACATGCAAACTCCATGCAGAAAGACCCCCGGCCGGGAGTCGAACCCAGGACTTCCGTGCTGCAAGACAGCAGTGCTACTGTAGCATTGTAACAGAGGAAGCAATGTGGAAGAAAGTTCTTGGGATATTGTTTTAGAACCTAACCATGCTTTAAACGTTACCATAACATTCTCCCCGACCTATGTTTCCTGGTCTTCATGATGCTGATTTTTCATTTGTATTTTTAAACAAATTTCTGAAGCCTTCACAGAAGAGCCACAATCATGATTGCAAACTGCTGCGGCTTCAGCCTCTCACATACAGGGTTTGGACAAAGAAACTGAAACACCTGGTTTTAGACCACAATAATTTATTAGTATGGTGTAGGGCCTCCTTTCACGGCCAATACAGCATCAATTCATCTTGGGAATGACATATACAAGTCCTGCACAGTGGTCAGAGGGATTGTAAGCCATTCTTCTTGCAGGATAGTGGCCAGGTCATTACGTGATACTGGTGGAGGAAAACGTTTCCTGACTCGCTCCTCCAAAACACCCCAAAGTGGCTCAATAATATTTAGATCTGGTTACTGTGCAGGCCATGGGAGATGTTCAACTTCACTTTCATGTTCATCAAACCAATCTTTCACCAGTCTTGCTGTGTGTATTGGTGCATTGTCATCCTGATACACGGCACCGCCTTCAGGATACAATATTTGAACCATTGGATGCACATGGTCCTCAAGAATGGTTCAGTAGTCCTTGGCAGTGACGCGCCCATCTAGCACAAGTATTGGGCCAAGGGAATGCCATGATATGGCAGCCCAAACCATCACCGATCCACCCCCATGCTTCACTCTGGGCATGCAACAGTCTGGGTGGTACGCTTCCTTGGGGCTTCTCCACACCGTAACTCTCCCGGATGTGGTGAAAACAGTAAAGGTGGACTCATCAGAGAACAATACATGTTTCACATTGTCCACAGCCCAAGATTTGCGCTCCTTCCACCATTGAAACCGATGTTTGGCATTGGCATGAGTGACCAAAGGTTTGGCTGTAGCAGCCCGGCCGTGTATATTGACTCTGTGGAGCTCCCGACGGACAGTTCTGGTGGAAACAGGAGAGTTGAGGAGCACATTTAATTCTGCCGTGATTTGGGCAGCCGTGGTTTTATGTTTTTTTGGATACAATCCGGGTTAGCACCCGAACATCCCTTTCAGACAGCTTCCTCTTGCGTCCACAGTTAATCCTATTGGATGTGGTTCGTCCTTCTTGGTGGTATGCTGACATTACCCTGGATACCGTGGCTCTTGATACATCACAAAGACTTGATGTCTTGGTCACAGATGTGCCAGCAAGACGTGCACCAACAATTTGTCCTCCTTTGAACTCTGGTATGTCACCCATAATGTTGTGTGCATTTCAATATTTTGAGCAAAACTGTGCTCTTACCCTGCTAATTGAACATTCACACTCTGCTCTTACTGGTGCAATGTGCAATCAATGAAGACTGGCTACCAGGCTGGTCCTATTTAGCCATGAAACCTCCCACACTAAAATGACAGGTGTTTCAGTTTCATTGTCCAACCCCTGTAGTTGTCATTTTTAAATAGCAACATATGTGACTCATCCTAGGAGGAACGTCCGTTATGGTGACTGTCCTCTGCAACACCAATATTAAATTACTGAACAGACCACTTCAACAATTATCTCCATGAATGGTTGCCTCATGGACAAAAATAATAATAAACAGATCATAAACAACCCCATCACTTTCAAAGTCATGGGGTTGTTTCAAACAGTGACTTAACTATTCTAACTTCCTGTAGCAGCTAGATGTGCAACCATGTAAGCACTACCTGTAATTAAACAGGAACAGCAAAGACGTATATTTCTATTTCTGTTCTTCTCTATTCCAAACAGCTAATACTATTTTTTATAACAGCTCTGTTTATAAAATGCCCCTCTATGAAAAAACCTTTAGGTAATGGTAAGCAAATTAAAAAGAGAAATGGGGAGACACTGACTAATGCATCTTTGTGGTTATGGCTCATCTTATAATTAGCTTGTAAAGCATTGTTGGCAGCGAGAGATGTTCCAGAAAACTTTGCTTCTTTCTACAACCCTGGTGCAAGGTTCCACAAGTGCTGGGATGGTACAGGAAAACTAAAAATACAACAAAAAGCAACTAACAGCAAAAAGTTCCATTAAAAATAGGAAAAATGCAAAACATCAAAATGTTAAAAAGACCCTCAAGAGATCAAGTTGTGAATAATGTAATCACATTGCACATAACAAAAACAATTTCGGTATATTAACAAATGATAAATAAACATGGGTCGGTGACCTTTACAACCCTCAGAGCCATTATTATCCTCTGTCCAGCTAAACAAAATTTGTTTAGTCACAAAGCTACTTGAAACAAATTAGTGCCATAAAAAAATAAGCTAGAGTCCTTTTACTTTTCAACAGTAGGTAGACAGGAAAGAGGGCAACGAGAGAGGGAGACATTCAGCAAAGGTCGCCGGGTCTGTGACTCCAACCTGGGACAGCTGCATTAAGGACCACAGCCTCTGTACATGGTTCCGCGCTTAACCCCTACACCACTAGCACCGTGCCCAGGTTAGCTTATTTTTTACAATATCTACTAAAGATAATGTGTTTTTATTTTTGAATTAAAGATGAACAATTTTATTTTTGTTTTTAGGTGTTAAAATAAATAAAAATCATTTAAAAAGTAACATAGAAACAGATGTTTTCCATTAACAAGGTCATGTCGGTTAACTTGGCACAGATAGATGATGCGTCAGTCAGGTGTTGACTGCAAATAAATAGATTTAATGTTTGGAAGTAGGGTTATGTTAATAGGTGTTCAGTAAATACATTTTCTACAGTAAATAATCCTTTAAGGGATAGAGATTAGTTTCCAAACTAATCAGTGATGCCAAAACAAACGCAGATATCTGCCATGTTTAAACCAAGTTACTCTTGTCACTGGATGTAATTAGAACATTATTTTAAGAGCCTCTGAATTACTGTCATGTTTGTATTTGATGGGATCTATATAATAACCTGTGGTTGCTTACACAGAAAACTGTGGTAAATCGTAACATTGACCTCACATAACAATGAAACACCTCCTGCTAAACAGACTATGAATAGCTGAAAGTGGATAAGTTAAAATACCTGGGGTCAACAATTCAAAGCAATCTGACTGTCTATGTTTTCTGCCCTTTGAAGTTAGAGAGGTAAGAGTAAGAAAGTCTGTGCAAAGAGGCATAGTGGATATTTACTGGACAATAGATGTTGAAAATGGAGCTGCCACAGAGGGGGCTCATGGATGTAGTGGAGAATATGCAGGAGGTTGGTGTGAGAGAGGAGGAGGCAAAAGAAAGAGGAGATGGAAACAGATGATCCACAACTCTTGAGTTGAACAGCCAAAAGAATAAGACTTGCTTACTCTATATTTTATGTCAACATTTTAGTGGTTTTTATTTTTGGCTGTGGAGTTGTTTTATGTTTTTGAGCGGTAAGAGGTTTCTGAACCCCCCAAAATATTGCCACTGAAAATGCAAAACAGCTGTAATGCAGAAGAATGCAACACAACAATGGGATTCCTGCTGACTAAGAGGAAAGCAAACTCTTCCCATGTTTTCTGACTGTTTCAGTTTGGACCTGTAACCTGCTGGAGACAGGCAGAGCAGGAAATGTTGAAGTGTCCATTGAGGGTTTGGGAAGGAGATAAAAAAAATCTATATATTGACCTGCTTTCCAGAATAACCATAAACACTGATTTATTATACATGGTTGGATGCCCATTAGCATATAAACAAGAGGAAGGCAGATGGATTTGACCTCAAAAAATGTAACTGTACATATCAGTATTGCACTTAATAAATGGCCTTCATCAAGCAAAATCACCTCAGAGGTATGTGATATTTGCAGATTAATGGAATGGATTTCAGTTGAAACTGATAAATACATTTTTCTAAGAATTTTCTGTGATGATTTTAAAATTTAGCTCATCCTATAGTAGTAGCATATTTTTGGGCAACATTATGCACACAGACATGTTGTTCTAACTCTCTGAGAGTCCTCAGTGAAATACTCTCCAATCTGCCAGCCATTCCAGGATTAGCAGGAGCCAGCTTACAAGTTTGCTCCTCCCTGCAGGAGAACTGCAGAGACGCTTGTTTCTGCAGCTATTCATTCTTCTCACACTGAGTTTGATGTGCAGATTTACTCCCAGCTGCGAGTAGCGATCTGCCAAATTCAAATAATTACTGCAATTTTTCTGTCTTTGTGTCAATAAAACACCAGCACATCCAAGCAGTCATCCTCATGAGCCTGGATCAGCTCAAGCTGCCATGTTTGTTCCCTCTTTTGTGAATATTCTGAAACACACTGCACCTTATTACGAACAAGATGACGCACATTCGTTGATTGGGGTTTGGCTTGGGAATAAGTTTTGAAAACTCAGAAAGTCAGACTGTCTTCTGAATTCTGTGCTTTTTCTTGTCTATGCAGCCACTGAGTGATAAAACCCTGAAATTGCTGTGGTTTAAGTTTAGTGTTAATAGAACAATTGTCTTTATTTATGTGCTTGATGTTGTGCTTTCTTAGATTGGAAAGTTTATGTTCTTTATGGATTGAAGATGCTTTTCTCCTAAAGCAAAAGATGTATCAATAGGATAGTAATTCTCCAAGCTATGACTTACACACAGATTTTTCCGTATATTGTTCAACATTTAAGCAAACTGAGTTCACTTATTTGTCTAAACATGTTGTACTTTCCTTAAATTACATGCATACAGAGTGAAGCAGCTGCAGTCAGTGAAAAAGTGTTAGAAGAGTGGAAAAAGAAGAGTAAGGATTTCCACAAGTATTTAACGTCCACCATTTGGGACTGAACAGTTTTCAGGCTTGCATAAATTATTTAGAAGGTTGTGTTTTTTTTTTCCGTTTCTCTGCAAGTCTGTTTGTGTTTCTGTCAGCAGAATAACCCAAAAACCACCTGAAAAACCTGGGGAGAGGAACACCATAAGAAAATAAACAATCAAATAAATAAACAAAGCATTGTTCAGTCCTGTTGTGGTAAGGAGCTGGGTACCCTTCATGGCCTAGGGTGTGATACCCAAATTAGAAATTCATCTGTCAACTGACTGATATAAAAAATTTTAACTTTTCACATCATCACCTCCGTTAACTAAGCATGCGAATTGCTGAAATCTGAAAACTCTTTCCTTTCTATTCAATAAAAGGGATCAAAACTAAACACCTTTATGGTTCTCATTCCATTAAGAAGCACTCTTGAATTGAATAAAAATGTGGAAAAGTTTAGGAACATAAGCTTTGAAGCATAAATGGGGATGATCTTGTAATCCCCTCATTTTCTGTGAGATTCCAAACCAATATCTCTATCATGGAAACTTTTACACAATTTACTCTTATGTATAGGTAGGTGAGGCCTCAAAGTAAATCAGAAACTGCTAGGACAGGGGTCATCAACCTTTACAAACCAAGGAGCCATTTCTGCCCTTATTGTTAATAAATAAATTTTGTCTAGACCCATAAAACCTGCGTGACCCGCTTTTCTTTTAAATTTATTTTTAAATTGAAGAACTAAACATGAAAGAATTTGTGTAATCTCGTTGAGGAAATTCTACGCAAACAAGAAAAAACAAGGACAAAGTGCTAGAACTAGCCTCTTAAAACCTAATCTTTGAAACTTTACATTTAAAAACACTTCTCAGGTCTTTAACATTTGTGGCCAAAGCTATGAAGAGCCACTGTGAAGGGGCCTTAGTAGCCACACGTGGCTCCAGAGCTGCATGTTGCAGACCCCTGGGCTAAAACCAGAATCAGAACCAGAATTATTTACTGTCAAGTACATTTTCACATCCAAAGAATTTGAGCTGGTGCATTTCATTGGATTAAAAGTAGAATAAAACAAGACAAAATAACAAAGTATAAAGCCTAAGATAAAAAATAAAAAAAAATAGATAAAGTAACTCACAGTATGTACATCAGGTGCAGTGGAGTTAATCAAAAGACATCTGTTCAAGAAGCAGTCAAAATATCATTAGCAAACAACAGTAAACAACAACAACAGTGCTACTGTCATAGTACTGGACAGTAGCCGCGTCAATGTGTATGGGCTGAATGATAGCAATTTTAATATCAGGGAACAGGGTTGGAAGTGGCACATTGTTCATGAGAGAGACAGCAGAAAGGAAGGAACTGTTCTTGTCTCATGAGGTTGAAGTCTGGATGGACCGCAACCTCTTGCCAGAAGGAAGGATCTCAAAAAGACAATGTCCAGGATAAGATGGGTTGGCCATCTGCACACTTCGGGGTCCTGGAGGCCTATTGGTCATGCAAAGATGGAAGATTGCAGCCAATCACCCCCTCATCAGAAGGTAAGGTAAGTTTATATATATAGAGCTTTTCAGTAACGAGACACTCAAAGCACTGTACATACAATTACAGTACAATCACAAAGACAATAAATACAGATACAGACACAGAAAAACTACAATCCTTCTGAGAAATCTAAAAATCTCTGGCCAACGTTACAATGATACAGATAACATTAATAATCCTTTGGGTTTTACTGGTAAGACCTGGTTCTAAACCAATCTTTCTAAACAGGTAATTATATCATTAAGTCCTCTTTGTAGGGGAAAGCATCTTGTGCCGAGAGAGAATGATCCTTGGGTTTGCTGGTGTAAATGCAGTTGTAGTCCCATATTTGAAATTTAACTAAGCAATCACTGAGTTCTGACTAAGGAAGTTGAGTCACTGGTATAAAAACAACTTTTGTTCAAATTTTTAAGAGACTAGTATTATTTTCCTTTCACTGGTAAATCTAAAAATCTATGAAAAGGAGCTAAAAATCTACAGCTAACATTAATAATCCTTTGGGTTTTACTGGTAAGAGCTGGTTCCATACCAATCTTTCTAAAGAGGTAATTATATCATTAAGTCCTCTATATTTTCCTTTCACTGGTAAATCTAAAAATCTATGAAAAGGAGCTAAAAATCTATTAAAAGGAGAAGACATGAAGAAATGAAATCCACATTTAGGTAAAAAATAAGGAACATGGGAAAGCAACACACATAAGCAAAGATTTCGCAGGGGCATGGTGGACTCGTGAGGGTGCAAATATTTAAGTATGATCATGTGTGCAAAGAATTAGACTGTCAACAGTGACGAAGGTGCCAGTGTCCTTGAAAAAGAGATGGAAGTTTTATCAAACGGCCATATAGTTCAGTTCACAGATGAGGTGGGTTGCTGGGGCAGAGCGTCGTATTTAGAGAACATCCAGGAGAAATGTTTTGATAAGAAGCCTGTGAAGACCATGTCGGGGCGCCTGAAATTAGACAAACAAATGTTTTGGTTCAGGCTGGCTGTGATTTTTCACCTGCCTTCAAAGTCTTACTGGTATTTCTCAATTTCAAATCCAAATAGCCTAATTTTTGGTACTTCCGTAGATCTTGAGCTTATAACTTTCTCCAAGATTAAATCATATCACCTTTGAGTCCAGGAAACGCAGCCAGCCTGCGATTCTGGATCGCGTCCAGCTTGCGATTCTGCTCTCTTAACATATCAGTTTGAGTGCTGAGAGCTCTAAAGATACCTTCAAACATCCCAGGCAGCTTTGGAGTGCTTTGAACAGCTGCCGATGTTTACAAATCTTTCGATAAGCCAGGTAACCGCCAACTCGAAAAAGCAGAAATCCTGTTATCAGAAATCCAATTATGTACAAATCTTCCACGTCCTCGACTGACATTGTTGTCAGGCACACAATCTTCCACTGCTGCCAGGAATCCTTTGCGTATCCGGAGAAGAACGTTCCGTCTGGATCAGGGTTCCCCTTTATCCTGTCTTCCCGTCGAGAAAATTTGATCGATTGCATTGAGAGTCCAGCTGACCAAATCCATAATGATCATTAGGAGGATATGCGAACAGAGGCTCTAAGAAAAACAGACAAAAAGCTGAAGCAGGGCAAAAAATGGGGGAGGATCAAGGAGAGAGTGGAAAAGCATCTGACCCCACCGAGAGCAGAAAGAGAAAGAGAACGGATGATACGCTACAGAGTGGTCTTATCCCTCGCAGGATAGACTTATAGACTCAATGATGGTGGTGTAGAAGTACACCATCCTCGTTTTTGGCCAGTTGAACTTCTTCAGCTGCCTCAGGATGTACATCCTTTGCTGACCTTTTTTTGATGAGGGAGCTGCTGTTCAGCTCCTACTTGAGGTTCTTAGTGATGACAATGTTGTCTACAAACCTAAAAAGCTTTACAGATTGGTTAATGGAGGTGCAGCTGTTGATGTACACAGGGAAGAGCTTAAAGGACTTCATCAGCACAGAGGAAAAGCCTGATTGGTGCAGCTCTACCTTTAGATGGATGGATGGATGGACCCTTTGTTTGCTGAATATTGGACCTTTTGTACGTTGCTGGACGCCACTATGCTGTCCGGCGTCATCAGCCATTTTGTACCCCAGGATATTCCGCTACTACAAATCCCGGCGGGCACCGCGGCTGATAGGACGGGGGCATCGCAGCTCTGATGTCACGGTCGACTATATAAGATGCACTGAGATCACACCCATTGCTTTTCAGTTTGGAACCCAGACGCGGTTACCGGCATCTGAAGCGTATCATTCTGGAGAAGAAAATCCCACGTGGACTTTCATTCATTCTCCCCGTTGGCCAACGAGAAGAAAAATTCATGAAAGAGGTTTCTGGAATAAGAAGGCCAGAAATTTCACTTTACCGATCGAGGATGTGAGTTTAACACATAACAAAGGAAAAACCATCCGGAGGTTTCAAGGAGACGGGATCATCATCCTTGTTTTTGTTCCAGTCGACTGTTGACGGTCCATCATCTCAAGGAGGCCAGAGGATGGAACAGACCGCTTTCCTGAGTTATCCAAGGACCTGTGGAAACTCTTCCCCCCCACCTTTTTCTCCACCTCTCTGTCCAAGGAAAACTACATCAAGTAAAGTCCATTCGTTTTATTTTCTTTATTAGGAATATCTTGGGCAGGATAGAGTAGGATTGTGGGGCGATTTAGAATCACCACTTATAGTCTAATGTGTTCTAAATTGTATGTGCATGCCATTGTTTATTGAAACTTGATTGCTGTTGATTTCTGAGGCCGCCGAGTTGTGTTTTTACCGTGTGAACACCTGAGCGCAGGTGCGCCGTAAAACTGAACTGCTATAATAATCTTATGGTGAAAATCACCATTTTCTTTGTCTTCAACTTCATGTTTTATTGGTTACCGCCAAAAGTTTTATAACTCTTTGTGTGCGCTGAGCTTGCAGCGTTGGGGGAAGTTTTACGACCCTTGACGCCTGGTGGGGTAGGTTACACTCAAAGCTTCGCTTAGCATAATATTCCCCTTATATTTTGCCATAACTGTCATAACTACTGGTTTGATTTCATCCACACTCAAGGCTGTTTTATCTTGTTTAGTTAGATATTTTACCCTTTTGTGTAGAACTTTGCATGTTTAATTAGGTGAAGATTATTGAATCGGAAGAGCGAGTTGTATCAGGACCGTTGATATCATGAATATTCACGTAGATAAAGAGAAGGCGTTTGTGTTTATTTTGTGCAAGAGTGATTTGTCAGTCAAAATAAGGTTAACATTCCCCACGTTTCAGCAGAAACAGTTGATTAAATAGTGACATCTAGTAATAGTTAACTATTACTGAGAATTTAATAATTGTAATTATCAAGGGCTTTGAGCCACAATTACAAAACCAGAGGACACCTCTGATTTCGATTCATAAATAAGGATTTTTGGTTAAGAAATTAATTTTCTCAAATTATGATTTTCAATTATAATTGACAAATATTAATTAATCAATAATCATAATCCCAACAGAAGGCATTATTTATTCAAACATGGTCATTTCAATGTTTCCATGTTGCTATTGAAAGAATTGACAGAAATGACCTGGAAATGAAAATAAAAAGTTTAAAAATGTATCCCTTGTTAGGTGTTTTTTGTAATTTAAAAGCTACCAGCTAAACCATGCAAAGGTGTGGTGATCAGAAACATTTAAATCTGGCAAAAAGCAAAAACAGAAGACATCTGTATGGGTGAGGGGTACTTTTTCATGACAATATGTTTAATGACAGTGCAGCATTCTCTGTGGCAGGACTCCCATCACAAGGAGGCAAGCAGGCTTTATGGCTCACGGGGAGAGGATCCTCTTAAAAACTCATGGTTAAAAACCATCATGGTTCAAGATGTCCACAAACCTGTTCACAGAGCAAATACTTCCTAGTATGTATGGGAATGATCCCTGCACAGTTACAAGCAAAAATCCATATTTCACCACTAAGAATGATAGTGTAGAAATAATGATCACCAATGACAGTGATAACTCATAGAACAATACCTCAGAGCCTTTTTATAAAGAAACTTAGTAAAACATAATTGGTAATCATGGATCCTAAAGCCACAGGCCCGAAAGGCACAAATTTGCAATCACAAGATGAGGCAACGCTAGCACTCTGAATGGTTTTAGTGCTTCCTCATGAATTAGCTTATGAGTCACAAACAGCAGAAATAATTTTGTGAGTGATGATAATCCATGCAAAAGCAGATTAAACTCTCCATGTATCTTGGTAAAATGCACACCCAATTACTGTGTCCATTTATTTAAACAATATAATTCTATTTAAAATAAATCATAGCAGCACACAGAGCATTCAGAAACCATAGCTCGGCTTCACCTTTATACAAACCTTCGTAATTCATCTCAGAAAAAAAAAAAAAAAAATTGTATACAATGTACTCCTAATTAAATCTATTTGCTCGAAATTAATCTTTGATTTTAGTATAATTGTCTGGGATTAGTTGTGTTTTGGAATCAATTAAGTTCTTTTGTTTCTGGAACAAATTGTAGTTGTTTTCAGTTTTGTCTCGATTTCCTTTCAGCATCATTGATTCTTTGAAGAATTTGCTTTATTCTAGTCTTGTGCAACAAGTCCATTTCATCAGTCTATGCTCTTTGTTGCTCAGAAAGTGACCATCTGAGACCTGCTTAAAGCAAGATTAGTGTGAAAACAATTGGTTAATTTTCCAATTTTTATTATTGAAACCTATGTTTGGGATCCGATCCTCTAAACCCTGAATGTAAATAAACTGGTTTTAATAGCTTTTTTGGGGCAGCCAGTCATTGTATTTATTTAACCCAGAAATACTTTGCAAACTCAGTGTTCTTTGGCCCAAATTTATCTTAACTTGTTAAGCCCTAAGGGTTTTAGAAGCAATTTCTGTCTGCAATTACATACCTGAAATAAATCAAACATAGCTCCACAGTTATAAGGTCTACATGCAAACTTTTGGTACCTGTGAAAAGGTAAGACATAAAAAAAATATTTTTTTTTAAGTGGAAGCACTATTGCAACTGTTACTATGTC
Source organism: Girardinichthys multiradiatus (assembly GCF_021462225.1). Lineage (NCBI taxonomy): Eukaryota > Metazoa > Chordata > Actinopteri > Cyprinodontiformes > Goodeidae > Girardinichthys > Girardinichthys multiradiatus. The sequence goes on along the minus strand of NC_061815.1, from coordinate 44,344,250 downwards.
TGATTTATTTGTGATAAAAAAAAAAAAAATACAAATACACAACACGTAGCTCAACCTACCGGCAGGTTCGTTGGGTTTACAGTATTGAACAAAGTCGTTGAAAGTCAATCTTGTAACAATTAAAACAATTTCAGTCATTTTTAAAATATCAGTGGACTTCTTTATTTAGACTTTGTTTCACTTTTCAGGCACAATTGTCATGAAGCTGCAAAAACGAGTCATTTTCTGAGATTCTTCTGTCCGTTCATAAATCAGGTCAGGAAGACAATGCCCTCTGAACATGAGCTTTCAATAATCAAGCCAGCATCATCAGACCAGAAGAGGTGTGGAGGGCAACTCTACAGGGTTGATTTAGGGCGTTGAAGATCAAATCAGAGATCAAAACCCCTACAGGGTCAAACACAAGGATTTTCTCTTAGGTGATTCCATTTTTCCCCTAAATCCCCAGCCAGCCGGCTTCACAAGCTGTATGTGATTGACTCATTTTGCATGGTTGGTGTACCCTTTAACAACTCAGCTGATACTGGGCTGTGACTATTTCATCTGGCTAGTAATAGGTATAACAGCAGTAGGTTGACTTCAACCATCCTCGCTGCCTTGGTCTGTTCACAAAGCAAAAGGTGTCTAAGTCCTGCCTTGAAGTGTTTTGTTAAAGGGGCTCTTTGATACGCAGAAAAATAAATATAAATTTTTTGCGTATCAGAGGAGGAAATATGCTTCAGAGCAGGATTGCAAAATCAATCAGTTGGCAATGAGCCGGCAGTGGTGGGGCTTTATATTCGATGGGTTCACAATGAGGCTTTTTTACATGCAAAAACACGTTACTGTCCTCCCTCCTTTTCTCACTGGATGCTATTAAGTGTTGTGGTACAGGCTAGGTACACAGGAATAAAATACAAGCACATTCACAGTTTAAATGTTTGTATAATGTTTTGCTATTAAAAGCACATAAAAGGCTATGATGAAAAAACTAAATAGTGTTTACAAAACATTAATAATTTCCAAATTACAATAAAGCAAAAGGCTCTGAAGTGCTTCAGTAGAAGGCATCTAGACTTCTACTCTTGTTTCTTGAAGACGTTCCATCTCTCATCCAAAAGGTTTCTTCAGAACTGAAGAATTGTCATCTCCTGGATGACCAAGAATCTACCCCAGCACCCCGAGTGATCCTAATTGAAGAGCAATTTAGGCTCTGTAAGAACTGGTTCTTTTAAAAGGGAGTTGAGTCACAAGAGCTCATTATTTAGCAAGAACAGAACCTCTCAACACCAGCAAAGATGTTTCTACACACCCTATTACCTTCAGCAGTCCTTTGAGTCCTGCATACTTAGTTGATCCTCACTTTTTAAATTGTATACAAGTTAGCATTCCTTCAAAACATATGGCTGTAGAGCACCCGTTTCTGTCATGATTTAGTGTTGCTGGATTACCAGGATTTCTACCCTAATGGCCATAATAAATCATAGTAAAAGATGAGCTCCATTATTCCAGACTGCATCAGTGTGTATGACAGAGCTGCAGATGCTGACAGATTGACAGATCTTTTTTTGTTTTAAGATAATTTGCAAGCAGAAGCACAGTGGCCATACTGCATGCTATTTATATGACATCATATGGACGTATAATTAATTATAGCATACTCAAGAAATATTCGCATTCCCGTAAAAAAAAAAAAAGGCTTCAAAGAAATTAATTTTTATTGGAGTAGAATAATCTAAAACTGAACTTGTTTTAGAAAAATCCACTCTTTAAATTTAAGCACATTAAATTAGAAGAAGTTGTTCTTTTTTATTATCAGTACTGCACTTATTTGGCAGCGCTGCAAAAAACCATAAAAGAAAGTAACACAAATTTTTCATTTGACTTCCTTTTATCCTGTGGTGACATAGTGGTCCATTTCTTTTAGTCACTTCTTTCAAAATTGTAAAGACAAGAGAATATGTAATTTAAGCAAAGGAAGAAGGTTCTACAAGACCTGTGGAAAAGCATCTCATGCCCACTATTAGGTATGTTGGAGTGTCTGTGCACAATGGGACCATGCACACTGTAAAATACCAGGACATTATGAATATACATTTGGTGGCTTCTGCCAGAAAAGTAAAAAGTGTCATCAATGGATCTTGCAGTTGGATATTAATCGAAAACATATGGCTAATTTAACACAGAAATAGTTCAATAAGCATAAAATCCCCTTTCTAACATGGTCATCTCAGTCCTCAGACCTAAATCCTACAGAAAACCTGTGGGCTGAGCTGAAGAGAAGAGAGCATAAGAGAGAACCAAGCACTTTGGACCAACGAGATTGTGCATAAAAGAATGGTCAAATATCTCTCTGCTATGATCCTCAGGTATTTGGATTTTTAGTGTCTCTTTTCTTCAATTCCCCATTGTTTATGTTTTCTAAGGTGCTGTCATTGGAATTCATTCTTTGTGCATTAGTTTCTTACATTATTCTTGTGTTCTTTTTACATTTAGAATTATTTCTGTTAGATTTTCCATAGGGTTTCATGTACCTCTGTTCAGCTCTTTTGAGGTGTATTAGTCCCCCTCCCTTATCTCCCCACTTGCATCAGCTGTTCCACATTTCCCACTGATTACACTGTATGTCATTCTCCACACTTTTCTCAGTATATAGGCTCTCTTGTCATTATTACCCATTGCTGGATCCTTCCTTTAGACTGCCTCTTATTCTGTTCCTCCGTTTTTCTGCACATGCTCCTAGACTTGCTCTCCCTGCGATCCCCCCATTATTTTTTAATTTTTTATTTAAGAACTTTGTCACTACGTCTGCACTTGAGTCCTTCACTAATCGACACTAAAGTGACAATCTCTTACTATAGGCTCCAACCTTTTGAAAGTTTATAGGAGAAGACTAGTTCTGCTATTGTGAGAACAGAGACTTTGTTAAAAACAATTATCCACCAAGAGTAACAAGGTTATGACTCATTTGCAAAACCTTAAAGGGGACATGTTTTTTCTACAAGAAACATATCTTCATAATAGAGAGATAATGCAACTTAAAAGAAATTGGATTAGCCATGTATTTCATTCTAAATTTAATGCTGAGGCTAGAGGAACTGCCATACTTATCTGTAGCAATATTTTGTTTGAACAACACAAAACTCTCTTGTGTAATTCTAGCTAGTGTGTCCGGACCAAATTGGAATGACAATATCTTTATATCTAGATTCTTTTCATCTGTGCCTGTTATTGAAAATTACTACTTCATCATAAGGGGTGATTTAAATATGATCCAAAAAACCCTCCCAGACAGGTCTTGAAATAGATCGGTTTCATTAACTAATGCTACTAAAAGCCTGAATGTTTTTAAAACTCCATGGAGACCCAATTATTAAGCTGTTTTCTTTCTTTTCCAATGCCCACTGTAGCTACACACAGATTTTTCTTATTGATATCAGACTACCTTCTTAAAACAAAAGCGTGCGGTTACCACAGCATAGCTATGTCTGACCACACACCAGCCTCTCTAGACTTAGAACTGGGGTATTAACCCCGCCGTTTTAATTCAACGCTGCTAACAACTACGACTACAGTTTTTAGAGACACTTTTACCTTGATGACTCGCCTGAAATTTCAAGAGGTACACTTTGGGAAGCCTCAAAAGCCTAAATGAGGGGTCAGCTTGTTAGCTTAATTTCTAATTTATAAAAGAAGAGTTTATCCTGCACCAGTGATTTGCTGAGCCAGATTAAAGAGGTTGATTCTAGATATGCAGCCAATGCAGATCCTCTCTATAATGAGCAAGTTAAACTCTAAACTGTCTTAACCTAACTACGGTACCTACACTGCAGTCATGCTTCAGTTTTCCAAGGCAAGACTGTTTTCTGAATCTGGTGACAAAGCTGCTTTCCAAGCACAAGCGGAGGCAACATCCAAACTAATTTCATTCACCAAACCGGCCATAGGAAAGATTATATTGTTCTCAGTTCCCGCTCCCCGTTTCCCTTGCAAAGGGTTATACTATAGTTAGGGGGACACTGGTTATCTGGAGCCAATGCAGGAAAGAGCTTGGCCTGCATGGGCCTTTGGCACAAATACCTTTATTCAAAAATTGCATCTTTATGCCCTTGGTAACTTATTTAGTTTTCAACATGTGGCATAGTAGGGGGATCAGGACTGTGAAGGAAGTTTATAGTAACAGTGTCTTTATATCCTTTTTGAAACTCTTATCCAATTTCCAACCGTCCAAATCAGGCCAAAGATTATGTTAAAAAGGTGTTTTTACACTTCCCTGACTGATCCTATGAACCACTCTTGGATACTCTCCTAGAAATAGACCCACAACGGAAGAAACGTATATCATTTTTATATAATTCTTTTAATAAGAATATCTCAAAGTTTAATGCTTTCTTTAAAAACAGAAGAACTTTGTACAGATGTGTTAGTGTAACAATGGGATGCCACCATGAATTTAGTTCACTCGTCCTCAACTTGTGCCCACCATGCCTTAACCCAATGCTAAATACTCTATTAAGTGCACAATATAAATGCAAAATTAGCTAAAGTTTACTTAACAGTTAGTGACGCTGGTAATAGGTGTGGGCAGTCACTGGCTAATAATACCCACATGTTTTGGGCTTGTCCTAAGTTAAGTAGGTTTTGGGGAAATATTTTTTAAAAACTTAGTCAAGCATAGGATCAGGCAATCCTCCCTAATCCGTCATATATTTGGCATCACTCCTGACAAATCTTTTAGGTTCTCTGACACAAGCTCTAGCTTTCACTACCTTTTTGGCTCATAGACTTATTTTTCTTAAATGGAAATTAAGCACCCCTCTCTCCCACAGCCACTTAGGGAAGGAAGTTCTTTACAACCTTTCAGTCCCTTTCTATCCCTTGGAGACACCATCACTTTGCTCCCTGACACAGAGGCAAATTAGACTATTTGTAAGCTACCTTTTACTTTTTCTCAGTCTTCAACTGTCTTGGAATGTGTGTGGATGGACAGATGTGATAGTATATGTATTAGTGCTGTGTGTAGTTACTGGGACTGGATCTCTGCTTAGTGTTTGTCTCAGGCTTGGACCTGGACTAGGGTGAGTTAGGGAGGCAAGCATTCAACCTTTTTGTAATTGCCTTTTTATTGTCACTTCAATGATTGATAATGTATGTCAAGTTGTTTAAAATTTAATAAAGAAAGTTGGAATAAAAAGTTCTTGACGCTGGATCCCCCCCATGCCTCACTAAATAAATGTTAAATTAAAAGTTGGATCTTTCTAGATTTTCTTTGTTAGATTGTACCACTGCAATTATTTCTTTTTAAATGTGTTTTACACATCTTTATCAGGTGTACTAACAATTGTGAAGTGTACTGTATAAAGGTCGTCACTAAATCATTTTCAAAGATTCATTTAGTTTGGCCTCAGTTGGTGACATCATTTTCATGAAATATACCTATTTTCTGTGTTTGTGTTAGTTTGTTGTATCCCTTCCTGTGATTGCATCCTAGAGATGTTGAGAGCAAATGTTTTCTGTCACTTTGGACATAAGTTCTCAGCTCGGAGTCCTCAGGCTCATGGATGAATAGTTGACAGTCAAAGTCTGATTCAGACAAGTGACCACTCCTGATATGAGAGGGCACACTTTACCGTATCAAGGTTACAGACCTGCACATTTTTGAAAGTAGAAAAACTTTTTAGGATTCAGAGCACAGCTTTCTTCAGATCTGAAAGAGGTGGTGATAAATGTGACAGCGGTTGGGAGGCACATTGTGGAGGAAATTACGTGTCTGCAAAGAAATCAAATTAAAATGTAATCCAGTCTTGTAATAAGTTTAATACTTCATGACTGAAATTGCAATTCATAAATGCCTGACTTCCATCCATCAATCATACGCTGATGTGTTTCAGTTTAATTTATGGGACATTTTGCAAAGAGTTGCTCAACTTTATTTAATTTCCAAACTTTGCAAAATCTTTGTAAAAGGTACCAAGGCTAGCTAATTTACAGTGGCCAGACTGAAGAAGATTTGAGACAATATGAAACATTTTCTCTTGGGATTTTCTTATTTCTTCAAACAAAGCTTTTTATACATTAAGAAATAATCTTAAAACCAGTTGTTTAATACCCCTCCTTGAACTGTCACCTTAACGTGGTGGAGGGGTTTGAGTGCTCAAATGATCCTAGAGGCTATGTTGTCTGGGGCCTAAATGCCCCTGGTAAGGTCTCCCATGGCAAACAGGCTCTAGGTGATGGGTCAGACAAAGAATGGTTCAAGAACCCCTCATGAAGAACAAAATATCGAGGCACGTGACGTCGCCCGGTACGGCGGAGCCGGGGTCCCACCCTGGAGCCAGGCCTGGGGTCGGGACTCGTCGGAGAGCGCCTGGTGGCCGGGTTGCTCCTCGCGGGACCCGGCCGGGCCAAGCCCGAACGAGAGACACGAGGCCATCCCCCAGTGGGCCCACCACCTGCAGGGGGAACCGTGAGGGACCGGTGCAAAGAGGATTGGGTGGCGGACAAAGGTGGAGACCTCAGCGGCCCGATCCCCGGATGCTTAGGCTGGCTCTAGGGACGTGGAATGTCACCTCGCTGGGGGGGAAGGAGCCTGAGCTTGTGCGGGAGGTCGAGAGATATCGACTAGAAATAGTCGGGCTCGCCTCCATGCACAGCGTGGGCTCTGGAACCCATCTCCTTGAGAGGGGTTGGACTCTCTTCTACTCTGGAGTGGCCCACGGGGAGAGGTCTCTGACTATCATTTCAGCCTACGGGCCGAGTGGTAGTGCAGAGTACCCGGCCTTCTTGGCGTCCCTGTCGGGGGTGCTGGATAGTGGCCCTCCCGGGGACTCCATTATTCTGCTGGGGGACTTCAACGCCCACGTGGGGAACGGCAGTGACACCTGGAGAGGCGTGATCGGGAGGAATGGCCTCCCCGATCTGAATCAGAGTGGTGTTTTGTTATTGGACTTCTGTGCTAGTCACGGATTGTCCATAACGAACACCATGTTCAAACATAAGGGTGTCCATCAGTGCACTTGGCACCAGGACACCCTAGGCAGGAGGTCGATGATCGACTTTGTTGTCGTATCAGACCTTCGGCCGCATGTTTTGGACACTCGGGTGAAGAGAGGGGCTGAGCTGTCCACTGATCATCACCTGGTGGTGAGTTGGATCCGCTGGAGGAGGAGAAAGCCAGACAGACTTGGCAGGCCCAAGCGCATAGTGAGGGTCTGCTGAGAACGCCTGGCGGAGCCCTCGGCCAGGGATGTATTCAACTCCCACCTCTGGGAGAGCTTCAACCAGATCCCGGGGGATGTTGGAGACATAGAGTCCGAGTGGACCATGTTCTCCGCATCTATTGTCGATGCTGCTGCCCATAGCTGCGGCCGTAAGGTCTGCGGTGTCTGTCGTGGCGGCAATCCCAGAACCCGGTGGTGGACACTGGCAGTAAGGGATGCTGTTAAGCTGAAGAAGGAGTCCTATCGGCTGTGGTTGGCTTGTGGGACTCCTGAGGCGGCTGGCGGGTACCGTGAGGCCAAGCATTCGACTGTGTCCCTCGTGATGCCCTGTGGGGGGTGCTCCAGGAGTATGGAGTCGGGGGCCCTTTATTAGGGGCCATCCGGTCCCTGTACGAGCGGAGCAGGAGTTTGGTCCGCATTGCCGGCACTAAGTCGGACCTGTTCCCAGTGCATGTTGGACTCCGGCAGGGCTGCCCTTTGTCACCGGTCCTGTTCATAACTTTTATGGACAGGATTTCTAGATGCAGCCAAGGGCCGGAGGGGGTCTGGTTTGGGGACCAGTGGATTTCATCTCTTCTTTTTGCGGATGACGTGGTCCTGCTGGCCCCCTCTAGCCAAGACCTACAGCATGCGCTGTGGCGGTTCGCAGCCGAGTGTGAAGCGGCTGGGATGAGGATCAGCTCCTCCAAGTCCGAGGCCATGGTACTCGACCGGAAAAGGGTGGCTTGTCCTCTTCAGGTTGGAGGGGAGTTCCTGCCTCAAGTGGAGGAGTTTAAGTATCTCGGGGTCTTGTTCACGAGTGAGGGAAGAATGGAGCGGGAGATCGACAGACGGATCGGTGCGGCTGCCACAGTAATGGGGGCGCTGTGCCGGTCCATTGTGGTGAAGAGAGAGCTGAGCCGAAAAGCAAAGCTTTCAATTTACTGGTCAGTCTACGTTCCTACCCTCACCTATGGCCATGAACTTTGGGTCATGACCGAAAGAACGAGATCACGGATAAAAGCGGCTGAAATGAGCTACCTCCGTAGGGTGGCCGGGCACTCCCTTAGAGATAGGGTGAGGAGCTCGGCCATCCGGGAGGGGCTCAGAGTAGAGCCGCTGCTTCTCCACATCGAGAGGAGCCAGTTGAGGTGGCTCAGGCATCTATACCGGATGCCTCCTGGACGCCTTCCTCGGGAGGTGTTCCAGGCACGTCCCACCGGAAGGAGGCCCAGGGGATGGCCCAGGACACGCTGGAGGGACTATGTCTCTCGGCTGGCCTGGGAACGCCTTGGGCTCCCCCTGGAGGAACTGGAGGAGGTGTCTGGAGAGAGGGACGTCTGGGCGTCTCTGCTGCCCCCGCGACCCGGTCCTGGATAAGCGGAAGACGACGAACGAACAGTTGTTTAATATTGACTTTATAAGGGTCATGAACTTGTGTCCCTTTAGTCTTGAATCTGTGCTATCCAATAGGCTTGTCCAGCTCAGCAGACTGAAACTAACAATGCTCTGAAATATTTATATCCCTGGAGAGAATCTGTGTGTCTGTCTGGTTGGAGAAGCAGCACAACGCAGCAGCTGAGCTAACGTGTCCTCTATATTAAAGTGAAGGAGTTTCTCTTTGCTCCTCCAGGCTTTTCCTCCTATGTTGCTTTTAGGAAAACTCTGGGTTTTCCTTTTTCCAAGTCATAAAGCAGCATAGCTTACATATTAGATAAAAAAAAAAAAAGTATTTAACATTACTGGAATACTTTCTCTTTTACAGTAATCTGCTCTTGCATTAAGTACTACTACTAAGCACCACAGCCTGGGTTTGTTCCTCAATCAAAAGACTGCAGTTTTTTTGCATAATTAAACAAAACTTTGTCTTCTCTCCCCATGTTTAGAGAAGTGCTTCGCTTTGTGATTTTTACAGCCATGATTTTTGTTTGAAGGATGCACACTCTCAGTGGCTAAAATGCCTGTTTGAAGGCCACAAAGACAACTACAGCAAAGTGCCCCCCTGCTCTGGTGTTCATCCTGTGCCTTCTGCCAAACAGGAGTTTGGTATGGTGATTTTCTTAGTAATCACTTATTCCAGCATGTTATTAACCCAATACGTAATATCAAGCAATTATAGCTAATGACATTTATATTCTTACAAAACTGATGAGGTAAATCAGGTATATCCATCTTGCCACATAAAAACGTGAACCTCCAAATCCAATTTCTCTTACTGATTAAAAAGTTTAAGGATTAAAAGATTAGAAAATAAAGTGTTTTTTGCTCTGTTTTTTTACTGCATAGACACAGTAGTTCAAAGGAGCAAAAACATGGGTGATCCCATGTTTCCGTTTTTGGGCAACAGTCTAACTTACACCAAAGTTGTAAAATATCTACAGAAAACCAGTCCTCACAGGCTACAACCCCTGACTGTTACTTTGGACTCGGACATCTATTTTGGGGGGGTTGCTCTGCAGTGACCTTGCAACAAATGGCTTAATTATTCGAGCTACCAGCAGACTTCATGCATTCTCTAGTTAACCCCACGCTGTCACACTCACTCGGCAGTGCGCTGACCAAGGAGTTCAGAGGTCACTGCACTCTGGGCAGATGCTCCTGACTTTTCATGTCACACACAGATTGATTTTGTGACTTAATGATCAGTAGCTTTCAGAAAGAGGGAACTTGCTCAGAGTTTCAGAAGGGGCAGCAGAGGTCACAAGTACAATTTCTAAGCCATGAAATGCATCACAAATTTGCAGTAAAGTGGGATAAAGCATCTTTATGTAAAGGGGGCTGGGTATCATTCTCTGTTAGAAGGTAGGTATCGGATTTTGCCTTAACTCCAAACACATTAAGCCATAGTTTGTGCAGCTCCCCCATCTGTACCACTTCCCTTCAGCTCTGTTTTTCATAGCACTTTATTTTAGTTTGCCTTGATGTTTTGGGCTTGTCCTTTATTTCTGCATGCTTTTATACCTGCATGTTTCAACTGATTGACCATGTAAATGTTGGTAATAGAGTCATTTCAGAATAATAGAACATCCTCTAAAAGTTAAATGCAAACATAAAGCAAAGACAAGAAAGCCATTTATAAAACAATGCAACTGAATTAAATATGTGTCATATTGTTTCGAACAGATTTGAACCACATGCAGAAAGCAATTCAGGAGACCGAGTTTAACGGTAATGAGTTCATTTACAGTGTAATGAAATGTGCAGGGAACTGGGATACCAATTGTAAAATAAACAGAACGGTAAGCAAGGGATAACTCTGGATCTAAATTCTTAAATAATAATTCTGCCTTACTGGATTGATGGAGAGATCCGCCAGAGGGGGGTGGAGAGACCAAGAGGTTGTTTACCCATGAGACAGGAGATGGTGAATACTGGTGTGCCAGGATGGTTAGCTGGTCCAAGAGTTTCTGAAGTTGGTGCAGTGGATGGAGGAGTATGGACAGGGTTCGTAGAAGGAGATCCACGAAACGAAGGAATCAGGAGGCTGCCAGCCGGTGTGATCCAACGAAGTAATAAGAGGCTTGAGTCTTTGTTCATGGAGCTGGATAGCTTCTTTCCAGAAGATGGTAATCCAGGCAGGGTTCAATGCAGAAGGCAAAGTCAGGTTCAGGTAAACCTGCAAGGTAACGAATACAAAATTACCAAAAGTGCAAGGTCAAGACAAAGGTAATGTGGCTTGAGCTGTACCACTAAGGGCAACACTCTGGCAGTGAGTTGCTGGCAGCCTCCTCCTTAAATACTCCTCAGCAGGTAATCAGGGGAATAGAAAACACCTGTCACCTCTCCTCCAGGTACCGCGACATCTAGAGGCTAAGCACAGTAAACAGCACCAAACAAACAGACATGGCACAGATCCTGACAATATGCTATATAGCGAAACCATAAAAGAGATAAAGGGAGATTAATTTCTTCCAATTCAGAAGTTAGAGCTTAAACTATGGACAGTTTTTAGAGGAGAGTTGTTTTTTTTAAATCAGCGATTCAACAAACCAATGAGCAGAAGAGCTGTTGGAGTGTTGCCAGTAGGTTAGGGATAAAAATGTAATTATGAACCAACGGTCTTAAAAAGCATATTTGAATCCCCTTGCTACTGACTCCAAATTTAGGTTCAGCTTGAGATTTAAAAAACAAATCACTCACTCAATGCGTGTTTGCGTGTTTATCTTTAAAAAAAATGGTTTAAATGAATCAAATGTCTTCAAATATGTAAATAAGAAAGGAGATTCTGTGAACTTTTTAGGGTTGTGATTAATTTAGCAGTAAAATGATTCCACTTCAATCAAGGATAATACAGAAAAACAAAACAAAGCACTGAAAATGTATAATTAAAGTACTCAGGGACTAAAGATCTATTTCCTTATGAGTTAATTAAGTAAAAAGAAACACAAAGAAGATAAAACAAAACTGCTAACTCCTATTCTGCGGTCCCTTTTACAGCTATTAGGGGATGTTTCATGAGAAGGAAAATTAATGCTCTGAATATTTTCCAAGCTACTTAAACATCTTATACTGAAAGGGTCTCATGAGGTAATTGTCAGTACTAATAACTAACTTTAAATGTAGAGAGTAGAGTTTGGGAGGAGGGATTTAGCTAACAGGTGTTCTGGTCGCTCAGACTGGGAAGCAATTGGTTTTTAATTATTTTTGTCAGAATTCCTGAGTGTTCCTTCACATTGGCTCAATAACAGAACTGGAGACAGAAAAGAAAGTATTGGGTGAAGCTAAGCACACTGGAAATGTGGAGAAAACAAACAAACCAAGAACTTTGCAGGACTTTCACTCCAGAATGTGTAGGATACAACCAGCCCACCAAAAAAGAAGCAAACCATTGTTCGCAAACAATTCTTATTTGGTTTATCAGGCTTGGTTCTGACCTGGCTGGATCCCACTAAAGGAAGGAAACCTCATTTGTTTTAATTCACTCATCCAACTCTGATGGCGGAACTACCTTTTTTTGCCAACTCACCAACACCACTTTTCTCCCTGAACTGTGACTTGTTTTTTCAGAGGAAAGTAAGCCTTAATTCTACTGCATAAAACACTGACATTTCTTGTGAAACTAACATATTTTCATTTAAATTAGTTTTTTTCTATTTTCTTGAGGGTTTTAGATTTAATTCATTGCAGTAAAGTGCAATGCATCATGGCTCCACTAATGGGAAATCTTTGGGAACTGTTTTAAAATGCAACCTGGAAGCACAGTATAACTATGAAATATACAAATCACCTTCAACATTTGCAAGCTGTTGCTGTCCCGTATTTCCATCTCGTACCCCCTTCCACCTCCCTTTTCTCAGTCAGTGTGCCTCAGCGCTTCTCAGATGCATTTCAAATAAGATTGCTCCATCAACCTCTTTGAAGGTGCCGTTTCACAGCCTGCCACTTCCACCCCCTACACAACCAATATGCAATTATTGCCTGAAGTGGGCTCTATGCTTCGGCAGGTGCTGGAAAAGATGTGTTTAGCAGGAATGCTGTAAAGTGGGGGTATATTGACATTAACTCTTCTCCTGCATGCCATTATGGACTTTTACCCGGCTGTGCTGTTGCTCCCTTGCAGGTCTGGAAAATTACACAGATTGAAAAGCAGGTGGAATGGCACCACTGATGATTTTGGGGAAATGCTTGCATTTTTTTTTAAGAACACAGTGCAGCTAGTCTTGTAGCTTGTCCTCCTCTATTGTAACTTGTGTGCTGGCATGGAGGGATTATAATGAATGAGGAAGAAACAGAAGCCACATCGGAGACAGTGTTCTGGAACAACACAGCCTTACAACCGCCTACACGCAGCTTTTAGTCAACGTGTCGCTTTTTTTTAGGATGCAAGTAGAACCTCATTAACTTTCTGTCCCTTCTGCTGTTTCAGTATAGTTGAGAAGAAAATAAGGTTAACAACCAAATCTCTTTACCAAAAGTAGCACGTCTCAGTGGCTGTTTTAGCTGGTTACAGTAAAAAATTAATAATTAAATATTGGTACATTATTTGCCTGAAACCCCTTCCTTCTTCTCTATTGAACTTTTAGGTCATTGTCCTGCTAAAAGACTCAATGATCACTATTTTTAGCTTTGTGACATATTTTTATTCACAATGTTCTGGCATTTCACACATTTCATGATGTCATGAGTGTCTATATAGATCTTGATGTAACATAGACAAGTTTTTGAACACCTCCAGGTATGGATCTACAAACATCTCCTAGCTGGTCCTATTAAAGCAGACCGGCAGTTGTTGGGAGGCATCATTGGGCCAATATTCATGGAGCTGTTGCCACAAACTGCTGTCAGTATTGTTGATATTTTAAATGTATGTCCGTTCGGTGGTATGTCTGAAAACATCTTCTTTTTTCTTTTTTTTTAAGCTGTTGAGGCAAAGTTTTAGTTTTCTTGGCGTTGTTTTTGCAGGTGTAACCGACTTTTGATTTAGTGACTCTGTGGAAGCTGAATATTACTGTAAATCCAGGCAATTCTGGAGTTCTATTTCAATTCGATCTACCAGAATCTGGCTCAATTTAAGAGGCAGAGGACCGATGGTGACATCCTCTGTAGAGTTACTGGTGTTAGTTTGCTGATTTGTTACTGTGAACCCTAATGTTTTCTTGTTTTAACTGTTTCCTAGTAAGATAGTGTGAAAATGTGTCTTTTAAAGATCAAAAATCTTCTTCTTATTATTATTATTACATGAAGCAGTGAATGACACTTTGCCTCTTCCCCAGGCGTCTGTAGGCATGCAGGCTGAATAGTTCCATCACAGGAAGCTTCATTTTTGAGGGTTACACGTTTTTTAGAAACATTAAAATCTCAAAGTTCCTGTTATTATTTGTGAATTTTGTATTATTTGATTTATTACTGTAAATATGGATCACTGTGGTAATGTTGATCAAACATACAATACAGTCATTTGTATTGTATCTGTAACTTGTACAATGCCTTCCTTTTGTGATCAGTTTGAAACAACACTGCTGTATTCAGAGATCTGCAGGGCTTTTAAGTCACATGAACATTTTCTCCTGGACAGAACCACCAGCCACCAACACAAGAATTGTGTTTACACACAGTGGCATTGAGACACTTGAGACTCATAAAAAGATTGCTTGTTAAACAGTAAAAAGAAGATTATTGTTAGATGAGAGATGAGATCTTAGTGCCTGGATGCATGATTAGCAGCAGGAGTGCTGAAATTTTTAAAATGAGCTATACTGTAAATACAATTTATGGATTCACTAAAGGCAAGGAATAATGACCAAATATATTTAGCATAACTGGAAAAGGACACCAAGTACATTCAATGTCTAATGCTCCTTAAAGTGACATAAGCATGTCCAGCAGGTTAAAGTATCTTTTTCTGCTGAGCTTTATTGTATGAAAAAATCCAAAACATTTTTTCTCTGCTGAATTTGTGCTGTTTTGATATTGTCTGCGGGCAGTTCTGCCACTTTTTAAAATAGTATGAAGTGTTTCCATGCCAAAGTCAAACAAATGTGAGAGCAGCTAAATGATATTTCTGAAGCCAACAAAATGCCTGACAAGATGATGCAAAGGCATCATGGATTTAGGGTAAAAATAGAATGGCGAAAGGTTAAAAGGATAATACTTTCTAATGACACCTTAGCAGAAACTGCACTCCTGGAGGAGATAGAAGCTTGCATTTATAGCATTTATATCCAGCCCCCTTTACTCTAATAACCTTAAATCAAATTCAGTACAACCAAGTCTCTTCAAAATGTAATTCAAATTTGTAATTCAAATTTGTGATTAGTAAATAAGGTCAAAATTAATTAGTTTAAATAGAGCTGTGCTGTGAAGGCCTTAGAAGTTTGTTTGAGAACATTAGCAAATAGTGTCACGAAGACCAAGGAAGACAGCAGACAGGTCAGGCAGAAGCTTGTGGAGAAGTTTAAAACAGAGTTGGGTTCTAAAAACAACATCCCTTTGCTATGGGGTACCAGGATGGGGCCAATGTTTTTTCATAGAGGTGCAGAACAAAATAATCTAAAAAATATATATATATATATATATCTATATATATTTCATCGTTTCATGTTCAAAGTGAGACACAGAGTCCCTTGCGGCTCTGGAGCTGCAGATTGCAGACCCCTGATCTAGCAGAAGAAAACTGTGATCCTATCTCAATACGAAAAAAGCTTAAAGTGCAACACCTTAAGTTTTAACTTATTTTATTCAAGTAAAGCTGAAAAAGTAAAGATGAAATAGGTCCAAGGGACTAATCAGTTCTGTGCCAGCACATATCATAGAAAATTGATTTAGTATTATGCCTTCACTACAGGGGCATAACAGGGACCAGGATCAGTTCTACAGGGGCACTGGGCCCTGTTGGCCCTTGTCTAGAACCAGTCATGGATGAGCAAAATTTTACTTTCTGGCCTGCACGCAAAAAGCGTTGTATGGCAGAAAATTAACATGACACACCCTGAAGGAGAAAAATCTGGAGGACAATCTGTCAGAGGATGGAAAAGACAACTCTTTACATACATCCAGAGCTACATTGGAATGGTTCATAGCAAAGACTCCTCCACAAGCTAGAATGATCCTGTTAAAGTCCTGACTTAAATTTTATTGAGAATCTGTGGCAAGACTGAAAATTTTTGTTCACAGACGCTGTCCATCTCATCTGATTGAGTTTGAGGCAGATGGGATGGAGATTTATGTTGCAAAGAATAGTCAAACATTTCAGTCTGTCAATGTACAAAGCTAGTAGAGACATACCCCAAAATACTTGCAGCCGTATTTAAAGTGAAAGTTGGTTCAGCAAAATCTTGATTCCAAGGTGCTGAATACAAAAGAACACAAAACATTTTTTTAGAAAACACAATTTTTCACCCATTTAACAACTATGCCCTGCTTTGAGTTGCTGTATGATGTAAAACCCCAATAAAACACAGAAGTTTGTAGTAATAAAAAAACAAAATGAAATTTGAGGAGGTATGAATACTTGCAAGTTTCTGTATCTCTAATTAATGAGTCTAATGGCTTGTTGAGCAGAGACACATTAAGCTGATTAAGGACAGAATCATGAGGTAATTAGCAGATTAAATTTTAGTTACGGAAATGAATTCCAAGGAATGACTCATAATACCTGATTGAAATACTCCGCTAGTCTTTATTGCACCAACCAAGTGTTAGATGCCAGATACATGAAACCAACAGGATAGATGCTCATGTTGTGTTTTTCACAGTGAAAGTAAGTCATTTCCCATGTTAACTTAGCATTTCATTCCTTCTTTAGGACCATTATAACAGACATTTACATTTCAAGACTTGAAGTAGCCTGAGCTATCTTCAATCTGCCATAATAGGAAAGCTTAGGAAACATGGAAATGAGAGTTGGCTAGCTGCCGAGGAGTCAAAACTCACCATGTTCCTCACACCATCTGGTGGTTTTCTTTTTTTTTGGAGAGCTGTTGGTTTTATCTGTGAGATTTGTGTTTGTGAACATGAACTCAGTGTGTGTTCAGTATGTCATGTGTGTGTTTTTTCAAGAAGAAAACCCAGGGGCATATGGCCTGTGAAACGTATATCAGAACAGACAGTGTGGCAGTGGGAGAGGCTGTGAGCAGTGCTGATGAATCTGTAAAACTGCAGCAAAGTATGTGTTTTTATTTATAGTTTATGTCAATAACCTTGTGTCATAACTAAACATTTAACTGCAGCTCCACAAACTAACTAGATAAAGAATGATGGTGTTTCATGAGCTTAACGAAGGAGTGCAAGGACGATTTGTAGCACAAATTAGGTGTCTATTAAGTTGGATGTCATGACAAAATGCGAAATAGGCACAAAACTGTATTGTCTTTGTATTTGTGACGATGACTCAAGTTGTGAACCTTCAAACAGGAATTTTCCTCACCTTATTCCTGACGTTGGATTATTCCATTTTGATAGTGACAGTTCCAGCAGAGCATCTTGTTTTGGTAGTTTGAAGTAACTGGTTACCAATTTATATTTTTTCAATTGTGGTTGGGCATGTTGGTCATGTGCCCTCCTTTGTGTGGCGTATTCTGGTTGCACTGTGCTGGCTGGTCTGCTTTTTTTGGAGTGGGGCCAAACTCTTGGTCGTCACTGCATGCGCTTCCGGCTGGCTCCTTTTTGATGGGGGTCGGGGGCTTCTTCGGGCCAGGGACTGGGGTTTCGGTAGTTCTGGGGGGGTAGTTGGTCCTGCTTTTTGTTCGGTCGTTGGGTTTTCCATCTCTGCGGTCCCATGGCAGCCTGTGCCCCAATATTTTTGTACTTAGACACTCACATATTTTCATGACATCACATGTAGGATCTTGGGGGTGGGCATGCTCAATGGCATCAAGTGGGAGTGTGTTTTATCAACCTAACATCTGGTGTCTGTGCTCACCTCTAAGGGTTAACTTGCATATAGACATTGAGGGATCTGGGTGGGGGGGCACGTTTTTCTTCATCAAGGGGCTGTAACATTTGGGGTGGGGGGGTTGTGTCCTCCTCTTGAATGTGGGGTCATAGGCATTTGAATTGGCTGAGCGGCAATGGTGAGCTGAGCTGGATAATGTTTCTCCCTGGGCTATTGTTGCAGTGGCGGTGATGTGGTGCGTTTGTGTGGTTGTGGGGTGGGGGGTGGGGGGGGTGCTTGTCGCTGGCCAGGGACCTCTTGCCAGGTGAGTTTGTCCCATCCTGGTGTGGGGTCGGGGGTTCCATTGTGGGCGCGGTGCTCAGTGGTATCTGCCCTGTTGCACCTGTGGGCAAAGGCTGGGGTGGCATTGCGCAGGGACCTTGACTTGCCCTTGCAGCATGCTGTGTGGTGGGGGGCAGGATGTAGCAGGATGCTTGGAGTGGGTCTATGTGTAGAGCTTGTGCTGTGTGAGTTTTTTTTTATTCAACTTTTCGGGGATAGAGCTCACCTGTGGGGTGTGCCCCTGTGGGGAGGGGATTCATGGCATTTGGGTTTGGGGGGTATGTGTTCGATATCTGCATCCTGGTTGGGGGTGGCCCTGTGGGGAAATTCATGTTATGGTTCATGGGGGTGGGGGGGGCTCATGGAGTTGAGATCAGAATTCATTGAGGAGTTGGGACTGTTTCATCCTGTGGTGGCTCTGGTTGGTGGGCTTGTTTGGACCATGTAGACCCCTCTTTTGTACATGGCCCCCTCTCCAGATGAGGATGGGGGTCATTGTGTACTGGGGTCGGGGTGGGGGGTCGGGGTCAGGGCCGGGGTCTTTTGCGTTTGGGCTGTGCCAGCACTAGTCTGGGCTGGTGCTGGGGCGGTCTGCCTGTCTCCAACCCTGGAGGGAAGGGGACCACCTTCTGGATCCAGGGGCTGGTTGCCCCTATGGGGTATCGGCACCTGGACCTGGGAGATTTGAGTATGGGGAGTATGAGTGAGTGTATGATGTCCATTGTTGAATTGGCGCTATATAAATAAAACTGAATTGAATTGAATTGAATTAAAATAAACTGAATTGAATTAATTTTCATCAGAATTCTTGCTGCAGCATTTTGAATCAGCTGAAGGCTTTTAACTGCAATTTGTAGACATCCTGATAGTAACAAATTTCAATAGTCCCGCCTTGAAGTAATAAATGGAGGGACAAGTTTTTCAGCGTCATTCCTGGACAGGATATTTCTAATTTTGGCAATGTTACGGAGATGAAAGAAGTAAATCGTAGAAACCTGTTTAATATGGGATTTAAATGACATGTCCTGGTCACAAATAACACCAAGGTTTTTTACTTTACTATCCGAGGTCAATTTAATGCCATCCAGGATAAATGATTGACTAAGCAGTTTCTTTTTTAAAGACTCCAGTCCAAAGACGACAACTTCTGTCTTGTCTGAATTTAGAAGCAGAAAATTTAAAGTCATCCAAGTTTGTATGTCTTCAAGACATGCTTGTAGTCTATCTAACTGGTTGGGCTCATCAGGATTTATGGATAAGTAAAGCTGAGTGTCATCAGCGTAACAGTGAAAATCTATTCTATGCTGCCTGAGAATTTTACCTATTGGAAGCATATATATAGTAAAGAGAATTGGCCCAAGTACTGAACCCTGTGGTACTCCACAATTAACCCTGGAGTTTAAAGATGATTTATCATCTACATGAACAAACTGGAATCTGTCAGACAAATAAGATTTAAACCAGCCTAGCATTGTTCCGCTGATGCCTACAGCATATTCCAGCCTTTCTAAGAGAATATTGTGATCGACTGTTTCAAATGCAGCACTGAGATCTAACAGGACAAGTACAGACACAAGTCCATTATCTGAGGCCATAAGAATATCATTAGTGACTTTCACTAGAGCTGTTTCAGTGCTATGATGAGCTCTGAAACCTGACTGAAACTCTTCAAAGAGGTCATTGCTGTGTAAATGCTCACACATTTGATTAGCAACTATTTTCTCAAGAATTTTAGATAAGAATGGAAGATTGGATATAGGTCTGTAATTTATTAAGTCATCTCGATCAAGTGAAGGTTTCTTAAGCAAAGGTTTAATTACAGCTACCGTAAAAGCCTGTGGGACATATCCATTTACTAAGGATAGATTAATCATATCTAAAATGGGGCTGGTAATCAGAGGGAACATTTCCTTAAATGATTTGGTTGGGATTGGGTCTAACATACAAGTTGAAGGTTTAGATGAAGCTAATATTTCTGATAACTCAGGAAGCTCCACAGGATCAAAGCAGTCCAAACACAGATCAGGTTCTACAGTTACTTCCAATGTTGTCTCACTTGCTGAGGATGAAGTAATCATCTTCGGGAGTATGTCAAAGATTTTCTTTTTAATAAAATCAATTTTATTTAAGAAGAATCCCATAAAGTCATGACTGCTGAGAGCTAAGGGAATGGATGGCTCAACAGAGCTATGACTCTGTGTAAGTTTAGCAACTGTACTAAAGAGAAACCTAAGATTATTCTTGTTCTCGTCTATTAATGATGAGAAATAAGCTGTTCTGGCTTGGCGAAGTGTCTTTTTATACAACAGTAGGCTATTTTTTCAGATTAAGTAGGAATCCTCTAGGTGTGTAGAGTGCCATTTTCTCTCCAATTTTCTAACATTGTGCTTTAAAGTATGCAGCTCTGAATTAAACCAGGGAGCCAGCATCCTATGAATAATTACCTTCTTTTTCAAGGGGGCTACATTGTCTAATGCACCACACAATGATGAAGTAACACTATGAACAAGAGAATCAATTTGTGAAGGGGAAGAAACCAAATTATTGCCCTCCACTGTGTTTTTCTGTGATAATGAGGAAATTAAATGTGGAACAGATTCTTTAAAGGTTGTTACAGCATTTTCTGATAATGATCTACTATAATGAAATTTTCTTTCAGGTGTGGAGTACTCGGTTAAGTTAAACTCAAAGGTTATTAAAAAATGGTCAGATAGGACAGGGTTATGAGAGAATATTGTTATTTCTTTACACTCAATGCCATATGCCAGCACAAGGTCCAGAGAATGAAGACAAAGGTGGGCAGGTTTGTTAATGTTTTGAGCAAAGCCAATTGAGTCTAAGATAGCATTAAACGCTATATTTAGGCTATCACTTTCAGTGTCAACATGAATGTTAAATCCCCCACTATAATAACCTTATCTGTACTTAACACTAAATCAGATAAAAGGTCTGAAAACCTATCTAAAAATTGAGAGTAAGGGCCTGGTGGACGGTACAAAACAACAAACAGAAGTGGTTTTAGTGCCTTGCAATTTGGATGAGGAAAAGTAAGGATTAAATATACAAAAGAGTTGTAGCTATTGATTGGTCTGGGACTAATCAATAAATCGGGCATAAAGATGGTTGCAACTCCTCCTCCTCGTCCAGTATTTCAAGGAATGTGAAAATTTAAATAATCAGTAGGGGTTGACTCATTTATAATAACATAATCCTCTTGCTGCAGCCAGGTTTCTGTGAGGCAAAATAAATCAATCTGATTGTCACAAATCAGGTCACTAACTAGCAAAGTCTTTGAAGAGAGAGATCTTATGTTCAGTAAGCCACATTTAATTGTTTTATTTTTCTTTTCTGTCTGAGATGTGTTTATTTTTATTAGATTTTCCTGATGTCCTCCTTTTAGATTATTTTTTAATCTATTCAATTTTGGCCGTGGGCGAGACACTGACTTAATAGGGTAATGGGTGGGTAGCAGTACAGAAGCTGCAGAGAGGAGTGTTAAAATACGACCGTGCTTCCTGGTCTGAACCCTGGGTTGTCAGAGGTTTGGAGAACTAATAAATTCACCCAGATAAAACAGTTTCTAATAAAGTTTATTTTATATATATCAAGCATAGCTTTAAAGAGTTAGCTGTTGTAAGGATTATGAATATAGATTAATAAATATTTATCAAAAATTATAATTAAAAATCATAACTCAGAAAACTTATTTTCTTAACCAAAAATCATTGCTTACGAATAGAAATCAGAGATGTCTCTTGTGTTGTGATTATGGGCTCAAAGCACTTAATAATTACAATTAGTTAATTATCACTAATAATTGATATTTATTAACCAAAACCATGCTAAACGTCATTATTTAATCAGATGCTTCACCGAGCGGTGGGGGAACTTTGACCTTATTGACAGATAAATCACTCTTGTACGAAATAAACACAAACACTTCTCTTTATATATGTGAACATTTATTGAAACCATAAATCCCTGATATAATTACTATTCTGGTCCATGAACCTTCACCTAACTAACAAGCACTACTCTACACAAAGGAGAAAAATGACTACCTAAAAATTCATAATAAAAGAAAATATATGCGCCTCGAGTTTTTATGAAGACCAAACCAGCCGTTTTATGGACAAAATGTGCATTGTGGGTTAACTTGGAAAGTGGAGCAGCACTACTGTACAGGGAAGACTTCTTGGTACGCTGATGCGTCTTTATGGCAGCGATCAGCTGGTAGAACGGTAGAACCGCGCCCATTTAGCCACTAACAACTGATTGCCCCAAATCTCTAAATCCCTAATACTCTGAGGCAGGAACTCGGTGGAAAAACTCCAGTAATAAGACTGTGACCAAGGAGTGGTCAGGCCACGAGGCCCTGACCGCAGCTGCTTTTAATGAAAAACTTTTAGTCAAGCTACACTTGCACAGCAAATCAAATAGCTTAGCATAAAACACTTAAATCAATATTGCATGCAACAAGTTAATAACTTGGATTAACTACTGGTGATTCTAAATCACCTTAAATTATGCCTCACCCTGCACAGACCTCTAAATACACAAAATTACTTTGATGTTGACTTCTTCTCTTCACTGGCTTGAGGATGGGTCATAGGCCTGAAGAAAAATTGGGAGGGGGAGTTACCAGAGTGTCACGCGTCTGTGATCAACTCAAAAACAGTAAACTTCTCATCTGTCCAAAACAGGAAAATATGAGAAACTGTAATGAATCGGTAATGAATCTTCTGACCTTCTTGCATCAGACAGATTTCTGACTTTCAAGCTCTTCTGGGAATGGCCGTGCAGAGGAAAAGTACGCCTGCAAGCTTTTGTCTCTCCAAAGTTTGGTCACAATCCCAGGTGACGTCAGATCTGCGACGCCTGTTGAGCTGCGCATGTCAAACTGCACAGCCTAGTCAGTCTGGATGACCCCAAAACTGTAATGCTCCACTTGTGAAAGTTAGATCTTTCCGCCAACTTCATATTGTCAGACAGGTTTTTTTTAAGTGATTTCTTGATTTTACATATCAGGCATTAATCAGACCTGGATGTTGCTGCTGAAATTGAATCAAAAAATGAAGTGGATCACAGTTAGTTCATGTTAGGTATTATTTAGTCAACTCAGAGGTAAGAACGATACAGTCATAGTTACTTGTGACAAGGGTAGCCCACTTTGCAGTGAAACTACAAAGTTTTGACACCCTATCTCTTTATTTATATACACAGTTCAACAGACAGTTCAGACAGGGTGTATGTGTGTGAGACGGAAAGGAGGCTGGTTCACACAGAGATAACAATGATCTCACACACACAGGGAGGAAGGCATAGTGCAGGTGCCTTCCAACCCAAGGTTTTTACATGAGTGATAACAAGTTTTTGCACCCATCCAACAGTCCCTCCTTTTATCACAAGTAAAAACATTTAATATAAAAACGAGTAAGAAAAATACTTTGTATGAGCGAAAACCCACGGACGGTAAACAGATTATATTTTGTGGGAAATACTCATACGGCCCCGCCGCCCTCGGCGACCATTAAAAGTTAAATGTTGATTAATACTTGAAATCATAAAAATAAAATAATGATACTTGAAATCATAAAAATAAAATAATGATACTTGAAATCATAAAAATAAAAGAATGATACTTGAAATCATAAAAATAAAAGAATAATACTTGAAATCATAAAAATAAAAGAATAATACTTGAAATCATAAAAATAAAAGAATAATACTTGAAATCATAAAAATAAAAGAATTAAAAAATCTGCCCTGTTTATGTCATCATTGTACTTTTTCTCATTTCACTTAAGCAACAACTTCTTCCGATTTTCTGCTGTAAGGTTATTTTATGAAATACAATGTATGAGTACACTCAGGCTTTTGATGTGATTTATTTACAACATGTCATCATAATCGTCCCCTTCATTTTCGTGCATTTCTACCTGGTTCAGTGTTGCATATGCCACCATGAACAATACCAGAAATTCTGTAGGAATGGATGTGCGTCATGTTCTTCCGTCAGTGTTCTGAGATGGGTCCCGTCTGATGTCCATCTCTTCTGGTTCGGTATCACCTCCTGTGGATCCTGCTTTAGATAGAGAAAGAGTCCTGCTACCAGAATTAAGCTCAGGCTTATCAGTCCTGTCCACAAGTTACAGAGAGCCATTTTATAATTGGGCGCAGATCAGCTGTTTTCTTCACCGGTTTGAGACGCTGGGCCATCTTTGAACCCGGACTTCCTCTGCTACCCCGTCGGTTGGTTTGGCTCCTGTAACGGCAAAACTGGCTTACAGTGGCTTTTATGGATCCAGGAAGGCCTCTCTGCTATTTTCAGAGCTGTGGGCGTTGTCAGGAGTATTTGAAACGGCCCTTTCCACCAAGGAGTGCTCCAATCCTTCCGGTGGAGTGTCTTAATCAGGACCAGGTCTCCAGGCCTCATTCTGTGGGATAGGAGCAGAGATTATCGGCAGACCACTGGACATTTGTTCTTCTTTTGTCTGCAACATTTTATTCATCCACTCAGCTAATGAAGGTTCCTGTTGTGCTTTCTCTATTTCATTCATGTCAGAGGGCAGAGAAAACGGTCTGCCATGTACCATTTCTTTGAGAATACAAATTCACATCAGCAACTTGGTGTCATGTGATCTCAGACTCAGAATATAGTGGGTGGAGTTATACAATGATGTACAGTAGGTGGCAAATGGAGTAAGACCGGTTTGATTTGGAGTTATTCTCATCCATAATTAACCAGGGATAGGCATTCGGGCCATGGCCTCCCTGTTTCTTCCATTGTTTTCCTTAATCTTTAACTGAAACCCTAATGCTGTAGAACTTAGTTCTATTAATTTATTTACAAAATGAGTTCCATTATCTGACCTTATAATCTGTGGGATACCATATGTGGGGAAGAAATGTGTCACTAGGTTCATCTATTACAACTAGGCAATATTTCTTCCCCCGTGTTTGCAACAAATTATGCATGATCTGCAAAAATGATTTGCATAGTCAGAAATATTTATAGTGTAGCATTAATGCTTTACCAGATGTGACATATTCCCCCCTTGACACGTGGGTCTTCCCAATGTGTCACTGTAGCCGCTGTGTTGTATAACTGTTTTTGGGAGGATTGGTTTATCTTCTATCTGATTGATGTCATCTTTTTTCTGTGCTCCTCTCTTTAGCCAGGCCTTTATTTCTGTCTTGGTTGCTGACTGTTGGGCGTCTTTCAGCACGTCTGTGTATATAGTAAGTATTTGTCCCTCATGTAATTCACATGCTCTTACGACAGCATATAATTCTGCTGTTTGGGCTGAGCATGTATTGGGTAGAGATTTAGCTTCTATTATCCTATCGATGGTTGTTACTGCATAACCAACTCTATTCTTTCCATATTCATCTTTAGATGCTGAGCCATCTACAAACACAACACATGAATCTGGTATAAGGATTTGAGAAATGTCTTGTCTGGGTTTGGTGTCTTCTTCAACTTTTGCTTTATAAGAATGTGGTTTTCCATCTTCTGCAGTAGGTATTAGAGTACTTGGATTTAAAGGGCACATCTTTTTAGAGTTGTTTGGCTGTGATAATAATAGTGATGTCAGTGTGATATGTCTTGCATGTAGCGTCAGGTGCTTCTCTTAATATTCCTGACTTCAACATATCTTGTATTACTGGCTTAGTACCTTCTTCAGCTTCTGGCTTTAAGGGGTATTGACGGACTAATGGCCTTTTTTCAGATATTAGTTTAACCTTGTATGGTGGGAACCCCTTTATAAGCCCTACATCAGTTGATGATTGGGACCATAGTTCAGGTGGGACAGCAGCTAGGGCAGGATGCATGTTGCTCTCAGCTAAGCCCTGTATTTGTCCCTCTGCCTCATCTAAATGTGTCCTTGGATGGACTTTGACTATCCACGCCAGAATGAGCTTCCAGATTCCTGTATTAGGATCCACTTTTGACAGTGTCAGTGCTGTTCCTGCAGAGGTTTAAAGCCTCTGTTTTTCCAAATTCTTATTATTCTTTTTTATCATATTTTATAAAGTAAGTCCTTATTACATTTAAAAATGAGATCACTATTTTTGGTAGTTGCTATTATTATAAATAATGCTTGGTTTAGTTCTTATTAAAAATAAAAATAAAAACTCACTCACTGATGAACACAAAAAATGAAGGGCATATTATATCTTATAATCTTAGTTTGTTTTACCCTGTTTTATAGATACAACATCCAGTTTCAGTCAGCTTTGTATTTAGTTCAAGTAACTAAAGTTTGTTTCAATTAACTAAAGTTTTATCTATTTCAGTCCAGTTCAGTAATTCTGTTAAGGTTCATTTCATCTTATGTTAAGTTTGAGTCTAATTCAATCATTTTGAACCTGACTGGAAAAAGTCTAAACATCTGTTAAAATCTTTTTGTTTTACCATAGAGAACTGACCTAATATTATTATGGTATGTTGAGGACTCTAATTTTTACATAACAGGAAACAGACATTTATTTCACAAAAACAGAAAGTCAAACACAGACATTTGGCCACATGAAAGTTTAAATAACCTGTTTGTAAAAGAATTAGGAAAAATTGAAGACAGATCTATGAACTTTCCTATGGTTATCAGTATTTTTAATACAGGTAGAACCTTTGCCATCTTTATATGATTTTTCGAAAAAGATTCTGGAAACCTTATTAAGATATAAGTTTGGCAAAGATAATCAGAACATCAGACCTTTATTAGCGCTTTTAAGGTCCCTCAAAGATGCATTACAATGAAATCAGTCATTCCCATTCACACACATTCACACACTACTTACTTATTTTTCTGTCAGAGTAATTTTTATTTGCAAAAATTTGAACATAATTTGACTTCTATTATTCTTAAAATGCACATTGTTTCCTCATAACCCCTTTTGTTTCCACTAGGTCTGTTTTGAACGCTTCAATTCTTTTTTTTTTTTTATTCACCAAGAATCAATAAGGTGGTCTTAGTGGGTCTTAAAGGTGTTGTCTGTTGGGTGTCATGTTATCATTGTCAGGTCAGTGAGGTTCATAAGTCAGTCAGAACCTTGGTCATTTGGTCTGTGCACATAATGTTTCATAGATCCAGCCTATGATTAGTCAGCAAAACTTCCACCTATAGGAGAAAAAATGATTGTTAATGAATGAGCTGCATTTCCTAGGAACACTGTCTTCCTTCTGGATGAGCATCACCTGTTGAAAAACTTTCATCATTGTTTGTTTCACATATTCACTCAGATCTTTATATTATACCAGTAGGTGAAGTTGTTAGTATCTCATGTAGACTGACATATACTGTTGCATTTGGAGAGGATCTCAGATTAAATAAACATAGTTAGAGCTTCAATCCAGGTTCATTTTGTGTCTGCAGACTTTAGCCAATTTTTCTTTTCTTTCTTTTTTTTTTTATACATAAAGAGCAAGATTCAAAACATTTTCAAAAGGCAGATTGTGGCAGAATGTAGACAAAACTGCTTATTGATTGACAAAATAACATTCAAGCACACAATCACCATATTAAAAGGCTCTACTTCTAGAGAATCACTAAACTTCTGAGGTCCGGTTTTGGCCCGCGGACCTTGAGTTTGACACATGCAGGGTAGAGTTACAATTTTTTTTTTTCAGACCTTTCAGCAGAGACAGGCTTAGTTTTATCTTTGTTTTCAGGCAGCTGCATCTCTTTGTCAAGGTCGTTTCACAGAGCTGAAATTTAACTTCTCTCAAAGAGGAAAAATCAAGAATGCACACAATCTGAGCCAAATATGAAATTATTTCCCTGTAAAATGAATCTTTTGCATTTTATCATGATATTGTTAGTAGTATAACACCATAGAATGATTTTTAAAGCACCTGTTTCTCACTAATGCTTGCCTACAAAATCTTTTACTCTCAGATTACTTCTTTAACAACATTCTGTTCTCTCTTCTCTAGTCATTGTTCACTGGGTTGTCCAGTTGGACAGTTTCCATGTTGTCCACATTGTCACCTCCTCTTTTAACTTCTTTTACCACGTCCTCTAAAACCATCTCTTAGTCTTTATAATCTAACCTGGGATGGGTGGCGGTCCGCCCCCCCCCTTTATTTGTTTTCAGTTAAGCTGAAAGTTTTTTCCTGTGCTTTTCTTAAGGCCTCAATTTAGTCAACTCAGAGGTAAGAACGATACAGTCATAGTTACTTGTGACAAGGGTAGCCCACTTTGCAGTGAAACTACAAAGTTTTGACACCCTATCTCTTTATTTATATACACAGTTCAACAGACAGTTCAGACAGGGTGTATGTGTGTGAGACGGAAAGGAGGCTGGTTCACACAGAGATAACAATGATCTCACACACACAGGGAGGAAGGCATAGTGCAGGTGCCTTCCAACCCAAGGTTTTTACATGAGTGATAACAAGTTTTTGCACCCATCCAACAGTTCAACAAATGTATTTTTTTTTCAAAACTGCATTTTGTGTTTTCTCATCCTCTGATCAGAACATCTTCTGAAATTGGCCATCACTGACACTTGACTTTAGTTAATGTTTTTCAAAGGTTTTTGTTATAGTATGTAGAATAAATCAAATCCCTATTTCGAATAAACTTTTTCCCAATACAGTTACATTAGTGCTATAAACTATGGAGGAAAAACAGTTCACAGTATAAACTACCTGGCTGCATTTCTGATTTTAAACTGGCACAAAATGTGATGTTAATTCTTTGTTACATCAGTTATCCACAAATTAGATTTTTAACATTTTGAAACATGAAGGATTGTCAGAAGAACCATTATCTCAAGCTGTCCCACATACTCAACTCCTCTACAGTGAACAACCATTGTGGAGAAGAAATGTGGGGTTTTATTCTTTGGTGATATAATTTCCTCACTTCATTAGACAAGTTAGTGGAGCTGGGCCTTTATTAGCTAGATGAGTCATCTTGAAGCAAATGTGATCTTTTTTGGCCACATACAAGCTACAGTCTCTGAAAGCTGTCTTTGTGAATTTGCTAAGTTATTTGCTGGCGTGTGAGGTTTAGTGGTACCAGCTAGAAATAGTTTGGACTTACCTCCATATACAGCATGGCCTTTGGAAACCAACTCCTGGAGAGGGGCTGAACTCTCTCCCGTGTTGGAGTTGCCCAGGCAGAGAGGTGCCAGGTGAGTGTGAGGATTCTCACAAGCCCCCTGCTGAGTGCCTTGATTCTGGAGTTTTCTGAGGTGAGCAAGAGGGTTGCCTCTTTGCAAGTTCAAGTTGAGAAGACAAGTCTCTTATTGTTGTGTGTTCTTTTGCAACAGTTCAGATTACCTGGCCTTTTTGGAGTCTCTGGATGGTGTCCTGGTAGTGGTTCCAATTGGGCATTTAGTGGTGCTCTTGGTGGGACTTCAAAGCCCAGGTGGGCAACAATGGCATTTCCTGGAGGGGTGTGAACAGAAAACAATGGCCTTCCCGATCTACACCCGAGAAGTGTTTTGTTATTGAACTTCGGAATGTCCATATCAAACACCTTGTTCTAGACGAAGTTGGTCGATAAGTGTACTTGGTACCAGGCTACTTTGGGCAAAAAGGTTGTTGATTGATTTTGTAATCATCATCAGAGCTGTGGCATTATGTCACACATGTCCTGAGAGAGGTTGGGGACATGGAATCTGAATGGACCATCTTCAGAACCTCCATTGCACATCAGATTGGTTGTCCTTGAAGACTTGTGAGATTGCAATTCAAAAGCAGAGATCAATGAAGTAGTTTGCAGGCATGGATGTAGTTTGGGCCTAAATTCTGAAGGCTCTGGACATTATGGGGCTGTCATGGTTGATACGCATCTTCCATGTTGCATGGAGGACATGGACAACACCGTTGGAGTGGTAGACTCAGGTGTCTAGCACTCCAAGGGGACCGGAGGGTGTGTTCCAATTATCACACCTCTCTGCCTCCCTGAGAAAGCTTACTCTGGGATGTCAGAGAAGAGGCTCCGACCGAACCTCAGATCTAGGATGAGCAATGTGACTTATGTCCTAGCTGTGAAACAGTGGACCAGATCTTTACCCTTGTGGAATTGCTGAGATTTTGCATAGACAATATCTGAAGGCGTAATCATCAAGAGGAGGGTGTCTGATTTGGGAACATCAGGATCTCATCTTTGCTTTTTGCAGATGATGTGGTTCTATTGGCTTCTTCAGGCCATGACCTCCAATGTGCACTGGAATGGTTCGCTGCGAGTGTCACAGGGCTGGGATGAAATTCAGCTCCTCTCAGTCTGAGAGCACGGTTCTTGAGAGGAAAAAATGGACTGCCCCCTCTGGGTTGGGGTTCAGTCTGTACCTCATGCAGATGAGTTTAAGTATCTAACCAGCCCTTCGGAGGATTTCTGGGGACATCCCACTGGAAGTAGGGCCTGGGGAAAACCTAGAACTCAATGGAGGGACTATATATCCTGTCTGGCCTAGGAACGCCTTGAGATCCCTCAGAATGACGCTACTGGGGAGAGAGATGTCCAGGGTTCCCTCCTGGACTTTTTGCCTCCGTGACCCGATCTCAGGAAAGCAGAAGACAATGGATGGATGTATGGATAATGCATCACTATGTCAGTGATATCGAGCGAAACTGGTAAAGATAAAAACTGAAAGTTTAAGTCTTTTTTAAATATCTTTTATCATAATACAACTAAATGTTGTAGATTTTGTACCTAATTAAAACAGGTAGTTTAGGAAAACTTTTATTTCAACATACCTATTTTCCTGTCTTAGCCTTAAGATGCTTAAAAATCACAGATACTAGTTCTTTGAGAAAAGTATTACTATCTTAGTTGTAAATTAAGACTAATCAGATTTTGTTTCCTAGATGACATTTTTTCTTACTAAATACATGTTTTCAAATCTAGGGGTACAGTTTTTGTACAGTGTTTACTGAGATTGTGCTGCAGCAATAAAAGAGCAAATTATTGACTGACAAATTTGATAAAAAAGAGGAAAAACAAATAAAGAGGAAAAACACTGAAAAAATTAAAGAAAAGAGCAATAGCTCTCTTTCTGATGTAGTCAGAGGAGCCATCATTTGCATTTGTGAAAAAATCCTTTATGATTTCAGTGAAAATGCTGCAAAACTGCTTCTTTACTGAAGAAGCAGTTTTACAAGAGAGTTCAAGAGTGATGAGGTCATCTCATTGCATGAGCCCTTCAACAAAACAGCCAAACACTGAAAGAAACCAAATGAATTTAACATTTTGATGCCACTCCAACACGTCTCAGTGGCATGTGAAGTATGTGTGGGGCCTCAGATAGCATCTGTTGTGAGGCTGCAGCTTGAGAGGCCAAAGACGTCAGTGTTACGGTACGAGGGAGCACCATGTCACAATATGTGATCCTACAAGCTGTCAGCAGCAATGAGATGCCAACAAAATATCCAGTTAAACACCGGTCTTGTGCTGATGAATCCTGATGCATGGATGATACAAAATTCAAATCTGTTAAAGGTAATAAACAATTTTTATTTGTAATTAAGAGATGCAGATAAACCTTCATCTCTTTAAGTTAGTTAATTCCAAAAAAACAAAGAATCAAGGAACATGTAGGGATTGACATTTGTTGTAAAAATTAAGCTTTTAAATCAGTTAGATATTCTTTTGTGCGAATGTGTTTTGTCAGGCTGCTCAAATGTGAAATAAAAAAACCCCAACATAACTAATTATTTTTAATCTTATTCATTGATTTAAATCATTGGCTAGGACTCCAAGAAGTTGTGCCAGCTGTTAAACTATCATACCTTAAAAACAACATCTGAGGCATTTTCATGTCTTGACTTACTGTACCTCTAATGATTGAAGAGAAACGTTAGAATTAACAGAATCAGTTAAACTGCAGCTTTAGTATTTGTTTACCTCTGCTTTACCTTCAAAGTCACACCTGTATTCTCTCCCTGACTGCAGCTGGCTGCTGGTCAGTGACAATAGCAAAAGGCAAGTTGACGTAACAGCATGATCTTTACATTTTGGTTTATTTGCAAAGCAACGTGCCTAAAAGAAACAAACACAGGACATCACCCTGGACATACCGTCCTTACTATGAAACATGGTGGTGAGGATGATTTTTGGACAGGGACAGAGACCTCACCTCATTCAGTAATTTACCAGGTGTGTAATGCATAATGAGCTCCAGAAGAGAATTAGCACACTATAACCCACTTTTTAACCTCATCGCCTGATGACAGCAGGTTTTTCCTCCCGGCTGATTGTAACGCTTTTAGAAACCGATGTTTTACATCCTCTCTGACTTGATCTCTTAACGTAGAGTTTTATTGTATTATAGAATAAATAGTTACACTTTTGAGATTAGAAAAATTACAAATTAAATAATCTGATCAAGAACCCCTCATGACAACCACGAAATCGAGGCACGTGACGTCGCCCGGTACGGCAGAGCCGGGGTCCCACCCTGGAGCTAGGCCTGGGGTCGGGACTTGTCGGAGAGTGCCTGGTGGCTGGGTTGCTCCTCGCGGGACCCGGCCAGGCCAAGCCCAAACGAGAGACGCGAGACCATCCCCCCAGTGGGCCCACCACCTGCAAGGGGAAACGAGAGGGACCGGTGCAAAGAGGATTGGGCGGCGGATGAAGGCGGAGACCTCGGCGGCCCGATCCCCAGATGCTTAGGCTGGCTCTAGAGATGTGGAATGTCACCTCGCTGGGGGGGAAGGAGCCTGAGCTTGTGCGGGAGGTCGAGAGATATCAACTAGAAATAGTCGGGCTCGCCTCCACGCACAGCGTGGGTTCTGGAACCCATCTCCTCGAGAGGGGCTGGACTCTCTTCTACTCTGGAGTGGCCAACAGGGAGAGGTGGCGGGCTGGGGTGGGTTTGCTTGTCGCCCCCCGGCTCAGCCGTCTAGTGTTGGGGTTTACCCCAGTGGATGAGAGGGTCGCATCCCTGCGTCTTCGGGTTGTTTTGGACACTCGGGTGAAGAGAGGGGCTGAGCTGTCCACTGATCACCACCTGGTGGTGAGTTGGATCCGCTGGGGGAGGAGAAAGCCGGACAGACTTGGCAGGACCAAGCGCATAGTGAGGATCTGCTGGGAACGTCTGGCGGACCCCTTGGCCAGGGATGTATTCAACTCTCACCTCCGGGAGAGCTTTGACCAGATTCCGAGGGATGTTGGAGACATAGAGTCCGAGTGGACCATGTTCTCCGCATCTATTGTCGATGCTGCCGCCCGTAGCTGCCGCCGTAAGGTCTGCGGTGCCTGTCGCGGCGGCAATCCCCGAACCCGGTGGTGGACACCGGCAGTAAGGGATGCTGTCAAGCTGAAGAAGGAGTCCTATCAGCTGTGGTTGGCTTGTGGGTCTCCTGAGGCGGCTGACGGGTACCGTGGGGCCAAGCGTGCCGTGGCTCGGGCGGTGGCAGAGGCAAAAAACTAGGACCTGGGAGGAGTTCGGTGAGGCCATGGAGAAGGACTACCAGTTGGCCCCGAAGCGATTCTGGCAAACCGTCCGCTGACCTCGATTGGGGACATTATTGGGCGGTGGAAGGAGTACTTCGAAGATCTCCTCAATCCTGCCATCACGCATTCCCTGGTGGAAACAGAGGCTGGGGACTCGGGGTTGGACTCTTTCATCACCCAGGCTAAAGTCACCGAGGTGGTTAAAAAGCTCTGCGGAGGCAGGGCTTCGGGGTTGGATGAGATCCGCCTGAGTACCTCAAGTCTTTGGATGTTGTGGGGCTGTCATGGTTGACACGCCTCTTCAACATTGCGTGGCGGACAGGGACAGTGCCTCTGGATTGGCAGACTGTTGTGATGGTCCCCCTACATAAGAAGGGTGACCGGAGGGTGTGTTCCAACTACAGGGGGATCACACTCCTCTGCCTCCCTGGTAAGGCCTACGCCAAGGTATTGGAGAGGAGAGTCCGGCCGATATTCAAACCCCGGCTTCAGGAGGAGCAGTGTGGTTTTTGTCCTGGCCATGGAACACTGGACCAGCTCTATACCCTCTACAGGGTACTCGAGGGTACATGGGACTGGTTAAAACCTGGTTAAAAGGTTATATTAAATGTTCTACAATAGCCCAGGCTTATAGTCCCAGTAAGTAAAAAGGTTTAGGCATTGTTCTCCTTGCTTTTGCTACAGATAGATGTTTCTTCTGGAATCAGAAATGAAACAAATACAGTTTGAGATCAAAACAAACAGAAAAGCTTGCCTAAAGATGCCTACAGCATCTGTAACCTCAGACTACTTAGTGAAAATCAGCAACCCATTTAGGTTTCGTTTCAAAATCTAAGACTTTTAAATAGTTAAAATGCAGCATATGACAGGGACAGTATTACACATGAATATGCTTCAGTCTGAACCATTTCATTCTATCTCTATCATGAATGTTGTGGTTGTAGCAGGTCCAAAACACAGACAACAGCTTGGAAGAAGCATTGTGAAAATAAGGGTTTGATAATGGAAACAAAGTAAACTTATACTGACACAAAGAGTAACGGAGAACAGGACAGAGGCACAGGCCATGAGGCAGAGTAACGGACATGGAGCAGCCAAACGGAGTTCAGGCAGGAGAACGGAAGAAACCAGCAAAGAAAGCTGAAAACCAAACAGCTTATATACAGAGGGAGAGGGAAAGCAGCTGATGGTAATCAGGTGGACATGAAGAACACGTGAGACCAATGAAGGGAGAGATATGAGAGAGAGAAGAGTAATGTGCAGAATAAGACTGAGAAAAAGGCAAGAAATAATAAAAGAAAGGATAAAAACTAAAATAGCAAGACTAAGAGAATATAACAGGGAAAAAAGAAACTCCTGACACTACGGGATCATGACAATCTCTCACTGTCAGAGGTGAGCATACATTCAATTCTCAAGAGTTTTGCAGCCTCTAACAGGTTTTCTTGCACCATATTTAGCTCCATCCATCTTCCCATCATCTCTGACCAGCATCACTGTCTGTGTTAAAGAATATCATCCCTACAGCATGGTGCTGTTTTTACCATGTTTGCCCCCTGATCTGTTTGTGGTGAGGAGAGGTCACATCTCATTCACATTTGAAGTATAACACTCTGGGCTCCAGTTCATATCAGAAGCACGTTACTGTCTCTGTTTTTACTCTGTAAAATACATTATCCGAGTGTTTGTTGTTTTTTGCCAAATGTAGTTTTTGCATATAGGCCAAAATGTTAAAATTTTAGCTCATCTGGTCACAGCACCGTCCTCCACATGCTTTCTGTGTCTTCTCATGGCAACCTGCAGTGGGAAATACTTTCTTTCAACCATTCAACAGTTGTGTCAGGCTGGCAAAAAGCATTCATTCTGTTAGGGATGTATGAGGCAGATGTAACATGTCTCTGTCGAATCATGTACACATGTTCTGCTTGTGCCCCAAGTAAGCCCCTTTTTGGGCATTCATTTTTGATGCCCTGAGTAAAGCATATGGCTGTGCTATTGCTTCAAATTCCCTATCCGCAATTTTTGGCATTCCCCCTTCAACAGGTTTACCAACAGCAACTGGACGGGTACTGGTGTTCACCACTCAGCTGGCCCATAAGTTGATTATGGTCTATAGATGCTACATCTAATTACAATATTTCCAAACATTTTACAGGGAACCAAATCAAAGAAAAAATAGGGAGATAAGTTTAAAAAAGTAAGGAATGTAAGTTGAACCTTAATGTTGTTTTCTTTTTATTGGAAGCCATGTCAAAGCCAACAAGATGACAATACAATGTGACATGAGGACTCCCAATGTCCATTTTTTCCAATCATTTTATCCTTCCAAAAATCCCACCAGAACTTTAATTTCTAGATGAATATTATATATTCCATATTTATTGAGCATTAACTAGACAGAATAATTGTCTGTTTTACACAGATTCAGCAAAATGAAATCTGTATTGAATTACATGTTCTGTTCTGTAGAGACAAACAAAAAAGACACATGTTGATATGACGGTCATATTTCATGTGACAGTCTGTGCTTGTTGGTCTGTTGGCTGTGGGTAACCATCAATCAGTCTGTCTTCTATTTAAAGGAGAGGGGCTGGTCTGAGAATGTGAAGCATTTCGGTCATAGAGCAGAGTGACTGACAGACAGCAGTTGCTGAAAAATGCTGCAGGATAATCCAAAGAATTTCAAAGAAATATGAAATATAGTCTCTTTATGAATAAAAGCATAGCCACATAAGGAGACCAAAGAAACCAGATCTGCAGAGATCTCTGCTGTCACAACAGATTGAGCACTGGGTGACCCATCAAGTAGGGAGGCGTCTTTGATATCAGCTGTCTTTCTATGAAAACAGCCTCCTGCTGTCGGTGCAGTCGGCTCATTTACAAACTCACCGATCAGCATGGAAACATGCAGAAAGCAATGAACTTCCACATAGCATCTCCACCCACAGTGCAATGTTTTTAGACAGATAATGAGCTACACTTCCACAGCTGGGATGCATGGGATTTTTTTCCACAGTGCAGATTGCGCAAGCTGCCCAGAGTGAGAAGAGAAGGTATTAAGATACAAATCAATATTTTTTAAACATTAACAAAGGACACATCATAACAAAGCGCATCAAAACAATGCAAAAATAAAGCAAGAAATGGAGGAGATTGCATTATTATTGCAATGTAGTGTCATGATCCTCCTGTGTTAGGTGTTTGTGTTTAAAATGTTTTCTCTGTCTGCACTTCAATCTTTAGTTGCTGTTATTCTTATTAGAGTAGGTTTATGGTTCATTCTTGTTTTTAGATATTTATGTTACTTCCCTGGGTTTCTCCATATCCCTGTTCATCTATGTTAATTTGCCTCCATCCTTCAGTTGCTCTACATTTTCCTGCCACCAACTGCTCCACATTCTATCTGATTAGCTCTTCTAGTTCATTGGTGTATTCTCCTGCCTGCCTCCACATAAATACTCTCTGGATTTTATTGCTCTCCACTGGATCCTACTGCCAAGCCTGTTCCATGTCTTATAACCTTCCTGTATGCCATATCCTGCCTCTGTCTGTAAGTCTACCAGTTTCATCATTAAATATTCAAACTCACCATGCGGCTTCCACGCTCCTGCTTGCATGTTGGTCCTGCTAAACTTGACCATAATATGACGTATGGATGTTGCTGCAAGCTGTCCAGGTTCTTAATGTTATGGTCTGTCTATGTTCCAACTCTCACCTATTGTCAAGAGATGTGTATCAAGACTGTGAGAAAAAAATCCCGGATCCTGGTGGCTATGAATAGGTTTCCTCGGAAGGGTGCAAGACTCAGCCTTAGAGACAGGGAGAGTTGCTCTGTTATCTTGGGCGAACTTGGAGTGGGGCTCCTGATTACTAAGAAGTGTCAGCTGAAGTGTTTTGGGCATCCGAACACAATGCTTCCTGGACACCTCCTGTTGGAGATTTTCTGGGCTGACCTATTGGGAGGGGATACCCATAACTCATTGGGACTGCATCCCTTCTGGTCCCCAAAATAAGCTAGAGTTTGTGATTGGAATGTGGGAATTCCCACCATTACCCACATAACATAATCTCGCATGGTGGTAGACGATAGATAGATGGATTTATTTTATAAAATAAATCTACAAAAGTAGAGTAAAGGGCAATGGAACTACCATTACTTTAAATGATCTGGTTTGGGGAGAACACCATGCATAATGAACCAGGTCACAGCAATAGCAACTTTCATGCTCCAAACAGGAGCATCATGGTAGTTAAAAACCCTCCCCGTCCCCTCGCCCTCCTGTGGACAGCTAGTCAGCTGTGTCATTGGCCAGCTAATGGGAGAGATCACGCATGGCTGTATAACAAGAACAGGACAAGCTGTCAGTGCTCCTCTGACAGGTGCAGTTTTCCCAGAATGCCTTGCAGCTGTGAAGCTGAACACAATCAAAGCCCCTAAATCTCAGGCTGCTCACCACTGACAAGCCCAAGCCGCCCATCTCCCGCTGATTCAGGTAATGAGGTTTTTCACTTGGGCTTCCACTGTTAAAATGGAGGCCATTTTGCTGCTGCTTCACACTCTCCTGCACCTCCAGTCTACCTCCAGCTTGGTTTTAGTTGTTTGCGGTGTCTGTTTGTAAAAAACGGGGGAGGAAAACAGTGACAGGGAGCCTCAGAGAATGAGTGATAGTTATGCACAACCCTCCCACAGCTAATAATGATTTGTTACAATAACTGGCAAAACATTTCATCCAGTAATGGAGTGTGGGAGTGGAGCCCTCATCATTCAGTCAAGCTTGTGAAGCAGACACATCATCTCACAGCAGCTATTTATTTACATAATATGGTTATGTAATGAATATAAATGCCTAATGCAGCCCTCTGAAGCCTGGGCTTAGCAGACCATTAAGATAAGAACAGCATGTCAATCTTGAGGAGAGGTTTAGTTTGTGCCAACTAAGTTTTTCTTTAAAGCAGAGACTTGTTTAGATCCTGTGACCCAGCTGTGATTAGCATCTGAATTATGGTTTGTATAAACTCTGCAACCCACTCGCAAATTACTGCAGTTTGTTGCATAGAGACACAAAGATGAGACTACATCTCAACTCTCTTCATTGCAGTGAATGTTCAAATTGGTTAAAGGGAAAGCCTGCAAATCAAATAGAAATTATCCTCTTTCAGTTTTGAGAGTGTACTCTAATAGATGATGCTTGGTTCTTATTAGTTTTCCAATTACATTGTCTTAATTGGAATCTTCCACATTTCTTCGCTGCTGCCATGTTTAAAGAAGTTGTGTCGAAATACGTATTAACACCCCAAAGAATAATTTTGTATCATTCCCAGTGATCCTCAGTCCTGGTTCTCGGGTGTTTTTGTATGTCTGGCATTGGGGTGGCATTTCTTTGGTGGGCTGTGCGGCCCTCCAAAGAAATGCCACCCCACACCATTACTGACCCACTGCCAAACCAGCCATGCTGAAGGAAGTTGCAGGCAGCAGATCACTCTCCATGGTGTCTCCAGACTCTGTCACGTCTGTCACATGTGCTCAGTGTGAACTTGCTTTCATATGTGAAGAGCACAGGGCGCCAATGGCGAATTTACCAATCCTGGTGTTCTCTGGAAAATGCTAAGCGTCCTGCACGGTTTTGGGCTGTGAGCACAACCCCCATTTGTTGACGTCGGGCCCTCATACCATCCTCATGGAGTCTGTTTCTAACCGTTTGTGCAGACAAATGCACATTTGTGGCCTGCCGGAGGTCATTTTGCAGGGCTCTAGCAGTGCTCCTCCTGTTCCTCCTTGCACAAGGGCGGAGGTAGCTGCTGGGTTGTTGCCCTCCTACAGCCTCCTCCACGTCTCCTGGTGTACTGGCCTGTCTCCTGGTAGCGCCTCCAGGCTCTGGACACTACGCTGACAGACACAGCAAACCTTCTTGCCACAACTCGCATTGATGTGCCATCCTGGATGAGCTACACTACCTGAGACACTTGTGTGGGTTGTAGAGTCCGTGTCATGCTACCACGAGTGTGAAAGCACCACCAACATTCAAAAGTGACCAAAACATCAGCCAGAAAGCATAGGTACTGAGAAGTGGTCTGTGGTCCCCACCTGCAGAACCACTCCTTTATTGAGTGTGTCTTGCTAATCGCCAAAGATTTCCCCCTGTTGTCTATTCCATTTGCATAACAGCATGTGAAATTGATCGTCAATCAGTGTTGCTTACTATGTGGACAGTTTGATTTCACAGAAGTTTGATTTATCTAGAGTTATATTGTGTTGTTTAAGTGTTCGCTTAATTTTTTGAGCAGTGTATATATATAAGTAGACAAATTATCTGGTAGATATTTTGAGAAGCATCACTGAATGCTGTGTGTGTTAAAACTCTGATAATCTGGGCCTTGTTTTTTTCTAAATGTAAGTTGGGAAAGATGAGAGGATGTTGTATATTTCTATTTTTAAAGACCAGTATATGCAGACTATAAGTCATACTATATTTTTGGTTCTGTTGCAGAATATATTTAGCTACTCTACCTTGCTGTACTTATTCTAGTTCTATGAACCAAACAGCAGATGCACAGTAGGTCCTGCCCCTGAGAAGCAAACAATTTATTTTGGCACAAGCTTGCAGGTTACAGCAGAACAAGTCCTCAGCCGGCTGTCGAGGAGTTGCTGCTTCGTGACAAAAGAAGTGATTGTTATCTGCACACTCTTATATTATCCTCTGTTTGTGCAGGAATGTGTGAGTGTGCATTGCTGTGAACTAAAAAAAAATGAATTTGTCAGTTATTTGAGGATGTTGTCCTCCCAAATGTGCTAAAGTTTTGTCTTTCAAATGTTTCACTCAGTGTTGTAAAGTAGTCTGTAAACTGACACGCAGAGTGTTCAGGTGTTTGTCAAAGTTAATATGTTTCACCTAGTCCTGCATTTTTGATAGATTTAAAACACTGAACAATTAGAAAAAAGTCCAAGGATATAAAACTATACAGATGAATTGTTATTTTGAGCCAATGATTAAATTGCATAATTTGTTGAATCATAACGTGGTTTCTACCTTGTTCAGGTTTTGCAATAAGATTTAGTCTCAATGCAACACTAAAATTATGCTGCATTAAGAGTAAACCCTAGAAGCGCAATGACCATGGTACGTGTGAGTCATTAGGGTTTTTTGCCTATTTATGCAGATGGAAATCCGTCTCACCCATCTCTGTGATCCACATTTCGATCCCTTAGATAGTATAATTGCAGGCTACGCTGTTTCTATTTCTGAGTCCCTCCCTTGACTCTGGAGACACAAGGAGATTTCATGAAACCTTGTTTGGAACCACGACTGTCATTGAAATTAGATGCTTCAAAAAATATTAATTTTGTTATGTTGCATGTGGTCTCACTCAGTGTGATTAGGAACAAGACATTGTTTTTGGTTTTAGGTTTCACGTGTTTTAAACAAATATAGGTCAAATATATTCTGGTAGGAACAGGACTGCAGTGATTAACTCAGGTTATTAAACTGTAATTTAGCTGATGATGTTCTTGAAAGCAACATTGTGAGGTCCAGTGTGTAGCCCACTTCTTGGACAATGACTGCTGAGAAACACACTTGCACCCCTGCCACCCTGAACCAGATTAAGCAGGTATAGAAAATGGATAACCTACACTGTACAGATTTCAGATCTTCAACAAATATTCAGTCTTTGAGATGTGACCTGCAAATGTCTCCTATTCAGAAATATTCTCCTAGACCCAAAGGAACTTACTTTCATCCTGGTTTGCTTCACACTTGGCTGCAAATCATTCCAGCAGTCTTATAAGGTGAAATATGAGACCCTGAGGTTGTTGTATGAAATCCTGCTTGCTATAACAACCCAAGCACAAAAGGTAAGCTCAACTTTGTGCTGAGAATGCAGATACAGTCAGCCTTTGATAATACTGAGACCAGATGACCTTTTAAAGCAGCACCCAACATAAAACACCTCATGAAACATGGTTGTGTGCACATGTGGACTGGACATTCCACCTCCAATGGCCCTATCAGAACCTTCACAGAAACGAGATGAAAGCCATACAACTCCATCTGGATCAAAGACACATTAAAATGAATTTGGACAACGTTTGATTGGGGCTGCACTCATACACACCTATTTGAGCAACTTCCTGATAATCATCTCTTCTTCTATAGTTATTTAAGGTTTTGTAAAGGTAACAGTGTCCAAGCTGACTTAATCACATGCATAAAGAGTGCATTTTTCTTTTGGACATTGGTAGTTTGTTTTTTCTTTTTACAGATTTTCAGTCCAAAAACTGATAATTATTCAAAGAATGCTCTCAATATATTTATTAATCCTACGTATTAATGCCTTAATAATCATACACAGAAACTTAAAATCAATATAAAAACACAGCCTCAGGAGCTGCTGCCACATTTCTGCATCACTTTCTTGGAGTAAATGACCCGGCATGTCAGGAGTGTTTGTGTTTTCAAAGCTGCAGCCTCCTATAAAGATTAGTATCTCTTCCCTCCTCTCTTACTGAGTGTTGGATTTGTTGAGTGTCTGATTTGACTCCAGAGGGCGAGATCTTATCTGAGAGGAGACACAGCTTGTTCTGCATCAGCTCACCTTGAGAGAAAGTCTGCAGCTGCCTCTGACACATCTGTACAGTGTTGTTGTGGTTAACACTTTAGGTGATAGAAGCCAAAGTATTTGCGTATAATGATTATCGTGGATTTTCAAAACAGTTCGGCTGATAGTCTTTATATCGCAAAAAAATAAAATCAACAAAGAATAATTGTGGAGTACCTATGCAACCTACAGCTTTCATCTTGACCAACAAAAACTTTCTGTACTGGTGCAAAACATAATATGTTCAAATCTGCACCTAAAGAGTTTGTAAGCACTAAAATAAATCCCCTCCTGCAGTAAAGTTTGTTTCTGTCCACTGTTGCCAGATGCTGGGTCAGGAGGATGGATTAATGCAAAGTCAATGGCTCAGGGGAATCAGCTAGGCTATCTCAGAATATTTGGTAGAAATGCCTTTAAAATTGGTCTGCGTCAAAGGTTTTGGGTTTCCGTCCACACACTTCTTTAAAACAGTTTGCTAGAAGTTTGCCTCTTTCCTCCTGACAGAACAGACGTAGCTTGGTCAGGTTTGTGGGCAGCCTTGCTTTTCAGCTCTCCCCACAGATTTTCTAAAGAACTGAAAACTCAAAAAACATTGACTTTGTTGTCCTTAAGCCATTTTGTAGCAATTGGTAAATGTCCATCTGGAAAACCCATCCATCCATTTTCTATACCCACTTCCTCCCTACAGGGTCATGGGAGAGCCGATGCCTATCTCCTGGGATCTACAGGCAAGAAGCAGGGGGACTCCCAGGACAAGTCCCCAGTCCATTGCAGAGTAAAACAGAGACATACAGGACAAACAACCATGCACTCACCCATTCATATCTAAGGGCAATTGAGAGAGACCAATTAACCTAGCAGTCATGTTTTTGCACTGTGGGAGGAAACCAGAATACCGAGAGAAAACCCATGAATGGGTGGGGAGAACATGCAAACTTCATGCAAAAAGACTCCCAGGTGGGAGCTGAACCCAGGACCTCCTTACTGCAAAGCAACAGCTCTACCAACTGCACCACGAGGAAGCCCTCCGAAAATCTGTCGTGGTCCTCCACTTCAACCAGGATCGGGTTGCGGGGGCAGCAGGCTCAGTAGAGACACCCAGACGTCCCTCTTCCCAGACACCTACAGCCTTGGGGCGTTCCCAGGTCAGCCGAGAGACATAGTCCCTCCTGCGTGTCCTGGGTTGTGTCCTGGGTCTCTTCCCGGTGGGACGTGCCTGGAACACCTCCTGAGGGAGGCGTCCAGGAGGCGGTATACAGGTCCTTCTCAAAATATTAGCATATTGTGATAAAGTTAATTATTTTCCATAATGTCATGATGAAAATTTAACATTCATATATTTTAGATTCATTGCACACTAACTGAAATATTTCAGGTATTTTATTGTCTTAATACGGATGATTTTGGCATACAGCTTATGAAAACCCAAAATTCCTATCTCACAAAATTAGCATATCATTAAAAGGGTCTCTAAACGAGCTATGAACCTAATCATCTGAATCAACGAGTTAACTCTAAACACCTGCAAAAGATTCCTGAGGCCTTTAAATCTCCCAGCCTGGTTCATCACTCAAAACCCCAATCATGGGTAAGACTGCTGACCTGACTGCTGTCCAGAAGGCCACTATTGACACCCTCAAGCAAGAGGGTAAGACACAGAAAGAAATTTCTGAACGAATAGGCTGTTCCCAGAGTGCTGTATCAAGGCACCTCAGTGGGAAGTCTGTGGGAAGGAAAAAGTGTGGCAGAAAACGCTGCACAACGAGAAGAGGTGACCGGACCCTGAGGAAAATTGTGGAGAAGGTCCGATTCCAGACCTTGGGGGACCTGGGGAAGCGGTGGACTGAGTCTGGAGTAGAAACATCCAGAGCCACTGTGCACAGGCGTGTGCAGGAAATGGGCTACAGGTGCCGCATTCCCCAGGTCAAGCCACTTTTGAACCAGAAACAGCGGCAGAAGCGCCTGACCTGGGCTGCAGAGAAGCAGCACTGGACTGTTGCTCAGTGGTCCAAAGTACTTTTTTCGGATGAAAGCAAATTCCGCATGTCATTCGGAAATCAAGGTGCCAGAGTCTGGAGGAAGACTGGGGAGAAGGAAATGCCAAAATGCCAGAAGTCCAGTGTCAAGTACCCACAGTCAGTGATGGTCTGGGGTGCCGTGTCAGCTGCTGGTGTTGGTCCACTGTGTTTTATCAAGGGCAGGGTCAATGCAGCTAGCTATCAGGAGATTTTGGAGCACTTCATGCTTCCATCTGCTGAAAAGCTTTATGGAGATGAAGATTTCATTTTTCAGCACGACCTGGCACCTGCTCACAGTGCCAAAACCACTGGTAAATGATTTACTGACCATGGTATCACTGTGCTCAATTGGCCTGCCAACTCTCCTGACCTGAACCCCATAGAGAATCTGTGGGATATTGTGAAGAGAACGTTGAGAGACTCAAGACCCAACACTCTGGATGAGCTAAAGGCCACTATCGAAGCATCCTGGGCCTCCATAA
This sequence comes from Girardinichthys multiradiatus, assembly GCF_021462225.1. Classification (NCBI taxonomy): domain Eukaryota; kingdom Metazoa; phylum Chordata; class Actinopteri; order Cyprinodontiformes; family Goodeidae; genus Girardinichthys; species Girardinichthys multiradiatus. Next base: position 44,299,910 of record NC_061815.1, on the reverse strand, counting down.
GACCTCAGCAGTGCCACAGGCTGATTGCCTCCATGCCACGCCGCATTGAAGCAGTCATTTCTGCAAAAGGATTCCCGACCAAGTATTGAGTGCATAACTGTACATGATTATTTGAAGGTTGACGTTTTTTGTATTAAAAACACTTTTCTTTTATTGGTCGGATGAAATATGCTAATTTTGTGAGATAGGAATTTTGGGTTTTCATGAGCTGTATGCCAAAATCATCCGTATTAAGATAATAAAAGACCTGAAATATTTCAGTTAGTGTGCAATGAATCTAAAATATATGAATGTTAAATTTTCATCATGACATTATGGAAAATAATGAACTTTATCACAATATGCTAATATTTTGAGAAGGACCTGTAGATGCCCGAGCCACCTCAACTGGCACCTTTCAATGTGAAGGAGCAGCAGCTCTACTCCAAGCCCCTCCCGGATGGCCAAGCTCTTCACCCTATCTCTAAGGGAGTGCCCGACCACGCTACAGAGGAAGCTCATTTCAGCCACTTTTATCCGGGATCTCGTTCTTTCAGTCATGACCCAAAGTTCATGGCCATAGGTGAGGGTAGGAACGTAGACCGACCGGTAAATCGAGAGCTTTGCTTTTTGGCTCATTTCTCTTTTCACCACTCTCTCACTCTTCTGGAAAACCCATTTTTGACAAAACTTTGCCTTCTTGGGTGATGTTCTGAGATGTTGCTATAATAATAATAATGCTGTGGGCATTCACACAATTGTGTTCCTGTTTCTCTTTATTCTTTATTATTTTTCGGGTGCTTCCACATAATGTTCTTTCTTTGTGATAACATCTTTGTGAAGAGTACCAGTCCATCCAGCAGCAAACCACCTTCAAAATATAATGCTTCCTACCCCATATCTCACAGATGGTGTTCTCAGACTTGAAGGTTTCCCCATTTTTACTTGAAATGCAGTAATGAATATGTCTCTAAAAATTAAAGTATTTGTCCCTGAGTTTATTTGCCAAATGTAATCTGAAAATGTCGTCGTCTTCCGCTTTATCCGGGACCGGGTCACGGGGGCAGCAGACTCAGCAGAGACGCCCAGACGTCCCTCTCCCCAGACACCTCCTCCAGCTCCTCCGGGGGGAGCCCAAGGCGTTCCCAGGCCAGCCGAGAGACATAGTCCATCCAGCGTGTCCTGGGCCGTCCCTTGGGTCTCCTCCCTGTGGGACGTGCCTGGAACACCTCCCGAGGAAGGCGTCCAAGAGGCATCCGGTATAGATACCCGAGCCACCTCAACTGGCTCCTCTCGATGTGGAGGAGCATCGGCTCTACTCCGAGCCCCTCCCGGATGGCCGAGCTCCTCACCCTATCTCTAAGGGAGTGCCCGGCCACCCTACGGAGGAAGCTCATTTCAGCCGCTTGTATCTGGGATCTCGTTCTTTCGGTCATGACCCAAAGTTCATGGCCATGGGTGAGGGTAGGAACATAGACCGACCGGTAAATTGAGAGCTTCGCTTTTCGGCTCAGCTCTCTCTTCACCACAATGGACCGGCACAGCGCCCCCATTACTGTGGCAGCTGCACTGATCCGTCTGTCGATCTCCCGCTCCATTCTTCCCTCCCTTGTGAACAAGACCCTGAGATTCTTAAACTCCTCCACTTGAGGCAGGAACTTCCTTCCAACCTGAAGAGGACAAGCCACTCTTTTCCGGTCGAGAACCATGGCGTCGGACTTACAGGAGCTGATCTTCATCCCAGCCGCTTCACACTCGGCTGCGAACCGCCCCAGTGCATGCTGTAGGTCTTGGCTAGCGGGGGCCAGCAGGACCACGTCATCTGAAAATGTTTTTTTCCAAGTTATGTTACAACCTTATTTGAAATGGTATCAAATTAATCTCTTTCCTCAAAATTTTGCACACAACACCCCGTTATGATAATGTGAAAGAAGTTTGTTTGAGATTGTGTCATGAAACGGGTTGTGGTAGGACCAAAGTGCAGAGAAGTATTCTAGGAAGCACAGAGAATGAAGGTCAGGTTTAAGTCTTGTCCATACAGAGTCCAGACAGCAGGGTTACAGAATACCAGACCACACATGACAAAAAGACAAGAAAAAAAAAGTACCCAAAACCAGGGCCAGAAACAAAACAAAGTTCAGGCGGGCAACCCGAAGGTCAACCCGTGTGTTACGTTATGAATCTGAGAATATTATTTAATATTTAATATTAATATTTTAATATTTTATCAAATAATATTTTGGTCTGTTAAGGATTGTCCTGTGAATACCAGCCCAGTAAGGCGATGGTATTAGGACAAAATAGAAAGGTGTGAGACGAGCTTTGACATTATTGAACAGCATAAACTCTGCACACACATGGAATGAATTCACACAGTTTCTTAAAATACAAGAATTTATTAACAAAAATAAGTCAACTCAAAGTCAAACATATTTCAATCAAAAAACTCTTTACTATGCTAAAACATTCCAACTAAACTACCATGCAGAATTAAAGAATAGGGAAGACTAATGGGCTATCTACAATATAAACTAGTTGATTAAAAAGATGATTGAAAACCATGACCAAAAGAGTGATGCAACATTACCATGCAATGTTATTTATGTTTGAGAACCAAGGATTATCTTGAAGAATCTGGAAATGAAGTTAAGTTAGTCTTGGAACCAACTTAGGCAATAACTAGCTGACTAGCTTGAAAACTAACAACCTTTCTGTTAAATACTGTTTTGTATCAAGCACGTGTTCTTACCGATTAGCTGTTGAGCTAACAAAAGAAACTGATAGCTTAGCACCAGAATCAATCACATACCTTTAAAATACCAGGGTTAAAATGCATAAGCACGGACGGTGCGTTATGGTCAACCTTCTGTTTAAAATCACCCTTAAAGTAAAGTTTGTCTTAACTTTAAAAACATGCAAACAAAGAACACAACCTGAGCACGTGTGCTGTAGATATTCTGCTAGCACCAAGATAGCTGAGTTCAACACAAACAAAACCAAACTTCATAAAATGAAAAACGTTTAGATCATTAATCTTTCTCTATTACTTCTATCTCTCTACCCAAAACCTAACCTCATATGAACGATGCTAAGGAGTTGTCTGGGTGACGACAAAGTTTGAAGAGAGCTCCGTGAACGAGGCGATTAGCTGGCAGCTAACCTCCGGAGCAGTGGCTTGGCGGCCCATTCTGTCCGCTGACCACACTGCACGTTAACTGCCGTAATGCGGTCTCCATTGTCCTTCCTTGGGAAACTGCTGCACTCGGCATCGTGCTGGGAACTCTCTGGAAACAGTTTGCTTCTGCAGACTCAGAGAGAACAGTCAAGCAATGCTTGTACCTTGATTACCCCGTTCATGAATGAAAATCACCGGATACGCAGACAGTGATTTATTTCTACTTATCTTGTGCATATGATCGCATGATCTTATGACACCGTTGGATCCAGTTGAAGAGTTTATGTCTGTTTGCCAGCAAAGAGACATTAGTGCGCCGTCTCCTCCTATCCCGATGATCACCGGCGTGGAAGAGATCGGACCATTGGAAGGGGGTGCTTTTATGCCGCCAGTGGCATCATGGGAAGTCCGCTGCTACAGTTTGCTTGGCTGTGCTGGAAGTAGGTTAATGCAATTTATTTTGAAAGTTCCAGAAAAGTTTGTACCGGAGTTTAATGTTGAAATCAGAGCAGACACAGAGTTCAGGCGGACGGCCGGGAGAACGTCCCGGGGAGACCCAGAGTCTAGAAGGACAACAGCGGGACCAGAAGCACCCTCGACCAATCTTGTCTAGAGACCGGCCCAGCTGTGTAGAAGACCCTTGGAGCAGGCGGTCTGGAGGACGGCCATGAGGAAGCCGGCGGTGAAGCTCTGGAGATCCGGAACTATGGTGAACCCCAAGAGAGCGGTGCAGAAACCGCTGGGACCCTTGGCAAGGCTGTAAAGATCTGCGACTGAGCCCTGTAGACCTGCGGCAGGGCCCTGGAGATCTGCGGCAGAGTGCTGATGCTAAGCAGATGGAGGCAGTGCATCCTCACACCCCTCACGGAACTCAGGAACTAGAAGGAGAGGCAGTCCGTCCTCAAACCACTGTGGAACTGGAAGGAGGGGTGGAGGCAGCTTGTCCTTCGGAACAGAAACAGGATTAGGCACCAGTTCTTCGGCGAACCACTCAGGAACAGGATCAGGCAGCGGTTTGTCCTCGAACTGCTCAGAAACGGGAACAGGAAGTGAAGGCAGCTCCTCCCAGACAGAAACAGGATGTGGAGGCAGCTCGACTTTGAGCTCCTCCAGGACAGGAAGCGGAAGGAGAGGCGGCTCGTCCTCAAACCCCTCCAGGAAGCAGGAGCGGAGGCAGCTCATTCCTGAGGAACAGGAACAGGATCTGGCAGCGGCTCATCCTCGAACCGCTCAGGAACAGGATCAGAAAGAGGATTGGGAGCCAGCAGCAGTGGCGATGGCTGATCAGCGGTGTTACGAGGAGCCGAAGCGTTGCGTCGACCCTCAGTGTATAGGGGATGAGGAAGCAGGAAGCTTCAGGCTGGAAGCAGACATCTCTGCCAAAGCTGTCTGACGCTCGGTTTCGACGGTCTCTGGGGTTAGTGGATTCTGCAAAAAAATTACCCCATTTTTCCAGCCAGTCCTTCAGCCGGGGTAGGTGCAATCACTTTTTCACATAGGGCCATGTAGGTTTGGATCCTGATTTCTTAATTTTCTATTTGTAACAAATTTGCAACATTCTCAAACAGAAAAGAGATTGATTTAATACCATATGGAATAAGGTTGTAACTTAATGTGAGAAAAGTGCAGCACTGTGAATACTTTCCAGATGTACTGTACTTTAATAACTGCTGGTAAGCACAAAACAGTACATTCATACAAACATTCTGTTTTTAAAAAACAGATGATCTGAAGAAGGAGAGTAAAAATACATTAATATTCAATTTCATGAACCTTATTGGATAATGTTGAAGTGAAGAAGAGAAAGATGCTGTTTTCACACACTGTTTCCAATTCTGCACTCACAGATGGATTCAACAATCAAGCAAAGGAAGGTGAGAGTTCACTCAATTACCACCTCTGCAAGCAGTGAAGATGAAGGCAAATCCCATCAGACCAGTGGCGATTGCTCTAAGACTGCAAGGGAAGCTCAGCTTCCCCTAAAATGCCAAAAAATAAGTGATCAAATATATACTGGTGTGTGTACATGTCATTGACTAAATATGCGCTACAACGCGCTCAACTTTTGTTGCTTCTTATCACTGGTAACGACGTGGCTTTCCTCTCACTCATTCCCACAGCTTCACTGTGCTTTAAACAGTGAGTTCAATTCAATTCAGTTTTATTTATATAGCACCAATTCACAACACATGTTGTCTCAAGGCACTTCACAACAGTCAGGTACATACATTCCAATTAACCCTAACAATTGAACAGTGCAGTCGGAGTTAGCTTTTTATTAAAATTGGATAAAAAGCTTTTATATCTAAGGAAACCCAGCAGATTGCATCCAGTCAGTGACTTGCAGCATTCCCTCCTCCCGGATGAGCATGTAGAGACAGTGGACAGTCACTGGCGTTGACTTTGCAGCAATCCCTCATACTGAGCATGCATGTAGCGACAGCGGAGAGGAAAAACTCCCTTTTAACAGGAAGAAACCTCCAGCAGAACCAGGCTCAGTGTGAGCGGCCATCTGCCACGACCGACTGGGGGTTTGAGAGAACAGAGCAGAGACACAGAAAGAACAGAGAAGCACTGATCCAGAAGTACTTTCTATGGGAAGGAAAAGTAAATGTTAATGGATGTAGCTCCTTTAGTCGTTTCACCTAGAAAGAAAGAACAGATAAACTCTGAGCCAGTTTTCAGGGTTAGTGTCTGAAAGAGAGCACATAGAGTTAGTCACAGTAAACGCTCAGTCAATTTCCATGTCTAGGAGAGAGAAAGGGTTAAACACTAAAAGACAGGGCTATGTGGATCATTGGTAGAGGGTGAGCATTAAGTTGTTGCCAGCAGAAGCTTGGACAATTCCCCTCTCCAGAAAGGTGTCACAGGCAGACACAGAGCCAGACCAGGTGTAGCTTCTAGGAAGAGAAAAGAGAGAACAAGGTTAAAAGCTGACATAACAGCAAACAATGCAAAATTGGAGAGTAGTGTGAGAATGTAGCGAAGAGGGTGAAAGTGGTCGTTATGTCCTCCAGCAGCACACAGATAGTTTCAGTTCAGATTATTTAGTTAAACGGCGCTTATTTACAACAATGTTGTCTCAAGGCACCTCACAAAGGGTCCTATTGATGGTCATTGTTATACTAAAAACCACAAGGACTGGGATACCTCCCTCTGTCAGACTGATTATAACCATTGGAAAAGAGTTCAATAGCGAAGCAAAAATGCCGGGCTTTGTCCCGCCCATCGGATGCTCAGCGTCTCTGGGGTCTATGGAGCAGTGGGCTGGCCTCGGCTGGCCCAGATGCTCAGCTTCTGCATGATGATTGGATGATCTGTCTGAGGCTGAATCTCTTTTTGACTGACAGCGAAATGAGCAAATCAGCGATCTTGAAATTGAGCTTCCCCTCCTTGAAAGACAAGCATCCGCCACTGCATCAGACATGCAGTCAGCCACTGCCAATCGTATCCTGCAGATAGATGAAACCTGTAGTAGAAATTAACAGATTTTACTATAATAGATTTGTTTGATAAAATGCTTTACAACCTGTTGCACATTATAGCCAAATACCTATTTTTTGCCTAACCTGAATAAAGAATATGCTTAGAAAATTCTTGAGGCTCATGATGATATAACTTTGCAAACTTTAGTCATGCTGTCATATTCTTTTTAGGGAGGACATGCTTTTGCCTTTATTGCATCTAAAACAAGCCATATTTGTTCAGTCAAGAAGATTGAGTGGGAAGCATTTAAGAAAGCTGACAACTTTAAATGTTTTCCACTTGTGAATAATCTTTCCCTGTACAGAATGATGAAGTTCAAGTAGTTTGGAAAGGCCCCTAAAACCCTTCCCAGATAGATGGGCAGCATGAGTTGCTTTCTCCAATGTCATGGCCGATGTCTTTCTTTCCTAGACCTTCCTATGCTCCAGGGTAGCAAACTGCAAATACTCCTACTTGTATACAGAGGTCTTATAGAGGTCGTCACACATGACTTATATTAATACTTAATATTACTACTGAAAACTCATATTCTGGTTCTGTAATTCACTCATTCAGTTGAACAGAAACAGCAGATTTTCTTCAAGTCAGGCTCATCCTGCTGCAGATTAACAGAGTGAATTCTGGCCACCATTCACTGATGGAGTCTGACAGTTTTAATTGAGTTGTTTAGAGGCTTCAAACTGTCAATTTAATCCCAATGCGTTAGTCTGAGAGAAATTGAAAAGAGACGAGAAACTGATTTGAACTCTTAAAATCGGGAACAGAGAAACTGAGCTGAGCGTTAATTACAAGTGATTATCATTCATAGACCGGTGAGTCCCTGGAGACTGGGGTTATTGAGTCTGTGCTCCAGAGGAGGTTGTGAATTTTAAGTGAACAGTTTTTAAATAAAAAAAGAGGGAGGCTTTATGTGTCAGTGGGGGAGAAATCTATCAGTGTTTGAAAGGGAAGCAACAACAACAGCCATGAATAAGATTAAACTTTTTTATCATACACCAGAATCATTTGGCTCAGTGGCACAAATGTCTAAAATACTTTTTTTACTTGTTGGAACATTTCAAAGACTAACACTTTTTATTTGACCATTTGACCATAGTGGACCTTAGTGGACTGTCGCATGCATTGTAATGTTGACGACGCAGCAGTCTCTCATACTGAGCATGCATGTAGTGACAGCAGAAAGGAAAATTCCCTTTTAAACAGGAGAAAACCTCCAGCAGAAACTGGCTCAGTGTGAGCAGCCATCTGCCACAACCGACTGAGGGTTTGACAGCATACACACATCAAAACACAGAAGCACTTATTCGGGAGTACTTTCTTTGTTACAGTACAGTAAAAAGTTAATGGCAGTAGTAGCTCCTCTAGTGGCTTCATCTAAGAGAGAAACTCATTGTAGTGTCTGATAATATATTAGGTCTGAAGGCTTCAGGTTTAGCTTGGAGGACATTTCTAACCAAGAGTGATTGTCGAGGGTGATCAAAAAGACAAGGTATGAATGCCTGAACGTCCCTATAGACAGTAGAAGCCAAAGAGTAAGGAAGCCATATCTTGGGGAATGTCAAATATGGCACTGTATATGTGCTGTTTGGAAGTCTTTAAAAGAGACTAAGATAAACAGGGATTCTTCAGCATTTGGCATAAGATTCCTCCAGATCGGTGCACAGATCTGTAATTTATGATATGGGCCTGGTTGAAATAAAATCCTACTCTGTTCAGTGAAGTCTCTGTCAACAGAGTCTTTTCCTGGAGTAGTCTTACATCGACAGTTTGAAGGTGACCAAAGCCTCCTATACCTAACAACTGCTAAGCAGATGACGTCTGAGCCAGTTTTTCAAGTCTAAAGGATGAAAGGGAGCACATACATTTAGTCGCAGTTAATGCTCAGCCAATAGCTATGTCTAGGAGAGAGACAAGGTTAAACACTGATAAACATGGACAAGTGCATCATCTGTAGAAGGAGAACATTAAATAGTTGGCAGCAGTAGTTTAGCCAATGCCCCCCGCAAGAGGGGGTCATCGCACAGCAACAGATGGGGGAGGGACGACACTGTATTATGTCGTCTTTTAGCTGTTTTGAAACTTTTAAAACATTTGTACTCATCCATCTATTTAACAGCTTGATCCCATTATTATCCCAGGAGTCATTTCGTGAGAGGAGTGGTGCACCCCAGACAGACTGCAAGTCCATCACACAGCAACACAGAGACATCTGAGACAAACAATGACACATTCACACCTAAGGGGAATTTAGAATCTGCCATGACCCTAGCATGAATGGTTTTACACTGTTTTAGGAAATCGGAGTAGATGACACAGCCATGGTGGGGATGATAACCAACAGTGATGAGGCAGCCTACAGCAAGGAGGTCCAGGTCCTTGCACCCTTGTGTCAGAACAACAACTTACTCCTCAACACTAGCAAGACAAAAGGACTTTTCACAAACTTGACGAAAGACCATCGGTGCTACTTTGCCATCCCTGGAACACATCTACTCTGCTTGTCTGAGAAAAAGAGCTTAGATCAGGTCTGGCTACACACACACTAGATAGTGTCTTTTTGACACCCTGCCCCCTGGCAGACTCAGGGTCATAAGGGCAAGAAAAGAAAGACTAAAGAAAAGCTTTCTCCCCAGGGCAGTGAAAGCTCTGATGAAAGCCTGAGCATTGCAGGCACCTTACACTCTGCACATTTACTATCGTAAATGGACATTCAGTAACAAGGACATAGTATTTATGTATTTTTTACTCATAAATGTATTGGCTTTTATCTGTCTATTATGTTTTAATGTGTCCTTTTTTCAATACGCTGTTGCAACATGCACAGAAGGAACTCCACAGAGAAAACTCCACACACAAAAAGCCCCAGCTGGGATTTGAACCCAAGACCTTTGATATGTGAAGAAATACTGGTTTCTTTATAAAAGAAAGTATAATTAGACAAGACAGAAAAGAAAACAAACTGTGCAGGTGGAAAGAACTGAATGTCTATACACTCCTAATAAGTGAAATATAAATACAAATTGTGCGAGTGCTGGTAAAACAAAAATGTGTAAACGGCCGTCAGCCTTTGTTGAAGTAGCATACTCTCACACTTACAAAATGTAAAAAATTTAATTGAGTACATTTATTGAGCAGTGGAAAAAATCTTACAAGTAGTAATTGCTTTTAAAAAAATCCAACGGTACAATCGGGTTTCCTTTAGAGGGCCAGTTTTTTTTTTAGCCCTTTTTAAAATGGGAAAGACAAGAGAACATGCCATCCAAGTAAGGCAGATGTATGCCAATCTTTATTACAACAAATTGCAACAGAAAATACCTACTGGTCTCCATATTAAGCCTCAGATGTCATCTACAGGCCAACTAGTTGTTTTGATAACATGCCAGAGAAATAGCCTTTTCCATCCCTCCATCACAAACATAAACAACTGGTGTTTGGCAAACTCTACTTGGACTTTAACGGGAACCAGGTGAAACAAACAAACAAAGGATACATATGTGGAAAAGCACTTCATGTCTACTGTTAAGTATGGCAAAGTATCTATGATACTGTGGGCCTGTTTCTCTTCCGGAGGCCCTGGTACCCAGTGTGGAGGAAAATTTGGAAGCCATTCAGCGGGAAGTCAGCAAAGGCAAGTGAACCTTTGTGTCTTTATTATGTTATAGTATTACAGATTCCACAGAGGTTTATCTCTGTGTCACAGCGATCACAGCGTCTCTATTTCTAATCTGTACACAGGCTCAAACAGTTCTCAAACAAACCTGCAACCAGAATTCCATCTTCTTTCACAGTCTTCTCAGTCCCTACATCTAAAATCTATGAGTGGTTTGATGACGTGAAGAGAGGATAGGACAGGTGCCAGGACTTTGGATTATCCAGAAAGACTGTGCAACGATCCCTCTCTCTGTTTGCTCCAAGCTTCTGAAATGTCATAGGAAACAAATAAGTACTGTCTCATTGGCAAATAGGGCTCTGCAAAGTATTAACTCCAGCTTCTGGTGACATGCAACCACATGCAAGTGTGTGAAACTCTAGAGCTTGTATCTTTCTCCCTAACATTCCCCACCCTTTATGGTAACAGGATCCTTTTTTCCAAGCTAAACCCATAACATTAAACAAGCTTTAATGTGTATCAGAGGCTGGCAAAAAAAAAAGCCATCTTTGTCAGGGATCTAAACCTAAAATGTACCATATTATGGCACTTTTTCTATCCCGCAGAGGTAAACCTCAAGTGGAGCAACTATGTTGTCAAAAAATGCGGAAAATGTGTTTCACTAAAAGTTTTTTGTGGAAAGATGGATTGGCACAATTATGAATCTGGTCATTTATAATGTAATCAGATACCCATGAACACATGCATTTCTGGTTCAGTTCAGCTTTCTGTTAATAAAGCCAGTGATATGTTGGAGGCACTAAAAATCCTATTAGCGAGCTGAAGAGGCAATGAGAAAGATGGCTCCGCATTAGACCAACTGTGACCTAAGACATGTTTATTCCTTATGCAACATTAAAGCCTTCAGTGCTGCCCATTTTTTCTAGAAAAGGCCATTAATGGGAATGTTTTCTTTTTCAGTGGGTGTAATTTGTGGTGTAACCATGGAAAGTACCATTTAAAAGTATTATCTGTCAACTGTAAATGCTTATTAGGTTGTCAATCAAAGTGCAGATGCAGGTTGGTTGACCAGCATTTATTTAAAACAGCCTTTAAGCAAACCTTTCCTTAAAGGCCACAGAATACATTTAAAGCAGATGTGAAGTTTTATCAAAGACACAAATAAAACTGCCAACTGGAAACAAAACACATTTTCACTTAAAACATCTGGGGCTGTTTTATCAAAGAATCCTAATACTAAAAGTAGCTCCTAGTGACATCATTTTAAGAAGAGTTTTCTTAGAATTTTACCTCAGTAAGATACAAGTTTTTCACAAAGCACCTTAGGCCTTAAGACAACTCCTAATGTGAAAAACTGTTAGGAGCAGTCAGGAAGAGTCTTAGGGAGCCTAAAAGTGTCTTAAGTGGAGAAAATAGTGGATAGACAGAGAGAAAAGAGAAAATTCTCCATGCAAGGAACAACAGTGAATTAACAAGAAGCTGCCGGCTTGATCATGCAGGGATTCACCCCCTAAACAGTCGAGTAAATGAGCACATAAAATCTGTAACAATCATACAATTAATAATGTAGTGATAAGATCAACTTTATAATCACCCAAGGGGGAAACTAAATAGTTTTAGCAGCAAGACAGATTAAAGGTTTACCTCTAGTAAAGTAATATTAAGAAGGATAAATAAATAGAACAAATAATGAAAAACCATGAATATTCATCTCTTCTCATCCACCAGCAGGCTCTGCTCCTCTATCCAGTCCAGCTTTCTTGACCTTTTATTCTTCATTTTATTTTGGCCATTTTGCCAAATTAAACCTCTTTATACAAGGAGATCACAGGTAAATCCAGACAGGTGATATAAGTATATGTTTATATATATATTTCTTTGTCACAGCTCTTAGAAGACAACGTCACACCTAGCAACTGGGTCAACCACACCTCCTCACTAAGACAGGAGTTTCTCAACAGCGAACTGAATCAGTCTGAAGCTAAAGCTGCTTGGCAGGACATTTTAGGCCAAGATCGGAGCTCTCTAAGAATCTTTCTGAGCACGGGCCCTGAACTTTGTTTTGTTCATGTTTTACAAAACTTATACGCAATGCAGATTAAACAAAACGTTTTCTTTACAGCAATGCTACTTTAGTTAGAAGAAGTAGAAGAAAAAGCAGCAGATTGTCACTTATAAAATTTGTTTTACTGTGAGGGCCCTTCACAAAACGAAAAGAGACTAATTTAACTGTCTGAATACAAATTATGTGATATCAAAGACTGGCTGTCACTAAAAGGAAACATAACACATTTCTTAACACAAAAAGTCCCAATGTCTGTTTTAAATTTCTATTTTTAACAAACTTGCCCTGTGAAAATAAATGAAGTTAAATTGTTTTCCCATTAAAAATGCACTCATGTATTTTCAATAAGTGCATTTTCTATTCTGTTTTAATAACAGTGCTAGAAGTTTGGTAAAATATTAATGAAATATAAAATAAAATATAAAATCATCCGACAGTTTCTCTAAGACCTCACGTGTTTAAAAAGTTGCTGTTGGCATTAATGGAGGCAATGTGGAAGTAAGGACGAAAGAACTTATCACTGAGAAGGAAACGTTTCTTCCATTATAGTTTCTGGGAAATCATTAGGTGTGCTCTTCTATTTCGAGTCTTGTACTAGATCCACCCAACTAGACCTCGACCGTTTCAGCAGTTGTCTTGTGAAACACTGCTGGAACATCCGTCATTGGCTTTAGCCTTAACAGGAAAGCGGCACATAAAATTTGCTTCAGGCTGTGCTTTATCATCCAAAAAAAATCTGCCTCAACATTTTCATTGTACAGATTAATGGCACCGTGAGGCAAAGTAAGTGCTTCCACCTCCACCGGCTTCATTGTGGACATAGTGGCAGGCACAGCAGAAATAGTAAAAACGCATCACAGGAGACACGGTGCATGTGTAGCAGCAACAAGTAAAACCTACTGGCAAAACTAAACCAGTAGCCAGCATGGGAAAATGCGTTCTCTGAAGTACAGGAAATCATTAATTTTTAGGAAGCTTTGTGCTTAGATGTGTTTAGATTCAGAAAGTCAACTGAATGAGAACATAGTTAAATCCCAATAAGGCAGCCATATTGCTGCTGCACTCTTATTACTCTTCAAATAGTGTGCCCTGCTTTTAAAATCACTGAGACACTCATAAATGCCCCTGATGCACTCTACACATATGCAGCAAGTTCCCATGATGATTATACCACATGTGCTCCACACCCAGCCTTAACCTGGCACAGTTCTTGGATTGCGTCAGGATGCAACTACACATGTTAAATATCTTGTAACGATGAAGCAACTCAACCAGAACCCAAAACGCAGCCAGACAAGAGAAATTCTGTGACCAGCGACTGGGAGCATCCATGCATAGGATGCATAATTTGGTCTCAACTTCCTGATTCATCCTTTCTGTCTGGCCGTCCGTCTGAGGGTGGAAACCTGAAGAAAGACTGACGTCAATGCCAAGAAGGGTGCAAAACTCACCCCAGAAACGGGAAATGAACTGAGGTCCTCTATCTGAAACGATGTTACGGGGAATGCCACGAAGTCTAAACACCTCTTGGGTTATTACATCAGCGAGAACAGGAGCTGAGGGTAACTTGCGGAGAGGAATGAGGTGGGTCATCTTGGAAAATCTGTCAACCACAGTGAGGAGTACAGTGTTACCATGAGAAGGAGGTAGGCCGGTGACAAAATCCAAAGAGATGTGGGACCATGGTCAGTGTGGAATAGGAAGAGGCCTTAGTAGACCGGCTGGAGGGCGTCTTGAGGGCTTAACTCTGGAGCAGGTGGTACATGCTGACACAAACTCTCACATGTCCTTTCTGAGTGTGGGCCACCAGAATCCTGACTGGACCACTGCCAGGGTCCTAGTAATACCTGGGTGACAGAAAAGTTTAGAGCCATGACAGAACTGAGGGACTTTAGACACCATTTCCTCAGGAACATACAGAAGTCCCTTAGGACACTGAACAAGAGGTGGTTTTCTCTGATGACTCCTCTTGAGCAGGCTTTCGATACTGGTAAGAGCTAGCCTGGTCTTGGGGGAAAGGATGTAGTCGTGATCAACAGAATCAGAAGGACAGACAGAAAACTGATGAAGTCTAGAAAGTGCATCAGGCTTGATGTTCTTGCTGCCAGGTCGATAGGCTAGGGTGAAGTTAAATCTACAAAAAAATAGTGACCATCTAGCCTGGCGTGGGTTAAGTCTCTTGGCAGATTTGAGATATTCCAGGTTCTTATGGTCTGTCCACACAGTAAAAGGATGTGTGGACCCCTCAAGCCAGTGCCTCCATTCCTCTAACGGTAGTTTGATAGCCAATAGTTCTCTGTTCCCAACATCATAGTTTCTCTCGGAGGTCGAAAGCCGGCAAGAAAAAAAAAGCACAAGGATGTAACCTAGCATCGTCTGAAAACCTTTGTGACAGGACTGCGCCGACCCCAGTCTCCGAGGCATCAACCTCCACAACAAAAGGGTTCGATGAATCTGGAAAACGTAGAATAGGAGCTGAGGTAAAGAGACGTTTTAGTTTGTCAAAGGCCTGTTTGGCTTCTGAGGACCATTTGAACTGAGTCTTTATAAAAGTGAGTTGATAAAGAGGGGTGGCCACAAAACTATAACCCTTGATAAAACGGCGGTAAAAATTGGCAAACCCAAGAAAACGTTGAAGTTCCTTCAAACTGGATGGGTCAGGCCACTCCAGGACTGCAGCCACCTTTGAGGGGTCCATGTGAATTCTGCCAGGAGCTATGACAAAGCCCAGAAAGGATACAGATGATTGATGGAATGAACATTTCTCGGCCTTAACAAATAGTTTATTTTGGAGAAGCCTGAGAAGAACCTCACGAACATGTTTGATATGGGTAGAAAGATCCTTTGAAAAAATTAAGATGTCATCAAGGTATACAAAAACAAATCTGTTTAGCATGTCCCTTAAAACATCATTAATCAATGCCTGGAAGACGGCTGGGGCATTGGTGAGCCCGAAAGGCATGACCAAGTATTCATAATGACCTGAAGGGGTGTTAAAAGCTGTCTTCCATTTGCGGACCAGATGGCAGGCATTACGCAGATCCAGTTTGGTGAAGACAGTACTACCTTGAAGGAGCTCAAAAGCAGAAGTCATGAGAGGTAGAGGGTATCTGTTCTTAACTTTAATTCCGTTTAGACCTCGATAATCGATGCATGGTCTAAGTGAACCATCCTTCTTGCCAACAAAGAAGAATCCTGCACCTGCAGGAGAAGAAGACTTTCTGATAAGTCCTGCCTTGAGGGTGTCAGAAATGTATTCCTCCATTGCCTCGCTCTCTGGACCTGTAATGGAATACATTCTGCCTCGAGGAGGGGTAGTACCAGGGAGAAGATCAATGGCACAGTCGTACTCTCTATGGGGTGGTAGAGAAGTGGCCTTAGATTTGTTAAATACCTCACACAAATCATGATAAATCTTAGGGACCTTAGACAAGTCTGGATAAACAAGGTTGATCTCACGGGGAGATGCCATGATAGGGGCTTCCCTCAAACAATTAGTGGAGCATGAGGCCCCCAAGACTGAACCTCACCAGTGAGCCAGTTGATGACTGGACTGTGTTTGATGAGCCAGGGGCGTCCCAGAATCACAGGAATCTCTGGAGGCCTGGTTAGCAGGAACATGATCCTGTCGTGGTGGTTTCCTGAAATGAGTACAGAAACAGGCTTAGTGCAGCGAGTTACTTGATCAATGAGATGCCCATCAATAGCAAAAATCTCACGTGGTCTCTCTACAAGTTCCAACTCCAGTGCAAGCTTATGAGCTAGGCTGACATCAATAAAGTTAGCATCAGCCCCAGAGTCAATGAAAACAGTTACCTCCTTATTTTCAGGAGAGTCGGGAAATCTGATGGTGCACCGATTATGGGGAGGGTTCTGAGACCTGAGGATAGGGCTCAGCAAAGACCTCCTGAACTTTACCGAGCCTACCCTTTTAACGGACAGTTAAAGGCCCGATGATTCCTCTCTCCACAATAAAAACATTGTTGATTCCTGAATCTCCTATCCCTCTCTTCAGCGGAGAGTCTGGTCCTGCCCAGTTGCATGGGCTCCTCAGTGTTAACAGGAGGAGTGAAGACTTGGGACATAGTGCTTGAACAAACCTGGACGGTTGAGACTCGTCTTTGATAGTTAGATGATGACCTCTCCCTCTTACGTTCACGAAGGAATTGGTCAATCCATGTGGCCAGCCTTTCTAAGGCCTCGAGGGTCTTGGGAGGGTCACAAGTAGCAATTTCATCCTTGATATCATCTGACAGACCCTGGTAAAAAATGTCAAACAGGGCTTCATTATTCCAAAAACAACTAGACTTCAAGGCATGGAAATTGATAATGTAGTCAGTAACAGGTCGAGAGCCCTGTCTGAGAGAGAACAGTCTCCTGGCAGCCTCTCTCTCAGGTCGAATAGGATCAAAAACCTTCTTCATCTCATCAGACAACTCTATAAATGAGTCACAGCAGTCAGCATCATTCTCCCACTCAGAAGTTCCCCAAAGCATAGCTTTACCAGACAGTAGAGAGATTGTATAGGCCACCTTGGCCCGTTCCGAAGGAAAGGCAGTGGGCTGGAGTTCAAATAGCAGGGAACACTGGGTCAAAAAAGGTCTGCATTGTTCAGGATCCCCATTAAAACGCTCAGGGGGGGGGGAGCTTAGGCTCATTGTTTGCGTTAGCTGTCGGAGTAACAGTAGAGGGGAGTGGTTGAGCAACTGAGGAACTAGCTTGGACATGGGTGATTTTAAGAGAAGAAAGTCCCCGTAAAAGCTCCCGGACATTTCTTTCTAGGCCAGTAATAGCCCCCTCTACTTTAGAACACCAATCGGGATTCAGCTGTGGGTTCATACTGGCGAGATCGTACTGTAACGATGAAGCAACTCAACCAGAACCCAAAACGCAGCCAGACAAGAGAATGGTTAACCAAAAGTTTTAATATAAAAAATAATAATAATAATTGGGTAGAAGAGGTTCCACTGAAGCGGTCAGACAGGAAGGACAGGAATAGAGGTTTCACAGGGAACTGAAATCCAGCCAGGGAGGAAGGGGAAGTGGACAACAGGAGGTCTTGGGGGTTCCAGGAACAAACAGGGGACAGAGAATATTTCCACCAACCAGATGCAGAAGCGGGAGACAATCCAAGGTAAAGCACTGGAGGGTTTCAGGCAGGGGTAGTCCAGTAATCCAGAGACAGAGTCAGAGACAGGCGGGTTTCAGCAACGTGAGGTCAGGATTTTTCCGAACAGCAGAAGGACTAGGCAGAAATCTGTGGTCAAAAAACAGGTAGAATCAGATAACCAGAAAAAACTCTCTTGAAACATGAATCAAGGCTTGAAAGCTGTGACAGAGGCAACAGACGATCTCGCACTGAGCTGGTGACGAGCAGCTGATTAAATAGGAGCAGCCCAGTGCAGGTGAAGGCAATGAGTAATCAGCACAGTCAAGGTGGAGCTGAAGGGCTGGAATCATATCTTGCTGCTCCAGCACCACACTAGGTGATCTCCTTGATCTTGTTATGATCTGCAAAATTTTCCTTTTTTCCATCAAGAGGAGACTAAAGAACTAAATGGTGTGATGTTCATTAGAGACGCACAAAGTACAGCGTAGCAATTGAAGAATCAAGCAATGAACAATGATAAAATACTGATGCAGGAGTGGAAAATGACAAAGGAACCATATGAACTAATCAGACCAAATTAGAACCAGGTGTGAAGAAAGCAGGGAAGCTGAGGGAGGGAGACTAATTAACACAAATGGAATTTGACTAAGACACAAAAGAACTACTAACCAAAGAGGAACAATCCAATAATCTCCCCCCTTTAAAAAAATAAAAGTTTTTTTTTTTTCATTCTGTAAGAACTGCTTCACCAACATTGTTCAGCTGACATATTTTTACAATGAACACAAGTTACTTGTTTAAATTTATTGACAAACCAAACGAGTGTCTGGTTAATTACAATGTGCCTTCAAGGTTTTAAGACATCTATTGGATAAGTTTAGCACCGAACATTATTACTCTATGTTCTTCAGGCACCCAGACAAGAACTACTTTGTTTATAGGTTGGATTGCAATTTAACTAAATTACAGCAGGATGTTCACAATTATTGACAAGTATAACCAAAGATTTTTTTAAAGGTTTCTTAATATCCGATGTGTAACACAAACACATTGTGTTAGGTAGAGACAGTCCGCTCCACCAGCTGACAGGTACACTGACAGGAGCTAAATGACATAGAAAGGGAGTATTGCTGCTTCCTCTCTTGATACTTTTCAACCTGCTAATCTTATATATCTCTTCAGATCATGAATAAGCAAATACTTTATCAACGTAGCTGTTCATTACAAAACATTTTGATAGTTTTAGATAACCTAAATAATGAAGGCCTTAAAATGTGATCTGAGACCAACACAAATAAGTCATGAAAATAGGTTTGGAGTCATTGTTTTGATTTACCCACACCAAAAGTTCATCTTAGAGTAAATCACTGTTTTTATTGTCAGGTGGCAGGTTTGTGACACGTGGATGAGTTTTCTCTCTTCAGATCAGCTCATGAGTTAAACAGGCTAATTAATATGCACAGTATAGACTGTGACAGGCTGAAGGATGGTTTCATTTTGTCTTATCTCCGTCAGAGACCAAGCAGCTTCACCTTCACAAACCTACCTTTACCATACATAGGAGATATGCAGAACTGCGCGATAGTATCCACAAATAATCACTTAAAGACTAACAAACACATAATCAGCCTCTAAGTGTGTTGGATGTTCAGCATACTTAAGTTGTAGGATATGATTCCCTATTCATCCAGGATTCCTGGGAAGATTAGGGAATTTGGTTTGGACTCTAAAAATAGACAACTTTTATCTGTCAGCTGAACTTTTATCTGCTTCCCGATGGGCTGAGCTCAGTCGGAGCCTGAGATCCTTTATCCTTGGAGGGTAAATATTTCATCCTGACAGATTCACAGAGCTGATAAAAGACAGAACACTGAAAATAAAATGTTTGTCAATATCTGAAGTGATTATTGTTGCAAGGCTGTAAACACTGTCATCATTATTGCTCATTTAATTCACTTTATTTATCAGTCATTATTAGTGCAAATAGTAAAGTTGACAGAATGATAGACCAAATCAATGTGTTGCTCTTGTCATAATTGTTTTATAAAATATCAACTGTTACTCCAATATACAGAGCTGAATACAGTCAAGCTTTTCTTTCATACAAGTAACCGAATGGGCTTGTATACATGTGTGATTATCAACTGCCTGTAGAGTGCATGAGTTACAAACTTGCTGCAAGGTCCTCAGCATCACCAAAAGAGGACATAATACCATGCAAAAGAATCTGACCCCTTTACAATTTTTTTTTCAGTTTATCTTTTTCTCAAACCTTCATGTTTCCTTAATTCAGATTTAATGTCAGACAAAGATAATGTGTAATTATACAATACAGTTTTATGGCCCTGTGTGAAACTAAATTTACCCCCTTCTTAATAAACTATGACTAACCAGATAACCAAATGCTGTGTTTAATTTCATTCTTCCCACCCAGGCTTGACTACTGCATGACCAATAGATTTAAGAAATCATTAAATACAAACCTGTCTGACAAAAAAATCAACCAAAAGATCTAAAAAAGCAACAAATCAGCCTTTGATAAAAACAAATTCAAGAACAGATGACAAACAAAGTAGTTGACATCAGTCTAGAAAGGGCTACAAGGCCATTTCTGAGGCTTTGGAACAAATCACAATGTCAGCCATTATTCACAAATGGAGGAAATATTGCGAACCTTCCCAGGAGTGGCTGGCTTACTGAAATCACTCCAAGAACGACTCATCCGGGAGGTCAAGGAAGCCCAAGAACAACATCTAAAGCGCTTCCAGACCTCACATGCCTCAGTTAAGCTGACTGTTTATGTTCAACAAGTACAAACTTGGCACCAATTGTATCCAGGGGGATTTCTGGAAAAAAAACCAAACAAACTGCAAACTAAAAACGATGCAAAAACATTTCAAAAAACATCTTCATGATTCCCAAGACTTTTAGAACAATATTCTGTGGACAGACAAGACAAAACTAGAACTTTTTGGAAAGTTTGCTTTTCATTACATCCGACATCACACTAACACAACATTTTTGAAAAAGAAGCAGCAGTCAGAGATATTGGGGTTAGTCATGGTCGGCGGATGCCTTGCTGCTTGGACATGATTTGCCATAACTGATGGAACCATGGATTCTTTTCTCTACCACCTGTGTAATTGTGGCTGAAATACAAATAATCTGCAAAGAAGAGTGGACCAAACTTCCTCCAAAGCAAAAAATTAATGCAAGTTACCGATAACGCTTGATGGTAGCTATTGGTGATAATGGTGGCAAAACCATTTTATTAGGTTTAGGAGGCAATAATTTTTTCACATGGTTTTTGCTGAGGTTTTATTCATAGACTGTGTCAACTGAATACAAATTATGTCCAGATTTTGACTGCCTACTAAACATTTCATGTTCTAATTTGGTGAAATATTTGGTGCAAGTGTCAAGCAAAGGTTTTCATACTTTTTGTCTTTTACACATTGTGACACATTAGAATTACAAACATGATATCTGATGGGATTTTACGTGATAGACCAACACAGATTGCTGCATGATTGTGAAGTGGAAATAAAAGGATTCATGTTTTTGCTTTATATAAAAATCTGCAAAGTGAGGTAAGCATTTGTATTCAGGCATGTAACACAAGTCCTTGAGCTCTACTTAATTCCTTATCTGAAAAGGGCATTATAAATATTCCGTGCATCGAAGGGCGAAGAGAGCATCAGTCAGAAAAAAAACCCCAAGAGTGGTAGGGCTAACTCTGGAGAAACCTGGCAGAAACATACCCCAAAACACTTGCAGCATTAATTGCAGCAAAAGGTAGATCTACAAAGAAAAGACTGAGATGGGTTAAATACTAATGTACACCACACTTTTCAGATTTTTGTTTGCAAAACTTTGCATTGTGAATTCCTTTATTTTGTGTTGTAATGTGACAAAATATGTAATAGTTAAAAGGTTATGAATAGTTTTTGCAAAGACCTGTCTACTCAACAAACAACTTATCATAGAGTAGCTGCTTTTTGCTAAGGAGTGAGAAACATACTCAACTCAGGTTTGTTATTTGGTAAAGATAACTCTGTTCCTTTTCATGAGGTCACAAGGCCAGTGCACACGTAACACCCTTTCCACTGCTTTTTAAGGCTTTTTCAGTTGTCAGGATTGTGAGTCTAACCAGCCCAACATGTCTGGAAGAGGCTACTTGATTTTTTATTTTTAGTCATGAACCCAAAAGCGTAACCTCAGCGCTCAGCTACGTCCCAGGGGGCTGCCCCCATCTCACCACACAACCACAGATGGTTTGGATCTGACTCATCTTTGGAGGGGTATGAAAAGGCTTAGACCAATTAATGGCTGAGATGCCCTTCTTGAAGAGCCACCACACTCAGTTCAAACCGCCACCCCACCCAAAACAAGCGGCGTGCCAGAGCGTGGTGTCTTTGCCCGCTAAATGCATCTACACTGCTCACATAAAAAGATTTTAAACTGTGCTCTCATCTTCTGCCGCAGCATTATGTAACAAACGCACTGTAAGCTGTAAGAAGCATCGTCAGCAGTTGGCATCCATACAGGTTATTTTACTGTCATCTGTTCAGGGTGCAGAAAAATTACATGTGGAAGTGGACACAGATCAACAAAGCCTGGTGTGATCTTGTAAAAGCCATACAACTTTATTTTCTGTGTTTAAATGTTGCTTTAATCAAACTGTCCTATGGATCTAAAGTTACTCTAGGTTAGTGGCTGTCTTTCCAGTAAACACTGCAAAGTATTGGCATTACAGCAATCAAACCCTTCTTGTAATTGCCATCCAGCTTTTTGCATGTTTCAACTGGTAATTTGACAATTAATCTTTGGTAATGGCCTTCAAGTCTGTATGTTTGGAAGGCCTTCTTACCATCACCCCAATCTTCAACTTCTTCCACAGATCCAGACTTAGGTCAGGACTCTAGCTGGGCCACTCCAAAATGTTAATATTAGAGATTGATATTAAAGATTGAATTGTGTCTTTGGAAACATGTGAATAAAATCCACTCTACTTACCTGGGGGAGCAGGATAGTGCAACCAATAAAACACTGAAATACTAAGAATCTTAATGAGTTTGGAAATTAAATGGAAGCCAGTGAAATGTTATTTTGTTTTCTTGTAAAAACTGAGTTGCGACACTTTACGACAGTTGTGAGACATTGGGGAGGGACAAATTCCAACAAGAAAACCATTGCAGTCATCAATATGTAAAGATATAAAAGAACAGTTTGATGTTTGGATGAAAACTGAAAATGAAACCTTCATTTAGACTAAATATGCTTCATCTGAATTAGGCTGGAAAAAGCAGGAACCATGTCATTTACCTCATTATCAAGTTCAAGGGAAGGGTCTATTTTCACCCAAATCTGTAATAAAGGTTTCCTCATATGAGGTTGGTCCTGCTGGTGTTGTTGTGCCTCAATGGCAGGACTTCAGTTATCATAAAAAAACAGTGCCATAATTATCCTGATGTAAGCCCAGCAGTCAAGAAAAGAGGCTGGTCAGAGCATTTAGCAATGCACTTCAGTGGAAAATAAACCTGGCAGTTGTCTGTATAGAATCAAAAGAAATTTGATGTTTCTGGAAAACAGCACCAAGTGGCAGCGGATGTGAGAAAAAAACAGTGGTGAAAGAATGGGGGGATCCCGACAGGGCAGGACAGCAGATGTGGAGATGAAAGCCTTGGTGGTGAGACAACAAAAAACTCTACCAACAAATAAAAACAGCAAGACACAAAGACTGATTTCAGCAGACAACACACTTTATTAGTGTAACCACCCTGACAAAAAGTGTAAAACTGGACCTCTTACACTTGTTGCAAACATTGTGTTACATATGAAACAGCAGTAATTTTATCTGCTATATAATTATCTATAAAAATATTCCTAAAATTAAAACATGATGAAGTAAATAAAATTTGTTTCAACCTTTATGGTTTTATTTCTCACAGATCCATAATTGTTCAGCAAAACAGCTGTCATCGTTCCATTTTCCAGCCAACTCTTTGTGCACTAACTCTCCACAGTCCTGCTCTCCTTTGTGGTTGTTGGGTTGTCCATGCAGCCAGTACCTGATAAAAGCAGCAAAAATGGAAGATTTAACTTAACTAAACTGTGAAACAAAGAGAAATGAAACTTGATGTTTTGTTCTGATTGTTTCTGGATACATCTAGTACTGTGTGGATTCCTCCTGTAATTACCGAGCTTACTTAAAGCATTTCCATCATAATCCAGACACATTGAGACAAGATAAGAAACTTACAGAAGATTATTTGTTGAAGGTTTTAGTCAGACAAAAAACTATTTAACCTTTAAGCTAGGACCTAGTTTCGAAATTGGATGATTTATTTTTAAAGATTCAGCACAGATCATAATTATTACCAGAAGCATTGGTTGTCTATGGAATGCAAGTTTGATTGTTAAATAAAATCTAATATGGAGGAATTCATACATTATATCTTGTCGACTCGTTCTTCCGTAAAAGTTAGAATGGGCAGATGCTCTGGGTCTTCGTCTGAAGTAATAAGGGCATTTCAGTCATGGTTAAAGCAGCCGCTAAGCTGAAAGCTCTCAACTTAATGGTCCATTGGTGTCCAATCCCCACCCATAATTATGAGACATAGATTGTGACCAAAAGAACAAGGTCCAAGATACAAGAGATTGACGTAAGTTTTCTGGAAATGACTACAGATCCCCCTGGAGGAGCTGGAGAGTCTTGGCAGTAAAACGAAAGTCTCCTATTACCTCTGTTGCTAGCAGAGGTAACAGGTACCAGGAGATGGCATGTGTAAACTGAAAACGTTTGAATCTTGGAATTTGGTGATTGTGATTGGTGTGCAGCGGTTCCAGGTCTCAAACTTAACTTAATGTACCAGCCATGAAATATCTTCGCATTATATTTTATACTGTCAGATATTGTTTTTCTTGAAAGTTATACTTACTTCGTGGTGACTGGGGTCCCACCTACCCACATCCAAACCCCCTCTTTGAGGCTGTCAGTAAGACCAATCCAAGCATTTTGCCCGTTTTTCAGCATTCCATAAGCAAAATCCTGCACAGATAAAGAAGCACCACCTAAACAAATATGTTGTAGTGTCAGGTTCTTCATCAAGTCAACGGTCTCCCTCCAATTTCTGAATTTGCAATGTCTTTATTATTATTATTTTGTTTACGTTTTGCCTCAGTGACTAACTTGATCTGCTAAGGTTCCAGCAATGACTCTGTACTATTGCAGTGATGAGACTAGATAAATTTTTCACACTTCTTATGTGTGATTTTTTTTTTTTATATGTACATATAAACCATTCCAGTGCCCTTTGGGATTAGGATCAATTTAGACTGAACCAAGCATGAAAATCTGCTCACAAACTTGGTCTGGACTTTTTATTTGACTGATTACAGATTCTCTAAAACACAGTTTGAGGAAACTTTGAAAGTTACAAAGGATGTCAGAGGTTCTGGCTAAAGGTATTTCTGATACAGGTTTTACTCGTTACTCTCACCTGTTCTTCATGACTGTTTACAATCAACAGGTCCGCCCCCTCAATGATGCAGGCTCTTCTGTTTTCTGTTCAACCTGTTTTCAATCAACCTCCAAGGTGTTGGACAGGTCAGCTCTAAAAATGGAGAAACGTTTTAAATCTCAAAAGTTACTAATACCAGAACAGGTTTTCAGGCTTGAAAAACAGCCATTTACACCTCCCACCCATATAAAATAACCAACTCCTACCCCCACTAACAACTCTGTAAACTCTCACCTATGACGTCTTCCTGCAGCAACCACCCCCTTCCCCTCTGATCCCTGTTGCCACAAAAGATCTGCATTAAAACACTCCACTATCATCCCAGTCCCAAAGAAATGCACCATCACAGGGTTAAATGGCTGCAGGGCTGTCACCCTGATATCTGTGGTCATGAAACCTTTTAGCAACTACATTTTAGCAGCCCCTGCATTTTGCTTACAGGGCAAACAGGTTGGTGGAGGATGCGGTCAAATTGGAACTAAACTTCATCCTGCACCCCCTTAACCATCCAGGGACGTATGTCAAGATCCTGTTTGAGGACTTTACTTCGGCCTTCATCACATTCACTTCACACATCCTTCACCAGAAGCTCACCAGCTCACAGTGCTGGCCTCCACCTGTCAGTGGATCACCAGCTTACTGACTGACCAGAAGCAGTAGGTGAGGCTGAGAAACATATTCTCCGTCATAGGAACTATCAACACCTGCAGGGGTGTGTTCTCTCACAACTCCTCTTCTCCATGTACACAATGACTGTGCCTCAACAAATCTGTCAGTGAAACACCTGAAGTTTACAGATGACACCACTGTTATTGATGTGATCCAGGACAATGATGAGTCTGCATACAGACAGGAGGTGGATCGGCTGGTCCACCAGTGTGGTCAAAACCACCTGAAGCTGAATTCATTCAACACAGTGGAGATAACGGTGCCCTTCTGGAGAACACCACTCACACTCTCCTCCTCTCACCATTCTCAGCATCACTGTCTGCTGTGGATCATTGTGGATTCACCTTTTCTCCAGACCTGAAATGTTCAACTCAAGAAGTAGAAACCTGCCACATGAGCAGCTGGTCATCCTCTACACTGCCATTATTCAGTCTGTCTTGTGCACATCCATCACTGTGTGGTTGGGCTCACCCATTAAACAGGACAGATCCTGACTGCAACAACACTCAGGTCTGCAGAGAGGATCATCAGGGGTGACCTTCCTCCATCCAGGACTTGTACAAGTCAAGGGTCAGGAAAAGAGCAGCTAACATCTCTGTGGACCCCAAACATTGTGGACAAAATTCTGTTAAGACTCTTACCTTCGAGTCTGTGCTACAGAGCATCAGTTTCCTCCCCTAGGTTGTCACTCTAATTAATACACTGAACACCTTACACCCAGATTAGTCAGCTACTTTACTTTGAAATAAAAATATGCATGTTTGCCTTGTGCCTTATTTAACACGGTCGACAGGTTAACTAACCCTCCTGTAACTGTAGCACATGAACTCCACTCTACCATGGCCTGCAACTAATTTGCTAACTTCTTCACTGAAAAAACCCAAAAGATCAGAGGGGCAGTCAGCACATCCACATCAACTCCAATACCAAAGTTGTCTCCAACTAGAACTGATTTTGACAAAATGTCCCAATTTTACCAAATAAACTACAAAATCTTAGAAGAAATCGTACAGCAACTAAGCTCTATTTCCTGCTGTCTCTGTGTTTTACCCACAGCTTTCCTTAAGAAAGCTTTGCCTGTAATAACACCTGATTTAACACAAATAATAAACACATCCTTTTTGTCAGGTGTTTTCCCCCAGGCCCTGAAAACAGCAATTATCAAACCTCCATTGAAAAAGAGCAACTTGGACAAGCTGCTACTGCAGAACTACAGGCCTATATCAAACCTCTCCTTCATCAGTAAGATTATTGAAAAAGCTGTGTTTCAGCAGTTAAACAAATTCCTAACAACGTCCAACCGCTTCGATGTCTTCCAGTCAGGCTTCCTGCTCACCACAGTACAGAGACTGCTCTTGTCAAGTTATTCAATGACATCCGTATAAATGCAGACTGTGGAAGAACCACAGTGCTGGTATTATTGGACCTTACTGCAGTATTCGATACTGTTGATTATTCTATTTTATTAGAGCGCCTGGAAATCTGTGTCGGCCTTTCTGGTACAGCACTTGATTAGTTTAAATCCAACTTGAAAGACAGGGACGTTTTTGTGTCAGTAGGTAACTTTACATCAGAGAGCACAAAAATCACATGTGGTGTTCCCCAAGGGTCCATCTTAGGGCCCCTCCTATTCAATATACACGCTCCCCCTAACTCAGATTTTAATACACAACAACGTAAGTTATCATAACTATGCAGACGACACACAGCTATACGTTACGTTGTCACCAGGTGACTATGAACCCGTTCAAGCGCTGGGTAAATGCTTAGAAGAAATCAATGGGTGGATGTGCCAAAACTCTCTTGAACTGAATCAAAACAAAACTGTTATCATTTTTGGACCAAAGGAAGAGCGTTTAAAAGTTAGCACACAGCTTCAGTTAATACAGCTAGAAACCACCAATCAGGCTCGAAACCTGGGTGTAGTGATGGACTCAGACTTGAACCTTCAGAGGCACATAAAGGTAGTAACTGGGTCGGCCTTCTATCACCTAAAAAACATCTCTAGGATTAAAGGAGTAATGTCTCAGCAGGACCTTGAAAAACTAATTAATGTGTTCATCTTTAGTAGAATTGATTACTGCAACAATGTCTTCACAGGCCTGCCTAAAAAGTCGATCAGACAGCTGCAGTTGATCCAGAACGCTGCTGCCCGCATCCTCACTAGAACTAAGAAAGTGGAGCACATCACCCCGGTTCTAAAGTCCCTACACTGTCTCCCTGTAGCTCAGAGAATAGACTTTAAAATACTTATGTTAGTCTGTAAATCACTGAATGGCTTAGCACCAAAATACATTAGACTTGTTGTCAGTGTATCAACCACCCAGACCTCTCAGGTCTTCTTGCTCAAATCTACTCTGCAGAACCAGAACCAAACATGGAGAAGCAGCTTTTAGTTCCTATGCTCCACTAATCTGGAATAAACTCCCAGAAAACTGTAAAAGCGTTGAAACCCTAAGTTGCTTTAAATCAAGATAAAAAACTTATTTGTTCAGAGTGGCCTTTGACTGTGCCATCTAAACATTATTAGTTACGTTTTCAGTCCAATTTTCCTTTCACTTTCTTATCAATAATTTTATTATAAAATTTTAATTAAATCTTTTTATTATCGTCTTTTTAATTAGTCATTTCTTATTCTATTTAATTATTTAAATTACCTTTATGCCACAGCAATGTACTTTTCCTATTATGTCTCTTTTTCTTTTTTTTTTTATCTACAGCACTTTGAATTGTCTTGCTACTGAAATGTGCTATATAAATAAACTTGCCTTGCCTTACATTTGATATCTGTATACAGAAAGCATGTGAAATGAATGAAGCTGATTTTGACACTCAAACAAACATGTGCTTTAAAAAAAATCTAAGAAAGCCCTTACCGCTTAGTTCAGTCTTGAACGGGTCTTAAACGGGTCTGTGGAGCTGGTCAAATTTTTGCCTCTTGTCTGTAAATCCTTCTTTTCCTTCATCAGCTTATCATAGCTTGTTTGAAATAACTCTTTCTTTTTCCAAAGTGAACTGTAGGTTGTCTCAATTTGAATTTTGCTTTTGTTTAGCATCACATGGCCTTCCTGCAGCTGGTCCTTCTTCCACAGTAAAGAGAGTTGCATTCTAATTGATCTCTCTTGGCTTTATCAGACAATTGTGTTTGTAATCCTTCATTTTTCCTTTGCATGATTTTGTATTTGGTGCTTAACAGGGCTAAATCTGCAGTAAGGTTATAATAACCACTTTGTAAGTCTTCAGAACTCCTCTGTAGCTCTTCCTAGCTTGCTTTTGACTGGCCACATCCTGTTTTTAAGCTGCTTTGGAGTTGGTTTCTGTTGTTTGTCACATTCTCCAAACTGGACCCCAACTTGTCTCTTTCAGGTGTCTGGGATCTGTAACTTTGCTGTAATTGCTCATTGTATTCTGTCAGGTTCCTCAGCAGGACCTCTAATTGATGCTTTTCTACAAATAAGGCATTCTGTTCACTCTGTGATCAGTCGGTTTCCACAGTCTGGACGTCATTTTGGTTTTCCGTCAGAGCGCTGTATTTGGGTGTTGGTGCAGAATGGTTAATCCTGTCTGTGAAATAAAAACAAATATGAATCATAACGTTTGATGAAGTATTTTGAATACTTGTTTTTAGTGCAAAACTTGACATTAAAGCTATTGTAGAAGTATTCTAAATGCAATCTCACACATATTGAAAGAACACAGGAATGTTTACAGGAATGATTAATGAAATGTTAATATCAGGCAACACTGCCAGCTAATTTAACAGTTATAGCACCCACTGCATTCATTGGCACCCCTTCTAAAGATGTCAGAAAAGCCTTAAAATAAACGGATCTTTTATTGCAGCAGCACATTGTTTTTAAAAGAGCTTTTAATTTGAGTACAGGTGTAACTTACCCCTAATAATCCCTTTCAAATAAAGGCACCTGAATTTTTTTCATAGACCATCACAAACGTAAACATGTGGAGTTTGTCAATTGCTTCTTGGACTTTTTTCTGAAAACATGTGACTAATATGTTTGTGCTTCAAACATTGCAGGTGGGTCAGGTGTGAAATAAAAGATGAATATGTTGTAAAGCACCTTGTCCCCACTGATAAGTATGATGGAGGTTCTGTGATGCTATGGGCCTGTTTCTTTTCAAAGACCCTAGGGACCTTCTTAGAGTGCATGTCACTATGAACTCTTTGCAGTAGCAAGATATCTTAATCTGGTAGTTTCTGCAGGAAAACTGTATATGGGTAAGGAGTAATGCCTTCTACTGGAATTAATTTGTATTGGAGTTTCCTTCACAACTTCCCCATACGTCATTAGGCAGATTTAAAAATGGTCCTTTGCATCGGAAAAGAACGTACGAGATTCCTGTTACCCGAGTATAACAAATCCTGTGGCTTTAAATCCTGGGGCTTTCGGTGGAACAGGGGCTATTGGGTCTTTCAGCAGCATAATGATCCAAAACATATGGCAGCCCAACACAGTATTGGTTTGCCAGACCCAATCAACCTTCATCCAATGCCATCTCAGAACCCAGACTTTACATTAGTAGTGCCAATAATTGTGGCACTAGTTATTTTGTGGGAGAAAAGTGACTGTTTTATTCCCTCTAAATAAATGTAAACACATTAAAAGTTTGATTTTTCTT
Source organism: Girardinichthys multiradiatus (assembly GCF_021462225.1). Classification (NCBI taxonomy): domain Eukaryota; kingdom Metazoa; phylum Chordata; class Actinopteri; order Cyprinodontiformes; family Goodeidae; genus Girardinichthys; species Girardinichthys multiradiatus. The sequence continues at coordinate 44,269,655 of NC_061815.1, read as the reverse complement.
AGTTTTTAGTACGGCATTATGCTACTGCAAAACTAAAATTTACTTTTTATGTTTTTGATCAGTGGATTACCAGGATACATAATTGGTGTGTTTGTTTAGATTGTTGCTTAAGCTGTAGTATTTTTGCCATAAAATCACATTGTCATTAACATCAGAACAAACTGATCTTTTTCAAACCAGACACCAATGTGCATTCTGACTGATTCAGTCACAAGTACACAGCTTTCAGTGAGTGTTCACATTTAAATCTGTTCTAGCTGATCATTTATCAGTTACCTTCTTAAAAATGCAAACAAAAACAGAGTGAGATCATCCAGTGCTCTCCCAGGTGATCAGAAGAGATAGGCAATGAATATGTTTGCTGATGATGGTGCTAATTATGTTACCTCACAACATGACATGAGACAAGTAAAGCAGCATCAACTGATTCCTGACTCCACAGAACTTAGTGTCAACACAAATACACTTAAATTATTAACTTGTAAATGGAAAGCTGTAAAAGACACAAAGGTTCACTGGCAGGCTGTGAGATTCCTTCAAAACACAGAAGCAATGTGTAAGCAGGTCAACATGGAGCATATTCTTTGGGAAAGATTGTTTTCTTGTTATGTGATTAACAATGCATTTAATATCTTAGCAGGTATAATCAGCTCCAAAAACAATCAAAACAAGTGGACTGATGCAGAAAATTCCTCATCATCCATTGAATGCACTGATCTATGTAATCCAAAGGAATGAAAAGGATGAAAATAATGCACCAAATAAACACAACAAAATCCTATCTTCTAAAAGTTACAGCAGACAGCTGTTTATCATTTTTGATTACTGACAGCTGCACCAGATTTTAACAAGGCTGTTTATAGGTTTTTTAAACCAGGAGACATTCAGATAATAAGTGATGTTTGCCTGGAGTCACATAAGATCAGTAGGTGGTCCTGCAGTATGTCTCCAGATGGTTTGCACTCTGTTCATTAAAAGGGGAAAAAACAAAAGCATCTGAAAGAAGCCATCTATACCGCCTTGCAAAGGTTTTCATACCCCTTAAACGTTTTCATATTTTGTTCATATTACACCTTAAATTTAATTTATTTTATGTGATTGACCAACACAAAGTACTGCATATTTGTGAAGTGAAAGCAAAAGAATTCATGGGAACCAAAATCTGTCAAAAGTAAGTAGTTTTTGCCCTCTTTTTGGGAACATATGTTTTTCAAATTTGTATTTAGCATTGCTCATAAATATTTTACAATGGCATTATACTTTTAGTTGCATGTTTGTCACAAAACATAAAAAATAAAATAAAATAAAAGGTTTTTGTGATGCCACGAAATTTACTCACAGTAGCAAACCTGTCCAATGTTTCCAGCCAAAAGGAGAGTGCATACCAGTCCGAGATAAATAGTCACATATCTGTGTTGCTGCTTTCTTCCATGAACATCTCCTAAATACAAAAACAATATATATATATATATATATATATACACACACACACTGGAAGCAGTGTGATGAAGATCGCATTTATTTATAAAGCACATTAAAAAAACTATTGTTTAGCCAACGTGCTGTTTAGTGCTGAAACAGGTCAACCAAGACACAAATAATTATAATAAAATACAGCAAATAGCATTCAAAACAGAAAAAAACAAATACTGAAGTATAATAAAATAAAAAACAACAAACCAACTCTCATTGCGTCAAAAGCCACTGGAAATAAGTGTGTAAGACAGACTTAAAACAGCAGATGAAGAAGCATTTCTGGTATTTAATATATCAGACAATTGTTCCATAAATATATTAATTATGAAACAATTAATATAATTGTTCCAGAATTTTGGAGCCACGGCTGATGATATAATACAAATAAATTGAACGTATTTATAAAAGTACATTTGCATAAGAACTCATGCCTTTATGCATCATTTAACTCGTTAGGCTTCATGTTTTTGTCATGATTAGTGCCTTTCTGCTCCCATGTTTCTACCATGCCCACCTGCTCCACAGCAGTACAGCAGTCAGTCTCATTTCACTCACCTGTGAGCTGCTCTGTTTAAACACTTTTCTGCCCATTGCTCTCTGCCAGATTATTGCCAGTAGATGTCCTTCCATGCCCTTGCCTGATTTCTTTGTTACAACTTTGTTTCTGTGCTTTGGACTATCCTGCCTTGCCCTTGTGTGAGTTCTGCAGAGCTTCTGATGTCTGGACAATGACCTTTCCTCTGTGCCCCGACCTCCGAGATTTGCCCAACATCCTGATTTGTAAGTAACGCCTTCTTGTGTATGACCCTTGCCTGTCCCCTGGATTTCAGATAGATTCCTGACAATATGTCAGACGTCCCTGCAATGATTAAAATCAACACTAGTCCCTGCTCCATTGCAACCTGTTGTGGTGTCATCATCTTCATCCGTTATCCCCTGGATCAAGTTCCTCCTGTCCTAAAACGCTTAGTGCAGGGGTCCCCAGCTCCAATCCTTGAGAGCTACTGCCCTGCACCTTTTTAGATGCGTCCCTGCTCCAACACAGCTGAATCAAATGATTGAATCACTTCTTGAACATGCCATCAAGTTTGGCAAAAGCCAGGCAAGTCGGCCATTCATTTGATTCAGGTGTGTTGGAGCAGGGATGCATCTAAAAGTTGCAAGGCAGTAGCTCTTGAGGATCGGAGAGACCCCTGGCTTAGTGACTTTCCTTCTGACTCTCTAAAAGCCACTAACCTGTTGTCTCCCTTTTCAGAAGTTCCTTATTGCTCCTACCGCAGCCTCCTGACTCCCACCAGTTCCCTCATTAACATAAATCTTTTAAAACCCTCTGTGTCTTGCTGAAATTACAGTGTGGTTCATTACAACTTTTGTCATCTGTCAGCATTTGACAATTCACAAAGTGAGGCCGTACGAAATAAAACTGACTGGACATAATTTCTTTGTCTGAGATGTCGGTTTTTAGCTCACAGATGTTTCCCATCGAGTCTGACAGGATAAGCATAAAGCCTGGTAATATATTGCTGATATCCAGGTAAACCCAGCGGAAGCCAACAGAAAAACAGCCAAAACGGCAATTTTCTTTTCTCTTGACACAATAAATTTGATACCATCTTTGTTCGTTTAATTTGATTATATGTGCGATATATAGGTACATATATTGTTCTTTAGAGGAGGAGGTTTAGTGGGAATGCACATTTTTAGTTTTCTGCACCTTGACTCATGAGGTCATGCATGCCATCGCCCGTGTTGTCAGCAATTTCCATGTTTTCCATGATTGTCATGCAGGTCAGCTGTTTAAAAGAAACAGTTGAAAACAAGAGAAATTATCAAAAACTTCAGCAGGAATTTTATTCACTTTTTTTTTTTAGAAAAAACTTCTTTTACTATTTGCACTAGTTGCATAAATTAAAAATGTTAAATTGAGTTCAGTCATGTAATGAAACACAATTACTTTAATATTTGAAAAAAATAAAATCCAAGTCAGTTGGTTTTAGAAAATTAACAAATACTTGTTAATTTACTGATGTATGTAATCCAGATGAAAAGAGGAAAATAATGTGCTCCTGTGTTCAGAGGGAATCTCACAGTCTGCCAGTGAGCCTTTGGGACTTTTACTGTCTAAATTTGGCATAAATAAAATACTAACTCTAAAGTGCACAGTACTTTATATAAGACTGCTGTTAAACTGAATCTAAGAAATCCATATAAGCAAATTGTCCGATTCAATAGTTATTAATTTAAATGACAACAGATACATGTTTTCACTCACCTTATAAATGACTTGATATGCTGAGTAAAGCTGCAATCAAAGATCCTTCACCAGGTCTGGTCAAAAAACAAAATGGGATGCATTTTTCCTGCAGTGTTATCTAAGATGTAAAAATAGGAGGTTCCAAATGGGTCTCACACTGATTGGTGCAGTGTTTTTCTGTGTGCTCTCTGTCCGCTGTTTTGTTGGGCCATAAAAAGTAGAGTAACGACGCAGGGACAGAAATCAAGACATGATCTAATAAAATGAATGACATCATATGTAAAAACGTACTATTATTACCTTGCTGGCGTGGCGGCTTTGGATAACGGTAGGGGAAACGCAGCCCTACTTTGTGTTGGTCTGTCACATGAAATAAAAAACATAAAAGTGAGTCGTTGTAATGTGACACAATGTGAAACACCTTTGTAACACTTTAAATTCAGCTCAACTAAATTATGCTAGCATAAATGTTTTTGCGATGTGATTGAAACCTGGAATGATGAAGGAACAACAGATCCCAACATTTGAGCCATTCCTGTTAGCATTCCTCCAGTTTTTCCCTAGTATCTTTCTTGTTTCTTATGTATTGATTAGAGCTCCAAACAAAAAGGGTTTTTTGTTTTCTATTTCTATAGCTTGATGTTACATTTATTTAAATTATCTAGCCCTTTGGTCATAATTTCCTGTGTTTGTTCAGATCTCAGCAGCACCACCTAAATCACATAGGATGTTGGTGCTCTGAACAGCATTTTAGATTCTCAAGCCGAATGTTCCCGTCACATATTAGCTTCAGCTTGCATGTTTTCTAATTTCTGTGAAAGGGAGTGTCAGAAATCACAGAACTTCATTTACAGAAAACTCTTTTTTATGCTGTGACAGCAGCTAAAGCTGCTGTGACTGCAGGAGAAGAAGCTTCAGATGTGTCAAGTTTGTCTTGGGAGTCACATTTTTTCAGATGATTTTTTTCCGATTTCAGTTTTTAATGAGAAAACAGCAGAACTGAATGTTAAATCACAAGAACATGGATGCACCAAAGATTTGACCATTTGGCAATTTAATTTTGTTGCTTCAACATTCAATATGTATCTATTGTATGCTGAACAGCTAAAACAGTACAAGTAAGGCTTAAATTAGCAAATATATCCAATTTATGACTTGGGGTCAATCTGTTTGTTTGCTTCTGTTTCTTCACCTGCTTTTTGAGAACTGACCACACCAGGTTAAAATCTGAGAGCTTTCTTGTTCACAGGTCCAAAGCTTCAGTGTTCTGATATTTAAACTGCTTTGTTGTCACCTTTGCATTGGGGCACAATAATCTGCCATGCTGCAACATCTACAGATCATTACCAGGATCCCAATTATCACCAGGACCCAGATCCTGGAATGTTGAAAGAAGTTGTTATGAACTGGGAGGAAGTCCACTCCCTTGGATGAGGACGCTTCACTGTTTATACCATACAGGACTCATGGGGTAGCTTACACATTTTCTTCTCTGGACAGTTGACTTCCAAACAATCACAAGGAGGGTTTATCTGAGAATCTGCTTTGCTTTTTAGAAGTAGTCTCAATCCTGCCCTTTTCATCTAAAAAGTCTTCACTGTGTGTATAGATGCTCACATTCACTTGCTACCAGCGTTAAGTAAGATCTGCAGTGGTAGCAAAATGTTTCTGTTGTCCGTGAGTAGACTGCCCTGGAGCTTGGTGGACACTCTTTGCAACTGAACTTCTAACCGTGAAGTTTGTGATGATCCAAAATCCACACATCCTCATAAGTACCTGCTGCCAATGCTGAGCAAGCTCTGCACTGGTGGGAACATGAAGCTATAGGTGTTGAACCTTGTTGAACTCTCTTGTACAACCTCAAGACTTTTTTGCGGCACTATTGGCCTTTATTTTGACATTTTTCTTGAAAGTAAGCAGCCAAAAAATATGGTGAAGAGTGGGGAAGACTTGTAGCACAGGTCACCATGACTAGGACTCAACCCAGCTAGGACCATGACTAGGACTCAACCCAGCTAGGACCATGGCTAGGACTCAACCCAGGGCACAGAAGCGTTGAGGCCAGACTTTCTATAAATGGGTTGTGCGCTCTGCCGCAACGCCCATCCCGAAGCCTTCTTGTGTGCTTGTTATACATTAAATCTGTTAAGGAGATAAAGGTTTTGCAATTAATTATTTAACCTGCAGAGAATTTTCAAATGGGGAAGTACTGAGTATGCAACAGTGAAAAAAAATAGAACAGCTGTTGGTTTAAAATCACAAATGTCAACAGCTTTTTGGTACTCGAGGAAAAACAAGAAGATCATTTGGGTTTGGTCTTAAAGGGAGAAGACAATCAGTTTGAACTTGTATAACAATTCGTAGACATCCTCCAGTGACATTTAGAAACTTACTTAGAAGTTTCTGCTACATTCAAATAGAAAGATAAGCTGCTACTAGTGCAGAAAAAGTATTATTAGTAGAGGAAAATGCAAACTGACTGAAGCTGAGAATAGAATAGACAAGTTCTCCAAGTTTGATAAGAACAAAGTCGACAGACTGACATACGCATAACACAAGAATTCTCTGCAGGAACTGCTGCAAGTCATACATACAGATTCCTTTATGTGCTTTCAGCTGTCAAAATTATTTTCTGTAAATTCCTTCCTCAAAGTACAGTTATTTGGCAGAATATTTAAAAAATAACGAGTTATTCCAAAAAATTATCGGCTGATTTACTGAAACAAGTACGAAGCTGCAACACAGCTACTGTCCATATAAATAACATCTTCTTATGCCTTAACATGTATAAGGTGTACAGTGTTCCCAGTACTGTGGCAATACTGTGGCATCTGTCAATTTTCAGTGACTGTGACAGTGCTTTTTTTCTCTGATGTGAGCCAGAACGAGTTGTAACAGCTGAAGTTCTGATTCTCTTCACTGCTGAATTAGACACTGCAGAGAAAAATCAGTGCAGAGCTCCAGTGCTGTGTGCCTTGAAGCACTTATTTTTGTCTCTTTAGTGTTTTAGGGAACACTAATTGTTGAGCGTTACAAGTTTTATGTCTCTGCTGCTGTGTTTCTTTGCTCATTATGATCTTTGACTTTCCATTCTACTGTTTAATTTTCATGTTTCAGTTAGTGTTGCTTTCTGCTTACATGTAGGTGTTTATAGCCTAAATGTAAGCAGAAAGCAATGTGAGCGAAACTAATATAGAATCATTATGCATAAAGTAAAATATTCCAAGCCTTTGTTTCTTGCAATTTTGATTTTTATGTCTTACAGATAATGAAAACCCAAAATTCATTGTCTCAGAAAATTAGAATACTGTAAAAAAGTATTTTTACAGACTCATGGTGTCACACCCTAATTAGCTAATTAACCTAAAACACCTGCAAAGGTTTTCTGTGCCTTTAAACAGTCTCTCACTCTGGATCATAGGCTACACAATCATGGGGAAGAATGCTGACTTGACAGATATCCAGAAGACACCATTCACAAGGAGGGTAAGCAACAAAAGGTCATTGCTGAAGAAGCTGGTTGTTTACAGAGTTCTGTATCAAAGCATATTAACAGAAAACTGAGTGGAAGGAAGAAGTGTGTTTTTTATCCTCATTGGTCTCACTTGCCAATTTCTGTTCATGAAGATTGTGTGCAGTTTGCCTGCTGTTTTGGTTCTTTAGTTTTGCTTTCTGGTCGCCTGCACACCTTAGGTCTCATTTATAAACATGGTGTACACACAAAACGGGGCCTGAAACTGGCATACATGACTTTCCACGCAAAGGTTGTGATCTGTAAAAAACAAACCCAAACAAACAAACCCTGTGTGTCTCTATGTTGCTCTATGCTAAACTGGCAACCAGTCCAGAGTCTACCCCGTCTCTCCCCAATGGCCAAAACTCTGCCAAAAGGGGTGAGGGAGTGACTGGGGCAGTGGTGCCCTTAAAACGATTTTGTGAAGCCCCCATCTGGCATGGTAGAAATGGTAGAAACTCGACCCACCAGCTGAGACAATTCATGCAGAAGGACACTTTTCTGTTTTTAAAGACGAGATTTACACTGACAGTTTAACATCTTATTGAAATGAAAGTTGATAGGTAAAAGGTATTAAAGTGTTCCTCTTTTATTTACCATGTTTCTGCTCTCCTTTTAATTTCATAGTAAATAGGACAACAAACATGCACCAACTTTTATTCAAAAGCTTGCCATTACATTGAACTTTTCTAAAAAAGAAGCAAGTGTTTTCATAGAAACATTGATCCTGTTCTTGTTAAGAATTGGCTGAAAAATTTCTTGACCGTTAAAATACAAAACAACTCCCAAAATTCTGGAAATTGTATGCCTTTCTATTAATAAGGCAAACATATTACACCCTTTTTATGTTTCAGATCTACAAGAACTTACAGATCCCCTTTCAACAGAAATCAGACTACTTTCTTAGTTCTTTAAGATGTTGCATGTTTAGTTTGTTGTTGTGCTGGTAAAAAAAATAAATTACAATAATTATTAATAGTATTAACTTGACAATTCAACTTGACAGTTCAGGCTGGCATGACAAAACATTTGGAAACCACTGGACCTAGGAATGCACATGGAAACTAGTTTTATTTTTTTGCAGCTTTAAGTATACCTGTACAAGTATTTATCTTGGGTTAAAAGGGTTTTTTAAGGAATAAAACATATTTCCTGGCACTCATCTAAATAATGTTTAGAGTTTTAGTGTGGACCAAAGAAGTGGAAAAGGAATTTACAGGAAACAAAAGGGAAATAAAATATATCTGCTCTGCTTTTTTGGCTATATTACATTCATAGGCTACTGAAACTCCTCTTCTCTTGGATTTTGGCAAAGATGGCAGAACTGTTAGCCCGTACCAAAATCAATTAAAGATTGGACCTTGTGCCAATGTGTCATACAATATAGAGACATCAAAGCTCGAACTGTGTGAGACCAGCAGCCAAGTAAAAATGACAAATTATCACCTCCTGAAAGTCATTTAAATTCACTTTCCCTAATCATTTTCCATACCCCAAGAAGTGAAATATTTTAACCTCATGAATAAAATACATGTTAGGTAAAGGGCAAAGGACTGCAGAATATATCAGGTTATTGTCCTATAAAGAAATTAGGTTATGTGCTCATTTACACAGACAGGGAACAGAGAAAATACATATGCACCAAGTTTCTAGTAAACATGCAAACCCACACAGCTTAGTAATTACTAATCTACGCATAATGAGGCAGTCAAATCTGGAAGCATTTCTATCTAAAGCAAATACAAAAAGAAAAAACGTAACAAATAAAATCTGAAAAGTGTGGTTCATTATTGTTAATACCCAACCAAATGCTCCTAAAGGCAGCCCATTAGAACATAGAGTTCCCTAGTGTGTTAGGTTGTAAAAGGGTTCACAGAGCACTGTTCAATCTCTTATCTAATGGCACAACTGCAAACCCAAACAAATGTAGTTTGTAGCCACGCCACACTGCAAATATGTGAAATAAGGTGCTAAAAACAAAGTACAGTCCATCACCACAGTGAATCACAGAGGTGGCTGCACCGAGCTTTAGGGATACTTTCTTTAAGCAGATACAGGGAAACTGGTCAGTTGATGGAAAGATGGATCCATCAAACCAGGTCCAGTGCTGAAGTGACATCATTTCAACAGCAACAGTGTTAACTGGCACTTCAACACACATTGGAAAAGTTGTTTTTTGTGATCTCTCCCTCTTGTTAAACTTTATTCAGGTTAAGAATGGATGCACATTGATTTTATGGATGGTTATCATCCAGCACAATCTGTCTTTCCGTCCTTTGTTGATCCGCTTATATGAGACCGGGTTGTGGAGGGTAAAAGGGCCAGTAGGGAAACCCAGACATCCCTCGGGTCAGTGATTTTCTTTAGCTCATTATGGAAGAACCTAAAATTTCCCCAGGCTAGGAGGGAGATATAGTCCCTCCTAAAACCTCTAGGTCATCCCTATAGTCTCATCCAACTGAGATGTCCCTGGAAAACCTCCACATGGAGGCACCCAGAAGGCTGATCCAATGCAGGAACCACATCAACTCCTCCAGCACAATTACAGACAGTAATTGTCAGTATATGAAGAGCAGTGGTGATTTTAACATGATTTAAATATGTAGGATATTGATATTTCTTTATAAACGAGGGACAAATTATCATTACTTTGTCCATCAGAGGTATACATATCACTGTCGAAAAACAGTGAGAAAAACAACTGAGAAGTTATTACTTTGATATGTTTGTTACCTGAAAATGTTTATGCTCCTAATATCTATTTGATTTTTTAACTTCAATTCTACTCTGGAAAATAAGCACATATATGGTCAATCTGGTCAGTTCATTAAGTGCCAAATTTGAGATTCCATTAATCATGTGACAGCAGAAGAGGCATAAACTATACAAGATACAGAGCTGTGGTGAAGGTGGTGGAGTGGAATTTGAGAAGGAGAAAAGGTTCACTGTTAGCCAACTGAATAGTTACCTCCAACATTGCCTGCAGGTAGAAGAACCTGGCATACAATTACATCTCCTAACAAAAACTACAAAGGAGACACAGAGATGGGGATATGTTTGGTGTCTTTCTCAGCTGCAGGTGTTCCCTGAACTTCAGCGAGCAGCTGAAAGTTTTATTCACCCGTCACATTGCTGCTCAGTTAGATTCCCCTCACTGCCGCTCTCTGGGACCACACTGGCATGTTTACCTTATTCCTCAGGCACCCAGACTGAGTTTGACTGACAGCTGTGGGCACTGAGTCACAGGTAGAGACCAACTTTCAACCTCCAGCAGCAGCAGCAGCAACATTATCATTCTGCAGACAGACTAAGGGCAGAAAGCTGACACCAAACAATTGAAACCCCTTCCTCACTTATTACCCTAACACGTTCTTTCTTCTCGTCTCCTTTCTTCTATTGCTGTTTTTTATTTTTCTCTCCTTTCTTTAATTATCACTTCATTTTTAGCTGTCTTTTCTACTCTTTGGAAGTCCTCACTTATGATGTCCTCTCACAATTTATTTCCATTCTTTTATCATCTTCTTCCATTCATGCAAAAAACTGCAGGGGTAACAGGTCAATGGAGGGTAATCTCTGACATGCCTTTCCAGCAACATTTACCAGCTCAGTCTGGGAAATCTTAAGACTTTCCAAGGCCAAGAAAGAAATGTAGTCCTTTTGGTGTGCTCTGGGTCTGCCCCGGGGTCTATGCCAAGTATGAGGTGCATTAAATACCTGCACAAGGAGGTGCCCAAGAGGCATCAGATAAAACCACCTCAACTGACGCCTTTGATGTGGAGGAGCAGTGACTTCTCCAATTCCCCTTGGATGATGGAGCTCCTCACCCTATCTCTCAGGCTGTGCCCAGCCACCCTACAGAAGAAGCTCAGCCACTTGTATCTAGGATCTCCCTCTTTTTGTCAATGCATGAAGATACATGAACTCCTCGGCTCTAGACTCACCCCTGACCTAACAGGATTAATCTTTTTCTTTCCAGTGAAAAATCAAAACTTTAGACTTAGTGAAGCTATTCTCATCCCAGCTGCTCATCCTATACCCCAGCAGGGAATCCAGGACAGCAATTAAAAGCAATATTACAGCAATAAATATGGCGTAAATACAAAGTGAGCCCTTTTCTCTCTGTCCAGTGATATTATAGTGATGAGGGGCAAGATTTGGCACAGACAGTATCTTGTGGGATCCTTTGGTTGGACCCAGTTAAATTTTTCTGCTGCTTCACGCTCAACTGGAAACTGCTATAATGCAGGTTAAATGTCATGGCTTGTAGACACCAAAAGAACAACATCATCTACAGAAAGCAAAGATGAAATCCTGAGGTTCCCAAATGAAACAGCCTCCTTTGCCTGACTTAACATGGAGATCCTGATCCTGTCCATAAACACCACAAAGAGGTGGATGGGGCAGCCATAGCAACCTGTAACTGTAACACACAACATGTCTTTAGAAATACTTTGGTAAGTTTTCTGCACATCCACAAGACACACATAGACCAGACAATCAAACTCCCATGATCCTCTCAGCAACTCCATTAGGACAAAAATCTGGTTTGCTTTTCTATAGCCAGGATGAAGGCCACACTATTCCTTCCATGGTTCCAAAATCGATTGGACCCTCCTTTCCAACACCTTGGGGTAAACTTTCCCAACGAGGATGTGTTGATCTCTTGATAGCAGAAACACATTATTTGGTCCCTGTCCTTAAAAACGTAGGGACCACCACCCCAGTCTGCCACTTGTCCCAGTCCTCCACGCAACACTAAAGATGTTGTCAGTTTTGTCTTTACGGTTTGTCTTTCCATGCTCCTTGCAACCAAGTTCTTTTGTCTAAGTCTATGGCAAACCATATTCAACCTCAGTCAAACCTGAATCCCAGTCAACTTTATTTTTGATTTCCATTTTTGAGTTGTAAATCTAAATATCATGGTCCATTGTCATAGTTTCAGGTCTCGCACCATAGCCCCTGCTTAGTTCATCACAGCTCAGTTCCCATTGCCCTAACGCTTCCTCCCTTGTTTGAGCCAGAACTGAAGGTCACAGGAACTTGAAACCAGGACTTGAGGTTTCCTAGGAAGGAGCACACGAAAGGTAAGAGACTATGAACTTTGACTATAGACTCAGATTTCATAGCTTGGCCATTTGGAGTTACCACAAAGGTTAACACTCAAGCACTGGAGTGCTGAGAGCTCCACCTTCTTATACTCATCCAAGTTGATGAAAATGAGGAACACCTGCTACCCTCCACATCGGAGGATCTTGGCGGCATCTAGTGGTGAGTAAGTGTTAGCAACAGGCAAAAACAATACATGAAAAACTCCCAGACTCTGACAGAATGGGCTTAACAGTCAGTCAGTCAGTCATTTTCTACCGCTTATTCCATAGTGGGTCGTGGGGAAGCTGGTGCCTATTTCCAGCAGTCTACGGGCGAGAGGCGGGGTACACCCTGGACAGGTGGGCTTAACATCCAAATGTTAAAATCTTTAGTCACAAAATAATCTGTAAACCGATTGTCACAAAACAGAATGTCCTCCAATATGTCAGTGGGAATCATGCACTCTGTACTCAGGAACACAAACATGCAGGACTTTTAGCCTCAGCCAAACACAGGTGGGCGATTAATGATGTGTCAGCATCACTTAGTCAACACTCATCTGTCTACCACCCTCACCATCCTGAGGGATGTTAGAGTTGGAGATGATGAAGGGTTGGGTGGATGATGCAGGTGACCCGTCTTCCCACACGGTCCATCAGCTATCTGAGATGCTGTAAAGCCTCAAGGGCAACCTCAGCGATCCTACTCATCAACAAGGCTGCTGTTCTCAAGAATATGATCGTGTTTTTGTGTAAACACCCTGAAAGCCTCCACTTTAATTAGATTTTTTAAAAGGCCAGAGATTAGAGTGTTAACAGCTACCTCAGTGAAGCTAATGGTGAGTCATTTCACAGAGCAGCAAAGTTGAAAATTATTGTGTTGGCCTGCGGCATACGTTTGTCCATTAAAGAAAGCTCTTGGTAATGAAGGAATTCACAATGATCCCCGTTCATCAACATTACACTGAAGAGCAGGAAAACCACACCTTTGAGCGATCTGAGCACAAGCTCAAATGATTCTAGTGTAATGTAACTCAAAAACATGATTTGGTAACAAATTTGTAAATAAAACTTTTTAAATGATTGCCCTGAAGTACATGCAGTTCAAAGTGTATTTAGAGCTTCAAAAAACTGAACAGGCTGATAAAAGCAAATTACGAAAACTGTAAATTAAACAATTATAACAGTGTGTAAACCAGCAATGTCCAGATTAATTCAAACCCCCCAGTTGGTCAAGGGAGATGGACGCTCACACTGAGGCAGGTTCTGCTGAAGGTTTCTTCCTGTCTAAAGACAGTTTTTCTATTACTATGTTCCCACATTCATGCTCTGGAGAGACTGCTGCAAACTCCAGGATTTTTTGTAATCAGGTGGGTTTCTGGAGAGAGAAAACATTTGATCATTTGGAATAAAAAACTGAACTTGACTGCATTGGTTTATAGTTAGGATTGAATTTTAATGTATAGTTGACTTTGAATCAGTTTTGAATCTGTTTGTATTTGAATTGATTTAAGCCTTGAGACGACATTTGTTGTGAATCAATGCAATATAAATAAACTGAAATGAAGGGCTGCATGGTGGTGCAGTTGGTAGCACTGTTCTTTTTGCATGGAGTTTGCATGGTCTTTCTGTTCATGTGTAGGTTCTTTGCAGGTACTACTGCTTTTTCCCACAGTCCTAAAACTTAACTGTTAGGTTAACTTGTCTCTCTAAATTGTCCTTAGGTATGAATCTGTGTGCATGGTTGTTTGTCCTGTGATGACCCCTCACCCCCCAATAACCAAACAGTTTTTAAAAAAGATTTTAAACTCTCAATGGTAAGAGGAAGTCTAATGTGTAATGTCAGGTTTTCCTAAAGGATGGGTAATCTCTGGACATTATAAAAGTTTCAGGGACTTACAGTTAGCTCCAGTTAGAGCTTGGTCAAGCTTCCTGGTTGTAGTATGAAAGTGCAGCAGTATAGAGAGATACTGAAGTGCCAGTTTATTAGGAGACTTCAAATCAAACTAAATTTAACAACTAATCTCATAGTAACTTGTTACATAGCCACCAAGCATGTGGGTTCATTTATTAAAAATTATTCCCTTTATTTTATTTTCAGATTATTCTGGAAGCACATCTGAAACTCCTTATCCTAGTTACAGTAGCTTCACATAGACATAGCTTTAATAGAGCAGAGTTTATATTATGAATCTGAGCTTTTGATATACATTAAAGATAGAGCTAAGAAGTGTTGGTCAAGTTTTCCAAAGTGCACTCGTTTGGCTTTTGAAAGACCTGTAACTATGAATCCCAGCACAGATAACATAAGTCTAGATTTTCTGATGCAAAACAATCAACGCACCTCTAGGTGTCAGTCTGAGAATTGCTGATGTGCTTCATTTTGGGAACTTTGGCTTTGAGCAGAAATGTTTATTTCAATTTAAATAGTGCGAGTTCACAGCAAATGTCACCCCAAGGCACTTAGCAAGACAAACAGCTCCAATTCATGTCCAGTCAGTCAGTCAATCATTTTCTACCGCTTCTTCCATAGTGGGTCACGGAGAAACTGGCACATATCTTCATCAGTTTACGGGCGGGAGGCGGGGTACACCTGGACAGGTCGCCAGTCCATCGCAGGGCACCAATTCATGTCCAAATATATAGAAATGTATATTAAAATCAATTCAGTTTATTTTATTCAGTCGTATAGACAGATGCAGATTCAATTACATACAAGCAGATTTCATTGTGATTCTAGTGGAATATAGTCAAACGCGAAGGATCATATAATAGCAACTGGTAAAAAAAAAAAGTTAGCTAGTTAAAGAAGCCCAGTTATTTTGGTCAAATCATTATCATTGCAGAAACATCTCATCCTTACCAAGCATCTGGTGACAGTGGCAAGGAAGCACTCCCTTTAAACAAATAAAAAAATCATTTGTTGACAAAAAATGTATAGATTTCCATAAGTGACCCAATTATTTCAACTGCCCAAGGTTACTACATTAATATTTATCTTGCATTTCAACTCTGGATGTCTACTAATGTAACTAATTGACTAATTTGACATGGGAATGAATAATGACTTGCTTCAAGGCCCAGTGTTTAAATGTGTGCTGTTTAAAGATTTTATGGGTAACACAAAAATGAAATAGCTGGTGTAAAGTAGCAGCAAAGGAAGTGCTAAAACAGCTCTTGACAAGGATGAGACAGAAGCACTGTATTAGCCAGTTATTCTGAACTCACTAATGGACTGGATGGAGAAACGTTGGCATGAATGGGTGTCAACAAGATATGAAAACTGAATTCAAATATATTGCAGATTGTAATTAAAATGCAATGAGTGTGGATAACATGCATCTTTATCAAATAGTACTGGGGCAGGGCAGGCAAACACTTACAGGTCATTGGATGGAGCAGACATGGATGGGGCAAGCCCCCATCATTACTGTAGGTGCAAGTATGTCATGGTCTTTGTTGTAGCTGTGTAAGGCAATGTTAATGCCTACAATTCAGAAAAAGATGGGGAATTGGCCCGGCAGTGGTTCTGGTGAACAATGAGAAGTTTCCTGTCCTTTATGATTACTTCTGCTGTTAAAATTGAGGAATAGGGCAATGATTAAAGTGATGCAGCTACCCACATTACAGCCCCATTGCACTCCTAATGCACCACATGTTACATGCCAGTGGGGAACCTAGTTAGATCAGGCATAAATATCCACATAAACTCAGCTTTTTAAAAGAAACCTACAGCTGACCCCCCAAGAGTCCAGGAGCCTTAGACTGCATTTCAAATAAAAAAAAATAAAAAAAACAGGGTGTGGATAAGGACAAATCAGAGCTTCTACACACACTTAAACAATAAATATTCAAGAGTACCTCAATAACACAGGTCCCAGAGGGAAAAAAAACTGATAAGAAAATGTCTCAGGCAGCAGAAATTCTATCTGGAAAGATGAGAAACAGGACGAGGCATCATGGGAGGACAGTCCGCTATATAACAACTGTGGGAACGTCAAGGCTTTGGTAGGGGCAGGGGTCATCAGAGTTCTTAATGATGTGACCCCAAATATGGGAGAGATGCTCAGGATGATTCCAGGGACAGCATCCGAATCCCACAGTCCTGGAACAGTTAGGAACGTTGCAGAGCCCTGCAGCTCTGGTAGATGATCCAAGCTTGAAGGACAATTGCCAACATTATTCGTTGTTTTATTGCTGTATGCAATGGCTCAGGACTCTTAGACACCGACCCTTTACAGGGTTGAACACACAAACCCAATACAATCACAACAAGTGTGATAAACAGCTTGAGTTTGTTTACAGTAAAACATAGAGTTCATGTTCTTCCACAGGAGGAAAAGGAGCAGATGCAATAAGCACTGCATTTCCCTCCGTCTGATTTCTATTGTTACATTTGCCGGATTATCATTACTTTATAAATCACTGACAGGGATACATTGAAAAACCAGTGTCAGTGAACCCCGAGTCAGATTGTTTGCCTCCTGGGTTGTTAATATGAGATAAACTCTCAGTGCAAAGCGAGCAGTCAACCCTGCTGATAGAAATACTGTAAGAAAAACAGTAGAGGACACACAGACAGCGTGTTATTGTTTGCACAGTGATACCTAATACGGCTTTGTGAGGAGGACATTTATCCTGAGGAATGCAGAAGCGATAAAAGTGAATTTATGCTGAGTTATAAAAATAAGGGAGATTTGTGTCACTATAATCACCAAAGGTTCACATTGTTTCGACTTAATTTAGCAACAATTTAAATCTTTAGAGCCTGAATTGTAACCCCTAAATGGAGATTTGTTTTAAAGAAATGATCATTAAAAATATTAAGATTTGAACTAAATTTAGTTGATACAAGATAACGTTCAGTTTAGACTTCAAACAGTAGCTTTAATGCTGCTGCAATGTGTTCTGTCATGCCACTATAGTAAAATATCTGCAGAAAATTGAGTTATACTACTCTAAAAAAGCGAAAGGACATTTGTTAAATTTAGCTTTTTTGAAGTAACTACTTTTGCACAGTTACTGTGCAGGTTTTGAGCCACATATATTTTCAGTCAGATTTTTGTTTTTAATCTTAATGTGCATATTCACCATACAAGCGTTTTTCTCCCCCTGCTGTTAGTTATGTGCGTTTCAACACTGGGAAACGCACCGCGCTGCGTCAACGTTGTTGATGTAAATGAATTGAGCTGACAGCTGGGTCAAACGTTAGAACGGGGCTGTAGGGGCAGTGGCCCAAGGCTTCACATGTTTGTGGAACTTCTTTTAATTGATTATTTAACTTTTTACAATAAAAGGATGTTTCACAAACTGTGTTTTTTGTGTTTCGGAAAAAATAACACAAAAAACCCCCTTAAAAACAGCTGATATGCAACTATTTGATAAAACCTGGAGGCATAGCCTCACCTCTAACCAAACCTTCCACCCCTGGTCTGTCAGACACATAAACATCAAAGTTTTAAGCACATTATTCATTCCTCCTTTTTTGTTTTGGTTCTGTTTCACTGATTATATCGTCACCATGAGGTTTGGCAAATAACTGTACCATTTTGGGTCTGTTTTTGGCTGTTTTTTAGAATTTTTGTTGCCAATTTTGATTTGACAAATGCAGAAGTCGTTCAGGATATACATATTTTCATGTGATCTTAATAAACTAAAGTTAATAGATACCAGAATATCAATCCACTATAATTTGCTCATCGTATTGAGAGGATGCTGCTGCCTCACCTTCAGTGATATGGGGACACAGATCTTTGGCCACTGCAACAGCAGTCCATGATGCAATTAAACAGCATGGAAAATGAATTTTAGAATGTTTTATAGAGATTATTGTTTAAAAGCTAATTAAAGTCCCTCCAAATTTTTGGAAAAAGTGCAGCTGTAATGGATTTTAAGTTAACTGCATGGATAATGGATGCCTCGCTTAACCCTACAGTTAATGTGACCATGATTTTCTACACAATTCAATTCAATTCAAAGATACTTTATTGATCCCCGAGGGGAAATTAGAATTCCAGTACAACCCATCCAAACATACATCATGACACAAGACAAGGGGGGGCCGGGTCACCGAGGCTTTGCTACCCACTCACAGGCGCTGCCCTTGTTAAATGAGAAAAGAGGCCACATTAGGTAAGTAGAGGGAAAAAATCATATTTCACACTTTATCCTTAGCAGGATACAGTTTGAGATTGCAAAAAACCTCAGCACAAAGAAGCAACAAGTTTACAAAATAACATCATGCTGGGAACGGTGAAGGTGGTGTGAGGGGGTGCATATGTTTATCTTGAGCATGTGTGTGTGTGCAAGTGAGTCCATGAAGCACTGTCACAGAGGCCATTGTCCTTGATGGTACGTTGGAATGTTCATCAACCGGCCACAAAGTTCTGAGCAGGTCCACAGATGTCTTCAGGGAAGGGAGGGGGCAGAGGGAGCAGAGCGTCATGTTTACATAACTTCCAGGAGAGGTTGAAGATAGCCAGCCATCAAGGCCGTGCAGGGGAGCCAGATTCAGAAAAACAATAATTATTTGGGTTAGGCTGACTCTTAATTTTCCCTCAGCCTTGGAGAGTCTCGCTGGTGCTTCTCAAAGGCAAATCCAAACAGCCAAATTCCTGGTCTTTCACCAGATTCGAGCGAACAACTTTCTCCACGATTTATCCCATTTCACCCCTGAGTCCAGGAACCGCAAACTGCCTGCGATCCTGTATAAGGATCACATCCAGTCTGCGATTCAGCTCACGTAACATCTCAGTCTGAGTGTTGATCACCCTGAAGATCCCATCACACATGCCGGGCAGCCTCACAATTGCCAGAACAGCTGCTGACGTTCTCCGAATTGTTCGATATGCCAGGTAACCGCTGACTCCAAAAAGCAGAAATCCTGATATCAAACATCCAATTATATACACATCTTCCACATCCTCGACTGACATTATCGACAAACACACAATCCTCCACTTCTGCCAGGAGTCCATCGTGTATCCAGAGAAAAACGTCTCGTCCGGACAAGTTGGGCTCTCCTTCACCCTGTCTTCTCCTCGAGAAAATTTTATCAATTGCATTGAGAGACCAGCTGACCAAATCCATAACTCAGAATTTGGAAGATACGCAAAAAGATGCTCAAAAAGAAGACAAGACACACAGCTGAAGCAGGGCAATGATTCTTTCCACAGCTATTACATTTTATAGCTTATGTAAAGTCACTACAACGGTGCTTAACGTTAAATTAATTTTGTCCACATAGACTTCTGCGTTCATAGGTCACAAGTCCAAGGAATAAAGGACACAGAGCTCTGGTTTAGATTAGAACCCGGTGCTCTGCAGTCAGAGTGGTTTTTTCAAAGTTTAGTTCCACTCTGAGACAGAATTCATGTCACTTCAAAGCCAGAGGAGGCTTGAAACATTTGCAGATTTTTTTATTTTAGGCCTTAAGAGATATCCATCCAAAAGGAGCATTGATCACCCTTTCAGCAGCAGGAGTAGCTGCTGGTTTCTTTCAACCTTAAAATCTATTCAACCGGGTTGTGGATATTTTTTTTTTAAACCATAAAATAACTATTTCTTAATTGATTGAGGATTCTTCTTCTGTCTCCACAGAAAAAATAAATTCTGTGATCCAAATTCAGTCACAGTTGAAGTTAAACTATGAACTGTAGAAACTGTTGAAACTTGGATGAATGACACAAAATGATGACAAAATGTAACCAATCCAAAATATTTAGCATCCTCCCTCTAAAAAAACTCAGCCCAATAGGTCAGGGTGAATCAAAAAGTAGCACATTCCAACTAGCGCTGTTTTCTGGGGTAAACGTTTTCTCTGGTAATCCTGGTGAAGATGAAGTGGAAATGAAGAAGAGGTAAAATAAAATAGGGAAAGGGTAAAAAATAAATGCCCCATGTTCCTGGAAAAGGTTTCTTCTATTGAAACAAGCTTTTTAAAGTACCCTTCATTAGTTGGTTTCCGTATTTTCTGGTGTCTTAATAAAATTACAGGAAATCCTGTCTCCTTGGAAGCAAAAAGAAACAAAATCATAGGAAAATGTTATGCTCACACAGCTAAAAGGCTTAAGAGCTGCTTGACCTTTAAACAAAGTGTCCCAGTTTTGGTTCTTACCTAAGATTATTTGGAAAGAACTTCCTGTAAAGGTTATTTTATTAAAGTTTGAGATGATTCAACTGAGTGAAAAAATTGTGACATGGTTTGGGCAGATATAATCCTTGGTTGAGTCAGACATTTTACCCTGCAAGAATTAAGACAGCATGTAACGTTTGTCTGAGGGTATGTCGCCATGCTAAAAACCATGACCTAAAACAGCAGAGTTTAGCAGGAAAGAGGTGGAAGCACACAAAGCTGGCTTTTTATTACCCAGAACCCCGCTGTCTCTTAGGGAGCACATATTTAATTACAGACACGACAAGGAAGACATGAGGGAGTTCAAATGCAACAAATCCTTCATCTCCCCACACCCTCGGGTAGAAGAAATCTCACTCTCACCACACAGCATGCTGCACAGATTAGCTCGGGGTCGGAAATTACAGAACATCTCCCGACCTCAGTGGAACTCTGCATGGGCTTGCCAGCTTTCAGTCCCAGCTTCCAGAAGACTAATGGTTTTTAGTCATTTTGCCCTTTCTATCTGAAGGTTACTTCTAGTTTTATTGTACAAACGATTAATATTTATTTAGCTTCATCCTGAGGATAGTCATTCAAATTTTAAAAAAAAACACTCTTATGCAGACATTTTTAGCATTACCCGAAGGTCTAATGGTAATTACACACTTACAGAAGTGTGTACAGTGCCATGAACAAGTATTTGCCTCCCTGCATATTTTAGCAGTTTTTGCTTTTTTGTTGATTGTTTTTGTTTAAATCAGACCATTATAGTATTAGGCAAAGGACAAAGGCTGAGGACAAACAAAAAGCAGATGATGGTTTTATTTCTCAGAGAAAAAAAGTTGTCCTGACCATGTGTGAAAAAGTAGTTGCTTCCAACCTAATAAAACCTAGTAAACCTACCTGGTAAAACCTGCATTTGTAATATTTGGCAATGAGTGTTTTACATCACTGTGAAATATTTTTGTCCCACTCTTTGTAGAATTGATTTAATTCAGCCACATATGAGGCTAGTTTTTGTTCAGCAGAGGTTCCACCTTGGAGTCCATTTCGGCCCAGTCTCGTTTGTTTTGTTGAATCATGAACACTGACCATGACTGTGGCAAAAGAGGCCTAAAGTGCTTTAGATGTTGTTCAGTGACCTCCTGGATGAGTCATTAATGTGCTCCTAGAGTAATTTTTGTTGGATGGTCCTTCCTGGGAAGGTTCACCACTGCTCAATGTTTTATCCATTTGTGGATAATAACTTTCATTGTGGTGTGTTGTATCCCAGAGCCGCAAAAAATAACTCTGCAACCCTTTCAGACTAACAGATTTCAATTACTCTTTTTATTTAGTTTGTTACTTTTAGAAACTTTTTGGCCTACTTCAAGATTTCAGACTGTTAATTCAAATCGAACTATGGAAAAGGTGTTTAGTCAATGTTAATTCATAACTGAACAAGTATATAATAGCACCTCCTCGTAAGCAAGCAGCACAATTTGATGCCAGCGTAACTTAAGACATAATAACAAACTTTGCCAAATGGGAACCCTGGGGGATCCATCTGCCACTCTGCTCCTATTTCCTCCCACCTCAACACCACCTACTTAGTAAAATCACAAATCAAGGGATGCCCTCTTCTTCATGGGAGGTGCGGCAGGCGCTCGCCCACAGTCAGCACAATCAAATGAAGTTCTATTTCACATTCATCATAGATGAAAGTAGCACTTTTTAGGCTATTATTTTCTGCCGTGACAAACGTGAAATCTACGCCCTGGCAATAAAAGAACTGCGGGAGGCATTTTAAAAGAGGTGGCTCGATGTTCAGTAAAATACTTAAACACTTCTTTACAGAACACAGCTTCGGGCTTTATCTGTCTGATACACCACTCTCACATGGCAACAACAGATAACACACACTTAGAGCTGCATTCTTTACATCTGGCAAAATAGATAAGGTGTGATTTGTCTGGGCTGTGTGGTGCATTTGGCTCACCGGGCCTCATGAAAGACTGTTTGCATTCTTCCCTTAACATGCAAACAATCTACATTTTTCCAGGTTTGATGGACAGCTGCTGCAGATGTTTAGGCCCTCAACAAGATAAATAGTAAATCCAGTGAATATTTATCCATAAATAGTGTATTAAATGTCTGCATCTGACAAGACAATGTAGATCTGCACAGTTAAGACCAAAATTATTTGGATCCCTCTCACAGAAGATAATAAAACAGTATAAAAGGAAAGAAAATAGAGAGGATTTATTTTATGTGCATTTCAGTAGAATGATTTTTACCCTTCTCAATAACCAATTTTACCTCAGTCAAACCCCTCTTATAATTGATGACCAGCTTCATGCATGTTTCCACAGGTATTTTGATGATTTATCTTTGGTGATGAGCTCTAAGTCTTTGGGGTTAAAAGGCCTACTTGCCATCACCATAATCTTTAGCTCCCTCCACAGATAGTCTATCAGATTTTTTTTAAATTACTTTCAATCTTAATCTGTCTGAAAAATGTTTGTCGCAACAGCATATCATTCAAAGATGCAGATAATCTCTGGGTTTGTTTCTTTTTTTCATTCTTGGGATTTTTACTGATTTGCTGAACGCTGTGTTTTGAGCATATTGGATCACTTAATTGCTAAAGAAACAGATGTTTTGCTCAGAAGCTGGTTGACAGCAACTTAGAGCTGAAAGAAAAGTAAAAGTAGAACTTGAACTAATCAATTTCCATGGTTTACATGCTGCTGTAAGAAATGGGGTGCACTAATGTAGAGGAATACAAGTAATGTAATTATTTTTAACAAATATCCCACATTTTTTAAACATAACTTACCTTCATATTTTTCATGAAGGCAAATTATCTGAACTGCTGCAGAAACTTCATATTTCATATATTTCACTAATGAATGATATGGTTCATTTTGTATTGGTCACAAATAATTATTACTGTGATTACTACTGCATGATGCTTTGCCATCATTTCAGTGCAGTTATACTTCATCTTTGCTTGTTTTTTTTGTTTTGTTTTTTTTAAATATTACCAATCTCTTGAGGACATTTTTGCATTAATATGAATATTATGAGTATGAATTCACTGGGTTGCAGCAGAATAGTGCTGTTTATATATAAATTGAGCTTTAAAGTCATGCTGAAGATACCGTACACACTCTTTTAAGTCTAGAAGTTTCCAAATTAGTAGGTAATGAAACCTATTTTTACCAGGTTCTGGAATGGTTAGTTCCAAGTGAACAACTAAATACACCCCATAATTCAACAGTTTGTGCAACCACCTTTACCACTAGTCAATAATCTTGTTTTAAAATGGCCTTAAATCCACTTCCAGCAGGTCCAGCAAGAATTGCTTCTTTAAAGGTCATTGCTGATGTCCTATCTTGGCATTGTGTTACCACATCCCTGGGCAGCAAACAGCCAACTCACGAAGAAAGGTTAATCAAGTCTATGTGGTAAGTAGCCCATAGCAGATACTTTTCATCTTAAATCTAGTGGAAGCAAAAAGGTCGTCTTCGTTCTTCTCAAACAGCTTTCAGTTTTGGTTGAGTCTTCTTTTAATGAATAATGACTTTTAAGGGAATCTGTTTGTACGTGTTTTTGTAAACTTGAGGTTAAATAATTGTGAAACCTGCATGAACAGATAAACCCAGATATATCCTAAAATTAAAAGAGGGTGTATTTTTTTTTATTTAAGCATGGCTTTAAGGTTGAATTCGTTTGCAATCTGCATTGTCCAGCTTATCCCAGGGGGAATTTATGCCAATATAATGCTGATATTTGTATATAATGAAAAGATGAATGTGCTCCTTAACAAGGACAGATTTTAAAGAGTTAGTCTGCTTACTTTGTGTTAAAATATACCATAGAAATCCTCTTAGTTAATAGTTAACCTATATCGGAAACTGTTCTTATCTCTCAGTAAAATCTCCCATAGGCCACCAATATGATGCAATATTATGTTTAGGTGTACTGTTAATATTGTATTGCAGGAACCGCTTTTGTGCCATTTTATGAAGATTATTATGCCAATGAACCATTTCTTAGTGTAATAACCCAACAGTGGAAAACACAGCATCTCTTAAACATGGAACACATTTGGTTGGTTTTTCACTTCAGATTAATTTCCATGTGAACTCAGGCATTTGGACCAAGCTCAAATCAATTGCATTCGAAGCATTGAGGCATTGAAACTAGTACTTAACACAAGCTGTCATCTCAAACTCAGTCTCTGTTTAGACTTTGTCATTAAAGCAACATTAAAAGCTCTCATCAGTACATCAGTTTCCTACCAAGAGAATTGTTTCTTGGTTTTAGAAATTAGTCCCTTTGCTGATGCAACACATAATGCCTTTAATCATTGTCAAGTCATTATTTGCTAAAAGAAGGCTGGTTTCCAATATGCCATTAATATATCTTTGTAACATTCGCATCTAAAAACTGAAATGCTGTCATTTTTTATCAGGTTATAAATTTCTACCATAAAGAGGATTAACAATCGGGCAGTGACTAATTAAGAGAATATATTATGATCAAATTCCTGAAAGTATCCTTTAAGGTACCTGAAATGACCAGTGACCTATAAACTTAGAATATCTTTATGTTTTCAAAAATATTCTAGTCAATGTTAAGTTTAAATTTGGAGCTCATGAAGTTCATGGAGAGAATGCTAGGAGAGCAAAGCAGTCATCAAAGCAAAGGGTGGCTATTCTGAAGAATCTAAAATATATGTTTAGAGTTATTTTACAATTTAGTTTAAAAGTTTGTTCATTCATACCTTCAATGTAAATAGTCACAAAAAGAAAGAGACCCATTAAGTGAGAAAGTGTATCTATAAATTTGGACCGGTACTGTATATTATGTACTGGATGTATGGGGACCTCTTCTACAGTAATGTGGGTGCTGCTCTGTTTTGTCCTATTGAAAAAATGAGCCAAAAGACAAGTCTCCTTCTTCATCAGTCTAACAGTGGTCACAGGATATGTCATTTGAGAGTTTTGTTTCCATGAAAGAGTATTCACATTTTCATGAAAATATACCCTTACAATGAAATGGCACCTCCTAATGACTATAGCCTCTTTTAGCAGGTTAATCCGCCCTGCCACAAAGCAAAAGTTGTTCTGGAATAGTTTGAAGAACACAAGTTTAAGGATTTGACTCGGCCTCCAAATTCCCCCCATCTCCATCTAATCCATCTTCTGTTGAAGCTGCTAACATCTTGTTGGCAGATACCACGGCACAGCTTCAGGGGTCTAGTTAAAGTCCATTCCTTATTGGGTCAGGGCTGTATTAGAAGCCAATTGGGGACCATCGCATTCATAAACAGGTGTTCATAATGTTATGCTTGATTGTTGTGAGTCTAGACTTGTGCATTGTGACAATGAAAGGGCATCCAAAGAATATGAGCTCCAGTGAAATGCAGCCCACTCAACTTGCCTTGATTTGTCTCTGTCCTGGTTTGCGGTCTCAGTGAACAGTTTCATATCAGTTTCAAAGGAATCAAAAAGCAGAGGCCCCTTTATTGTTATCTTTATGCTGGATCAGCCAACGGGGGAGCAAAGCAATTAGCAGAGTGAGAATATGAAAGCTGTTCTGCTGTCTGATCTCCATCTGGATCAATCAAAAGCGAAGTTGTTGTTGAAATGATTTACTTAGATAAATGTCTCTTACAACACATTTTAATAATAGTGGCTCAATCAAAGTTGAAATGGCATCAAAAGCTATTTAGTTTGTCTTGATGTTTTACCATTGTCTCTCATTCTCACCATCCACAACACAGCCCCACTGGTGGTTCACTGTTCACTTATTACCTAGAAGATAACTAGATTACTTATGCTTATGCTTTCTATGCCAGTAGTGAAGCTTTGTGACTTCAAAGGGACATCATTAGATGAGCAGGCAGGGAACTGGTTATTGACTCCCAGTGGAGTCTAAGAAAGGCATTTAGTTTTTTTTTTCACAGATTTCCAACAGCACAGCTTTGCCATAAACAGACTCATCTCCTGAAAAAATAAACAGTTTGGATGGGAAATTACATTTTTTTTTTTTTTTATGATTTTGTAATGTGACAATGGAGCAGGTCAAAGCAAGATTTTCAATGGTGCAGCAGTGACACGTGCAGGTCAGTTGTAATATTACGTGTTTAATGACGGACAGATACTTGATATGAATGATTTCATTCTCCAACATGTGTTAGCTCAGGATTTATAACTACTGAACTCCTGCCGGTTATTTTTTTAGTGTACGTGAAAACATACTGGAAACACCCTTGAGTGAAAACAAACATTGAATCAATCACTTTTTGTTTTCTTTATATTGACAATTTTAAAAGAGGTCTAACAGCATATGCAGTGTAACGTAATAAAAATCTGTTGGTCAGATATAGCCCCAAAAAAGGACAGTCCAAAATGTGTAATTCACAAATTGCATAAATACATAAATTGAAATATTCAATAATAACCCAGAAATAGAAAGTGACTCAAAAGGAAAAAAAAAAACAACAAATATTTGAATGTTGTAGCAGTAGCTTCAACTTTCTGGAGCAACTATAACTGTGTTCATGTGAAATGTGTGTGTCAATTCTGTTTATCATTATTCTGACTAGTGTTTGCAGCTATGATATCTGATTTTTCTCTGGAAGCAATGTAACTCTATGCGTTACATTAACGCTCAGCTTGGACTCCTGCTTTACTTGCACAATGATCACCTGCACTGTTGTATTGCTCTGGCATCCTATACTGCTCTAAATTTACTTTCACTCACTTAAAACTGTGCACATATATTTATATTATATTGTAGATATGTTTATACTGTTTAATTTGTATTGTATTGCGCCGACTACGCCAAAACAAATTCCTTGTATGTCCAAAAACGTACTTGGCAATAAAGCTTTTCTGATTCTGATTCTGATTCTGAACTTCTTCTTGGATAAAAAGTTGTGTTTATCATTTGCTTGTTGCCATTCCAGGTTCTGTGAGGCCATTAGTTAGAGATCATGCTCTTTTGTATTGCATTGCTTTAGAACGGCTGTTTTGTTTATGTGATTTGGGGACATCTATTGTATAAGTTGCAAACTGCAACCAGCTTGTCTGATTGAAACTAGCGGTGTAAGAAGGTAGAGCCCTTACTAGTCCTAAGTCCTCTCAGAGCTGTGAGTTAAAAGCACAACAGAGACCTCTTAACATTTTGTCCAATCCATTCTACATTGGTCATCCCTTACAGTGCTTCCTGTACATGCTGTGTCCCCCAGAGGGGTGGTCCTGTGCCGTTCCTTTAAAATGTGCCCAACTGGACCTCATGGGTAAAGATCTTCCCATCAGGGGCTTGCTGCTGAGGCTCTCTTCCTAGGCCTGGCCTCAGAAGCCCAGTTAACTAGGGTCCCTTCATTCCTTCAAATCTAAAAACAGTGCCTTGAAAAACTATTAACCCTACTTGACATTTTACCTATTGTGTTCTGCCTGTAATTTAAATGTTTTTTTTTTACTTGTTTTATGTGATGGATCTGCAAAAAATAGTCTAAGTAGGAGAAGTGAAATGAGAAAAAATATATTAAAAAAAGTCACATAATAGGTGAAACGACGTCCACTTGTGTGCCATCTAAGTGTCACATGATCTGTCAATACAATGCTGCGTTCAATTAACCTTGGAAGTTGGAACAGGCATGTCGGAGTTTACGTCATCTCCGAGTTATAGCATTGTAGCATTTCCTGCTTGTTTTTGTTTGTATTGCCAGCAGTTGTAGCAGCAGTGTTACAACAATAACGATGACAATAAATACTGTTCTGCGCTGCATATAAACAATGTTGAAACATTTTGTCCTATAAACACTGTAAAGTAGTATGTGTACACATGACAGAATGTTACATAGATATTTAACTGCTAAAAACAGTCAAAGTAAGAAAGTTTTACTACAGCCATCTTGATTGTGGAAGTCGGGTATGCGGAAGTCCCAGAGCCTGCAGCACCACTAAGAAAGACATATCACGTCATTAAGAGCAAAGGGCACTCCAAACAAGTCAGGGACAAAGCTGTTAAGAAGTACAAGTCAGTGTGGGGTTAAGAAATATCCACCTTTTTTATGTTTCATCAAAGCACCATCAAATCCATCAGCTTCAAATGGAAAGCACATGGTCCCACAATAAACCTGCCAAGAGAGGGCCGCCTACCAAAACTCACAGACCAGGCAAAGAGGGCATTTATCAGAGAGGCAGCACAGAGACCAATGGTAATCCTGAAGTAGTTGCAGAGTTACACAGCAAAAAATGGAGCATTTGTCCATAGAACCACAATAAGCTATAATTTCACCATACTTTCTGGTTTCAGTCTTAGAAAAAGTGAAACAATGACAGAGGAGTTCAATGCATGTTATGTTAAAAAGTTCTTAGTTTTTATTTGTGCAACAGTTCAGCTGTTTGAGTTAAGAGATGTTTGTGGAACTTTAAAAAAACAACACTTTGGTTGGTAATAAGTATCATTTTTACATTTAAAGGATGAGTTATAAAGTTGCAGAATTTCTAACTTCATAAAAGGTACACATCATATGACATATTGCTGCCTTGTTATAATTCATAAACTCCAGAAAGCATATTTTCCCCTATCCCCTTACACGTTTTAATATGAACTTCTTTAATGGCACTTTTTTTTTAAAGATTTGCGCACTAAAAGGTCACATTGCTGTTCTATGTGACCCTCCACCCTGTTCTGAATGACTGTTTCATTTGTTCGGCAAATATTAGTGGAAACGATATCTTGCACAACGCCCATTTAATATACTGAACAGTGGGCTTCACTGATTGATTTTTTTTTTTTCCTTGCGCTGATATTTCCTCAGTGAGGGCAGACGATGGTGATGGAAAAAACGAACGATCATGCACACCAGGAAACAGCAGGCTCTCACATTAGACCATGAAACACTGGGCCAATGCTGCAGAAAAGCAGGCAGACAATTTAAAACCCATAAGCATGTTAAATAAATACAGACATGCCATAGATCCACTGTCAGCAATAATGTTTGGCTGTTCACGCACTGGTTATTAGAAAAGAGGGCAGTATTGCTTGGCTGGCTCTCACCTCCCAGAGGTGAACAATAACCTTTTTGTGGCTTTCATTTTGAAAGCCTGTTTGAGTCAAGTTCTGCTTCTGTTCCCTGAGACCAAAACCATGACAAAGTTAGAATTTGCTCTCCTTTTCAACAGCGTTTCTCTGTAGCTTCTAAGGAATTAAAGGAAGCACTGTATAATCAAACTATGATGACTGAATCTCATTATCTGTCCGTATTTTTATATTAACCCAAGTTTTAATTTTGCTTCAGTTCAGTGAGGTCGGCTCTCATTTTCAGACATGAGAGTGATGCTGGAATTGTTGCGCTGGGTTACAGCAGCCCTTCATCTTCTCATCAAAGTTTGCATTTGATCTTTATGACTGAGCCCTGACAATAGATTCTATTAGAATAGGCACTTCAGTTGCACTCAGCTTTTTCCAGACTGACGAATATTTCCTAACCCCTTTGATTGTCTGAAGTAATCTCGTTGAGCGTAGTTTACTTCCTTGATGTATCTATCGGCTCTTAAAGTCCCACTCAGTAGGCTCAAGATTATTTTGTCTGATTTTTATTCTATGATTCTTACTGACACATCTACAAAGACATATTTTTTTTTGATCCATCATAAAAAAGATGCAGTTTGTCAGGGCTATTTCATTCAGCTCAAGCAGAAGGACATCACAGCTGGATCATCTAAAGTGCAGCAGTTTTTCTTTAAGCCACGGACCTACAATCGACTGCTAAGTTCTGGAAAAAACTTTTAACTTTGCAACTGGAATGGGAAGAGCTAATTTTAGCAGTTGTGTTGTTTAAAACAAAATGAGCATAGACATTCACAACAGAGCAATGCTAATAAGATAATACATAAATATCTTTATCTGCTCTTTTAAGCCCTAAGAAATTCAAGAACAGATGAGAAAAAGGGTAAATAACATGGATCAGTCTTGAAAGCTACACAAAGCCACTTCTAAGGCTTCAGGACTTCTGCGAACCACAGTGAGAGCAGTTATCTACAAATGAAGAGAACATGAGGACCTTCCAAAGTAGTGGCCAGCCTTCCAAAACTCAACAAATCATCCAGAAGGTCTCAAAAGAACCCAAAACAATTTCTAAAGCAGCACATAGCTCTCTTGCCCTAAGTTAAGGTCAGAGTTCATGACTTCACAATAGGAGACTTGGTACAAAGGGAACACAAACACATCACACATCATATATGTGAAAAAAATATCTTGTTGGCCCCAAATTCTTTTGGGACAATATTTGTGAGACTGCTAAAACAAAAGTGAAACTGTTTTGGAAGACGTTCATCCTGCAACAGCTCGCTTAAACTAACAGCATTTTAGGAAACAAAAACTGTTCCAACAGTGAAGCATAGAGGTAGTAGTATGGTTGTCTGGAGGATTGGAGGATTTGCCTTAATTAATGGAACAATGACTTCTGCTCTATACCAGAAAACTTTAAAAGACAATATCCAGCTATCAGTTTGTGACCTGAAGCTCAAGCATGCTCGGGTTATGCAGGAGGACAACGCACAAAGCACAGCAGCACGTCCACCTCTGAATGGCAGCCCAATAAGGTGATGGCATTAGGACAATGGTGAAAAGGGGTGAGACAAGCTCTGACATTATTGAACAGCAAAACTCTGCACACCCATGTGATAAATTCACACAGTTTCTTAAAATACAGGAATGTATTAACAAAAATAGGTCAACTCAAAGTCAAACATATTTCAATCAGCAAACTCTTTAATATACTAGAACAATCCAACGAAACTACCAAGCAGAATGAAAGAATAAGGAAGACCATTAAAATCTATATACAATATGATCAAATTAATCAAAGATGGTTGAAAACCATGACCAAAAGAGTGATGCAACATTACCATGCAATTTCATTTAGTAAAGCAACAAATGGATGTTTAAGAATAAGAATCGACACGGATGTATTTTAGAATGTAAACAGATAAACAACATTATATGATGACAAGAAAAAGTTTCATAAGACAGATGTAGAAACTTTTTCTTTTCTTCTGTATTTGAACATATCATCTCCTCTATGTCTCAGCCTAAATGCCGGCACATACAGAATATTAGTCAATTTGAGTAAATAACCTGGAACATGACTTGTTGATGTTTGCATCCAAAGTCTCATGAGAGCAGCTGTTTTTTTCTTGTAAGCCATTTAGCTCAGCATCTCCTGTGTGGGGAAAATCTGCTTTGATGCTCGGTCCAGGAC
Organism: Girardinichthys multiradiatus; assembly: GCF_021462225.1. NCBI lineage: Eukaryota > Metazoa > Chordata > Actinopteri > Cyprinodontiformes > Goodeidae > Girardinichthys > Girardinichthys multiradiatus. The sequence goes on along the minus strand of NC_061815.1, from coordinate 44,237,939 downwards.
CAAAACACTGAATCCGTGTCAAAGCAACAACCGCTGGTCCTACCCAGTCTGTTAACGCACATACACCACTTGAGTCATGTCCCACTTAACATCTAGGCAAGGAGTCCTCTGATTACAGAAGCCACAAATTGTCAAATAACAAACCTGAATAAACATTCAGGTTGCTCAAAGCCAGGAGGGGTTGTAATTATCCCTCTGTGATGTTATTTCACAGAAGTGCAGAAGTTCAGCAGCAGGCGTAATGTCATTGAAATTTAAACAGTTTCCTCCTTCTTCAGTTAGACTTCTCCGTGATCTCTTCTGACCTGAACTCGACCTCTCAAATGTGTAAACAGACATTACACAGCTGTTTCTGGAAATGATCGAGCTTTTTGGTTCGATATGCAGAAACGTTGGTTACCTTCCCGCAGCATTACCATCAAAATATCACCTTGATCCTCTTTGAAGGAGCATGGTGAGATATTTTGGCTCTATCAAGAATGCAGTGCATTCTAAATTAAATTTACAACTTCCATTAAACAAACATTACAACATTGCAGCTTATCACAACGATTTTGCAAAAACTCTACTTGGTCTTTATCTAGAACTGTGTGCTTTGATTAGATAATACTAAGACTGAACATTTCAGCAATGGGCAATTCAGATGGGGCCCTGTGATGGACTGGCAACCTGTCCTGGGTGTACCCCGCCTCCCACCCATAGACCGATGGAGATGGGCACCAGCTCCCCCGCGACCCACTATGGAAGAAGCAGTATAGAAAATGACTGAATGACTGACAATTCAGATGGGTTATAAATATGTGCTAAACCAACTCATTGGTAAACATGGAGGAGTATTCTTCATGCTGTGGACCTCGTATAAAACCCCAGGAACCTTATTTGAACATGGGATCTGAAACTCTTTACAATGCCAAGAGATTTTAAATAAAAACACGGTGACCTCTGCCCAAAAAATTTAAATGGATCATCACGGGGTGTTTCAGCAGGATATGATTTAAAACAAACAGCCAAAGCAGCACAGAAATGGCTCACCAGACACAAAAATAGCATTCTCCTTTCAGCTTTCTTTCATGGCTTTCACAGGCTGCAGAACTCTGGATGATCTACAGAGATGGCACATATAGCACTGGTATAGTTCCATCTTTTTATTAGCCAATAAATGTAGTGATTTTGAAAAAAACAAAATTATTATAATAATGTTTCTTTTCAACAATGAATGCATGTGCTCAAATTAAAGGTAGGACTTTCCCAAATGTGAAATGATGACACTGACAAATATTTATGAGTGCTTTAGGTTGTTTTGAAGATAAAACACTCCAGATCTCATCATCAAACACGATACAACCTGCAAGTAGCAGAAATCACAGTAGATCCACAGCATGATGGAACTTCCTCCAGGTTTTACTAAAAACAAAAAAAAAAAAGGATGGGGTGGAGTAACCCAAAATACTTTGGCCAATCAGTGTACTGTTGGGAGTTTTTTGTTTTTAAGTTTTTTTCATCTGAAACACTAAAACCTAAATTTATTGACTGTATAAAAGCATAGGTGGATCTTATTGTTGTTGTTTTTTTGTCTTTAACAAACATTTAAAAAACTTAAAAACAAAATAAATACAATCGAATGCACAAACATAAATGGGGGATTTCTTTAGAATAATGCATGGAAGAACTGTTTGTGTTTACCATGTTAAAAAAATGTTTAAACCAGTTTAAAATTGCTCTTTTTTTCCTTTAAAATATTGTTTTTCAGCAAAGATAAACATAAAGAAACCTAATTTTTGTTTGTCATTGATTTATAATTTAATGCATCCTCACTTATCTTATTCATACTTTTACATGATAGTTGTCACCTACGGTTCTATTAATTTGCTAAAGCTCTTCTAGACTTGGCTGTACTAGGCTGATGGTAGCGGTAGCATGAGTATAAATAATAACAGTATTAGTAATCAGTTTTATTTAAATAATCACTTAAATAATCACCTATATACTGTACTATTATTTTATATTTATACATTCATATTTTATGATGCCAACAACAAATAATCATCATCATCATCGTTCACGAAACTTATTTTGTTTTGGTAGTACCACAATATGGCCTCTAGATGGTGGTAGATACTCATATTTGTAAGCCTACTGTCGCTCAGTTGATAAAAAAACTCACCTGAAATGGTGAGCCGGTGCTCGAAAAGCACAGAAATACATGACTTCAGGCCATGGCTTGAATATAAATGTCTATATTTTTATAAACTCAAAATATCTAAGTAAAAAAATATCAACAGACATGACGAATGAAAGACCAGATCACTATTTTTAAATGTTAATGTAGTTAAATTGAACTATTTATTTATCTATTTATTAATTGTAGATATCCTTCTGTTAGAAGGTTCATAAAGACTTCAAATAAATGAATAAAAACTTTGCTCCAACGTTTGACACTTAATTGACATTTTGTTGACTATTTATTTGACTTCTTGTAATAATCGAAAATATTTTAGATGTACATACTTTAATTATTAACATGAAAACAGCACAAATTATAAGACTACAGCGTTATAGTTTCTATAATATAAATAAATTGACATTTTCAAAGCATTTAATATATCCACATACCTTTAATATGAACCCCCTCCTAAATTTGAACATGCATTCTAATCTTTTTCTTTCTTCCTTTTGGAAATGAATCCAGCTTTAAAATAAATGAATTTGTATAATTAGGATCTCTCGGAGATATTGCTACCTGTTTATTTGATTGACACCTTCCACTACCAGCTGAGCTCCCATAAGGAGGGCCGGCGGAGGGCGGGCAGACAGGGGAGCAGCCATCCAATGGGATCAGTAATGGGAGGGAGTTTGCTCCACTCCAGCTTTGTTCTAATTTACTGAGACTTCTGAGCGCAATATGACTGGAGCACCGTTATTTCCCAGGACGGTGCGCGTATGCTGAGCGCGCCCTAACTTTGGACAAACTTCTTTACGCATCTCCAAGGATCTGGGAACTTTTAATCTGGCTTTGCCTTGCAGCGCAAAGAAACAAAAGGCAAACTGAACAGCTAAACTGAAACTTTCCTGACCTGCAGGAATCATTTTCTCCATCCAGAGGATTTTGTTGAAGCTGGATGAAATAACACTTGTGGAGTACTTTTGGGACACTTCAGTGCGGATAGAGGGGAAGAGAGCTCTGCTGCTGCTTTTCTCATTTAATCTTGGCTGCAAACACTTGGTAGAATATAATGCTGTGAAGGCTCCAACTTCAGTAAAGTTGATGCATCATCGGCATGGACTCTGTCTGAGAAAGGTGGACAGGTTGACTGACCATGGCGCTCCCAGTTAGAGCCTTTGGCTGGTTTCATTTTGTTCTGCTGATGCTGTGGACTCTGCCGCGGAGCTGCGCGTCCAGCCAAGTCCGCCAAGAGTTCCGTGTCCTGGAGGAGGAGCCCTTCGGCACCTATGTGGGCACGATACAGACCAAGGCCAGCTTCACGTACCGCTTCAGCGAAAACCACAAACTTTTCGCGATTAACGGCACCACGGGGGTCATCTCCACATCATCGGTAATTGACAGAGAACTTCTGCAAAGTGATGTCATTAACGTGGTGGTGCTGTCCAGCCAGCCGACCTACCCCACGGAGGTCCGGATCGTCGTTTTGGATATTAATGACAACTCTCCGGTGTTTCCAGACGCGTCCATAGTTGTGTCCTTTAAAGAGGACGCCAGCAGCGGGAGACAAGTGATTCTGGACACTGCCACAGATTCTGACATTGGAAGCAACGGAGTTGATCACACCACTTACAGGATAGTGAAGGGCAACGAGCAAAGGAGGTTCCGCCTGGATATTACAGTCAACCCCAGCGGGGAGGGGGCATTCCTGCACCTGGTTTCAACAGGGGGTCTGGACAGAGAGGTTACTCCCTTCTACCAGCTCCTGATCGAAGTGGAGGACAAAGGAGAGCCGAAAAAGTTCGGCTACCTGCAAGTAAACGTCACTATTCAGGATATAAATGACAACCCCCCTGTTTTTGAGCAAGATCAGTACCAGGCCAGTGTGTTTGAGGATGCAGCTGTAGGTTCGAGCATCTTGCAGATCACAGCATCAGATCAGGACGAGGGAACCAATGCTGAAATCAGGTACTTTCTAGATGAGGGAACACCTTTCCAAATTGATCCTAAATTAGGTACTATAATTATAAAAGATGGATTGGACTTTGAGAGCAAGAAAGAGTACTCTTTAACCATTCATGCTGTAGATAATGGTGTTCCCTCTCTGTCAGGCCGGACAGAAGCCACAATAAAACTTTTAGATGTTAATGATAACGACCCCGTTGTGAAGTTCAGGTATTTTCCCACAACTTCTAAATTTGCCTCTGTTGATGAAAATGCACAGATTGGCACAGTTGTAGCTCTACTTACAGTTTCAGACTCAGACTCACCCACAGCTAATGGCAACATATCTGTTTCAATCTTAGGAGGCAACGAGCAAAGACACTTTGAAGTGCACACATCTCCTGTGCCCAATCTAAGTCTGATCAAAGTGGCAAGCGTGTTAGACAGAGAGAGGATTTCCTCATACAACCTGACTGTTTCTGTTTCAGACAATGGCAAACCTATTGCCAGGTCCTCTTTTGCCAGTCTGGTTATTTTTGTTAATGATATCAATGATCACCCCCCAATATTTCAAGAAACGCAGTATAGAGTAGATATCAGTGAAGGGACACCACAAGGCAGCTACATTAAAGGGGTTTCTGCAACAGATGGTGATTCTGGGCAGAACGCCAACCTGAGATACTCCCTGGTGTCTGGAAACACTTTAGGCTGGTTCTCCATCAGTGAAAACAGTGGCCTGGTTACCAGTGCTGCTTTGCTGGATAGGGAAATCGCATCTGAAATTGTGCTTAACATTAGTGCCAAAGACCAGGGGCTGCAGCCCAAGATTTCCTACACTAAACTGATAGTCAACATCACAGATGTGAATGACCAAGTGCCTACATTTACTCAGAGCACATATCATGTTTCCCTGGTGGAGCACGCTCCTGCTGGCACCGAGCTGGTGCTGCTGTCTGCCTTGGACGATGACCTCGGGGCCAATGGAACTATCCGGTTCTCATTTGATGCAGAGACACCAGCCAGCATCCAGGAGCTGTTTCGTCTGGACGCTGTGTCGGGCCGATTAAGCACAGCCGTGGAGCTGGACAGGGAGGATCAGGCCTCATATTTGCTCCATATCCGTGCGACAGATGGAGGCAGCCCCCCTCTGCACTCTGTAGGAAATGTCAACATCACCATTTGGGATATCAATGACAACAGGCCAGTGTTCTACCCTGTTCAGTATTTTGCCAATGTGAAAGAAAATGAGCCCTCAGGTTCCTATGTGACCATCGTTTCAGCCACAGACCCTGATTTGGGCCGAAATGGAACTGTCAAATATATGATTACAGCGGGAGACACTTCCAAATTTCGTATTAACAGCAATACAGGGAAAATCACCACATTCATACCCCTGGATAGAGAGGAAAAAACTGCTTACCAGCTGCAGGTGACAGCAGCAGATGGGGGAGGCCTTCGCTCACACACCCAGGCCATTGTGACTGTAACTGTTATAGACACGCAGGATAATCCACCTGTCTTCAATCAAAGGATGTACAGCTTTGTCATGTTTGAAAATGTAGCTCTTGGGACAGTCATAGGCACTGTGTCGGCCACCACACTGGATCTGAACACAAACATTTCCTACTTGATCACCTCAGGGGATCAGAGGGGGCTTTTTGCTGTGAACATTGCAGGTCAGATCACTGCATCTAGTCAGATTGACAGAGAGGAGCAAGGATTTTATCAACTCAAGGCTGTAGCCAGAGCTGGGGAGATCACAGGAGAGGCCCTGGTGAACATAACTGTAAAGGACTTAAATGATAATGCTCCTAATTTTATTCACAATGTAGAACATGTGAGCGCTGTGGAAAACTGGAGCACCGGACATGTAATATTCCAGGCAAAAGCATCAGATCCTGATGAAGGTCCGAACGGCATGGTGATATACAGTCTTAAAGAGAACCCAAAAGGCCTGTTTCACATCCATGAGCGACATGGCCTGATCACACTGACCGGCCCACTGGAGGTCACAACAAGCTCCTATGAGATCGAAGTTATTGCAGCAGACATGGGGGTTCCACGACTCACCTCAAGCCTCATCCTGATTGTCAGCGTTTATGACGTCAATGACAACTCACCTGTGTTTGATCAGCTCTCATACGAGGTCATCATTCTAGAGTCTGAACCTGTCAACAGCAGGTTCTTTAAAGTGCAGGCCACTGACAAAGACTCTGGTCTCAATGGGGAGATTATGTATGACATCACCGGTGGCAACACAGGTGATGTGTTTGGAATTTTTCCAGATGGGCAGTTATACATCAAAACAGAGCTTGACAGAGAGATTCAGGATAGTTATAACTTGGTGGTTGTAGCCAAAGACAGGGCAGTGGAGCCGCTGAGCGCCTCGGTCAACCTCACAGTAATCCTGGACGACGTGAACGATAACCGTCCTCTCTTTAACAGCACTAATTATGTGTTTCATTTTGAGGAGGAACAGAAGAGGGGATCAATTGTTGGGCAGGTTTTTGCTAAGGATAAGGACTTTGGCCCTAACAGTGAGGTCAGATACACATTTGAGACACCCCAGCCCAACTTTGAGCTGAACGCCATCACCGGGGAGCTGACCAGCACGCTACAGCTGGACCGCGAGTCACTGATGAGACAAAGAGGCACCGCTGTGTTCAGCTTTATTGTTCTCTCATCAGATCAGGGTCTCCCTAAACCCCTTAAAGACCAGGCTAAGGTGCAAGTTTACATTCAAGACATCAATGACAACCCGCCCAAATTCACTAAAGACATTTACCAGGCCTCCATCTCTGAATCGGCTCAAAACATGACTCAGCTGCTGCGGGTCTCTGCATCAGATGTGGATGAGAACAATAATGGACTTGTTCAGTATCACATCATTGAGGGCAATGAGGAAGGCCAGTTCATGATAGATGTCAGCTCTGGACAGGTGACTTTAGTTGGAAAGTTGGACTACGAAACCACTTCTTCTTACTCACTGAAAATCATAGCTGCTGATTCTGGAACTGTGCCTGTGTCCTCCTCTTGTCTGCTGAGTATTAGCATCCTGGATGAAAATGATAACTCCCCATCCTTCCCTAAATCCTCCATGTCTGTGGATGTGTTGGAGAACATGAGGATTGGGGAACTTGTGGCCTCTGTGACTGCCTCTGATGCAGATTCGGGGCAGAATGCTGATATAACATACAGCATCACAGCCACAAACAATCACGGCACTTTCAGCATCAGCCCCAACACCGGTAGCATTTTTCTGGTTAAAAAGCTGGACTTTGAAACTCAGTCACTTTACAAACTCAACATCTCTGCAAAGGACAATGGCAGACCACCCCGCTCCTCATCCATACCGGTGGTAATTCATGTCCGGGATTTTAACGACAATCCTCCTGTATTTGCCCCTGGAGACATTTTCAAATCTATCCCTGAAAATCTTCCTCTGTCAGCATCTGTCATGACAATTGTAGCTCAGGACACAGATGCAGACATAAACGGGCAGCTGGAGTACTCCATTGTTCAGCAGATTCCTCGAGGGAACCACTTTAGCATTGACCCGGACTCTGGACTCATTTACACCAACAAGGAAATTGACAGGGAGTTCTCCAACTTGTTTGAGCTGACCATAAAAGCCACAGATCAGGCAGTTCCTGCTGAATTCCGACGATTCACCTTGAAAAATGTTACAATATGGGTCACGGACCTCAATGACAACATTCCTACTTTTGTGTCCCAGAATGCTCTCGTGGCCGAGCCTAACATTGTTATTGGCTCCATCCTGACAACAGTGATGGCACTTGACCCTGATGATGGTGAAAACGGGGAAGTGGAGTACGAGCTTCTGGAAGGGGATGCGGACACCTTCATTATGGACAGGTACAGCGGGGATATACGCTTGGCTTCCCAGCTGGTCCCATCCCGACTCATGTACACTCTGTCAGTGTCAGCGACAGACCACGGGACCGACCGTAAGACCTCCAGAACTGAGCTGACTATCATCCTTCAAGGGATGGATGGACCTGTTTTCTCTCAGCCCAAATACATTACCATCCTTAAAGAAGGTCAACCGCCGGGCACAAATGTCATCTCCCTGGATGCCTCAAGTCCGAGGGGCTCTTCATCAAAAGTGGAGTATTTCATTGTGGCAGTACGGAGTGGCGGAAAGGCTGTTGGACGCCTTTTCACTATCGGACGCCACTCTGGAGTGATACAGACAGCAACAGAGCTGGACAGGGAACAAGGGTCCGACCTGTACCTGGTAGACGTGTACGCCATCGAGACAGACGCCAGCCAGCCTAGAACACAGCGTGCTGAGGTAAGAACAATGCTGACTGTTTTATTCTCTCAAGGCGCCTAAAAGTGCACTCAAATTTTGCAATGTTGGCCTGTTTGATCTGTTTGGCAGAATAAGGACATGAACTCAATAAATAGGAGTTGTTGGATATAGTTGTGTGCAAGATCAAATTACAAATGACTCATATAATAAACTGCAATTCTAATGGATAGTAGTAGGAAGGCCTTTTACTTTGGTGTAATAACCCTGATGATATGGCAGTCTGTTTAAAAAATGCCCTGCACGTTTTGCTTTAGTTTTCCTTCACTGACATATTCTTACTGGTGCTGATAAAGTATGCTTTCATATAATATATTTAGTAGAAATGAAAAAGGGTAATTCATGAGGTCTTGCTGTGCAGGTATGCAATATCAGAGCCAGAATTACTGAGTCTTTGAGCTGCCTGAGGCTGTTTTGGCACAGGGGTGGTCTAAGGGTGTCTTTATTCCACCAGGAATTGCTCCACAGGCAATAAGTGACCATTAAAATCTGTGACCTCTTAAGACTTTATGAAAAGATTCTGAGGGTGGAGAGAGCAAATTAAACTGCCCTATGAGTTTTCACTATGTGATGCATTTTTAATATTTTGATGTGTAATTTGGGAACTTTTAGGCCTGGTTGGGTTGACTGATGGCTAGCTGCCAGTTAAATGAAAACCACACATTTGTATTATTTTAGAAGCCGTTTACCAGACCTCAAATACCTTGGTACGACAGGTTTCAGTCAAAAGACAACAACAAGATGCAAGCTGCTTCCTCTCTCGGGAGATTCGTTTGTGTTAGTTAATTTTAAACATCATAGACAAACTGAGATATTATTGGAAAATCGTGTTAGCGGAGTTAACTGAAAGGTTTACAAAGGTCAGGAAATATCACACCATCGCACTTTGCTTATAGTAAAGATAGCAAACTACTTTACTGCAAACTGTGCTACTGAGCTAAAAGGAGAGTAAAAAGCTTGACCTCTCATTTCCCAAACTTGGATTGGTTTCAGCCTTAAACTGTCATCCCATGGTTTTAACATTCCACCTGGATTGAAAGTGCCAACAGTGCCCTTCAAAGCATTAACAGCTCTTCATTCCGCCTTTTATCACTTCACAAACAGAAACATTAATATGTTTTATTGGGATTTTATGTGATAGATTATGTAACACTCATTTTTCTAAAATCAAATTAATATTTCCTGCAAATATTAAATCCCCCCGAGTTAATACTAATCTGTGAGCATTAATTATTAAGTCTTGGCATAAGTTTTCTATTTGATTTATGTCTAGACTGTGACCGAGCGTTTGTAGCTCATAAATATACTTTGATCTAAACCATTTGATTGGAGCTGTGGCTTCATGTTTAGAGTCATTACCTTCCCTGGTCTTAGGTCCTTTGTAGCTTTTATTCTTCTCATCAACTCTAATCACATTTCTCTTCAGTGCTGAAGAAAATCATCCCCTCATCATGATGCTGCCACTATGTTTTACTGTTGGGATTATGTATTAATGATGATTTGCGGTGTTAGTTTGCTCCAGACATTTTGTATTTGGACAAAAAGTTTAATTTTGATCTCATCCTTTACATGTTTGCCGTACCCTACAGGGCTCATGATAATCTGTAAATAGGTTTCTTATGGCTTTCTTTCAATAGTGGCTTTGTTCCTTCCCCTCTACTATGTAAGCCAGATATGTTAAGAGCGCAACTCATAGTTGTTCCTTTGACAGATTCTTCCACCTGAGCTGTGCAGCTCCCCCAGAGTTGCATCATGACTACCTTTATGATTAATGCTCTCATTGCCAGTCATATCAGTTTGCACACAATTGGACTCTATTTATACTAATTAGGTTACATCTCATGGCAATTGGTTGCATTGTTTTTTTATTTAGGGCTTTCTGAATAAAGGTATCAAAAAACATATACATGCCACACTTTTCATATTGTTATTTGTGAAACATTTAGAAAACCATGTATGATTTCCCTCCCGCTTCACATCTTTGGATTACTTTGTTGATCTATCACATACAATAAAAATTCATCTAAGTTTATTGTTGTAAAGTAATAAAATTAGGAGGAGTTCAAATGAACATTCTTTCATTCTGCAGTGGGTTCAGCATTCAGGATGAATGAGCTGAAGTGTTTGATGTCCTCTCTGTCTGTGAGACCCAATAGCCCTACAGCATAAACCTACAGACTTAGACTAATGTTTTTCCACTGCTGTGTTTATACACAGGATACCCAGTAGCAACTGGGGGATCTTTTCCATCCCTGGGGTTGTGACCCTTCGACATTCTCAGTTTCTCATTTTTTCCCCCATTGATTGGATGCATGAGGGAAATCTGACATGTCACGCTCTGCTATGCAGCATGTGTGACGTTTTAAAAACAATTCAGACAAAAGGAATTCGGCTGGAGATGCTTTATCAGCAGCCATGATCTTAAGCAGCTCACAAAGTTTGTCGGTTTTTGTTGTTTGCATCTGTCTGTGCAGGACTGTCTCTGACTTCTGGATCACATTTAGGTCATATGCCGCGAAACTCATTTCAGCCTTCATGTATACCAACAGAGGTACACACTGTTAGACAGTCATAATGGGATGTTTCCATTTAGTAGCTTCAAAGTGGCAATTCCTAAGTCCTTTCTGGATGACCTCATTACCCATAAATCTTTCTTTAATTTATTTGCAACTCTTGGTAAATATAATGCGAAAAAAAATTGGCAGCCGTTTTATCTATTGTTGTTGAGGAATTTGTAGAGTTTAGGAGGATGTTTTTTATTTTGCTCAAAGGTTTTGTCTCATCACATCCTGTATTGTTCTTGTTTGGAGCTGGAGAGAACCTCCACCCCCTGAGCTCCCAGTGGATCTATTCACATCTGAATCTCATCCCGCTCTCTCCACTCCACTCTGGGCCATGAGTGGTGTGACAGCACGTGTTTCTCATCAGCCATTAAGCAGCCTTAAATAACTGGATTTGGGTTTGTGTGCCACCTTCCTCATATGAGTCACCTTCAGTTTGTTACATTTACAAAGAAATGAAAGGAGAAGTGATTAGTTTTCACAAAGGGACTTTTTAACCATTGGTGTTTGATCTAAATGGTTTGACTGGTGGCACTTAGATGAGCTGAGGAGTCTGGCCCATTCTGTCTCGTCATGATAACCCAAAGTGCCAGAAATTCAGAATAAAATCTATTTTAATAAGTGTTGTTTGTTTAAACTAATGTTTAATGCTATTGTATCCCACAGAAAGAGAGTAGAATTTGCTGCACAATGTCGTCTGGCAGTAAATAAATATTTGTTGAGCCATGATGCTCTCTGAAATCTTTGAATACATCCTTCAAATAACTATTACACAAGCAAAAATACCCTTAAATCCAGATAACCTGATTGTTTGTTTTCAGGATTAACTGATTTTGCTCCATATAATTACAGGAACATATGGAAGTCTGCACTTTGGGTGGTTGTGACATCTTGATTCTTCACTTTTGCAGCCCTTCTGTTGTAGAGTTGCTACTATGTTTGGGATCATTGTCCTGTTGATGACTCAGTACAGACCAAGCTTCAGGTCTGGCATGAGAATATAGTATTATGGTTGACTTAGTGACCACAAGGTCCAGGGGTCCTGTGGCTGCAAAACAAACCCAAACAATGACTCCTCCATCACTGTGCTTGACATTTGGCTTGGGGCTTTTGTGCTGTTTGATTTTCTCCAAAATAGTGCTGTACAAAATAGCCAAAGATGATACTTAGCAAACCTGAGCCATGCTGCCATATTCGTTTTCCCCCTCAACCTATCCAAATAAGCCAAACTTGTTCAGCCTCTTTCTGACTGCCCAGTAGAGTCTTCTCATGTTTTTGCTATTTCAAAGTCTAGAATGTACAGCTGCAAAATTTGCTTAGCAAGAGTTGCTTCTTTAAGGTCATTGCTGATGTCTGTCCATCTTGGCATTGTGTTAACATAAACCTGTTCAGTTAAGTCTTACATTATTCATACCCTAGGTAGATTTAGGTTCATCTTCAATTTTTCATGTTTCTGGTCTAGCCAGAGTCACGAATTGACCAAAAGAGAATCTCCTCCGAAGAGAATCTGATTCTGTGGAGGGAGATAATGATTAGGGTGATGGTAAGGAGACCTTCTAAGCTAAATACTTGAGATCTCATTCACCAAAGATAAATTCTCAAAAAAACGGTGAAAATGTTTGATTTTTGAGAAGGGTATAAATAATGGTCAACAAGCCATTTTCAGATAATGTAAAAACTGTTAATATTATTATTATTATTAAATTAATCCTCCTTTTATGTTGTTTCATTGTCTTTTGAGAGATGTTTGTCTCATTAACTGTCTAAAACAAACTTCTTGGTTTAATAAAAACAATTGAAAACTAAATCTGCCAGAGATATAAATCATTTTGCAATAGAGCAGCAAACTGTGAAAACCCATGCTTACACTATATGACAGGGGTGGTCACACTTGTTGATGATCAGTTAATAAAGGGTTTATTTAGTTTTTCCCACCGCTATATTAATAAAAGCTTTCATATTTCCATACTGGTATATATATGTAAATTGCTAGTTTGTAGAATGTGATTACATACTTTATTTCATTGTGATAATTTAGCTTTAGCTATAACAGACACTTGTTTCAGAAAATCTGTACTGTATAGCTCACCACAGAAAGCGTTAGTTTTAATATTCCTTCAAACATTTCTTAATTTCTGACAAAAACAAGAGATAACTGCAAATAATTGCATAATATTGCAGGTTGCTCTTGTTTCTGTTTTAGCTCTGCTTCTCTGTGGCTATAAACAGGACAGCAACAAAAGCTTCCTGAACTTCACTCTAACCAAATTGAAGTGCTGTTTTTCTCTCAGAGGCCCGAAGTGCCACATTAGTCCTTGCCCCCTCCTCTTAAACGCATTGTTCCCCCTGTAAAATAAACACAGTGGAAGCGTTTCACAGGCTATGGTTTGTTCTGCCTTTTCAGATAAAGTGTTGCGCTGCCCCATCAGGGAATTGCTAGGAATTTATTATTCTTTTGTCTGTGCCAACGTCTTGCCCTTGCAGATTTAGGACTGTGCATGGATGCTCCTGACAGCCAGCTCTCCTCCCCTCTCATCACCTGTAAGAGTGGTAAAGTAGAGTGGTTTGGATTTAAGAAAATAGTGTTTTCAAGGTTTCTTCTGAACATGTCAAGTGGTGGTATTGGGAGTTGTAGGAATAAATGTGTTGTAGTGACAGGTCTTGTTAAATGGCGCTGGAAGTGCCAGAAGCCAGCAGTATTGCAAAGAGGCATGGGAAGGAAGAAGGAAAGAAACAGTTCAGAGTCTTCAGAAGGAACAGGGTAGTTTTGGAGATAACAGTGGCAGGGTCCAAAGCATGGTTCAAGTTAGCACTGACCTCAGTTTCATAGTTTAAATTCCCTCAAAAGTAATTTTACACTTTAATCTTTTTTACTGTTTGTAAACTTGAATGCATTTTATTTGATTTGACTGACCAACACAAAGTAGGGAGGAAAATGCAATGTTTTAAAAAATGTTTACACTTAAACATTTGAAAAGTGTGGTGTGTATTTGTATTAATCCTTCCTGATCAAAATCCTTTCGTAGAACCACCTTTGACTTCAGCTCCAGCTTAAACTATTTGGGGGAAAGCCTGTACTAGCCTTGTCTACCGATTCTTAATAAAATAGCTCCAGAGTTGTGGATGTTTGGAGCTCTTCCAAAGTTGCCTTTTGGTTGCTTTGATTAATGCTTTCCTTGCCAGGCCTGGATGTGGATGGTGAAGTCCCGGGAAGTTAGCAGTTGTGCTGTACTCTCTCCATTTTCAGAGGATGGAGATGTACATATTGGAATATCCCTGCTTTAAACTTCTCCACAATTTCTTCCTCACCTGTCTACTGTTTTCCTTGGTCTTCTTGATACTGTTTGTTCACTAATGTTCTCTAAGAAATGTTGGAGGCTCATGCAGAACAGCTGCCTTTATACTGGGATTAAATTAGACATAGATGAACGCTATTTACTAATTATTTGAATTTTAAATGTCATTTTTTGCACTGGATTTTATTTAGAATTGTTTATATGAAAATAACTAAAATATGTCTAATCTTCTTTCCACTTCCAATTTATCCTTTACTTTGTGTTGGAGTATCACATAAATTCCCTAAAAATATTAAAATTTGCAGTTTTAATGTGAAAACAAAGTTCTCTGTAATCATGCTTTTATAAGGCACTGTATTTACCACGTTCAGTGAAATATTTATATTTTGGTTTTGCATCTTTTTTTCACTGGGATCTGGATCTTGGCAAAGCTTTTTCTTTCTGATTCCTAACCTGCAACAAGACTCAAAGATCTATGAATTGTCTTTCTGGTTCCATTTTGTGCTTTGATATTCTTGTGATACTACATTTCCTTGAATATGAGCAGCGATTCAGACATCAGAGGCCATGTTGAGGTTTTAGAGAACACAGAAAAAGAGCCTCGCTGAAACACAAAACCGGCACAGCCAGCCAGGTCAGCGAGCCGGCAGAAGAAGGTTATGTACAACTGGATGATTTGATACGGATGTTGGGTTTTGTGTATTTCTGTCTCTGTGTGAGAATATTATAATTTGAAGTGTTGATGACAGCAGTTTCTAGGGAAAGGTTGACCGTTGGTACGGATCAGAATTCTACGTGTCTTTATTCAGTTTAAATCAAACCTTGGATTCATGAACAACACTTGATACACAGATTTCAGGGTTCCCAAAAGAGGGAAGAGGAATGATGCAGAACAAACTAAATCCTTGTGCATTGTAATTCATGGTCTGATTGCAGTATTTTGTGTATCTAATTGTTCATGTGTACTTGAGCAAGGCTGTTATGCATTGACCATGACCGAAGTTGTAATTCACAGGTTAATCTGGACAGACAAGCGTTTTTTAAATGGTCATCGAAAGGCGAGGCATCTGCTCGCAGCTCTTCTCATAGGTGGTCCCAGCAGACACTGGTTCAGGTGGTGTGGAGGAGGGCCGGCTTGTCTCGCATCGGTTTTACGAGACGCCATCGCCATAAAAGATGAATAAACATTCAGTCGTGCATAGATGCGTACAGGCAGATGCTGCCAAGAACACAGAGAGCCACACAGACACACTGACCACAAGTTCAAACTCTCAATCAGCTGCTGGAAAACTTGAATGGTCGTGGCAAACAAAATAAGTCAATTTTAGTGGTTTATTATGAGTATGTGGCTGTCAGAGAAGATTATTTGACATTGGCACTCAGGTTTGTTGTGAGTATTTTCTTGCATCTCATTGTTTGTTAGGGTTTGTCTTGCTCCATTTGTTTTATGTCTCTAACTAGAAGCGTTGAATAGCTTTGGCTGTTCTCCAACTTGTTTGACCCTCAATGATGAAAATTAACATTACTCCTTTATCAGAACATAAGTCTTAAAATCTGTTACTCTGGTTGGACAGCAGGCTTTTACACATATCTCATTAGAAACCAACAAACATCTGTCAAACTAAACTTAAAAGGTCAGAAATCTGTTGTTCTGCTGTGTCAGGATCTATAAATTTCACCCAAGCATCAAGTGAGAAAGATTTTTCTGTTTTGGCTTTTTTGTGTACTTTTTTCTTAGAGATTGTCAAACACATTTTAATATCAAGCATGCATAAATATAAAATTAGGTTTTCAAATTATTATTTCATTTATTAAAGGAAAAAGGCTATACAAACCAACTTAGCCTTATATAAAAATAGAATTGCTACCTTTGGTAAATTTTTACGTTTTTGTTATTAACATTTTTTGGTTCAATTTCACCAGTCACACCCAGCCCTGGATATTTTCTGAACTTCAAAATCAAGTAATCACTTGAATAAATCTGGCAGCATGAAGTATGCTAAAATATTTAAAAATAACACATTATGTCCCAACGTAAAGACATTCAAGAACAGCTTAGAAATAAAGTCACATCTATTGGTTTTTAAATGGTAAGGAAACTCCAGTGAACTACAATTAAAACCGTCATCCACAAATGGAGAAAACATGGAACAATGCTGAACCTTTCCAAGAGTGACTGACTTACAAAAACTTCTCATCCAGGAGGTCACAAAAGAACCCCTAATATCTAAAGCTCTGCAGCCTTACTTTCCTCAGTTAAGGTCAGTGTTCATAATTCAATAGTAGGAAAGAGGCAAAAATGGCATCCATGGGAGAGTTTCCACAGCTAACCAAAAAGACTAAAAAAGCCTGTCTCACATTTGCCAAAAATGATCTTGATGATCTTTCCTTTTGGGAAAATATTCTGACTGAGGAGACAAAAGTTGAACTATTTGGTAGATGTGTGTCCTTTTACATTTGATGTCAAAGCTCATGTGTGTTGGGGTTTTGCAGTATGATAATAATCAAGTACACCATCAACTCCACCGCAAAATGGCTCAAAAAATAAAACGAGGGTTTACCACAAATAAGAGTGGGATAAAATTCCTCCACTGTGAATTAAAATACTTATTGCCAGATATATCAAACATATTATGGCAGTTTTTGTCACCAAGGGTGGCACACCCAATTATGTTTATGGGTTTATTATTAGATTGTTGTCAAAGCTGCATTTTATATCTTTGTCTAATGTGAAAATGTGGTTGATGATCTGAAATATTTAAATGTGACAGAATAGGGGAGAGTAGAACCAGCAGCCTTATATTAAAACTGATTACCCTTTAGTCAGCCACTATTCACATGATGTGAGCTTCATTAGGACACACTGCCATGGTTTTAACTTGGAAAAGGCCAACATGACTTAAAGGGGAGGTCATATTTGCAGCAATTTCACTAAATAAATATATAAAAAATGTTTAGAATAAGATTCAAAAACTCAAAACTATGCTTGAGATTTCAGAGCTTGTTTTGAAACATTTCTTGAATTGTCATCTGTGGCAAAATGAATTGTCTCAGTGTGGTAGCCCTGCCCTGCACTACTCTAAACAGGTTAAGACACACATTATTTTCACGATTTATTTATAAACATGAAATATGCTGGTGAAGGGAATGTGAATGTGTATTAAAAGAAACGTCTGTTGGCTTGAGGTTGGCTGTCCGCAGCTTTTTTCTCCCTCATGCAAAGTTGACACAGAACTTCAGGTTAGAATAATAAATGAGCTGTGTGTGATCGCTGCTCAGAATTTTGCATCATCTGCTTTATTTTCAAATCAGAGATACATTTCTCTTGTAGTGCCACTTTGATTGTCATGCCTCATTTGGGTGGGGGTCATTCCTTAGTCTTAGGCTCACAATCTCAGACCAAATGCGAGACCAAAATACTCATAACCTCTGCAGGGCATGCATTTGTGCTTTGGTCGGCAGAATTAGACGTGATCAAAAGGGAGCTATTTAGGATTTCATCAAGTGCAATCAGAAAGGTGCATCAGAAGCTGTGAAGTTAGGTTTCCAAGCTTCACATTAACTCAACCAAGGTAAGTTTGATTGGGTGCTGTTGAGCTCTGGATATTCACAGAGAAAACAACTCCTTGCCTGTTAAGACTTCGTCTCTGAGAGGTCTTCATCCTTCTCTCTGCTCTGCTCTAACTGCAAGGGGACCATAAAATATGCCCAAGTCTATCCAGCTCAGAAAAAAAAATGTTCCACTACTTTCACTTGTAAAACGAATGGAGTTAGAGAGAAAGAAGCAGAGCACTGGGTTGATATTGGCACAAGTTCTTTGCAGTAATAATGGATCCCAGCTATGGGGTGATTTATTCTTCCACGTGACTCACCGAGCTCCCTAGCATCAACAAATACTTCAACTTATCCACATGCAGAAATACACAAAGCCAATTTCCATTGTTTTCAGAGCTGACCTGACTCTGCTTCGTGTCTTTAAAAAAAAGCAAAGAAAAGGGATCACTGCTGCTCTCTTGCACATCTTACTTCCAGGAGAACTTCCAGAGTGACATTTAGTGCAGCCGGCTCTTTTCCAGACTGTCCCGCCTCTCGGGACATCTGAAGAGAAGGAGACAGAGGCAGTGTTATGCATGTGCTCTCAGAAACGCACATGCAAACAGCTCATCGCCTCTGCCTGTGGTAAGACAAGAGACCCGCAGGCAGGAAAGGGTATCTCCTGCAACCTGGAGAGATAATTTAGGAGCGAGATGAGGGATGGAGGAGGACAAAGAGCGTGGAGCAGCTGGGGGTAGGGCAGTGAGGAAAAGGAGGAAGGACTGGTGCAGGGCTTTAGTGTCAGGCAGGAGACAAGCAAAGATAAACTGGCACCATGTTATTATCTCCACTTTTATTTTATGAGTTTTCCATCAGGAGGCCTGCTGTTTCTCCTAAACTGCATGCAGCACAATGTAACTTTATTTAGATATTAAAGTGTATATTTTTTCTTAACTGCTTTTTCTATTTGCTACATGTTTTGTTTAGAGAAAGTTAACCTTTAAGCTTGCAAAATCCTTGCAACATTTATCCGCTCAGTGTGCTGTGTGAGTCTTAATTCAGAGCAAAGCCAAACCACAGTTGATCTGCAGCTGCTTTCAATATTGGAACTGAAATATTTCACCTCACAGAATGTCCCTGCACGACTTTTTCCGGCAGTCAATTTCTGTGCAAGTTGTACGTTCTTTTAAAATCATTCAAAAGAGTGGTAGTCGTAACTCTGTTCATGCTCTTCGTCTGACAGCTGCTTGGCCTTGTCTAAGACCTTGAAAATCCACAATTGTATCTGCTAAGTTCTTATGGGGGTTTCTTTCCCATTGTAGCATTTTTGTGTTTTATTACATTTAAAATCCATTCCTTCCTGTTCTTATAGAACTAGTTGATGGAAAAGACTTTTATTTAGTACTTCTGTTCCATTAAATGTTTTAAAAAGAAACCAGTTGAAATAAAGGGATCCATAACAACCCTGATTAACATTGTTTATTTGTGTGGGGGTTTAAAGGTATGGTGTCATCATCTGTTGCCTGTACTATGGTAGTGCCATAAGTTCTGATATTGTGACCTTGACTGATATTGAGACCGATGGCCTCCTGGTGGTGTGTGTGATGTAGCAGGAAGTATACATTGCTCTGTAAACACGAAAGTTAGAAAACTGCATTAAAATGAGGAAATGCATATGATTTAGATTTTCTTTAACATGTTCTGTTTGAAATTGATTGAAATTCATATTTGATACATCTTTTGTTTTATCTGAATTAAGGAAAAACCACGAAAATAAGCCAGTGGCTAAATCTAATTTAAGGTTCCTTCACTTGGTCCTAATGAAATAAACTCAAACAATCTTTTCACTCTGCAAAAGAGACCCTTAATGAGCAATGGGTTCACTGTAGCACTTCATCCAGGTGTTTAATCTGATTGGGATATAAATAATTTGTGATGCTCAAGACATTTTTCAGCAGTCTTTGTGACATGGGAGGACACACAGGTCTGCTGGAGGAGACAGGAATGCTGGGCTGGTGTGCAAGAATGTTGCATGTCAAAATCACCTCCACCTTAATGACAGGAGTCAACATTTTGGCTTGGAATATTGTATTCACTCAAGATTATTAGTTTTATTCCCCTCAGCTGTCATACTACTTAAAATAGTTTTTAGCTTTTGCAGAATTAGCAGGTGCTTGTCATCAGGTGTTTCCGTGCAGCCTGGTGTTAAACACAAAGTCAATCCTTCTTCACTGTCTAAACTAGCCTTCCACATTTTACTCCCATAGATCATTTTGCTGAAAGTCTGTGGTTGTTTGCTGAGAGTTGAACGTCTCAGGAAAAAAAGCTTGTGGTCACAGAGACAATAACTGCAAAGTATGATCTTCAGCTTGCATGGTTATTATCTCATTCAGGCAGATTCTTGGATCAGAGTTGTGTTTGGCGCTGTATACTCTGTATTTTAGAATTATAATTCTACAGTCAAGTATCACATAGTGGACTGACAGCAAAGACTGCCTTTAAACATTTTCTTTTGCTTCTGCAGGGCATCTAGAAGAGTTTGGTCCCTGGATAGCCAGCAAAACCGTTTGTTTATGCAAATTCTGAACAACGTATCTGCTGTCAGACAAAGAGAACAGTAAGAGCTCCTGGCTTGAAACAGCAAAGCATTTTTGGGTGAATGCAGGCCTCCTCTCCCCTCTCCAGTTGGGTCAGTTTAATTGAAAGCAGCTGGTGAGGGTTCTGGGCAGCGCTGTGCAGGGTCAGTCAACGTGACTCAGGCTCTTGCTCATGATCAAGGTACCTGAGCAGCCCTGCTTCAGGCTTTGTCTGACAAAACTGTTTTTATTAAACTTTATTACATCCTAAGGTGTTTAAAGGACAAGAGTAAAAGCAGTGGCTGTGGTTTCCATTCTGTTTATTGACATTATGTTATTTTGACTCTTTTGTTTCGCTTGCCCACTGTGATTTTCCTATTTACCACAATTGAACCAGAATCCATTGTGTTGGGAGGTCAAGGTGTAATTTAACAAAGTGCTGTTCTTACAGTTGACTCTATGTCCTTTCCTTTCAAACAATGAACCATTTTAATTGCATTGCTCATGTTTGTTTGTGCACACCTCCTTTACATGCTTTCAACCGTAAACACCATCTTTACTGTATACTTTCTCAACAACCCACCAAATCTTGGCGACCTGTGCTCATTTCTCTACAGTTATTCTGTTTGGCTTCTCTGGCACTGACACGCAGTTCAGAGAGATGAAAACACACACACACACACACACACACACACACAAAAAAAACAAAATAAAACCGTCCACGGCAAAATGAATCATCCAAAAACGTCTAAACTTGGCTGGCCTGCTGCTGACAGGCAGATCGTAATGAATTCTCCCTCCCAGGACATTGCGTTCTTATGGTATTACAAAGAAGGGGTGATCAGATATAACAAAACTGTATGTCTGTATTTCCTTCAGGGGGCTTCTGTGGTTAAGGCTGCACTTACAGTTCTGCAGCCTGACATTGAAAGCAAGTGGCTAAATTAAAGAGAAGAAAACAGCATAAATATGCAAACTCAAATATCATTTGGCAAGGTATGCACAAGTTTTTCAAGTCTCCATGTTGACTTTTCCTGTACGTGACCATGAAAGCAAGTTGTTACGTGTTTGCTTAAAAAATGAGTTAAGTATAAAGCTGTAAAAGTGAAAAGGTTGTTTCAGGCATTAAAAACATCTCGAGCAGATGAGCAGTAGTTGAAAGTCCTGTCTTTACCATTTGTACAGAGTTTGATCCGAGTTTGACCAGCTCTCAGTGAACGTGATAACATCATGCTGCATGACAAGTGCATACTCAGCAAATTTGACATGCACATGTTTGGGATGTCTCTGCTTGGCCCACCTTTATTAGAAATATATCATTGGTTTACATATGCTAAAGGTCTGGTGAAAAACCGTATCTGACTGAAACTCTTTTTTTCCAGGAGAACTGGTTTTTACCTTGTAATTTGTAGTTGAAAAATGGCTTTTATTTGCATCACAGACTTTTTCACATACAATAGCTTTGACTTTTAGCTCTGCTGTGCTTTCAGTTTTTTGAAACATTTTGAAAGTTTTTATTAAGCTAAAGTTTATTTTCTCAGACTTCTAATGCCAAAGAAGTCATGCTGCTTCAATAAATGGATTATTCTTTAATTGATAATATTTTTTGTACAATTCTGGCCTAATTATTGCTCTTAGTGGGTTGTTTTTTTCTGCAAAATTATCTGTTTTACAACTTTGAAAAGTTCTCTTTTGTCCATGCTCTAGTTGTAACCCAAGTGTCTTAAGAATCAGTTATGCACATTTTGTGAAAACTTATTTACAAGAAACAAAATGAACAAACAACAGACAGTAAAGTTGTTCAGAACTCTTGGCCTTGTAGATCAAGGGAAATCTGTTTTCTTGCCCAATAATGTTCACTGTCTTCTGTGGCTTTGGAGAGGTCTCATGGGCAATTCTTGGTCATAGTGGTTTACTAGTATCTGAACCATAATTCAATTTTTAAGGACTATTTGCATTATTTCACCTGACTGACAAGCAAGTTCCTTTACGACATAGTTGTTTTTATCATAATTCTTTTAAAGGATCCTTTATAAGAGTGTGGTACACAGTTGGCATGTCTTTGCATTCTTTGTGTATGTTTGCGTCTCCTTGCAGAAAGCCTTCAGACTTCAGGCACGCCAGCTGCCTCACTGCTAATTCCTCCTCTTGCAGATTTACACATGATCCCGTGGAGTGTTTCGTGCCACTTGATGCAGTAATTTGATAATGAGTGAGCGATCCAATGAGTAGCGAGGCTCTCAGGACCCTTCTGAGGCAGAACTGTAAACTCTGACCTGACTTGGCAGAGTGTGAGCGGAAGCAGAGCCGCTTATCCCTGCAGCCAGACAAGCAGCTATGTGTGTCCCGGCAGATGTACTCTTTCAGAAGGTGTGATTGTGTTTCATCAGGCTGATAAATGTTTGTATATATGTGTCTCAGCATGTCAACGTGTGACCGAGTCCCACAGCGCCGTGTACTGGCAGCTCGAGCGTGAACTCTGCGTGCTCTCTTTATTCCTCTGACGTCTGACAAAGTTGAGGCCCTGTTGGTAATGATGTGGTTATTACGTCCCATCATGCCTCGCTGCAGGCCGGACAGTAAAACTGCATGCTGTATTCTCTGTGTCCTTCAGCAGCTGCAGAGTGCTGGACTTGGCTCGTTTGAAGACCTTTTTTCATTCAGACACAGATGTTGGACCTCGGTTACAAGGCAGCGCTTTAAGATGTTTTTCTTCCAAAGCTATATATATGTATATATATATATATATATATATATGTATATATATATGTATATATATATATATATATATATATATGTGTATATATATATATATATATATATATATATATATATATATGGCATATATATATATATATATATATGTATATATACACATATATATATATATATATATATATATGTGTATATATATATATATATATATATATATATATATATATATATATGGCATATATATATATATGGATACAAGAGGATATTGAGTAGGTTCCACTTTTGCTGTTGAAAAATCCCTGACATTGTAGTTGGAGAATTGTGTTCTGGAGTGACTGAAGTTGAGATCAGCAGCTGATCTTATTAGGTCCTGTCTATTGTTACGTAGGGTCTCTTGCTTCCCACCACTAATATAAGACCCTGTCAGTTCACTACCTGGGGAGAATTGAGACCATATGGACATTTAAAACTCTTTTTGTGCACCATTGTTGACCTACTGAAAGGTGCTGCCTCTGCAGGGGAGCGTTGTTGCCATGTAGAGCCATTGTTCAGCAAAATTGCTCAGTTTGTTGGCAAAAGTACTATCGATGAGAATGTGTCACTGTAAGCTGTTTTTATTTGTCAGACGTCAGAATGTTAGAGCTCAGTGATGTATTTACTTGGCACTATGAATTGTTCTGTGTGATGGGTGTAGTGATATCTAGCACTCAAATTATTACCCATCAATCTGTCCTTTCCTAAACTCTAGAGCCAGAGTCAAACTCAGAAGGCCTACTCATTGGGTCATTTAAAATTAAGGTCCAATTCAGATTAAAATCAGTAACTGTAATAATAACTGTGATATAATAACAACAATGACTCATATTGGAATAAGACTGTAACCAGTCATGCAAGGAAGCATCGTATTCATCAGGCCTTATTTATCAGGTCTAAAGTGCATCTTTTTGAAGAAAACCTTTATACATTTTTGACACAGAAACATCGTGACTGTGATGCTGTTTAAAAAATGCAGTTACAAGCTGCATGTCTTTTAAGCAGCTGACTGTAGGATTGCTACCAGAGCAGAATGCCTGACTAGTTGACCAGCTAGCACATCAGCTTGTTTAACTCCCACTTTTACTCGATAAAGATCAGAATGGCAAACAGATTTAATATTCCCACAACTACCTATTCATCCATTTTCTGTAGCTGCTTGTGCTTGCAGGGTCGTGGTGGTGGAGAGCCAGAGGCGGGCTACTCCCTGGACAGGTCAACGGTCCATTACAGGACAACATAGAGACATGCAAATCAAACAATAATCCACACTCATACTTAACTCAGCAATATTATTCTAATTAAATTTTGGGTTATTTTAATATAAGTGAATGAGTCAATATCAAATTACTGTTGTAGTAGGAATAAATGTTGCTTTTGTATAATAAATTAAGGCACCTGGATCATGTCATCCATTTTGTGTAAATGCTGTGATTTAATTGACATGGTGTTCTGTTGTCATGAAGGGGGCATAAACAACACATACATTAATTTTCATTGTTTCAGTGTGAATAATTTGAAAGTTTTAATCATAAATATTAATTAAATTAAATATTAATCTTAATGTGTACTTCAAATTCAAGCTAATAAGCTAAGTGTTTTAAATACAGGGGTTGGACAATGAAACTGAAACACCTGGTTTTAGACCACAATAATTTATTAGTATGGTGTAGGGCCTCCTTTTGCGGCCAATACAACGTCAATTTGTCTTGGGAATGACATATACAAGTCCTGCACAGTGGTCAGAGGGATTTTAAGCCATTCTTCTTGCAGGATAGTGGCCAGGTCACTACGTGATACTGGTGGAGGAAAACGTTTCCTGACTCGCTCCTCCAAAACACGCCAAAGTGGCTCAATAATATTTTGATCTGGTGACTGTGCAGGGCCATGGGAGATGTTCAACTTCACTTTCATGTTCATCAAACCAATCTTTCACCAGTCTTGCTGTGTGTATTGGTGCTTTGTCATCCTGATACACGGCACCACCTTCAGGATACAATGTTTGAACCATTGGATGCACATGGTCCTCAAGAATGGTTCGGTAGTCCTTGGCAGTGACGCGCCCATCTAGCACAAGTATTGGGCCAAGGGAATGCCATGATATGGCAGCCCAAACATCACTGATCCAACCCCTTGCTTCACTCTGGGCATTCAACAGTCTGGGTGGTACGCTTCCTTGGGGCTTCTCCACACCGTAACTCTCCCGGATGTGGGGAAAACAGTAAAGGTGGACTCATCAATTATGGTAAATTAAATATCCATGATTACAAAACAACACAAACATCCATGCCAAAACCTTGGATAAAGACAGAGGCTTTAAATCCTTTGTAGGGTTGGAAGATTTCTACCGTTTGGCTCTTTTAATTTTATATATCCTCTTTGGGAATTCAACTCTGCACATGAAAATCAATCAGCAACAGAGTGAGGGCATCACATTTCAAACTGTCTTTGAAACTCAATATTCATTTGTAGGCTTTATGCATGACCCCCGCTGCTGAGTTTACCCGAGTCCTCAACGTTGACTCAGAGGAAGCTGTAGTTGCCCCTGAGGCTGGAGTAATGCCAGCTGCTCTCATATGGAACCAGTTTGATTCACCCGCTGTCAAATGTCCCGTTTGCCCCCAGCAAGTACCCCACTATGGAAGGCTGCACAGACATGCTGCTGCTTAGTAGTAACATTTTACCTTTTAGGGATTCAATTGTTAAAGGAAGAATAAAACAGAAAGTTTTATATTTTATGTGTACTCCAGATTTTTTTTGTAAAAGTGGTTTGAAAGCCAATAATCACAAAAATACAATATATCTGTAAATTTGCAAACTTATCAAAATAATCGATAATCATATTTAATGAATTGGAATATTCGTTCCGATGAGGCTCATTTGTCAGATTAAAAGTACCTTTTGAAATTAACCATTAAACAGGTAGTAAATATACTTTTCATTAAGCTCATGTTTTTTATTGGTCTGATGTAATATTTTAATCTTAAATGTCGTGTTTTCATTAGCTGTATGTGGAAAAGCATCATAATTAACAGAAATATATGCTTGAAAACATCAGTCTGCTTAAAATGAATCTATATAATGTGATCTCAATGTGTAAGGAATTACTGAAACAAATATACTTTTCAATAATATTTTCATTTAGTAAATATGACTCGTTCCATATAAAACACGTAACTTGAACCTAAAACATCACAAAATGTCAATGATTTAAAGTTTAACATCACATTTAGTTAGATTTGTTGTTTCTGTCATTGCTACGATGCATATTTTATCTAATTTTCTGCCAGTAACTTGATATTTTGGTATCACATTTTCATTCGTATTGTACCCTCTCTAATATAACAAGGTTGAAATGTAAAATGTAAAAATGTAATAGTACAAATCGGGCACAACATCAGCTATACACAATACGTCTTGATACAGTAAAGTCTGTTGTGTGAAGATATTGTTTAAGTATCATTATGAGCCCCATAATTGAAGGTGAGTGCTTTCAGCTTGACACCACACAATCTGTGTTTTGGACTTATAAGTTGAAGTAGAACATTTTAAGTTCTTAAGCTGTCGTCCAGTAATTTGATGGAGTCGAATAATAAAAATCTACACATCGTACTGTCTGAGGTCACGCTGATCCAAAAGGATTAAAGAAGTTCCCACCATGTTTAAATCATTCATGTGGTAGCCTTTTGGATACCAAGCAGACAAAAAAAGAGTGGAAGAAAATATACATTTTATGAAAGTAAATTAAAAAGTGTAATCCCAGGGGTTTTGGTGCTAAATCTAACAACACATGTAGCTAAAACCTTATAAATACTACATAGACATATGCTGCTCGAGAAAATCCTACTTAAAAAAATCTATTTGAGTACAATAGTTATGCAACTTTACAGCTAAACAATAGACAAATAATTGCATGGTCATAACATGGCGTATATTGATAATCTCGTGGAACAAACAGTGAAAAGATCACTTTTCAAAAGTAACACTGCCAATCATTGTGCCAGTAAATTTAGAGAATAGAGAACAATGAGAACATTAAATGTGAGCATTAAGCTCAAAACACATCAGCAGTATACGTGGAACACAAGTGCCTTGATTAAATGTAGGTATTAAAACCCACACTGGTGGTAAATGACTCACACTCAGCGATTCCTTTCAACATGGTTCAGATGATGTGGTGCAATGTTCCTGTTGTCTTCTTGACTACAATCCCAAAGTAAAAATGGGTTTTCACACCTTTGGCACAATCCTAACAGCATTATTCCTTCTAAGAAGATTAAATAAGTAGAACTTTCTATATCAAAACCTCTCAGCTTTAATTGTATTTTCCTCATTAACTCTGCTTGTCTCGCAAAACCAAATTTAGACTATTATGACACAAATTAACTCCCTGCATTGATTACGCTGCCTTTTGTTGCTGTTGTTTTTTCATACTGTTCTGCATACATCAGTTCGCTCCAGCTTTAATTAATTCTTGCACTGAAATTAAGCTGGGAGAAGTCCCAGGATGGTTCATTTAGGGTGTATATGATTAGGAGCAGCCTAGGAGATCAGAGCTTCTCTTTATTCTGTAGTTCTGATGTTAATTTGTTTAATATCACCCCCTCCTCAGCTGCCATGCTCACAGTTGTGTCCTGTTTTGAGGTTTTTATTCCTTCCAATCATATGGCCCCCCACTCCTTTGCACAGTTTGTGTCAGATGGAAATGAGGTCTTTCCATTTCCTTGGGGATAAAACGGGTAGATCAATGGTTGGATGTATAGATGGATGTGCGGTTAAAGAAAACCTTGTGTGGAGTCTGTCTCTCAGGTCTCCATTGAGCGGAGATTACATTGCTGGTTGGTGGCCGTTACATGCAGCACTCTGCTGGCAGACACCAAACGAGGCTCAAAGAAGTCTTTTCAAACCTCACTATTGTTAGCGAGGGATTATTCTTTGCGTTGTTATCCCATTATGCTGTAATGGTAGCAATTTTCTGCTTAGGAACTTAGCTTTTTCTGAAGGGAAATACATGCCAGTATGCTTTTAAATCAAGCATTTATCATTTGCAATTTCAAAAAATTGTTAGATTTAATTTTCACTGTTGGTGGTCTTGATTGTCAGTTATTTGCTAAATTAAGCATAATATTTCTTTTCTTTTCTTATTGATGGAAAACGATAAGAACTATGATGGCCACAGGTATTTTTTGTTTTTGTATGCCTGTTGGTCTGAAATTAGAATTCCTTCTTTGAAATTCTTTAAATGTTTTTGGTAATTAATTTTTTCCCCTTTGTGAGCAATGCTTTGTTTTTTTCAAAGCGAGACATCAACAAGGCTTTTCAAAGTAATGCTCTTAACAGGTCATTAAGCCTTTTTCCTCCCTCAGTTTTCTGTAAGTTAGCACAAACACTAAAACCTTGTGTCTTTCACGTCTGATTAGTGACACTTTAATAAAGTCGTTTAAAGTTCAGCAGACTGAATTTTCCACCTTTTCTAGTGTTTCTATGGTCACGGAGAAACGACCCGCATTCAGGCGTTGTACGCAATCTTTTAAATGCAAATCCTTTAAAAGTAACTGTGTAATTCGGTCTGTGGAGACTCTCCCGACTTGGCTGCAAGAGAAAGTGTCTTTCTTTTTTTATATAAGGCAACCATGGATGTTTTTCTCTCTTTTTCTTCTTGATCTGACAGCAATTGACTAAGCAAGTCTTTAAGGCGTGACTAAATCTTGGCAAAATCTTTACGTTTCTTTTCCTCTTCTATCTTTACTTTTTCTTGGATGGGCCTAGGTTGACAAAGCCGGTCTTCTCTTCCACTTGATTGGGTCAGAAGGCTGAAATCAAATGTTTGGTTCAAAATTGTCTTTGCAATCCCAGAATCTTGTTTTCCCCTTTTCCTTTTTTGTTATTTTATGGCACTCAACGAAGTTTGAAAAAGTATGTCCAATCGGCTACAATCAAATCATTTACGGTGAGCTCACAGCGAAGGATTAATGCATTTTATATGAGGATTCCAAGTTCGAGGCAAAGTATCCTCAGCAACATGTGAGAAAATTTCTCCTCTCTCTCCCTGTCTGTTTTATTTATTGAAATTATAGCTGTCACCCACTTCACGACGAGGAGAGGCAGGGGAAGCAGGTCATTGACTTGATTTTCATGGGAAGCCTGATTCGGCCATTCAGGGTCTGATAGGTCCGGTATTGACAGCCCCTTTGCACTAGGGGAGGGGAGCATGCCGCTTTCATTGTGCCCACGGTTTGCTGAGGAAAAACAAGAGAACGCCCGGGAGACAAAGGGCTCAATGGGAACAGTAGCCCCTGTGTCCCTTTGCCTCTGACTGCTGCTGCTGGGAGGCTTGTGTCTTCAATTCTGGCCTCAAGTGCTGCTCCCACCCTCTTTTAAACAGCACTGCACTTTCTTTTGGCACTTGGTTTTTCAAGCTGTCAAGTGGCGGCAGAGGTGTTGCCGTTTCATTCCCTGACCCCTGACAATGTTTCTCTGAGTCCCGTCCCCTCTCAGTGCAGAGGTTGTTTGTCATCCTTATTTGCAAAAGAGCACTCATCAGTTGTGAGAACAAGCCTCACTGCTATTCTTAAGTAGACTTTGATCTCAGATTGTGACTTTTTCCACACAAAAAAAACAAATGTGTCTGTATCAGTCCTTTAACCAATAATTTTATTAACCTGGCTAAAGCTAGTTTTTATTTCCCTAATTTAGACATTGGTGAATAGGGGATTGTCACTACATAATAACCTTAGGTAAAAATGCCTGCTGATACCGGATACTGCCACTATCCTAGACATACTCTTAAGCACTTCTACTTTAACAAGTTCATGTCAGCCAAAGAGCTCTGGGCACTGTTCAGTAGTGCAGCAAGCTGGTCTAAGTTTAAGGTTATCGGGGCGCTCTTATCGGGCCTCTCTTTGAAGTGCGTTCTGGCCCTGTTTTTCTGCTGATAAATACTGTATGTGGGTTCAGTCTGGGCAGACTTCCAGGATGTGTTTGAAGGATGGAAGAGTTTCTTGATTTGAGTATTTCACTGTGTTCCAAAACACCAAATAAAACATCACCAAAGCCTTCTATTAAAAGCTGACCTGATATGTTTTGGACTGTAAATTAGTTATAATTATCACTCTACTCCCTCAGGACATTTCTTCTTTTTTTCAGTATATTTGAAAACGTTGAACTTTCATCTTAAATGTAAGTCAGTATTTTGTTTTTCAGCCTTCACTGCTAGTGAAGCTTTTTTATCTTATATCTATTTCAATGTTATGATCATTACTTACAGTGGGATATGAGAGCCTGCTCACAGAAGAACCTAGAAAAAACTGCATGGACTATTTTTTTTCATCAAACACAGAAAAAAATGGCTAAATCAGGATTTTCTAACCTGACCTTCCCATGACATGACTCCCAACCTATTGGACACTTTTTGATCTCTGTAACCTTTTTGGTTAACCTAGGAAATGCCGCTGCCCTGTCTGACAGCGTAATACCGCCTTCCGATGTGCCGTTAAAAAGAACCACAATGGGAACACAATGGAGAGCCAAACACTCTAAAATCATGCTGTGTTGACAGAGTGAAATCACAGCTCATGAATTTTAGGCCAAAGACGTCAAAACGACGATAAGCCAACTGGTAATCATTATGTCTTTTTTTTTTTTTGACTCAGGTCTTCAAAGAATTTCAAGAACACACACACACGTAAATGACTTGTGTTTTCGTTTTCCTTTTTTCTTTTCCTTTCCTTTGGTGACCACATTGGATCAGCCTGGCAGACTTTATAGAGGGACTTTATCCTTTGCACATCCAACACACACACTCCTCCCCCCTTGACCTAAAACTGGCTTCTTTTGAAGTACGGATTTTCTGATTCTCAGCCCCTCCCTACCCAACACCCAAATCTTTCTATTGATGTATTGGGGGCCCCTTCGCTTTCATACTGGAATATGGTCGCTCGATTTTGGGTCGTGAGCTCTTTATCGTAATTTACTGTATCAGGGAGTGCTCCTCTCCTGGTATGTGGGGACTGAAAGAAATGGTCATGTGCGGACCTGATTAAGAAGTTGGTGGTGACCCAAGGTTAAACCTCCTGGAGTAGAAGGAGGGGCTGAAAAAACACAAAAGAAGTTGGAACGGGGACTTTGGATGGATTGGATGGATAGAGGTGGTGAAATAGGTCAGAAGTTAGTTGGAGGCAATATTTTAATCCCTACTGTCCCAGTAGGGAGAAACTGAAGCTTTGCACAACCTAATTCAAAGATGAATTTATTTCTACCACTTCTGAGGCCTCCTCCGTAAAAAAGATCAAGATAATTGCTTTAAAACCAAACTTTTTTACTTTCTATCTGACTTGTTTGGGTAAAAACACTTTTCCTTATCATTTTCCATTACATTGACAGCACTTTATTCCTGTCTTTCTCCTCGCTCTTCATGATTCCAGGACTGTTTTTATAGCTGGCCTGTCTCCACGCAAGACTGGCGTAAACTGAATGGTGACACGTTTCCCTGCCAGAAGAGTTGTGATCAGTCTAAGCTTCAGTACTTTTTACCCTGTTTGATGAGAATCAGAGATTTGGCTGCGGTTTAAGCGAGACGGTCCAGAGACCGTCCAGCTGGGAACACTGATGTTACTGATTCGAGATGTCGCAAATTCAAAAAGATGCCTGATTAGTGTTTTCCACCAGTAAATATGGCCCAAAACGCATGAAATAATAAAGGGTGGATCAAGGAAATGCAGTCATGAAATGCAAAGACATCTGATCAGTGAGTATTTTTTCCCTTTCTTTTTTATTTCACACTCTGTAAAGGGACCTAGCAAAACTGTCATTGCTCTCTGACAGTTATTTAGTGCTGTTGCCCTTGGCAGTAAAACAACTTTAATAATCATTGAACCTTTTTGATGGTTAACTTAACACAACCAAGCATGATCCCGCTCCAGCAATCAGATGTAACAGCGATATTGTGTCTAATTTGGAAAAAGTGTGTTGGGGAGTCTTTTCTCCAAGCTAATTGGAGGCGGATGGGAAACTTTTTCCGCTTCCAAATTTAGGTCAAAGTGTCAGTTTCTCAGCTTCAGTTGCACGTCATTAACATCAAACATTAACAATTCAGCCACATTAGTGAAGATGTCTCAATGCTGTTTTTGTAGCAGAGCCTGTCAGTCAGTGCGTGCTGAAAACCGTGAAAAATTGAGCAAAGTGAAATTAATCAGCATATTTTGCTCTGGAGAACCGGGACCGTCTCGGTCTTTGTTTGTGAAAGTGGAGGTTTTCACTGCACCTTTTTTTGGCCTGGCAAGGGGCTCGCCAAGATCTCTTGGGCCCAACAGGTAATTCCCAGGCATTTCCTCTTTTTAGGCTAAAGAAAAGTAACCATATTCTGTCTATCCATGTGTGCTAAAGTCATCAACCTTTTTGAGGAAGAAAGGAAAAAATAAAAACAAATATTGATGCTGTTTTTAAATCTTACTTAATGTTAATGTTTAATGTTACTTTGTATATGTCTCATTATTAATAGTGTTTTAAAACTGCGGCATGAAGTTGTACATTCTTCTGTACATCAGGTTTTAGGGATGGGGATAAAGTTTACTTAGAGCAGATTTGTATATATTAGTCCACTCTCTTTCCTTTTAACTGCATGTTTAAGTAAAAAACAGCACTTATGACTCTACAAAGACAGATTCCTACTAAAAGGTTACCTCTCTCCTAAATAAAAATGTGCCATTAATCTCAAATGTCTCCTCATAAAACCTATGCAGTGATTTTTTACACACCGTTGTGGTTCTGAAATTATGTTTTGAAATGTTCTGATTGTTTAGAAAAGTAAATTTTAATATCTGTCTTATCTCTATATTCCAATAGGACATTTCTATTTGAGTTCGAGTTAGATAGATCAGGGAAAATAAGCATGTAGCACATCAACAAATAAATATATTTCTTATAAGAGTATTGACATTAAATTCACACCATATATTGGGAACCATCCAAATAATCCACAGATTCAAAGAAATCAAAATAAATTGTTCCATAATAAAGTGGAATGGCACAAGTTATTAACATGCTTACTGAAATGTTTTTAATTCTTAGTAGAAAAGCCTTTGTAGGAAAGACAATTTCTGAAAGTCTCCTGAGAAACTAATTATATGGAATGCCCAGTTGTGATTTTAACCCATTTTTCTACACCAGATTAAAATCTTGAAAATATTTGGGCACTCTTCGTTGAACTTTGATTTTCAGCTCTTTCCATAGATTTTCATTTAGATTCAATAGTTATGGCTGTGGGGTAAATTCACCCCTTCACTAATGTATACCCCTAATTTCTACCTTCATATTGCCATTTGTCCCACTCTACCCTGTTTAATACCTGGAAAAGTCATGCACAAAATGACCAAACGATACAAAATGGTGAAGAGGTGAAAATACCAGCACCTGGTACTGAGTGGGCCTTCTAACAGTTAAATGTTTTTTCTCTAAACTAAACCAAACCATCTAAACCAACTCCCTGGCTGTGTGTCTATCTTCAGATTCTTATTAAGAATGTTCTGGTGTATTTCTTCATACCTTCAGTTACATGACATCTGCCAGTACCATAGACTGAAGTATAACTCCACATTATAATATTCCCACCTCCAAACTTTATTGTTGGTATGGTGTTATCTTCCAGTATTTCATTAGCCTGTTGCGCTATTCTGTAGCAAACTCTAAATAAGCTTCAATATGTTTTTCTTCAACAGTGGAGTCTTTGGTAGTGTTGAGTGCATTGCTTATCGTTTTCATGGAAAACAAACTGTATCTACTAATATCAGGTCGTTTGAATGCTCTTTAGCGGTGGTCCTTGACTTTTGAACCACTTTTGTGATTATTCTTTTGACTGCTCTGCCAAAAATCTTACAAGAGCCACCTAGTCATGGATGGTTTATGGTGTAATAATTCAATTCAAATTCAAAGATACTTTATTGATCCCCGAGGGGAAATTAGAATTCCAGTACAACCCATCCAAACAGACATCATGACACAAGACAAGGGGTCACCGAGGCTTTGCTGCCCACTCACAGGTGCTCCCCTTGCTAGATGAGAAAAGAGGCCACATTAGGCAAGTAGAGGGAAAAAATTGTCATATTTCACACTTTATCCTTAGCAGGATACAGTTTGAGATTGCAAAAAACCTCAGCACAAAGAAGCAACTCGTATACAAAACAACATCATGCTGGGATCGGTGAAGGGTGGTGTGAGGGGGTGCATATGTTTATCTTGAGCATGTGTGTGTGTGCAAGTGAGTGTGTGCAAGTAAGTCCATGAAGCACTGTCACAGAGACCATTGTTCTTGATGGTACGTTGGAATGTTCATCAACCGGCCATTCTGAGCAGCTCCACAGATGTCTTCAGGGAAGAAAGTGGGCAGAGGGAACAAAGCGTCATATTTACATAACTTCCAGGAGAAGTTGAAGATAGCCAGCCATCAAGGCCGTGCAGGGGAGCCAGATTCAGAAAAATTATTTGGGTTAGGCTGACTCTTAATTCTCCGTCAGCCTTGAGAGTCTCGCTGGTGCTTCTCAAAGGCGAAGCCAAACAGCCAAATTCCAGGTCCTTTCCGCCAGATCTGAGCGAACAACTTTCTCCAA
This sequence comes from Girardinichthys multiradiatus, assembly GCF_021462225.1. Lineage (NCBI taxonomy): Eukaryota > Metazoa > Chordata > Actinopteri > Cyprinodontiformes > Goodeidae > Girardinichthys > Girardinichthys multiradiatus. The sequence goes on along the minus strand of NC_061815.1, from coordinate 44,203,183 downwards.
AATCTATCCCATTTCACCCCTGAGTCCAGGCACCGCAACCTGCCTGCGATCCTGTGTAAGGATCACATCCAGTCTGCGATTCACCTCACGTAACATCTCAATCTTAGTGTTGATCGCTCTGCAGATCCCATCACACATGCCAGGCAGCCTTACAATTGCCAGAACAGCTGCTGACGTTTTCCAAATTTCTCGATATGCCAGGTAACCGCTGACTCCAAAAAGCAAAAATCCTGATATCAAACATCCAATTATATACACATCTTCGACATCCTCGACTGACATTATCGACAAACACACAAAATTTGATCAATTGCATTGAGAGACCAGCTGACCAAATCTATAACTCAGAATTTTGGAAAATATTCAAAAAGAGGCTCCAAAAAGAAGAAGACAAGACACAGAGTTGAAGCGGGGCAGATATGGGAGGGTGCGGAAGACAGAGAAAAAGCGTCCTCCTCCACTGAGAGCAGAAAGAAAGAAATGTTTGTTCCACATTAACAACATAATAACCCCAGGTGGTATAACTGGAACATTCTAAGGTTATACAACTGTAATCAATGCCATAAGTATCATGGTGCAAGACAGCTTTTTGAATCAACCGATTGTGAGCTTGTTGTGCAGTCACTTGGTAATGAGAAGCCTTTTTATAAAACTGATAGTAATTTGCACTGATGGGGGTAGGATTGCTTTCTCAATTGTCTTGCCTTTGTTTGCACTTTAGCAATCTTCAGTTGTTCAGTACTTTTACCATTCAATTTTATTACAGTGCATTTATAGACAAATTTGACTTGATTGATTTTAATTTTTTGTGTGTGAATTACTTCAGTTGTTAACAATATATGTTGTGGATTTCATGGCAATAACTGCTTTAGAAGTATATTTACTGACAAAAACATTTACACATTTTAATGCCTATTTTCCCCACCATATTAATAGTATTTTATGCAACAGGTAGATTTTCTTACTATCTACCTTTTAAAGGTTTTTATTGTGCTGTTGTAACCAAGATTTGTGTTTTATTTAAGACACCAGATAATATGTTATAGGCAACAGTTACTTTCTGGTGTAATAAAGGCTTTCTTGGGTCTGTTTGATGTAAGAAAATGCTAAACACATCCTGACACACTTTTCCACTGATCACCTTTGCATGAAAAACGTTTTAAAAACTAAACCATATATGGGTTATTCTAATCTAGGGTACACTATAGCAATTAAACCTTAGTAGAAAATCTTTGTACTTCTCCCGAAAAATGAATAGTTTTACAGAAGTTGTGAGTTCTTCAGTATGAGGTTGTTGTAATGTTTTGTGGGTCTTAGTGGGGATCCTCCTGGGCCCCAATGGGAAAGCGAAAAAAGCCCTGTGTGACACTGAATCACTGGCCTTTTGAGGATTTCCACAGCCCTGAAAGGCAACTGTGATAATTCAGGCACGATCTTCGCCGGTGGTCTTCCCATTGGCATGCCTTAATAACTATATTAGCAATCAAGGAGCCAAGATCGAGCCACGGCTGGAACGTATAGCTGGCCCAGCTCATTGTCCCTTCTTTCCCTATCTCGGCCGACTGTGGCCCGGCTTAATGAGCTGTGAGAAGACATCATCCATGTGTTCTTTAACCCTCATTCATAAAGGTCTCACCATAATAGATAACAGACAGGTGATAATGTCACTTACGTTTTAATGCCATGGGCAGTGCTTATTCTCAGTCGCCGTCTCTCAACAATTGTGCGAGATAATAAATGAGCTGATATTTAGACTTGGAGCTTCCAGATATGGGACTTTCAGCCCAGATTTCAACACCTATGGATGTGGTGAATGATGTTGGGCCCAGGCCCGATATCCTAAAGGAACTCTGGGTTGCTTTAAAGTGTGTTACATTCACTGACTTGCTAACGAGAAAAGCAAGTTGTCTTTTGATAACTGTATTAGATTGTTTTAAAACCCCATGTTATTACTATAAAGATCTATCAGTCTACACTTGATTGAAAGAGAGTACATCCAGGTGTACACAATATTCAACGGTTTTATGTATCAGGACATATTAAAAACGATCTGGTTGTTAAACCCAAAACACAATCACACTGTCATTATGAAGCAACCACAGAAAACCAACTTATAAAGAACTAAGTACGCTTGTCCTGCTTCTATAGGGTTTAAGAAGGAATATATCGTCAAGTTTTTTCTACAAATTCAATTGATTAACCGATTATCGTAAGTATAAGCATATCTGTAAAGCAGGACTTCAAGCAGTTTGCTGCTCAGGAGCACACAAGTGTGTCAACACAGGAACATTGAACTTAGAAAAGTGATTGTTTATGCCAAGGAAGGGTTAAAAACATTTTAACATTCAAAGTTCATCATTCTACAGGAAGAAAGATTTTTCACAGGTGTACAAGATTTAAGACAGCTACCGGTCTTCTCAGGACTGGCCAGATTATGAAATGCTTATAAGATTTACAAAAAAATTATTCATCCTATATACACCTCACTTAGCATGTTTAGTGCAAAAGGTTATGCAGTTACAAAATTACACAACAGTTGGTCTTATTTGCGAGGGTTGAAGGAGAAAGCCTCTTTTCTGTAAAAATAATACTGCAGCCGTCTTAGGTTTGCAAAGCTGCATCTGAATGAACCATATGACTTCGTACAGCTGGCACTGAAGGAGAGCTGCTTGGCCATTATGCACTGAACAAGGTTTGGAGAAAACAAAACACAGGATATCAGCTAAAACAACTCATACCAACTGGCAATTTGGGGTGGAGTGATGATGATCTGGGCTTGTTCTACAACCAGGGTCCATCGGCTCCTTACAGTCACTAAGTCGACCATAAACTCTTATATAACAAAGTATTCTAGAGTCAAATAGAAGGCTGTGTGTTCAACAGCTCAAAGTTGACTAAAAGTGAGTAAAGTCAGCAGTAAGTTAGTACAAAGACGGCCGAGCCAAAATTCCTCCACAGCAACGATAAAGTCATACAGACTCCTGATAACGACTACTGAGAGCAGCCATCTCTGTAAACATTTCAACGGAGGGGGGGCATATTTTTGGCATGATCTTTGCTTAGTAAGTAATAGCAATTTGCAATCTGTGTATTTTTGTACCATTTTGTCTTCAGATCCAATATATCAGAATTTCAGTAGCTCAGTTGGTCATTGTTTAATCAATAGTTTGATTCCAAGCCTCCTGTAATTGTAAAGAAAATTATTCTTCCAACAGGTCATTGTAAAATATAGGAGTTTACAAGTTGTAAAGCTGTTTTGTGAAACATGTTTAGGTTAAAGTCGCCATTTCAGTGCGTGCCACTTACCATAATATTTATGTCTGCAGTGCAGCTCCCGAGATTTCACTTGTCACTACCTATTTTGGAGAGTCTGCAGTCTGTGGAGTTGATATTTTGACTATTGTTAAGCTCATTTTAACTTATGAAAAGATCATGTAGTGAGATCATATATTTACATGTTTGTTATTTGGAGTTTTTAGAAATCAGCTTCTGTTTAATTTCATTTCTTTTCTTTAGTCTTTTTTTCTTTGCTTCAGTCTAGACTTTGAGTTAAACCAGACGACACAGCCACATCACATTATTGGGGTCAAAACTACAGACTGTACTGTGCTGCATACAGCTTTATGTAGCAAAGTATGCCTTGTTTAGTTTTCTGTTATTCTGTAAATTATTTTTCAGTGGCTTCAATTTATTTTGTGGCCTCAAATTCCCAACTGCAAGGCTGGAAAAACAAATCTCTGAGTCGATTATTTACAGCTTTTTATGACACAAGCGTGCGGGTTATAACCCTCAGTATCTGTGAAGAATCATTTAAATGAGCTTTTTTTCACAGACTATAAATTTTGTGCAACTGCTCCTGAAAAAGAAAATGTGATTTACTGTGTGATTCGTTTAAAATCCAGCTCAGAAGGTGAATGAGTTTGAATCTAGGCACATCAGCTAGAGTTTATTTTCTGTTGTTGTTGCTTCTGGACTTTGTTTTTATTTTTGGCGCTGGTCTCCTCCTCTCAAAGCATCTCTGTGGTCAACGAGCGTTAAGAAGTTATGGATGAGCATACAGATTCCTCTGATGAGCATCACTACCTCCTTCTTAATAGGAAACAGGGGAGATTTATCCTGCAATCTCTGCTCCACCCCCCAGGGGCCCGCAATCGGGAATGTGTATGGTGGGGAGAAACCAGGGATGACAAATAAAAGCTGAACTCATGAATGGCAAGGTTCTGCTTCCCGTGGCTCTGTTTGCAGCACGGACCCCGGAGGCCACAGCCCCTCGGCCCAGGGGGTTGTCAGTTACTGATGGGGCTGTTGTTGGATCTAGTGTGAAGGGGGTCTAAGAAGCCCCACCACAATCCCACTTGTTAAATAGCATGAATTAATGAAGTGGCAGAGCTGGGAACTTCCTACCCCTGAGCGACTTGGGGTAAAAAAAAGAGCACTTCCTTAGCATTTCTATGGGCCCCCAACTTCTTTTCATCCTGTCGGTCACCCCCTTCACCTCCCTCTTTCCACACCACCGAAAACGTTTCTTTTGTTTTTGGGGAGTCCTTTAATCCACAGGATTTATGCCGACCGGAAACTGCAACTGAGAAGCAGTTTCAATGAGCAAAAAAATTAAATAGCTTCAGCAAAAATGCATGTAAATGCACATGTGAGTGGCGGTCATGACTAACGGCACAGAAAGTGGAGATGAAAGAGATATGCAGATGTGAATGTTTGTTTCTCAATCCAGCTCCACCTTCGTCTATAACAAGCTTTAAATATCGAGATGATTCTGTAGGAAATCAGCAGCAGGACGGGGTTCCTGTGGTGCAGCAGTCTCCATTTTTATTACCGTTCCACCTTCTTAATATATGTTATTTATTAGAATTTTGTTGCCGGTTTACAAGTTATATGTTACGTATGATGTTTGCACATCTGATTTACAGATAATCAAAGACGCAGCAACACTTTTACAGCACTGTAAACCGCAGTGGTGATGCTTATGGATAACAGCATCACAGTGGCTCAATGCTGCTCATAATTACAGGGAGCAGTCGATTTAAATTGCCGTCAATTGCAAACCTAGGACAACATTTTTCAACTCTTTAGTGGGAAAAACAAAAATCATCTTTTTAGGTCTGTCTCTGGCTCAGAGGGATACTGATAATGGTTCCTGAGGATCATACTTGTTGGTTTAATGCACACAAGCAGAGTTCACACTCTGCGGTCATAACGAGGCCTCGGGAACTGGCGTGCACAGATCCAAACGTCGACGCTGCTGATTGCTCACTCGTTTTGAGCAAACTAGTCAATTTTATGGAGACAGATTGGCCTTTAGACTGCGGCTGCTGCTGGACCTGGCTCATCTCAAAGTCCTCAACAGTGGTCCCTGCAGTGAATCACACAAAGTCAGACCGAGGCCAGTGTGCAGATAACACAAACCACTCCAAGGTAAGGGCTGCTTGTCTGCGAGTTCCCTAATGGGAGCTTGTTTATGCTTTGAGTTTTTATCGACTGTGAAGGGCCCTCCGCCTCATGCAAAGGCTGGAATTTCTCTTGTAAAAGCTGCAAATCATGTAAATAGAAGAAATGAAAGGGATAATCAGTCAAGGTGGGTGGAAAGTAAGCAGGACACCTGTCACATGCATAGAAATTTGGCTGTGATGGTATCTTCTCTGTGGAGCAGACATGCATGCAGAGTCCAGTTTGGAAGGAGAGCATGAACACAAGGCCAAAGCTTTGGCTCATTGACTCACTTTGGGAGTAAAACTCTTTAAAGACTTTGATCCCAATCTTTGATATTTAGCTTTCCATCGCACCTTAGTTCCAACAAAGCAAGGTATGTCTGGCGACTCCAGCAGGCAGAGTAACTGATGCAGACGTTTCGATGTCTGGCTGCAGCCATTTTCACTATTTGATGAGATTATTGTTGGCTCTGTTAGTGGATAATTTTGTTTTATTCAGTGAATGTTACTTCAAGCATATTACATCTATTTTCAGCTTCATGGAGAAGAAGCAGCTTCCATGGTTGGCAAATAAACAGAGATGAGTGAGCAGATCCAAAAGATTTCCATGAATAAAAACAGATGGAGCAGGTGTGTATTTCACAGAATAAAGATGGTAGGCATGAACGCCGAGCACAGAGTCCATACCCAGGTTTTCTTTCTAGGATTAGATTTATGGTTTTAAACATATGTACATTTGAAGCAGCAGTGAAAGTGAGATGTCATCAACTTCTAAATGTAGTAACTTTATGACCAAACATGAGGTTGGTGTGCTACTTCCTGGAAGAAGCAGTCATTTTGGGTGGTGTGAATTGTGGTTTTAGACAAGAAAATTTTTTATTTTGTTTGAACACAATTGTCTAAAGATCTCTTAGTTTTTTCACAAATTCCCCCATTTCTAAAAAATATGACTAAACCCATCAGACTTTTGCACATAGTTACAAAGTTCATTAACATAGAATATATATTATGTATCAACTTAGATACATAAGTTGATTTGTGCAAAAAAAAAAACAATATATATATATATATATATATTTATACATATATATATATATATATATATATATATATATATATATTTTATCCACAATTTATTTCAGTTGGAAAAGGCCTTTTACTGAAATGTTTATTAAATGATGACCTTTATCTTTGATTTGCAACATCACAACCTGGGTTTTTGTTCTACTCATTATCAATTTGTTTTTCAAGTTACTAACAGGTAAGCCCACTGTAAAAAACATAAAGGGAACTTTTCATTCCTTTTTTAAGCCTTTAGATCCTTTTAGTTCTTGGTTTTAAACCTGGACCCAAGGTTCTTGAACTGGGTTTATGGAGATGCTAAACAAAGAACTGAAAGTCAAACATATTTGAATCTTGTGAATTTAAAGCAGCACTGCTCACAAAATTTTATTTATACCTCGGAGGTTTATTTTTTTCTCCACCTGTGTCCCTTAGACAGAAAAATATGGTCGTTTAAAAATGCCATAGAAATATGATAAATCATCATATTTTTCCCATTTCTTTTTATGAAATAGGGACAAATTGAGCTATTATAATTTTAACAGGTGTTCATTTCCAGATGTCTATAAAAACAACAAAAGAAACAGTTTCATAATCTGTTGAAAAAAATAAGAAAAGTTGCTTGCTATTCAAATGTCACAAATATTATTAAGACTGTCTAAGATTGGAAAGGTTTAAATTTTAGATCAGGAAGTAATGTTGCTGTGAAACATAACCCAGAACGGACCACAAACTTGCAAAGTTAACAGCACTGGCTGTGACAAGTTTCCCTCATAAACTTTCATTCAGAAACTTCCAGTTTATAAAATTACTAACTTTAGAACATCCAAATTGTAGAATTTATTTGTACATAAATTATAAAATCATATATTTCTACATTGATATTTTACTGGGACATCAACTGTTGTCAAAACATAAACCAAGACCTAATTTAAATTAGACCTTCTACTGGGGAGATGATGTTTCCAAACGGAAATGTCATTTTAGCAACAAAGGAATAAGCTGTTGTTTTCTTCTGCCATTCACTTTTCTAAATGTTGAAACATGTTCAATCAACATTTGTGTGTACAGGTCCACAAAAGGTTCACTCGTAAATCACATTTAGTCCTTATGTTCAGTTCCAACAGTGCTCACTTGCAAGCTTGCCTGTGTATTGCTGCTTATTGTCATTGCAATGCTTAAAGTGTTGTAAGTTGGAGCATATAAAGAGCTGATATATTGGGCTTCCCATCGGTTACACAACCAAACTATAGGCGATGTTCTGTTCAAATAAACCTTTTCAGGCACAGCATCAGTTTTGCTCAGTTCCCTGAGCAGCTTGTTAGCGATGATATCACAGCGGTACTCCTCGGATAAAATAATGAGCAGGTCACAGACTCCTCCCTTTGACAAAACACTGGGAAGTGACCAGTTCAGAACTGGACTCAAAGGAAACCTGGTGTCTTGGCTGAGCAACGTTCTCATTAACTCCTTCTTGTATTTCCCTGTGAAAGTATCCTCTGACTCTCATCCCTCACTGATGCCAGGTAGTGATGTTGATACTTCTTTTTTGTAGTAAAATGAAGGGAGAGCCTTGGTGAGCACCCCTTTGTGTAGTTTATGAAATTATCCAATTAGGAGCTGCAGGGTAGTGAGACGGGAAGAAGAATGGAGAAGAAAGGGCCTTCTTTTACTCTCTCCTTTCTTTCAGACACACAAACAGCCAGCACTCCCAGATCCCAGCATGGATTAATCACTCTGTCTGAGCGAATGAATGGCCGCTCACATCTTTGAGGCCTGCTTTTTACAATTAAAGCAGTTAGACAATAAAACTCACGCCACAGAGTCTGCTCAGGCCTCCATAACTTAATCTGCACTACTTTTACTTTTTCCCTGAAAGTATTCCCAACTCTGGCAAAGCTTTACATCTTCGCATCTTTTTCCATTTAGTTCTTTTTGTGTTTGTTATACAGTCGCTGTCCTTTTTCTCCCCCCTCCTTACTCCCTTCACTTGTTTAATTGTTTTTCCACTTTCTCCTGTGTTCTGCTGAGAAGAAGCAGAACCAGATAATGAGGCGAGGAAAGGTCCTGGCCCATTAGTAACCGATGGAGGAGAAAGCAGCAGATCATGGAGGAGAAAGCAGCAGATCGTGTTCCTGTGGCGTCGAGTCGGTTGAGTCAAATCACATGCAAGTAAACACAGCGGCGTACTGACTCATGCAGCTGAAAACAACAGAGATTCTGCACTGCAAATATTTATACTCGTTGAGTTTAGTCAGAACGTTACAAGCTGTTTTCTCCTTGTGATATCTTGATCTGTGAAATAAACAGTGGGGTAAATAAGTATTTGATCCTTTTATGTGGGGAGTAAAATAATCAACCAATAAGTAACCAAAAATGAAGAAGCGCGTTTCCTAAAACTGAAAGCCAATCTGAAGTTTGTCGCTAAATGTTTCTGTGACTGAAGAACTTATAATATAATAATAATATAGAATTATAATATAACTATATTTTAGAAATAGTGTGGGTAAATTGAATCTAACCATGTGTTGTTTTTTTATTGACATATTTTGTGTGCATATTTATCATTTTATCTGCCTTAAGGACTACAGGTGGAAAATCAGCCAGTGGCTAAATCTGGTGCAGTGCCTCAGTTCTGTAGATGAGTTTCAGAAAAACACCCAAAATGCTGTAGACAGATGGGGTGAAAGTTCAGCTCTTTGACATTAACTCAGACAATGACCTGAAGAACAGTGTCAAGCATGGAAGTGCTTTAGGGCTACAAGGAGATTTAATCTCATTGAGGGGCCAGGGAATGGGCCCATGTACTGTAAATTTCTGGATGAAAACATTTTCTTAAGTCAGCCAGAACAATATGAAAACAATTCAACATACATCAAGCAACAAAGAAGTAGCTATAAACAAAATACATTAAAGTCATGGATTGGCCATCAGATCTCAGTTCTGTGGAGGGATTTTTTAGTAAAGATGACCATCAAGATCTATCTTGATTGTAGGGAAAGGATGATCATGAGAAAAAGGTCATGCATCAGTACGCAGGTTTATCATAACTGATCCACATCATACAATGTCCTTATACAGAAGGTACATAAACAGGGTTCCCTTAGGTGATGTGGCCAAATGAGTTCAACATTTACTTCAATGCCATCTGTTATTTTGACCCACTGCATTTGATGGATGAGCAATACAGACTATGACCCTTAAAATAACTATCACCACAGTCACAACAGAGGTGGAAGGAATATGTTATGGAATATTGATTGCATCTATAGGTCTCAACACCTAGTCATGTTTTGGTGGGTGATCAAATAAATATTTCACTCAATGACATGCATATCAAGTTAAAATTTTCTGTTTTTTCCTGAATTCTGGTTGATAATCTGTCTTTCCATATTGAAATATTAAAGTTAAACTACCATAAAGTGCAAGTGAGCAAACAAACAAAATCTTCAAGGGATCAATTATTTCTCCTACTGCACATATTAGAGGTAAAATTATGTTGAAAGAATGGCAGCGTGTTCCTGTAACCAAACATATTGGAAGATGGTGTGAAGGGTTGAGGTGGGATTTCTTTAGATGGCCGGCATATAGTTAAATCAACACAGCTATTATGAAGAGAAATATCACAATTGGTTCAATACATCAGAAAAGAATTAGAAATAAAACTTGATATGAAATATTTAAATGTCTGCTTTCTGTCGGTGAGTTGTTTACTTCCCTTAAAAATGTAAGATTTAGATTTAGATTTTAACTGTGCAGCTAAACATGAGTTCTGATTTGGAAACAATCGACACAAACCTAAAAAACACACTTTAGGGCATCAACAAACATAGACGTACGCAGGCAGCTGAGCCGATCAGAGGACAAATGGTGACTTGTGTCCAGCAGGAACACGGTCAGTCATATCTCCCCAGAGAGTCAGCGTTTACTATCAAACAAATAACAGGAAGTTCTGCTGGCGGAGCTAAGAGAACTCCAACAATCCCCACCCTTGTGTCTCATTCCATCCCTTCTTGTGCTGACTTAACTTAACGACCTTCTTCAGGCTCGTGCCCCCTCGATCGGACATGGCCCAGGGTTCTGTGACTCCGAGCACTGGCACATTGTTCCAGACACATTGTGCCTCAGGGACTGCTTGTTTGTCCAGTTTCTTCCTAAAGTATGAGCAAAGACCAAAAATGGAGATGTACTTTAGGTTGACCTCTATAAATTCTACAAGTTCTTGATACCAGAAACACCAAAATAAAGAGCAAGCATGTCTACTCTGGCTATTCTGCTGTTCTTCTGCTTTTTCTTCAATCTTGATGCAAATGTTTCATTCAGAACATCAGAATCTCAGATCAGAACCTCAGGTCAGTCAAATTCTTATTACTTTTCCACATAGTGTTCATTGAAGTAATTTGCGAAAGTGGTTTTCTAAAAGCTCTTCTTCTTTGAAGCTTTTGTTTTAAAGCACAAAAAGACACCAGTTGAGATCCGTCACATCTCCCCTCTCACAGACGGATGAGTTAATAAATCACTTTGTTTACCATAAACAGTTCTGTGATTGATAATTAGGCCAGCTGTTTTCCCCAAACTTTCAGTGTAGCTTTGTTTAGAAGTAAGTGCACCGTCTAACATTTTTTTCTGCTGTAAATCCACACAGAGATAAGTGTTTCTAATGTGAGCATATAGTGAGTAATACTGTGTAGCATGTAAATATCACATCAATGAATTTATATGAATCATGCAAAGAGGTTGGCTACACGCAACACATGAAGAAAATAATTGTAGTTTTGGGAAACTAAGATTTTTTGTTTTTATAAACAAAGTAAAGGTTTTACAAATCACATACTTTCTTTTAAATAATCAAAATTCATCCATGCATTAATTGTATTGCATGATTTAAGACTGGGGGCCACAGGTCCTAGAGAGAAACCTTGAAATCCCTCACCCAGTGTCAATCTCCAGCTAAATTTAACGGATCCCATTGCATTCCCAGGCCAGAAGAGATATATAGTCCATTGAGTTTTGGGTCGATGATCCACATCTCATGACCACAGGTGAAGGTTGGTACGTAGATGGACTGGTAAAGAGAGAATTTCACCCCTTGTTCCTGGTGTTTCTTCAACATGGAAAACCTATCATGTACTTGTCACCTATCCTAACCCAACTTCAAACATAAAATATAGATCTTTGAATTGTTCCTTTTAGTAAAAAAAAAAACAAGTAGTCTACTTTTAAAAGAAAACCAATTAGATGTTTCCATTTAAACATAAGATTAGAATTGGATAGGCCTGCAGAATCTGGCATGGCTCTAATCATCTGCTAAATCAGCATTGTGGGAAAACCTCTGTGTCAACAGTGGGTAAGATTTTAAAATGAAAAAGATGGACTCTGAATTTGACATCCTTTAACGCTGCTGACAGAGCCTGATCACCTTCTCATGTTCTGTGGGATTCCTAACAAAAAATCCAGCTCTCCTGACAAGGATTTAAACCAAACAACAGCATGGGCTCAGGACTCCTGATGTTTCATACTTGATGAACATGAACCAACCTTGGACAATGTCATCAAGCTAGAAATAAACAGCCTGACCGAGCGAAGGCGGAGAGGCTTGGAAAACTGATTACAGGGCTTCGATTTCTAGCCCACACTTGACCAAAGAATCAACATATTCGCTGTATAACATTTCAAGAATAGATGAGAAGAGAAAGACCAAGCAAGAAAAGAGAAGAGTGTTTAACAGAAAATAGCATTATTCTTCTGGATTGCCAGCTCTGCAGCATTTGCCAGGAACAACACTGAGGAAATGTGTTGCAAAGAAGAGTGCACTACTTTTGGATAGCTTACATTTACAACCTAACCTCCGCCCAAACGTTGGAGGGTAAAATAATCACTGTCACTCTATATTGGAAGCCATGGCAGCAGTGCAAACAGTCAACCTTATCTCATCTCTTCCACTATCTCCTAAAAGCAGATTTACCATGTTTAGGATATTTGGAGTAAAGTCTTTATCCTCTCTGCGCTCTGTCAGTTTGACGTATCAAAGATAAACTCCATCTCCAATCTATGTTTAGTTTTTATATGTGTGCATGCACTCTTAGCCAGTGTGAGTGTAGGTGAGTTAATGCAGAATACGTCAGTCGGGGCTTAGATTGCGTTCCGGCCATGTTGAATGATTCACTTCAGGATTATCTTTATACTTTAAGATAATGTGGACAGTTCTTAGACTCCCACTCTCTCTGACTGTTACTCCGTTTTCACCGTCTTGGATCCTACCTGGCAGTTTGGATGGTTGCAGATTTATGGCGGTAATGGGAATTCGGAATAGAAGCAGAAAACCTTGGACAGTAACTGGCATAAAAACAGACTGAGGCTGGAAGCATTAAAAGTACACTGTAGTCTGGAGTTTACTGTGCCATGTAAAAGTCTTAATAGCCTTTGAACTTATTTACATTTTCTCAAATAGCAACAATAAACAGATATATAATAATGTTTTATAATTTTTGTGGAATTTTATGTGATAAACCAACAGAAAAGAAAAGGAAAGGAAAATGAACATCAGAAAAAGTGGAGCATGCAGCCATTTTTAATATGCTACCTCTAAAGAAGATCCAGTGCAACCGATTGCCTTCGAAATTCATCTCATGAGTAATTGGAGTTCACTATTATGTTATCTAATCTCAGTGTAAATCCAGCTGTTCTGTGATGGCCTTAGGAGTTTGTTAGTCAAAATTAGTGATTAAACAGAATCATTCGGACCAGGGAACATGGCAGACAGGTCAGGAGAAAGTTGTGGAGAAGTTTAAAGCAGGGTTAGGCTATCAAACAATATTTCCCAAACTTAGAACATCTCAGAGCTCTGCCAATACTTGGCACAACTGCAAACCTACAATACACGGCAGTCCTCCTTAACCTGCTGGCCTGGCAAAAAGAGCCTTGATCAGTGAAGCAATTAATTGGCAGCCATGGTATCTCTGGAGTAACTGCAGATATTCCCAGCCCGGGTGATACAAAGATTTGTTTTGCGGCAGTACTGGCCTGTATTTTGTCATTTCTTGAAAGTAGGCAGACAGAAAACGTGAAGAGAGGGTGACGACATGGAGCACAGGTCGCTGTGGCCGGGACTTGAACCAGGGGACAGCTGTGTAAACGGCCAAAGCCTCTCTATACATGAGTCGCACGCTCTACCGCTGCACTAGCCCAAGAAGAGTCATCTTTTGACAGGAAAACTATTAGATGTGTGCAGCACTAATCTTGACTTTGTGGCATAAAGAAGACCATTGTAGAAGGAAACCCATAAGAAGTCCTGTTTGTTTTTCATGGTATGTGTGGTCAAAAACACTGCACATGCCTACCATTGAACATGGTGGTGGCTGCATGCCATGTCATGTCATGCCAGGCTTTTCTTCTTCAGGAACAGGTGAACTGCTCCAAGTTGATGGGAAGGTAGGTGGAGCTATAAAAAGGCAATCCAGGAAGAAAACCTGTTAGAGGCTGCAAAGACTTCAGACAAAAGACTTTTGTAGATAGCAGCATGTTCATAGCCTAGAATGGCCCAGTCACAATCCAGATCAAAATCAAGTCGAGAATCGATGACAAGATTTTACAATTGATGTTCACAGACACTCTCCAGCCAATCTGACTGAGGTTGAGCTATTTTGCAAAGAAGAATGGGTAAAAATGTTTGAAACTGGTAGAGACATAAACCGAAAGACTATAAAGTTCTAAGTCAGAGGAGCTGAATACAAATCCACACTTAACAGATTTCTATATGTACAGTATACTTTCTATCCATTGCACAGGTATGTACTATTTTGTGTTGGTGTATCACATAAAATCTTACTAAAATAAGTAAGTGTTTTTGTTGTAACTTGATGAAATGTGCAAAACTTCAAGAAGTACGGATGCTTTTACAAGGCACTTTATGCTACAGTAGTTTCAAATGTCTCCTTGTCGACACTTCAGCCAATAAGTTCTTCTCCAAGGACAAATGGTAAAACTGGAAAACCACTTATTTTCATAACCCTGGCCAAAGTATAATGAACATCTGCAAAAATTACACATCTTAATAAGATTTTCCAAACAGGTCTCCACAGATTATTTCACATCACTTCTCTTTTCCTTTCTTGTCATTTTATTCTCTTATAAAGACTCTCCACTTTCCACCCAGCCTTTCCCTCTCACTCAGGCAGACACTATCCATTAGAGCTCTGTATTTGTCCATACTGTCGAGCTTTCTCTAAACAAAGTGGATGAAGCAAACACCCAATGGCCTCCCCAGCTGTTGATACACTAACTGCACCGCCCTCAAAGAACAGCCTATCTGTCTCTTTTAGTTGTGATGGATCTTCCAGAAAAGCTTCAGAGGAGGCCGATCACAGATTGAGACGACGCACGTGGAGTTATGGTTAACATATATCACTCCCTGTTTTTGAGAAATAGCTTCCTTTTTAAAACACAGCTGCAACAGTCCAGTTTTATCCCTTTCTCTCACTCTGGAAAATAGAAAATGAACAAAAAAGAAAGACTTTGTGGATAAAAGTGTTAGTGTCCAGTCCACCTGAAACCCATCTCACATGCCATATGGGATATAATTGGAACACCGTGTCACCTTCCTTAACTTTAACATACTAAGCAGAAGTCCCTGTTGTTGACATGCCTTGAGGCTCTAAAATGATTTTTTTAAAGAAAGTATGTAAGCGAGTGGTTTTTAAAAAAAATAATTGTAGCTTGTTTTGAAGGCTTAATCTCTTGGAAGTTGCTGATGTAGCGTTATGTTCTGACCAGCATTACTCAGAGCAGTATAAGTGGACCACATTCTGGGACTGGAGGGAGCACTAAATTCTCATTTAAGACCTGCAGGTTTGCTGAATGTTGATTCTGTGTCATGGTGTTAATGGGGATTTACTTCCACATGCTTAAATTGCTCTCCTGCTTTGTTCCCTGTGGAATGCAGTAATAGCTTCAGAATATAAAGTACAATACTTGATTGCATTTGTCATTGCTAAGAGATCAATCCATGGTGCCATAAGACCTTTAAAAATCCAGGAGTGTGCATGATATGCTCTAAACCCTGTCTTACAATGGATGACAGTTACAAGGGGATACAGAATCACCAGAACCAATGCTTATTTATCAATACTGGCATAGATCCTGATTTAAATATTGCACAATGGCGAGCAATTTAACAGCAGAAGTAAAGTTTATTTTGAGAGCTGATTATAGCAGATGGGATTCAGAAACTGGAAGTGGGTGGAGGTGAACTTGCATGTAAATGAAATTAGTTTGTACAGCCCAGCGATTTAGCCTATCCAAAGTTTTTTAAAGAATCAATAAGCCCAACTAAAACCCATCTACCTTAATATATACAAACTGTAAGAATTTTTTAAAAGATGAAGCAACATCAAAAAGAAATAAAGTCACATTTCTGAGAATCTCATCAGGATTTATTCCACTTTTGCATAGGATGCCTATGCAGTATTAAAAATCCTGAGAAAATATGTTTAAACCAAACAAGTTTAAATGAAAAGATGGTTGCTCTGAGTCAAAAAGCAAAACTCTTTATTCACCAGTCCGTCCACATTCCAACCCTCACCTATAGTCAAGTGATATAAATCATGAGTAAAGAAAACTTCATGTCAGATATAAGCTGCCAGAATTAATTCTTCCATGGTGTGATTGGACTCACCCGGAGGTGAGAAGATCCATCATCCAATGTGTAGCTTGGAGTTAAACAGCTGCTCCTCCATGGAGTCAGTTGAGGTGGTTCACATTTCTGATCAAGATGCTTTCTGGGCCAAGACCTAGTGCCTTGGGATCCAATAGAGGGAGCTGGAGAGTGTGAATGCCCATCCATCCGTCCGTCTATCTGCCCACCCGCCCGTCCGTCCGTCCATCCATCCCTCCCTCCGTCCGTCCGTCCGTCGGTCCGCCAGCCCGCCCACCCATCCATCCATCCATCCATCCTATCCTGACCACTACGGGTCATGAGACGACACACCTTATGTCCGTGAAAAAGAAAAGATTTTCGCAAATAATTTTGGGTAAACTAAACATTCTTTTTTTTTTTTTACAAAATTAAACATTTTACAAATCAAACGTTTTAGCTGAATGAACATAGTGAAGTTATCAAACCCATCTTTTGCCTGGTGTAATAATTGTGGTATTTAGGCTTGTTTCATTTTTAGGTGGTCCTAATGGCAAAAATCTACAAAAATGCCCCTTTTTTCATTTATGTCAAATTATGTTTTAAAGAATGTTGGTTCAGTCTACCTTCATCCAGATCAAGTTTGATCAGTTTAGGTATTTTATATTTTGAATCAGAGATGATTCATTGCAGTCCAACCTCTTTGAAAACAGTGACAAGCTCTTTAGTTTAACACTGACAGGAAGCTACGAAGCAGATGTTAACTGTAGCATTGTTAGTGGCCAACTGTTAGCAGAACTTTCAAAACAACAAACTATAGCCTGCCTAATAACAATAATTTATCGCTCCCTTCAGCTTCACCTTGCACTGTGTTTTATAAGAGTTTATTATTATTGGGGGATTATTGTGTTCATATTTGTTCTTTTACATGTTTGAAATAAATTGCTTAACTTAAAAACTAACTAAACTAAAAGTTTTTTTCTTTAATGATGTTCCAAACTTTAACCCAAAACTAAAAACTATAATACTTTCAGCGCTCTCAGTGACTTAAACTGCATAATCCTTAGAACGGGCATTCAAATATGTTGTATGATCTGTTTGAGGCATAATCCTAGATTAATGTGAGCCAAACTACCATAAAGCCATTCAGGACATTTACCAGCCAGTGTTACAGTGACATATTTCCCCCCCTAACATTTTGATTGTGGGTTTGGACAGGGGTGAGCTGGAAAATGTGTGTTTGAATAGACAAGTCATTGAGAAAATGTTTTTGTCTCCAGACTAGGAAAAAAGAATAGAACAAATTTGATGCAGTGTTTTAGCAATGAAACCAATAGGCGTGTAAATGGCATCTGCTAACGGTATCAAATAACCCTCCGTCTGCTCGCCTCTCACACCTAAAAACTCTCCTGTTAAAATTCCATTCATGGATCAGTCTGGTCACACATTTCTCACACTGATCGTTTCCTGATTCGGATCCTTGATTTGGCAGAAAATAAACAGACCAACAGTGAGCGGTGTGAGATTATGGCAGAATCTTCTCACGGGGCAACAAAAACCTCTTTGGTGTTTGTTTCACGTGAGCATGTTTGGGCTTTCAAGTAATGAGCCTGATCTCTAAAGGTGCCCAGCAGGCCGGGGAGTGCTTTTGACAATTCCATTCTCCGTCTGGCTGACCCTAATCTGGATTAGTTGATTTTCTTTCCCTGGATTAACATCTTGTGGTTCAATTAAACATCACGCAGCCCAATGAGTTTGAATTGTGGCATTACTGAGTGCTGCAGGGAGGTAGAAGCAGAACTGAAAAAGATCCAACCTCAATGTTTCCTCCGTGGGAATCCAATTCTCAACTGTCCAGCCAAACCATCTGGCTCAGACAGATTTTTCTTTTCTTTTCTTTTCCATGCAAGATACATCTATGCAGAGTTATTTTCTCTATATATGTTCGACATGTAAAAAAAAAGTTTTTACGGCTTTTTTACTGATGCATGTGGCTATGAATCCAGTTCTCAATGAGCAATTAAAATGTTCTTAAGTAAGATACTTATTATTTTTTTCACCCCTTGTTTAACTAACACAAAAAAGAAATCTGCTTTTGTAGCTTCAGTTTTGACATGTCCCTTGCAAGATTTTAGCATAACCTTGACAATAGCAGCTAACTAGTTTTCTAGAGGCCCATTTCTAACTTCGAAAGCTAAATACATAAGGGTATTTTTTGCTTTAGTTAAGATTTTTTCTTTTAGCATTAAATATCACACATCCTTACTTTTACATTTGTGATAAAGGTTTCACATTTGTATTTACATATATTGCTAGGTTGGTGAAAAAAAACTAAAACTTGAGCAATAAGAACGGCTGCAGTTTGGCCAAATGGGATTTCCTGAAGAGGAGGCCTTGAATAAGAAGTACCTCTTCACTTAATGACATTTAGGTGCCCTTCAGGAAGGCACTTGACCACTCATTTGTGCTACAGGCTGCTCAGAAGAAGGTCCTGAGTTGCCAGCAGGACTTGGATTTGTGCTTTAAGAGGGCACCTCTCAGGTGTGGACGTGTGTAGCTGTTAAAATTTGAAGTACACTACTCGAATGTCAGCTCAGCAAAACCTCTCCCTGGGTGGAGTATTCAATGATCCACTGATGTGCAGAGCTTCGTGTCAGATGGAAATTATATCACCCTAATAGAAAATAAACCCCTTGCTGTGTCACAGTCTGGTGTGGTCATTTTTTTTTACAGAACGGAGCCTCGGAGTGCCGTAGCATTTATTTGGTTAGAAATAGTCTGTTATTTTTCTTAACATTTGGGTCATTGTTTAAACAGGTTGGGATAAACAGTCGTGGCCAAGAGCTGGATAAACTTGAAACTTGAGAAACATGTTAGAGGAATCTAAAATGAAAGAGGAGCTCTGGTTTGGGAAAATAGAAACAGGATTTGGGCCCAACAGACGGAGATGAAAGAGTGATGTGGTAATGAGAACGGATGGAGAGAACTTCTGTATAGATATTGCTAATATGTAGGGGTTCTTTTTGAAACGAATCAACTTTCATAACTTCGCATTATATACTTTCTGAATTATAAAGTATGCATTAATGAACCTGCAGTAACAGTTACACATGTTTTATTTTTTGCTGTCTAGTTTTTGTTAAAACCGTATTAGAGAGGGGCTGATTCAACCTTTTTACAGATAAAGATAGAAGTATGGTTCAGTTGGTTTGCATGAGAAGAAGTGTTTCTGGTTTTTATCTTTCCCTCATAAGTAGGTTCAAATAAGAGCATATCAATTTAAATTGAGCAAAAAACTAATGCTTGTAGTGTACTATGAAGTTCTTCAGATTCAGCTGTTTTGCAGACCTTCCACAGCAACTAAAGTTGTAAGAACAATAACTTGAGTTACAACATGAAAGAAGGTGGATGATGGATTTCAGTTTTCTTTCGAACAAAAAAAGTACATATCGTTTGTAGTCTCATTTGTAAGAAAAAACAGCAGGACAGTTATATAGACAGTAGAGGTGGAAAGTTATCAGCCCTGATTGACTTTAGTGCCTTCCCTGTAATCTTCTAGTCTATAGTGTTGCCCTCATTCTTTTTTTTTTTTCACCCTGTAAGCCCCAGTTTACTCTTTGTCACGTTATGCCAAGTGGTTGATTTCATCAGTGCATATCGGCCTGCAGCTTTTGGTGGGGGTTGGCCGGATGGAGGTGGAGGTGGTGACTGTTTCTGTCGCTGACTAGATCATATGTGACACCGTAAGCCCTTTTTACCCCGGCACAGTCCGTCTTAAATCCTCTTCTCTGCCTTGACTGACAGCAGCCAGACGTCCTCCGGCTTAGACACCAGGAGCTCCTTTGTTTCACCTTCTGTCCTGGATGACGTAAAACCCTCAAACCAACATTAATTTTCTTTCGATTTTCCTCTGCAGAAAATCATGAGAATGAATTTGATGAGTTGTGGGTAAATGGTTTCTTGTTGCAAAGGTTTCTCTTTGACGTTCTGGTAGAAATGTCCAAAGCAACAAAGAAAAGCCCCTCCGATTGCTCAGGATGCAGTCCTACTCACGTATTTGTGCTATCCAAAGCTGCTTCATCTGAACACATCACACAGGGATTTTAGTTGTGAACACAGTCGACTTTTCCCATTGCTCATTGTTGAAAATGTTGTGTAAATGTTGAATTAGTTTGCCACTTGTTAGGGCTGTTTGTGCCTTTGTTTGGGAGTGGACCGACCTTGGGACATGCTGTTTATCTCACGCGTCATCTCCACATTGTCTGCCACACATATTGAAAATGATTTTTCATTTTTTTGTTATACTGTTGTTGTTAAACACTTTCCTTTCTTGTAAACACCAGCCACGTTTACCTTTTGATGTCTTTCTAGGAATTTATTTGAGTCCTGGTTTCTTGTCACGTGTTTAAAGAAAAACATACTACTTATTTATAATCTCAAAATGTCTTCATCACAGCTCCTTCACAACACAAAGGTCCTGTCTGTCTCAACTTTGGATGTAACAGTTTTGGGACATATCATTCCCATCACCCTTTGTCATGTTACTACCACAAATCTAGGATATTTTATTGACACACAAGGTAGTGGAAGTGAGATGAGACCTGATTTACCTAAACTGTTTTGCAAAAAAAAGTGTGGCATGCATGTAACCACTTTTAATCTGATACTCCTAAAGAAAATCCAGTCCAAAGTCTCTATCAGCTTTGCACATCCAGACTTGACCACTCCTCTTTGCAAAATAGCAGAAGCTCCATTAGATTGGACGTGAAATTCAATTTTCAAGTCTTGTCATGATTTCTCAATTGGATGTAGGTCTGGACATTGACTAGGCTATTCTAAGATACTGTGAGAATATACTTAGATCCAAACCATTCCACTGTGGATTTGGCTGTATGTTGAGGGTGGTTGTTGTTGTTGTTGTTGTTCTGCTGGAAAGTGATGCCAAGTCTCAAGTCGGCTCTAACAGGATTTCCTTGTATTTAGCTCCATATATCTTCCCATCATCTGTAAGTAGCTTGCCTGTCTCTTCTGATGAAAAACATCCCCACACCATGATGCTGCCAACAGCTTGCTTTATAATGTGAATGGTGTATTCAGGGTTATGTTTAATATTAGTTTCCTGCCACGTATGGCGTTTTACTTCACATTTGGGCTAATCTGACCTTCTGAATTTATTATGGCTTTATTTTTGTCACTTTGATTTTTGTCACTCTTTAGCTGTATCAATTTAATTCGGTTTATTTAAATTGTGCAGAATTATAGCAAATCAACCTTAGATGAAGCAGCTCTCAGTGGGGTGTGGAATATGAAGACCATTATTAATTTTTCTTTCACTTCAGCTTTCTGCACATATTTTTGTTGGTTTGTATCATAAAATGTCAATTAAATACATTGAAGTTTGTTGTTTGTTTGTGTGCTGTGATAAATGCAAAAAAGTTAAAGGGGTGTGATAAGTTTTGCAGAAGTCTGTATTAAAACCAGCAAGTGATTGAAATTAACAGCAGATGCCTTTTGCCTTTGTTTGTATCTCCTGATTCTCAATATACATGTCAGAGCGGGGAAAAGGTCAACTAACAAATGACAGCCTTGTACTAAACTGTGCTTTCAAACCCATTATAACAACAATGCTCCGACAATGCGAGTGCTCTGAGGAATAAATCATCACCTTCTGACCTCGTGCGCTGACCCTGTAAACCCTGGAGAAAACCCAAAGGTGTTATGGATGATAGCAAAAACTGAGATAAAGGAGGAGGAGGGGAGTGAGGAGAAAAAAGTCCTGGAGTAGGAGCTGCTTCTTTTCTCTCACTGAGCTTTTATGAGTTTGACAATTAATAGTCTCTGTAGGTCTCTTGAAAGCCGAATTGAGCCAAATTGTGTCTTTGCTTTTCAGTTTCGGTCAAGCGTGCCACACAACAAAAAGCAGGGAAAAAAAGAGGAAAAAAGAATGGCTGCGCTAGCGAATTACCCTTAAAGCTGCTTTTTTGGAAACATTTCCTTTTTGTTCTGCAGCCATAGGTCCTATAGGAAGCCTTCCTCATGCACGCACACAAACACCCAGTGAAGTGACTATTCTGCAAACCAAAGACACTTTAAAACAAGGGTCTTTGGTTTGCAGCTCTTCTTATTGCAAGAACATGTGATGAGAGAAAACAGATCATATTGAGGCTTACGTTTGTTTATTCAGGCTTGGCATCTGAAGGCAGATATTATTTTTGGTCATCGCAGTAGGCGCACATTGGCATGCTATACATCAGCGGCTTTTGCTTTACAGACAGCGAGGCATTCAGTCAAACCGTTAAATTAAGAAGAGGGTGCCTCAAATTATGTTGAACTTTAAAAGGAGTTGGAAGGGAGGGCTACTGCCTTTCTATGGAGAACGTTTTGGCTGACATCTGTAAAAACATGAGGATGAAACTATTTAATATTGAGATGTAAAGGCAATATGGGAGAATGGGAGAATGGTTGGAGCATTCCTTTTTTTTGTAGTCCACTAATGATGTCTTACGGGCCTAGAATTCCGCTTTGGCCACCAAATTTCTTCCCATGCTATTTTTTTGTCCCGGGGTCTGAAGTGCATACAAATGGCTTGTTAATTAAGATGGATAGTACTTGTAAAAGGCTCATCTTCATGATAATAAGAGAAAGTTAAGCATGTGAAGCTTCTAAGACCTCCTTGTAGCGTGGTACTTGTGAAAGTATGTGTGCGGTTAAAAAAAGAAAAAGGAAGGGGTGGCTTCACTATCGCACGCCTAAATCAGCATGTCATTGCCTACCATGTGATTGGTGTACACTTTTTAATCTGTGTGGATCCATGTGTGAAAAGAGGCAGCGCTCTGTCCAGGCTCTCCAGCCGGTTTCCATGAAAGGCCTCAGCGGGGGGTGGGGGGTAGCTGTCCCGTATTGTCGTGTTATCTGGCTCAAATCTCGCTTTGTTATTTTACACAACCTCGTGTTATTTCCCTAACTTTTCTCCATCATTTTTTGTTTCCTTTGCTGCAGAGAACTACCTAGATCAGTTTGTTATGCCATACTTAGGGATTATTAAAATTACAAGAATCATGAATCAAATTACTCTTTTTCTTATTTTTTCATATGCAGGATAAAAATGTCTATCTTTATCTTATTCTAATGCCTTGTTTACCTTGTTTTCCTTGATTTTACTGGAATGTCTTGCAGATATTATTTCTGAATAAGCTGTTGACTTCTTGTAAATTACACAATGGATAGGAGCCATGTATTTTAGGTACAGTAGATGGTTCATAGGGGGTTCCACAAGGTTCAATTCTTAGCCTATTATGAGCTAGAAAGAAGCCTTCCCAACTCAGCTTTCACTTCTACATTGATGGCCCTGTTATTTTCTGCTACTAACCTTCCACTGCTAAAGTTGTTAAAAAAGTACAACTTGCTTTTAAGACTAAGCAAGACCAGTTCTCTCACCTATGACGCTCTTAAATATATGTTTTGTACTGGTACTCATACTCGTCGTCTTCCGCTTCACCCCTGACCGGGTTGCGGGGGCAGCAGACTCAGCAGAGACACCCAGACGTCCTTCTCCACAGACACCTCCTCCAGCTCCTCCGGGGGGAGCCCAAGGTGTTCCCAGGCCAGCCGAGAGACATAGTCCCCCCAGCATATCCTGGGCCGTCCCCTGGGCTTCCTCCCGGTGGGACGTGCCTTTATGTTTTGTACCACTTCAGAAACAGCTAGATCATACTTTAGGTGGGAGAAAATGTCCATGTGAAATTTTAACAAATTGAGTTGATAGCAACTTTTTAAATCTTCAGAATTTTGTATTCTTGTTTATCTGTTTATTTTAAATTTAAACTGGTAGAATCAATCATTTTATTGACTATGGGGATATACTGCTTGTGAATGCATGTGCTCGAGTTTAAATGTTATAGAGTGTATATGTGCACTAAGCTTTATTATGAGCAGTGGTTTTCTCATCCATCACTGTGTGCTGTGCCCTTAAGTAAACTGGAGATCTTTATATGCTCTTAGCCTCAGTCAGTGGTATGTGTTCATATACAAAGCCATGTTTGGTAAGATTGCTACTTACGTATCATTTCTTATATATGTTTGAGAAATCTTTTGTTAATTTTTGTTCCTGTTCATTAAACTAAAAAAAACATAATAAACAATTAGGTGAAAATTTTAAAGTCCAGGGTAACTGTGTGCAGGTGTGTTAGTCATCAGCATGTGGCCTTCTGCATGCAAACCACAACCTCAAGGAACAGTAATTCTTGCTGAATGGGCCTATCTTAAAAACCCTTTACACAGTTTTTATTTGCACGTAAAGCATATTCATTCTCCTTAAACTTTTTCACATTTTGTCACATCACAACCTCAAACCTCAACATTTGTTGAGATTTTATGTGAAGGACCAACCCAAACTTAATAATTTTAAGGTACATGGACCGCGTCTGTAAACATTGATTTTTTATTTTTGTCACAGATTCTCAAATGTGTTTAGGTTTGGACATTGACTGGGCCATTTTAACACTACAGTATTCTTTGATCTAAACCATTCTATTGTAACTCTGGCAGTATGTATAGGGTATTTGTCTTTTGAAACCTCCAGCATGTTTTCTTCTATCAGTGCCCAATATATAGGTAACAAACATCTGAGATCCTCCCATAGCAACAGTTTATATGCTGAGATACAATCACACACAGGAGTTGGATTTTATTTAGTGGTATTAGAGTAAAGGAGGCTGAATACATATGCATGCTACCTTTTTCAGATTTCTATTAAAAAAATGTTTAAAACTTTCATAATTTTCCTTCCATTTGACAGTTATGCACTAGTTTGCGCTGGTTGTCACGTAAAACCTATATAAAATAACCTGAATTTTGTGGTTGCCACAAGACAAAATGTGAAAATGTTCAAGGGGTATGAACACTTTTGCAAGGCGCTCTAGATTCAAATATTGGCATATGATATGAATGACTACTTCTGAGTTGTTATTAGGTGGTCATGTGTCTTGGCGGCAGTTAAGGTTCATCCTGCATCATAGGTCAGCCATACGTTTAACTACCACATCCCCCTATCTTACACACACACGTTATGTCTCTCTCTCTCGCTCTCTCTCACACACACATGCAAGCACACACACACACATTTGACCTGACCTCTCTCTGTTGCTGCTAGGTGGTAATGTTTTCAGGGGTTTTTCTCACATGAATGGTTCTGCAGGGGTTGACTCTGGATTAAGCTGGTTGCATCAACAGGCATGCATGTGTGTGTGTGCAAATAGTTCACTTATTCTGAACTTCTCCAGATGCTCATCATCTTTAAAACTCTGCGAAACCAACGCAGGCTGACTTATTTACTATTATATTTTAATGCACTGAGAACTATCGTCCGCCTCAACAGGAAGATGCAAATTCCTTGGAACACCTGTACCATTAGCCCAAAGTTCTACATAGATAGATTGTTTGATTTCAGGTTACAGTGTTAACTTTCTGCTGGATTTTAGATTGAATTCTAATATACATTTCTATGCTGATGTGCATTTCATCCCCTGATCTTCTGCAATTCTCATGCATTTATCATTTCTCCCAGTAACTATGAAATTGAAACCATAATAGTCCTTAAAGCATCTCACAGCAGTTCCAGAAGTCCTGGAAACCAAAGTTGGCTTCAGGAAAAGGATGCCTGAGATCTGCTGTGTGTCACTTAGACTGAAGATTAATCAGCTAGAATAACAAGAAAGGAAAGTCTGACTTAATCTGCAACAATGTGAGCAAAGATTTTACCACCTTTTAGGTTTATATGTATGAAAGCAGATACAGGCAGATCAAAGCAAAATTTGCTATGGAATAAAAAAGAGAAAATATCCTATCATGCTTTCACTTTATCTTATGTTAAATGTTGAAACAATGTTTTTTTTTTTTTTTGGTACCTCTGATAAGGAGGTTTAAAAGCCTTGGAACAAACAGAGACGGATCTTTACCTGTTCCTCTTCAAACAGTCTCTCTGGATTATCTGGACTCCTGGTTCCTCTTCATGTTCTCATATCTTCAGCTCAACCAACAGGTTTTACAGGATTTATGTCTGAGGACTGAGGTAACCTATAGGAAGAAGGTTTATTTTGTGTTTTTGTGTTGATTTGTCCACATGTGTGGATCAATATCTTTTAGACTCCTCTAGATTTTCATTTAAAATACTCTGGTATTTCAAGGTTCTCAGGACCTTTGGAAGAGAAACAGGGCCTCAGGATCACAGGTTTCCCACAGTACTTATCAGTGGGACAGAGGGGCTTTTCCACATATTTATCTTTTGTTTCACCCCAGACTCAACCAGTGTTTGCTACTGTAAAACTCAATCTGTAGTCCTCTTACATTTAGTTTTAAACCTCTCTTTCCATCCTTCTCATCGTACGTGGTGACAAGATAAACATGGCTCCTTGTTCAGCCTAGTTTGTCACAGTTCCAGTTATTTAGATTTTTTAAATTATTATTCTGATTGTAGATATGAGCAAATAATGTTGAATAGCTCTTTTCTTGTTGCCATTCCCTGACTTCTAAAGATCAGCCTTGCTTGAATGGTGTGTTCTGTTGTCTTTCTTATTTTGAAGGTGGAGAAATGCAGCACATATATGTCACAGATGACATAGATGTCATAGAACATAAGCAGAAACTTAGAAATCACTAATTAAAAGTTGCTTTAAACTCTGATCAATTTCACAAGGTAACACGTAAATAAGAAAAGGTTTCAGTAACATTTATTTTATTGGAATTCCATGCCAACAATTTCTTAATTTAGGTTTTTTTCTCCCCAAAACATGCTGTCAAACTAAAGGCTGGATTTTTCTACAATTTTTACAGTGAGGTTATGCTCATACATCAGTGAAAGATAATTTTATTTTATGGCCAAAAAATTTATCTGCATCTGTATTTGGGCAATTTTATCTATTACGCAAATTTACTCCATTTTGGATGTGGACTCTAATTCCCTTTTACAGTATGCATATTTTCAGGACTTAAAGAGTAAAAAAAACAGAATCAGAAATCTTAACTTTTAATCTGTTTTGGGGGGTTTGATAAGCAATTACTGAGACCTTTGTTCCCCAGTTTATCTCTTTTCCATGGTCTGCATGGTTTGAATGCTGTAATTTCAGGTAATTGCAGAGAGTATGGAGCGATAAGGCTGCATACTCGTGCAGAATCAGTGGCACCAACACCGAGGGAGGCGGCAGACTGCAGTTACGGTCTCCTTCCATTTTTAAGAAGCCTTTTAAAAAGGACAGACAGCCGATAAAGGGAAAATACATTTCTTTCCTTACATCTTCAAAGCATAGCTTTTCACAAATAAGCTAATTATTTTGTTTTGGAGCTTTCATCTCACACCAAGGAGAGAATGCTTGTTTTGATGTTCTCCTAACCTCTCTGTGCGTGGATTCGCAGTGTGGAAGGCTATGCTAATTTGAATGATGACTTTGAATTGTTCTTCACCTTCAAGGAGAGCTAAATTTCACCTTGACTCCATTAGCTCTACTCTGATCTTGAGCATTGCCTGATTATATTTTCTATCCAGTTCTCACAGGTAAGAGCGGGAGTCTCCTTATAAAGAATTAGAACTTCTCATAGTCAGATACAGGAGTCTGAAAAGTGACACTGCGATTTGTCTCCACATAGACGGATCTGGTAGGTTGTTCATTCCGTTGGATTATATATCCTGCAGGAATGCTCAGAGGAAAACTCGTTTGGCAGGGGCTCACACAGAGCTTGAAGGGGTCCTGCTGTAGACAAACAATCTTTTAACAGTTGGTGAAGTGGTACACTGAGAGGAGACTGATCCCCTTTATTGAAACCACTTGTCTCCTTGTTGGTTGCATGAAGCAAAGGTGCTCTGTGATAATATGCAGACTCTGCTTTTGTTTTGTCTGTTTCTAACTTGCTCCGTTTTTTTGGCTGCTGAATTTCAGCTGCTTCGCTTTCAGGGGGTTATGATCCTATCATGGTTTCTCTTTTTTACCTTGCGTTTAGGTTTGGCAGATATCCAGCTTTGTCTGCTTATTCCCCTGGCACTTTCCCATCAGATTCCTCTCTCCTGAGCTTGCATGCACTTTGTTCAGCCTGGTGACTGCGGTTAGAAGATGGATTACCCTGCAGACATTTGTTTGACAGATCGAGCCAGTTGTGACTGTACACGTGCTGAAGAAGCTGTGGAGAAGAGATTAGTTTGACCTTGTCGTAACTGTTTAGATGTGCTTCCTGTTGTTGTTAAAACACAGAACCAGGATTGCACTTTTACCAATGCCCTTGACCTGCAGAACTCTTGAGGTTTTAAGCTTCATAAATCTGGACCCAAGAGCCTGTGACGTTTAGTCTAAACATTTAAAACAACCTCAAGGAGAGGTAGTGGTGGAGGTGGAGATGAAGTGTAATAATGATCATGTTTGTCCCCGGAGCTCCAGCTACTGATCTAACCAAAATGTGAACTTTCTCAAGCTCAGACACCACCTTATCACTTCTTTCACCATATTTTACATTCAATTTATCAGATGTATATCAATCCTTCTTTACAGCTTTAAAATCAAGGCAACTGGGATTTGTTCTGGGGTTTCTCTAGACAGTTTGTTATCAGTTTCCAATGTGGGGATTATTTCACCAAGTGCAGTGACTCTTAAGTGGTAAAAATTGGGGATGTATGATTTTTCAAGATGTAAGAGGGTTGTTAGAAGGCTCTGGGAGTTCATTTGTTGACACAGTTTTGAGAACTATTTGAAAAGTCATGTAATAATCTGCATATCTACAGTTAGTTGAAGGGTTTACATATAGCTGCAATAACTTTCAGAACCCTCCCATCCTTCCTTTCAATATTGTTATCTTAAGGTTCCACCAAAGCATTTCAATGTTGAGATCTGTTTGGGATCAGATGGGCTCACATTTTGCTATAGAATATGTTGAGGAAATCATGGTCTGCTTAATGCAGGGATCCCTGGTTCTGTGGCTGCAATATAAGCTGAAATCATGACTCCTCCACCACCATGCTTAACAGTTTGTATTAGGTCTTTACACTGATATGCTGAGGTTTTCTCCAAACATGGTACTGAACATTTTGGGAAAACATCTCTACTTAGGTATGATTCTTCCTAAGGGCATTGTTCCACAAGTCTTCACTCAGATGTAATTTTTGCTGCCAATTTTTTTTTGCTGTCAATGAGCAATTCTTTAGTCTTTTTCTAAACAAACTATTATGAAATTTAACATGTAAACTGAGCCCCATAGAGTCTAAGGGGAACTCTTGGGGGTGCTCTGATTTATCTGAGCATCATATGGCCTGCAATTGCTGAGATGTCCACTCCTTGAAAGATTTACATCTGTAAACCTTTTAAATAATTGCTCTCTCTGTAAAATTATGGATTTTAAATTTCAAATGGCCTCATAACAGTTCAGAGGTTAATGGAGAGCGACGGATTCCTCCCTGTGGTCATTACTGATTTATTTGGCATTGTTTTTAAATCATATATTTATGCTTCTCAGCTGCAATGTGCTAAAACCCCTGATATCCCTCTTAAATCATATGGAAGTAACAAGGGTGTAAAAAATTTCTCCATGACTGTAAACTTTCTTTTTGAATCTGGAAAGGCTCAGTGATGACTCTTTTGCTTTATCAACATCAACTGCACAGTGTTTTATATGGTGTTGCTGTGCCACCTTACTACTCTTGACTGTCCGTGACACTAGAGTGCTGTAACCTTAGATAACCATCATGTCATTGTAAACAAACAGTGCCCTGAACCTTGAATACAATCAGTTTTGGTTATTTCAAAATCATTTTGCTCCTTATATCGTTTTGTGAAGCTGCACAGTTGGACAGTTGTTGGCACTTTTGCCTTGCAGCAAGAAGGTCCTGTGTTCGTATGGAGTCTGCATGTTCTCCCCATGCATGTTTGTGTTTTCTCCAGGTACTCAGGTGTAATTGATGGATGGGTGGATAAATAAATATAGTTTTGCCTTACTTGATTTTTATTACTCTTCCTTTTAAAGCACATGATTATGGCTCTCTGTAATGAAGTTTCATATTTTAGATTGCTCTTTGATCCCTTTTTTTGAACAGTGCCAACTTTGGGTCATGGACATCAGTTAAAAACAAATGATGCAACTGTTCAATCATAGAGGCGGAATATAATAAGCACTGGAAATCAGAGTCAGCCTCTGACCCCAACTCGTCAGCAGCAGCTAATGAGACTTTTAATCATTTTGAGATGGTAAGTTCCTGTAGAAGGTGCACCTTTCTCTGTTCTGTGTTTTCATGATCAGATGATCTCAACATTTACAGGCCGACTGTTGCATCGGCTGCATTCAGAGGTCACAATATTTTCCATCCCGGTTGGAGGATATTTGTACTGCTAATGATGTGGATTTTACATAGAGACTGTTGGTGAGCAGTAGTGAAGGCATGTACTGTATTACTCATTTATAATGCAAACCATTACTCACCTCATTTATCAGGCTTTCCACCAGTTATTAAAAACAACTGAGTTGCTAACTGCTAAAATGTGTTTGCTAAAGCCTACATGGAATTGTGCTCAAATAAAAGATCTCTTGCTGCTGCAGTCGGCTTCTCCCTGCCTGCTCGTCTGTCTGTCGTTCTGCTTTGGATTTGGCAGAACTGTAAGTATGAGCAATTTGTTACGAAGCAAACACACTGTAAAACTGGTGCTGTTTCATCTTTTTCAATCATGGAGAAGTGGTTTGCCTAAGTTCATGGAAGCAGGTGGTACTTTTACCTAAAGCTGTACCTGACCTCTGTTCTCTTCTCACTTTGGAAATTACATTGTGTGGAACACAAAACTTTTCATTTTGTTTCTCTTGAACCCTGTTTGTGCTTTGATGTTTTCTGTCTGGTAAACCTCTGCAAGTACAGCTGAAGTGGTGAGATCCTAAAGGTTTAGATCCTCCTAATTCTCGCACTTCCAAAAGTATTCATACCCTTGAAACTAAAATTTTGTCATATTACAACCATGAACTAGAAAAGCACTTCATTGATTTTATGTAGATGGGACCAACACAAAGTGGTGCATAACTGCGAGGTAGAATGAAAAGAATACATGCACACATACATTTCCCCTAACCTGTGAATCTATAAATAAAGACATATACACAGCTATATGCTTCCAAAGCTTTGAGGAAAAAATTTATTTTTGTAATTTGGGTAAAATTAACCTTTAAATTTAATTTTATGAGCGAGGACACAGATCAACTTACAGAGCTTGAGCTCAGACATCTAAATCATCTTACCTGTCATTCCTACATATATCATACAAGCCCTGGGAATTTTGCTCCAAGATGAATTCATCACAGCTGAGTAGGAGCTCCAGCCTGAACTTCTTGGACAAATATCTTCCATCACTTACATTCTCATAATCGACAGCACTCAGGAGCCACTCGGCGTGTGAATCATTTATACCTCCCCATAAATATTAAAACCCTGGCAGCCAGTTAGCAGCACCTGCAACTTGAAACAGTAGTTTGTGAAACACAATCTTATAGCCTGTAAACTAATGTGTTTCACCTGCCTGGGCCATGGCGCCTGCGTTCGAGGGAACAAAGCCTCTCTTCCTGCATGCCTCCACCCACCCCCCTATCCTGACCTTGCTTCCTCTACCTCGTATAAATTTTCCACCAGATCTCTGATACATCGCTGTCCCACAGGAGCCGGGCAAGTGCAAACTGGAAGCGTGAAGCGCAGTTATTTCTAAAAACTGTACTTCTAACCTAATTAGTTCCCTCCTCAGAAGTTGGCCTTGCATTATTTACACATCAAGGGGGACATGCAGGAGATTAATATTCATTGTTTGTTGACTTTGCCCGGCTCCCTCGGCTCTGGCACAAGTTGAGTCAAGAGCCACTGCCATTGTGACTTGTTTATGCGACTTCTGCATCATTGGTGCCCCAGAACATAATCCCTCTTGTTCTCGTGTAATTATCCCCACTCAAGCTGACAGACTGACACCGACTCATAGTGGGCTTAATAAGTGGACAACATCCTCTTCCTGCACAGCCTGATCCAGATGAATGGCTTCTGAATGAGGTGATTTGTCGTAATTGTGACTTGTGACCTAAATGTGTCACGGCATCAAACAGCAGAGGCGCGTTTCATCACGTTAGACTGTGGCACCGTTTCAGCAATCTTCCCCTCCAACTGTTCGGTTCTGGGCTGAATGAGAAAGGCCGAGGTGATTCCAGAACAAGTCAGTGGCAGCTGCTGTTCAGAGTTTCCGCCTTCTGTTGGCCGAAAAGCAGATTTGTAGGACATTTAAAGACAGCTTTTCCTGTCAAAAGCATGACATAAATGGATTCTTCTGTCTGACCTTCTACCTCAGCAGTCATATGGCCTTGAGGTCCATTGTTTGCCCTTTCAATGCCTAATGGGAAACTGTTGCTGTAGAAACCTAAACCCTGAGTGTTGCAAAAACATATTCACTGGCTTACACATTTCTTCTGTTTTTTTTTTTCACATTTTAATATAAGACAAGGATAAGCTACGTAATTCCAAATGCAGTTTTCAAACAATGATTTCATTTGTTAAGAGAGAAACGACTATCCAAACCAACGTGGTCCTGTGTAAAATGGTAATTGCCCCATAAACCTAATCACTGGTTGTGCCCAAGTGTGTGTGAGTTTAAGATAATGGACTGATGTCTGGTTATTCTGCTTCGGGATTTTCTGCTAAAGAGCAGAATTTGTGGTTCCTTCAATTACAGCGAGCCACCCGGGTCCTGAAGCAGCATAGCATCCAGAGACTGTCACAATACCAACACCATGACAGTCAGTGTGATGTTCTTTTTCCAAAGTACTGTGTTAATTCAATGGCAGAAGTAACAGGATGTTCTAAAAGGTTCCGTATTTGTCTTGTCAGTCTGTAGAATATCGTGTAATATAACGTCTAGGGAGTAATCAGGATGTTTACTTAGAAAATTTAACATGGTCTTTTGGTTCATTTTGGTCATCTGTGGTTTCAGCCTGGAATGCTCTATAGAGGCCATTTTAGCCCAGTCTTTGCTATAGGTCAGTCATGAACACTGACCTTAACTGAGACAAGTGAGGTTGCAGTGCTTTAGATGTTCTCAGTTCCTTTATGTGACTTCCTGGATGAGCCATTTACGGAACCTGGAGTTTTTTTGGTAGGTCAGGCTCTCCTGAGAATGATCAGCACTGTTTCATGTTTTTTTCCCACTGTGGATAATGGTTCTCACTGTGGTTTGCTGGAGTCTCAAATCTTTAGAAATGGCTTTGTAACCCTTTTCAGGATGTCAGTGACTGGTTCTCAAGTTATTTTTAAGTGATTTATTGATTCTGTCGCTGATCTAGCAGTAATCAGGCCTGGGTGTGACTTGTAAAACTGAACTAAACAATGTGGTTAATCACATTTAATTCTCCATTTAATGACCTGGCGATTTAAGGTCCAAGGTGTTTTTCTACTCAGGGTACCGTCTGATAATAAAGTTTGTTTCATGATCAGAAACATTTAAGTGTCACAACAGCTCAATTCTTGATGGTTCTTCTTTCTAAAAATGCATTACATCTTTTATAGGAAGTTGTTCAAAAAGGCTTTTCTATATTTATAAATTTCATTCCACTTCACAATTGTGTCCCACTTGTTGATTCTTCACAAAAAATTTGAATTTTATATCTTTATGTTTGAAGCTTGAAATGTGGCAAGAGGTTGACCAGTTTAAGGGAGCCAAGTACTTTCGCAAGGCACTGTACCAGATTTTGATTAACATGAAATCTCGTAATTTTTATAAACAGTTGATCTAATTGCAAGTTTCAGTCACAGCCTGCTCAATCTGTATTGAATCTAACTTATCAGAGCGAGTCTCTTTGTATGTGGGGCAAAGTTTATCCACATGGGGGGTCTGTGATCTACTATAATGCATGTTTATTTTGGTTTGGAAGACATGAAAGTGAAACTCCCTGAGCTGCAGTTAGTTTGCACTACTGTTACAGTCATGTGTCCATACGGAAATATGCCAGCAATTAATTTTTAAAGGGTTTGATTTGCAAGGCTTCAATATTAATGGAGTGTATACAGATGAGTTATTAAGGACGTCTGATCCACTAGTGTATTGATGTTATGTTTACAATAATAATTATTAGAATTTATATTGAATTTATATTATTGGTAAAGTACTTCTAACAATAGACAGAGAAACACATTTTTGTCTTGTTTTAAATTTTTTACTTCGACTGTATGTTTTATTATTTATTTATTTTATATTTACATAATTATTCAATTTTTACTATTTAAATAGAACAAGTACAATGTTGTGTGTTATGATTATTGATTGATTAATCTTGATCAATGATTATAATTAAAAATCATAACCTGACAAAATCAACTTCTTAACCAAAATCCTCATTTATGAATCGAGACCAGAGATGTTTCTGGTGTTGGGAAAGGGGTTAATTGTGCGTCCACAATTAACTTCAGGAAAAACGGTCAGTCTTCGTCTTCTGGCCTTCTTGGCAAAAAGGGAAAATATGATTTGACCATCAAAGTCGACTTGGGATGAAGCACGGTAGCGGTTCAACTCCTCAAAACTCCGTGTTCTTAGTTACGTGTTAAGCTCACGTCTTCGATCGGCAAAGTGAAATTTCTGGCCTTCCTAGTCCAGAAACCTCGGTTAGGAATTGTTCGATGTCCAACGAGAGAGAATCAATTAATTCCGCAAGGAACTCTTCTCTTGAATGGTGCGCTTCAGTTGCTAGTCCGGTCTCCAGCAGAAGAGGTGGTGTTCAAAACGGAGGCCTTCCTATATAGCGTCTTGTGACGTCAGACTTGGGACGCTCGTCATATCAGTCGCAGTGCTGGACGGGATATGTAGTAGCGGGCTGTCCTGGATACAAAATGGCCAATGCCATTGGAGAGGCACAGTGACGTCCAACAACATGCAGATAGTCCAATACTCAGCAAACAAGTGGTCCAACAACAATG
Organism: Girardinichthys multiradiatus; assembly: GCF_021462225.1. Lineage (NCBI taxonomy): Eukaryota > Metazoa > Chordata > Actinopteri > Cyprinodontiformes > Goodeidae > Girardinichthys > Girardinichthys multiradiatus. Next base: position 44,168,094 of record NC_061815.1, on the reverse strand, counting down.
ATACACGCTTGAGTAAGACTGAGTTGCAAGAGGAACTGCAGCTTTGCTAAGATAGGCTTAGCTAAGCTACCTGTACTAGTTATTGCAATTCTTTCTGCAAAAAAACATATTTACATTTCATAGACATAGTGCAATCCTTATTTAAGCCACACTTTCCAGTTTGAATGATAACATTTATATTGCTTACGGTATAACACATGGAAACAGAAACATTCAATGGTTAAGTAAATGCACTGTGCTGTGTTGTGTTCTAAAGTCTAAAAATGATACATTTACAAACTTAACTATGCAAAACCACAAAATATCCCAATATGTCATTACTACACAATATTAATCCTTAGCAGTATATGAAATACTAAGTGCACCCCATGAATCACTGGACTAAGTGTATGCCATCAACATAGAGACATGTCTGTCAGTTGGAGCAGCAACTTATCCACAGCTGAGAGAAAGCTCATTAGGAAGGCCAGCTCTGCCCCAGGATGCCCCCTCTCCCCAATACAGGTGGTGGGAGACTGAAGGAGTCTAACATCACTGCAGGACAATGTCTCCTACACTATTCATGAAGCTGTTCCAGAACTGGAAAGCTCCTTCAGTGACAGACTGCGGTATCCTAGGTGCACAAGTGTGTGCACTAGAGTGCTGTAACCTTAGATAACCATCATGTCATTGTAAACAAACAGTGCCCTGAACCTTGAATACAATCAGTTTTGGTTATTTCAAAATCATTTTGCTCCTTATATAGTTTTGTGAAGCTGCACAGTTGGACAGTTGTTGGCACTTTTGCCTTGCAGCAAGAAGGTCCTGTGTTCGTATGGAGTCTGCATGTTCTCCCCATGCATGTTTGTGTTTTCTCAAGGTACTCAGGTGTAATTGATGGATGGGTGGATGGATAAATATAGTTTTGCCCTACTTGATTGTTATTACTCTTCCTTTTAAAGCACATGATTATGGCTCTCTGTAATGAAGTTTCATATTTTAGATTGCTCTTTGATCCCTTTTTTTGAACAGTGCCAACTTTGGGTCATGGACATTAGTTAAAAACAAATGATGCAACTGTTCAATCATAGAGGCGGAATATAATAAGCACTGGAAATCAGAGTCAGCCTCTGACCCCAACTCGTCTAGAGTGCACACACTTGTAGGTGCACAAAGTAGCATTATCGCAGGTCCTTCCTCCCAGCAGTTGTTAGACTTTATAACCATACTGCTCCCAACAAGCTCAATAAGTGTTTACATGTTTTGTAAATAATCAGTTGTTGTCTTTATGCTCAAACATACATGCAATTCAATTCAGTTATATAGTGCCAATTCGCCACACATGTCATCTCAAGTAATTTCAAGTCATTGTCATTTCAAGTCATTCTATTTGGTCCAGAACCACTTTTAGATGCAATAACTTGAAATAGCTTTGACTTCAGAAGACTCCCACATCAATGTGGAGGAGTTTTGGCCCACTTTGTTTGTGGTCAACTCTTTGATTGCAAGGTGTCTATTGCATTGGGGTGCAAAACATGCCCAGATAATCCCCTTTCTGCTACTGTGTTTTACAGTTGGTATGAGCTGGTTGTGCTGTTATGCTGTGTTTGATCATCACCAAATTTGGCATTGTGCATTATGGTCAAACATCCCAGCTTTGGTCTCGCAGAAAGCCATCTGCTTCATTCAGATGCATTCAGAGCAACTTTGCAAACATAAGATGTGCAGCCATACCCTTTTTTTAAAATGTAAATACTTTCTCCTGGCAGCTCTTCCAAACTAGTAAGTATTTTGTGCAATTTGCCTCACCATTGTACAGTCTAACCTTGAAGTGAATTTGCTTTTATACATACTTCCTGGCTTTGTTTTTGTTTTGTAAATGATGACAGTGTGTAATAAATAATATGAGAAATTGGAAACCTGTCATTGTGTCCTGAGATTAGAACTGAAGGAAGGTGGATTTTCTTTTACCCGTGCCTTTAGGCCTAGTTGAACTCATTTCACCCTTTCCACTACACTTAATAATTGCAAATTGTTTCCATTTTATTCTTTCTGGAATTAAAGAGCAGCACATCTGCAAGCGTAGCTCCTTCATCTTTGGAAATATAAGAGGACAGAACCGGTTACTTCTTTGCTGTGATCTCTACAGCTGCAGCAGGCAGAATGTAGCCATTTGGCAGAGCTTTAATAAAAACTCTGGTGTTTCTTCTTCTTCCTCTGCAGGTGGAGATCACTTTGCAGGACATCAATGACAACCCGCCTGTTTTTCCTAATGATATTCTTGATGTGACCATTGAGGAGAATGTTGGAGATGGCTTCAAGATAATGCAGCTAACAGCCACGGATGCAGATGAGGTAATGACTCCCAAACTTTCTTTTCTGTCTGACTGTTTCTGTACTTTGCTGTGCCCATTTTCCGCTTAGCTGCTTCCAGAATAGATGTGAGCAATTTGAAATACAAATGTAATCCAAATAGTTGTGCGCATGATCTTTAAGCAACACTAAATCCAATACGGCACGATTTAATAGCAACGGTAGGAGATTGTAAGGTCTAAAAGCTTTTCAAATAATAAGTTAATGCCTAGAAACTTTGCATATTTATGACTAGGGTCGGCAATGAACATTTAACCAGGGTTCCTACTTTAACTAGTAAAATGTTTAGTTGGTCCGAGTTCTAAATATTGTCATCTCCCAGTAAATTTCTTCAGTTTTTTGTCACATTCAGATGTTTTAGATCATCAACTAATTTGAATGTCAGACCAAGATAACCTGAGTGAAGATAAAAGCAGTTTCAGAGATCATTGCATTAATAAAGTGTGTTAAATCATGGTTTAGAACAGTATGTGATCCGACCTGTAGAGTAAAAAAATCACCCAACTAGTATCTACGTATCTGACATGTACTACATTAAAAGATCTTTAAAAGGTAACATGTTGTGCCACAACCTATAGCATCTATAAGGCTAAAATAATTACACACGTTTCTAAGCTATTGGGACTCCAGTGAAGTACAGTGAGAGCCATTATCCACAATTGGAGAAAACCTTGGAAGAGATGAATTCTCCAAAGAGTGGCTGGCACTCCCAAATTACTCCAACAGCACATGGTGACTCATCCAAAAGATTACAAAAGATCTCAGAACAACATTTAACTCTGCAAACGTCACCTGTCTAAGTTAAGGTTACTATTCATGATTCATCAATAACAAAGAGATTGGGTTAAAATGGGAGGGTCCCAAAGGCCAAAACCACTGTTAACCAAAAAAAAAAAAAGAAAAGTTAATTTACATTTACCAAAAAAAATCTAAAAGTCCAAACGTTTAATTTTATGGAAGTTGTGTGACTTTGTACATTTGATGGAAAACTAAGCCAGTATCTGGATGGCATGTTGTAAACAACAGAACAATGAATTCTGCTCCCCACAAAAAAAAAAAGCTTCAAGCACACCAGGGCCATGCAGCAACGATTCAAAACCACATCACTTGTGAATGGTTCAGTAAAGCAAAAGTAGTGGCCTAGTTAAAGTCTTGTCTAAAATCAGAGTGAAATGCTGTTGACTGACATTACATAGACCATTCATGCTCCAGTACCCTCGACTGTGGCTGAATTAAAACAACTCTGCAAGGAACAGTGGGCAAAGATTCTTCCAAAACGATGTAAAAGACTCATTGGCAGTTAACCCAACCACATAATGACAGCTGTTACCGCCAAAGGTGACACAACCAGTTATTAGGTTTTGACAGCAAGTTCTTTTTTACATAGGGCCAGATTGATAGCTTTTTTCCCGTAATACTTGAAATTATCATTTGAAAACAGATTTTGGTATTTGTTCATGTTTTCTTTGTCTGAAATGAGAAGTTTTAACTGAAACATTTAGGTGTGACAAAATAAAAAAAAACACAAAATCTTTTAGGGGGCAAATACTTTTTCACAGCACTGTAGATCTTTCATTCAAATCTCTATGGCCTCACAGAAACCTTGCTAGAGAGAACTCCAGCCTGCTATTATGATTGCCTCTTTGTAAAACATAGTTTACATTAAATCAGCAGCATCACTCTCAGTTAGCTGAAGCCTTCATCTTTAGCTGCTGTAGGCAGATGTGGACATTAAATCCTGCAGGACGTGAAATGCAGGCCCTGCTGCAGCTCAAAGGTCTGTGGTCCCTTCCTCAAGTCAAAGGACACAGTTTAAGTGAGTGGAAAAAGTCAAGCCATAGAGAGGAGAGAGATGAGAAAGAAGGCCTAGAGACTCAGATTTAACTTACGAGGCCACACATTTTTATTGCACAGCTGTTTCCTCACTCTCTTCTTTTTGCTCTAAATGTGAGAAAAGTCACACAAAGACCTACAGTCGTTTTTACCAACAGGACTTAGGTACATTATTTGATTTTGAATCAATTATCAAAGCCAAAGAAATCAGAGTTTTAATCTTAAAGATTTTAATATAAGGTATTACATTTCTGGTCACTTTTTCCTCATCTGAGGTTACGAGTGCTTGAGCTGTGCAACTTATAAGGCACGGTCTCTGTTTCGACTTAAATATATTCCCTTAGAGGGCTGCAAAGAATACTTGATTGGAGAATTATGTTAAATAACCTTTAAGAGAGAAGTCAAATCTTGTTTTGATCCAGAAGGTAAAATAAACAAGAAGACAACATCGAGGAGACTTTTTAGGATTTACAGATTATAGTGATGTTTACTTCAAACTGCAGTGCTGCCATGAATAGATTGCTAAATAGAAGCCTGTATTTTATCCCAGCTCTCTCCAGAGCCAGATATGAATCCAGCCAAGTTTTTGCCCACATCCTTATGCAGGAAACTAAAGTTGCGCTGACACTCAGCGTTCAGAACACATCGTCGGAAAAGCCACATGCGCAGAATAGCCAAGAGTGCAAGATGTTGGCCAGCTGACGGGCTGAGATCAGACACCATAATGATCCCATCCAATGTAACAGCGCTACATGTGGGATTCATGTGTGAGGGGATTAAAATGTTGGTTCAACACATCCGTTTTTCCCTACTCCAATTTCCACCCCAAAACAAGCTCAGGATTTCAGTTGGGTTTCAGTAAAATCAATAAAAAACATTTTGCCTGCTTGAAAATGTTTCTCACTGCCTTTCCTTGATTTATTGAATTTGGAGGATTTCTTAAGAGTGCTGACTAAAAGTCGATTAAGTGACTTGAACATGGCATGGTTGTTGGTGCAAGACAGACTGGTTTCAGAAACTGCTTATCTAATGAAAGTTTCACATACAAACATTTCTCAGATTTACAGAGAAAAAATATCTGGGTGAAAATGCCTTGCTGATGTCAGAGGTCAGAGGAGAATTGGCAGACTGGTTGGAGATAATAGAAAGCATGAGCTCAAATAACCACTTGTTGCAGTTAAGCTAGGTAGAATACTAGACACAATACTTCAAACCTTTAGGCAAATGGATTACAGCAACAGAAGACCACACCGGGTGCCACTCCTGTCAGCAGAACAGGAAACTGGGGCTACAATTCACACAGGCTTACCGAAACTGGACAACAGATGGAAAAGTATTGCCTGGTTCAACAAGTTTCGGTCCGGGTGTGAAATTTCTATCCATCTTTCGCTTTATCAACCAGGCTGGTGATACTTTTAGGAAATGATAGTGTTAGGAAATATTTTTTGCACTCTTACCACCAACTGAGCATTGTCACCACAGCCTGCCTGAGTTTGTCGATGGCCAAGTACATCCTTTTAGGACTGCGGTGTAACTATCTTCTGATGGCTACTCCCCTAGGATAATGCAAAATCTCTAAAGAACTCTACTGATACATAGTAAAATCTGTGACATGATGAATTAAGGCAGTTCTGAGGACAGAAGGTGGTTCAACCTTGTCCCAGCAAGGTGTACCTAATGAAGTGGTCGGTGAGTGTATTTTGGAGACATGAAAAAACATTCATTGGAACACGTACACTCCTGCAGCTTGGATGGCTTTATCTTTGAGCTGTCATTGTTTATATTCTAGGAGTTTTGTTACGATTGGCCCGGTGCTGTTCAATATAGGAGGCTCGCTGTCCCAACTGGAAGTCTGTGCTTCGCACCTCTCCCTGCTCTTAGGAGCTAAGCTATCATCTGCTAAATGACTTTTCCTGTGCCTCGGTCTGGTACAATTGCTTCACAAAATGCCACAGTTTAATTGGTCAGCAGTCCCCACTTCAACAGCTTTTACTGTCAAAGGGGAACTGTAAACCCGAGTCAAGGTCAAGAGGCCGGGGAGCGTCACGTTTGTGTGCGTGGATGTTCTCTGTGTTGTGAAGTGTAAGGAACCAAACTATTTGGAGAAGGTAAATGGATTAAAATGACAGCAGAGATCCTTTTGCAGATCTTTGTGCTCTGATGAGCCCTCAGCTCAGCATCCCCCATCTTCTTTGCTCTGCCTCTGAACCATATCAGAAAATTAATTGGCAAACCATGGGTGTTGGGTTCCGGACTGCGGCACAGGTGGTTAATGGGATTGCCAGATCTGGAGCAAATGATTGATGACAGCAGGGTCCTTAGATGAGCAGAATTTTGCTCTCCTTCCTTTTTTTCATTGGACCTGGACCTCAGACAAAGTTTTGGGAATGCAATGAGAGACAAGGTCAAGAAGACAGAGTTTAAAAAAAAACACTCACTTACACCAAGAAAAAGAGATAAGAGTAAATCATGAATTTAGCCTGACAATACAGAGTGTGTCTAAAGCTTTTGGCTAAAAGTTTTAAAAATCTGGGCTGAAGAATGTTTCATTTGATTTTGTCAAAGACAAACTTTATCCTTTGTCCAATCAAGCCAAACTGTTATACCAGTACATAAATGCTAAAATGTCTGCTCCACATGTCGGCACGTAACGTTTTATTGTCTTACTACTCAGTGTTCCAGCAGCAGGACGCCTGTGCTGTGCAGGAGTTTTACAGACTGCTCCTAGTTGCTTCGGCTGTAAAACGTTTGACCTGTAATATCGATTAGACTTTAAAATGATCAAAATGTACCAGTGTGCAAGCAGGAGGCACAAAATAAAAAACTAAGCCTACTCGCTAATCTTTAGTCAATCCTTTGTGGAGACAACTTTTGTTGCAATTATAGCTGCAAGCCTTTTGGGGCATGTCTCTACCAGCTTTGCTGATCAAGAGGCTGAATTTGGTTACCCATTCTTACTTGGAAAATAGCTCAAGCTCATACATACTTGACAGAAAGGGTCCATGGACATCATCCTTTTTTCAAGGAAATTAGATTTAAATATGGACCATTCAAACTTGAAAGCATGTTTGCAGTTTTGTCTTCATCTTTAGGGTTATTGTCCTACTGGAAGTGCATCTCTGCCCCATTCTGAATCCCTTTACACCCTTGGTCATCCTATATTTATCATTCCCAGCTAGGAGTTGAACCCAGGACCTTCTTGCTGCAAGGCAATAATGCTACCAACTGTGACACCGTGCAGCCCATAAAACAAAAAGCCCAAATGAAAGACTTTAAATAGCTATTTATAGCACATTGAACACAATTCCTTAGAACAAAGGTTACTGTTTGAGAAATACGCATTATACAAAACCTTGAAAAGTATGAAATTTTAGCAGTTTCTAGGTTGTTTGGAAACATGAAACTAAAATATGGAAAAACACTTTTGCTTCTGCACTCCAAAGTACCGTCCTAGAAAAAGATAAGCTTGCATTTTCTTTTTTTAAAAGATAGTTTTTCAGCACTAGAGGTCTTTATTTTTCAACAGTAGGCAGACAGGAAAGAGCGCCAGACATTTAGCAAAGGTCACCAGGTCGGGGATGCAAACCCAGGATGGCCGCATCAAGGACTATAGCCTCTATATAAATATGGTTGCACGCTTAACCCCTACACCACCATCGCCACGCCCAATTGCTTGCATTTTCTAAATGTAAATGGCTAAAACTAACAATGTCTTTTAACATTGAATGTAAAAAACATTGACATGATGTGTCTTTAATGTCATATTTCAGTCCATCCATCACATCTTGGGTTTAAAGGGTGAAATATGGGGAGAGGGACAAATGGATGAAAAAAATCTAAATAATAATTAGGAAGACTCAATGTTGTAGATAAAAAGGAATATTATACCAATTTTTTTTGGAGTTCGTTTAGATGATGAAACTATGTATGAAGCCTGGAAAATATAAATAGTTTAGGCTTTTCAAGGCTATGCATAACACTGATGAGAATCCACAGATGCATACTTGCTCATTCAACTTTACAGGTAGTGGGAATGATTAGGTGTGCTTTTAGAGTTTATGGAGGTCTTTGGAGTACATAGATTAAACACACGCATTTAATATTAATTTACAGTAAATACAGGAAAAAAAAAAACTTAAAATCATCTGAATCAATTGAAGATTTTTGTTGGGAATTTTGAAGTGGCAAATGTGTAGGAACCCTAGCAACAGTCTTTAAACAGCTATGTAAAATACAGATTATGTGAGTATTGTCTACCAAGGCAATAAATGTGTCAATATGAAACAACCTAATGCAACACCTCTCTTTATAAGACAACCCACAGTTCTGATGGGATCAGACAGCGTTACTCGAACATCAGGCAAAGCTGAAAGGGTCTCTATTAGCTTAACTGTAACAGGAGCCTTTGGTTCTTCTTGCTGAATAGCAGTAAGCTTTTTGAAGTCGCTTTAGCGTTTTGGTCGAAAACACAAAAGAGAGACAGTTGTCTGATCTCACATTGTTCCAACACAAATATAAATGTCAAGCTCTGTCGTCAGGTCCATTCACATATCACATTCGTCATATCACGTTCGGTCATCTTCTCCTGTTCCAAAGCTTCTTTTCACGGCCATCATGTGGATCATGGAGCTGGTAGCTGTCCGAAGCAACACAGGATCAGTTCCATGCATTTTGTAAAGGAAAACTATGAAATTGCAAAAGATTAGCAAGCCTCAGCAGAAAATCTAATTTCATGTTGTGTTTTTCGTTTCCTTATCATAACATTAAATATAAAATTCAAAAACTTAATAAGGTTTGGGAATAACATTCTCACACATTAATCAAAATGAGTGAAATCAATTTTTATGCAGTAGTTTTAAACGGTTGGAACAACATTTCTGTGAATGAAAACTAATTATTTCTTATTTACTTTTGGAAAATTTAAATAACAGTTATTTCTTGTTCATCATAAGTTGAGTTACACTTAAGGGCCTGCATTTACATATTTTTGGAGAGTCTGAGGAACCTGGAGAACCAGGAGAACTGTTAAAAAAAGAATATACAAATGTATGCACGTTGTCACAAACTTTATGAAGCCTATTTTCAGTTAGCTTGTTTTTTAATCAGAAAATATAGATTCTATGATGTATGTGATTGGCCAGTAGGAGATTCTCAGGGTATGACAAGGTTGAGTAAAAATACTAGGGTTTCATGTTATCATGGAGGTAATTACAGAAAAAAAACATTAAAAAAGCCTTAACGTGATTTAATATATTTTTTTTTTTAAACAAAAGCAAAAGTTACTCCTTCTGGAGCTTAAATAATATGACTTAATACAAAGATGTTAATATTATTTCTTGCTGTTTTAATTTAGGTACATGGACGTAGGCATAAAATGTAGAATAAACAAAGACTGTTTTATTCCCTTTTTATTGCCTGTTTATAAAGTAACTCAAGCATAACGAGCTGATGTTACCTGGCTGTCTGGCTGTGTGCTCTGGTAGAGCCAGCAGTCAGCTTATTAACTACTCTTAGTTCACCAGTAATGTAAAACAGCATTACCGTTACAGTTACCTTGTTTTAGCAAGCTGACTGGCATTATGCAGCAACAGGTGGGGGAGGGGAGGTTCAGCATTACTCTACTCAATACAGCTGGAGAAAACTCTCCATTCCTTTAAAAGCACTTTAAAGCTTAAGAGCGGTATGATAAAACATGTTAGTGGTTTTTAAAGCATGACTTTGTAAGAGAAATCGGTGTTAGCTTAATAAAGGGAACCGGGCCTTACCTAGCCTCCAGGCCTCCAAATGTTTTTAGAACATCACAAACGACTTTGTACAAAGGATGGATCTCAGCAGCCTCATGTTTGTGATCTGAAATCTTGTTTGGCTCTTCTTCCTGATGGTCAGTCTGATTAAAACCTTTAACCTTTGTCCTTGTCCTGTTTTCATTATCCACATTTGTGATATGCTACAAAAAATCTAAATCACAAGCTCTCTCCATACAGACTGTCTCTGGGAAAATAGGCGCAGAGAAAGGTTTCATTCATCCTTGATGAGTCTGGAGTTTGATCTGGAGACAAGGAAGGTGAAGAGTCTGGTTTAGCTGGCAGACAGTTACTTTGATCTTTACTGGTCAGAACGCTCTGCCTTTCTCTTGCTCATTCAGATACAGAAAACTGTATCTGAATGAGGCCAACGCACTGGCTTTGGGAGTTTAAAACAAACATTGTTAAAAATATAATTAAAATAAATAAAAATAGAAGTTTTTTTATTTAAAAGATAAAAAACTTGACCTAATTCTGCATTGCTGTTTCTTCTTTCAGGGTCCAAATGCTCTAGTGACTTACACCATCATCAGTGGGGCCGATGACAGCTTTCGCATCGACCCCGAATCCGGCGATCTGATCGCCACCAAGAAGTTGGACCGCGAACGGCGGTCAAAATATTCCCTCTTGGTGCGAGCAGACGATGGAAAACAGTCGTCCGACATGAGGCTGAACATCACTGTCCAAGACATAAACGACCACACGCCCCAGTTCTCCCGTGCGACGTATTCATTTGACATCCCTGAGGACATGGCGCCAGGTGAGGTCGCTTAATGGAGCATATGGTTACAAACTAAACATGCTGAAATGGACGGAGCAGGCGATGTTTTGTCTTCTGGAAAAGCTCTCAGACCAAACTCACACAGCTCAAGGGGAAAATTTTTTTTCTTTTGCATTTTTTCCAAGCATTTTTATATGTGTTGTTGCTCTAAAATAGTCAGCATTTTTCTCAAGAGTGAAATCAAAGGTTTAGTGGGTCAACTGGAGAATAACTCAGATTTGATTTACTGCCACTGACAACCAACAGGCAGACCTCATTCACCCCTCTCAGCACTGGAAAAATAGTTTGGTAATCAAAGAAAAATGTCTAGCGAGGATAAAATTGAATTATAATCCCATTAAGTACCCAAAATGCCCTAATAATGAGCTGTTTGTTCAGACACAGCAGTCCAAGACAGAATTAACAACTAACTAAACTAACAATCAGCGACTCACATTTATTAAAAATAATCCTCCAGCAATAATATTTTAGAAGCAAGCAGTAAACATCGCACCTCTGTCATCCCCCAGGCTCCATCGTGGCAGCGATCCTGGCGAGCGACTCCGACTCAGGGGTAAACGGTGAGGTCACCTACTCGCTGGAGGAGGATGATGAAGACGGGACCTTCCTTCTCAACCCAGTGACGGGCGTTTTCAACGTGACGCGTCTGTTGGACTATGAGGCCCAGCAGTACTACATACTAACTGCGAAAGCTGAGGATGGCGGTGGGCATGCCAGCACGGTCCGTGTTTATTTTAATGTTCTGGATGTGAACGACAACTCGCCCGTCTTCGACACCACCATGTACAGCGCTTCTGTCTCAGAGAGTCTGCCGCCTGGATCCAGTATCATCACCGTTGTAGCCAGTGATGCTGATGATGGTAAGTGTGAAATTTCATAGTAGGTTATAGTTAATATCCCAGTAAAGGTTTTCTTGTTTTATATTAACATTAATATTATAATATTAATATTATAAAAACGGTAAAGTACTTCCCTCTGAAAAAGCCCTTTGTATTTATGAGACAAATCATGCTGCTCAAAACACTTTCTGAATTTAAAAGGTTTGTATTTGGCAGAAAACAATTTTTTTATTGTTTGTTTTAATTTTCTTTAAAATAACTGACTCAAAAATACATTAATTTTGACGTCCCAAAAGGGTGCTGTTGTCAATTCGTGCACTCTTTTGACAGCTACAATCAATAATCATAAAAATAAATGCTTAAATCGCATGTGAAATATTTTCAGAAAACTTTGTACTACACTGTGTTCCCATTTATTGTGGTTCTGATCCTCGTATCCTGATCGGATGCCTAAACCTAGTCAACTGATTCCTTTTGCTGCGTTGAAGCCTCGGCTCTACTTCAGCTCCCCTCAGATGATGGAGCTCCTCGACCTATCTCTAAGGCGGAGGAAGCTTGTTTCAGACGCTTGTATCCGGGCTCTCCTTCTTTTAGTCATGACCCATATCTCATGACCATAGGTGAAGGTTGGAACATAGACGGACACCAGTGAATTGAGAGCTTTGCTTTTTGGCTAAGCGTTTTCTTTTACATATGCCTTCATATATGTTATAAGTTATATCATCTTGAAACCCTTAAACATTATATCTGGCCTTCCAAACAAGAGTGCTTTTCTCTTAATACAGTGTACTGTTAATTTGTTACTTAATGGAAAGGCAAAGGTTTTTAGAAATGTAAATATTCCACGTTTATGCATGAACAATTCTATAATCAGGGTTCACATAGACATGGAAAATTACTGCCTTCGTTTTTCATTGAGTTTTTTAAACAGGCCAATGATGCATCATCTGGTTCAGGGTGTATTCTTTAATCAGGAACCGGCTGGACATTTTGACCTTGACCAAAAATAGCACCGTTATTACAGAATTCATACATAAATTTAAAACCAAAACACCAAAACAGTCATATAAATAAATTGTTTTGATTAAAAATAAAATGCAACCGATATTACTACTGATGGCAACATGAAATATATTGGTATGTTTTTATTATTGTCACTGTATTTGCATTTAACTATTTTGATTTTTAAAACACAATGTTAAGAGTACAGGTTTTAAAGTACCATATAACACGACTATGTTTAGAAATATTTTTTAATTTGCGCTAACACTTGAAACTCTTCAGTTATGCATAAATAGGTGCCACATTGTTCAGATGGCTGGTTACACAAAATCTCCTCAACCTACGTTAGATTTTGTTATTCTGATGAAACAAAATGTCTTCATCGTGTGATTCAGTGGCCTGGGTTATTTCTGCCTTTCAGGTGGTGGAGTTTTGAGATCCTGAAGTGTGTGGTACTTCAACGTTTGGCGCTACTCTCTCCCCTGCTGTAATTACAGCTTTATCCAGGCCTAATGTGGTTATCGTGACCTACATTCCTGGGAAATACACTGCCTTGCTCTCTTAACCCAGAGTCTGGCTTCTTTCTCCGCATAATCTGACCGCGTCGTCCTCACAGATACAGAGCTCCTGTTTTTCACTGTCACAAAAGAACACTACCATTGTTAGCACTTCCCAAGCTCTGACCCCTGACCCAAAGGCTTGTCCCCCTGCAGCATAGGCTAAACTCAGATGGAAGCAGCACTTAGGCTTCTGATAACGGATCACTTGTGTACTGTAAATACACATTGAGTGTGGGAAGGTGTCAAAGCTTTCTACATGAATACCCCGTTGAGTTGAATACCCGATGCTCAATTTAAGCTCATTTTAACCTCCACTTCCTGGAGAGCTCTGTGGATTAGGCCAGATTTCAAGGTTAGATGGTTTACTCCACAAATCCACTGAAATGCGAACCATTTATGGCAATTAAATAAATGTGCTTATAAGTGTTTTTTGTAAAAATGCAGAAAGGCATTATCAGTTTCGGAAGTGGCTTGCAGTTGGGTTTCTGTTTGGATAGAAATCTGTCATGCTGCTTGAATGGATTGAAATCTTGGAGGTCAAGAGGAGAAGCCAGTTGTTATACATGTACAATTTGTGGAAATGAATGTTGATTATCCACATGAGTGCCCAATGCAGAGTATTTAGTTTTTTTGACATCATGAACAATAGAAATATCAGAATTTGACCTTCGGTATACTATGCTTTCTTGTGGTTATCTGCTTCTCTTTGTTTGCTTTTCCCAACTTCAGGTTATATTAAATTGCGATGCTTACATTTTTAGGAGAAGTGACAGTTTCAAATTGTTTTCAATAAGTTTGTCTTTGTAGCTTTTGTATGCCTCCAAACAGGATTTATGCATGGTCATTAAGTCAAACATTGGATTATCACAATTTTAGACATTAAAAAGTCTTAAATGCAGTCAAGTTTTTCAAACACGGTCCTAAATAACAGTATTATCTTAAATGTGCATGTTCTCATAGTTGTTGTCTCACCATCATTTGTTTTTATTTCCCTAGATATTTAGGCTTACTGGCTTAAAATTGTATGTTTAGCCAATTGAAATTAAAATTTTCTTGTTAAGTTACCCACTAGCAGTTCCATTGTCATTGAAAAGTGTATACACTGTTGCCAATAAAGGTGGAATATTTTTGTTTTCAGACATATTCCTCTTTTTATTGTGGTTTGTAGGGATATATTTGGAACAGAAATGTCAATTAAAGTTTGAGTGGATATAGCTAAATCTTTCAAGAACAAATCAAAATTATTTCTTAACAAGTAAAAACATTTTATTCCAATTTAATGAGCAACAGTGAATTTAAAGAGTTTTGGCTTGAATACAAAAATGTCATTAGTTGACTAAAACAAGTACTCGTACTTTGTTCCTTCAGCTCCTTTTACCTGGTGACTAATAAGTCTTTGCACCTCACCTGTGTATCAGCTGTTGATATGCTGTGCTGTGGTCCACCTTCTGACTTTTCTGCCAAATCAATTGAATCTTGTTTTCTGGAGGAATTTACAGGAAAAACAAAAAAATGAAAAATGCAAAACACAATATAAACAAATCATGTAAAAATCCAGAATCAAACACTAACTTTCCCACTGTAAGACAAAATGTAAAAACACCTTTATCTAATCACATAAATCTTATTTTTTCAGGTCCAAACGCCCAGCTTCTCTACAAGATTTCCTCTGGTGATCCTCATGGCCACTTTGTGATCACCAGGGAAGGTGTTCTTAAAACCAAGAGTGCACTTGACCGGGAAACCCAATCCTTCTACAACCTGATGATAACTGTCAATGACCTGGCACCTCCTCCCATCACCCGCTTCAGTAGTACTGCCCAGGTGTCAATCATCCTCCTGGATGTTAATGACTGCCCACCCACTTTCACCTCCCAGAAGATGACTTACATTCAGGAGAATACACCGGTGGACACGGTGGTGTTCACTGCTCAGGCCACAGATGTTGACAGCGGACCCAACAGCTATGTGGAATACTCCCTCAGCGGACCCTTTGGCAATAAGTTTAGCATTGGTATAATTGATGGAGATGTCAGGTTGGTTGGAGAACTGGACAGAGAAGAACTTTCAAACTACACCCTCACCATTATTGCTACAGATAAAGGTGAGCCTCCTCTCTCCTCCACCATGGATGTGACTATGATGGTTCTGGATGTCAATGACAACACACCAAGCTTCTCACAAAACATCTATGACATTGAGATTGAGGAGAACGTCTTGACTGGCACTGATGTCATCCAGGTCTTTGCCACTGATGTCGATGATGGCACCAATGGGCAGATCCGGTTCTCTATCGCCAGCGGGAACACAAACAGTGATTTCCGAATCGATTCGGTCACAGGGGTGATTTCAGTAGCCAGACAGCTTGACCGTGAAACACATTCATCCTATTCACTGGTGGTCCAGGCTTCAGACCGTGGAAGCAGCCCCAGAGTGGACCGTACCACCGTCAACATTCTTTTATTGGATGTTAATGACTGCTCACCAGTGTTTGAGCTCTCTCCTTACACCATCAATGCCAAGGAGAACCTTGAGAACCTACCAAAAAACATTCTGCAGGTCAGTCTTCTTCTATTTCATTTTTGTTTTAATGATGAAGTTTTGTTTTTTTCCTTCACGGAAAGGTCCTCTATGATAAAACAAAGCGAGTGCTTCAAATGTCAGTTCAAAGACCTTCAACAAGCTAATACCTTAACTAAATTTATACTAATACTAACTTAATAAGTGCAGGTATGTAAGTTGTATACGTTCACAGAGGCACTGGGCCCAATGGTCTTTTTTGCTAAATGACAAATACCTGACTGAAATGATAAAGAAATGATATATGGCAGCAATTTGCTCTGCTCGATTAAGCCTTTGTAGGATTTCACCAAAATATGAAACTGCGCAAAACTGCATGACGAGGCAATTAACATCGTAAACACCCTGATGACTAAATGAGGCATGTATAAAAAATAAAGCAGGGAAAGCCTACTTCAAGTAGGACGGCAGCTTTACTTCATGTGTATACCTTAACAGGAAATGAGGCCACAGTTACATAGTGAGAAAAGGTCCAGATGTGGTGTCTGCACATGAGCTTACATCTGTGTGCTATCCTGGTTGTAGTAGGCATGTAAGGATGGTATGAGAAGGCAAGTGGGTAAAAGTTGGACTTTTAAATGCTTTTTATTTTAAGAAATCTTTTAAAATATATCTGCAGCCTAAAGTAGGACAACCCTGCTTAGCGAATCTCTAGTTTTCCTTTATGTGGGTTCTCTGGGAAGGTCTGATTAGACAAAATGAATAAATAATGATCTTCCTCGCCTCAACAATTACCTCCATGGTACTACTGCTGGTAATTACCCCCATCTGTTTTACTGGAACGAGGACAGTGGTTACACTGGGATATCCCCAGCGTAGTTTACAGCACACTCCATAGTTATTGCCACCCTTAGTAAAGATGTGTAAAAACCCTTAAAAGAAATTCATTTGTTCTTGCAGTAATTATGTAATGTAATGTAAGCATTTCTTAAATGCATACCTAAATTCTGTGGTTGTACAAACATGATGTGAAAAAAGAGGTCTAATTCCTTTTGCCACACAAAAGAACATAGCAGGAAATTACTAATTTAATAAAGAAAATGCCTTGTTCATGATAACGTGGCTTCACAAAGCAAAAGACAGTATATTAATTTATTCATGGTTTGAATTAAGGTAAAGTCAAGTCCTTTATATAAAGTAATAAAAAAAATTTCAGATGGGGTTTAAGGAACAGTTACCAGCTGTCAATATTTTACCTACAGTAAATTTCACGCAGTGATTTCAGGTTTAGCCTAAACCGGCTCAGTTATGGTTGAGCTGCAAACACACCCTCCATTGCTGCTACCTGTATGACCCCTTCTCTTTTCCAATGGTTATAATCAGTCTGACAGAGGGAGGTATCCCAATCATTGTGGTTTTTAGTATAACAATGACCACCAGTGGGAGCCTTTGTGGGGTTCCTTGAGACGACATTTTTGTAAATAAGCGCCGTTTAACTAAATAATCTGAACTGAAACTATCTCTGTAGTTATGCTACTATAGGCTTAGGCTGCTGGAGGACATAACGACCACTTTCACCCTCTTCACTACATTCTCACACTACTCTCCAATTATCCTGCATTATCCGCAATATCTCCTGCATTATTTGCTGTTATTTAAGCTTTTAACTTTGTTCTCTATTTTCACTTCCTAGAAGCTACACCTGGCCTGGCTCTGTGTCTACCTGTGACACCTTTCTGGAGAGGGGAATCGTCCGAGCTTCTGCTGGCAACAACTTAATGCTCACCCTCTACCGATGATCCACATGGCCCTGTCTTTCAGTGTTTAACCCTTTCTCTCTCCTAGACATGGAAATTGACTGAGCTTTTACTGTGACTAACTCTATGTGCTCTCTTTCAGACTCTAACCTTGAAAACTGTCTCAGTTTATCTGTTCTTTCTTTCTAGGTGAAACGACTAAAGGAGCTACATCCGTTAACATTGACTTTTCCTTCCCATAGAAAGTACTCCTGGATCAGTGCTTCTTTGTTCTCTTTGTGTCTCTGCTCTGTTCTCTCAAACCCCCAGTCGGTCGTGGCAGATGGCCGCTCACACTGAGCCTGGTTCTGCTGGAGGTTTCTTCCTGTTAAAAGGGAGTTTTTCCTCTCCACTGTTGCTACATGCATGCTCAGTATGAGGGATTGCTGCAAAGTCAACGCCAGTGACTGTCCACTGTCTCTACATGCTCATCCAGGAGGAGTGAATGCTGCAAGTCACTGACTGGATGCAATCTGCTGGGTTTCCTTAGATAGAAAAACATTTTATCCAATTTGAATAAAAAGCTAACTCCGACTGCACTGTTCAATGGTTAGGATTAATTGGAATGTATGAACCTGACTGTTGTGAAGTGCCTTGAGACAACATGTGTTGTGAATTGGCGCTATATAAATAAAACTGAATTGAGTTGATTTAAGTTTTAAGTAAATTCTCCAAACCTTAACATGTGGAAACACACCTTATGTTCACAGATCACTCTTATTATTTATTCATTAATTAATTTGTTTATTTATTTATGAATTTATGTATTTTTTTATTGTTAAAAATGTGCAATTAAATTTTGAATTTACATTTAACTCTTACAATTGAAATTTCACAAATAAAATTAAATACAATTTATTCTTTTCTGTATTTTCCTTGTGAGCAATAACTAAAATATGGCTCAATGTTACAAATGTGCTTTAGATTAGGGGACAGAGCAAATTGTGGTCAAAACTATAAAAAAAAAAGCTCAATTTAACTTTTATTTTAAACATATTTGTTTAAAACATTAAGACATTATGGTCAAATAATAGTTTATAATAACCTAATTTCCAGGTTGTTGCCAGAGATGACGACCAAGGAGCCAATGGACAGTTGAGCTACATGCTCAGTGGTGGGAACGATGAGGGAGCGTTCACCCTGTCGTCCAGCGGTCAGCTGAGTGTGACTCAAACCCTGGATCGGGAAACTCAGGGGAAATACATCCTACTGATTACAGCCACTGACTCAGGTACGACTACACTAGAAGCTCAGAGTAGCTCATCAGACACATGTTTACCTTTAATCAACCAGTAAGTTTTAAGCAATATCCTGCAAAATCTGTTGTATCTTTAGAGGTCTGACCTCTGTAAATATTTTTGCTGGTGCATGGGCAGCTTCATATCAACAGTAAATAATTTCTTCCAGTCAGTTTGCATAATGATGTTGAAGCAGGATATTTCCATGAACACCAGTGTCAACAAACAGCATTTTTCTGTTCAGAGTGTGCACACTCATCGTTTTGTGTGGCACAATAACATAAACATTTTTGGAGTTTTTAGCTTGCAAAATAGTGGGTGTCTTTTATATTTCTTGCTCCACAGAAGTCTTTTCAGCAACTTGAATTGAATAGCATCCTGTGTTTATTTGGATATGGCGGTGGAGCTTGTTATAGCCAGATAAAAGTTAACTTGTTATTGCACGGAGGCCAGTTAATGTGCAGTTAAAGGACTACGTGCGTATCCCTGTTACAGCCAAATCACATGGTATTCCACTTAAGTATACGTTTCCCTGAGCCGCTCTGGCAGAGCTGTCATGGTCTGAGGGTGGTTCTGTTTCATTCCTGGTCCAGCCTTGTGACCGTGCATAAGGCTGTGTATTTTTGACTGACTGTTGAGATGTGGGACTATGTTGCATGCAATGCTGCTCTTGCATGTGGAAAAAGACTTATTAATACATGCATATCCAAGTATTTGGGTAATTTGACGAAATGAGATGATGTTTGTGTATTTGTTTTCATATAAAACACTGCAAAATGACAATTTTTTGTCATAATAAAGTCATTTTAAGATATTATTGTCACAGTTTTGTTGTTTCACATGGTGTTTAGAGGAGTTGCCCAGCAAGCCAACATACTAATTGTGATTTGATCCCATTTTGTACTCTTTGCAGGGACTCCATATTTAGAGTCCTGACAACAATTCCAAAATATTTTGACAGGAGGCTGCAGTACAATGTTGAGGCAGAGAAAGGGATATGGAGTAGAATATCAAAATATCAAAAAGCCCATAATCACAGTGCAGGGTGAATCACCCAGCAGCATTTTCTCACATTTTTGAGGCCTGGACTCAGACGGAGGGGGGAAATCGTTCTTCCAGGCACTATCTGGCAGGAAATTTCCAAGGTGGACAAAGCAGACGTGTCTCCAAATAGGCTGTCTTCCATGACCCATTCTGAACCGCAGACATTCGTGTGCCTCTGGTTGTCCACTCCTGCTTGAGAAGACTGGCAGCCTTTGTCAGGGAGTGGCTTTGGTTTATAGAAGACGTATTTTGTAAGCGAAAGGCTCTAGCTGTCTGTCAGGAAGATGAAATGCAGTCATGTTTGGTGTTGTTTGAAAGCAGAGGTTGAGTCCCGTTGGAACCACAGTACACAACAACCACTTCATCTTGACAAAAAGAGAGAAGTCACTCGTCCTTTTCATAATTTTGTTTTAATGACTTTGTCCCTTTTGTGTTGTGCTTCAGTAAATTCTCCTCTTGGGCCTCTTCCTGTGAAGGTAATCTCAATAATAGTTAGGATTAATTGGAATGTATGTACCTGACTTTGTGAAGTGCCTTGAGACGACATGTGTTGTGAATTGGCGCTTTATAAATAAACTGAATTGAATTGAATAATGCTTCAGCAAAGTTTTAGCACCATCTATCTTCACCAGCTGCTTGGCCATGATGAAATCAGTGAACAAAGTTCTTACACATTCAGTCAGTCAGTGTGGATTAGTGAGAAAAAAGAAAATAAAGTATGGAAAAAAAGTTGTATTCCAGGACTTATTCCCTGTCCCAGTGTCATCATGATAAATATCTGAATGTTTATTATGAGCCGCTCCAACTGGTGAGACTTTTACCCTAGTATTTAGTAAAAGATTTAAAGAGAAGTGTCCGTCCATTTACCCATCTCTGTCTGCCCATTTGTTCATTAATAATATACGTCAATTCATATATCTATCAGTCTGTGCTTCCTTTCCCTTTGTAAGTTTGTCTGCATCTTTCTGTTCATTTGTCCATCTGTCTTGTATTAATTGATTCATTCATTCATTTATGACATTCATTTATCTGTCTGGTCATTCGTCCTTCTATATGTCCATCTTTCTGTCCAGAAATTAATTTATCAGCTATCCATTTATTTGTCTATTTGACCATCCATCCATCCATCCATCCATCCATCCAACAGTTTTTGTAGGTTCCAAATCTAAAACTGGACCACTGCAGTGAATTTTTGTATTTATACATACAATGTAATCAAATATTGGATGAGAAATCTGGAATTTAAAGTCTAGAAAAGTGTGGGAATTTTGACATGAATAATCTACAATCCCACTGAATATAATGCATGAAGAGAAAGGTTAATTAATTCTCAATATTTTGCAAAAGCATTGTAACATTGTCATAACTCTGCAGCTGCTCAGCTCCCCTCAAAGGTGTTTTACAACTCTATCTTATCTTATCTCATCTCATCTCATATCTCATCTTGTTAAGAGAACGCCTGAATGAAGAGTTTAATTATTGTTGTTCCTCTAAACTCCATCATCCCTGTTTAGATAAATTTGTTTTGCTGAGTTTCAGAGTCAAATGCATCTGCAGACACACAGAGACACTTGAGACCGTGCATTGTTCCTGGTTGCTCTTGCTTCTCATCCAACATCTGGGATCAGCTGCAGGCAAATCAGATTTTTAAGCCACTGCTGAGTAATTCACCAGTTTGGAGGAATGTAAAACAATGAGGTCTCCAACAGAGTAAAATGCTTTTCTCAAGTAATTGTGCTGTAATGGCTTTAACTAAGCATCTGCCGTTATGGAAAACATATTTTTACAAAAATGGAAGTTTCTCAGTTAACACGGTTTTTACTGTTACTTTTTTTATTTTTTAAACCAAAACACATGACCCGTTGTTTTCTGTTCAAATTGTTAGAGTATGCAGAATAGCTTCACCAGGACTTTGTTTTTAAAGGGGCTTTAGAAAATATCAAGTTAGCAACACAAGGGTGGCTGCAAAGGGACATATTTTGACCATGTGTTGATTTCAAATGGGAATCGTTAAAAAGTGCTTAACATCAAATCAAAGTCAACAGTGTAGATGATGTTTACGGTCATGTAGGCATTTCCTACGTGTATTTGTCTGTTCAGTGTACAGGCTTATCTGAACTGAAGGACTTTGAGTCATCTTTCTTAGATCTGGACATCTCAGATCATGTTTTAAATGTGTGTTCCCACGACTCGTTCCCCTCATTTTCTGTTTTTGTTAAATTCATAAAGACAGAACATATTGAAAAGTCTTAGGCTAAGTAAGTGTGATTGTCTGTGTATAGTAGTATATGTCTATGCTTGAGCTTGGATTTACAAAATGGATTTACATCAGTCAGACATATTTCTAAGTCTTTGTGTACTTATTTTTAAATCCTAATGCATTTTAGTGCTTTCAACTGTAGGGTTTTATTGATGGCTACACGGTGGCGCAGTTGGTAACACTGTTGCCTTATAGCAAGAAGGCCCTGGGTTCAAATCCCACCCTGGGGTCTCTCCCTATCTGTCCATCCATCCATCCACCAATCTGATCTAGATTGATCAGAAGCAACAGTTTCTCTGAGGTCATTGCTGATGACTTTCTGCCCGGGCGTTGTACTTAATCACCAGCATGCTGCGTAGCAGCAGACTGCTGAAGACCTTGGTTTTAAAGAGATTGCCACACTTAATAATGGTCATTTCATTTCAGGTTCAGTACAAGAATGTATAAAGTAAAAAAGGAGCAGAAAGAAGAAACGATTTATATAATGTAATAGAGCAGTAATACAATAAACAATTGAAATCTGACCTGTCCATATGACAATATAACAGAATAAATACTGATGGCCATCCCTATTTAAATATATATTTACAAAACAAACTCAGAACAGGACAACTGCCCTCAATACAATTTTACTGGCCATAATGTTTTTCAAAAGAATTTCATAAATTGCTTAACAAATAAAGGTTTTTACTTCATTTTCCAAAATATTTCATAGTTTTACACCAGATGTAATGTAGTAATGTAGATTTAATGAATTTTCTGCACGTTGACTTTTCAAATCGCTGCTTCTCTCATCTTCAGAAGGAGAAAGAAAGAAAGAAAGAAAGTCTGATTAATTTCATTAATTATTAATTAATCTGATACCTCCACCCAGGTCATCCCTCCAACCCAGATCAGCACCAACCTTTCATTACAGTAAATATTTATGTGCTGTGAGTCTTAAAATAATGTGGTGCATTAAAAAAACAAGGCATGTGAAGAAAAGCAGATTGTCCCTCGCATGTCTACCCTGCTCTATGCATCAGTCTACATATAAATATCCCTGTTGTCTAGTCTACAACAAGACAGCTCTTTCTAGCTTTGTACATACATCATTATCACCTGGCTGCTTCTTTCCCTCATTTGAATTTTCCATTTTGTATCATTTTTCTTGATGGTGTAATCTGGTGTAATCTGTTTTGTGCTTCCAAGCTTGGATTCAGATAATCTCACAACTTCAAAAAGACCAGATTTTATTTTATTTTTTTGTACCTAAACCTTTAGTACTAAATGAGAATGTGCATTCTCTCAACTATAAGTGCAGTTCTAAATTTCTGTGTATTTGTGGTGATGAGTGTCCTCGCGGTGCATTGACATTCATGATGTTTGAATGCATTTATTAAAGAGAAGGCACAGTAAATCCCTTGGCCCCTACCTTTTTTTGGCAAATATGATTACATAGAAAATCCATGTCTTTCATATCCTCCCAGCACATCTCTTCATAGAACCTCTGTGTTTGGGTAAAGGAACGTTTTAGGAGCCGAAACGACTGCTTAGGAGATAAAGAATCTTAATGACCATTGCTGTTTAAAAACAGGATCTTTTATTGTCTTGATGGGCTGCCCTGAATCTGCAGCGTACAAACTTTCCATACGTGATTAAATGACCAGAAGTATGTCATTCTCCACGGTGAAATCAGGTTTGAACACACGTTTTAATTGGAGCATGTCCTTCTCTGCCAGAAGAGCCAAGCAGAAAT
The DNA here is from genome assembly GCF_021462225.1 of Girardinichthys multiradiatus. Classification (NCBI taxonomy): domain Eukaryota; kingdom Metazoa; phylum Chordata; class Actinopteri; order Cyprinodontiformes; family Goodeidae; genus Girardinichthys; species Girardinichthys multiradiatus. The sequence goes on along the minus strand of NC_061815.1, from coordinate 44,144,327 downwards.
AAAGCAAACGAAGAACAAACATTGATAACGCTCCGGTAAAATCATCCAGCGCTCACGATAATAAATCACTAGCGAACTCCATTTCTGAAGGTTTCAGGCAGTCTGCAGCCTAGTGGCAACACAAGAGTTAGCCAAACAAAATATCAGGTTCCTGAAATGAACTTTAACAGAGCAGTAAAATTCTGGATCAGCTCTTAAAAAGCTCTGCAGTAACAATGTGGTCTTGGAGAGTTTTTTCCTATCGCTTGTTTTCTCTTTTCCACTCCCTGGTACAGCCTTTAACAATTGCTGGATAGGATTGTTTTTGTAAATAGCTTTGCAAGCGTGGTGGTGTTGGTGGTGGGGTATTAAAAAGGTGGTGTAGGTTGGATGATTAGCGCTTCAGCCTGGCAAGATTTGTGCCGCAATGATGTTAATTCACTCTGGTTTCTTGAGGCAACTTTGTCAGAAAATAACTTTCTTTTTGTGCACATGAGGTTAAACGTGTATGATTTTTGCTCCTAAACACTGTTGCAGAGACTCATTCCAGCTTTATGCGGTCCATGTATGAACATTATAGAGTCGTATTATGTGCGACCTACGCTGCCAGTGGGAGTTTTCACGTCTCACACTTGTTATGACCTGCTGGTTCTGGTCCACGGGGAACAATGCTGCATTTTTTGGGATTGTCAAATATTCAACAACACAGCAAATAAAAGCACCAAAGCAATAAAAAGACAAAAGTTCCCAGCAGGCCCTATAATATGAAAAAAAGTGTTTTTCTGCTTGTGTGCAAACCACAGAAACCCTTTTAGAAACATATGAGGAAGAAATTATACAAAAGCATTTAGACACAACACTATAAATAACTACAAGGCTGTACAATATGGCTTTATTCTAAAATTGTCTTACAGTGCCTTGCAAAAGTATTCATACCCTTTCAACCACAGATTTCAAAGTATTTTATTAGGATTTTATGTAATTGACCAACAGACTGCAGCACATAATTGTAAAGTGTAACTTAATGATAAATGGATTTAATATTTGCTTTGACAAATTAAAAACCTAAAAGTGTGGCGTGAATTTATATGCAGCCCCCCTAGATTTTACTCAGGTATAAACTAATCTCAGTATAAATCCACCTGTGTGAAGGCCTCTGAGGTCAGAACATTATAGAACAAACAGCATCATAAAGACCAAGTAATGCAGCAGACAGGTCAGGGAGAAGTTTAAAGCAGAGTTAGGTTCTAAAATAATATCCCAAGCTTTAAACATCTCACATAGTTCTGTTTAAACCATCATCTGGAAATGGAAAGACAATGGCACAACTGTAAACCAACCAAGACATGGCTTTCCACCTAAACATACTGGTCAGACCAATAGAGCATTGATCAGAGAAGCAGCCAATAGGCATATGGTAACTCTGGAGGAGCTGCAGAGAGCCACAGCTTAGATGGGAGAATGTGTTGTCAGAACAACTATTGGTCATGCACCGTAAAATCTTGCATTTACGAAAAGGTAATCAGAAGAAAGTCATTGTTAAAAAAACACCAAAAGCCCTCTTCCCTAAGTTCCCCACATGTAGGGGGCACAGTAAACTTATGAAAAAAGGTGTTCTGGTCATGTAAGACCAAAACTAAACTTTCTGGCCCACATTCAAAACATTGTGGCTTAAAACAGACAGTCCACATTACCCTAAACACATCATCCCCACTCTTAAACATGGTGATGGGAGCATCATGCTGTGGGGACCCTGTTCCTCTGCTGGGACAAGTAAGTTGATCAAAGTTGATGGATCGAGCTAAATATAGGACAATCATGGAGAAGAGCTGTTAGAGACTGCAAAAGACTTGCGACTGGGGTAGAGGTTCACGTTTCAGCAGGACAAGAACCCTAAAAATACACCCAGAGCTACATTGGAATGGTTTGGCTCAAAACATATTCATGTGTGTACAAGAGGTACAGTTAAGATCCTGACCTAAATCCAGGCAAGAATCTGTGGCCAGACATGAAAGTTGATGTTCACAGATACTCTCCCTCCAGTCTCAGTGAGCTTGAGCTGTTTTACAAAGAATGTGCAACAGTTTTCCTATGTAGATGGTCAAAGCAGGTAGAGACATAACTCAAAAGACTTCAAGCTGTAGTAGCAGTAAAAGGTTTTTCTGCAAAGACTCAGGGTCCTGAATACAAATGCAAGCTACACTTTTAATATTTTTTTTATCATTTTCCTTTGTGTTGTAATCCATTACATGGAATCTTAATAAAATAAATTGAACTTTGTTGATGTAACACGACAAATTGTGAAAAAGTTCAATGAGCTGTATTAATGTAAATATCGAGCTCTTTTGTGCTGGTGAGAAGCTTTGGGAGCTTTGCTGAGATATCCCTTTCACTGTTTTTCTTGTTAACTGTGAGAAAACCTCTGTTTACTCTGTCATGTTTGGCAAACTGTGCAGTGGGACAGCTCGCACCCTGCACTCAGCTCCACGAGGCCTTTCATGGCTGTTTATGAGGGCCACATTAAAAAGAGCTTTGTCGCAAAGCAACAGGTTCTCAGAGGCAGAAAAATGTCAATTTTGCCTTGTTGGCACCCGATTCTCTCCCTTTCTCCAAGTAATGATGTGTTTTATTTACGTCGCCCCTTCAGAGCACAATCTAGCTGCAGTCCATAAAGCGTAATTAACCATTTAGCCTTAAGCTTCAGGCTACAGATGGGAAGTCTCATAAATTCCCACATTCATCCGTCTTCTCTCAGTGAACCTGTCCTGCACCTCCAGGTTTAATGAATTCAGCTTGTTTGGACATCACTGCTTTACCCTTCCTGTGCGAAGCTTAGCGCGTTTCTATTTTTGATGAGGCATCAGCCAGTCATATATTAAAGAAGGAGATTATCTCTTTTACCAGCACAGACACTCAAACTTGCTTCTTAGCACAGCTTAGACTGAGAGACTCAGGGTAATGGGAGGTCTTTCCCAGGAGGTGGGTGCTGCTGTTTGCTTCAGATTGACCCCCAGTGAAGCTCTCACAGCAGTGTGCACAAGCATGGCAGCTGCAGCAGTCAGAAAACACAGAGCTTAATTGTTATTAACACATGTCTTTGTACCCCCTCTGGCTCTGGAAATATGGCCACATCACCTTGTTGGAGGTTAACGTAATTTGTCTAGTGGTAATGTACACTGATAAGGCGCTTACGCCCTGCCATATGTTTATGCTAGACAATGGTTTCTGGGCTGAGAGGCTTACATAGAAAACTGTCTGTGGATCATTTCAGTAGAAGAGGAGGTAACAGATGGCCAGCTGCTCTGCTTTGGTCTTCGCTTGTTATTTTATGGTTATTCTTGGTTCTTCCATCTTCTTCACTGGGGCAAAGATCTTAGATCTATGCTGCAGCAATGAAGTATTAGCAGACATGTTTAAGGTGCCACAGAGTGCCACTTACATATTAAGTGTTTTTGTGAAATATGAAGAAGAGGGCTGGGCTTTGGTTGTTACTACATGGAGAGTGTAACAACTGTTCTGCTTTTAATTATTTCTCTAAATTAAGTTAAAGCAGGGAGGAATTTTCATGTTGTTTCAGAGCTTTGAGCTCCCTGATGGATTGTGTCGCCTTGTGTGATATGACTTGCACTGACGCTAGCGTCTGTTTACCTCATCCTGCTCTGTGATGGTTGCTCATAGGATCAAAACGTTTGTCTGAGCATGATCAGTCCCATGTTTTTCTCTGGAGAATAGGCCTGGAGACAGAGTTATCACAGGGATTTAGCATCCATACCACATCAGATCTACATTTATACATATATAGGACAGTCTTAAGTATGTGATTGGATGGCTGGTTGAACCACCTTTAGAAATAACAGTAGCTTGATGTAGTAGTTTCTGTATAACAGTCTCTTACATTGTTGTGAGGGAGTTTCAAAGCACTCTTTACCCCAGCATCTCCTTAGTTCATGGAGAGAGTGACAAATCACCATGTGTTTCTGCTCAGCTCTCTTAATGCCCCACCACAATATGTCAATCAGACTGAGGACTGGACTTTGACTAGGCCATTGCAATACCTTGATTTTTCAGCCACTGTCTTGCAGATTTGCTTCTTTGTTTATGATTATTGTCCTGTCAATGACCCAGTGTGAGCCAAGCATCATCTGTTGGGCAGATAGCCTCACATTTGACTGAAGAGTACTTTGGGAATACTTTGATATACAGAGGAGTTTATGTTTCAATCAGTGACTGCAAGATGCAAAACAAGCCCAAATCTTCAGCTGGTATGATGTATTTGTGCTGATTACAGTAACAGTTGCCTCTCTAAGATCAGTGCCATTGTCTTTCCATCTTGACATTGTGTTAACACACACCCATATGCTCCTAACCAGCACACTACAGAAACACATACTTGCACATATCATCACCTTGCGATAAGCATGTGACTTAAGGGTGTAGTTCGTTTGACTGTATTGACAGTGACGCAAATTGTCATTGTCAACTCTACTATTTTCCTTGATTCTGCGAAAAGCCTTCTCTTTTAGACCATCAGCATGTGCAAGATGTATTGATGCAATGGATTTGGATCATTTGTCGCACGAGGGCTATTTTCTGGCCACATCGATATCTATTATGTAATAATACACATAGACTGAAAAATCTTGTGTTTTGATCAAGGATGTTTTTAAGTTCTTTGCCCAAGGTCAAAGCAGCAATGATGGGATGTAATAACCAGGAGAATAGTGTCAGATTTAAGCATTTTGCTGACCTGAGATTAGCCTCTGAAATAAGATTATCAGATTGGGCTGCACGGTGGTGCAGTTGATAGCATTGTTGCCTTGCAGCAAGAAGGTCCTGGGTTCAATTCCCAGCCTGGGGTCTTTCTGCATGGAGTTTGCATGTTCTCCTTGTGCATGCGTGGGTTCCCACCAGGTACTCTGGCTTCCTCCCACAGTCCAAAGAGATGCCTGTTAGGTTAATTGGTAACTCTAAATTGCCCTTAGGTGTGTGAATGAGTGTGTGCATGGTTGTTTGTGTGTTGCCCTGTGATGGACTGGCGACCTGTCCAGGGTGTACCCTGCCTCTCGCCCATAGACTGCTGGAGATAGGCACCAGCTTCCCTGTGACCCACTATGGAATAAGCGGTAGAAAATGACTGACTGACTGATAAGATTATCATCTCAGTGCAAACTGTTCGATCTGTAACCACCAGTTAGGATTATAAAAACTTTGACATTTTGCCAAAGGGATTTGATTAATGGAGGGTATTTATATAAAATATTTGCTATTAAATATCCTCAGATACAACAATTAAAATGTGAAAGTAGAACGGGGAAGGAATAAAGAGTCCGGTAAATGGATTTGCCATTGGAAACATACTTGTCTAACCACAGAGAATGGCTGTCACCGGTAGGCAGCTGACTTCCCTCTGCAAATTTCCAATAGCTCTTTTTCCAGTCTAAAATGATGTCATTTGTCCTGCAGCTATGGGCCAGGTTGTGCACTGCCAGATATAGACATATTATGCTGCCATATACATACCGTGCTTAAGGTGTGACACCCGCCTCGGCTGCAGTTATCTCTCATTTATCCTGACAGTCTTCCTGAGGCTTTGCCTGATTCCAGTAAATCTGGAGGAGATGCTGACGTTTCTTTGCACTCTTGGAGAGCATTCCTCTCCTGTTAAGTCACTACCTCCATAAAAAGAAGAAGGGGAAGGGGGTTTAGTTTTTTCATGATGAAAATGCTCCAGGATTGCTTTTCTTTTTTTAGCAGTCTGGCCACTGCAAAAAAAAAAATTCAAGAAACTTTCAACATTCTCAGCTACAACATTGTCCCTGTTATTTAGCAGCCACTGTCTCATAAATCTCAAGAATGTTCCACCTTAACTTTAACTACTTGAAACAACTGACATTTACATGCCTTTCGCGTACCTGCCAAGATATAGTATTCCTCGACTAAATCTGTCATCCCACGCAGTGTAAGCAGATATATCTGAACTATTTGCACTTGGACAAGCGGGTTTGGAGAGGCTAAAGCAACAGCTGCCAGGAGATATGTGATATGTGCAAAGGTCGAGAGGCTAAGAAGACGTGTCATGAGGCCGCATTGAAATCCATGAAGCTTGGAGAGTCAATACACCAAGAAAGATGCAAAAATGCTCCTTTACTGGGGTCAGCATGGGTTTAAGTTTGCATAGAAGAGTGTCATGGGGTGTCCGGCATTATTTGAGCATAGTTTGGATCTTTGATAAGGGAGTGGGGTGTCTCTATTTTGTGCTTTCTAAGGATTAACTGGAGTCTTTGTGATGTGTTCAGGGGACTGAGGTTGAGGTCAAAAGGTTGAAGGAGGCTGTTGATTCTCCTGAGGCAGTAAACAGGTTGTGACATCACATCCTGCACAAAAGCGAAATGCCAGGAAGGAGGGCACACACACACAAACACACAAGCTGAGGCCTGGCCGTGCAACCTGCTTCCGCACTCAATGTGGAAACAATTGTATTGAAATATAGCCACAGCGCTCTCTGTGTGGCAGAAGGCAGCTACAGTTTAGAAAAATACTGCAGCTGGCCTGATATCAAGAGCAAATATTTTCTCCATGTGCTTAGTCCCTTGGTTGGAGCTTATGGCTTTTGTAGACAAAGCCACTTAGCACCCCGAGCCACTTATCAGCACGGCAGCTCCAGCAGCCTGCACACAACATCTCTGATCAACAGCCGTATTAGCCGGTTGTTGACTGTCACACACACTTTGCCTGGATTAATTTAATTTAATGTGATACTGACACCTCCCTGACTTGGATTGCTCCTCAATAAAGAGGATCACCCAAGGAGGAGGAGGACCTGCTGTAATCTGTTGCCACAGCAACCAGTGTAGCGATGAATCACATCACTTAAGATGCTGTCCTAAATCTGACGCTTTCTTTCTGATGCTTTTCTTTCTTTCATTTTTAATTTTCTCTTCAATATTTTGAAATTTTGTTTCAAAGTAAGAAGGCTGTATATGTTAAAGGGTGAATTGTTCTTGTATATTACCAATGTTTATCACTAATCTGGAACACCAAGACCATTATTCACTTGAAAAAGTAAAATGCATTTTTACAATCTCCAAAAACGCTTTTATATTCAGACAAGAAGTGCAGATGCATTAGTGAAAATGCTTTAGTTTGACCAGTCCTTTTAAAAGAAATGATCATACTTACGCATAGAGCTGGCAAACTCTGTTTAAAAATTCTGTTCTAATGTTCAGCTAATCATATTTTTTATTAACACAGGAATTAAGCAGGCTAAATTGAAACAGATTCTTACTGGTTTTTGATCCCTGCAATGCCATCCCCAGCCCCTGACAAAAGCAATTCTTTGCTCTGGCCTCAGTGCTTGAGATGTTGCATTTTTTTTTTATGGTGTGTCACCAGCAGAAACGGAAAGAACTGGTTCTGAGCGTGTGCTGACTGTTTAGAACTGGAGTTGATTTGTTGCTAAAAACCTGCTTAGAAATTTGCAGACTTCACCATATAATATTGGTCTACTAATCATCCAGGACACATTTATCTGACCACTTTTGTATTAGCCAGCTGTTGTATTGTTATTTATTTTAAACTGAACAATGTTAAATTTCTGCAGATAATTATTTGCAGTTAGAGCAAAGTTTGTTGTTAGATTTCACTGTGTAAGGATTTTTCTAATATTTGGATTACAGGCTTGATTTTAGGATCCATTAACAATTTTAAAGAGGAAAACGGATAATCACCTAAATTTCAACATTGAGTATGGATGGTTATAAACATGGGAACCTTCAAAAATCAACAAGATCTTAGATAGTTGACTCACTGTGGTGATGAGTCACTTAAGATTAGTGTGTATGGTTTCTGGTTCTCTTTTTGGGATGAAAACTGTTTACTGATCGCTCTGTTTGTGTCATTTGTTTTGCTTCTGGAATTCAGCTATGTTTATTCTCAGTGCACATGTTAGCCACTTCTGTTCTGACCAGAAAAACCTAGATACATTACAAGCTTCAGGTCAAATTTCTGTTTATTATTATAAAGCCAGGCTGTTATGTGAGGTTCCAGTAAACGAACTCAAATCCCATTTTACAAGGAATCCCCTTTCTCTTCCTGAAAGAGACCGCGGGGGTCTCCAAACCCAATCGCAAGTTTATGTTGATGTTCGTTGGGAAAGTATCTTTTTGCTTTCTGTCCACAGGGAAGTCAGAGTTACAGTACACAACTTCACATCAGCTGGAGCACTTGCAGTAGATTGTATTTTTTTTTACCAAAGAGGCTTTTTTAACTATGCTTAAAAGCTCTGAGTTCTGTACATTAAGCTTGAATCCCGTTAGTGCTATGCTATATTAATTTTATATATATATCTGATAATATTGTGCACTTTTATCATTTTAATTTATTGGTATTTTAGTTTAACAGAAAACCTCTAAACAGAGCTTGATAGGCGACAGGAAAAAAAACAAAAGCATGCACCGAATAAACCAGGCCTCTTTTTGTCATATTTTTTGGGGAAAAAAAGAAATAATTTCCAATTCTTGAAATCAATTTAAGATATAATCACCACTTATGGACCTAAAATGATTAAAATATGAGACCAGGTTGTTGGTCATTTGTTGTTGGCAAGATTTCCTAAAATAACTTCCCAATACTTTGCGAGCTAGACTTTAGTGGCAGTCCTTCATTTCTTCTTTCTTGTTCAAAATGTAAATTTTCTGGTGCCATTTGGAGAGAGGACTGCACATATTGTGATTAAGCTGCATAATGAACAAGGTGAATTTAACTAGCCAAACAAACTACTCACTAGTCAATCACACTTAGTGCATTCTAAATACATCCTAAGAAGAGCTTTATATTTATGTTATATATATATATATATATATATATATATATATATATATATGTATATATATATGTATATATATATATATATATATATGTATATATATATATATATATATATATATATGTATATATATATCGATATATATATATATCTATACATATCAATATATAGATGTGGTGCACAAACCTTTCTCATTTGTGCACCAAATCACTCAGTTTCCAGCTCTCACAGCATAACCACATTAACTTTAAATATATAAATTTTAGAGGAGCAGTATGTACATTAATGTATATGTGAAGTCATTTTTTTATATAAAAAAGAAAGGCATGTTGTGGTAGTGCAAATATCCTTAATTTATTTCACAGCAGAGCTGCTGGCTACTCAGACTGCAAGGTGTTCTTTGTGTTCATTAGAGAGACGGTCTGGTGGAAGAAACTCTCTGTGGCAGCTGTTTTTTTTTTTCAAATGGCGCACTGTAGCACCAACCTGAAGGTAAAAGTCTAAACAGATTGTGACCAGGACGTGTGGGATCTGCAGAGATGTTAGCTGCCCTCTTTCCGACCCTAGACCTGTACATATCCTGGGTGGAGGGAAGGTCATCCCTGATGATCCTCTCTGCAGACCTCATTGTTTGTTGTAGTCTGAACCTGTCCTGTTATGTGGATGAGCCAAATCACACAGTGATGAATGTGCGCAGGACAGACTAAACAATGGTGGTGTAGAAGATCATTTGATTTCCGCTAACTCTTAACAAAGATCGATACCTCCTTATAAACATCTTCCCCTTTTATGATCGTACAGTGACACAATTATGAAGAAAAAGCAAGAGGCTTGAAAAAAGTTTATATTTTTCTTCTAAACAACAGACCATTAAATGAATGTTGCCCCTATTTTCTCATATTTATTTATCTTTGCAGGCTGAATTATAAAGGCAGAATTGCATTACTTTCACTCTGACCCCCCACTCCTTTGCTCTCTCTGCTTCTACGATTTTTAATGTTTGGATTGTGCACCACATTAAAGGAGGCTTTCTGTACACAATGTTGTTTTTTTTTTTTTATTATTAATACATACCGCCTACGGTCTACTTTTTTAACCAGCTGATGTTTTCCACAGCTGTGTACACATGGATTGTTTATGGTTTTATCTCAGTGCCTCATAATTGATGTATTCACACTGGTTCCTAAGGAGAGTTGCAGAATGGATGAAATTTATGTTTAAAGGAGTTGAAAATGCCTTCCCAAAGCTTTCAGATATCAGCTTGTTCTCCCTCCTCAGGTGCTCGGTATTTACTCTGCAAGCCATATGCGCATCATTAAGAAGTGAAAATACCTCCAGGCTTTTAGAGATGTCCCCAAATCCCACAGAGTAACTCTCAGTAACGAGGCTGAACTTGTGTTTATGTTTGGAATATAGAGTAGGCAGTTTAGCGTGCCATTCAAGGAAGGATTATAAAAGGGCAGCTCAAGCAAGGCAGTTGTATGAAATGCTTTTTTTTCTTCATTGCAGTTCATTTTCATCTGCTGTTGATTAAAATCCAACCCCACAGGGCCCAGCCTGGCCCGTTTCATCACCCATTCTGGGAAGAAAAAATGTTTGGATTTTTGCTGAAAATAGCACTTATCCTTGCTCAGATTCCACTGACTGACTGCCTGACTGCTGCGCACCTTAAAATAGATCCCTCAGTGTGGAGATTAAATCTATAGGTGTCCAAATCCCCTGGAAGGACGACTAAAGGATTGGGTTTCAGAGACATTGAGCGGTTTAATGTGTTCCTCTCTGAAGTGGGTTGATGTGACAGTACCAAAGGAAATGTGAAGCATTGCTCAAACACACTGGCTTGAATTAAATGAAGCAGGAAAAGTGTGGCTAAACCCTCACGATACTAATTGGCCCAGTGTCGATGTTGCAGCACATGATGAATCGGACACAATAAATCACTGTGTTGCAAGGCGAAATTGGAGCCATGATAGAATTCAGATGTGTTTCTCTTACCATTTTGCAGTGGCACAAAACATGCTTCAGAACATTTGTAATGAAATAACTTCACCTTTTACTTTCTCTGTCCCCTTCCAGGCGCTCCATCCCTCAGTGGGACAGGGACTGTAACAATTCTAGTGGACGACGTTAATGACAACATGCCCATTTTCACCGCCTCCACCTTCCACACGACCATCACGGAGGATGCCCCAACAGGGACAGACGTGCTTCTGGTCAACAGCTCAGACGCAGATGTCGGCAAAAACGGAGTTATAAGGTATTCAAATAGAAATTTGCTTATTTTGTGACAATATAACCCAAGAAAAAAATAAGTACACCAAGTAAACTAACTGCACATGATTAACAGATCATTAGCAAGTGTGACCAACTATAAAATCAGGAGTTATGACAGTTTTGTTGTCTATGCCATACAGAGATGTGTTAACACAATGCGAGGGTGAAAAGACATCACCAGTGACCTTAACAAAGCAATTTGTCTGCCCATCAAACTGTGAAGGGTTATGAGGTCCAAAGTACTAGAAGTAGTTGAAGATTATTCACAAGTAGAAAACGTTATAAAAGCCTTATATCTTGTCATCAAATTTGCCTAAAGTCAGTCCATGCAATGCACTGAGAAACAGAACATCTAGAGAGTTCTGCAGGTCTTAGTTAGCATTTAAAATGTTATGGTACAATTTCAAAATACTGAGCAGGCTCAGTACAGCTTGTTTGGAAGGGTTGAGAAGAAAGCCTATAAAGTTGCATCTTAATGACCACAACACCTCTGAAACAATGTCCTTTGGACAGATAAGACCAGATAGTACAGATGTTCAGCCATAATTCACACACCCATGTTTTACAAAAACCAAACACAGTAGCACAGACAACTTATGCCAGCTGTCAAGCATTTGGAGGATGGACTAATGGTTTGGGCTTTTTTGCAAACAGAGGAGTCATTCCAGTCATTGGGTTGACCATGAACACCTCTAAACAGCAAAGTAATATAGAGTCAAATGTGAAGTAATCTGTCTGACAGCAGAAGCTTAGCCCAAACTGAGCCATCAGCAGGATAAGGGTCCCAAAAACAGCAGAAAAACAACAACAGAATTACAGGAAAAGCTAAGAATCAAACTTTTGCAGTGGTCCACTCAAAAGATCGTTTTTTTCCATGACTAGATATTTTTCTTAATTTTGGCTAGTCAATGAATTATCTAATACAATATTTAGATTTGACTATGATGTGGGTATTACAAGGTTAACCTTTTAGTTTTGCTTTATTGCAAACATATTGCCTCAAAAATATATCTTGTGTTTCCCAAACAGTTTTATAATGTCATTTTAAGGGCAGACCATGACTCAGTTTTAGCTTTTCTGTTAGCTGCAGTCCATGAAAGTGGTTTAATTTGCAGACGTTTAGTGAAAAAACTACATTTGTGGTTCAGGCTGCTATTTTCAAGCTTGGATGAAATCTGTTTTTACAATTACAGCTCCTGCCATGTGGGGGGCACTTGTAAGAGCCTCTGGTCTGTTCTATCTAAAGACGGACGCTGACTCAGGTCCAGCCGCTCTTCTTTCCTCAGCAACCCCACTGAGTACACATTGGGGGTACCAATGCATGTTCCAGTTTCCCAAAACACAGTAATGAGGATGTTAATTGTTGATGACACTAGATGATGGTTCTCATCAGGGGTTCTAGGCCCTTTATAGAGTCCAGAAACAGTTACCCACTCTTATTAGTTTTCATTCTCACAACTCATTTACACATAAAACATGAGCTGAACCACAAGCATCTGTGGAAGGTTTATATTGGTGAGGATGTCCAAACAAGCTTTGCATGAAGTTCACACGTTGTTCTGTAATTTGTTGTGCTTTCTTTGGAGGGGAACACTTTTCAAAATATGCACTGGTGTGTACATGTATGTGTCAGTTTACATTTAACTTTGGGATCCTGATGGAGACTGATGAGCTAAAGGATGAAACACAATATTTATTTGAAAGCAGAGGTCCAGAGTCCCCCAATATGCAGTCCTGAAAAGTATTTGCTCCTTTACAGATTTTATTTCTGTTTTAGAGAAAGCTACGTTTAATATCAGAGAAAGATAACTTGAATAAACATAAAATGCTGTTTTTAAAGTTTTATATAGGAACAAAAAATTATCTAAATGTACCTGGTTCTATGTAAAAAATTAATTTACTCCTAAACCTAATAACTGGTTGTAGCACCCTTGATGGCACCATCAAGTGTGATAACTATCAATGAGCCTATTCTATCAGTGTTGATTAATTATTTGCCAAATTGCTGAATTTCAGCAACGCTAAGTATTTCAAGCATAAACAGCTTGTTTACCGTCATACCAATATGTCTCAGTCAGATTTAAGTCCTGACTTTGACTAGGCCACTCCAAAACTTGTTTTTTAGCCATTCAATGGTGAACATGCTGGTGGGTTATGCAACATTGTCCTACTGTATAAGCCCTGTGTGCTTAATCTTAAGGTCCCAAACCAGGCATTCCCATTCAGCATTTTGTGGTAGAAAGCTACATTTATGGTTCCAACAATTACGGCAAGTCCGGAAGCAATGCAGCCCGAGACTATCACACTAATACCAACATATTTGACTGTTATTTTCTGACATTTGTGAGTTTTACATCAGATAAAAGTGAAGGCACACCTTCCAAGGAGTTTCACTTTAGTCTCATCATACCGCTGAACTTTTTTTTCCCAAAAGTGGATTATCATGATTTTTTGGCAAATGTAAGATGAACGTTCGTGTTCATTTTGGCCAGTAGTGGTTTTCACCTGGGAACTCTCCCATGGATACCATTTTTGCTCAGTTTTTTCCTTATTATTTAATGGTGAACAGTTGCCTTAACTGAGGTTGATTGCAGTGGTTTAAGGTTTTTGTAAGTTATCTTGTGGCCTTCTGGATGACTCACTGATGTGCTGTTTAGGTAATTTTGGTAGGCCGGCCACTCATGCCAAGGATCATCACTGTTACATGTTTTCTCCATTTATGGATAATGGCTGTCACCAAAATGTTAGAAATGACTTTGCAACCCTTTCCACACTGATAGATCTCAATGACTTTGTTTCTCATCTGTTCTTGATTGTCTTCAGAACCGGGCTTTTAGATACTTTTTACCTTACTTCATGATGTCAGACAGGTTCCATTTAAGTGATTCTTCTACAGGTCAGGCAGTAACCAGGACTCAGTATGGCTAGTGAAATAGCACCAAAAAATGTGGTTAATCACCATGAATTCATGATTTAACAAGGACAGCAATTATGTTTTCACAAAGTGCCATTCGGGTTTGGATAGCTTTTTCCCCTAATAAGTGGAATTATTATTTGAAAACTGTACTTGCTATTTAATCTGGTTATGTTTGTATTAAGATTACTTTTGAGGATCTGGAATATTTAGGTGTGACACAAAAAGAAAATCTGTAAGGGAGCAAATGCTTTTCACCGAACGATTTTTGCAGCTGTGGCAGAGAAAACATGCTGAACTAACTGTGACTTTGCGTGAACAATAAATCAGAAAACTGTAGCTGTATTTGATGAAACTGTATGCCTCACACACTTAACTCGCTGAGAGAAATGTTTTGCTTTTCAAGCTGCTTTAGTTTGAACTTTGAAACGGTGCCCTCTGTAGAATATATGGTGACAATTCACAGCTCTTTTAGGTCGAATATTTGACCTGTAGTAACTCATTTACATGTCTCATTACATCCCAGAAACGTAAGTAGCTCCTGAATAACAAAGCAAATAAATTTTTTGCCAATTGAATACATGACACTACCGTAGCTCAAACCTAGTTCTTATGTTTTCTACAGCTACAGCTTGAGTGGGGGATATGGCCAGTTCTCTATCAACCCTGCAACAGGACAGATTATCACCAGCTCCCTGCTGGACCGAGAAGAGAGGGCCAATTACCAGCTGCTGGTCGTCGCAACAGATGGAGGGCAGCCTGAGGGCCTGTCCAGCTCTGCCACTGTGTCCGTGATGGTGGCTGACATCAATGATAACCCTCCGCGCTTCCATCATCACCCCTATGTTACCCACATCCCTGCCTCCACCTCAACAGGTTAGTCAGGGGCCCTAAAATGTCACACTTTGCATCTGGTACCTCTGTTAACTCTTCTGTGCTCGTAGACATGGTTTAAAAAGCTGCATCTCAATAAATTACAATATAACCAAAAATATAATATATATATACGTAACTTAAGTCAAAAAGCGAAACTCACATAAATTCAACAGAAAGTGATATATATCAAGCATTTATTTCTGTTGGCGCAAAATTTTATTTCTCAGAACAGAATATTACATAGGACCAACAGAAAACAAGACCTTTAATACTGAAATCCTGAGGGAGATTGCTGATTGGGCAACTATCTACCATTCATTGTCTTTGCTTAACAACCTGTCCATTCACAGAACGCTGCATCCAATCATATTCATAGAAAGTTAAAACAAAGGAAAATGTGTGGGAGAAAAAGATGGAAAAGCACCTAGGAAAACCACAGCGGTGAGAGGACTGTATTGCAAACCACATACAAGAGTTTGGGGGGTATTCACAGGATGTGGATTGTTGCCGGAGTTAGAGCTTCAAGAGCCATCATATACAGCCATGTCCAGGACATGGTCTACAGCTGTTGTATTCCTTGTGTTAGGCCACTCCTGGGCAAATTGCAAAAAGGTGAAAACTGTTGCTCAGTACCCATACGTTTCATGTGAAATGAGACTAAATTTTGCATTTCATTGGGAAATCAAGGTCCAAGAGTCTGGAGGAAGGATAGAGAGGCACAGAGTCCAAGCTGTTTGAGGTTCAATGTGATGTTTCCACATTCAGTGACTATTTGGAGAGTCATTTCAACTCCTAGTGTTGATCCACTCTGTTTTATTGAGTCCAAAGTCACAGCAGCCAATACCAGGAAAATTCAAAGCTCTTCATACTTACATCTGCTGGCAAGCTTTATGGAGTTGCTGATTTCATTTTTGAATGGGACCTGGCACCTACTTGCACTGCCAAATGTGCTAAAACCTGCTTTAGTGACCATAGAGTCACTGTGATAGCAAACTGACCTGACCAGTACCCCACAGTGGCTGATCACCTTCATGCTATACTACATTGATGTAGAAATCTGGCCCTAGCCAAGTAATGAGTGCATTTCCTGTACAGTAAATGCTGTACCACGTTTCAGTAGGCCATTCTTTCTATATTTAAAAAAATCCCCTTTTATTGGTTTTGAATTTTGAGTTCTCATTAGCTGTAAGCCATTATCATGAAATTATTTACAGAAATGAACAGAAAAAAAAACACTTGAAATAGATAATTCTAAGGTCAATGAATCTGTAAAGTATGAGTTTCAATTTTTGAACTTAGCTTCTGAAATAAATTAAAATCATTCTAATGTGTTGAGAGGAACATTTTAAAATATATTAAGTAAGGCGCCAAATAGCAAGAAAGTCCCTTTTGTTAGTTGTATAAACATTTTCAAATCTACTTGATGGCAGAATACTTAAACTGTGATATGCTAAACACATAAAAGATTTTAAAATACCTAATCAGCAAGACTCCTTGACTCATTTGAGCTTTGAATGCTGTTTGTACTGTAAAATATGATCCAGCAATGGAGCTCCAAAAAGGGCTGGATTTGCTCACTTCTTATGCAAACGGAGTGAGCTAGACAATGTAGAATTTCTTTATTTATATGTTTTTATTAGATTTATTATAGATTTTATATTTATTAGTACAATTTATTTTTTTTATAGTATTTCTTGATAAAGCTGTGGGAGGGAGTAAAACCAAACAATTCTGTTGAATCGTGATAACATTGTTTTTTGCTTGTGCACTGGCACCCTTATTTGCAGAAAATGAAGATGTATTCTCTTCTTATAGGATTTCATTCATTTGGTGGGGTCAGAAATATATAATTTTCTCATTTTTGTCTTTAGGGTCTCTGGTTTTTGCGGTTACCGTCACTGATGAGGATTCCGGTTCTAATGCCCAACTTCATTACTCTCTCATGGGTCGCAACTCAGAGAAGTTCAAGATCGACCCAGTAAGGGGCGCCATCACTGCCAATGAGAGGCTGTCTGGAAGTTCAGAAGTTACGCTTACAGTTCGCGTAAAGGATGGTGGAGCTAACCCGAGAACAGATACAACCACTGTGACAGTGCGATTTGTTACTGGAGGAAACTTCCCCGTTATCAAGCTGAAGGAGCGGGCATTTATTTTTCCAGAGAATCAGCCCACCAACCACATTGTCACAACAGTGATGGGGTCTTCTATGAGGGGTGGACCATTGTCCTACTACATAGCAAGTGGCAACCTCGATTACGCCTTTCACATAGATCAGCTCTCAGGCGAGTTATCCATCAGACATCCGCTGGATTATGAGCAAATTTCCAAGTACGTTCTCTGGATTGAAGCCAGAGATCAGGGTTTCCCCCCTTATTCTTCCTATGAGAAAATAGAAATAACTGTTCTGGATGTGAATGACAACCATCCAGTCTTTGATAAGGACCCGTTTCATGCTGAGATACTGGAGAACCTTTTACCCGAGCGCGTCTTGATGGTCACCGCTGTTGATCTGGACAGTGGTACCAATGGACAGCTAGAATACGCCATAACTGATGGCAACAAGGAGAACAGTTTTAGTATCAACCGAGCCACTGGTGAGATACGATCCACCAGGCCGCTGGACCGAGATACAGTGGCTCTTTACACTCTAAAAGTGAAAGCCACTGATCGAGGTTCACCACAGAAAAACACAGCAGTTGAGGTGCTAATTAACGTTTTGGATGTAAATGATAATGCACCCAGGTTTTCCAAGATATTTAGTGCAACAGTGGCTGAAAATGCACCCGTTGGCTTCACGGTTACCAGAGTCACCACCACTGATGAGGATGCTGGTTCAAACGCCATTAGCCGCTACTCTGTTACAGATAGTAGCCTTCCATTCAGTATTAATCCAAACACAGGGGACATAACCATCAGCAGGCCACTTAACAGAGAAGACACAGATCACTACATCGTTAAAGTGTCTGCTCGTGACTCTGGCTGGACAGTAAGCACTGACGTAACGATATTTATAACAGACATTAATGACAACGCCCCCAGATTCAGCCGTCCGTCTTATTATTTGGACTACCCGGAGCTCACAGAGGTGGGTTCTCTGGTCACGCAGGTCTTTGCCACAGATCCAGACGAGGGCATCAATGGCAAAATTTTCTATTTTATCCGATCCCAGTCAGAGTACTTTAGAATCAACGCCAGCTCTGGAGAGGTGTTTATCAAACAGCAGTTAAAGTATCAGAACTTGACTGGAGCTGGCAGCCTGAATATAAACCGGCACAGCTTCATTGTGACAGCCTCAGACCGAGCAGTGAAGCCTTTAATGAGCGAAACAACAGTGATTGTAAACATCGTAGACAGCAATGATAATCCTCCTGAATTCGATTCGACCAGTTACTTCACTCCTGTCACTAAAAGTGTGAAAGTCGGCACCAGACTGATAAAAATCACAGCTTATGATAAGAAAGATTTTGGCCTTAACTCTGAGGTTGAGTACCTGATAGCAGGAGGAAACAGCTCTAGTAAATTCAAACTAGACAAAATGAATGGGTGGATTACAGTTGGTGCTTCCCTCATGTCTGAAGTAAATAAGATTTTCCACATTGACATCATTGCGAGGGACAAGGGAAACCCTCCTTTGTCTGCACAAACAACAGCCAGGATTGTAGTGACAGAAGAAAACCATCACACACCAGAGTTCTCACAAAGCCAAATCTCAGCCACTGTACCTGAAAGCCTCGCTGTGGGAACAGCAATCAGAACTTTGTCTGCCAGAGACAAAGATAAAGAAATGAACGGCCTTATCACTTACAGTATAACCTCAGGCAATGAAAAGGGTTTGTTTGCACTCAATAGTAAAACTGGAGTGTTATCCTTAGCTCATTCTTTAGATTATGAAGAGCAGCAACAACATAAACTAAGAGTTGCAGCTTCTGATGGTGGATGGATTGCAAAAACAAGCTATGTCTCAGTCACAGTACAAGTGACTGATGTAAACGACAACCCTCCTGTTTTCGATCCCGATGAGTACTTTCCCTCTGTGCAGGAGAACGTTCCCAGTGGCACCACTGTGCTCAAAATGAATGCCACAGACCAGGATTCAGGAATAAATGCAGTCATGGCGTATGTGATTCAGTCTTCAGACAGCGACCTCTTTGTTATCGACCCAAACACAGGGACCATCACCACCCAAGGCTTCTTGGACTATGAGGCAAAGCAGGTCTACCATTTAACAGTTAAAGCTTTCAATGTCCCTGATGAGGAGCGCTGCAGCTTCGCCAACATCAATATCCAGCTAAAGGGAGCTAATGAATACGTTCCCCGCTTCGTTTCCAAACAGTACTACTTTGAGATCTCAGAAGCTGCTCCAAGAGGCACAGTTGTCGGGGAAGTGTTTGCAAGTGATCGGGACCAAGGAGAAGATGGAGTGGTTTACTATCTTATTTTTGGAAGGAGCAGAAAGAAAGGCTTTGGCATCAACAAGAAAAATGGTCAGATTTATGTCACAGGTACTCTGGACCGTGAGAAAGAAGAGAAGATTTCTCTAAAGGTCTTGGCAAAGAACGCGGGAAGCATCCTTGGGGCAGATATTGATGAAGTGTTTGTTAATATCACTATTCTTGATGCCAATGATCCACCTGTTTTTACCCAAGACCTGTACGACGTGCAGGTCAGTGAAGGTCTGTCCCCAAGGGGGCTTGTCACCTTTGTAAGTGCTGAGGATTCAGACTCTGTCCCCAGTTGGAGCAGGTTTTCTTACTCCATTGCTCCTGAATTTAATAAAAATGTGTTTACAATAAATCCAAAAACAGGGCAGGTGTCTGTGGCTGCACAGCTGGACAGAGAAACAACTCCTGTTTATAATCTGACGGTTTTAGCTGTCGATACAGGCACTCCTCCAGCCACCGGGAGTGCCACCATCATTGTGAATCTGGAAGACATCAATGACAACGGTCCAACACTTACAACCACCTATGCTGAGGTGATGGAGAATCAAAGGGCTGGCTCTTCAGTTACAACCCTAACAGCCTCAGACCCAGATCTACCCCCCAACCAGGGCCCTTTCTTGTACAGCCTTCTAAGTTCCGGCTCTGCCAACAGCTACTTCAGCCTCAGCTCAGCTGGCATCCTAACCACCAGCCGGGAGATTGACAGAGAGCAGATGAGTGACTTCTACCTGTATGTGGTGATCAAAGACTCTGGTGTGCCTCAGATGTCCTCCACTGGAACCATTCATGTTAAGATAAACGATCAGAATGACAACCCTTCAGAGTCACGGTCCATGGAAATCTATGTCCACTACTTTGGAAACATCTTTCCTGGAGGTTCTTTGGGGGACGTCAGACCACAAGATCCTGACATCCATGATCGGTTCCACTGCTCCCTTATCCCTCCATCATCTGGTCTGTTTACTATCCCCACAGGAACATGCAACCTCAACTCTAAGGCCCGCTCAACAGACGGAACGTTTGAACTAACCATTCGCAGCAGTGATGGCGTCCACGGATCTGTCAGTAATACAGCCAAAGTTTTCTTTATGGGCTTCAACAATGCCACTGTGGACAACAGCATCCTTATCAGACTGCATTCTGATGGAGTCAAAAGCTTTCTCACCAATCACTACCTCAGCTTCTTACGCATTGCCAACTCTCAGCTTGCAGGACTAGGCACAGGGGTGCTGCTTTATGGAGCGTTTGAGCTCAACAATCAGACTTTCCTGATGGCAGCTGTGAAAAGGGGCCACGGACAATATGTGAACCCCAGTGGCGTGGCCACATTCTTCCAAAGTATCAAAGACATTTTATACAGACAGAGTGGGGTGCAAATAGATGCAGTGGACCATGATCCATGCACGCATAAGCCATGCCAGAACGGAGGCAGCTGCAAGCGGCGTCTCAGTGTCGGGCCTGAAATGAAGACAGAAGAAAGTGTCCCTGTGATCCTTGTTTCCAACCACCCCTTGCAGCCGTATGCCTGCAGCTGCAGGCCGGGATACACAGGAGCCCTGTGTGAGATGGACATCGACGAGTGCCAGCCATCGCCTTGCCACAATGGTGGCACCTGCCACAATCTGGTGGGGGGGTTTTCCTGCACCTGTCCTGAGGGCTTCACCGGGATGGCCTGTGAGAGGGATGTCAACGAATGCCTTTCCAATCCCTGCAAGAATGGGGCTCTGTGCCAGAACTTCCCTGGCGGTTTCAACTGTCTCTGCAAGTCCGGGTTTGCAGGTACTACATACACAGAGGTCTCTTGTTATGTCTTTTCAAACTGTTTTATACAGCACCTAACAAAAGTATTCACACCCTTTGAATGTTTTCACATTTTTGTTTTTATGTTGAAACCACATACCTCAATATATTTTTTCAGGATTTTGTGTGATAGTCCCACATAGATTGTGCATAATTGTGAAGTGAAAGAAAAACAATTACAGATAAAACCCAGAAAAGTGAGACATTTAATCCCCTGTTTAATCTGATACCCAGTAAAAAAAATACACAGGAGCTAATTCTGAAATCATTTGAAACAAAGTTTATCAATATTTTGTCAGAGTATATTAGTGGGATGCTTTTCTTCAACGGATCAAATTCTATTTGAGAATCTCCCTAAAGTCTTGAAACTTGATGGTAACAGGCATTCTCCATGCAAACTGACTGAGCATGAGCTGTTTTGCAAAGAATAGACAGAAAAATTTCCTTTTGTAGATGTGCAAAACTGGGTGAGGGATATCACAAAAGACTTGAAGCTGTATTTGCAGCATAAGGTAGTTCTTTAAGTGTTGACTCAAGCAGACTAAATGCAAATGTATGCCACACATAATGTTTTTGTTAAATAAAAATTTTCTTTTCATATTTCAAACATATAAGCACATTTTAATTATGTGATGAATAAACCATGTTTGTCAATAATTCATTAGTTATATTGAATAAAATACAATTCTATCTCGTCTTGTCGAAATAGGAGCAGGAGGAAATAAAAAAAGGTATAATATTTTTGGCCTTGAAAATTATACACGTTTTGTGGTTCTATCATAAAAATCTAATAAAATAGATCAAACATTGTGGTATTAACACAGTGTGAAAAAGGTCTAAAAGGTGTGAATACTTTTGAAAGTCCTATAATGTATGGTCACACACACTGAAAGTATTTACTTCTGAATGTTTCCATTCAACGTTGTGGCCTCTGTGTTTGAGCAAATAAACAAGTTTGGTTTTTCATTTTCTTGTTGTGGGGTATCAGCTGTAATGGATATCGGCCTGCAGTGTTTGCTTTAATAAAAAAGGATGATACAAAGCTGACCTTCGTCAGATATCCAGTCTTCACCACGCATACAGTTGACTAGTGTTCCATTTCCCTTTGTGCCTTCATGCACATGCAGTTCTGACCACACACAGACACAAGGATTTCTGCCCTGAATGTATTACACACAGATTTCCTCATCATGGATTTCTTATTTGGCTGCGTTTTGAGTTATTTGACGAATGAGCAGCTTTATGAAAGATCCAATCAGGCCTCCTAATTTGGAAATGTAATGAACACAGTGCATTATTGGCCTGGATTAAAGGGGAGTGTATTTTAAGTGGAAATTGTTTGAACAGCCATTTGGATCCTGTGTGATGTTTAACCTCTGGCTGCAGCATCTGAAAGACATTTTGAAGGCATGCTACACAGGGCAATTTGCCTGAAGTGAAGTCATTACTGTCCCTTTTTATTATGATGATAAAAAATGGTCACAAATCTTAAGGTTTATCAAGATGAACTACCATCATGCAGAAATCAACCCCATGACCTACAGTAGTTTTTGTGCCCTCCCTTTGAACTTCCTGTTCTCCACAACTGGATTTTGGCAGCTAAATCCATCTCCATTAAGCAACACGTCTCAGGATTTACAGCATAAAATTTACTCCCAGAGTTCACTGTCAGTTTGTTTTTTTTGTACCCTGTGCCACTCATCATTTCTGTCTGTTGTTTTTA
Source organism: Girardinichthys multiradiatus (assembly GCF_021462225.1). NCBI lineage: Eukaryota > Metazoa > Chordata > Actinopteri > Cyprinodontiformes > Goodeidae > Girardinichthys > Girardinichthys multiradiatus. The sequence goes on along the minus strand of NC_061815.1, from coordinate 44,121,495 downwards.
TTATTGCTGTCACATTCCTTATCAAGATGTTAAACCTTTGCTTGCATATGTGGTAGCCATCCATGTACATTTGAGCCATTTGTCTGCCTGCACTGCAATAAAAAGATTTTTTAAAAAAACAGCCTGCAGAAAGTTAGGAACTAATTATTCTCATTGAATTGGCCAAGTCAATGAGATCATTTGGTTTTTCCTAATTAAGTTTGTTGTTTATGAAATTATGTCATCTCGCACTATTTAAATTCCACCAAAACAGGTGAAATTTAGCCACAGTAAAAAGAAGGTACATCCTCTGTTCGGAGAAGGGGTTTACTAAACAGAGCATTTTAAAAAGTCCTGACCTTTAAATCTAACCTTGTGTTGTACAAAATCACAACATCTTTTCACATTGTCATTATCGGACAACGATGAAGCTAACATGGGAAAGCTATAAGTGGGAAAACTAAGTACAGCCTTGCTACTTCCAAGGGCAAAAGTAACGGTGATGTGTTGCTGATCAAATGTGCTCGAAGAATTGATCATTATCAATCTGAACACTTGCCAGAAATGCTTTTCACATTATGAATGTGAAAAACATGTATATCGTCTATTTGCTGGTTTGGAGCACATGTTCACACAATGCCAGGACAGAAAGACATCGGCAATGACCATGGAGAAGCAACTGTTTCTTCGCATCAGTCTAGGTTGGATTAAAAGGTCATTTTGAAATTGTTTGGAGTCCATCATTTTACAATGTTAACTAGTAACTAGTGTCATTCACTAGTGAAAAATATTTCAGGAGAGTTAACAGTCTTTATAGGAGTGGATGTCACAGCAAATACAAATCAAAGACAGACTCAGAAAATTTGCAGAAAATGGCTTCACCTCAGATTCTACAGGCCTATATATATGTATATATACAGTACAGACCAAAAGTTTGGACACACCTTCTCATTCAAAGAGTTTTCTTTATTTTCTATGAATATTGTAGCTTCACACTGAAGGCATCAAAACTATGAATTAACACATGTGGAATTATATACTGAACAAAAATGTGTGAAACAAGTGACAATATGTCTTATATTCTAGGTTCTTCAAAGTAGCCACCTTTTGCTTTGATTACTGCTCCACACACTCTTGGCATTCTGTTGATGAGCTTCAAGAGGTAGTCACCTGAAATGGTTTTCCAACAGTCTTGAAAGAGTTCCCAGAGATGCTTAGCACTTGTTGACCCTTTTGCCTTCCCTCTGTGGTCCAGCTCACCCCAAACCATCTCGATTGGGTTCAGGTCCGGTGACTGTGGAGGCCAGTTCATCTGGCGCAGCACCCCATCACTCTCCTTCTTGGTCAAATAGCCCTTACACAGCCTGGAGGTGTGTTTGGGGTCATTGTCCTGTTGAAAAATAAATGATGGTCCAACTAAACGCAAACCGGATGGAATAGCATGCCGCTGCAAGATGTTGTGGTAGCCATGCTGGTTCAGTATGCCTTCGATTTTGAATAAATCCCCAACAGTGTCACCAGCAAAGCACCCCCACACCATCACACCTCCTCCTCCATGCTTCACGGTGAGAACCATGCATGTAGAGTCCATCCGTTCACCTTTTCTGTGCCGCACAAAGACACGGTGGTTGGAACCAAAGATCTCAAACTTGGACTCATCAGACCAAAGCAAAGATTTCCAATGGTCTAATGTCCATTCCTTGTGTTCTTTAGCCCAAACAAGTCTCTTCTGCTTGTTGCCTGTCCTCAGCAGTGGTTTCCTAGCAGCTATTTTACCATGAAGGCCTGATTCACACAGTCTCCCCTTAACAGTTGTTCTAGAGATGTGTCTACTGCTAGAACTCTGTGTGGCATTGACCTGTTCTCTAATCTGAGCTGCTGTTAACCTGCGATTTCTGAGGCTGGTGACTCGGATTAACTTATCGTCTGCAGCAGAGGTGACTCTTGGTCTTCCTTTCCTGGGGCGGTCCTCATGTGAGCCAGTTTCTTCGTAGCGCTTGATGGTTTTTGCGACTGCACTTGGGGACACTTTCAAAGTTTTCCCAATTGTTTTGACTGACTGATCTTAATTTCTTAAAGTAATGATGGCCACTCGTTTTTCTTTACGTGGCTGCTTTTTTCTTGCCATAATACAAATTCTGACAGTCTATTCAGTAGGACTATCAGCTGTGTACTGTATCCACCTCCTGCACAACACAACTGATGGTCCCAACCCCATTTAAAAGGCTTGAAATCCCACTTATTAAACCTGACAGGGCACACCTGTGAAGTGAAAACCATTTCAGGTGACTACCTCTTGAAGCTCATCCACAGAATGCCAAGAGTGTGCCGAGCAGAAATCAAAGCAAAAGGTGGCTACTTTAAAGAACCTAGAATATAAGACATATTTTCAGTTGTTTCACACTTTTGTGTTCAGTATATAATTCCACGTGTTAATTCTCAAACCCATGACGGGTGCGTTGAAGACTGTAGCCACATGGAGAACATGCTTTACCCCTGCACCATGGCCGTGCCCAGAAAAACTCATATTTTGTGTAGGAAATTAGAAATGTTAGTCTAAAATGCATAGTGCCATATCTGGACAAAGTAAAACATGGCATATTAGCATAGCTTTTCCAGTTTGGCTTCATCCTTGTTTTATAAAAAAATACCTTAGGGATTTTTATGATGCCCTTATAATTAAACCATAGACTTGAAGGAGGATGCATTTTCTTTTACTTTCCCATGACTGTAGATACCACGTTAAAGGTTGACTAAATGCTGAAAAATCTTGCAGAGCGGTTCTCAGCTATGATGGCCTGCATGAATCAGTCCTGAGCATTTTTAATCTGTTGTCCACCCCATCCATTTTAATTTGTGTTGTTTTGTGAACTCAGGCAAAACGTGTGATTCCATCATCAATCACTGTGAGTGTAACCCTTGTTTTAATGGCGGCTCCTGTCAGAATCGGTTGGATGGATATTACTGTCACTGTCCGTTTGGTAAGTAATGAAAGGAAACTTTCAGGAAGACTTGGTAAAAACAAAAGTAGGATAAATATTTTTTAAGGAAAAACTCATTCTCAAACCCCAATTTCTTACACGAATGCTGCCACAATCTTCATTTTTCAGGCTCTGTATTTTTGTTGTTATTAAATGTCAAAACTCCGGGTGAAAAATAGACATACGTCATGGCAAGACTGTCTTACAAAATGATGATTTGCTTGATTCAGTGGAAACATAATAGTCTGTAAATTTCACTTTTATCTGTAGATATTTTCATTTGGAACCGATCATCTCTGGTGTGTTTGTTCCTCAGGTGTTTTTGGCAAACACTGCGAACTGAACAGCTATGGTTTTGAGGAGCTCTCCTACATGGAGTTTCCCTCTCTAGATCCCAACAATAACTACATCTACATCAAGTTTGCCACCTTGATGAGCAACGCGCTGCTGATGTACAACCACGACAATCAGACGGGCGACAAGGCAGAGTTCCTGGCTTTGGAGATCTTTGAGGGCAGGATGCGTTTTTCCTTTAACCTCGGCAGTGGGACCTACAAACTGATGACTATGATCAAAGTTTCAGACGGCCAGTTCCACACAGTCATTGCCAGGAGAGCTGGGATGGTAAGAGCCATTTCTTACAACAGGTTTATGATCATTTTTAGTTTCATGGATCCAGTCTCCAAAGGAGTGAAGAAATTAAAACAACTACATCAACAGCCCTTATGTTGAACTTTTACTACTTAAAACTGCGCTCATATTTGGCTTAAGTCTCCTTAGATGATAATTAAAACCTCAGACCATTGATAGCTCAGCTTATAGTTTTTATAGGCTGTAATTACACGTTATTGGTTGTTGAGATTTACGATGCAGGATCCAGAACGGCCCTGAAATATGAAAATGTGCTTTTAATAAATCTCCTCCATGCCAACGGCACAGTGGCAAGGAGAGGGGGAAAAAGTCCGAGCAGGTTCTGTCAGATCTCTCCTAATGTTCCGCTTCTGCTGGACCTCAGATCTGTCGTTTCCCGTAGTGCAGTGGGGTTTCATAGGAAGCTGGTAAAATCGTTAAATTGTCAGTTTTGAAATCTTGCAGAGTGATGGGGTGGAAAGGAATACAGCACATATTGAAGTCTGTGAGTCTGTGAAAATTTAGGTGTTTGTTCTCTTAAAGAGTGAGTGAGAAATGTCAGTGTTGTAACTCCAGTTCCCTCAAGGGCTGCAAAGCGAACCTGATGGCCGTGTTTGCAGAAGTTGATGTGGGCCATTTCTGTGGTCAGGCATCAGGTCAGTTCCCAGTTCCTGTTCAGGACTTATGATCTCAAAAACAGGCAGAAACCACAGATGTCTCATTGAAGTCTCAGAGTGATCAGAGCACAGAGGTCATATATATAGTGTTGAAATCACTTCTATTAGCATCATGTTTGGATGTAGATTAGTTGTCGAATTCTCATTAAATGCATAAAATAATAATTCTATTTGGGGCTAAATTAGGTCTGTTGAATTTTCTTTTTAATGGTGCATCAGGGGATTCATTTCTGGCATCAAGGCAGACTGAAGCCGTGTGACTGAAACAGTTTCCACTTTTCATATTTGCCATGGTAAATTTTCCAAGATTATAACCAGCAGAACATAAATTGACCATCTAAAATGTAGTTCTCATGCTGTTAAAAAATGTTTTTGGTTGTCTATTAAACTCATCATCTCAAACGCCTCACAGCTGACCTCAGGCAAAGTAAATCTCCTAATACTAAAAAGGTTAACTCTTAGCCAGAAGTTCGTGTTCCCTTTGAATGATCTGATCTGTCTGTTTATTTTTCCAAATCATTATTCTAAATAAGTGTGGACTTTTATGTATGAACATATCAGTCGCCTTTTCCCTCTTTTACAAAACACTTATCAAGCCAGATCTAAACAATCTTTTGCTACCCTCGAATTGGTGTTATTAACCTACCACCAAGTCTATTATCAGTTAATGGTTGTTTTCTTCCATTGCTCATCACATCATTTGCCTGTAACACTGATTTTTTTCTTTGTTATAAATTCAAATTCAAAAGTTTTTTTTCCTGATTATTTCCAATTCAAGTTTTATCAGAACCTTCCAATAAATAAGTTAAGACTTTCGTGAAGCATTTGCAATGATGAATGTAACAGGAAGTTATTTTATTTTGAAAAACATAAACTGTCTTTGTAATGACGCCAGTTCAACTACCTATTAAAATCCTTCGGAGAGAAGTAGGAAAATACCAGGTGAAGTATGGATGAAAAAACACACGCTGATTAATTGATCGTAAAGGACAGAAACAAGTTGGTACAAGTCAGGACAGTTTGTTTTACATTCAGAAGTAAACCTAAAATCTTCTTTGAAGGTAGTTTGAAAATGTAGTATGACAGTTTAGTTTTGGGTTCTGTTAAAAAGCATCAGCAACAAGCATTTAATTAAGTGTATAAATTGTCCTAATACCAGGCGCAAAGCAGATGTAGAACAGCAAAGGCAGAGTGCAACACTTTGTCAAATTTGTCAGGGGAAAAACAATACAACTTTATCAGCACTTTCTTCAAATGGGTGTCAACAGAACACAAGAAAACATGCTTCATGTTTTTATCTTGCATTTGCATTGAATTTTGTTTTCCTTCTCTGTAGAGCTTTACTGAGTCTATGTGTGTGACAGAGATTAGTGTGTATGTTCACCCTGCAGGGTCACGCTCAGCTGGATGATTTGTGTCAGAGATCCGGGCCGGTGTGGTCCGTGTTTACTTAAACTTCAGGAGAGGTGGAGCGTGATTGCTCCAGTTTTTCAACACTTTCACACACTTTTCCGGACAGTTTCCTCACCGGCACATTTCTTTTCTTCCTCCAGGGTTCATTCCCCACATCAGATCGCAGAAACAACAACACACATATGGGCACATGCTTTACTGCCACTGATGGAAAAACAGGAAACTGTCAGGAAACAGAAAAACGTTTGGCATTTCTGTGCCACACTTATCAAATGTATGAATCAAAAAGTATTTGGTCTACATGCATTGTAGAGGACTGAACATGCAGAATGAAAGACAGAAATAGGAGTAGAATAAATCATTAGTTAATAAAACCTGAAGTCTAACTATTGAAATAGGGTGTCAATAAAACAAATAACTAAACTATCAAATACTTAGCTTTTATTGTGACTATTGGGAAAAGTATTCGCTAAACCCTCCAAATCATTGAATTCGGGTGTTCCAATCACTTCCATGTCCACAGGTAAATAAAATCCAGCCCCGAGGCATGACGACTGCTTCTAAAAACATTTCTGAAAGAATGAGCTGCTCTCAGGAGTTCAGTGATAGGATGCCCCCTCTGAGACGAATCCAGTCGTGAAATTTCCTTGGAACTAAATATCCCACAGTCGACTGTTAGCAGTATATTAGCGAAGTGTTTGCAACTCAGCCACAAAGTGGTAGGTCATGGAGAATTATAGTGGGTTCAGCAGATGCTGAGGCATATAGTGCGTGAAGGTCACTAAATGTCTGTTAAGTAAATAGCTACAGACCTTCAAATGTCACGTAGCCTTCAGAATAGCTCAGAAACACTGCGTTGAAAGCTTCATGGGTTTTTTTACAGCTGATCAGCTTCATCCATGATGTGGAGCTGTTTTTCCAAATTTTGCCTCAACTTCCTTCTAGAGAAAGGAAATCTTAATGCTTTAATATACCAATGTATGTTGGACAACATCTTAAGGATGGACCCTTACTGTTCCAACACTGCACCAGTACACAAAGCAAGGTCCAGAGAAAATACTTTGACAATATATAAGTTCATGTCAAAGCTGTTATTTTCCTTACCAAATCACATATTGTTTTTCTCTGGTTCTTTGGGATATTTATTAGGGGTGAGACTTTATAATACTTCTAAGAAAACGGAAAAGCATAATTGTCTTACTTTATTTGTTTTGCAAAAATTAAGTGAAGATTTAACCATTCACAAACGGTGTATTAAGCAATCTGTCATCACTGTGGAATAATTCAGTCCAGGTTTAACTTCTCTAAGTATTGCAGTTTTCAAGCAGGTCCCAATCTGAAATGGCCCTAATGTCAAAAATACTCATTAAACCACATTTTTCAATTTTTACACAAAAAAATGAAGGTTTCACAGATAAATTTATAAATATTCAGTTAAGCTTTGATCAGTCTAAGCATTCAGATGTTGAACGACAGCTGATCAAATGCTCTTAGAATTCCTTAAAAAGCTGTGAAATATCCCTTTAGCTAAGCTTCAAATTGGAAGCCATGAATCACATGCTAACCTGTTTAACATGAAGCAAAGCAAAGAAATATTGTCCTTTTTTTGTTTGTTGCAAATAAAATAAATGTTCAGTGCATTATTATTTGTATCACAAAAAAAATTGTCAGCAGTTGTAAACTGATGAAGTTCAATCTGGTCAGTATAAATAGGTTCAGATTATAAAATAAAAGCTAACATAAGTGCATTTTACAGTTATGTTTTCTTACAATGACTAGTTAGCATTTTTGTCTCTCTGGAACTGTTTTTGGTACCCAAAATGCTGCCGCTCAAACAAACAATAAAAAACTTGGAGGGGCTTTCTCAAAGTTTGCAAAAAATAAGTCACGCTAACTGCAACTAAATAGTTGCTTCAGGAGTTCCTGTCAATAAGGAATATTGTGATGTTTGATATTGTGAATTTGTGTCACACTTCTGGTCCTCAATATACAGCTTTTTAGAAAATATCCTCCACTGCGTTGTCTGTTTTAAGGAGAGTGAGACTCAATCTTGAAAAAGTCTGCTAAATATTGCATCCTTGCATTCCTTTGGCATTGTGATATTGCAAATTGATATTTGATATAATTGATATTGCAATTTGATATAATGTGCAGCATGTGGTAAGACTTTTCTATAAAGGTGTTTGACACATATCCAATTGGAAAGAGGCACTAGTGCATGCCTAGGACTTACTCAACAGATTATATCACTTGGCTGGCAAAGCATCGGCTAAACTCCAAATAAGTAAATTAGATTGCTGTAGGAGGTCTGGGGATCTCGACTAAAGCTGTTGCCTTGACAATCTGGCATCAGAAGAGTGGTGGAAGATGGACTACCAGCCTCTGGCTTAGGGTTAGTCAGTCTTACCTACTGCAGCACCGTCCATCCATCCATCCATCCATACATACATACATCCAATCAGGTCACAGCCAGGTCATTTTGTCTTCAACGTGTCAGTAGTGCATTTGTTTGCCGGTATTTATTGTTAATGTATTTAAGTTTAGGCCAAATTGGTGACTAAACTGTGTTTTTTTAATGACAAATTTACCTTTTTGTAGGAAAAGCTCCTCACCTTCTGTTGTTGAGCTCAAATGATGCTCTTAGATTTTTCTCCCAGCAGCACTTCTGCTTCTCATCTAACTGCCTAACTAAAATAAACCGCTTCTGTCAGCAATCAGACGGTGTATTTTAATAACATATAGCTCTGAAGTCATTTGGATCTTCTCACCTTACTCTTTACAAGACATAAAATAATCACTGTCCAAAAATGTTAACAGCTGTTTAAGTAACATGAAATGTGCCTAGTTATTTTTTCTAAACTTAGTTACAATAAAGGAGGGAATAAATCTGCTTGTTGTAGGACTGAATATTTTGATTATTTGTAAAAATAATGAAGGTACATGGGCACCAAGGAATTCTTTCATCTAATCAGTTAACATCAGAGTATGTTCTGCATCCATCCTGTTAGCTGCACCTTATAAATCCTGTAGAGGTTAGCAGGGGGTCCTGGACCTCGTCCCAGATGTCTCCGGGTGAGAGGAGAGCTACTCCCAGAACAGACAATCTGTCCATCAGTGGGCTAAAAGAGACAGACAGATCACCATGCATTCTCAGGCTAACTCCTACAGCCAATTAAAAACTCCACTTAATCTTAACATGCATGTTGTTGGACTGGAGGCAGAAATCTACCCGCATAAGAACATACAAACCAAAGCTTAGTGAATATAAATCTAAAAACGTCTTACAGGGTGGACACAGGGTGGAGTGAACACTCCAAATTTAAAACAGTTACATTGCAAACCATGGTAATTCTGATTTTATGATTACTTTCTCAGTTTTTTTTTTAAGGGCATCACTAGATGTGTGTTTAAATATATTTTGTTTTCAGAAAATGAAAATTCAGCCAGATCACTGTAGTTAATAGTATTCCCCTAAGAGATGAATTGTTTAGATAAATCATATGTTAAAGGTGGAAAAAACCTTTAAATAGTTTTTCATAGTGCCATTTTTTTGCCAAAATATCCTAACATTTTAAAAGGATTGTGTGCAGATTTTATCTCTACTCAATCTGCAGAAAAAAATCTCATGAAATAAGCTGGGTAACTAAACCAGTAGAGCGGCTGGCTATAGCTGGCAAAAGATGTGCTGTATTTAGTAAATACAGTACATTGTTCACTGTTCTTTGAAAGCCTCAGACATTTGTATCAGAACATTAGTGAACACACTAAACAAACATCACAGAGACTATGGAACACAGCAGACACGTCAGATAAAGTTTAAAACAGGTTCAGGTTATAAAACAATATCCCAAACTTTGAACATCTCACAGAGCACTTTTAAATCCATCATCTGGAAATTGAGTGTGGCTTAGTGACGTATCTTCTCTGATATGGCCAACCAGCTAAACTGACGACACTAAAAGAAGAAGCAAGCAAGACACTCATGATAACTGTGGAGGAGCAGAAGATTCCCACAGTGAAACAGGCTGCTGTGCAGGGTAATAGTGGGGGGATGCTTTTCTTCGGCAAGGATAGGAAAGCTGGTCCGAGTTGATGGAAAGTTGAAAGTAGCTAAATACAGGACAATCCATAAGGAAAACCTGTCTTTTGAGACTGCAAAAGTCTTCAGACTGGACAGAGGTTCACCTTCCTGCAAGATGTCCCTAAACATACAGCCAAAGCTCCTATTGAGTGGTTTATTTTTATGTTAAAGTCAAGAGCTAAAGCCAATTCAGGATCTATGGCAAGACCTGAAAACCGTTATTCTCAGATATATATCTGGTGTGACTGAACTTGAGCTGTTTTGCGATGAAAACTGGGCAACAATTTTGTTTTGTAGAAGTGAAAAAGTGATACATAGCCCAAGACCTGAGCTGTAATCGCAGCAGAACATGGCTCTACAAAGTGTTGATTCAGGAGGATGAATACAAATGAATACAAATTGTTTTTGTAAAATAGTTATAAACTCGTTGATCATTTTTTTCCACTTCATACATATGAGACTCTTTGTGTTGATTTATTACACAAAATCCCTATAAATCACACTCAAGTTTGTGGCTGCAATGGGACAAAATGTGAGAAGAAGTATTCATCCTTTTGCAATGCATTGTATTGGGTGGATTTGTTCTTCCAGAGGACACATAGTGAAGTTGAGAAATATAAAGCTTGTCAGGAATTATTCAGGTTTATCCCTGATCATGATTTCTTTCAGACAATCCAACATTTCAGCTTCTTCTCTCAAACATTAGCTGTGTTTATGTTCTTGTCATCCTACAGGCAGCATCCCTCACCGTGGATCTGTGTGGGGAGGACAAGGAGCCAGGATACTGCGCTGTGAGCAACGTGGCTGTACACACTGACTGGTAGGATAATCTCACACACACATACATACAGCATTTAAAGGTTTAGTCCATCCAAAATGTAAACAAGAAAATGTTGCTCATATTTGTATTCCAAGGTCTTTGAACATAATGGAACGATGAAACTTGAGCAAAATAGTTTGTGTAATTTTAAACCTGTTTTGGTGCTCTTTGACCTAACAATGGCCCTTTTCTGTGCAGTATAAAAAATTAACAAACATGAAATTTGATTAGCTGCAGCACGGTGCAAATGTCTTGTGTTATTTCTTATTTCTTTATATGTTTCTTCATAGCAGCCGGACTATCTTTTAATCTCCATGGCCTTTACAAGCAGTTTCCTGGCATTTTATGTCATAAACCTGTAATGGAACAGGTTTATGACAAAAAATGATGTGTCATAAACAGCTGATTCAGTTGTTTTTGTTTTTATGTGTAACGTTTAAGCCACAAAATTTAGCAAAAGCCATAAAGGATGGATGGATGGATGGATGGATGGATGGATGGATGGATGGATGGATGGATGGATGGAATTTAAAATGTTTTACCTTGTTTTTTTATTTCTCCATACTAATCCAGACCTGTGAAATAAATACGATTCTACACTTTTCCAGGCTGTGTAGGTGCAATATACAAGTTACTACAGATGCATTTTTCAAGCATATTTTTACAGTGATATTACACAACCCTGGTCAGTGAGAAGTACATCATTTCTTGAAGCCAATGTGCTTTAAACCTTCTTCAAATCATTGATGCTCAATCCCTGTGCAAACTGATAGTTCTAAACACTTGCATGCATCTGTGAGCTTTTGGATTTCTGAGTGAGCACATGTTTGTGTGCATGTATTTACAGGATCCTGGATGTGCAGCCCAATCGGCTCTTGGTCGGAGGTGTCAGGTCGATAGATCCCGTCCTTCATCGCCGCGGTCAGATCACCACCCACGACTTCGTCGGCTGCATCATGGAGCTCGCCGTCAACGGTCGTCCACTAGAGCCCAGTCAGGCGCTGGCATCGAGTGGCATTCTTGACAGGTCCGCTGCCCCCCACATCCCCTTGTCTCCATTTCTCCATCTTTTCCCCTCGTCATCTTCTCAACCTTCTCGGCTCCTGCTGTGGGACATCTGTTCACACTTTCAAATCCATCCTTTTGAAAAGATGTTTTTCTAATCATTGACAGGGAAAAGGCGGTTGCTGAATATTTTCTTCTCTATCTCAGCAGTGAATAGTGAGGCAAAGGCAGATCTTTTAATATGCTAATCCTCTGGGTTTCTTTATTGGTTTTTGTACTGCTGCTCCGGGAGACAAATCAAAGCTCATCTGCTCCTGTTTTTGGAGTTTCTTTTCCAGCAGACCCTCGGGCTTCTTACTGTGAGGCTGAGTTGTCAAAGTGCCCTACTGATTGCCATGATTTTGTATGGCTGTGTGTCTATAGATGCCCAAGACTGGAAGGAGCCTGCACCGCCAGCCCCTGCAGACATGGGGGCACCTGTTTGGACCACTGGTCTTGGCAGCAGTGTCAGTGTGTGGATGGCTTTACCGGAAAATTCTGTGAGAAATGTAAGTATCTGCCTTTAAATTGTTAAATTGGTCTATTCTATGATTTATATGAACAAAACATTGTGACGTGCCACAGCCTGAACAGTACCAGTACACATCAATTCTAAGGATTACATATTCTTACTGGAAACAAATAGTGGCATTACTGAGAAAACGGGCAACTGTTGTGTATTTGCCATTAGGTTCAATTTGGTGGTAAATCCGCTAGTTGACTTTACGACGTGAAAAAACAGAACCATATTTTTCTAATCCAGTTGTAGTCATGTGGGGAAAAAAAATGCTATAAAGGAGATCGAGACTCTGCAATGACAGATTAGGAGAAAGATTATTCCAGTAATCAGAACCAGAAATGTTCCTCCTTGGGTCATCGTAGAATGAGAAGCAACTCACAGATTCCTCTTTTGGCCTCATGAATTTTTTTTTTTTTTGTGTAAAACATGAAATTCCCAAACCTTGTATGCTGCACCCCCTAGAAACCACTTTACAACCTGCTTCCAGTTGATTTAGAATTTAGAGTTCAATCCTGCAGTCCAGCCCATTGGTTTAGCACTGATAGGAAGCTGCACAACAGATGGTGACTTTAGCATTGTTAGCGAATAACAGTTTGCCAGTTATTCTTTCGGTAATTTAAACATTATTTTTGTGTAACTCGTTCCCTGTTTATTTTTTTACTGGGGTCCCAAAATTCTTCTTCAGTGCTTATGTAACAAAATGTTGTCGGCCAGACCAACAATAACATCCTTTAAACTAAAACAGCATTTAAATTGTGCTTTGCAAGATAGATTTCGCTTTGACGAGCAATATTGCAGAATTTTTATATCTGCTAGCATGAAGTCTCGCAATGTATATTTTCTGGGTTCTGGTCACCTGCCGATTTCTCAGTGCATCTCTGCTTTGTTTTGATTCAAATAGTTTAAGGGTTACATTCTAAAAGTCAAATTCTGAGCTGTAGTTGCTTAAATTTTGATGAAACATGTTAAAAAATACTCAATTACATTTACGAGCATTGCTAAACATTGGACAGGTAGGATGTCTTAAAAGGTAACAATGCAGCAAGCTGAAAACATAATCTCCAACTGTTTTCAGTTTTTTTTTTTTTTGTTTATTGGACTTTTGTCATAATAATGGATGCACAAATTCCTTGTAATTGGTACACATACACAACATTTTACTTTATTACCATTTCTAAAGAATCTGTTGTAACGATGCTCATTCTTGAAAAATCAAGTTTACATCTTCTCACGATTTTATCGATTAATATCTTCCTGACATATTACAGTGAACAGTGAACCACAATGTTTTACTGCTATTTAAATCACAGAAAGCAAAATGTCATCGGGTCAAAAGAAGACATTTTGGATGACAACTGATTATGCTTTTCATTTTTATCCTTGATGTTTTCATACATGCTTTCTTGAGTTTTGATTTCACAGATTTTCAGCTGCACATGATGACCGTATGACAGCTACAGGACTTACGTTCATTTTATTACACTCAGATTTGGCTGAAGCACAGCTATTAAAGTGCTTTGGAACTTAAATCATATCATGCACTTAAATGCATGGTTAAAATGCATGGTTAGTAAACACACATTTGTATTACATTAGGTTTTGGGGATTACATTCACATTTCAGGCATTTTGGTACGGTTCTTTCAATAAGCCTCGGTCCGTGAGAGAGCATAAGTAAGGATTTAATGTGTAACTCAAAGACACATCGGCTGTTCTGGGGATTCTCTTGTGTACTGGAAGGTATTTGTAACCACTGGTGAGAGCATGGGGACAAATATGTGGCTGTGGAAGTGGAATTGGGAAAATAATTTGAAACCCACAGCCTGATGAGAGCAAAGAGGAAATTTTCACTTGGCATTAGAAACATCTGTAACATCAAGAGGGACTCAGGGTACTTTCCTTGTCTTTTGTGCAGACATGACAGCAGACACTGCCCTGTCTCTGGATGGCACCGGACGGCTTGACTACGTCCTGAAGCAGGGCCCCAAACGTGATGTCCTGCTCAGGCAATTGCTTCAGGGCGTGGCATCTGACACCATCAGTCCGAGCAGTCTGGAGGTCAAGTTCAGGACACGGAGCAAGACCGGCACGCTACTGCACATTCAGGAAAGCAGCAACTACACAACTGTCAAGGTGAGGAAGAAAGTGAAGAGCTGGTCTACTTTTCAAAAGGGAAGTGACTAAATGACCTCTTGTGCGACTGAAGTTCAGGGTTTCACCCAGTTGAGGCACTGAAGGATGGAAATGTAAGAGCATAACTCCAGATAAATGTTTGCGTGATTCACTAGTCTGTTCATCCCCTCACCTCATCAAAAAAATTTATTCACACTCAATAACCTTGCAATGCAATGCAGAGTTAAAAGCACATTTTTACTAGTAAAATCCCCGTTCTGGCTCGTACATATAGACGTTTCTGCCTGCGTGAGCTAAAAGTTCTAAATCCTGGGTGAGCAGTCATTTTTGTTACGCCCAGGCTTGTGGGATGCAGCATAAAATGGAGAGTGAGCAGACTGTAGAAAAACACTGTTTTTATTGAGCTGGGAAAGTACTGAAAGGTAAAGTCAAGTAATGCAGGTTCTAAAGCTCACATTTAATCCTCATCAATTCAGCCAGTGAAGACAATGCAACAGCCGAAGACCATAACGAGGAGCATAACACCATTGATAACTGGGTCTGACATCCTTTGGTTATTTTTCTGTGGGTTAACAGCAAACGCCCCTGGGTTACACCTTCTGGAAATACCTTTTACATAAAATGTGCTCAGTGGCCACACAGAACACTGTAAAAACAGAATGTTGATGTTGGGTGCATCGTTTTTCTGTTAGGAGCACAAACATTCTGACTTCATTCACTAAATCTGGAAAAATATGGCATCGAGGGAAAAAATACTGGGCTTCATAAGTACAAAATGAAATTTCTGACCCACTCCTAATTTACTCATCACTCGGATCAGACAGTATGACAAAGAAAGTGAGACCGTGTCACGGTTAAAATGAAGCACACCCACTTTTAAAGGTTTTTACTTCCAAGGTAAATAATAAAAAAAAACTGATCTTTGCCAGGTATTAAAGTAATCTAAAACACACAACAAACTTCACACTGTCCATTTTTTCCTAACCCAAAGCAATAATTGACCAGCTGTGTGTGGATAGTTAAGTACTCTGCCTCGGTAGTATTTGTAAAAAAGGAGCAGGTAGGTTGTGCAAATCAAATGCATTTGATCAACTGATCTTCATCAGTGTGATGATCAGGTTGCTCCCTGTTAGACTCTACATGCCTCAGTTAGCATGTTAGATATTAGAGTAGCAGACAAAAACTGAACAAGTATCGCATGTTTGGAAGGTTTGACAAGAGAAAGTATTTTCTCTCTAAAAAGAATATGGCAGAACAACTTAGATTTGCAAAGTTGCATCTCAATTAAATCAAGAAATCCGGAATAATGTTCAATAGACAGATGGAGTCAAAGTAGAGATGATTTGCCAAGTTTAAAGAAAAACAGCGCATAAGCATAAACACCTCATTTCAACTGCCCAGGATGGTGGTGGAGGGGGTGACCATTTGGGCTTGCTTTGCAGCCACAGGACCAGGGCACCTTGCATTAAAGGAGTCAACCATGAACTCCTCTGTAGACCAAAGTATTCTAGAATCCAAATTGAAGCCATCTTTTTCGACAGATAAAGTTTCGCTCTAACTGGGTCATCATCAGGACAAAAGTCCCAACCACACCCACAAATCTGCCGCTAAAGGGCTGAAAAGGACAAGAATCGTGGTGTTGCAGTAACCCACTCAAAGTCCAGATAGGGTATAGTTCTGAAGCAGTGTTATAAAGACATAAAAAGAAAACAACTACTTCAACTGATTGGGTCTAAAGTTTGCTTTACAAGGTATTTAATCTTGAGGTGTACCTGTTTTGTTTCTTAAGTATTGGACGTGATGGAAAGTTTTCTTTACATTACTGTAGTGTCAGATTTTTTCTGCAGAGACCTGCTAAATGTTGCAGCTGTGTTTGTCACAGAGAACAACTCTGTGTCAACTGTTGAGGCATGTTTCCACCAACACCTCTTTTGACCTGGGATGTTGGCCCATTTTATGTTTTTAATGTGAAATCAAAAATGTCAAGAAACTCTAATCTGATTGGTTAGCTCTTATATGTTGTTTTGCTCTCCAGAAAAAATCATTAAGATTACAGAGGTTATAAAGAAAGAACAATTTTCTGGTGTTGTATTTAAAATAGATTGTTATTCATCATTATTTATCATCAAGGTTCTGCAGAAAGGCTGTTGTAGTGTTTTTTGTAGGTTTTGTTGAGTTAAATCGCTCCTTTGACAATGTGTGCCTTGATTAGAATACATTTCTAAAAGGATATAACAACCTGGAATAAGCAGGAACATTTTTTTGTCACTGTGTCAAGATATGTTAAGAAGCTGATTGTTTCTAACCTGAATATGTATCCATAAATCAACAGGCATCAGCACAGACTGACTGTAGGAAAAGTTCACTGGTCTCTCTCAAACATCTCCCTTTTAGCCCCTCTCCTCTTTTCTTCCCTCCCTTTCTGACTGATCCTGGGCAGCTGCCCAAAGAGGCCCGATCGTTCATTCATCGCCTTCAATTTTCCTTTCAGACTTCTCAGCCCCATCGACCCCTTCCCACTGCAACATAAGGCTTTCTCTGCTATGATTTGGTCTTCCGGCTCTGAGTGGCTTCTGGTGCTCATCAAATCACCATCTCAGCTTTCTAGAGTATTAAAAAAACTATAAAACAAAAAGCGTGGTGTGGGAATGCATACTGTGTAGATATATATGTTAAGAGAACTATATAAACAGTGAAATGAAAAAACAAGATGTTTAATAGATAAGTCTCATGATTGGTTTTCCAGCTTTACAGCGCTCTGTATTCTTTGGCTTGGAGCACTTTTTCCATATTTCCCATTTTAAATCAATTCTTCCGGAAGCTACTTATCATGGCTGACTTTTGGGTTCTTTGTAAAGGGAGGAGAACAAGATTACTTTTCCATCGAAGTGAGGAGAACACGAGATTACCATTCACAGAGAAAGCCACAAACTCATAGCTGATGCCAAAGGGAGGCTTATTAATTTCATCTAAAGACACATTTTGAGCTTTTTTTCCTCAAGTCAGAGGATGAAGCATTGCACTCCCCGTGAATCCATTTGTTTGCAGGCTTTTGATCGTCCTCTGGGTGAACAGCATAGGCAAAAAGCAAGCAAGTAGTGAGAACATGATTGAGTGCAGCATGTCCCGGCAAGGGAAAGATTTATGAGCATCAAGCTGCATTTCTGTTTTGATCTCTGACCTCAGCATCCAAGGCTGAGAGCAGTTTGGTGTCATTTGGTGCAGACTCAGAAAACACTTCCTCCCATCAGTCTTGATTAATGTTGGCATGACAACGCCTTGCATTAATCCGAAAAGCTGCAGTTTTTTGCCTTTTTTTATGTAGCTGCTCCTCACAGGCCAAACTTTGGAAGGATTTGGGGAGTCAGTGTTTTGTTGAGTATCTTGTCATGTGTCATCCTAGATATGTTTAATGTTGTTTTTCACATAGTGATATCACTGTTATTTAGCTGATTTATTTTATAGTATCAAGAGCACAAAGCCTTAAAATAACTGTATATTTTATTGTCATGGCATAATATTTTACTAAACAAATGTCAAAAGTCCATCCTTTAATTTGAGAACATTTATAGGGCCACACGTTGTCTTTTCCTATAAAATTTCACCAGCTTAGACCATACAGAAAGAGGAACAATGTCGGACTCCGTAATTTTCTCTAGTCCCCTCCCTGATCTGACCATTGACGACATGTTTAGCCGCATGCTGTCATTCAACCACTGGCTGTCTAGGTGGTGTCCAGAAAACGATGTGGGCTAGATTGATAATTGGCGAACATTTTGGGGAAAACCTGGTCTGATCCGGAGAGACGGTATCCATCCCACTTTGGATGGAGCAGCTCTTCTTTCTAGCAATCTGGCCGCATTTATTAGCTCTCCAAAACTCTGACCACCCAGGGTTCAGACCAGGAAGCAGGGTTGTAGTTTAACACTCCTCTCTGCAGCTTCTGTACTGCTACCCACCCATTACCCTATTAAGACAGTGTCTCGCCCACGGCCAAAATTGAATAGATCAAAAAATAATCTAAAAGGAGGAAATCAGGAAAATCTCATAGAAATAAACACAACTCAGACTAAAAAGAAAAATAAAACAATTAAATGTGGCTTACTGAACATAAGATCTCTCTCTTCAAAGATTTTGCTAGTTAGTGACCTGATTTGTGACAATCAGATTGATTTATTTTGCCTCACAGAAACCTGGCTGCAGCAAGAGGATTATGTTACTACAAATGAGTCAACTCCTACTAATTATTTAAATTTTCACATTCCTCAAAATACTCGACGAGGAGGAGTAACAACCATCTTTCAGTCCGATTTATTGATTAGTCCCAGACCAATCAATAGCTACAACTCTTTTGAATATTTAATCCTTAGTTTTCCTCATCCAAATTGCAAGGCACTAAAACCACTTCTGTTTGTTGTTTTGTACCGTCCACCAGGCCCTTACTCTCAATTTTTAGATCAGTTTTCAGACCTTTTATCTGATTTAGTGTTAAATACAGATAAAGTTATTATAGTGGGGGATTTAACATTCATGTTGACACCGAAAGTGATAGCCTAAATATAGCGTTTAATGCTATCTTAGACTCAATTGGCTTTGCACAAAACATTAACAAACTTACCCACCTTTGTCTTCATTCTCTGGACCTTGTGCTGACATATGGCATTGATTGTAAAGACATAACAATATTTTTTCATAACCCTGTCCTGTCTGACCATTTCTTAAGAACTTTTAGTTTAATTTACTCCACACCTGAAAGAAAATTTCATTATAGTAGATCATTATCAGAAAATGCTGTAATAACCTTTAAAGAATCTGTTCCACATTTAATTTCCTCATTATCACAGAAAAGCACAATGGAGTGCAATAATTCAGTTTCTGCCCCTTCACAAATTGATCCTCTTGTTCAGTGTTACTTCATCATTGTGTGGTGCATTAGACAATGTAGCCCCCTTGAAAAAGAAGGTAATCATTCATAGGAGGCAGGCTTCTTGGTTTAATTTAGATCTGCGTACTTTAAAGCACAATGTTAGAAAATTGGAGAGAAAATGGCGCTCTACACACCTAGAGGATTCCTACTTAATCTGGAAAAATAGCTTACTGTTGTATAAAAAGACACTTCGCCAAGCTGGAACAGCTTATTTCTCATCATTAATAGAAGAGAACAAGAATAATCCTAGGTTTCTCTTTAGTACAGTTGCTAAACTTACACAGAGTCATAGCTCTGTTGAGCCATCCATTCCCTTAGCTCTTAGCAGCCATGACTTTATGAGATTCTTCTTAAATAAAATTGATTCTATTAAAAATAAAATCTTTGACATACTCCCGAAGATAATTACTTCATCCTCAGCAAGTGAGACAACATTGGAAATAACTGCAGAACCTGATTTGTGTTTGGACTGTTTTGATCCTGTGGAGCTTCCTGAGTTATCAGAAATATTAGCTTCATCTAAACCTTCAACTTGTATGTTAGACCCAATCCCAACCAAATTATTTAAGGAAATGTTCCCTCTGATTACCAGCCCCATTTTAGATATGATTAATCTGTCTTTAGTAAATTGATATGTACAACAGGCTTTTAATGTAGCTGTAATTAAACCTTTACTTAAGAAACATTTGCTTGATCGAGATGACTTGAAAAATTACAGACCTATATCCAATCTTCCATTCTTATCTAAACTTCTTGAGAAAATAGTTGCTGATCAAATGTGTGAGCATTTACACAGCAATTACCTGTTTGAAGAGTTTCAGTCAGGCTTCAGAGCTCATCATAGCACTGAAACAGCTCTGCTGAAAGTCACTAATGATATTCTTATGGCCTCAGATAATGGACTTGTGTCTGTACTGGTTCTGTTAGATCTCAGTGCTGCATTTGATACAGTCAATCATAATATTCTCTTAGAAAGGCTGGAATATGCTATAGGGATCAGGGGAACTGCGCTAGGCTGGTTTAAATCTTATTTGTCTGACAGATTCCAGTTTGTTCATGTAAATGATAAATCATTTTTAAACTCCAGGGTTAATTGTGGAGTACCACAGGGTTCAGTACTTGGGCCAATTCTCTTTACTATATATATGCTTCCAATAGGTCAAATTATCAGGCAGCATAGGATACATTTTCACTGTTACGCTAATGATACTCAGCTTTACTTATCCATAAATCCTGATGAGCCCAATCAGTTAGATAGACTACAAGCATGTCTTGAACACATAAAAACTTGGATGACTTTAAATTTTTTGCTTCTAAATTCAGACAAGACAGAAGTTGTTGTCTTTGGACCGGAGTCTTTAAAAAAGAAACTGCTTAGTCAATCACTTAAACAGGATGGCATTAAATTGACCTCCGGTGATAAAGTAAGGTCAGCCTAAGTCAGGTTTAGCCTAAACCGGCTCAGTTGTGGTTGAGGTGCAAACACACCCTCCATTTCTGCTACCTGTATGACCCCTTCTCTTTTCCAATGGTTATAATCAGTCTGACAGAGAAAGGTATCCCGATCCTTGTGGTTTTTAGTATAACAATGGCCATCAGTGGGCTCTAGATGGACAAACTTTATCAGTTTATTATTTTATTTAGTGCCTCTACAAGTGGCCCGTTCTGGGGTGGCCGGGCTCTGGCTATCGGTGGTTTAGTCTGGCCTCCCCGGCGGCCCCGCTCCATTCTGGACCCTTTGTGGGGTGCCTTGAGACGACATTGTTGTAAATAAGCGCTATATACATAAATAAACTGAAACTGAAACTTTCTCTGTAGTTATGTTGCTATAGGCTTAGGCTGCTGGAGGACATAATGACCACTTTGACCCTCTTCGCTACATTCTCACACTACTCTCCAATTTTGCATTATTTGCTGTTATTTCAGTTTTTAACTTTATGTTTTCTTTCTCTTTTCTCTTCCTAGAAGGTACACCGGGCCTGACTCTGTGTCTACCTGTGACACCTTTCTGGAGAGGGGCATTGTCCAAGCTTCTGCTGGCAACAACTTAATGCTCACCTTGTACAGATGATCCACTTGGCCCTGTCTTTCAGTGTTTAACCCTTTCTCTCTCCTAGATATAGCTACTGACTGAGTTTTTACTGTGACTAACTCTACGTGCTCTCTTTCAGACTCTAACCTTGAAAACTGGCTCAGAGTTTATCTGTTCTTTCTTTCTAAATAAAATGACTAAAGGAGCTACATCCATTAATATTTACTTTTCCTTCCCACAGAAAGTACTCCTGGATCAGTGCTTCTGTATTCTTTGTGTGTCCCTGCTCTGTTGTGTCAAACCCCCAGTCCGTCGTGGCAGATGCCCGCTCACACTGAGCCTGGTTCTGCTGGAGGTTTATTCCTGTTAAAAGGGAGTTTTTCCTCTCCACTGTCGCTACATGCATGCTCAGTATGAGGGATTGCTGCAAAGTCAACGCAGTGACTGTCCACTGTCTCTACATGCTCATCCAGGAGGAGTGAATGCTACAAATCTCTGACTCGATGCAATCTGCTGTGTTTCCTTAGATAGAAAAAACCTTTTATCCAATTTGAATAAATAACTGAATCTGACTGCACTGTTCAATGGTTAGGATTAATTAGAATGTATGTACCTGACTTTTGTGAAGTGTCTTGAGACAACATGTGTTGTGAATTGGCGCATAATAAATAAACTGAATTGAATTTAATTTAATTTAATTTAATATATTCCTTGCCCAGTCCTGGTTGTTCATCATCTGTAAAGTCGTTGGGTCCTCTCTGATTCTCAGCCAGATATTTATTTAAACCACCAATTATGATTCTCTAAGGTTCCCGTGGCCTTCAGAAGAGAAACAGTTCCACAACATCACAGCTCGCCTCTAAACTTAACAATTAATTATTGCAGGTCATCATGACCAAAGATGCTATTGGTAATCCTGCTCTCCCCTACTTACGTTGTTGCAACAATGCAAGTTTCATAATATTCTTAGTAATTTTCGTATAACCCTGATGACAAAACAAACCTTACCAGCCACATGACTTTCCTGGCAAGGACAGAAACAATTTGATTTACACAAACAGTCCAAAGTTGCATACCAACTGAGCCTAATACAAATAAGTCCTAAATGCTGTCTAACATCAAAGTTGTTAATTAAAAACAAGTAAATAAAACTAAAAATGCCTGTTAATTATCTCTAGAGATGACTGTAATTTTAATAGTGCTCACATTTAGCCTCAAGCAAATAAATGCAAAAACATACCAGTTTTTCACTGTTTATCTATAATAAAACTGACATACAGATTTACTGATAACGTTTAGAAAAACAATAAAAAACACAGGCAGTAATTGTGTGGAAATCAAAGGAGCGCCTCTCTCAAACTTTACAGTCTGCGAACCCTTTCGGCGAAGACTATGAAAAATATAGGACATTCTGGTTAAGGAAAAAAAGATAATCATTTTCTTGTTAAATTGGTTTCTTAAAATATTTAATTCTCCATTAAATATGTGAAATTAAAAACTAAATTATCGATTAAAACTATTTATTTTAAAGAAAACTGTAGAGATTATCAAGCTTAGAGGACCTGGTACAATCCCTTTGGCTGACTCTGACCCTGGGTTTTCACGATGAAAGTAGAAATATAATCACTGAAGATCCAGAAGATTTTTTGTTCCTATTAGGGGAAACATTTTAATCAGAATAACACATAACCAAACTTTGTTTCTGATCTCTTACTCAGTTGAGGAATGGCAACATCAACTACATCTCTGATGCCGGTGTTGGTGGGAAGGTGGAGAGGTCTTTGGGAGACTCTGTATTGTCCGACGGCCAGTGGCACGTCCTCCGGATGTTTAAGAACAGTTCGTCCACTGTCCTCCAGGTGGACGGTGGGCTCCCAAGACAAATCCAACACACCACCCAAGACTTCGGGGCTCTAGGTGTTCTGACCTTCTCTCTGGGTGGGATCCCACCTGGACCTGCTCAGCAAAAAACAGGAGCAGGTGAGAACGTTCTTTTCTGAGTTTTTCCCTGATAATTTATAAAGTTTTGTGTAAGTTCAGTTGTAGTCACTGTTGGCCACAAGTCATGTTTTGTGGTGATTTTCTTAACTTTGATCTGTCGCACCAAAGGTAGCGAACTTCATAAATAAGAGTTCACATCAGGTTGTTCTTCATCTGACCACCCCTACTTCCTCTCGACCAGCAAAATGTTCAACAGAAATGCTGATGTTCCCCATACCGTGGCAATATTACCAACACTCTGAAATTCAAAACAAGAGCATCGGGATTGAACCTCTGCCTCAAATAGAAAAATTTAGATATCTTGTTAGAAGGAAAGTACGAAGATGCATTATGGCTTCTTCTGCAGTAGTGAGGGTGTATAAAAGACAATAAAAGACAATCTGTTTATAAATTTATCTTCATTTTGAGAGCACTCAGAACGTGTGTATACATTCAGAACAATGAATGTTTTATCTATGCAGGTGAACCTAACCCCTATGGCCTAGTCCACATCCAATCTAATCACATTAACCGACTGGTCATATTTTTTGTGCCATAATATTGCAACACCACCGGCTATCCTTCCCCGGATTATCCTGGTGCTTAGGTCGGCAGTGGATTCACCAGTACCATAAAAATCATTGTGCAGGCAATTCAGCCTCTCAAGGTCCTGTTTAGCTAAGTCTCCTGCACACACAATACATCACAAGTCTCGAACAATTTGTCCACCACAAAGCGGTGTGCTCTGTCTGCTTGACTGTATCCAACACGCAAGCCTCGCGCATTATATGACACAATCTTAATCCCACTCATTTATTCACAGCGTCTGCATGAGCGTTGTTCATCTGTGGTGCTACAGGTCCAGATGTAAGGTTTCCCTTTCTTTAGGACAGTACTCCAAACCGGAGACAGAGGTTGTTGGTTTGAGGCCTCTCTCGGTTGTTTAACATCCTTTAGAGATAGCTCATCCGATTGCGTTTCCATCTGCTTGGCTCCTTGTGCGGGTTCATTGACCCAACTAAATCCAGGGGGTGTTACAATCTCCATCAGCCGGCGCTCCAGATCAACAGTCGCCCGTCCGAGATTTTCACTCACAGTAGCTTGAGCCTCCACTGCTCCTCTTAGCATGGAAACTTCCTGGTTCAGGCGCTCCATTCTACAGAGCAAGGCCGAGGCATCCATATTGCCAAAGCCAACAGATGGAAGCTCGTCCAAAAAGTGTGAGACAAATCGGGGAATATTCTCACCGTGCTTAACAGTTTCAAACAGTCCTTGATGTTATTTGTGTCTTTCTGTGCGCCCTTATGTTTGATATTACGCTGCTTTGTTGGGCACAGGAGTTGCTTGGACTCTTCAATCCATTCAGATGAGAAGTTATTTGAAGCCAACAAAACAATTTCATCCTGCAGCAGTGTTCTTATCTTATCAGAAATAAAATGTAGAAACTCATCTTGCACTATCACTTTACCACAGGTAGTTTCATAGACTTCAGGTTTCAAGCGAGAATAGGAAATACCAGCACAATATGCTCCTCGACATGCCGTCATCGCCGCCATGTCTTCGACAATGTGGGTTAATGCCACATTGTCAATTATGATCATTTAATCATAATTGTATTTTTCAGCACATGCTTTAAACCTAATCACTACAGGATTATAGATAATGAGCAATGAGCAACCATACAGGAGAACTTGTAAAAACGGCTCCATTCCTTTGGTAGTTATATTTGTACACAAAGATGGCTACCATCTAGATGAAATTCGGATGTCTTTTTAATACCCAGGAAACTGCAGGTGTATATCAATGCTAAACTAAACTATATTCCCATGTACTGCAAGGGTATAAAAAGATGAGACAAACACTGACAGTTGCTGTAAACACTACTGCAGGAGCCCATGCACCTGAAACAGCTCTCTAACTGCTAAAACTAAGGTGCTATCCAACAAAATATTAACAAAGGGAAATTTCAACCAATTATACACAACAGATCCAATATTAGTTCGATTTCACTTTATTTTGGAAAATGTTTACTTTTAGTTTTAAACTTCCTCCCAGCTTAGCTTTTCTTAAATCCCAGATCAGATGTCCTTGAGTATAAGCTCGGAAAAGGTGAAGCAGAGGGTTTCCAGGAGGAGGTAATGCAACACAGTAAATTTTAGGATTTCAAGGGGAGGGAAAAACAAGGCTTACACTATGTACTAATATGGTAAAAAATTAGCCATTTGAATGATTTGTTGAGGTCTTTTACAAAGGGACCGTTTCAAAACAAACACGCTCTCAGCACGCAGACCTGTGGCAGTCTGCCTGTTAACCAGCCTTTACCTCAGTGTGTGACTGAACATTTGGGTTCTGTTCTGCGCTCGCTGCTCCCGAGCTAATGAAAAGACACAAATGGATTTAATCTGCACTGGGATAAATTCAATAAAAACCTGTTTACATCTGTGAGGCAGCGCTCTTAGGCAACAGGCTGAATTAGACACAGAGACATTCATCCAACCCAGATGCATGTCTTGAAGCCATAATGGCCCCGACGATGGATTTTCTGTTAGAAAATATTTTATATGTCTTCCTTCAAGTTGGCCAGTGATGGATGCAGCCCATTTCTAAAATATATTTTTTTGTTAAAGAAGGAACTTTCCATGAGAAATTACCAGTTGGATTGTTTTTGTCCTAAGCTTGAACTTATTACCCATCTAAACAAAATTCCTCCACCTCTGATTACAGCTCCCAGTTCCTGCTGTTTATGAGGACATGATCCAGGCCAAATTATCCTCCTTTAGGCCTCTGTTATGTGCTGGTTACCTGCTGCTGGCTGTTCCTGTTAACTGATCTAGTTTCTTCTTCCATTTTTCTGCAGGTTTTGACGGCTGCCTAGCGTATGTGAAGTACAATGGGGAAAACCTGCCATTTACTGGAGAGCACAGCCTCATGACTTTAGCCAAGACCAGTTCATCTGTAAAGATCGGCTGCAGAGGGCCCAACCTGTGTCAGAGCAGCCCTTGTTTGGACGGCCTGATGTGTGTCAACCAGTGGTACACATATCAGTGTGTCCCACCCGGTGACTGCGCCTCTAATCCCTGCCAGAACCACGGCAGCTGCATGCCAGACCCCCACTCAGGGTTCACCTGTATCTGCTCCGAATTCTACACTGGGAAGACTTGTGAAACCCTGGTGGCCTGTCTGGGTGTCCAGTGCCCTCAGGGTACTGTCTGCACCACAGCCGACAATGGTGGCTTTGTCTGCAGCCCCAGTCCCACTGTAGAAGACATTGTTCTTCCTATCTGGGCTGTGCCAGCTATTGTCGGCAGCTGTGCCACCATTCTTGCCTTGGTAGTGCTCAGCCTGATCCTGTGCAACCACTGCAAAGACCGCAACAAGACCAAAGTGCCAAAGGAACCCAAGGAGAAAAAACCTAATGAGAAGAAAAAGAAGAAGAAAAAGAAGAAGGGTAGTGAGAACGTTGCCTTCGATGATCCAGACAACATCCCGCCATATGGAGATGACATGACAGTACGAAAACAACCAGAAGGAAACCCCAAGCCAGACATTATCGAGAGGGAGAACCCATACTTGATATATGATGAAACAGACATTCCCCACAACAATGAGACTGTTCCCAGTGCTCCCTGTGCTCCCTGTAATGGACCAGAGGCAGATATTGAACATTATGATATCGACAATGCCAGCAGTATCGCGCCATCAGATGCAGACATTATTCAACACTACAAACAGTTCCGCAGCCACACTCCTAAGTTTTCCATCCAGAGACACAGCCCGCTAGGCTTTGCCAGACAGTCTCCGTTACCACTCGGAGCAACCAGCTACACTTACCAGCCTCAATACACGCAGGCCCTGAGGTCCACTCCACTAAGCCACTCCCACTCTGCCTGTCCTACCCCCAACCCACTCTCCAGACATTCCCCAGCCCCGTTTACCAAACCGTCTTCCTTCTACCGCAACACTCCCACCAGAGACCTCAACTTGGCTCGCCGTGAAGGCAGCCCACTGGACTTGCACAATGACATGTGCCAACCCCCACCCATGTTTAACTACGCCACCCGGCTGGGGAGGCGTAGCAAGAGCCCACAGACAATGGCTGGCCATGGCCACACCTCCAGGCCGGGCAGCCGGCTGAAGCAGCCTATCGAACAGATCCCACTAGAGACAGGGCCTCCAGTGGGGCTGTCCATCGAAGAAGTGGAGCGGCTCAACACGCCACGTCCACGCAACCCCAGCATCTGCAGTGCCGACCACGGCCGCTCCAGCTCAGAGGAGGACTGCCGCAGGCCACTGTCAAGGGTCCGCAACCCAGCTGACGGTATTCCTGCACCCGAGTCCTCATCTGAAAGTGACTCACATGACTCCTTCACCTGTTCAGAGATGGAGTACGACAGGGAAAAGCCTGTCTCCTACAGCTCCAGAGTTCCCAAGCTCTCGCAAGTCAACGAGTCGGATGCTGACGACGAGGACTACGGTGGGAGGCTCAAGCAGAGGCGGTACTCTAGCCGGCGGGCAGAAGGAGGACCCGGTATCACCCAGACACCTTCCACTGAGCACCACTACACCCTGCCCCACAAATTGGGCCAGCAAGCTGGGGGCTTCAACTGGGACAATCTTTTGAACTGGGGGCCTGGCTTTGGGCATTATGTTGATGTGTTTAAGGACTTAGCCTCGCTTCCTGAGAATGCTGCAGCGAAAGACATTGAAATGAACAGTGGGGATGGCTCAGTAACCATTCTCAACGAAGGAGAAGCTGAGCAATATGTATGAGACTATTTATTACAGTGTTGTAGAATATTGTCATTCTTAAAAAAGAAGACTGTATATTTTGTGAGTACATTGAACTTCATGTTTTTATTGATACTCAGCAGAAAATGACGACTTTTAATGCAGTAAGGCAGAAAACCGATAAAGGATTTCATTGTTGCCATCTTGGAATGGTTTACCAGTCTTTTCCAGGTTTAAACTGTACAAACTGTGCATCCATACCTCTGAGACCTCATTACAGTGTATCCATCCATACTGGATGGAAAACCCTCATCTGAATCCAGTTTAGGAGCATACATTATCTTGATCAAACATTTTTGTTCTTTATTACCAATAATATCTCCCCTCTCGACAAAAATCAAGAGATAAGAAAGTGGCTATATATTAAGCTCACAGAAGGTGAATGCTAAATTGACTGAAGCAATATGTCTTCAGGGCTGCATTATTAGGTGAAGCATGTGTGTTTGAACTAAAAGCACCTAACCCTGCACTTCTGTGTGAAAACCAGAACTTTCAATGTGTCGTGGACTCCACCAATGATCTGATCTCTTTCCGTCCGTCTTTGCCTTACTCTGGTTCCTCCCCTAAGACTGGCTAAACGCTACAAAATTGAAAGGTAATCACGTCTGCTGCCTTACAGACATTTGAGGATTCTGTTTCATTGGCCTGAGGAGACAAAGTCTTTTCGGGGAAATAGTGTTTGTTGAAAGAAATTGCATTAACACTCTTTGACCAGCCAATTTTCTCTCTGGCACTCATGAAAATAAAAAAATGTTGATCCTGTAAACATGAACTAAAACTCAATGAATTTATGTACAGTTTTTATTATTTTATCAGAAATCACAGTCATTTGTCATGTTGGTGGTGTCCTTGTTCATTATGTTGACATGTATGGTTTCTACATTTTTGTACTGTTTATTAACTTAAATTACTTTAGCATTGTTTTTATGCAAATTTTCATACGCTGAAATGTTATGTTCTTACTTTCGGGGAAAGTAAGATCGATTACTTATTTTTTACATTTGTTACATATGTAACATCAGTATTTTCCACTTTTGATAAAACTATAACATGCTGTATGCTTGTACCTGTAAAAAGCCAATAACAGAATAAAAAATGGTATTTATTTAAAAAGAGTTTCTCGTTCTTTCTTTCTGAGCTGCTCATTGAGATGCATGTGAATCTCTGCAGTTTTTAAAAATAGATAAAAATAATTTGGGAGCTGAGTTGTTCTCCGTCTGTGCAGGATTTTAATTGATACACAGTCTTAAAAAAACATTTAAGAAAGGATTTCAGGAACCGAATGAAACAGAGCCACGTCGCTCACAGCCAAACCAAACATGGAGTGAACTCTATGACACAGGGCTCCCTATTGCTTTTAACAATTATTTAAATGTGGTTTATAGAAGAGAACTCTTGATTTTTTATCATAGTTCAGTGATTCTGGATGCTTGTCTGCACTATCATTTAAGAGGGGGACGTCCTGGGAGCATAGATATGATTGACAGCCCAAATCTGGATAACTGAAACACTCTGAAGCTGAGAAAATAATAATACTTTTTACTTTAGACACAATGAAAACCTGGGTCAATGGACGGGGCAAAAAGTCTTAACCCTTCTTTCGAGGTGCTCATTTTTGCGTTTTTGACAGTTAAATTTTTCAAATTATTAAATAATTTTTACATTAGAGACATTCAAATGTTTTTAAAAGTTTGTTTTATTTATTGTTGCTTTATTTATTCAATATAAAAGCAATCCAAACCAAACGGACGAAGTTTGCCCCACTGCAGATTTGTATTTTAGCCACATTTTTAAGCATTAACAACCACAGAGCATCCTAATCTGATTTAAGTCCAGACTTTAACTAGTCGACTCCAATATCTTTTTTTAAGTTATTCAAGGAGGACTTGCTGCTTTGCTTTGTATTATTTTCAAACTGGATAACCACTATACTACAGAATTTTCTGCTAGAGAGGAGAATGTATCGTTTTATCAATTGTGGCAAGACATGTTTTCTTTACATTTTCTTTTTAACCAGCAGTTGTTTTTATCTTGGAACTCCTCATGGAGACCATTTTTGTTCATTCTCTTTCTTATTGTTTAATCTTGAGCACTGACCTGGACTGAGACAAGTGAGGCCTGCAGAACTTTAGATGTTGTTCCTGGTTCTGTTGTAAGCTCTTCAATGAGTTTCCGGGCCACTCTTAGAGTAATTTTCGTAGGCCAGGCCATTCCTGGTGAGGGTTCACCACAGTTTAGTGTTTTTTTCTCCATTGTGGATAACGGCTCTCAACGCCTGAGAAATGGCTTTGTGACTATTTCCAAACTACAGGGGTTGGACAACGAAACTGAAACACCTGTCATTTTAGTGTGGGAGGTTTCATGGCTAAATTGGACGAGCCTGGTAGCCAGTCTTCATTGATTGCACATTGCACCAGTAAGAGCAGAGTGTGAAGGTTCGATTAGCAGGGTAAGAGCACAGTTTTGCTCAAAATATTGAAATGCACACAACATTATGGGTGACATACCAGAGTTCAAAAGAGGACAAATTGTTGGTGCACGTCTTGCTGGCACATCTGTGACCAAGACAGCAAGTCTTTGTGATGTATCAAGAGCCACGATATCCTGGGTAATGTCAGCATACCACCAAGAAGGACGAACCACATCCAACAGGATTAACTGTGGACGCAAGAGGAAGCTGCCTGAAAGGGATGTTCGGGTGCTAACCCGGACTGTATCCAAAAAACATAAAACCACAGCTGCCCAAATCACAGCAGAATTTCACCTCATCTCTCCTGTTTCCACCAGAACTGTCCGTCGGGAGCTCCACAGGGTCAATATACACGGCCGGGCTGCTATAGCCAAACCTTTGGTCACTCATGCCAATGCCAAACGTCGGTTTCAATGGTGCAAGGAACGCAAATCTTGGGCTGTGGACAATGTGAAACATGTATTGTTCTCTGATGAGTCCACCTTTACTGTTTTCCCCATATCCAAAAGAGCTACGGTGTGGAGAAGCCCCAAAGAAGCGTACCAGCCAGACTGTTGCATGCCCAGAGTGAAGCATGGGCGTGGATCAGTGATGGTTTGAGGTGGTTAAAAAGCTCCGCAGTGGCAGGGCTTCGGCGTTGGATGAGATCCGCCCTGAGTACCTCAAGTCTTTGGATGTTGTGGGGCTGTCATGGTTGACACGTCTCTTCAACATTGCGTGGCAGACGGGGACAGTGCCTTTGGATTGGCAGACTGGGGTAGTGGTCCCCCTACATAAGAAGGGTGACCGGAGGGTGTGTTCCAAATACAGGGGGATCACACTCCTCAGCCTCCCTGGTAAGGCCTACGCCACGGTATTGGACAGGAGAGTCCGGCCGAAAGTCAAACCCCGGCTTCAGGAGGAGCAGTGTGGTTTTCGTCCCAGCCGTAGAACACTGGACCACCTCTATACCCTCTACAGGGTACTCGAGGGTTCATGGGAGTTTGCCCAACCGGTCCACATGTGTTTTGTGGACCTGGAGAAAGCATTCGACTGTGTCCCTCGTGATGCCCTGTGGGGGTTGCTCCAGGAGTATGGAATCGGGGGCCCTTTACTAGGGGCCATCCGATCTCTGTACAAGCGGAGCAGGAGTTTGGTTCGCATTGCCGGCACTAAGTCGGACCTGTTCCCGGTGCATGTTGGACTCCGGCAGGGCTGCCCTTTGTCACCGGTCCTGTTCATAACTTTTATGGAGAGGATTTCTAGGTGCAACCAAGGGCTGGAGGGGGTCTGGTTTGGGGACCAGAGGATTTCGTCTCTTCTTTTTGCAGATGACGTGGTCCTGCTGGCCCCCTCTAGCCAAGACCTACAGCACTGGGGCGGTTCGCAGCCGAGTGTGAAGCGGCTGGGATGAGAATCAGCTCCTCCAAGTCCGAGGCCATGGTTCTCGACCAGAAAAGGGTGGCTTGTCCTCTTCAGGTTGGAGGGCTCAAGTGGAGGAGTTTAAGTATCTCGGGGTCTTGTTCACGAGTTAGGGAAGAATGGAGCGAGACGGACGGATCGGTGCGGCTGCCACAGTAATGGGGGCGCTGTGCTGGTCCGTTGTGGTGAAGAGAGAGCTGAGCCGAAAAGCGAAGCTCTCGATTTACCGGTTGGTCTACGTTCCTACCCTCACCTATGGCCATGAACTTTGGGTCATGACCGAAAGAATGAGATCCCGGAAGCAGCGGAAATGAGCTTCCTCCGTAGAGTGGCCGGGCACTCCCTTAGAGATAGGGTGAGGAGCTCGGCCATCCGGGAGGGGCTCGGAGTAGAGCCGCTGCTCCTCCACATTGAGAGGAGCCAGTTGAGGTGGCTTGGGCATCTATACCGGATGCCTCCTGGACGCCTTCCTCGGGAGGTGTTCCAGGCACGTCCCACCGGGAGGAGGCCCAGGACACGGCCCAGGACACGCTGGAGGGACTATGTCTCTCAGCTGGCCTGGGAACGCCTTGGGCTCCCCCCTGAGGAGCTGGAGGAGGTGTTTGGGGAGAGGGGCGTCTGGGCGTCTCTGCTAAGTCTGCTGCCCCCACGACCCGGTCCCAGATAAAGCGGAAGACGACGAGTACGAGTACTTTGTTTTATATATCTGTTTTTCCTTAAGAAGCATAAATAATAATGTATGCTGGTGTCTACTGCAGGACTGATAAGTGCTTACATAGCACATATGGCCATATGAAATCATGTATGTTTACAAAGCAGGAAACAAACTTGTGATGTATCAGCTTCTTAAAAATGGTCCCATTTCTCTATAGGATATTGTAATGATTTCCAGAATTAAGTACCAGGGGACAAGGATAACACTAGGAATGAGAATTAATCAAAAAAAGAGATTCATATAGATATAAAAAAAGTGTTCCTCAACCCTGGTCCACATCTCCCACAGTCCTCAAGGTCTTACATGTTTTTCTACTTCAACGCACCAGATTCAAGTTACTGAATTATCTCCTCAGGCTTCTGAAGCACTTGATGGCATGTTGTTAGTCACCTATTAATTTAAGTCAGTTGTGTTGCAGAAGGAAAACACCTACAACATGCAGGATAGTAGGCCCTGAGGACCAGGGTTAAGAAACTGTCAAATAAGCCTCTCCAGAAAAATATCAGTAGCTCCCCTATCTTCTTCTCTATAGGTGTGCAAAAGGGACCTCCAGCAACAAAGGTCACATTGTCACAGCGTGGTAGCAAGTAAAACATGCATAAGGACTGAAGGGAATCTGTCTTTCTGATCGTTTTTGGGGGCATCGTGCTGGTGATTGTTTGAGGGTGTTACCATTTTTTTCCCACAATGCAGCTTTTAGAGATTTTCCAGATGGCTGTTTGACTTCACCAGCTTGTAGGGGAGGTTATGATGTGTTTAAGGATTAATGGCAACATATATCTTTAAGAGCAAACATTGCATGTTACATTATGGGACATGGCCCTGAATAACTCTGAACATGTGTTATTGCTGTCAGCCTAAATGTGGTTATTTCAGTGAGCTGTGAGCTATTTGTGTTAATAATGACATTTGACTTCTCATTTTGAAACGTCAGCTGTGATGTGTTTCACAGTGGTGAGAAGTAGCTTAGTCATCCTGAATGAAAGTGTGAAAGAAATGAGATTGAGTTTCCCATGATGGAGTGCTGTCTTGTTTTCTTTTCTCTGCTGAGGTTGTCAAAGTCATCAAAACTTTGCTTCTATTAGGATGATTTCCAAACCGACTCAAGGGTTTTCTCTGTTTTCATGGAAGAAAGGATGAGTCTTTGTCTTGCCTTCCGAAGACAAGAAAGATTGATTGCTGTGAGCTCTAGCTTGGTCCTCACCATCAATAGCATATAATTAAAAGCATATTAATTTCTGGATTAAAGGCTTTTTTGTCCCTCCTCTGATTTCAGTGTTATTTCGAATCTGACCATGGGGTGCAACATAATCCACCCACAACCAAATCTCCAATGAAATAAATGTTGATTGGTAAAACCTGAGTAGGTCCACTCACTGATCTGTTCAGTAGGACCTCACGGGCTATGCTATATTTTGCACATGTGGACTTTGATAGAAGACAGTTTTTAAAAAGACAAATGTGCAGACAGATGTACTGGCTTTAATACTACTGGTTTGTCTAGCTACTGGTTGGTTATTATTAACTTTGAGATAAAATATGAAATTATTACCTAAGGTGCACAAAATTTAGATTTGTTCAGTTGAGTACTGAAAGGTCATTAGTCAATAATACTTAAAAATGCGCCCTTGAAAACAATTAATTTAGAATTTGGTAGCAGTCTTATTTTTTGACATCATTAGTAGGGATGTAGGGAAACTTTGGGGTCTTAGTCCATCCCACACATAATTATATTTTTAAACAACAGCATCATAATAAAAACAACATTAAAATAATGAAGAATGTTGAACCAATTCTCTACTTCGTGTATTTCAGATTATAAACTTTAAACCACCCCTACTGTTACACCTTTTCTATGTCAGACTTTTTAAGTCTTTAAAATCTTTACAGCATTGTTCATGCAGTAACGACCCCATACATTATTATTAATAACATGCATTAAAGCATGCTTGAACTCACAAGTCATTCTCTGCACCGTCAATACCCTCTGTAATGCTCATGTTATTATAACTAATGACAATGTGGTGAGGACTTAAACCTTTGTAAAATTATTACTTCTTTCTTTGTTAAAAGTGCTGAGATGTCACTACTGTGTCCCTCTTTGCTGTTGTCTTGCCCTGACCCTGAACTGGGGGCTCGACAACATTTTATTGTGTTTAGGACTGGGTCCCTGGTTTAGGCGACCGTCCTCAGATCAGCGTTTCCACAAAGAGGCCGTGGAACAGCACTCTGCTGGACAGATGGTGACCCTGATGATGACATCCTATCTTACAGTTGTCCAGGATGGAACAGCAGTCAAATTATTTTATTGAATCAAACATCTCAACAACCATCAAAACAAAATAAAGACAAGTATTCAACTTTCATTCTGTCTTTTTATTCAACAGTTAGGATTTGTAAGAATATTCAGTTAAAAGTATAATATTGAACCGTAAGGATGTTTGTCATCATGATCCATCCATCTGAACTCTAAGACTTTGTGGTTATTAGCCTTATCTGTACTCTGAAGACAATGCTCGCAGTAGAAGTCCTTTACTGGTCACTGGGCCACATATGGACGGCATTGACATCCTACAGCTTTCGTATTAGAAAACCACACTGTGTCAAGCTGTGTTGTGGAGATTAAACGATCTTCATCCTAGTACTGAGCAGTTGCTCTTTAAAAAGGACAAGGGCAGTGAATGAGCAGAGAACTGATCTATAATACTGAGACTTGCTGCCATATTCCTCTATGTATCCCTCTCTGTGGCAGCACACAGTCTTCTCTAATGGAATAAAGTACAATAATGAAAAAAAAACAAATATCACTAACTGTTTAACATTATGAATGGATTAGGTAGCATGTTAGAAATGGAAAGAGTATCCTGTTTGGCTTTAAAACACTTCAACCAAATTAATATTGAGTGAAATAGCTTGTAAAATATGAAATTAATCATGTTTTAACTTTCTGAATTTTAAGTTGGGTCAAGTCTGCTTTTTGTATTTTATGTAAAAACATTTTTACTTTGTCCATCACTCTTGAATCTAGGCTGTTTGCTACTGATTTCAATAGGAATAAATGTAGTAGTGCATTCAAAGTTTCACATTAACTCAGGGAGCTATTTATTTCCAAGCAGTCTCTGCTGCTGCTTTTTTTAGTGGTTGCCATGTTGAATCCGCGCACTGATGTTTTACTGATGATCACTTTCGACAATTGCACTTGTGAACATGCTGAACATACATATATTAAACATAAGTTTAATATACTCTGAGTTGACTGAACCTAAAGATACTAGCTGTTCTGGAACTGAAACTCAGGGCGAGTTGACCCAGAGTTCATGGAGAGACTTTTGTAGAAACATGTTTCTGTAATACACATGTGATGTCATAGGTTTGTGATTTTCTTGAGGTTTGATTTTTTTTGTGATTTTGTTTTGGTCTCTATTCATTTTGCTCTAATCTCAGGGGTGTCAAACTCCAGGTGTTGAGAAATGATGTCCTGCAACTTCTTGATTTGGCCCAGGTCCAATATACCTGAATGAAATGGCTAAATTACCTCATTAATATGCAGTCAGATTCGAGAACGGTCAGAGTTATTTGAGTCAGATGTGTTCTTTGGTTTTAGTGCTGTTATTCTTGCTTCCGATCCCCTGCAAACATGGTCCTAGTTTTGTAATCATCACACCTGCATTAATTGAATTGTCTTTTTTTCTTTCTGTAAATGTTCAGTTGCAGTTTTGTATTCAGTGCTACACAATAGTTATTAAGTTTCCCCTTCGTTTATTGGTGTACCCTGTGGTACAAATATGTGTTAGATACGTCCCTGGTTCTACACACCTAAATCAAATGAATGACTCATCCCCGGGTCTGTGTAGAACTTGATAACCTACTTAGGAGGTGATTCAGGTATTAATTCTGCTGCATTGGAGCAGGAGAATAAACATCCAGGACACTATTTATTGAGGACTAGATTTGAATAGTCCTGATTTAGTCCTTTAGTTCATCATGAAAACATAAAATGGTTGGGAACAAATGCAACTTTAACATTTATAAATTGTAAATCCTACAACAACAGAGTGTCTTCAGTCAGAGGCTTCTTCAGATCTGCTGTAAGACGGAGCGCTACAGGAGATCCTTCCTGCCCACAGCCATCAGCATCTACAACGGCTCTTTGAGGAAACCTTCATAATATGAGCTACAACATTTAATTTCCCTTTGGGATTAATAAAGTATTTTTGAATTGAATTGAATTGTTGCAGTATTCTGATTCTGTCCCCGCTTTAGCAGAGTTTGCGTACGGCTTTGCTGCTTGATAAACAACTCACCGCTCCATTCTCAGGAGACTCACTGTGCATGTGAAACAAAATTAACCCACTACAAAATCAGTCAACAGTCTTGAGGGTCTTCTTCAGGTCACAACTACATCAAAGCTGTAAATTTCTCCTTTGATAAGGGTTTTAATTCTGAGTGTTCTGCAGCCAGAGTTTCCTTTCAACAACAATAAAACTTCTATGAGGAGCCAGAGCTGTTTGGGAATGAAAGGGAAAGATAGATGTGTCAGTCTATGGTTGTGTGAGAAAAATGACAGATGTCCCATCTCTTGAAAAGTTGCTGTCTAACTTGGTGAAACTGTGCGGTTTGACTGCAACTTAGAAGGGTTTGAACTGATCCAGGCTCTGGTTGCCGCAAGCTTGAGAACATTTACAGAGGCGTATGATGGATGTTAAACAGACAGTATTGTCATCTTGACATCTTTGGCTTAAGTGTCGCTGTGAGGAACTGCTTTGGGATATTCTGCAGAGGCAACACATCTGTTTCACATCCACTTTGTGATACTCTGCTGGCTCAGCAACTTTCCTTTTCTTTGTTTTGTTTTCTAACAAGGGATGATGCTCAGTTAAGTGCTGACTTAATCACACTATCATTGTCGCTCACTATGAACTTTAGAAAAGAGGATTCTCCAATTGTTTTTTCTTCCTAATTTATTTGAGAAGTTTTAACCAAACGTAATGGTTTTAATGTTTGCTTTTGTGGTTTTACTGTGTTTTTCAGTTGTTTACAGTCTAGTCCAGGACCGTGGGAAAAAACCTGTGCTTTGTCTGCATAACGGAGGGCAGAAGATGTTGAAAGTCAGAAACAAAATCTGCAGAAGTTTACATGCAGCCATCATTGACATGGATGTCATTAAGTTTAGGCTTTTCATTATTTGTTAGAATATTTCCTTCAGGGTGAAATGATAATAAAACACATACAAGAACTTTGTGCACCAGTCATATTTTTTTATCTTCTCTTACCCACACATTGGTCAGCATTACACATGCAGGCTGAAATAAATGCAAACATCCCGACCTACCGTTTGTTAAATGTCCCTCAGAAAGTTACGTCTTGATACCAAGCTTTTTGTAGCCCTCACTAGGCAAACCCTAACACTCCTGGCTTTGGGTTCCCTGGTTCCCTCTCTACTTTGGCCATCCCATTCATGAAGTCGTCTGCCTCTCAGGACTTTGAATCAAAGTTAGTCTAAACCACCACATATTTGTATATATACATATTGCAGCCCTCTGGCATTATTCTGCCTGGATGTTTGACCCCTCTTCATGGCAATATTAGATTTAATTTAAATTGGTTGATTCCCTGATACAGACCTGGTTTCTAAACATAGTTCACAAATTATCAATAAGGTTGAAGTTGCTGCTTTATCCATTTCAAACCCAGTTTTCAGTGTGTTTGTGAGGATTGACCTGTTATAATTCCATTCAAAATTCAAAAATATTTTATTTATCCCAATGGGAAATGAAACCCCAAATTAATGACCAATTGCCTGTAAGGCTATGTTGATGCTGCAGGTCTTAATGCTCAAGTACAATTTTTGCTGAGAACAGATTTATATTTTACAATTTTTTCTATTATAATTTTAATTTGACTGCTGTCAGCCACCAGGGTGAACTGTCTGTGGTCCAGATGTGACCCGCCTGTACAAAGTGCTAACAAAATTATGATTAGCTCCATCAACAGTGTCAACAATACTTGTTTCATCCATTGTTTATATTTGGTCTCAGTCCTCACATCCTAAGATGCAAAATTGAATGTCTGTCACAATTCAGTGATGCAAAATGCAGCATAACAGTTTTGACTGAAGTTGCTTTGAAAAACATAAGATACATATCAGATTTAGGACCCCAGATGAAAGTGACCTTGGTGTAATAACCCAAGAATCAACCATATGACCCAAAGTGTTACCCTCTAATGAAAGAAAATTGGTATGGATGTTCAGGAGCAAACCAGGAACCACCAAGGATCAAGCATATCATGTACTGGAACATGGTGGAATAACCTTGACATTGTTTGGACTTAAGGGACTTTTTTAATCTTGTGTAAAATTTGCTGCTGCAAAAATGTACAATCTTTCAGGAGAAATGCAATTAAGACATTTGACCGTATGTAAAAAAGATGCTAGAACGAGACAAGGTGAGGCTTTCAAACTACAGAAACTCTATTAGCTAACATTCTGAACATCTGGTGAACATCTCAATTCTGCACGGTGGCACAGTTGGTAGCACTCATGCCTTGCAGCAAGAAGGTCCTGGGTTCGACTCACGGACAGAGTTCTGCGTGGAGTGTGCATGTTCTCCCCGTCCATGCATAGGTTCTCACCGGGTACTCTGGCTTCCTCCTACAGTATAAAACCAGGACTGTTAGGTTAATTGGTCCCTCTCAATTAAAGTTTGTCCTGTATGTCTCTGTGTTGCCCTGCAATGGATTGGTGACCTGTCCGGGTGTACCCTGCCTCTCGCCCTTAGACTGCTGGAGATACGCACCAGCCCCCCCTTGACCCACTATGGAATAAGCGGTATAGAAGATAAATTAATTCACAGGTCAGAGTTAAGACGATCCTGTGGCACTGTAAATGCATTAACATTATGAATGGATTAAGTAGCATGTTAGGATAGGAAACAGTATTCTGTTTGGCTTTAAAACACTTCAACCAAATTAATATTGAGTGAAATATGTTGTAAAATATTAGATTAATTGTGTCTTAGCTTTCTGAATTTTGTTTTCTGGAAAAACAGTAAAAGTCCAAAGAAAGCTTTGAAAGACCTTAAGAAAAGCTGAGGAACTTTTGATGGGAACCAATTTTAAAGGTTACAGTAGAGTGTGGTTTGTTGAAAGTGAAATAAGAAAAAAACTTTTGACATCAATTAAAGATCTCATGAACCATGGGTTATCTGTTTGGTTGTCTCTTACCCAGGGGTGAAAATGAGCCGGTACTGCATACCACTAAAATATTTTGCGCCGGTACACAGTACCGGGAAGAACGGTTGCCTGCTATGAAACCGTCATCCAGAACCAGTTACGGCTGCAAAAACTCACGAGCACACGAAGATCAGATCCGCTACCAATAGGCAGTCTAAAACACGACTTAATCTGTTTATAAATATATCTTTTTTCCCCTCATTCCAAATAGTTTCTGAACTGTTCTGCTATGCTGGAGCCTCAATGCTCTTTGCTTCTCTCCCCTTGGAGCTCGAGATTTTTGTGAACGGCCAGCGTTTAAAACGAGCACCGCTACGTTTAATGTCTGTCTGCTCGCTGCTAAATACCCCAGTTAAAAGCGAAGGGAGAGAAACTAATTGTGTTTCATGTTATTTTGTTGAATTACAGCAACACAGTACAGCTCGAAAACACCGCTTATGACCTGAGATTTCACAAACACTACACGAGAGTGCATGCGCGCTTACTGAACGGTTGCCAAGGAGATCGATGCGTTCGATTTAATGGACGGGGAGATTTTACACAGGTGGTGCACAGACATAAAAACCGCAGCTTGCATTAGGACAGGACGAACAATAAATCACTTACCATCTACAGACTTTTAAATAAAAACTGCGAAAACAACCGAACTGTCAAATGTTTTTTTATTTAAATGAAATCAAAATTTGACAAAAATGCAGAGAACAATAACTTCTTTGTTCAAAAGAAAAGACAGAAACTGAAGAAAAGTTATGCATCAGAAGATAGTTTATCATTGTTTCATACATGGAAGATCTTTAACAATTGAAAAAAAAAAAAAAAAAAAAAAAATATATATATATATATATATATATATATATATATATATATATATATATATATATATATAAATATATAGATATATTTATAGATATATATATAGATATATATACCCCTCCTTGAACCGCCACCTTAACGTGGTGGAGGGGGCATTCCCTGGTAGAAACAGAGGCTGGGGACTCGGAGTTGGACTCTTTCATCACCCAGGCTGAAGTCACCGAGGTAGTTAAAAAGCTCCGCAGTGGCAGGGCTTCGGGGTTGGATGAGATCCGCCCTGAGTACCTCAAGTCTTTGGATGTTGTGGGGCTGTCATGGTTGACACGCCTCTTCAACATTGCGCGGTGGACGGGGACAGTGCCTTTGGATTGGCAGACTGTGGTGGAGGTCCCCCAACATAAGAAGGGTGACCGGAGAGTGTGTTCCAACTACAGGGGGATCACACTCCTCAGCCTCCCTGGTAAGGCCTACGCCAGGGTATTGGAGAGGAGAGTCCGGCCGATAGTCGAACCCCGGCTTCAGGAGGAGCAGTGTAGTTTTCGTCCCGGCCGTGGGACACTGGACCAGCTCTATACCCTTTGCAGGGTGCTCGAGGGTTCATGGGAGTTTGCCCAACTGGTCCACGTGTGTTTTGTGGACCTGGAGAAAGCATTCGACAGTGTCCCTTGTGATGCCCTGTGGGGGGTGCTCCAGGAGTATGGAATCGGGGGCCCTTTATTAGGGGCCACCCGGTCCATGTACAAGCGGAGCAGGAGTTTGGTTCGCATTGCCAGCAATAACTCAGACCTGTTAAGAAAATATTTATTTGAGGTTTCATAGAGCCACCGTTTATAGTGATCGGAAACCCTTAATGTTAAAATAACTACATTTAGATTTAAAACCTGCGTGTCGGACTCCGGCAGGGCTGCCCTTTGTCACCGGTCCTGTTCATAACTTTTATGGACAGGATTTCTAGACGCAGCCAAGGGCCGGAGGGGGTCTGGTTTGGGGACCAGAGGATTTAGTCTCTTCTTTTTGCAGATGACGTGGTCCTGCTGGCCCCCTCTAGCCAAGACCTAGAGCATGCACTGAGGCGGTTCGCAGCCGAGTGTGAAGCGGCTGGGATGAAGATCAGCTCCTCCAAGTCCGAGGCCATGGTTCTCGACCGGAAAAGGGTGGCTTGTCCTCTTCAGTTTGGAGGGGAGTTCCTGCCTCAAGTGGAGGAGTTTAGGTATCTCGGGGTCTTGTTCACGAGTGAGGGAAGAATGGAGCGGGAGATCGACAGACGGATCGGTGCAGCTGCCACAGTAATGGGGGCGCTGTGCCAGTCCGTTGTGGTAAAGAGAGAGCTGAGCCGAAAAGCGAAGCTCTCGATTTACCGGTCGGTCTATGTTCCTACCCTCACCTATGGCCATGAACTTTGGGTCATGACCGAAAGAACGAGATCCTTTATACAAGCGGTGGAAATAAGCTTCCTCCGTAGGGTGGCCGGGCACTCCCTTAGAGATAGGGTGAGGAGCTCGGCCATCCGGGAGGGGCTCGGAGTAGAGCCGCTACTCCTCCACATCGAGAGGAGCAAGTTGAGGTGGCTCGGGCATCTATACCGGATGCCTCCTGGACGCCTTCCTCGGGAGGTGTTCCAGGCACGTCCCACCAGAAGGAGGCCCAGGGGACGGCCCAGGACACGCTGGAGGGACTATGTCTCTCGGCTGGCCTGGGAACGCCTTGGGCTCCCCCCGGAGGAGCTGGAGGAGGTGTCTGGGGAGAGGGGCGTCTGGGCGTCTCTGCTGAGTCTGCTGC
Organism: Girardinichthys multiradiatus; assembly: GCF_021462225.1. Classification (NCBI taxonomy): domain Eukaryota; kingdom Metazoa; phylum Chordata; class Actinopteri; order Cyprinodontiformes; family Goodeidae; genus Girardinichthys; species Girardinichthys multiradiatus. The sequence goes on along the minus strand of NC_061815.1, from coordinate 44,079,080 downwards.
CCCCGCGACCCGGTCCCGGATAAAGCGGAAGATGAAGAGTATGAGTACCAGTATATATATATATACACACACACAACAGTTTATAGTTAATCACAAATTCTTTGACATTTTAGGGGAAGCTGAGCTTTCCTTGCAGTCTTAGAGCAATCGCCACTGCATGCATATATGCCCCCATTGCCTCCTCAGCCCCGCCATTAGCTCCGCCCCTAAGTACCAGCAAGAATTTAAAACTACTTTCACCCCTGCTCTTACCTGACTGAAAACCTGTTTTCACTTGAGTTTCATGAAGACTTTCTATCTCAGGAAAGGTCAGTTACAATCTTAGTGATTTCATCCATTAATATTAATGACAATCAGGTTCAAATGCACATTATCTTCAGGAGGTTTCAGGTCCTGCTCTGAAACGTGAGATTAATATCTTTGTTTTGATGTGTCTTAACAAGATTCCAAAGTGCAGCATACATCTGTAATAACAAACATTAGAATAGTACATTTCCATCTTTTTGATGTAATTGTATCATATCTTCATATTTTCCTTCTGAAATGGACCTGCATTATTTTCCTTCGGGAAAAAAAGGTTATCATTCTTACATATCCATAAAACATCTAACGTTTTCATTTCGTGTCTGGTTCAACAGTGCAGACTTGGAATGTCATTGTAAAAATGGCCTGATCTGTGGAGGTGGATGGTTTAACTCAGCCCTACTCATTTTCAAGTTTTGCTGCTTTGGATCTTTATTTTAACTCCGATGGGTCAGATCACAATTCAGTGTAAAGAGTTAGAATAGGGTTATAATAAACTCATGTTCTGTGGCTCCCACACAAAGATGTTACATAAGTGTGTCAATCAGGTAGGGCCATAACCTCAGAACATGTATACAACATCATACGTACACACACACACACACACACGTTCCCATCTGGCCAAGTCTGATGGGTGGACTTACAATCTAAATGTTTACTGCTTGTTAGGTCATTTCCAAAAGACATCCACAAGGGCCCAGCTGCAGCTTAATCTCCTCCAGAAGAATAAATAATTCCTAAAGATGCAACATTATCGCTGACACTTCTGATGACAGTGAAAGTTATATTTGTTACTCCTCTCGAGTTCAATCAAGGCTCAACATGGTTCTTTGGTTTCAACAGACATTTATTGCAGACAATGTGTCTTTACATGTCTTAAGGATGCCCCGAAAATGCCGTCAGAACTAAGAAAGGAAACATAACCCTACATTAGCTCAGGGAAAATATAGAATCTACATAAATAAAAGATACAAATAAAACAATAAAATTGTACCTCATTGGCCACATCAACTCCAGAGGAATAAAAATGATTTATACAGCTTCTTCCCAAACACAAAAAATACACTTTTGTCAACTGGGGAAACTTCTTGTGACCAGTCTCGTCCAGTTGTGTCAGGTAGAATATCTGTGTGGCTTCCTTTTGTACACCTGCCAAACTTCCCCCAGTGGTAAACAATGTGTCATGCGGAACAAAAAACAAGTTCCCCCCTTACATTTTAATGAATTTTTGACCACATAAATGAACTCTTAACTGCATGAAATTGCTGAAAGTTATTATTAAATGTTTTATATAAAATACTAATGTATTTATGGCCATTTTTAACTGAAACTTATGGATAATGAATTAAATATGAGAGCTGCCCATAATGGCAGCTACAATATTTATTAAGCCAGAAGGCTGGTGATGTGATGGCCTGTTGAAATGTAGGTCATTATTCAGTTTCTGACTTATACCAAATGAATTGCCTATAGGGAGGCCAGACATTCTCCAAAACTCAAAGTTTTTAAAGCACTTCAGATGAGGTAAAAATGAACATGCATTAATCACTACAAAACCTGTTCCTGCCTCCTATCACAGTAACCAGTGGTTAAATGGTGGTTTATGGAATGTCAGGACTATTACCAAAAAGTATTTTTTGGTTAATGATTCTATTTCCTAATAATCTTGATTTTATGTTTTTAACTGAGACCTGGGATGATATTGACACCCCTCTAATGGAGGCTTCTCCTCCTGGGTTTTCTTTTATGAGTTCTCCAAGACTATGTGGTCATGGTGGAGGGCTGGGGGGTTGCGCACTTTTGAGATTTTGAACATTTTATACCTGTAAATGTTCTGTTCTTATTGGTCTACTACAGGTCCTTCTCAAAATATTAGCATATTGTGATAAAGTTAATTATTTTCCATAATGTCATGATGAAAATTTAACATTCATATATTTTAGATTCATTGCACATTAACTGAAATATTTCAGGTCTTTTATTGTCTTAATACGGATGATTTTGGCATACAGCTCATGAAAACCCAAAATTCCTATCTCACAAAATTAGCATATTTCATCCGACCAATAAAAGAAAAGTGTTTTTAATATAAAAAACGTCAACCTTCAAATAATCATGTACAGTTATGCACTCAATACTTGTTCAGGAATCCTTTTGCAGAAATGACTGCTTCAATGCGGCTCATGTATGTGCAGAGTACAGTCAAAAGTGGGAATGAGATCAAGGAACTCAGATGCAAATCTATCATCCTGATCATCAATATGAATGTTGAAGTCACCTTGTAGAATAACTTTCTCATAGTTAACAGTAGTGATGGCGAGAAGATAGCCAAACTCAGTTAAGAAGTCACCTTTGTGGCCAGGAGGGCGATATACAGGTCCTTCTCAAAATATTAGCATATTGTGATAAAGTTCATTATTTTCCATAATGTCATGATGAGGTGACCGGACCCTGAGGAAGATTGTGGAGAAGGGCCGATTCCAGACCTTGGGGGACCTGCGGAAGCAGTGGACTGAGTCTGGAGTAGAAACATCCAGAGCCACCGTGCACAGGCGTGTGCAGGAAATGGGCTACAGGTGCCGCATTCCCCAGGTCAAGCCACTTTTGAACCAGAAACAGCTGCAGAAGCGCCTGACCTGGGCTACAGAGAAGCAGCACTGGACTGTTGCTCAGTGGTCCAAAGTACTTTTTTTGGATGAAAGCAAATTCTGCATGTCATTCAGAAATCAAGGTGCCAGAGTCTGGAGGAAGACTGGGGAGAAGGAAATGCCAAAATGCCAGAAGTCCAGTGTCAAGTACCCACAGTCAGTGATGGTCTGGGGTGCCGTGTCAGCTGCTGGTGTTGGTCCACTGTGTTTTATCAAGGGCAGGGTCAATGCAGCTAGCTATCAGGAGATTTTGGAGCACTTCATGCTTCCATCTGCTGAAAAGCTTTATGGAGATGAAGATTTCATTTTTCAGCACGACCTGGCACCTGCTCACAGTGCCAAAACCACTGGTAAATGGTTTACTGACCATGGTATCACTGTGCTCAATTGGCCTGCCAACTCTCCTGACCTGAACCCCATAGGGAATCTGTGGGATATTGTGAAGAGAACGTTGAGAGACTCAAGACCCAACACTCTGGATGAGCTAAAGGCCGCTATCGAAGCATCCTGGGCCTCCATAAGACCTCAGCAGTGCCGCAGGCTGATTGCCTCCATGCCACGCCGCATTGAAGCAGTCATTTCTGCAAAAGGATTCCTGACCAAGTATTGAGTGCATAACTGTACATGATTATTTGAAGGTTGACGTTTTTTATATTAAAAACACTTTTCTTTTATTGGTCGGATGAAATATGCTAATTTTGTGAGATAGGAATTTTGGGTTTTCATGAGCTGTATGCCAAAATCCTCCGTATTAAGACAATAAAAGACCTGAAATATTTCAGTTAATGTGCAATGAATCTAAAATATATGAATGTTAAATTTTCATCATGACATTATGGAAAATAATTAACTTTATCACAATATGCTAATATTTTGAGAAGGACCTGTATATGGTCCAACACATGAACAAGGTCATACTCTTGATTTAACTATTACATTAGGCCTCAGCCTAGTTAATCTCTACTATCAATACCCATATCTCTGACCATCATTAATTTTCCTTTAGCAGTTGAAACAACAAGCAACCAAGCTCCACATCATTTCAGACTTATGACCTTTTAAATGATTATAATATAGTGATTAAAAAAGGAAAAGAAAGGTCTATATATTTCAGAATCAGAATCAGCTTTATTGCCAAGTTCGTACATACAAACAAGGAATTTGACTCCGGTACACTTTGCTCTCTGGTTTTTGTGTTTTGCATTAAAAAATATACATATATACAACATACAAATATACACATATATAAATAAAAAGGTGCATTTGCAACATCTGTATGCTGTTGTTTGGTTCTCTATTAAATGTTCAACAGAGAAACAGCCTGGGGGAAGAAACTGTCCCTGTGGTGGCTGCTTTTAGTAAACAGTGCTCTGTAGCGGCGGCCTGAAGGTAAAACTCTAAACAGTTTATGTGCAGGGTGTGTGGGGTCTGCAGAGATTTTAGCATCTCTTTTCCTGACCCTAGACCTGTATAAGTCATGGATGGAGGGAAGGTCAGCCCTGATTATTCTCTCTGCAGTCCTGATTATTCGTTGCAGTCTGGACCTGTCCTGTTTTGTGGATGAGCCAAGCCACACTGAGATGGATGAAGACAGGACAGACTGAATGATGGCAGTGTAGAAGATGACCAACAGCTCCTGTGGAAGGTTGTACTTCTTGAGTTTCCTCAGGAAGTACAGTTTCTGCTGGGCCTTCTTTCGAACAGTGTCTATGTGTGAAAACCATCTCAGGTCCTCAGAAATTGTGGTTCTTAAGAACCTGAAGTGGTACACAGCCAGCACGGTGTTGGTGAGGATGGTGAGGGGAGTGTATGGGGGTGGTGTTCTCCGAATGTCCACCACCATTTCCACAGTCTTGAGTGGGTTGAGTTCAAGGTAGTTCTGACTACACCAGTGTATCAGCCGATCCACCTGCTGTCTGTATGCAGACTCATCACTGTCCTGGAACAGTCCAATGACAGTGGTGTCATCTGCAAACTTCAGGAGTTTCACGGACAAGTCAGATGAGGTGCAGTCATTTGTATAGAGGGAGAAGAGGAGTGAGGATAGAACACATCCCTGGGGGGCACCAGTACTTATTGATCTGATTCGGGAGAAGAGGCTCCCCAGTCTCACCTGCTGCTGTTGGTCCGTCAGGAAGCTGTTGATCCACTGACAGGTGGAGGCTGGGACGTTGAGCTGGGTGAGCTTCTGGTGGAGGATGTCTGGTATGATGGTGTTGAAGGCCGAGCTGAAGTCTACAAACAGGATCCTGGCGTACGGCCCTGGATGATCGAGGTGTTGCAGAATGAAGTTTAGGCCTAAGTTGACAGCATTATCTGCTGACCTGTTTACTCGGTAAGCAAACTGCAGGGGGTCCAGCAGGGGGCCTGTGATGTCTTTCAGGTGCTTCAACACCAGCCGCTCAAAGGATTTCATGACCACAGACGTCAGGGCTACAGGCCTGTAGTCATTTAATCCTAGGATGGTGGGTTTCTTGGGCACTGGGATGATGGTGGATCGTTTGAGACAGCAGGGGACCTCACACTTCTCCAGTGATTTGTTGAAGATCCTTGTGAAGAGCGGAGCGAGTTGATTTGCACAGGCTTTCAGGTATGAGGGGGAGACGTTATCTGGTCCTCCAGCTTTCTTTGTTTTCATGCGCTGAAAGAGCCTGTTTACATCATCCTCAGAGATCTTTAGTGCAGGCAGAGGATCTGAAGGTAGGGGGTTGGTATCTTTATGGGAGGAATTTGTTCCTGAATGGGATGTGGAGGAGAGGGTTTGAGGTGTGAATGGCTTCTTGTCATGTATGCAGTAGAAGCCATTCAGACGGTTGGCCAGCAGACGACTCTGTTCAGGAAGGTGGGGGGGCTCCTGTAGGCAGTCAGGTTTCTCAGACCAGTCCATACAGCTGAAGTGTCACCAGTAGAAAGGCTGTTCTTAAGCTTCTCACTGTAGCTTCTCTTGGCTGCTTTGATCTCCTTTGTTAGTTTGTTCCTGGACTGCCTGTACTGCGCCCAATCTCCACTGCTGTGAGCTTCTTCCTTTTCCCTGCACAGATTCCTGAGGTGTGGAGTAAACCATGGCTTGTTGTTCCCAAAGGTGCAGAAGGTTTTAGTCTGCACACACATGTCCTCACAGAAACTGATGTATGATGTCACCACATCAGTTAGTTGGTTTAGGTCAGTGGCTGAAGTTTCAAAAACAGTCCAGTCTGTGCATTCAAAGCAGGCCTGTGGCGTCTGCTTTGATTCCTCAGCCTACTTCTTAACAGTGTGAACCTTGGGTTTGGAAGCTCTTAGTCTCTGTCTATAGGTTGGGATGAGGTGGATTAGATAATGATCCGAAAAACCCAGAGCAGCCCTGGTAACAGCATGATATGAGTCCTTTAAAGCTGTGTAACAATGGTCCAGTGTGTTTTTGTCTCTGATGGGACACTTAATATGCTGTATGTATTTGGGGAGTTCATGAGAGAGGTTTGCACTGTTAAAATCTCCCAGTATTATGATGAAAGAGTCCGTGTATTTTTTCTCCACATCTGTAATCAGCTCAGCGAGATGTTTTCAGCAGCAGAAGTGCAGCCATGCGGTGGAAAATATGAGCCAATTATAATAAACGAGGAAAACTCCCTTGGCGAATAAAACGGTTTATAGTTTATATAAAATGCCTCCAGGTCAGGACTACACATTTCCCCAGCACTTTTATGTCTCTGCACCAACCTTCGTTTAAATAAAAGCAGATTCCGCCTCCTCCCCTCTTCCCCGATAGCTCCGCGCTGCAATTTCTCAGGCCTCATCACTTTAAATCTTCACAATCCAAAACTTTTATTCAACACGATAATCTCTTTAATTTATAAATAAATAAACAATATAAACAAATATTTTAAGGAAGTTTGTACCTTTTTAATTCCTGAGATCCTAACAGTTTTTCACAAATCTTTATTCACATTGGTAGTTAGTAAAAATTGCTGTTGTTGAAGCATTAATGAAGAAACCCAACCTGGATTGTAAGAATCTTAATAACTTCAGGCCGTTCTCTAAATTACCTTTTATAGCTAACATTTTAGAGAAAGTTTTTTACTCTCAGGTTTTAACTTTTATTTTTAACTCAAAACTTGCTTTTTTGAGAAGTTCTAGTGTGGTTTTGGTCAGCATCACAGTACAGAAACAACATTATTAAAGGTTGTGAATGATATCAAGATGAACTCAGACGCTGGCTGTTGTACTGTCTTAGTGTTGCTAGATCTCTCTGCTGCATTTGACACAGTTGATCATGATATTCTTTTAAGCCAACTAAAATATTGGTTAGGTGTCAGAGATACTGCTCTGACTTGGTTCAAATCTTATCTGCATGGCAGAACGTTTCCTGCAACATCTGACAATAATTCCTCCAGTTCTGCTTCTCTCACTTGTGGTGTTCCCCAAGGGTCCATCCATGGGCCACTACTGTTTTCTATTTACATGCTACCACTTGGTCAGTTTATCTGTAATTTCAATGTCTCTTTTAATGTCTTTGCAGACAATTAACAGATTTATTTGGCTATAAACCCATCAGACCTCTCCACTCCTAATAAACTTATTCTCAAAACTTGGATGTCTGATCATTTTCTTTTATTCAATAACGCTAAAACTGAGGAGATGGTGCTTAGACCAATGGCCAATAGGGATCCAGTTACTCAGCCCCTCTCTGTGCTTGCAGTCATGAACCCAGGAATTTGGCGGTGACCTTTGATTTAGGTACTTACTTTTTAAAATATTTTAAGAATATTACCAAAAGAGAACTTTTTTAAAATTAGGAATATTCAGATAATTTACAGGTCCTTCTCAAAATATTAGCATATTGTGATAAAGTTCATTATTTTCCATAATGTCAGTCAGTCAGTCATTTTCTACCGCTTATTCCATAGTGGGTCGCGGGGGAGCTGGTGCCTATATCCAGCAGTCTATGGGCGAGAGGCGGGGTACATTTTCCATAATGTCATGATGAAAATTTAACATTCATATATTTTAGATTCATTGCACACTAACTGAAATATTTCAGGTCTTTTATTGTCTTAATACGGATGATTTTGGCATACAGCTCATGAAAACCCAAAATTCCTATCTCACAAAATTAGCATATCATTAAAAGGGTCTCTAAACGAGCTATGAACCTAATCATCTGAATCAACGAGTTAACTCTAAACACCTGCAAAAGATTCCTGAGGCCTTTAAAACTCCCAGCCTGGTTCATCACTCAAAACCCCAATCATGGGTAAGACTGCCGACCTGACTGCTGTCCAGAAGGCCACTATTGACACCCTCAAGCAAGACGGTAAGACACAGAAAGAAATTTCTGAACGAATAGGCTGTTCCCAGAGTTCTGTATCAAGGCACCTCAGTGGGAAGTCTGTGGGAAGGAAAATGTGTGGCAGAAAACGCTGCACAACGAGAAGAGGTGACCGGACCCTGAGGAAGATTGTGGAGAAGGGCCGATTCCAGACCACAGGCGTGTGCAGGAAATGGGCTACAGGTGCCGCATTCCCCAGGTCAAGCCACTTTTGAACCAGAAACAGCGGCAGAAGCGCCTGACCTGGGCTACAGAGAAGCAGCACTGGACTGTTGCTCAGTGGTCCAAAGTACTTTTTTCGGATGAAAGCAAATTCTGCATGTCATTCGGAAATCAAGGTGCCAGAGTCTGGAGGAAGACTGGGGAGAAGGAAATGCCAAAATGCCAGAAGTCCAGTGTCAAGTACCCACAGTCAGTGATGGTCTGGGGTGCCGTGTCAGCTGCTGGTGTTGGTCCACTGTGTTTTATCAAGGGCAGGGTCAATGCAGCTAGCTATCAGGAGATTTTGGAGCACTTCATGCTTCCATCTGCTGAAAAGCTTTATGGAGATGAAGATTTCATTTTTCAGCACGACCTGGCACCTGCTCACAGTGCCAAAACCACTGGTAAATGGTTTACTGACCATGGTATCACTGTGCTCAATTGGCCTGCCAACTCTCCTGACCTGAACCCCATAGAGAATCTGTGGGATATTGTGAAGAGAACGTTGAGAGACTCAAGACTCAACACTCTGGATGAGCTAAAGGCCGCTATCGAAGCATCCTGGGCCTCCATAAGACCTCAGCAGTGCCACAGGCTGATTGCCTCCATGCCACGCCGCATTGAAGCAGTCATTTCTGCAAAAGGATTCCCGACCAAGTATTGAGTGCATAACTGTACATGATTATTTGAAGGTTGACGTTTTTTGTATTAAAAACACTTTTCTTTTATTGGTCGGATGAAATATGCTAATTTTGTGAGATAGGAATTTTGGGTTTTCATGAGCTGAATGCCACAATCATCCGTATTAAGACAATAAAAGACCTGAAATATTTCAGTTAATGTGCAATGAATCTAAAATATATGAATGTTAAATTTTCATCATGACATTATGGAAAATGTACCCCGCCTCTCGCCCATAGACTGCTGGATATAGGCACCAGCTCCCCCGCGACCCACTATGGAATAAGCGGTAGAAAATGACTGACTGACTGACATTATGGAAAATAATGAACTTTATCACAATATGCTAATATTTTGAGAAGGACCTGTATTGTGTGTTAATCATATCATTTATGATATTTTAATAGATTTTTTGAATGTAAAGCACTCTGCAACTGCTGTTTAAAAAGGTGCTATACAAATAAATTATTATATGATTGGCCTCACCTCCAAACAGAAACCAAAACATAAAGTGACACTGATCTCTCAACTTCTCTAGCGTGGCCTAAGGAAAGATGTATTGGACTGACATGAAGATACTCCTTAATCCCCAACCAAGCACATTGGTGTTGGAGTGTTCCCTGTTGAATAAGGGGGTTTCAGGTTGCAATAAGTAAAGTGACTCTTTTCTGTGCTTCTGCACTGATCAACAGTCAGATTACCTGGCCGTTTACAGATTCTGTAGTGTTTCTGGGGATCTTCAGTGCCCATGTGGGAAAAGATGGTATTAGTTCTGAATCCAAGTGGTGTAATGCTATTAGACTTATTTGCTAAGCATCAGATATCCATAACAAATATAGCACACAAACACATATGCGGACTGCAGCTTTATGCCTTGGCTATACAGGTGAAGATAGGGGGGGCATTAACGGATCACCACCTGGTAGTGAGTTGGATCTGATAAGGATCAGTCTTTGCATCCAGCTTCAGAGTTCAAGTATCTTGGTACCTTGTCAGGGTTAGGGTGTTAGAGTAGATTTAGATAGAGTAGTACCCAGATTTTGTTGGAAGGAATATATATTTATCCCTTCTGGCCTTGCAAACCCTTTGGGATCCCCTAGAATGAGATGGAGAGTGTTACTGGGGTAGAAGGATGTCTGAATTTACCTCCATGACCTTTTACCCCCATGACCCAATTTTGGCTAAGTGGAAGACAGACTGACAGTTGGATGGATCTTTTCAGTATGAAATATATAAATAAATGAGGTCAGAATGAGCTACATTTACTTTAGGTTTGTTCATAGAAAACTGCAGCGTGGACTAAAAAAGTCTCTTGGAACACCCTAAAGACTACAGGAAGGAATCTCTTCATACGACAGGTGTCTCAGACTCCAACCAAACTCTAGTTGCCATCTCTGGTAGCACTCTGTAGAACTTGATCGCATACTGGGAAGGCAATATGGCAGTTTGCTTCAGTTGCATTGGGCCATCTTAAAGTTGCAGAACACCAGCCCTTAAGGACCAGGTCAAGTTTGAGACCCCTGTCCTAAGGATTTTGACGTACTGGCTTCAGAATTGCTTCGGGGACTAAAAGTTCTATTTAAAAAGTATTTTCATTAAAGTTGTGTGGGTGTGGCCAGATCTTAAACATTTTCTTGCCATGAAACAGCAGACTGAAATGATGAGTTGGCAGTTGGGGCTCAGTCAGAGTCAGACCTCCCATGACTAATGCAGATCTCCTCCTCAACAAAACTATATGCTCATATACATTACCTAAGCCCCGCCCACTGAAAACAGGTGGACGCTCTTTAACAAATAAACTTTAAACTGTCTGATGAAACGAAACAAGAGGAAGTCACATAATCCAAACCTTAAAACCTAAATGTCTGACTGCTAGAACAACAGTAGTGTCAAATGATTTCCCAGATTTTAGGAACCAAACGTTTCTCCCTGTGTGTGCTACAGGATAGGTCAGGACAGTTTCTGTGCTCCAATTAGAAGATCTGAGCAGAAAACAATGCCTGCTCCATTGCCAAGGTCTGAGTATAACAAAACAAACAGCCGTAATGAGCCGAGGGAGGTCACTGTTGTTTCTGAGTTCAAACACCAACACAAAAACCAAACAGGAGAAAATACTTTTATTTTTTGTTGCCTCAAAGTACAGTGCTATCTGACCTCAAAGTTAGATTATATTAAAAACAACTAAGCTGCCATGGCTAAAAGGTTAAACACTTTCTATAAAATAGAAATGTGTCATGCTCATTCTACATGAGTAGACTCTACATGTCCAACATCCCTGTTGGTTCGCAGACTCTGAATGCAGATTTATAGATGATGCACCCGTTCATTTATGACTACACAGTCATGTAGTACAAAACATCTATATGGAAAAGTCTTAATTTTGTTTTCTTTTTATTGGTCCATTCATCCATTTCTCCATTGACACCCTGTTAAGGATGTGTAAAAAGCCTTAGAAGTCTGCAGACCCGGGTGCTCTAAACTCAATGCAGTTTCTCCATAAGCACTGTTGTGGGAGAATATGAAGCTTTGTGAAACATGGAGATCCAATCTTTCTCTTTCACATACAAAGGTGTAGAAGTAACAAACAAATTACAATCTGTATACAAAAGCAGCTGTAATCCCTCCCTTTGACCTTGGTGCTTCTTCAATTTTAGTGCTGAAAACACAGAAAGTTATTAGATATGATGTCTGTAGGAAAAGGCAAAAGGCTAAATGTCACAATCCACAGCACCAGCGTGGAGAATCTGTTTCCTGCATTAAAAACAAAACGGCCGGCCCGGGACTTGGCAGCATTTTGATGGAGCTGTGCCTGAAACTTTACGGCAGAACTATACAGACTGCATTCGTCTGCGCCTCCAAACTGGAATTCCAGAAACAAAATGCAGCAACATGTGAAAGGCAGGCACACTCATTAAAAGCATTAGGCCATAATGGGCTTCTCATTAGGACATGACAGGCGTTTAACCACAGTCCGGTGACAGATCCACAACTTTGCTAACACCTGGTGGATTTTTGTAGCTGAATAGGCCTCCACTTCCCACATCTTTCAACCTCCTGTCAAGCTTCCTTTAAATGCATACAGGAAACAACAGTCACGTACAAACAAATGGCACATTTTAAATATGGAGGAATGCACACACTTGGCAGCTAAAGGAAGCACCACATTTTTTCGCAAAAGAGAAAAAAAAAATGCTTATTGCCTCATTGTCACAGAGCTGCTCATTGGCTACTTCAGTCGTCAGTTTCCCTTTGGATTTTCCCATGCCCCCGCTATCTTTTCTCAAGTCTTAATCTTTTCACTCCATCAGGCCCGCTCTCGGCAGCCTCCACGCCTTTTCAAAAGGGCTGGGCTTAATGCTAATTGTCTCTCAATGGCATGGTCACCTCCCACCTACATAATGCACCTTGTTTCCTCTACTCAGCCTGGGCTGTGCCGTTTTTTTGAACATTTAAATGCAGGAGGGAGGCGGACTATGAAACGCCCTGCCCTGGGCTATGGTGAAGCAAAGCAGAACAACTGCACTTAAAAAGAAATATGAACTTCCTTTTCTTTTATATTAAAGGTTTTGGGTGGGATCCCTGGCGGGACATTTTGAAAGATGAGTTGAATGTGATTTTCATTCATTGTTATCAAGCAGTGCTGCCAAATCCTGCGCCTTCACAGTATCTTGCAAAAGTATTCATGCTCCTAGAACTTTTGCAGACTTTTTAACGTTACAACCATAGACCTTGGCGTATTTTATTGGGATCTTTTTTGCGATAGATCACCATAGTTGCGCATAATTGTGAAGTGAAAAGATAATGATACATGGTTTTATTTTTTGTTTACAAATAAAAATCACAAAGTATTATGCAAAGCATTTTAATTCAGTCGCTTCTACACTGATATCCCTAAATAAATTGTCTTTAAAAGTCACCTAATTAGTAAATCAGTCAACCTGTGCATAATTTAATCTCGGTATGAACTCAGCTGTTCTGTGAAGGCCTAAGAGGTTGTTAGGGGACATCAGTGAATGAGCAGCATCATGAAGACAACAGGAAACTGACCACAGCTGACAGGTGAGGTGAGCTACGGTCAAATAAGACAAAAACTGAACTATTTGCCCAACTTGTAAAATGTATTGTGGAGAGGAAAAATAACACTGCAAACACGCTGAAAAATCATGCCGTGACACTTTGTCGTAAAAGCATCATGCTGTGGGGATGCCTTACTGGATGGAGGTAAATATAGGAGAATCCTTGAAGAAAACCTGTTTGAGGGTGCAAAAGACTTAAGACTGGGCCAGATGTCCACCTTCTAGCCGGACAAAGACCCTAAACATACAGCCAGATCTACAATAGAATGATTTGGATCAACAAATATATTTGTGTTAGAATGGCCCAGTCAAATAAAAGTTAGAATCTGTGGCAAGACCTGAAAATGTATGTTTACTGACACTGTCCATCAAAGCTGACTGAGATTCTCTCTTTTCAGAGGAAGGTGTAAATAATGTCAGTCTCTAGATGTGCAAATCCAGTAGAGACAACAGTTGGTTCTACAAAGTATTGATCAATTTTCTGATTTTTTGTAAAAAAAAACCATTTTTTTAAAATTATGATTTATTGTGTTTTTTGAATTTATCACAAAGGACTGTATTCCTGAATTAACTTCTGCATCTGCTGACAGTTTGATGTATGGTTCTCAGAAGCAATGAAAAGGCAAAGGAAGGTGAAGGTTAAGAAAATCTGTAATGACATGAATGTAGACGCCTCTTGTGAGTTAAATGAGAGTGCTGTCATGGAAGGCAGATTTACTGCTAATTGTGTCCACGAAGACCCAAATACACCCTTTTTTTCTTTGTTTTTCTCCAACTGGAGGGATCTCAACTGCTCAGCATTAAGACGACAGCCATGCACCATTTACATCTATTCAAGTGCACATGCTTTGATCTTCTTTCAGAAGGAGAGCAAAGGGGGAACACAAGGGGGAGAAAAATAAGGAGAAAAAAACATCATCAACAATTCAAATGCACCCAATTATTGGACCATAAATAAAGGCTTAATTAACATAAATTGCTTCCACATTGTTGCTATTTTTACATAATTTCTTCTCATTTTCTGGCCTTTTTCTTCTCTGGAGTTTTGTGTGCACTAGCTTCTGCATTACAAAGCTTGAGTTATGATGGAGATGCTTAATTTCATTGCAAAATTGCTGTGCTAATTAAAACTAGAGCAAAAATATTTGCTCTTGGTGCCGTATCCGCATGTGTTTTTATTTAGAAACACAAAAAGCACAGCGTCATTTTGATCCTTATCTCAAAACTGTCAATGCAGCATCTGTCACTTTTCAAACTAATGGTCCTCTTTCACCTCTGATGTTACATCGTCAGCAGTTTCCATGCCAGTAAGAAAAAATTAAGCTTCTTATATTTTCTAAAATTAGCAGCATAGCAAAGTAAAGCGACTCAACACAGCTGCCAGACTCACACGATGGCTTGAGAAAGCTTTTGTTTTCCAGCAGACGATGCTTATAAAGAGCAGCTTGTCTGCACCGTCTGGTTTGGGTTATGAAGTCACTCTTCGATGCAGAAACAAGGTGGTCAGGATCAGGTTGGCCACAGCCTCCTCTAGTTGGGACTGATTTCCACTTTTAACCTTTTATACAGTCTAGTTGTGACTCAGCTGTCTGTAAAACTGAAGGTGTAGCCTACTGCCTACTGGGAATCAAACCTATGCAGACCAGCAATCAGCAATCATAACAAGATTTAAAGATGTGTTCCCAAGCTGAAGATGAAGCTAGCAGCCTCAGGGTTTAAACCCTTACACACTGCTGTGTTCTCCCACACATTTTTAGCACATCTGCTCAGAGGTTCTGTTTGCTGTTTGACTTTAAGACATCTTTTGTTCTCCTGTGGCTTTTAGTTGAGCTTTATTACACTTTAATTCATGTAAATAATATTTATGATTTCCAGTCAAGAGAGGTGGAAGGTTACCAAAACAAGTCTCTCAAGTTTAAACGCTTCACTTGGTCACTGCTGATGATGTCATTTGGCCCTAGCGCCTAATTAAGTGACATAATTAAAATTTTCGTCTAAGCTGCCTAGGAAAACATACTCATTTCATAAAGGAAGAGAAGGAAGTAGTATTGAAGGTTTCCAAAACTCAAAGTACGCCTTGAAAAATTACAGAAGCAAGTGAACAATTTTTGCTACGTGATTTTTTTTTCTCCTCAGTGACGGATGGCCAGAGCTGATCAGTTAATCAGAAGGGAGCCTGATTAAAAAAAATAAATAAATAATGCATACATTGACTGTTTATTTTGTTGTTGATATCATGGAGCAACAAGCTTATTTCCATGTTTTCTGTCTGATTGCTTCCCATTTGCATGGTTTTGTGTTAATACAAATGTTTGTATATACAGCACCAAGTCACAACAAATCTAAAGGCACTTTACAAGCTAAACAGGTCCAATATCCAGTTATATACAATGAAATCACAGTAGAATTCAGTTCAGATCAATCCAGTTAATTCCTACAGACTCATTGCAGTGTGATGTCTTGAACACCAGCTCTATGCTGTATCAAAGCAATGAATCAAAGGGTGAAACCCATAGAAGATCTGAGAATAGAATGTAAAAGTTTCAAATGCCCAAACATTGTTGTGCACATGAAAACAGACAGAGGTTTATCAGGAAATCAAACGTTGTGTTTTCTGAAGACACAAAAAATAAAAACTAGGTTGGAATACAGCTACTTGCATTCAGTGGGAACATCAGTCACACCATGGTAAACATCAGATCACAGTCTGGTGGGCCTTCTATGTTTCATTACAGCAGGGGTGCCCGACTCCAGTCCTCAAAAGCCACCATCCTGCAGCCATTAGATGCATCCCTTCTCCAGCACACCTGTATCAGCTCAAATGTACAGAGCTGAATGATTGAATGCTACTGAGAAAATTCAAGCATTTCATTCAGTAGCAGCTCTCAAGGTCTGGACTTAGACACCCCTGTACTACAAGCATATGGTAAAGTCACGCATGTAGTAAGTGTGTACTAAATCTGATAAATTATGAGCAAGACCTACACTTTGTTGCTAGCACTCATTATGTAGCATCCATAAACAATGAGCTGGAGCTCATAGTCGCCTCCTTTCCACACACCTCTGCTGCTCGGTGATGCAACTCCCTAATCAGAATGTGTGGAGTTGGTCCACAGTGATGTAAAAGGCAGATGGGAAGTTATTATGAACAAATATGACCATTATTTTATATATTAAATGCTTAAAATGAATCCGATATTCATGCTCATGATGAGTGTATGCAGACATCTGACCAGTATGGTTAAAGTAAACCATACTGGTTTTATCTACTTTACAGATTAAACTATGTTGATGTAACATTTGTTGTGTGGTTGTGCGAGTAAACATTGAGCATAAAAAGAGAGCCTTTGTATATTCCACCAATATGGTTAATAATTAAATTGTTTTCGGTAGAGAATATAAACTTGGAATGTCGGGACTGTTGCACTGCCGCTTATAATACACAGTATACATATGTAAATGTTGCTTTCTTAAGATAAATGTGAAAATGTAAAGCAAATATATGTATATGAAAGCATCAATTGAAAAATATGCAATCTTTGCTTGTGATGCTATAAAAGATTTATTTTGACGTTGTTTTAGATTGGGGATATTTGCTGTCTTTAATGTCTGTTCACTTTACTCTATAAAATCTATCTCCAGTTTTCTAAACTGAGATCTCTTTTGACTACAGATTCTTCCAGGTAACAGGATGAGTTCTCATGAGTACTATACAAGACCCACATAAAAAATAAAAATCCCTTTAATGGTTTAAAACAGCAACTCAATAAGCTTTAGATCCTTAAAGGTTGATTTATTTGCAAATTGTTTATGTCACCCAACTGATTTCTTTGTTTTTGTCACCATGCTCTAAGACATAAAGAGGCAAAACAGCTTTTGTCTGCCTCCTTTCTCAGTGTGTAATGTTTAAAGTGTTAACCCCACACCACCTCTGTTGATCTGTCTAAGAAAACCAAACACTCCCTGTGCTTCCCATCAGACACCATGAAATCAGGCGTAAATGGGAGACAACCTCCTCTGTCCACAGATGCTGAAGTTCACTCCTACCGTGGCTGACCTGCCTCTGAACTCCCCGACTCTGTCTCAAAGTCCTAGCCAATGTAAGCAGATGCCTCTTTTGGGTTTGCTTTCAGCCTCTTATTTATGCATGTAATGATAGCACTATCCTGCATGCGATACTTCAGGAGAGGGAACAGTCCATTTCTGGTGGAACTAGCACTCCTTTTTCCTTCCAGCGTACCACCCAGGTTTTCTGCTGATATGCTCAGTCCTGCAGACCCTCACCTTGAAGGCCACACAGTTAGTTTCAGCAGCATTAACCCAATTACGTTTGGTCTTTCTGCATAAAATCCCTTTGGAGTTTAGATGATGGAGCCTCACCAGCTGCTGATACAAACATGGGGGAAGATTTTGGAGAGATTGATAAAATGCTGCTAAAAATTAGTGTCTTCCTACATAACAAAGACTTTTAAAGTTTAAATGAGAACATCCTGGAACTAGATATGTTTCACAGGTTGAAAATAACTATTCAAAGTTATTCTTCAGACCAATGTTGGAATCAAAATACACCTAGTTTAAAGAGTAGCAGACATTTACATGACTTTACATGGCTGTGAAACCTACAGGTGAGGCACACAACGTGAAGCAGGAAGCCACACATTTATGCTGTTAAAGTGCTAAAAATGCTATTAAACTCTCTTTAGATTTAAGTTTTTTGCTTAAATTGTGTTACACTTAATTTTTTCAGACCAAATAAAATAAATACATAAATAAATAAAAGGAGTAAATACGAGAAGCATTTTTTAAAATGTTTAAGGTTAAAAAAGGTTAAACAGCTATCCAAACCAGCTTGGCCATATGTGAAGAAAATTGAATGCCTTCTCAGGCGTTTGTGGTAAGAAGAAGTTGATTATTTACATAGCTACTGAGGAATTCGGGCCACTCTTCTTTGTGGAATTGTTTTAGTTCGGCCATGTTGAAAGGTTTTCAAACATAAATGACCTTTTTAAGGTCATGGCCCAGCATTCAAATCAAACTTAAGCGTGGACTTTGACTGGGCCAATCCAAAACCTTAATTTTGTTTTGTAAGTCCTAAATTGAGACATGGCCTTATGACCTTTTCCAGATTCATAGATGTCAATGACTTTGTTTCTAGTCTGTTCTTGAATATGTTGCTATTTGAGATCTTTTAAACATACTTGATGGCGTCAGACAGGTTCTTCTGAAATTGAACCAAAAATATGGCTAATCACAGTTAATTCAGAATTTAAAAGGGAGAGCAAATGTATGTTAACACAGGGCCAGGTTGCTTTAGATAGGTTTTCTCCCTTGATAATTGTAATCATTGTTTAAAGTCAGCTTGTTGTATTTACTCAGGTAAGCCTTGATATAAAGATCTGTTTGATAATGTAAAACGATCAAGTTTGACAAACAAAGAGATACAATTTGTAAGGAAGGAAATACTTTTTAAAGCACTGTTTGTTAATGAGGTAACTATGCTGTTGCACAAAATAACTGTTTAATAACTCTGTAATTGCTCTGAGAATGATAAGCCATCTGAGTGTTCATAAGGTCAACAAAAAGAGGCTTGCCTGAAAAATTTCCATGTGATTAGATTCAGTAGTGAGCAGTTGTGAAGACCCTTTAAACTCTGCACCTGGTCAGAATTCAATCCCTCCAATCTGCTTTCCTTGGATGCAGCATCTTCCTCTTATTTGACTTCGGCTCTTTGAGATATAAAATAGTGTGCCCTGATACTTCAAATCTGTCTACAGGGAACAGGAGGTTGAAGTGCAGAGACAGGCCTTCTAAGGAAAAAGGATTTATTGAGGTTTGGCAGTCAGGCGAGGAGACAAAAAGCTAAAAAGTCTATACAGTAACAATTATTAGTCCCTATTAATGCCTTTTTTGTACCAGTTGTTTGAAGAAGCCACTCTTAAAGTCTGTCAGGTATTTTTATGAGTGAGATCAAAGGATTTATGGCACCAAATTCTCTTCATATGGTTTCTCTTCTTAACAGTGTCGGCAAACATGATTCCTGATCAGACAGTTTAGATAGTGGTCTGGATTTCCATCTGTCCAACAGTCAGTATGGCCTACATTTAGGTTTATACTGCTTAGCAAACTGAGGTGCTTCCAAGGTTAACAGATAGCAGTAAATTCCTCTGCTTCATGCTATTATCTTTAGTATGGGCAAATATAAAATTGTGATAGGTTTATTGGTCCTCCAAAGTCCTTTCTGGCTATGAGTCTGGAAATCTACATCTGCTGGCAAAAACAAAAGTATTCATCAGAGACATGAAGGCATTTAAGTAATCAAAGCTGGAAACAGAATGTCAGCTTTACCGCTGTAGGTTTTCTAGAAGGATCTAAATGGAGCTTCAATTTGAATTGATCCAGAACAGGATTTTGGTTAGCTTGCATGGCTTTTATTCACAGAGACAGTCTGATTCCATCCACTTTTAAAATAAAGCCAGTTTTAATATTTTCCGCTCATTCAAGCAGGCTACAAAAACCAATAATTATGGTTAAGAAATGTTCGTTTGGGAACCGAATCAGAAAAGATCACCATCTTGCATTTCAGAACTTGCTGTTACTTACCGTTTACTTTGGCCTTTGAACACCATGTAGGGACATGAGGCACCTAAACCTCCTTGATCAATATTTCTTCTGGCCTTCCTTGGGATAAGAGAAAGATTAATTATAAGTAGAAAACATTTAAGACAGTTTCCAGTCTCCTCAGGAATGGTCATCCAAACACAGTGGTGAAGGGATGATGATGTGGGCCAGAGGAAGAAGGCACCTTACAGTCATTTAGTCAACTATGAACTACAAAACTTCTAAATGTTAGATCTTGCACAACAACATGTTTATTTTGTCAGTTTAAAATGTGTCCTAGTGTGGCTTGTGAATGGAGCTATTCTCAATATTGGTCTCTTTGGTTCAAAATTGAGCTTAACTTCATACTTTCTTTCTGAAATAAGGAAATAGTTGTAGAATCTTTATGTTAAGGCATTTTTAAGCCAAAATTTAAATGATATTTCATTTTTAAGACTGTCTAAAATAGTTTCTTTAGTGAAATCTGTAACTTTCTCTCATCACAAAAGTTGTGATCAGCTGTCTGTAAAAACAATAAGATCATCAGCATAAACACACATCAAGCTAAGAGGCTCAGCCTTTCAGTTATAGATGACACAGACATTAAAAGCCATGCAAAGTTAGAGGTCGACCACAACTGTGATCTGCAGAGATGTGGTCCAGTAATTGAAGATGCTTTGGCTGAAATTCAGACCCAGAGATGATTTACAGTGTCCTGATGCGTTTCTCAACTCCCAGACCCTAGCTTTGGAAACAAAAAGAGCCTGCTTAGCCTGTCCCCAGATGGAGGAGAGGTGAAAGATCCTGAAAGGGAGCAACGTCTGGAGTCTTAATCTCTACTCTGTGCAGCCTGTTGCTCATTGATGAGGTGCAGCAATGAAATGCTTCCTTTGTAGTTTCTCTGCCAGCATGGCCGGTTTGTGATATCCAGGAGTTTTTCCAAACGAAAAATGTTCTGTCCTAATTATAGTCCTTTGTGAATGTTAGAGATCCTGATGGGGGACCAGGGGCAGCTGGTTTGATTTTAAGTAATTCACCATCAGTTTTTATCGACTTAAGAAGGCACTTTGTTAGCGTTGTTCAAGCGAAAGCCACATTCACTAATCTGGTTAGTGGGTTGAGGCTCTGTCCCAGAAGAGGTTCTGTGTGGGTGTATCAATGAGTGTTTTTTCCAGGCTGGATAAGAGGCAGGACATCAGAGAGAAGCCAGGAGGGCCTGGGTTTTCCTGGCATACAATCGCAGGAAGTGTTGCCACACTATAAATGGAAGCTGAAAGAGTTTTTCTGTCACAAACCTGCAAGATTTATGTATTCATTCTCTTTTTTGAACGTCCAAACTGTGAGAATGGAAGTAAATAAAAAAAATTAAAAAAATAAAAAAATAAAAAAACACCTGGAAAAGTACTGGAATTTCATTGGTTCCCCAGTTTTAAAATAAAATTTCTGACTTTTTTTTTGTGGTCTCGTAAAAAGTATGGAAATTTAACCACTGGACAAAAGGGAAAATGATTTAAACCAAAGTATTTTTTTTGTTTTTGTTTAGGTTAAATTAATTAGATTACAAATCATTTCCAACTGGGTAAATGGCAGTGAATGTCACAAAGTGTCATGGCACTCTCCTCCTAATAAAACAAGTTTAAATGCCTTAATGGTCATGACATGGTCCAACAGACTATTAAACATAGGCCTTTTGCAGGAAGTCAAATAGATCACAATCAGTCATTAGTTATTTAAAGGGCAGTCTATTAGTTCCACCTGCAGTCAATCCTCCATTAACAGAAATCCACCCCTAAACATCCTTGTTATAAATGAAACAGAAGGCTTTTCTCATTGACTACAAATGTGACCAAGACCAGGTTAACACGGCAGCAAACACAGAACAAAAGATACAAGTAAAAAAGAAAAAGAAGATTTCCAAAATAATATCGAAATCCAAATCTTCATTGAGCTGGGAAGTTTGCAACTTGTTGTTTACAAGTCTGAAAAGTTTTCTACTGGTTTAATTTTCTTTGTCTATCCAGTTTTCTAAAGGACAAGGGACTATGGTCAACCCCATGCTTTTAATGGTAACTGTTATGGTAATCTAAAACGTGTTTGTCCATGGGATACTTAAAATTAAATGTGTGAAATGCATATGTCTGCTTTGCTAATCTATCCTGTAACTGCCTTCTGGTTTTACCTATATAGAAAACCTTGCTGCCAGGGACTTCTAACCTGTAGATGACAAATTAAGTTTTGCAATTGATACAATGAGTAATGGTAAACTGTCTCTGAGGGACAAAGTCCCTAAATGTTTTGGGTTTTACCAATTAGTACAGTTATTATAGACCCAATGTTTTGTGAGTATCTGGTATAAGACACTCATATAACTGGTAAAGTTGGACACGTCCTGAAATGTACAAAGTATCAGAAAGGAGCTGACTTCGGTGCTGTATTAGTTTGGATGATGCTTCAGTTCTTCTTAATTATCTGTTTAATCTTTTTTCACTTTGTACTCTGAGACAATAAACAGAGGCAGCCGTATGTTTTATCTTAGAGTATTCCTTTTTTGTATTAATGCACCTGTCCAGATTTCTGGCTTTTAGATAGTCTATCTAAACTGTGCCTATTTTATTCTCTCTTGCCTTAGATTATGCTCAGATTACAAGATTCAGCTTTAAAATCTCTTTCTTGATTACAGATTCTAGTGATAGAGCTGCTCTCTCTCACAAAGTTAAAATACTTATAATAAATATATTTTTCTTGTCCTCCTGCTACATACCTTTTCATGTTAAACTGATCTAATTTGACTATTATTCTGATGACTGCGTTAGTGGCCAGGAACCGAGAGACAGACGATACACAGGAGCGTCTGTTTTTTTTATTTGTTCATTGGTGGCTATACTTGATCCTCTATACCTTGTATATTAATAACATTAGTTACATCCAGAATCTAATGAAACCATATAAAAAAATATGAAACATTTAAGATTATGCATGAGATAAGGAAGAAAAATAACATCCATGTTTAAGGTTTTAGCTTTATTTAAGTAGTTTTCACAATACAACAATGCCCACGGTGAACACACATGGTGCATCAGCCATCTCCAAAAGGCTGTGCAGCAACGATCAAGCCAGAAGGTGTCACCCTGGAACACATCTTCTTCTTGTAGTGTTTTATGGCGGTTGGCAAGCAGCTTTTAGGTGTGCATTACCGCCACCTTCAGAATAGGAGTGTGGATCAGAATATTAAATCTACAGCCTGTGAAACATCCCTGCGTTCATTAAAAAGGAAAAGACATACCTATATAAAACATGCCCTGAATCCAATTGCAATAAATTTACAACTGAAAAAGGCACCTTCTCTGGGGCAAAGTTATCTATCAGTATATCTCTAAATCGCTGATACTGTCTGCAGAAAACAAACTCATACTTGTCGTCGTCCACTTATCCGGGACCGGGTTGCGGGGGCAGCAGACTCAGTAGAGACGCCCAGACGTCCCTCTCCCCAGACACCTCCTCCAGCTCCTCTGGGTGGAGCCCAAGGCGTTCCCAGGCCAGCCGAGAGACATAGTCCCTCCAGTGTGTCCTGGGCCGTCCCCTGGGCCTCCTCCCGGTGGGACGTGCCTGGAACACCTCCAGAGGAAGGCATCCAGGGAGGACGCATTATCCAAATCTTCAGCTACCCCACAATACTCACAATTCCCTGTTATATGTTTCCCAAGAATTTTGAGCGTACTGTTCAGTCCAGTATGTCCAAGTCTCATCCTAGTTATGTCTCATTCTCTTCTATTTCTATTAGTTCTCCTAACTTGGTTGAATTTATTTTGCATAATATAGAAATGCCTCCCCTTAGGATCTCTTCTCCACTCTTAATGCCATCTCTTCAGGAGCCATTCCTTTATTATACACCTGATTTCTGTTTTGTTATATTCAATATTAATCTCTACTTGGACTCAAAAGGCTGCCTTCTTGGAATAAGTGTCTGCCAACTCATTGCCCTCCACTCCTATATGTGCCGGGACCCATAAAGTAATAACTATGCCATGACTTTTTATTCTACTCACACTATGACAAATATCATAAATAACATCTTGCCTGGACTCTGAACTCATATTCTTAAGACTGGCAAGAGCACTGCTGGAATCAGGGGCAACCATACCTGAGGCTGGTTTTGCATCCTCTACCCACTGTAATGCCAGCATTAATGCCACTAACTCCCCTGTATAAACAGATAGATTATCACTTATTTTATTATTAGAAAGGATATTCAAATCTGGAATAACAAAAGCAGCCCCCACACCCTTCAACTGGTTTTTTGACACATCAGTAAATATCCGGATTCTATGTCTAAATTGCAGTTCTAAGTAGCGATTGACCTTTATCTTATCAATGCCCTCCCTCTGATTGAGCTTAAGAAGCTGAAAATCAACATTAATCTCTTCAAAATCCATGGAGGAACTGCTGGAATAGGAAGAGTAGGGGTTATTGCCAACCCTCTAACACCCATACACTCCAACTCTTATATTGAGCATTCAAACCCTGTCGGTGTCTTTAACCTCTCCTGACAATCACCTGGAACTCTCCTAGTTGTGTGACCATTCTGGTGGCTTCTTCACTTTGAGCAGTAAACCAGAGCCATTTGTTTATTCCATAATTGGAGCGGTATTTCATTGACCTCCACTTGCAATGCAGAAACGGATGTCGATCTGATAGCACCACAACATAACCGTAAGGCCTGACACTGTAATAACCAATTTCTTAAGTTGAACCCTGGGACACAATGAAGATAGAGTTCATTTGAACCAATTTTCATTACAATGGTTCAACATTGATTCCGTAGCTTCATCCAGCCTCATATGGCCATCACTACTGATCCGAGGTGATGGGAAGATGGATAATGCTAAATACTAGGAAATCATGGAGGAAGATTTGCTTTAGACTAAAATGAAACTTGAGACTGGCAAAGAGGTTCACTTTCCAGCATGACAATGACCCAAAACAGTGACAGCCACAATGGAATAGTGGAGGTGTGGGATCACAAACTCTAGTCTTTCGGGGCCAGGGTCCTGCAACTTTTAGATGTGTCTCTGCTTCAACACACCTGCATCAAATACTTGGGTCATTAGCAAGACTCTGCATTGCCTTTTGAGGAGGCAGTTTAGGCATCCAAGATTAGACATGTGTTAGAGAATGACTCACTCAAAGTCCAGACCTAAATTCAACAGAAAATCTATTGCAAGACTCAAGCATTTTTGTTCACAGATAAAATGTGAAAAGCTTTAGGGGTAGAAATCATCTTGTAAAGCCTTCCATTTACTAAAGACAAACAACTGTGGTTCTGAAGAGAAAATGGTTGAGTTGTGACTCCTCTTAATTAGCATTTGTTAATGTGACACAAACATTCCAACAAAAGCAAAAACAGCTCAACACCAAGCATAATGCTCTAACTTACCTGCTGAACCTAAAAGAAAAGAGGTTCATTTGCAGGGTAACGGTTTATGGGGGACTCACTTTGCTTTGTTTTTTGTAACATACAAAAACCAAATTCTGATTAGGTGAATTAAAAGTAAGAGGCAACAAATCTCATGTAGAAATTAAATGCAGTCTAAGAAACTGAATTCAGAACAGTTGTGATGTAGTTACTCTATAGATTTACATTCTTTGTGTCCCACACACCTGAATCAAATGACTGAATTCCTAAAGAGGACATCATGGAGCTCTGCAGAGTCCTGTTAATGAACCATTCATTTGATTCAGGTGTGTTGGAGAAAGGATGCATCAAAAAGTAGTAGGATAGTATCCCTGCTTTACATGATCCAAGGCAATCCGAGGCAATCCAAGCATGCGTCATAAAGAGACATCATTATCCCAAATTAGCTGCACCTGTTAACACTAGACTATGCTGCTTTTATTGTCATTAATTATGAGGGTTTTGGACAAACTGGTCCTTTCTTGTTATCTAAACTTCATTCTGTAGCCTGCCAATAAAGAGTTTAGGCTTTAGGTGAAAACTTACTCCAGTCAAATTGTACTTTACATGCATCTCAGCTGCAAGTTATGTTTGGTCAAAATATTCATGAATCTGATCTGAATAAAAACTGGGTGGAGGGCAAAACTTAAAGACAGGATGTGTCTTTATGGCAGATTTATCAGCTAAAAACAAGCAGGCTCAATGTCATTTTCAAAAACACAATTTATTTCTGTTGTGGCTTGTCAAAGTCTTTTCTCCTTTATATAAAAGAAATCAGCTATGGAGATCACATTATATCCCTCACTGGCTTGTGTTTTCCCCAGGGGTCCATGGAAAACTCCCCCTTGATCATTCAAACATCAAGGCGAACCTTAGTAGGAAGAGCAGAAGCTGCTGAAACATCTTCAGCCATACAGCAATGTATAGAAGTCAGCTTTTGAGAAAGTTACCTTCACCAGAGTGCAGCGAAGTACAAGAGCATAAATATCATTAGCAGTTTAAGGTTAGCCTCAGCTCATTGCTGAAATACACAATGTACCATGTGATGATTATTTTTTAAGCAAACTGAGAGATAAATAAAAATGTTCAAAAATTCTTTGGATTAACCCTCTGCCCTCTGAACTAGACAGATATGACTAAGTCTCTGGCTGCAAACGTGGACAGTACTTTCTTTCCTCACTTCAGTCTTTAAACCTACAATAAATCATTATTACCACCTCAATTTCATGCATTTTACTGTTCATTCTCCCTCCTGTTGAGTTAAATGGCACATTTGCAAGATCAAATTAGTAAATCTTTCTAAGAGCTCCTTTTACATTCCTCTGTTTCAGAGGCATATTTTATCACACTGGTGTCTGACAGCCGAGAAATCCTGCATTAAAACTGCATCCTGAAGTCGGCATTTTCACAGGAAAAACTGATACTACACCAAGTCTTCAGGGAATTTGTGCATCATGCAGTAGAAACAGCCTTCCCAGCTGTTCTGAAGCATAGAAAGAAATTGGCATGATAGAGAAGGTCAAAAGTAAAGAGAAAGGATAATGGCAGTCTTAATTTCTTTAGATTATTACTAGAATCTGACTTTTTACCAAATACATTTTTCTTTTTTTGCAGAATTTATGTTTTTTCTGTGAATATGTGAAAGCTCAACCCATTATCACATCCTCCCTGTACAGCAGAATACAACAACCTCTAAAGAGGCTCATCTTTTGGGAGTAACCCACTCAAGTATCTTCTCACCCATAAATTGTTGCCTGCTCTTTAGGGTGAAATCTCTGGCCAGTTTCTGGCTAAAGTAAATCTCACCAGCAACTGAGATGTGAGCCAAGAGCAGCTCTGTGTTTGTGGGTCAGTCTGCCAAGTGCTCAGCTGCGATCGTCAAGCTGCTCTGAGAAGATGTGAAAACTTAGAAATGCAACCAAAGGTTGCAACTAAACCAGCAGAGCAGAGATTCTTAAAACATTTCCTTTTAGTAAAGTTTAAGAAAACTAAGTTGGCAGGGATCTTGCTGCCTGTCATATTTAAAGCATGCCTGGAAATAAAGCTTTTAAAGAGCCATATTAATCAAATTAACATGCCATGTTTCATGGTTGCAGATCCGACTGAGGGTTGGCATGAACAGAACCCTTACTCTGTCTGATGACTCTTACTTTTTCCTATTACATTCTCATGATGCAATACATTAAGTGGGTTCTTTTGTCTTGGTCGTCTTTTGACAAGCTGTTTTACTGAGAGAAACTATAGTACAACGCCTTATGCACTGGATTTATTCTGACCTAAAGACTATAGTAACTTCAATAAATAAATATATATTGAAAGCAGTAGTAAATTGTTGGATAGGATGAAATTGCGTGCACAGATTTTCACTCAGTCCTCAGCATCTGGAATCAACATGTCCTGCTGCTATTCAAACAAGCTGATTGGATATCAACACAAATCCTGAGATTGTGATTGTTAATGTTGCTAATACAGCTCAAGGAATGTTGGACAGGTTGTGGAATGATAATCATTATGCCCGCCATGGCTCACTCAGTGTAAACATTAGCTTAACTGGTGGATACTTCAGTCTGCACCTGTTTGCATGTCACAAGCTAATTCATAACTCTTTGAGTGCCGTGTAGGGAACACATGTCCACCCTAAATGAGTCCATATGGACAAATATGGTTGTTGAGAAGATTTGGGTGGATTTCACACTCACTGTTGTAAATTAGCTCTACATCACTCAGGTTGTAATAAATCGTGGATCTAATTTGAGCCGTACATTTGACTCACAACAGCTTGTACCAAAAATGGACGTTTAAATATGGACTTAATTACTGCCCTGCCACATGCTGCTTGTTTTGTGAAATCAAATCATAAATGCTCACACTCCTGATAAACCTCTGGTTTAATCGGCATAACGTTCTTAGGATATCAAAAACTACCAGTTACTACATGACATGTAAACAGTCTAGGCCCGTATCGCATATTATTTAATTTAAACTTGTGCTTGTATAAAAGTAAATGTACCCCACACTATTCAATGATTATTGTGTTGAACTGTTTTTAAAATTGTTTTGATCTTAAATGATGTCATACTAAAAAGAAAGTATGCCCTCCTTCAGCTTTAGGGTTTAACGCAACAGGACAAGAAAAACAGTTAGGTCTTTACCAGGTTATAAACTATTTTACTCTAAATGATGACAAAATGGACAAATAGTACACAGAAAACAAAGTACACCCCATGATGTAATGACTTCCATAAAATCCTTTTGAATGAATAATTTGTAGTAGTTGTTTTCTGTATGACTTTATCTGTCACTCATGCAGGAATTTTGCCTCGCTGTTTTTATACAAAGTTTCTTTATCACAGTTCTCTCTGAGCTCTAGCTATAATTAATTGGACAGATGGTCTTACATTTGATTCAAATAGTTTGGTGTACAGAGAAGATCTTGATCACCTCAATGACTGCAAGGTACCCAGATCCTGTGGCCTCACGGAAGTGCCCAGATTATCGCATTTCCACAACCGGGCTTGACTGGTGGTATGAGGTGTTTCCTCCAAACATGGTGCTGTAAATTAAAATTAAATGACTCAGGTTTGGTTTAATCTACCCAAAGGACATTCTTTAAGAAGTCTTGTGGTTCATTTAGATTCAACTTTCCAAGCCAAAGTTGTGCTGCCAATTCTCTTTAGACAGAACAGACCCTAACGGACAAACCACACCTGTTCTCTCTTTCTGCCAAAACTGCTGGTTTTATGGAGGTGGTCACACTTTATGATGATCAGTTAATCAACTGGCAATCATAGGCATTTCTTCTTGCAAATAAATGCATACTTTTTAAGGCAGGGAGGATTTTAATTTCCCACCCACTAGACTTGACACCTGAAAAAGAAATATATATTTTTTAACAAATTAATTATGTGATTAATTTAGTTTTTTAAATAAACATATTTTAAAACTGATCAAACTCTAATTCTGCTCCACATAACTACTCTAGTGCATCATAACACGTGCCCACTTGTTAAAGATAGAGAAAATACACCGGCTTTTATTTTCACAGATGACTGAGCTCGTCATGGTGAAGCTTTTCACTCTTTTCAGAGTGATTAAAGGCGAAACAAAGCACAATCCTCCCCTCAATGACTTTGAACTTTCCTCCAAACAACTCTAAGATGCTGGTTCTCACGAACGAAAACCCCCAGAGGTGAAATTTGTGAATTGAGCTGCAGATTGAGAATGCATTGCCCCCATTCCGGAATAAAACCGTTAATTAGCTCAGAGGTCCAGGCAAATATTCATATGGATGTTCTCCTGAATGTGAAGAAATTAGTTTCGATAGAATGTTTTCCTCCAGATAATTGGGAATACCGCAAGAAAAACTGGAATATTTTAGCTGTTTTTTGATACAGTAATCAAGGGGTCTTCACACGTTTTAATTCAAACATGGGAATTTCTTTGGTTTCACTGTGGAGGTGAAGCCATGCGGAAACTTCCCTTCCTGGATGGGATTCGGCACAGCAGGGACCAGTTCAGAGTTAAATCTGATTGCACTGATCAAAAGCAGCACCATGTCTCAATATTTCACCACAGGCAAAGAACATGCAGCTTCAAAGGCTTCCTATACTAATCCCATTTAGATTAATAAAAAATATTACAGGATTATTGGGCACAAAACCATTAAGACAAGAGCTAGTGCAGCGTTGATAACATGATGAAGGATGCAGGTGTATTTTGTTCATCTGGATCACTTCATAACCTCAAACATATAAATCTTTTACTGAGCATAAAATTATAGATTTTGTGAACAGCTTGCTTTTCCAATTCATCCTGGAAAGACAAACATAATGGAGAAACAACAAGAAGACGGTTAAAGAGTTTATTAATGAAAGATTATTTCTTTGGCGCTCGGACCCCTGAGGAAGACATGAATGCTCAAGATGAAGTGAGTTTGAATAAACATCTTATGATTATGATTAGGTACGTCTTCCCCAAAAAAGGGCCGAGGCCAGGCTGAGGCTGAACTGATGGAAAAAGGAGATTAGTTATGGATGATCTGAGATGAGCGAGGAGTTAAAACTCAGCCCAAAAATTTTTAATGGATTAGTCTCGAATGGGCTTACCTGAGTTATGACTGAAGATGTGTGGATGGCCGATGCCAGGTCGGGTGAAGATAGGCTGCACCTGACGTCAAGGTGGCTAGATGAATGTCTGACAAGGCATAGGATTGAGATGCCTGCCAAGGCATGTTTTTAAACGCCTGCCAATGGCATGTGAGAGCCCGACAGTGGAATGAAACGCCTGCCAATGGCGTGTGAGAGAGCCCGACGGCGGAATGAAACGCCTGCCAATGGCGTAGATAATATTTTCTGCCGGCGAGGCATCAAGAAACAGAAGCATTGCTGCAAAAGCAATGGGAATGATGAAGAGTTAAGCAGAGAAGGCAAGGAGAGTGAAGGAGAGGCCAGTGAGGGAGAAAGAGGAGAACTGAACCTATGAGAAGAAAATGATGAAGATAAATGAGGAAGATGTGACAGTACCTGATAAGAAGAAGCATGAAGTGAAGACTAGGGAGAGGAGTTTAAAGATAAAGTTCATATATTTGGCGCTCAGACCCCGGTGGAAGACATGGATGCTGAAAATGACATGAGCTTGAATGAACATCTTAGTATTAGAATAGAGATGTCTTCCCCCCAAAGGGCAGAGGCCGGGGCCAAGGCTGATATAGAAACAATATGGGAGTTAGTATGAATGAAGGTGGTCTGACTGGCAGGATGAAGAGAAGGGATGATCTGTCCCTAAAAGGATAGCAAAGAAAATTAGTGAGTCTGGCAAGGCACAAGGGATGAGGCTTGTGCCAGACAGGGTGTAGAAGGAGATTGATCTAGAGAGAATGAAGTTATAAGAAAAAACGTGAGACATAATGGGTAACATCAGCTGACGGATGTTGGAGAATGGGGACTTTGAGACAATGAGGGGAAAGAATGAGGTTTGATGAAACAATCTTACATAACAAGGTTAAGTTTAAACTAAAAAGGCCAACCACCACCAGTAATTGCAGAAGCTCTTATCTAAGAGTTGATAGATCATTGACCGGAGTGCACAGAATAGAAGTTTGGGCTGACCCGATTCTGAAAGAGTGACCTGAGAACTGACTAGGGGGAAGGTTGCATAGAACAAAGTTTGCCTCAGAAATTTGAGAAACCAGGAGGTGATCATGGGAACTCGTTCTGGAGTGAGGAAAAGGGGCATGAAGGGTGAGCTGATTTGTAACGTTTGAGAGCAAAAGTGAACATGGCTTGGAATGGACAAAACGGGCCATCGAGGCGAGCAATGGAAATGAAACATGGACCTTTAGTTTTGGTTTGTTTGCAGTAAAGTTTGAAATGGTCTGGATATAACTTGAGGTCTGAAAATGCTAAATCTCTAGATGGCACAAATGAATAGGAAGGAAAAGAAAATTTGCTTAGTCTAAGAAAGCCGTAGAAGGAAGGCGCTGGAGAGAAGAGATTTGAAATAAGGCAAAAAACGGCCAGAGCGAAGGGTCATAAGAAGATTATAACGGAGGGGGAGTGTAATAGATCTCCGGGAGTCAGGCTAGGGAATGCAATGTTTTGAGATGCCTTTGAGATGAAGTTACTGCACAATGAGTGAAAATGCTCGGAGTGGGCCCCAGAAAGATGATCTTTCGATAAAAAATTGATGCCTGCTAAAAGGCTGCGGCTGTAGGGAAGCGTAAACCGATGGTGTTCAAAACAAAGAGTAATGACAGCTAGGACTGAATGTAAACCAGGTACAATGGCGTGTTCTTAGCAAGGTAAAACGTTTTTTCAAAGTTTTGCCAGGCGAAGGAATAAAGTTTGAAAGTAGAAGGAGCTAGACCTGAGATACAGCAGTGATTGGCAGATTGCAAAAGAGGAAGGAGAGAAAGGAATAATAGGAGTAGGGTAAAAGTAGGTTGATGCACAGAGACTGGGGAAGACCTGAAAATTTTAAACGAGACAGGGCATCAGCGACTGAATTAGAAACCTGGAACATGACGGGCAGAAATTATGAAGTTATGAGTTTCGCACAGCCAGGATTAACCAGAGGTAAGAGCTATGTCCACAAAATCAACTTACTAATATTGTCTGTACATAGATTGTTTAGGAAGAGTTTGTTATTTTGCTGTGGCAGTAATGCACTCGTACTCGTACTCGTCGTCTTCCACTTTATCCGGGACCGGGTCGCGGGGGCAGCAGACTCAGCAGAGATGCCCAGACGTCCCTCTCCCCAGACACCTCTTCCAGCTCCTCCGGGGGTAGCCCAAGGCGTTCCCAGGACAGCCGTGAGACATAGTCCCTTCAGCGTGTCCTGGGCCGTCCTCTGGGCCTCCTCCCGGTGGGACGTGCCTGGAACACCTCCCGAGGAAGGCGTCCAGGAGGCATCCGGTATAGATGCCCGAGCCACCTCAACTGGCTCCTCTCGATGTGGAGAAGCAGCGGCTCTACTCCGAGCCCCTCCCGGATGGCCGAGCTCCTCACCCTATCTCTAAGGGAGTGCCCGGCCACCCTACGGAGGAAGCTCATTTCAGCCGCTTGTATCCGGGATCTAGTTCTTTCGGTCATGACCCAAAGTTCATGGCCATAGGTGAGGGTAGGAACGCAGACCGACCGGTAAATCGAGAGCTTCACTTTTGGCTCAGCTCTCTCTTCACCACAACGGACCGGCACAGCGCCCCCATTACTGTGGCAGCCGCACAGATCCGTCTGTCGATCTCCCGCTCCATTCTTCCCTCACTCGTGAACAAGACCCCGAGATACTTAAACTCCTCCACTTGAGGCAGGAACTCCCATCCAACCTGAAAAGGACAAGCCACCCTTTTCCGGTCGAGAACCATGGCCTCGGACTTGGAGGAGCTGATCTTCATCCCAGCCGCTTCACACTCGGCTGCGAACCGCCCCAGTGCATGCTGTAGGTCTTGGCTAGATGGGGCCAGCAGGACCACGTCATCTGCAAAAAGAAGAGACGAAATCCTCTGGTCCCCAAACCAGACCCCCTCCGGCCCTTGGCTGCGCCTAGAAATCCTGTCCATAAAAGTTATGAACAGGACCGGTGACAAAGGGCAGCCCTGCCGGAGTCCAACATGCACCGGGAACAGGTCCGACTTAGTGCCGGCAATCCGAACCAAACTCCTGCTCTGCTTGTACAGAGACCGGATGACCCCTAGTAAAGGGCCACCGATTCCATACTCCTGGAGCACCCCCCACAGGGCATCACGAGGGACACAGTCGAATACTTTCTCCAGGTCCACAAAACACATGTAGACCGGTTGGGCAAACTCCCATGAAACCTCGAGAATCCTGTAGAGGGTATAGAGCTGGTCCAGTGTCCCACGGCCGGGACGAAAACCACAGTGCTCCTCCTGAAGCCGGGGTTCGACTATCGGCCGGACTCTCCTCTCCAATACCCTGGCGTAGGCCTTACCAGGGAGGCTGAGGAGTGTGATCCCCCTGTAGTCGGAACACACCCTCCGGTCACCTTTCTTATGAAGGGGGACCACCACCCCAGTCTGCCTATCCAAAGGCACTGTCCCCGTCCGCCACGCAATGTTGAAGAGGCGTGTCAACCATGACAGCCCTACAACATCCAAAGACTTGAGGTACTCAGGGCGGATCTCATCCAACCCTGAAGCCTTGCCACCGCGGAGCTTTTTAACCCCCTCGGTGACTTCAACCTGGGTGATGAAAGAGTCCAACCCCGAGTCCCCAGCCTCTGTTTCCACCAGGGAATGCGTGATGGCAGGATTGAGGAGATCCTCAAAGTACTCCTTCCACCTGCCGATAATGTCCCCAGTCGAGGTCAGCAGCTCCCCACCCCCACTGTAAACAGTGTTGGCGAAGCACTGCATCCCCCTCCTGAGGCGCCGGACGGTTTGCCAGAATCGCTTCGGGGCCAACCGGTAGTCCTTCTCCATGGCCTCACCAAACTCCTCCCAGGTCCGAGTTTTTGCCTCTGCCACCGCACGGGCCGCGGCACGCTTGGCCCCACGGTACCCGTCAGCCGCCTCAGGAGTCCCACAAGCCAACCACAGCCGTAATGCATTTACTGCTTAAATTTGAAAACACTTAGTCCGGGGAAGGTGCTGTAAATCGATTGTCTCAAACTGAACACGCAACGCTGACCCAATACCGACTACGCCAAAACAAATTCCTTGTATGTCCAAAAACGTACTTGGCAATAAAGCTTTTCTGATTCTGATTCTGATACGCAGAGAGAAAGTGTGCTCCATGGAATCAACGGTGGCTGCTTCATGACAAAATTTCATTGGCCAGAATAAACCAGTCTAAGCAAACTCCTGATTAAGCGAGTGTGGATGCAGCTTTGGCAGAGAAGGATTTGTGATATTGATAGAAAAATCTGGAAGTCATGCTTGAAATGTAGGTCAACGATGAGAGAGTAATAGAAAAGGTGGGATAAGAAAGGTGGGGAGTGGATAATTTAAACACAGCATTAAAGCCATCAGGGAAAGTGATACAGTGGTCAACCTCGGGAGATAGTATATTAGAGGAAATAGATGAATGAGCTGCCCCTGCAGGATTTGGAGCGGCGCCTCAGTGAGATGTTAGAATGCATGGGAGAATATGATCTACCTGAATGTAAATGAGGAGTGGGAAACACAGGATGCTTAAAGGTGATATGAACGAGGAAACAGATGAGAAAAGAGAGTGAAGTGATACATCTCACCCTCAGAGACGAGCCCCCACGAACGTTGCCATGATGAATGCCAATGGGAGGAGCCAGGAGCGGGTTGAACGTTGTCGGAGCATAGAAGAGGAAATGCTGATGTGGCAGAATTGGAGGCGAACTCCCAGAGGAGCTGAGTAAAAGAAGATATGAAGCTCTGGAGAGAATCCATGGACGAGATGAATGAAGCAGGAAAGATTGTGGGATGATAGGAGTAGAAGAAGATGTCGGGGCCTGGGGAGTGGGAAGATCGGTTTGAGAGACGAGATCGGAGGAGAACCACTGCAGAAGCTGGGCCAGGTGACGCGGCGGCGGGAGCCGCGGTGAAGGCACGGCGACCTCGGCGACGCTTAGTAGGAGGATTGGAGGAGTTCTTAAGGCGCTTTCCACATGCCTGGAGTTGAGACAGGGGAAAAGGGGCCATTAGGCAGGAGGCCAGTCAAACACTCCTACAAGCGGAGGAAGGAGGAGGGCGGAATTCGTCACAAAGCAATGCGAGGAACTGCCAACTCGCCAGAAACTAGTTGGACATGTCGCAGCTGATTGTCGAAGCTCAGCAGAAGAGCAGTGTTTTCCATGCAGATGGTCTTTAAAAGTGATGCTCTGGGAGATGATTGGCTGAGGAGGAGTGTGGACCTGCCGTTGATTGGAGCAGCCAGTGAGGAGTGATTGGACGAGACGGGGTGGTGAGTCTTCCATGTTGAATTTTCGGTTAAACTCCATTTCACTTTGGTTCATTGCACAGGTTACTCTTTGTTCAGTTTAATTGACCTTTCGCAAAAGCCCCGCCCCCTTAGTTACTGTTACTACGCCCGTCAAGCTTTCTGTAGCCAACGGAGTGTTAGCGCATGTCATGACAGGGATAGCTTCTTTACCAGTGCGTGTTAGTGACTCGTTTTGGAGCAATACTTGCGCGATATCCTCCAGATCGAGGCAAAATTGGTTACAATATGCCGTGGAGTGTTATATTCAAAATATTACAATACTTAATGAAGGGGACACAACAATTCTCGAGCCTAAAGCATACCGGTCTCAAGTTGCTCTTCAAAGTGGTGTAATGAGAAGTGCAACTTATAAGCATTCACTGCTCATTCTACCTAACTGGTTAGTGCAACCCTTTTTTCAAATAAAATATTAGCATGTAGCCCTACCGATGTTTGGGTGGCTTTCGACAGGCTCCGAGCTGCTCCCTAGTCTGGTTCAGCACTTGTACAGCAACTACAGGGTTGGGATACACATGGGTGGGCTTCCCATTCAGGAAATGCTAAATGAAAGATGAAAACAAAATGATTTCAAGTTGCTTGTAAGGAGGCTAACATTAAATGTTAGTTAGCTAATTACTTTTATGTAGTTAAACTGAAAAAACATAACGTTAGAGGGTTACCAGCATTAAGAGCCAACACGACAGTGAACATCTACTTAGACATTTACCAAAGTTAGGTAATGGACTTACTAAATGTAAGAGGGTAATCTTCTGGCAACAATATCCTAAATAATACACAATATTAACGAATATTATTCATAACCGTGATATTATCACCTCTAGAGCAGGACAATACTTGCCTTACCTTTAAGCTGACGTACGTATGCTTGTTAATTTTCGAGACATTCAGCTTGGAGTGAGGCCTTCCACACCATTTTATCCATTGTAGGCACCGCTCCAGTTGTGTTTTCGGCTTTGGGAAGGGAAAAAACACAACTCCCCAGACAAACTCTTGGGATACCTACTGTCTGATTTACATAAACCATAAGCGCATCGCTTCACCATCTTGGGGAATGTCGGACCTAACTTACATAGCTAGAAATGCCAATGATGTGTAATTGGACAAGGACCGTTTGGGGGCGGGGTTTTGCGAAAGGTCAATTCCAGGGCACATTACCCAGCTTGGGTCAGATTGGTTCAAGATGATCAAAACGGTGGAAAATGAGCATGATATGAT
Organism: Girardinichthys multiradiatus; assembly: GCF_021462225.1. NCBI lineage: Eukaryota > Metazoa > Chordata > Actinopteri > Cyprinodontiformes > Goodeidae > Girardinichthys > Girardinichthys multiradiatus. The sequence goes on along the minus strand of NC_061815.1, from coordinate 44,042,166 downwards.
CATGATGAGCCTGAAGCCACATTTTGTTAACTATGATCCTGAAATACTTTTTAGGTAAGAATTGAGAGCTGGCATCTTTTACACAAAGGTAGTTATTAATTGGAAGAGTCTAAAGTCAGTGTGACAACATGCAAAGGTGTTAAACCTTTCCACATTTGGTCATGTAACAACCACAACTTCAGTGTGTTTTATTGAACCTTTTGGTATGTTGGGACCCACAGCCATGGATTTCAACATTAAACTCCGGACTTTTCTGGAACTTTCAAAATAAAGTGCATTAATCTTCTTCCGGCACAGCCAGGAAACGGGATAACTGCGGACTTCCTGTGATGCCACTACCCAAATAAAAGCACAGCTGTTGCTACATCCGCCCTCTTCCACACGGCCTTCCAGAGAGACCGGATAGGGGAGAAAAGCGTGCTGATGTCTCTTTGCTGGCAAACAGACATAAACTCTTCAAACTGGATCCAAGAGTGTCATACGATCATCGATCATATGCAAAGATAAGTACGAATGAAATACTGTCTGTATATCCGGTATTTCCATTCATGAACGGGGGTAATTAAGGTACAAGCATTGCTTGACTCTCTCTCCGAGCCCTGTAGGAGCAAACGGTGTTCGAGAGAAACCCCCTGCAAAGACACGGTCTCCCAGTCTGGAAGAAGACAGCAGAGACCGCAGTGGACAGGATGGGCCGCCCAGCTGCAGCTCCGGATCTAACCCTTAGTTCAGAGCGAACGCACCTTCAAGCCCCCGCGAAGCTACCGAGCTAACCGCTTGTTGACTGTGGATACCTTCTTCAAACTTTGCCCTTGGACAACGTTTCCTCACCACGGTTCATGAGGTTAAGTGTTTTGGGCAGATTAACAGTTAGGATGAAATGATCTAAACGTTTTTCATTTTATGAAGTTTTGTTTGTGTGAAACTCGGCTTCCTTAGTGCTAGCAGGCTATCTGCAGCACACGTGCCGGTTTGTGTTCTTTGCATGTTTTTAAAGTTAAGACAAACTTTACTTGAAGGGTGATTTTAAACAGAAGCTGGATCATAACGCGCCGTCCGCGCTTAGGCATTTTAACCCCTTTATTAATGGTATTTTAAAGGTATGTGTTGATTCTGGTGTTAAGATATTAGCTTCTTTTGTTAGCTCAAATGCTAACCGGTAAGAACACGTGCTTCCTACTAAAGAGTATTTAACAGAAAGGTTGTTAGTTTTCAAGCTAGTGAATAATAGTCCCTGAACATCATTTAATAGATTTGATAACTAAGTAAACACCATTAAGCCCATTTCTCCAGAAATATGTGGCTCTTTTCCAAAATACTCCCTTAATAATATTTCTTCAAATATTATTTCAATAAATAAAGGCAACTAATTAGACACTGTTGAGAAATGGTCATCCAGAAGGTTGGTTTTATTCAGCAGATCATTCTTTAAAACATTATTTAATTATAATAATTTTTTATCTGATCTTGCATTGTGAGTGGTTGTCTAAACGTTTGCTGATTATTGCCTAAGTTAGTTACAACACTAAATTAACTTCACTTCCAGATTCTTCAAGATAATCCTTGGTTCTCAAACATAAACATTGCATGGTAATGTTGCCTCACTCTTTTGGTCATAATTTTCAATCATCTTTTTAATCAACTTGTTTATTTTGTACATAGCCTATTAGTCTTCCCTATTCTTTAACTCTGCTTGGCAGTTAAATTGGATTGTTTTAGCATAGTAAAGTGTTTGTTGATTGAAATATGTTTGACTTTGAGTTGACTTATTTTTGTCAATAAATTCTTGTATTTTAAGAAATTGTGTGAATTCATTCCATGAGTGTGCAGAGTTTATGCTGTTCAATAATGTCAGAGCTCATCTCATCCCTTTCTATTTTGTCCTAATACCATCGCCTTACTGGGCTGGTATTCACAGGACGACCCTTAACAGACCGAAATATTATTTGATAAAATATTAAAATATTAATATTAAATATTAAATAATATTCTCAGATTAATAATCACAACAGGTAATAGACCAAAAAAAGTAGTGCATAATTGTGAAGTGGAAGGAAAATTACATTATTTTGTAATATCACCTTAGCTTGTTACAACTGCATGTCTATGGGGGTATGTCTCTGCCAGTTTTGTGCATCTTAAGACTTTTGAACATGACTGAGCAGCTGACTAAGCGGCCTATAGGGACGCCAACTGGCTAGTGATCAAGACTGGTATTTTTACATTTGGAGTAATTTTTTTAAGTATGTGAGATGAAATTAGTTTTGCGCGGGTGTTGAGCAGATACATTTATTTTCTGTGGTGTCTTTATATTTAGAGACTTTAGTGTTATTTTAATTCATAATTTTTTTATTGACGCATGCTAATGTAAACATACAGAATGGTGTCTGCTGGAGTGGCGGTGATTTTTACAGCAAGCTCCTAAATTGTCCTTTATGACTGCAAATCTAAAGGCTGAGAATGATTATTGTCCTTCATAGTTTGGATTGAATTAATTGTAAACAAATGTACTGGATAGCATATCAATTAACCAGCCAGTATAGAGAAAACACAGATTTGTTCCTGCTAATATGGCTCTTTGTCATTCACCCCTTTGTCCTTACCAACATAATGTTCATTACAAGAACAAAAGGATGTACTGTTTACTGAGGCAGGTAAGGCTTGTTGGCTTATTACGAACTTGTGTGGTGTCTCTGAGCTAAAATCAGAGTCCACACTGTAAGCGGAGAGGTGCTCTCACATTATTCTTTAATGTTTCATTAAACTTAGCAACAAAATGTTTTGTCATATTTCCAACAAAACAAACAAGCAAGCACACTATAAAAACCAAGATGTCCACCTAGGAAATGTCCGCACTAAATTACCATTTTCGGAATGTGTTCATTTAATTTGTTCCTGTTCAATTATATTTGTTTTGAGGTGAAAAAATAGCTGAGAGACCTTTAAAACCGTTTCCTTTTACATGACAGACCCAAACAGAGAACTTAAAACAGTCTGTGGCTAGGTAAGGAAATTATGGTAGTCTTGCTTTGGATGCAGAAAGTTGAATTTCTTCTGCTCTGGATCTAGATGTAGATAGCTTTGGGTTGGTCTGGTTGGGTCCATGGCAGTGCTGCTCATTGAGAGGTCAGTCTCTAAAAGTCTCAAAAGAGTAGACAAAAGTCACCAGCCACTAGAAGGATCTGAATATATTCACTAAATATGGCTGCAAAGATGCTAATTAGGCAAGATTTCTAATAAAAGTAGCTTGATATATGTTATCTTAACAGCTACTAATTACAGGCAACTTTCTTTTAAAAGGAAACACTGCTTGAGCATTTTGGTTCATGACTGCTGACATCTTTGAGGAGCGTAATGAGATTTTTTTTTTTAATTGTCCAGTTTCCTTCACCAAGACCACTGATAGATGTTGTAGTAAATTGCTTGGATATGGATAACAAGGATTATCTTGAACTAATATAAATGTTATCATCGATCTTTACTCCTCTAGGATTTCCACGCATTCACATCTCAACTCCTTTTATGTTGGTGATAAGACTTGGCTCAAGAATGATATTTAAACCTCTGCAGGCTTGGTGGATGTTCAAATTTTCTACATATAAGGGCATTAAGATACAAACTAAGGGCTACATTCAATTATTTAATCATTTATGAATATTTTATAGACCTTTACATATTTGGATGTCTTCAGGGGTCAGAAGTATCTTGTTGAAATCCAGAGCCCAGATTTTGACGATTTAAAGCACTGAGCTTTTACAGGAAACTTTCACATCTGTAGCTATTTACACCATCAAATATTCAATATGAATGCCAGTTTTGTCAGACAGAGACCTTTATTTGATTCTTTATTTTGAATTTAAAACATATTTAAGAGCGAGTGAGGCTGCTTGTGGGCACAATGTCGATATATGAAAAACACTCCAATAAGGCAATCAGTTGTTAGTTATTGTGGTTTTGGTAGATAAGCAATTTCCTTTGTGTGCAACTAAACAATAAAAATTATAGTCTCACTGCACAGATCCGTGTCTAGAAATCCAATCAGACTACACTAAAGAAATGTATCTTGTATGTTTTATTAATGGCTAAGCAATTAGAAAATATTTACTGTAGTCTGAAACAGTTTTTTTCACTTTTAGTTCTTTATCATTTGATCGACAAATTGTTTGTTTTTGTCTGTTTACTTAATTTGATTGTTTTATTGTGTGTGTCTCTAGTGGTTCAGTGTCTCTCCTTCTGTTTGTAACTTTGGAAAAAAAACTTTGTGTTATGCCCGACTGTATGAAGACTGCTCTGAAAATAAAGTTTAGTTGACGAAGGGTATGAACCTGAGGTGAACCTGAGGTGAAGCTCTCAGGTTATTAGTCCTTCCAAAATATTGTCCCTCCAAAGGATGGCTTGGATTCTATCATCCATCGTTAAGCTGTAGCATGAAGTACATCTGCTGCCTCTCCTCCACATCAAGAGAAATCAGTTGAGGTGGTTTTTGCATCAGAATGCCCCCTGGAAAATTTTCTCTGGAGGCTTTTCATGCATGTCCCATTGGAATGAGACCTTGAGGCCAACCAAGAAGTCATCGAAGGAACCAAAAATCCCTTCTGACCTCAGAGCGCATTGGGATCCCCAGGAAGGATGCAGTACTTTGACAGTTTTTAGCACTTATGGAAGTAGAGTCTGACCTACTCCAGTACCTAGTCACATATGTAGGAATAAAGAATATTTATATTTATTAGCTTTGACGTAATAAAGTGAAATCTTTCTACGATTCTTGTTTTTCTATTTTTTTCTTGGTTTCCACTCACAGTATATCTTATAGTTGACACACAGATGATTTATGCATATGTCCTCACCTGCATTTTAAGTTAGGAACCATTAGCTATATGGAAAATAGTATGGAAAAGTGTACGTGTAACCCTAATATTTATATGCACACGTGCATTTTACACTCCTTTCAAACTGAACTGAATATACATTCATAGCATAAACATGCTTGAATGAAATACGTTTGTGATGGCTTGCTGTTCAGTTGCCAATTTTCCTTTTTGCCAGACATTCATTGAAAGTGCTTTTAGCAGTGCTTCAGGATATAAACCAAGCTTAACAATAAGATGAACAACTTTGAAGTTTTCAAGAGCCTCCACGATGAAAAGTTTAGTTCTTAATCATTAATCATGCCCTTGAAGTTGGAAAGTTTCTCAGCTGAAATGCAAAAAGGTTATTTATAGTATGAATGATAATGTGGATTAATCTGGGCCAGGTCCCCTGTGGGATTTCCAAAAAACAAAGACGGCACATGGATACACTGCTTGTAGTCCAGCATCAGCAGAGGGGTTGCTTTGTTAAAACTCAGTGAAGTAATTGGACCCCAATCACTATAAACAAACTGGTCGGATATTAGGTTATATAAACACAGAAACTGTGACAAATAGCTTCATTTTTTAATATCTTATGCAATATTAGATTTTGTTTTCTTTTCGCAAAATCATTGCCATCTGATTTACAGAACCCTCTATACTTATTGGCACCTTGAGGGATTTTTTCTCCTCTGAATGAAATTAAAGGCTGGATTTTTTTGTAAAATTTGCAGAGTGAGATTATGCTACTGCAATTAAACCTTGATTTATTTTAACTCTTTTTGCACATCTTTTCTATGGCTGTAATAAGTGCGGAGGGTGCTGCATTGTGAGCTTCCATATACAAACTGACATCTAGTCTGTTTTGTTGCACAGCAGCTTATATTTGGTTTTACAGTTATCTAAACAGTTGGAATGGACGCCAGATGTTGAACGATGTAAACCAAATAATAATAAGGGGAATTCAGTGAATGGGTGAAGACCATCATCTATTTGAATCTTTTGGGTTAATATTACCTGCAACCCATTATATTTCCCAGTTTCTCAAACCTGTTTAAATGTTAAACAAACTCAAAGACATGAAGAACAAACTAACCCAAAACAGCACTTTTTAAAATCCTGCAGGAGATATTTTAGCTCTCTCCTTCTTACTCACTCTGTTAGCAGGTCATTATCCTCCTGCATTCAATTTGTTGTTCCTTAATTTAGATTATATTTTTGGAGTCATCCACAAGTCTAATCTGATGAAAATATAAGTTGCTTTTGAAGTCAGAAAATGATAAATTGATTACAGTGGATAAACCAATTTATTTATTTGTCTCTGTAGAAGCTAAGCCATTTGCCTCATGTTAACTGTGTCAGTGCTCTGTGATTAATTAGCCACAGTGCAGACACACATATCCCAGAAAGTCTCCAAAACACCTTCCAGCTTGTTAGTCCAACCTGCCAACTGCTGTTAATGTTTCCACCTGTTCCTCTGACAACAAAAACAGTTCCTTTCTCTTTCATCTGCGTGATGTTCAGCATGCCAAGCTGACTGTAGCACAGACAGCCTGTTCCATTCCCTGACCCGTCAAATCACAGCATATCAAGCCAGTTTAATACATGGCTCCAAAAAGATTATTAGAGCAACAACACAAAACTTGTGAAGCGGCGGACCTGTTGTTCTTCCTCACCTAATGTTTTCCAGAGTCTTATCAAAATTAAATTAGTGAGTTTTTGTCCCACCTGTTTCAACTCATCCCATAAAATGGCAGCCTTCTTCCCTTTTTCCACCACACCTTTGCTCAACTGTGAGCAAACACTTTGTTTTATGTCACCCAACTGAGAGTGAACATTAATCCACAGCTGCAGATGTACTGACATGGTTTGCCAAACTGTGACTAATTTAGGGATAGATAGATAGATAGATAGATAGATAGATAGATAGATAGATAGATAGATAGATAGATAGATAGATAGATAGATAGATAGATAGATAGATAGATAGATAGATAGATAGATTTGGTGATATTACAAAATTTGTAGTAGGAAATGTATTGTTTCCTTAAGTAAACGTTAATGAATAAGTGGAAAACATGTAAGATAGCTACCAATCTTCCCAGCAGCAGACATCAGAGCAATTTCATCAAAAGTCCAATTTATGCAAAACAATAATCAGAAACTGCAAAAAACCCAAACATTTGACTGTACATTACTGGCGTAAGCATTCGAAGGTTACAGTCAATGATATTCTTAAATGCAGTGAACAGTGTTCACCAGGAGAAATTATATTCTCTCTAAAAAGAATATGGCAGCATGACACACACCACCTTTCAAGCACAGTGGCGGAGGGTGATGGTTTGGGCTTGTTTTACAGCCAGTCATAAACTGGTCTGTATAAAAAAGTATTGTAGAGTCAAATGAAGAGCTGTCTGTCTGACAGCTGAAGCTTGGCCTTGGCCAAAAAACTAATATTGGTTTAAGTGGTGTAGGACCAATATTCAGACAAGAGCTAGGCAGAATCATGTCTGAAGAGTAGCTTAAAGCATGTAAACATAACAACTGGAAAATAGAGCGAGAACTTAAAGAGAATGCTGGAAGATGCGAGTGACCAGAGAACAGGTGAGACAAATTATCTGAATGCACAGCAGCTGTCAGGGAGTATGAACCAAGGAACTTTGGGAGAATGGCTAGAAATGACGCAGAACTCAAGAAATCATTACAAAGGAGCACAGTGAAAATACGTGAGCAAATTGGACTCAGGAATAAATGGAAACACAGAGAGCAAGTAACAAAACACAACAATAACTCAAGACATGAGAACCAGAGCAGGCTCAAAACTGAATTCGAAATCCTATGGATCATCACAGAAACATTGCAATGATCTAATGCAGAATGAAGAAATCACTGAAGACGTCCAATGTTACTGGTTTTAGTATTTTGCTTTAAATTATCCTGCGTAAATGTTCAAAATCACAGAAATAAATCTGGTATAAAAATCTGAAATGCCTCATCAAACCGTATCATAGCTGAGACCAGTTTGGTTTTATTTTTGGCCGACCTGCTGTTTCCTGTTTTTAGACTATTGTTGGTGGAACATAAAAATTAGTCCTACACAGCAACAGGAGGAGTCAAGGATCACAGACATTGACCTGTAACTGACTGGAGTTCAACAATTAACTGCCATCATGAGTGTACCCCCGACACATACAAAAGCCTCATCACAACCACTTATGCAGACATTCAACAGCTATGACTCTGATTAAACAGTTTTAATCTTTGAAACAGACAATGGGATTAGAGTGTTATAGAGTACTTTGTGACATTAAAGAACGTGAACCATTGAAGAGGATGCTGAAAAAGATGAAACCACCTGGTTTTAACCATTTTATTATCACATTTAAAACAAGAACGAGCAAACAGAAAAATGCTGTCAGAGTTAGAGTTAGTTAAAGATGCTAAAGATGACACTTCTCAAGATATGGTAAGAGTCAAGAATATTGAGACAAAATAAGATTCTGCTAAGGCTCCCCAACCACATGCCCTATTTCCTACGACTACAACTTAAGATCCTGTCCATGCATACCATTAACAAAGTCCGTAAAAAGGGGCAAGGGCATTCCACCCACACTGGGAGCAAGCAAGACTTTGTCCAGAGAATGCTAGATCAGCTTTTCCTTTTGATCACACAAGGATTGGATAACACTTAAAAGCATTCTGGCATCCCATACTGCTGCAACACCTCCCAATAATGCTTTGGGAAATATGGCCTTCCCCAGATTAACCAAACAAGCAAACCCCCAAAACCTCATCAGAAGTTCCATGAGGGTCCATTCTTCCAGAACTAGGAAAAAAGCTTTTGGTGTTTCTCCAGAATTCAAGGTGGGAATGCTGTTTGTAGTACGAGTGCCCAACTCCTGTCCTCAACAGCCATAATTCTGCAACTTTACATGTAGACCCCCCTCCAATACACATGAATCAAATAGATGGTGCGTTAACAGACCTCTGTAAAGCTGAATGACATACTGATGAGGGAATTCAACTATTTGACTTAAGTGTGTTGGAGAAGGGGTGCTGCGAAAAGTTGAAGGACAAGACTGAGGACTGGACTTGGGCACTCATGGTTTGAAGCCTCCTTTCAAACAATCTAGAATAAACCTTTCCAGGAAGGTAGAAAACATTTCTAGGTTCAGCCAAGGGTCGTAGGGGGTCTGGTTTGGAGACCAGTGGATTTCATCTTTTCTTTTTGCAGATGACGTGGTCCTGCTGGCACCCTCTATCCAAGACCTACAGCATGCGCTGGGGCGGTTCGCAGCCGAGTGTAAAGCGGCTGGGATGAAGATCAGCTCCTCCAAGTCTTAGGCCAAGGTTCTCAACCGGAAAAGGGTGGCTTGCCCTCTTCAGGTTGGAGGGAAGTTCCTGCCTCAAGTGGAGGAGTTCAAGTATCACAATTGAGGGGAGATCGACCGACGGATCGGTGCGGCTGCCGCAGTAATTGGGACGCCGTGTCAGTCCGTTGTGGTGAAGAGAGAGCTGAGCCGAAAAGTGAAGCTCTCGATTTACTGGTTGGTCTACGTTCCTGCCCTCAACTATGGCCATGAACTTTGGGTCATGACCGAAAGAACGAGATCCCGGACACAAGCGGCTGAAATGAGCTTCCTCCGTAGGGTGGCCGGGCACTCCCTTAGAGACAGGTTGAGGAGCTCAGCCATCCAGGAGGAGCTCGAAGTAGAGCCCCTGCTCCTCCACATCGAGAGGAGCCAGTTGAGGTGTCTCGGGCATCTGTAACGGATGCCTCCTGGATGCCTTCCTCGGGAGGTGTTCCAGGCACCTCCCACCAGGAGGAGCCCCAGGAGACAGCCCAGGATACGCTGGAGGAACTATGTCTCTCAACTGGCTTGGGATCACCTTGGGCTCCCCCCAGAGGAGCTGGAGGGGGTGTCTGGGGAGAGGGAAGTCTGGGTGTCTCTACTGAGTCTGCTGCCCCCGTGACCCAGTCCAGGATGAAGCGGAAGACAATGGGTACAAGTAAGAGGAAGGTAGAAAAGTGTGAGTCCTCAATAGTAATCAAAGTTGCCCATGAGTAAGTCATCTACAATTTTTTTTCTTTTTTTTCTGTGAGGAATTGTATTTTGTTTTTCTAGTTTTTTGTGCTGTGTTCTTTAACCTTTTCACATATCTAATATTATAGAAAAAGTGAATCAGAGAAATGTTTCTCACAACATCATCCGATCAGCTTTTCACACTCAGCTCTATAAGGTGTACAGTAAATGACTTGGAAGAAGTACCACAACTGAAGCTTTTTCCTTTGTAACATTACAAGTAACAAAGTATATATGTGTATCAGGACTGCTCATGGTTACTATTGTTTTGTAAGTAATCAAATGTTTTCCTTTATGCTAAATTTTCATGCTTTGGACAAATTGCCAGTTTTAAATTGCAATGAGACACTACTTGCCAAAGTCCAAACTCTGCATCTGAAACAGATTTTCACTAACGTGTTCTTGGAACAGTCAGTTCTGCAGGACCAGAGGCTTAAAGGTTTTCTGCATCTTTTCATGTTAGAAACATGAAATTAACATGTCACCTGAGAATATACTCTCTAGACGACTTACATGATGTGTAATTTTTCACTTATGTTCTTACAGGAATCTGACATCATCACAGACTTCATTTATGCCATTTGTTCTCACATTACTTATGTTACAGTACATCATTCTCATCTGGACACCAATTGTTCACATTACACCTCAGTGTTTTTCTTTTCACCTATCTATTTATTAAACGTCTTTTATTTTAATGCATTTAGTCAGATGTTTTACACATTCCTTTTAAACCTGCTTTTCTATTTTTTTATTACAGACAGGATTCTACAGCAGGAAGGTTTAATGTTTGTCGCAATAATAGGAAATCTATAGCATTTAAAGCACTCATTCAGTACTGTGTTCACACTTTAAAATACCCTTAAAACACCTGAATGAAATTGGTTAATGTAGATCATCAGCATACGATGATGTTCTGCAGAATAATGCAGAGAAAAGTACTTGATCAATACCTACATTTCTTAATTTGTTTAAATACTGTGAAAAAATAAAAATGTGATTTTTCTTTTTGTACAGAGCATAATATTTGGTGGATTCATGGCTTCTCATCTTTGACCACAAAAATGGCTTGTATTTCGGTTAAATCATTTGTGTATTAACAACTCTGTGATGTTACATGCTAATGAGTTAACACCCAGCTCTTTGTTGCACAAATTTCACGCAACCATGTAAAAAAGACACAGATTTTCCAAGGTTCAACGAAACTCCTGTCAGGCAGATAAGACCTGAAACCCTCTAGTGCAGTGCCATTGATGCCACAATGCTCCAGTTGAGAGATTGGGATGATGTGGTCGTGTCAGATCAAAACGTAAAGGAACACTGCTGTTTTCCTAAATCAGTAGCCAGTAAAAGCTCATTAGAAACTTTTCAAAGTGCAGTTTCAGCGCAACAAAGATATTTAAAATCAGATTGAAATCTTTCAAGAATATTGTTTGCATTTAAAAATGACTTCTGCATCACAAATATTTTTCTTTACAGCATGTTTGATGGGAAAGGAAGTTTTGAAATGGGCCTAAATTCTGAAACGACAGAATAATCAAGGTTAGGTTTTTTAAGTATAAACTCCACAACTGGATGTTTAAAACAGACTGGCACAACACCAGAAGATTACCTTTGATTTTGCCAAATGTTTAACCATTTAAAATCTGTGGAAATATTTTTTTTGTACTCTTTCTGAAAGACCTAGCAGTAAGGCATTTAGTAGTACATGGTTTAGTAGTACATGGTTTCCTTTCTACTGAGTCACACAGACTTGAGTAAGTACCTCTAACCAACTAAGAGCGTTCCAGTCTGGCCAAGGAAAAACTTTGTTCCAGAGGAGCACCGTGGAGTCAGCTGTCCCTACTTATCTGCAGGATTACTGGTATCTACAGGTCACAGAGGATAGAGCCACACCAAAATGTGCAACGCTGCAGATAAGCGAATAACAGTATATATTTTACAGCTTATCATGTTTCCTTATCTTTACCAGGTAATTAAATTCCTAAACCTTGCTGATTTATTTAAAATGCTATAACAACATGAGGCTTTTGCTGCTTCATTACTTTCATGAAAGTAGTGGAGTAGCAGTGTTAAGCAAAAAGCACTATGAAAATGTGAAATGGTTATCATCATGTCCTGGCACAGAGTTTGGAAAGATGTACTGTGTATCATCATTTTAGGTTATGTCTGATGCCCTTAAAGCTGCATTATGGTGCTCCATCGCTGCCTAGACGGTTATGTTGCAGGAGTGAAATGAAGCTTTACGGCCCTGCTCAAGACTAGCTCTAATGCAACTGCAAAAACCTTGAACTCTTCACGAGGCTTGGTGAGAACATTTATCAAACTCTGGAATCCAGTGACACAACAATCCCTCCAGACTTTGTTTGCATTGCTACACCTGCCAGGTTTTATTAATCCTGCATGGCATACACACAGGGATGATAAATGTGGCAGATTTACCACTTGTTGGTCGTTAATTCAAACCCACTCTTTAGAGAGAGTGCTGCAAGCCGAAAAAGGGATCTTTATAATGTAAACTGTAACACCACAAATGCATTAAGATAGAAATTACATATAAATTTACAAAGCTTTGTTTTAGCAACAAAGAATAAATGTTTTAATACAAGACCCTAACAACAAGACAAAAAGCGTAGTCAATGAATTTTTCAAGCTTTTTCTACAACTAAAACTGAAAAATCTAATTAAACACCTACTTCCTTACTTTACCTATTAGTTCTTAGGTTTGTGTTTTTTGTCATACTTGACCATTAGTTTGGGAAATTGGGGGTCGCAGCTCAGCTTTGTGGTGGCTAGAGTATCTCGCAATATGTAATGACTTGACACCTAAAACAATGAAGCAACAGAAAATACAATACAATGTGGTTGACTAAAATGTTCTGAACTGCGTCAGGATATAAACAAAAGTAACACTGCTGGATGACTTTTGACTCAGGTTTGTTTCAACAGTAGCAGGAAGAATTATTACTGTAGATGAAGCATCTATCCGTTTAAACATTTCTCACTCCATGCTCCCATCACTGACTAAGACATCCACATACTTGACCTTTCTTAGTTGAGACGCACATCAAGTTATATAGACGCACAACATTCCAAACCTAAAGGGAGCATTCCACACATTTCTGGCTGAAAACCATTTACCTGCTTCGGTGTGGGCAAAGGCCTTGGCTTGACGATGCTAACAGAAAAAATGAGACTCTGTGATTCCCAGACAAGAAAGACACCTTACCAAGACTCTACGTTGCAATCCGGTTCATAGGCACTGCAGGATGGTGCAACATTTCTCTCTTCAGAAATAAAGAACAGCTGTAAAACTTGTAAGCTCAAATTTGACAGGACTGGCACAGATGAAATGTAGTAAAAACTCCCTGAAGTGAACTTCTCTCTCTGTGTGCCACAGCTGTGTACTACAGTAGCCAAATGTGGCTGCTCAACCATCTCTGTGTACAAAAAGTAATGTACCATTTAAGGTGGAAATTCCCAGATGTTTGTGGTACACTGTTTGAACTCTCCTATTTTACTTAAAATAACACATTGTGTTTGCTTGTGGTAAGATTGTTTATTTCGATGAGACAGCTTTACGATGATTATGACACGGTAGAGTAGATGTACTCCATGGTACATTATACTCCCCATCACAACCCTCCTGAGTTCAGTGAGTTTCAGGACATATGTACAATATAATAGATTTTATGCTTCTTCTGTCTTCTCTCATGATCCCATTTGTATTGTGGACAGTATTTACATGAGGGTCTGGGCTGGGAAAGCTGCAAGACTTTTTCAGAGCAAATACAAACATGAAAACTTGGCTAATATACGAGTGTTTAAAAAAGTCATTTTTCTTTTAAACGACAAATGACACATACAAAGACTCAGACTTTTCTATTGGTTTTTGTTGGAAAAAAACAAAACAACCTATAGTTATTTTTTTTTGGTTTGTTTGCTTGTTTTTTGGGTGTTTTTTCTAGATATGCATGCAATAAAACAATTAATAAAAACAGTAATGAAAACTGTCTCACAGCTGGGACTATGATTATTTGTTCTTGTTCTGATTTTGTAGGTTCTTTCACTTGCAAATAAATTATTTCTCCAAATTTTATTTTGATGTGGAGATAAAGCCTTTAAACACAAAAACAAGAAATACTGGGATAAATGCCATAAAGCCAGATCTTGTTCCCACTGAGTGGTTATGCATGGTTTTCAAAACATTGTAATCTTTTTAAAGGTCATTCTCAACATCTGTACACTGTTTTTCTAAAATAACAAACATTTGGAGCCGAGATTTGTTTTATGTTTTTCTTTTATTGGTTTGATGAAATATTCTAATCTTAAATGTTGTGTTTTCGGCTGTAAGAGGAAAATCACTATAAAACAATATATATAAACACTATATAAACAGAAATAAAGTCTTTAAACAGTAGTCTTTGTTGTAATTCATCTATTTAATGTGTTTCACTTGATGAACTGAGTTGCTAAAATAAATCAACTTTTCAATAATATTCTAATTTCTCAAATGAATCTGTAGTCCCATTTCACAAACTCAAGCACCCTTTATATATTGGTCAAATTTGAATCCTGAATAAACTGATTGAGAGCTTTTGACGCTGCGAGAACTTGATAAGGGTGGCACAATGCAGGTCTTAATGCTCAATTCTGATATTTTGGAGAAATTCGATTTTTTTGCATTGTCGTTCACATTTCCAAATGTATATGACTTGCAGTGATCCCCTGTGTGAACTGCATTCATACAACTTAAGTGTCCCGCATGCGCAGTACACAACGCAATGACGTCACATGTAGCGAGCGTACTTAGTGTTTACGGAAGTAAATATGGATGGAAATGTTGGACTGTATCTTGCGATTTTTAAGTTGTTTTCCAACCAGAGCCAGCACATTAACAACGCAATATTTTTAAGAAGATCGAAAAGAAAGTAATACACGTCCGCCATGGATGTTGTTTTTCTTTCCGCTTCCATGTAGCAGGACCCAGAATAGTGACATTGTCAAGCATCAGTGACATACAGGTTGGATGAATGCGACCTGGCCATACAGACACAGGTCGCATCTGAAAAGATCAGATACGTATCGGATTTAGGACCACATATCCAAGTGGCCTGGGTTGCATTTGAAGAAATCAGATCTTTGTCGTTCAGACTGTCATGAAAAGTTTCAATAGAGGTGTCATGGTATGACATCCTTGGACTTGGTTTGTGTTTTTGTATTAACCGTTCTTAGGTCTATGGTTTCCTTTATTGTTAATTAGTTCCACCTGTCCCTTATGCCTCCATGTCTCCTTACCACACCTGTCCTTAGTTCCTGTGATTACCTGCCTTTGTTTTCTCCCTGTATATTAGTTAGTCTGTGTTCTTTGTTCCCCGCTGCTTCCTCCGTCACTATTCCTCGTTCCCCGATCCAAACCAAGAACGTGATAAGAGGTCAAAAGGGCAAAAAAAAAAATCGTATTTGGGTCACTTCAAGCTGCTGTGTGAACGTAGCCTAAGTCATGTTCCAAGAAAGTTGAGAAGCACTTATCAACATTCATTGGCTTTTCCTGTTTGTCTGTCTGGGTTTTAGGTATTTGACAGAGAGTAAATGGAATTGAATTTAATTAAATTGAAAAAAGTGTTTTCTATCTCCTTAAGACTAAGTAAGGTCAAATTTTAATTTTACAAATATCAATTTTAGTCCATTGATAGCTGTTTCAGTTTGTTTTCAATATTATTTGCAACTTTTTAAGTTACAATTAAATGTTTTTGCTCAAACTTGTGTGAAGGATTTGGGGATAGATGGATCTTTTTTTTTGCTTATGGCGGTTCAGATTGATTAGAGTTTTTTGAAATTAAATAAGCTCTAATTCCACAGCGATAATACAAAGAGCCTTTAAATAAAACTGTGTGAGGCCTTTTGTGCAAGTCCCACATGGAAGGGTTAACTACTTTAGACAAATGAGAACCAGAAGTTGACTTTTTTAACATGAGAGCCACTTTTTTAACTGGAGTGCATTCACATCCACCTGTTGACCCTTGCTCTGATCTGCACCTTATTTACCCTCAAGAGAGTCTGTACGCACCATGTGTTTTCCATCACCCATTATGCATCTCCACTGTAGGCTGTTGTAAGGCTCAGTGTTTGCTGCATTCTTTGCTGGAGCAAAACAATACCTTTTTGACACAGTCCTTGCTAACCAATCTGATCAAAGATCTCACAATTTTCATCGCACAAACGTCCTGATCAAGGCTTATCCTGAGCTGCAATAACTTTGGACTCAACAACAGGAAATCTGAGCACACAACGTCTATTCAACACAGCAACTGGAGACTTTATTATTTGTTCGAAGGGATGCCACACACACAGCTGAGGACTGGGCTTGTGTCCTTGCACGGGGGCGTGGGTTTATAATGAATTCATAGTATCCCGACAGGTTGGCTTGAGATAAAGCCATTTACTCTCTTCAGAGAGTATGTTTGGCTTTTAATTTAGCTGAGCCAACATAACTACCTGATGAAACCCTTGATTCACAGAGGCTTTGGCGACCTACAGCACGGGGCTCACGCGTGGCGGCAGATTTAAGCCCACGAATGTTTTTGTGAGATGTCTGAGAGTGCAACAGTATGCTGAGAAAATGATGGACTCTGGTTCAGAGAGAGAA
Source organism: Girardinichthys multiradiatus (assembly GCF_021462225.1). Taxonomy (NCBI): domain Eukaryota; kingdom Metazoa; phylum Chordata; class Actinopteri; order Cyprinodontiformes; family Goodeidae; genus Girardinichthys; species Girardinichthys multiradiatus. Next base: position 44,025,583 of record NC_061815.1, on the reverse strand, counting down.
ATCAGCCACATACGAGATGGGTTCCAAAAACAGAAGGCAGACAAACGCCATGTGGAACAATACCTTGGCTCCAGCCCTGATTTTGTTGCCTGAAAGCCTGTTTTAAAAGACATACCTATTTTCCATTTGTTTCTCGAGAGCCTTGTTTCCTGTTTGTGTGAGTGACCTCTCCTTACCCTCAGCTCTATTACCAGCAGCAGAGCAGCCAACTCACCGTTGGTAGAGGAAACAATGACAAGCGGAAGCCAGTGCCCTCATCACAACGCCAGCTGCTCTTAACTGGATTTATCAGACGCTTCCTTTCAGCAAATCTAATTTTCAAGGAGATAGAAGAGAAAAATCCATCAAATAATGCAGCTACTCACGGCAACAAGAAGTAAATAAAACTGAGTTTTTGCAGAAATTAAAGATGTGCATTTGCATGTAGGGGACAGTAAATGTCTTGTTTTTAACAATTAAATGTCTGTTCAGCAGGAATGTTGCATGTTTTGGAAAAAAAAAAAAAACTCCTTTATTCTGGGAGGGCAGTTTCCAGAGTGTGAGGAAGAGGCCAACTCAGTCATGAAACCTGAATCAACTTGGTAAATGCGGTACAGATCTTTGGTCCATCTCTGATGAAAACTAAACTACCATCAAATAATCTCTGTACAGGTCCTCTAGATTCATTCTCTCATTAGTACCAACTAGTTTAGGACATAAAACAAAATTTCTGCCAACTTTGTGGAAACTCATATGACTGCTTATTTTCAGCATTTGTTTGAGTATTAGTCTTTTGACCAGATGGGAAACTTTCCATGGTTTGAATTTCCCTTTCTTTATTAAACTATAAACAGATGTGCATCTCAGTAAATTAGAAGATCATCAAAAGGTTAATCGATTATTAGAATTAACCCTTTCAGATTCTGCATGCATGGGAATAAACATAAAATCTGATATTTCATAGTTTGAACAATATCCATCACTAATTGGTTCCTGATTATCCAATGAGAATGAAAAATTCAATTATAACTTGATATGAGAGATCAACAGGCCAAGCAAAAACAGCTCTGAAACTTGCAAGGTGGAGGAGTAAGCAACCATCTTCCATCAAAAATATTAGTTTATGTCCTTTGAAGCCTAATAAAATTGCTCTTAGTATTTTGTTTGGCCTTTTCTATTTGTAGTATTCAGTTCATTTAGTTATGGTGTCCACTGCAATAGACATGAAAAAAACACAACAAAAAACATGAGTTGGGAATTTTTTTAGCCCTCATCTCTCTGCTGAAGAGGATAACAAATGTTTTCTTATTTTTCAGCTAAAAGGTGTGAAAGAGTTACATTCAAAAAGTGAAACCCATATTTCTATGTCCTTATGTTTATACTGAATGCATATATTGAATGCACACAGAGTGGTTTATATACATATACAGTTAGGCTGGAAATTATTCACAACCCTGGCATATTTATGTTTAAAGTAAATGTATAATATTACCAACAAGTTTCTTCTGACTTCAAGCAATATTAATATTATGACATAGTCAGAGTCATTGACTTGAATTTGATTGAGAATCTGTAAAAGTAGATTAGGGTGATGGCAGGAAGGCCTTCCAACCTCAAAAACTTGGGGTTCACCACCAAGGGTAAATTCTCCAAAATACCAGTAAAAACATACAAAACGTGGGTCAGCATTATAAGGTTTGTTTGCTGTAATGCCAAAAAAGATTGATTATTGGAGAGGCTATAAATAATGTTTAACATGCCATTGATTGATAAAATGTAAATAACAGACATTCTTAAAACTAAAATTCAGGTAAACATACATTTTTACAAAATTGTCACACCTTTCACTCTGTTTTATTATACTTTGAAACAAAGTATGAATCAGAAACACTTCTTAGTCAAGTAAAAAAATTTCTAATCCAAATGAGGTGTGAATAATAGACTTACAAAGATTTTTAATGCAGATATGTGATGCTATAGTAGATATGTGATGCTATAGTCCTGTTATCATTGGCAAAACTATTGATTTGACAGTTGTCCATCAGACAGTTATTGACACCACTCACAAAGAAAATTAACTACAAAAGATCATTGATGAAGGAGCTGGCTGTTCACAGAGTGCTACATCCAGGAATACTATTGGACGGTTGAGAGGAAGGAAAAGGTTTGGCAGAAAAAGCTGAACAAGCAACATCTCTGTAATTCATCTAGATGTTTAATTTCTGACTGGAAGTACTAAAGTAAATTTGCTCCTCAGTGATCTTTGTTATTTAGGGAATATCCAGACCTGCCAGTTTGGTCCGCTTTAAGCGAACCAGATGTTGGTCTCCCCCCTTGGTCCGGATTTTTGTGCAGGTGTGCGTACACTCAAGCGAACCATGCTCCAGACCAAACAACCGGACGGAGAACCACTTTTTGAGGTGGTCTCAGTCTGCTTGGAAGTGGTCTCTGGTGCCGTTTGCTTCTGGTGTGAATATGAACTGACCTCGGTCCGACCCAACTACAGGACTTAATGAGCCACCATAGCGAATGTTGGGAATACACTAAAGTCATACCTGAGCTGCAGTCTTTTGATTAGCAATGCTACTGCCAGCATGCTGTGGGTCAAGGCACACGGAGCACAGTGTCTCCTTCAGCGTGCAACAAGCATTCGCAGATGGCGTTCCACAATTAGACATATAATGCCATGAAACCTGGGCTGAATGAGATACTCTTGACATTCACCATGACTTTTCAGCTGTAATAACTACACAAATATGCAGAACCGGAATGCAGCAGGCATTACTTCCATGATAGTGTTACTCCATTTCCAGGTCTGTGCTCCGTCCCGCCCTGTCCAATAGGAGCAACGATTGTCAACAGCGTGGCTTTTTAATAAAAAAAGTTATAGTTCACTTGCAAAAAGTATGTAAAAGCGAACCGCACCAAACAGAAAAATAAGGGTGTATTCACACTTGCCACTTTTGGTCCGCCTTAAATGGACCAGAGTTCGTTTCCCCCCTTGGTCCGGACCTTTTGTGTAGGTGTGAATACACTCAAGCGAACCATGCTCCAGACCAAACAACCGGACCGAGACCCACTTTTTGAGGTGGTCTCGGTCCGCTTCCAAACGGACTCTGGTGCGGTTCGATTATGGTCTGAATACAAACCGGCCCCGATCCGAACCAACTACAAAAAGCATACATATCTTTGGACAAAAAAAGCCACCGTAGCCGGTAGCAAAGGTGTGTGTTGTAAGGTAATCATACCTGATAAGCTGTGTGTTGCTTAGCAACGCTACGGGCGTGTTGTGGGACAAGGCACGTAGAGAATGGAACGGGGTTCCAAAATAAAAAATTGTAATGTCTCAAAGTCTGTGTTGAATGAGTTGCTCTTCAGCCTCACAATAATATTGCAGCTGTAATAACGGCACAAATATGCAGAACAGAGGAGCTGCATGCAGCACGTCTACAGCTGGTTTCCTAAATTTCCGGGTCTGTGCTCTGTCCTGCCCCCGTCATTTCTGTCCAATGGGAACAATGATCATGACCCGCGTGGCTTTGTTTACAAGTAATAGTTCACTTGCAAAAAGTACAATGTGAAAACAAACCGCACCAAATGAAAAAAATAAAGTTAGCTTTTGGTCCGGACCAAACAAGTGGACCAAAGGACTTTCCTGGTGTGAATACACCCTTAAATAAAGTCCGGACCAAACAAGCGGACCAAAGGACTTGGTGTGAATACACCCTGATTGAGATGCACCTTTGCTTCTGTGTATCTTACATGAGAGAACAAACTAAACAGTGTTGATTAATTTTAGTGATTGTGTGACCATAATCACTTCAAAATGACAAAATTATTCGCTGCAAAATACAGAACCTCCCAAAAACAGACCAAGCTGTAATAAACTAACAACATCTCATCAGAGACTGTTGGGAAACAAGGAGAGGAAAGACATTAACTAAAAAAAAGCTAGTGTGGTTTGGCATCTCTGAGGAGCCTTGAAGGCAGTAAGATTCAGACCATTTAACAACCTTCCCTGACTCTCTTTTTTAACCTACTTGTTTTAATTAATTGTTGAAGCAAAAGCTCAGAATCAGCCATTTGTAATGTAGGGATCAGTTGTCACTGACAGAGGCATGACTTCCACACAAGGACAACATTATACCCAAGTCTTCGTGTGAGCTTCATTCAAACAAGGCAGTAAATCATCACGGTCTCTCAGAAGTGCCTCCAAGAAACTCAGGAAGCGTAAGTGATAAAAAAAAAGTAGTTTGAGTGCTATTAGGATACAGGATGAAAATAAGATGACAAACATATGATATTAATGACCAACATCTGCCACGTCAAGAAGATGTTGCTGTTTAAGCCTTACGTATGAATGAAAGACATGTGTGTAGCTGGGGGTTAGTGGTGCTGAGTTCAGCCAAACGCTGCCTGGCATTTCGCACCAGGCATGCAGAACAACCACGGTCTGTTGGAGAGAAGTTGCACAGTGCTGGAGTAGCTGCTGGCTGATTCAATTCTAAACAGAGAGGAGGATTTGGTAAACTACTGTTAAAGTCAGTTTTCCCCATCCTTCCTGTCCTCCAGCAATCGCTGTTTGAAATGAAGCCCATTGTGTTTGTCTCCAATCACTGCATGAAGTCAGCGATTACACTTGGACCTTCTTCCGCAATTGTTAAATGCACTCTTTTAAAGTCATAGATAGAAATGGAAGATGTAACCTAAATGAACATCTTGGTACTTTGAAGAACAACAAGTTGCATGTAACACATTAACAAAGTTTCACATGCATTAAAAAGGTTTTGTACACTGTGGTGACACTGATAGCAGTAGAATAAAGACAAATGCAGTATGAAGACTGTTGTTACTTTCACATACTGTAGCTTCACACTGCAAGTAAAGCTCCTGCAGACTGCCTTGATGCATAGCAAGAAAAGTATTTAAAAAAATTATTTTATCTATTTAATCTATTTTAAACATCTTTACAATGTCATTATTTCTCCTTGAACATCTTTACATTTTGTCACATTACAGCCATGAAATATCTGAACACACAATTGCCATGATAAAACATAGTGGTGGCAACATCATGTTGTGGAGATGCATTTCTTTAGCAGGAACAGAGAAGCTCGTCAGAGTTGATAGGAAGATGGATGGAAAACCTGTTAGAAGCTGCAGAAGACTTGAGACTAGGACAGAGATCTACCTGCCTGCAGGACAATGATCCCAAACATACAGACAAAGCAACAAGAGAATCATTTCTATAAATACATACTCCTGCGTTAAAATGGCCCAGTTAAAGTCCAGATTTAAAGCCAGCTGAGAATCTGTGGTAATATCAGAGAACTGATGTTGATAGAGGCTCTCCATCTAATCTCATGGAGGCTGAGCTATTTTAACAGAAAACAAATGGGATATTTGAATTTCTAGATTACCAAAGCTGGTAGACTGACACCCTAAAAACACTTCCAGCTGGTATTGTTGTGAAAGGCGGTTCTACAACGCAATGAAGATTTTATTATTTTTTAAAGCAAATGAGAAAATCTTCTCTCAAAAGAGCATAAAATAATGTAAAAAAAAACACCTGCCTACTCAAAGAAACCAGATCTCTTCCAGATTCAAGCACACAGTTTTCTAAACTGTGGGAAAAGATTTTCTGAAAATCTATTTGCCTTTCAACACTTTGCACCTGTGGAACAAGACATGTTTTAAGAAGTCCTCTAAAGTCTGAATTGTGCATATATGAATTGCACATATTCAAAACAGCCACTGCAAAGATTCAGTTACTTGACAAGGGACACTTTTCTGAGAACAGTAAAATGCACATTTTAGACAGAGAAGACAAATGGTATGAGAAAGGACTGAAGGAAGACACCATTGTAGGGTTTCAGTTGTATTGTTTATGTATCAGTAAAATGTCTATCAGATTCAAAAATGTTTGAATAAAAAGTTAAATGTCCAGAAACAACACATTCAACCCTTACACAATTGTTGCTTTCCTTGGATTTAGTAGAAAAGTAGCTGTCAGGTACTAAAACCAAATACACTCATGAACTGAACATCAGTTGGACATGTTGCTTAAAACAAGGGTTTTTGCAGCTTTCTGTCAGGTGTAGGTTAATACAATGTGAAGGCAAAAAGACATCAGCAGGAACCTCAGAGAATCAGTTGTTGCTGCCTATTAATCTGGTCAGGGGCTTTAAAAGTAAATATTTCACAAGTGGACAACATTTATGACAGCAGCCACTCTTCTCATGAGTGGACCCCCTGGCAGATTCACCCCAATGTCAGAGTATGCAATGACTTTTCAGAACTCAGCTATCATGTTAAATGTTTGAGTTCATAACAGGACAGTTAGAAAAATAACAATAAGACGATAAGAATGGCTTATTTAGGGTTGAGGGAAAAAGCCTGTTCCCTCTAAAAAAGAATAGGACAAATTAGGTTTTCATCTGAATGAACAAAGAGATCTGTAACGATGTTCTTCAGACAGATGAGACAAAAATAGGTTTGGCCATAATGCACAAGACCATATTTGACAAAAACCAAACAGAGTGTATTGGCTTTAACTCTTTATGCCAACTGTGAAGCATGGTGTTGGAGGGATGATGAATCGGGACAACTTGCAGTCTCTGAGTACAACATGAACGTCTCTGGTTACAAACGTATTGCAGAGTTAAGCATGGCCCAATGTGGGTCATGCAAATAAAGGATTAACAAAGAGTGGCCTAAAAATTTCTCCCTAACAATGTGAGAGACCGAGTGCCCTACAGTAGCTGACTTTTACCAGGTCCTTCCCAGACCAAATGATGTGGATCAGTAACTCTACGTGTATTTTAAGTTGTCAGGATGACTGTAAAAATCACTTTTTTTGGCAGATGTCTTCTCAAGGTCCTTCTGCCTCAAAAAAGATACAGCAGTGTCCATATGTCCTGTTGGATAAACGTTTGGTTGGTTACCCTAATAAAACTTTGGGGTTGCACACAATGTGGCTCCCTGAGTGTCTGTGAACTATATCAAATTCCTCTTTTAAAATCCCCCTGATAAAACACAGCTGACATAATCTAGATTTACTGTTAACATCTGTTTCTTTTATCTCTTCCATAATACCTTTATGTCAGAGATATAAGCATTTAGTCTATTTTTTAAATTTGCCATGAATTCCTTTAAGTTCAGTTACAAGAAGCTCTTACGATTCTCCTCCAAAAATGTACACAAATACGCCTTACAGAAAAAACTTTGCATCACCTGTTTCTCTCAAAGGCAGAGAAGCATCATGTTCTTATGCTGCCATATTTATCCAGCAGATTTCAGTTTTTATCTGCAGCTAAAGATGGCACACAGCTCTAAATAACATAAAGCTGGGTCTAAACAGATGGGCAAAGAGAAGCTGTGGAAAATTTAGGAGTAATCTGATGCTGGATTTGACCCAGACCAAATGTTTCTGGAAGCAGCCTGCCACATCTTTGGACCAAAAAATGTCACCAGGATCTTGATGGTGCGTTTCTCTAATTAAGATCCAATCTGTTTCCTATTCATGTTTGATTGAAGTTGATGGTTTTTCCTGGCATGACAGTGAAAACAGAATCCCACATAGAAGCTGGAGCAAAATGGGTACAGGTTTCTGCTCACATTGCTGAGGTTCTGCATTTGAGGATGAGTTGCGTGACAATTAGCTGTAGCTCTCTCTGCTTGTATTTCACTGTTCTTTGGAGTCTGGCCACAACAAATACTCACTTATTTTAGTTAGATTAGTAATGTTGTGCAGTTTCGAAATAACGTATTACAGACATAAACAAAACCATCCACAAGACTGTTTAACTGTTTTATGGTTCCCAAAGAAAAAAGCAGAAAAATACTTTTTTTAACCAAATTGAAGCAAGAGAGTTGTTTTGCGAAGATGATAAACACTAAACAGTAGTATAAGTTTTGAACATATGAACTGCCATCAAAAGCAGCTGCACTGAATTCAAAGCAAAAGCCAGTTCTGCAGACATAAGTTGAGGATTACTCTAATTGTACTGGCAAAGCTCTTTTGTGGCCAGCTGAATCACGACTCTGAATATCTTTATGTGTAATAACATGGAAGCAAGTTGCACGCTCACTCAGAAAAATAAAATTTTCAACAGCCAAAATGCAGCCAAAGGTACACCGTCATAAATCAAAACCTTCACACAGGCTTATGGTGTTCATTTAATGCAGTCTGACACGTTAGAGGGTGTCTGAGCCTCAGCAGACCAAACAGACTGAAAATACCAACATTTAAGCCCAAAAGGATATTCCAATCAAAACTTTGCACCAAAATGTGTTGGTGCAAAGTTTGCATGGCATACCTTACAATACTCTCTGTAACTCATTTATCAAAACATCACATGGGTCCTTGGGAGATGCCAAATATTTTCCCCTCAATTTGTTTCATGTTTCCAACCTTATCTTATTTTAAACCAGGCACAAAATAAAACTGCTGACTGCCTATTGTTTTGGGTCATACTTAAGCAAGTTTCCTGGTGCCACTGGAAGAAAGATAGGCCCACAGCCTCACAGATCCTCCACTGTACTTAACAGTAGATATGAGGTGCTTTTACAAATATTCAGCATGTGTTTTATGACAGAGCTACCTGGATTATTTGTTGCAGAAACTTAAATTTGGTCATATAGGACCAAAATGTACAGTTCCAGTTGAAATCCCAGTAGAGTTTTGCAAACTGTACATGTCTTCTGGCGTATATATGCAAAGCACCATGTCTTTCACATCGACTCAAATGTTATCCTGCCATTTAAAAAACTTAAAGATGCTCTTTAAAATGCTTTGTGTGGCAGGAAACTAACACTGCAAACAATGCAATGGGTTCAAAGCATATTTATGTGTTGAAATGGCCTACTCAAAGTCCAGACCTAATCCAACTACAAATCTGTGGCGACTTGAAAACTGAAGTTTACAGATGCTCTCCATCCATTCTGCAATTATGCCAAAGCTCAGTCTCCAGATTTAGTAAATGAACAAGCGAATGCCATGCATTCACTCTTTCATTTACTAAGATATTTACTAGTATTAGTACTAGTAAAGATATTTATTAGAAAAGTATTTTAAAACCACTTGACTGCATCATTTAATAGCTAAAATTGAATTATAATTATGATTGTATAATTGACTTTGAATCTGTGTATATGACTGATTGAATGTACATTTCTGTATCTAAATTATTTATTTATTAATTGTTTTGAAGTCCCTTAAGATAACATTCCTCATAAATTGGCACCATAGAACAGGACTGAATTGAATTGAATATCCTTTTTCTTCCACTTCCCGGTCATTCAATTCAATTCTATTCAAAAATAATTTATTATTCCCAAAGGGAAATTAAATGTTATAGCTCATATTATGAAGGTTTCCTCAAAGAGCCGTTGTAGATGCTGATGGCTGTGGGCAGGAAGGATCTCTTGTAGCGCTCCGTCTTACAGCAGATCTGAAGAAGCCTCTGACTGAAGACACTGTTGTTGTAGGACAGTCTCATACAGAGGATCCTCAGGGTTCTCCATAATGTTCTTCATTTTATGAAGAATCCGTCTTTCCACAATGATCTCCAGAGGTTCCAGAGGAGTCCCCAGAACAGAGCCAGCCTTCTTTATCAGCTTGTTGAGCTTTTTTAAGTCCCTGGCTCTGATGCTGCTTCCCCAGCAGATGATGGCAGAAGAGATCACGCTCTCCACAACAGACTTATAGAAGATATGCAGCATCTTGCTGCAAACACCAAAGGACCTAAGCTTCCTCAAGAAGTACAGTCTGTTCTGTCCCTTCTTGTAGATGGCTTCACAGTTGCATCTCCACTCTAGTCTGTTGTCCAGGTGAACACCGAGGTATTTATACTCCTCCACCACCTCCACTTCTTCTCCCATGATAGAAATAGTTTTTGACTTATTCCTCTTTCTCTTAAAATCTACAATCATCTCCTTTGTTTTAGTCACGTTCAAAATGAGATTATTGTTTCCACACCATGCCACAAAGCGGTCCACCACCTTCCTGTACTCAGCTTCTTGTTCATCTCTGATCCACCCCACGACTGCAGAATCATCCAAGTATTTCTGTAGATGACAGGAGACTGTCTTGTACTGGAAGTCTGAGTGAAAAGGAATGGTGAGAATACAGTCCCCTGTGGTGCTCCTGTGCTGCTGACTACCTGGTTAGACTCATAACTCTTCAGTCTCACAAACTGTGGTCTGTTTGTCAGGTAGTCTTTGATCCAGGAGATTGTTGAGGCCTCCACCTGAGTCTTCTGGAGTTTCTGACAAAGCAAATCAGGTTGGATTGTATTAAATGCACTGGAGAAATCAAAGAACATGATCCTCACAGTGCTACTGGCTTTGTCCAGATGACAGTGGGTTTGTTGAAGCAGGTGTATGATGGCATCTTCAACTCCAACTCCACAGCGATAAGCAAACTGAAGGAGGTCCTGATGGTTTACTGTTTGCTTACTCAGGTGGGCCAACAGGAGTCTCTCTAGGACCTTCATGATGTGAGATGTCAGGGTAACAGGTCTATAGTCATTGAGGACTGATGGGTGAGTTTTCTTTAGTACCGGAACAAGACAGGAGGTCTTCCGCAACACCGGAACCTTCTTCTGGGCCAGGCTAAGGTTGAAGAGGTGCTGCAGAATCCCACAGAGCTGCTCTGCACAGGCCTTCAGGACTCTAGGGCTGACATGATCTGGACCTGCAGCCTTATTCCGATTCAGTCTCTCCAGTTGCATCTTCACCTGACTTCTTGAGACACACAGGTGGAAGCAGGAAGCAAAGGAAGCATCAGTATCTTCTGATATGGTTGAAGGCAAACATGTAGAAGCAGAAGGGTCTAGGGCTGAGGTGGAAGATAAAAAATGTGAGGTGTTACTGGACAGCTGTGGGTCTTGTGGGTCAAAGGAGGGTGGGATGTCTGTTTGGCTGTGAGCAGGAGAGGAGGATGCATCATGCTGTGTTGGTCGGTTTATGCTGGTCCATCACAGACAATCCCAATGAAATACAGAGAAATTGTGGTTGACAAAAACTGACAGGGGGTATGAGCACTTTTGAAATCAACAGCAGCATCTAATGATTTGACTGCCAGGATGCCTCTTTTTACTGCAGTTCTCTAACATAAAACTTTGCAGGTTAGTTTTTTACCTCCCTTACCATCGTCCTCTCTGTGTCTGTTGTAAAGATGAACTTGTGCTGTCATCAGGCCGAGTTGCGAGGGGCTAAAAGAACGGCACACCTGTGCCCTCTGAATAATATTTAAAAAGTAATCTTACTCGTTCTCGTTCTCATACTCATACTCTTACTCGATTTCTTCCGCTTCATCCAGGACCGGGTCGCAGGGCCAGCAGACTCAGTAGAGACACCCAGACGTCCTTCTCCCCAGACACCTCCTCCAGCTCCTCCGGGGTGAGCCCAAGGTATTCCCAGGCCAGCCAAGAAACATAGTCCCTCCAGCGTGTCATGGGTTGTCCCCTGGGCCTCCTCCCGGTGGGACGTGCCTGGAACACCTCCCAAGGAAGGCATCCAGGAGGCATCCTGTATAGATGCCCAAGCCACCTCAACTGGCTCCTCTCGATGTAGAGGAGCAGGGGCTCTACTCTGAGCTCCTCCTGGAGAAAAAAATAAAACTTGGTTATTTGTTTATTGTAATTTATAAATGTCATGGGTGTACAAATAAGAATTTATTTACAAGGGACATTTTTACAACTGAACAAAATGTACACAAATAAAAAAAATATATGAATATATTTTACCGTGTGATATTATGCTACTGCCATAAAAGATTTTAATTTTTTTTAAATATTTATTACACAGCTTTATCAAGGGTGACAGTACGTGCGATTTTACATCCTAAGACACACAGAAAAGACCAAAATGTAGTTTTAAGTGATTGAGGCTGATAAAAGCAATAAATAATAGGAATTGGACCAGTAAGGGTGTAAACCTCTAAAATGCTTCCTTCTGGCATCCATTCCCACTCTGTTCGTCTAACTACCGAGCAGGGAACAGCACAGCTCTTTCAGTCCACCTCATGTGTAAAGAACCTTGGCCATCAGACAACTTCCTAAACATCCACATCAACCTGTCCCATGTGCTGCGTTCGCCTGCTTCCTCTGAGTGGCCTATTTCCTTTCGCTCTACTGATCTCTGTCAGCTCCGAAACAAACGGCTCTAACAGACACCAAGATGTTTCTCGGTTGTTTGAGCAGATCCTGTCTCTGACGAGGTCAAGGAGCAGAGACCAGGAAAGCTGATCAGAATCTGAGTCCCCTCCCCCCCATTTGGCAGCCAATTATATTAAAGTGTGATCCAACAGGAAAAGAAATCTCACTGCTACCACATGCGGTGGCCTCAATCCAAGGCAAACACTTCCACCGGTGTGTATACCAAGACAGATGACTATAGAACTCACAGCCTGGCCAGCACTACTAGCTCTCTTAGTATTTATTTTCAGAGTTCAAAGCACTGGCAGCAGCACACTTGGTGTCTGCAGTCAAGCACAGTGCACCCCTGATTACCACAGTGAGGCTTCGCAGCCCACAAACTCATACACTGCAGATTGTGCCAGCTATGAACTCTACATCTGCAGCATCCTGAAGAGTGGGGGTGCAGAAGTGAACCAAGGAGTTCTAAGGCTTCAGAGAAGGGGGTAAAGGGATTCTTCTGAAACCAGACTTTGCTGCGGCTTAAACGGCCGCTTTGTGCAGCTTGGTGTGATCGCACAGACCACATTAGAGGGCAAGGTTTGTTATTCACCAAAGGATTGATAACTAATGACTCACAGACCCTAAATCTGAGCTGTGAACTTTGTGCTCTGAGCTGTAAAATTCATCAGTATGCTAACAGGGTAAATAGAGACTCTATAAAGCCTGTTTAAGATAAGAACTAATGTGTAAACTCAGAAGATGTTGAGTGACATGTGGATGCACATCTCGATGCTCTTCTTATTTAGGAAAACAGGTGGAGTTTTTTTAAAAGATGAATTCATTGCACAAAGGTAAGAGTCAGTCATGGAACTTTATTCTAATATTTCTGATTCACTCGTCGTAGCCAAGAATGTCAATCATTTTGAGCAATTGTAAACTGTTATATGTCCAGGGTTGAATGATCATCAAACAACTTTTATGATTTTTAAAAGAGAAGAATTGGTTGTACAATTTCATTTTATTGTAGCTTACCTCTAATCCACAAAGGCTGACAATGATACAAAACAGATCCAACAGATACACTAACTGGCTAGGTAGCTACACCCGTCCAAGTTCCTGCTAACACAGACAGCCAACCAGCAGATCATAGCACTCAGGCATCAAGACTTGGTAAAGATGACTTGATGGATTTCAAACGAACCATCTGAATTTGGAAGAAAGTGGATTTAGGTGACTTTCAATGTTGCATGGTTGTTGATGCCAGATGGTCCTGACAAGCTGGTCTAAATTGTAGATCTTCTGGGATTTTCATGCAGAACTGTCTTACAGGTCTTACAGATGTGTGGACCGACTGTGTACTTCTGAGGGCAAAGGCGGTCCAACCCACCCCTTTTGCCCTCAGTGGCAGTAAGTGAGTGTATACTGTATACCTTTACCTAAATGTTATAGGTCAGGACCTATTAATATACCGTTTGAGTTCAGCTGGTAGTTTCTCTTTACAGCAAAGATTTTTTTTTTGCCTGCACTCATTGGATGGACCTATACCCAGAACACAGATCTTCATTATGTTCTGGGTGTTGGGACACACAAGCTGGGAAACCCCTTATACTGATATTTCTAACAATAACAATTCTAAGAAATGCAGATTGCAAGACCATTGGTTCAAACTATTGCAGTATGTGTACAGGTTATGTGGAACGACTTTGCCAGTGTCTGAAAGAAGGACCAAACTGCTCCCCTCAGATGAAAATAAATAATTTGGGCTGTCCCAGACCAACCCAGGAAGCTTCAATGCTGAAGTCTGCCATTACTAAGAAACTGAACACCATACACAGTCAAATAAATTTAACATGAATAAAAGACTAAGCTATTTAACCAAAGTCACAAAAAATGTTTTTGCAGGAGTCAACATGATGACATAAAGACCTAATAACGCTGTACCAACTGTCAAGCATGATGGTGCCAGCATCATGCTGTGGGCTGTTTTTTTTTAACCGGTACACTGTACTATGGACTATTGTTGAAGGACTAACTCAGAAATGTTTCTGTTTTTGTTGTGGTGGTGTCGCAAGCGCATAACACATGACCCATATTTAGAGGCTTCAGTTCTTGACGCAGCCGTCAATGGTTCGACTCCCGGCCCAGGTAACCTTTGCTGCAAGTCTTCCTCCTCTCTCCACCCCCTAATCCTGTCAGATTACTGTTGAAAAAATTATAAAAATAAAGGCTACTAGTACTGCTCAAAAAAGAAAAAAAAGGTTTCTGTTTCAACTAAAATCAACAGACACACAATACAACTGGATATGTAACCATACTGAAAATTACTGTAACGCTTTAAGGTCAGAAAATCAATTTCAATGAGCTCTACTGATTCTGCCATGAAGAATGATCACAAATTTACAGCCACAATTATGCTGCAGGCTTGCTCTAAAAATCACGTGATTAAGGTTTAACTTAATGAATTACATTCAACGAAACATTAGCATGGGTGTATGTATATATTTGAGTCTGCATGTTTCTTTCTTACCCTGTCTGGATTAGAAAAACTTGTGTTCAGTTCTTAAAAAAGTTCAGTTTTCAAAAACCAAGAATAAATAACATGGCATTCATGCCAAGTGAGTGTATTTAAAGTTTTGACCACAGTTGTATTTAGAGCTGGGTAGTGTTATACTTTCATGCACTCCCTAGCATTGATCAAGCTTAAATAAGACAAAGATCACGATAAAATTTATGAACTCTTGAGTTTAGAACTAACTCTACGTTATAATGGACAAATATTTTTCAATAATGCACTGGTCAATTAATGTGTACTTGGAGAAAAATTAAATTAACTTGGATTTGCATCAATATCAAAAACAAGCTCCAATAATATCTGGAGCTGAATGGAAGTTATTTTACTTGCATCCAGCATTTTCTTTCTGAAAGTTTTTTTAAGCAAAATGAACCAAGTAGTTGTTTCAGTCTACAACTTCTTTGAAATGTTTTTCAATCAAACAGTCTTCTGTTTTTGACCCCAGAGAGCCCTTCAGCTGCAAGTTATGAGCGAGACACCTAATCAAGGTTGGCCAACACATACATAATCCAGGTTTTTACTGCAGGCTGACTCGTCGTGATTTTTTCCTCTCTGTCTGGCTCCAAGTTCTCAGCTAGAATGCCACATATAAACCAAACATTTTTCACAACAAGCTCATCAGCCAGACTGCCTTGGGTCAGCTTTCTGTACTTAAATAGTATTTGGAGAATTGTTATTGTTTAGCTTTTGTTGGCTTTGTCTAATATCACTGCAGCAGAAATTCACCAAATGCCTTTACTGCAATGAAAACATCAGTGTTGGTTTTTAAAAATGTGTTATTTATTTTACATTTATTTTGATACAACAGCCAGAAATAATTTCACAGAAACAGCTAACTTTTAAACATGTAGCATTTTTCCCTGTTTGGCTAAGACAAACTCTCATTGCCATGATCCATATTTCACCCTTTTAAGAGCAATAAACTGACCCTCCAAAAAACAGTCATCCCCTGGATTTAACAAATCAAATGGGTAAAAGCCTGCTATTGTAAAATTATTGAATGGATTATTATGTTTCAGCTGGCAACTCGTTATTCAACCTTAACTGATGCAGTGAGTGGCTTCTCGTTTTTAAACAATTATGTCAGAAGACACATCCTGTAGTTGTGGAAATTATGTTAATTTGTTTCAAAAAGGTGAAATTATTGGCATCAAACTAAAAAAAAACTGTCATGAGATTAATGGAACTACAAAAAAATATCTTAAGAACTGTCTAATCCATGATCGAAAACTGGAAGGATAGTGGTGGACCACCATACTTGCATCAGAAATGTGATCAGAAGAGAATTTTGAATGATTGTTATCGTCGATCACTTACATCCAGCCCAACTGCATCGATAATATTTGGGATGTGCTGGAGAAGCATTTGCACAGAGATCAGGCTCATCTCATGAGCTTGATGAAACCTTACTGAAGCTCTGGATGGAGATAAATGTTGTGACATTGCAGAAGTAAAGGAAATTATGCATTTAGTAAACAAAACTAAAGGTGGTACGATGAAATGTTAGAGTGAAACAGATACTGTATACAGTTAAAATAAAAATAAAATTATTTTCAAAGTAGGGTAATAAAACTATATGTTATCTTATCCAACTTTAAACATCTAATGGAGCACTGTTAAACCCATCATGTGAAAACAAAAAAAATATATGACACAACTCTTAAGTAGCCAGGAGGCCCATGCCAACTTAGGAGGAACTCCAGAGATTCACGACTTAGGTGGGGGTAAAGAGTGGCAAGAAGAATGCCATTGTTGAAAGGACGTCACAAGAAATAACATACGCCACAAGGGGGACACAGTAAACATCAAAGAAGGAGCTCTAGTCAGATGAGACTAAATCTTCTTGGCCTGAACACAAAATGCTATGAAGAAAATTAAAACTGCACCCCATTTCCCATGGTGAAACATGGTGGAAGCAACATCATGCTGTGGGGATAAAGCTGGTCAGAAAATGCTAAAAGATGAATGGGGTTTATTTCTGGGCAATTATACAGCCAGAGCATCAACAAAATGGTTTCGTTCGTTCGTTCGTTCGTCGTCTTCCGCTTATCCAGGACCGGGTCGCGGGGGCAGCAGACTCAGCAGAGACGCCCAGACGTCCCTCTCTCCAGACACCTCCTCCAGCTCCTACAGGGGGAGCCCAAGGCGTTCCCAGGCCAGCCGAGAGACATAGTCCCTCCAGCGTGTCCTGGGCCGTCCCCTGGGCCTCCTCCCGGTGGGACGTGCCTGGAACACCTCCCGAGGAAGGCGTCCAGGAGGCATCCGGTATAGATGCCCGAGCCACCTCAACTGGCTCCTCTCAATGTGGAGGAGCAGCGGCTCTACTCCGAGCTCCTCCCGGATGGCCGAACTCCTCACCCTATCTCTAAGGGAGTGCCCAGCCACCCTACGGAGGAAGCTCATTTCAGCCGCTTGTATCCGTGATCTCGTTCTTTCGGTCATGACCCAAAGTTCATGGCCATAGGTGAGGGTAGGAACGTAGACCGACCAGTAAATTGAGAGCTTTGCTTTTCGGCTCAGCTCTCTCTTCACCACAATGGACCGGCACAGCGCCCCCATTACTGTGGCAGCTGCACCGATCCGTCTGTCGATCTCCCGCTCCATTCTTCCCTCACTCGTGAACAAGACCCCGAGATACTTAAACTCCTCCACTTGAGGCAGGAACTCCCCTCCAACCTGAAGAGGACAAGCCACCCTTTTCCGGTCGAGTACCATGGCCTCGGACTTGGAGGAGCTGATCCTCATCCCAGCCGCTTCACACTCGGCTGCGAACCGCCACAGCGCATGCTGTAGGTCTTGGCTAGAGGGGGCCAGCAGGACCACGTCATCCGCAAAAAGAAGAGACGAAATCCACTGGTCCCCAAACTAGACCCCCTCCGGCCCTTGGCTGCGTCTAGAAATCCTGTCCATAAAAGCTATGAACAGGACCGGCGACAAAAGGCAGCCCTGCCGGAGTCCAACATGCACTGGGAACAGGTCCGACTTAGTGCCGGCAATGCGGACCAAACTCCTGCTCCGCTCGTACAGGGACCGGATGGCCCCTAATAAAGGGCCCCCGATTCCATACTCCTGGAGCACCCCCCACAGGGCATCACGAGGGACACAGTCGAATGCCTTCTCCAGGTCCACAAAACACATGTGAACCGGTTGGGCAAACTCCCATGAACCCTCGAGCACCCTGTAGAGGGTATAGAGCTGGTCCAGTGTTCCACGGCTGGGACGAAAACCACACTGTTCCTCCTGAAGCCGAGGTTCGACTATCGGTCGGACTCTCCTCTCCAATACCCTGGCGTAGGCCTTACCAGGGAGGCTGAGGAGTGTGATCCCCCTGTAGTTGGAACACACCCTCCGGTCCCCCTTCTTATAAAGGGGGACCACCACCCCAGTCTGCCAGTCCAGAGGCACTGTCCCCGACCGCCACGCAATGTTGAAGAGGCGTGTCAACCATGACAGCCCTACAACATCCAGACACTTGAGGTACTCAGGGCGGATCTCATCCACCCCCGAAGCCTTGCCACCGCGGAGCTTTTTAACCACCTCGGTGACTTCAGCCTGGGTGATGAAAGAATCCAACCCCGAGTCCCCAGCCTCTGTTTCCACCACGGAATGCGTGATGGCAGGATTGAGGAGATCCTCGAAGTACTCCTTCCACCGCCCGATAATGTCCTCAGTCGAGGTCAGCAGTCTCCCGCCCCCACTATAAACAGTGTTGGCAAAGCACTGCTTCCCCCTCCTGAGGCGCCGGATGGTTTGCCAGAATCGCTTCGAGGCCAACCGGTAGTCCTTCTCCATGGCCTCACCGAACTCTTAGGAAAATGGTTTCGATCAAAACTTTATCAAAGTATAAGCATAATAATAATTTGTTAGAATGACCCAGTCAAAGTCCAATCCTGAGTTTAACTGATGTTCAAAGATGCTTTGATTGTAAGTGACACAATGTAAAAAGAGTTCAGAGGGTCTGACCACTTGTGAGCCACTGTATGTCAACTCTGCTGGGTGGTGGGAGTGGTGAAACTTATCTAGCTGGAGGAATTAATCTCATGAGAAAGAACTCTTATGCTTAATAATATTTTCCAAACACTCCAGCAGAAAGGCTCCTCATGATTCAATCAACATTCATCAATCAACTCCTACAACGGTAAACATGTAAAGAAATTAAGCACCATTAATGTAATGTAGACTACTTTCTGTTGTATAAAAACTTTAATTGGATCACAGCATTCTTGTTTTTTTTGCATCAAAAGAGACACTAATCCTTTGTCTCCATGGACAGAATACTAATTTTACTCTTTAATATAAAGGCCTTAACTCCAGGGGTTGTTCTTTATTTTTCTGCTGACACCAACAGTCTTGGATAGATAGTTGAGAATGCAGTGACACAATCCTCTCACTCCTCTTCAAAACCTCAGACAATTCCCTAATTACAGACTCTTCTTCCAGAACTTTCCTTTGAGAATGAAACCATCAAGCCAGTAAAGAAAAAACTCAGAATGAGTCCCGATTTAATGAGAATAATCAGTAGGGAAGAATGATTAACGGCTTGAACTTCATGTCCGCCCTTTTCTGTATGTTTGTTTAAAAGAAGCATCTTGCCAAGACAGGAACCTCTAGGATTAGATGTGAATAAATTTATGATGAAATAATCCAGTTTGGCAATCCAATTTGAGGAGAAGGGAAATTGGGTTTCACAGCACTGTGTGTCAAACAAAAACACTATGGTTTATGGTGAGTGAATAACACTGAGTGTTTCCATTACAACAAGCAGCATTACCAGAGATTTTGTTGATAGAAACTAGATAGTTTAAAGCCAAATTATGCAGATTATTTCATTTACACTGAATCTTTACAGAACATTGTTCAATAAGCACTCACTGAAGATGTGGAGCATATCCAGAGTTATATACAGTCTGGAAAAGTCAAATACAATAACTGAATAGTTACAAAAATAGAGATGCACAGAGATTCTGGCTGTTTATTGGATGATTTTGATTTTGGTCGGGCCTGCACTGTCAGAAATGTGAGCTCCAGTGTGTTTCTGATCAGTCTCTATGCCACCACATCGCACTGACTACTAAACGCTTGGGTGAGAAAAGTATCACCGAGTTAAAAAGAGACACTTTAGTTATTTTCACTCTCAGTGATGTGTCAAGAATTACAGAGCCTGCGAGGGGACATGGGGAATTTTTTTCTTTTGCGTTCCCACGCAATACTTTTGCGTTCGCTTGCAGTACTTTTTGTATTCTCACGCAATGGTCATTGCGTTATCACGCAATACTTTGTGGGAGACCCGTTTTTGAGATTTGTTGAGTTTTATTTTGAAATTGGCCCTTAAATAAAAGGTTCTTCAATCAGACTTAAAGGCAGTTATTATCCACATGGTGTCAAACCACTGAACTCTGAACAATAATGCTGCACGAAACCACATCTGTGACACTTTATTTGCTTATTACTGCTGCATGATGTGTACTTTTTTTGCACGCCACTTTTGTTTTTATAGTGAGTTGAACGGTTCTTCTTATCCTATGCATTTAATCGCATTGTTGACTGCGTGTTAACCTGCATATGACAAATAAACCATATCAATGCCATATCAGTACTGTTTGTTTTGTGAGCTGTTTGTCATCCGTGCTGCTGTTCCAAAATGCACAGCTTTCTCAAGGAGATTAACAACTTTTGCGAACGAACGCAAAAGTATTGCGTGGGGACGCAAAAGAAAAAACAAATTCCCCCATGTCCCCTCGCGGGCTCGTAAAAAATTAATCACATGTGATGTGACAAGCTATTTAAAAAAAATACAGTTAGAACCTGTTGATCATTCAGGCTCTGACAGAGTGAGAGAGCGCAAAACTTCCAGCAGATAATAGGAAGGCTTAACTTTTATAGCATCAATGCTGGTGTATCCTCTCAACCTTTCAACCTCTAACTGTTATATAACATTCTGGATTTTAAAACGTAGATGGCCCTCTGGTAATTTCAGAGTTGAGGTAAGGGTCTACATCTGCTGGGGAATACGCATGGAGACTGATGTTTTACTATTGCAGGGTGCACTGTGCTAAAAAAACAAAACACAAATAGGACACAAATGTTTTGTTTGCTTTAAAATAACAGTGAATGATCAACTGAAACATCACACACAAGACCATGGTAGAAAGCCTAGAAAAAATATTTTTTATGCTGTTTTTCCTATAGAGCAATCTTCATCAATTAAATTTAGTACCAGCAGGTCAAAGCTTTACAGAAAAACATAGATCAGAAATTGACCAGAAGCTTTTCATTGGTGTATCTCTATACATAAAGATTTCACCTCTACATGTTATTGAAAATAATTGTTCTTATTGTAACCATAAATGCATTGTGATTAGTAATGTTTGTAAAACTTGTTTGACATCTTTCAGAATGACAGTAAAAACACATTTGAAACTGATGAAAGAGAAGGGATTACCCTATTGTCCATTTTTAGTCCCTATTTTAGATCTCCTATTTGCCTAAATGTCAGGGCCCGTATTCACAAAGATTCTCAGAAAGCTCCTTCGCATCGAAACTTCTGCCAGGACTCCTAGCTTTAAGAGTGATTCTGTTCCCCGCTGAGAGCGACTCTGAGCAAGAAGATGACAGAAATTCCTTTCTAAGTGAGGAGGTGTGGTTGACCCTGTTTCTAGGTGTGGCCCTGTCTTTGAAGAGCTGTGATTGGTTGTTGCAAAGAAAAACAAAAAAAACAAAACAAAACAAATGCACTCCTAGTAATCAATTCAGATAAATTAAAGAATAATAGAATTTAGACTGGATTCTGAAATGCATAAATCACATTTATTTTGATTTGCCTTTTATTATGTTTACTCACCATGCTGGTCATTTTCATACTGCGTCAGTTTCATATAAATTAATTTATATTAATATTAAAATTCAATATTTTACTGTGATCTCCTTCCTGTACAATGAGGTTTAGTTTGATGAAATGACCAAAACAAAATGGAGAAAAAAAGGTTGAAAAAACTGAACTGAACAGAGCAGCAGAGCCTGAAGAAAGGAGTGTTGAAAGGTAGATTTGATCCTGGGGGATCATGGCAGGAACAAACAGGCATTCCCGAGCAGATCAATGTGTCATTCCCTCTGCTTTCAGCACCAGCCTGGACTGTGAGCAGCTCTGGTTCCTGCTGCATTCAGAAGCTAGAGAGGAGATAGCAGCACACCTGGACGCCTTCCTCGGGAGGTGTTCCAGGCACGTCCCACCGGGGGGAGGCCCAGGGGATGGCCCAGGACACGCTGGAGGGACTATGTCTCTCGGCTGGCCTGGGAACGCCTTGGGCTCCACCCGGAGGAGCTGGAGGAGGTGTCTGGGGAGAGGGACGTCTGGGGAGAGGGACGTCTGGGCGTCTCTACTGAGTCTGCTGCCCCCGCGACCCGGTTTCTCTGTGAATATAGGCCCATGTTTTCTTGGGTGTATCTGGCTTCCTACACAGGTGGTGGAAACTATAGCCTATATTTTTTTGCAGAATGACAACATGGAAGCGACTAATCTTATTAGATTAGAACCCATCTGTGTCTGCTTTCAAGCAGGAAGTGGTGACGGGAGGTTCTGCAAACCAATAAAAGGGGTGTTGTTGGTTCACAGTGAATGGCAGCTGTGCCAAATGCACATTCTATTGCATGAAGCCACTGGCCCACCCATAGTACACCACGAAATATATGAAATCCAGATCGAAAGCTTGTTGTGCTTTTTTTCTGTAAGGGAGGAGATTGTTGTCAAGTTGTTCATGTTCAAAGCTTTAGAGAGGATCAGGCAGCATGTGTTACTGTACGCCATGTGGTGTGTTCTACATGTTCATAAAAGTCAGTGGTTTCAGGAACTCCTTCAGTTAAACATCAGAGGTCGCAGCATATTTTACAGTGTGTGTAATCATAATATGAATGGCCAGAATTCATTTATGTCCTTTGTTTAATTCTGCAACTTCCAATATAGAAATGGAGCTGACAGTTAGCCTGGCTTCATTAGATACATAACATTTTATTAGTTCACATTAAATGGTCAACTAAATTTAACTGTGTTGTATTTAAATAAGATCGAATTGGGTTCTACGTAATTGTTTTTGGATTTAGTTTGTCCTGAAATTAATTGGATTCATTTGAACTGAATTTGGACTGGACTGGATTCTGTATCACTGGATATGATTTGGATCTGTTTCTCTTGTAAAGCACCTTGACTGACCTTTGTTGTGAATTAGTGCTATATAAATATCCTGTGAAATAGCCATGTAGTTCATCTCTTTATCTCTGTGAATCAATACCACCTTCAGCATACAATCTAAGCTAAAAAAAATATTACTGTCCTTGTTTGCGCTTGCACAAAAACAACGAAGGTTTAACAAAGAATCCTGTAGTGGTGTCAAAATTTCACCCTTCAGAATAGCGAGTTGTGGTTTATATTTCTCGATGTACAATTAGTAAGTTCTATTTCAAATGCTTGTTAGTTTCACTTACTGTAAGTCGGGATAGGATTAAAGTAATTTTTTCAAGGGTAACCTGGCCTATTTCACAAAATGGTGCTGTGGAGACCATATGGCATTGGAGGAACCTACATTGTGCATCTGTTCCGTAATAGCCATAGTCCTGCAGAATTAGGTTGGAGGATGCTTTTTCACTCATATTTCCAAAATAAAAACCCTTTGTCATCGTTTAACAGTTTTCCAGCTGGTGAGAACTAAAACAAAGTTAAATTATGGCAAAATGGAATGATGGGGTGCAAAAACTTATGATGCAGCAGGACAGAGCAGCTATGTGAATGTATCACACCTGGAGATTCCTGGTTCTGAGCAGGTCTTTGGTTTTCGGCTCTTGGTGCATTTATAAAGCAGAGATGGGATACAGGATCATCCATCACATTTATTTCAAAAGACTGGCACATCTTTGTATTTATTTAATTTCAAGCATCAAGCCTGGGTTAAATCATTATGTCTTGGAAATATTCACTAACAAGACTGGTAGGGTAAGATCTCCATCAAAATCAACTTTTTTTTAAAATACTAATTATTTGTTGACTAAGGATTTGAATGAGATGTTTTTCTTTGCTGTATTATTTTTGTCATTAGAAAAGTGCATCTAGATCCTGCAGGGATTTTGTTTGATCTACTCAGACTAATTATTTTGTGTTTTGGAGTTGTCGGCCACTCACTTCAAATGTGGCATGTCCCACCGTCCCCCTTTAAACCGCTTCATACCAGCCACTCACCCATTAAGGCAGTGCTGACATGCTATATTTACATATCAAATAAGCTTTGCACGTGTACTCTGCTGCAGTCCTCCCCTTGTGCCTGTTCTCCATTTCACTCATAAAGAAGTAATCTAGCTTGAGTGTGCATCAAAACATTAGTGGGCATTTTGTTAAATTAAAAATATATTTGTCTTAAAATGGGTTTTAAACTAAATAGTACACCCTCTTGCTTACAACTGGACTCAGTGACGTGGGGCATTAATCAAATATTTCTGACAGATGTTAGTATCAAATTATAGCTGTCTAACAGTAGCAGAATTATCTTTTTTCCTAACATCTAATTTCAGCTGGGGCTCAAATATTACATCAGGTCCTATTCTCCTGGGCATGCATCTTTTAAAATAAGGAAATCACACTTAAAGAGACCCTACTGCACCCCTGCTGACCCTTGTAGTACAGTACAAACTGAGCTCACCACTCAGAACACTAAAACTACAGACTGAAATTTGAGAAACAGAAAACCGCTTATTGACAGACATTTATGACTATATGCAGCCTAAAAAGTAGCCAACGATGTGACTTCTCTGAGTTTTTGATTCAAAAAGTGACCTTAGCGACTGAAAAATCCTGGAGCACAGAAAAGGTGATTTTTTTGTTTTGTTGCTATTTTAGAATATTTTGTTTTCATTTAAGAAGAAAAACATATTTTAAACAACACCAACTAAGGTCACTGTTTTATTAATAATGAACATAAAATCTGAGTCTTTTACATTCGAATAATAATAATAATTCGTATGTGCGCTCACTGGGGAGGAAATGAAGTCTGCGTCAGAACTGTGAGCAAAGCTTTCATATTATAAAACGTTTCTGTATATGAGCTGCCACAGCTCAGCGACGCGCCGTCGTCACACCCACACATGCTTCCTCATCATCACGGCGAGGCTGCTGCACTTCCTTTCACGGCTCCTTGTGGGTTCGTCTGTACAACCAGAACACTGTGAATGTGATAGACGTGCTGACAGGCTCAGTTCTGGGAAAAGTTGGATAAATTATTATGAGACATGGTAATATTTGTGGGAAAAGAAGAGGACATTCACCCTGGTTCATGCTTTTTTCTGCATCTCATGTGCACTTCCAGTACTTCTTGTCAGTGTAGGAGTTTTTTTCAGTTTAGTTTATTTCCTACAGCTGAGGCAGACAAATTTATACTGTAAAATAATGTGTTCAGTTGTGCACGTTTAAATAAAATTTTTCTAAAAAGGAGACATCTGTTTAGTCCTGCGTATATGTGCATGGTTTAAAACATGAGAGCCTATCCACAACCACAGTTCTCTGTTGTTAGGGAATATGCATGTAAACCATAGGAGAGAGAGATTTGAATTCATTGCATTAAAATTGTGAAGTAATGTGATACTGTTACAGATTTTATTAATGGTCTCCTTATTGTAAAGGCACATTTCTATGCAGTTTTATAAATACATTTTAGGTACAACAACAATGAACAGCTGGGCTCTCGTGCATAATAAACTATTTCATTTAATCAGTATGGCTTGTTAAAGGGATTTCCAACACATATACATATTTTAGTATGGATTTATGAACCTGAATTTAAATTCTTAAAACATGTAATGTTTCACAATTAAAAATTTACAGATTGATCACCAGATTAGTTTCCCAGAACTTCGCAGTCTCCATGACTGTGGAGCTCTCTGACCTAGACAAATTATTAGAACAGGGCTAAACTGCGGAATATTTGGAAACCTCCTTGAAGGAAATCATAACCCTACTCCACTCTTAGTGCTCACCAGATAGGGTTTCTGGTCATTCTATCACATTGACTTTAACTGTGGGTATCATGTCCACTCTAGAATGTTTCCTTGGATTTCCTCACAATATCTAATTTCCATGTAAATATGAGAGGTTTCTGCATCTCTACTGTCAGTGTCAGTCTTACTGTGCAGGAAACCTCAATGCAGACATATACTTTCATCAGTTTATCAGTAGAATTAGATAATACAGTTTTCTGTACAGAGAACTGCTCTCCATTAGTGTCCCATTCTCCATAATAATTTTAACCAAGTACAGTGTTCTGTGTGTATGCCAACAGAAGGAAGGAATCATGGGCGCTGATTTCTCAGTCTGTTTCTCTCATAAGGACAAAAAAATTACAGGTTTTGAAGTTTAAAATTCTTTTTATGATAATCAGACTATAATTTTACATTGAAACCCTATGAGGTAAACATAATAAAAGGAGTTCTGTTAGACCGCCTGACAGGTACATGTTGCATTAAAAGTGCAGCCTTAAAAACCAAAACAATAACAAGTTTACCAATTAAAACACATGCTTTCTTGAACAGTTTTTATTTGTTATGTTTTTCTGTTAGTACTGATGTCCGTGGATCACGTTAAAACAAAAAAAAAAATAAAAACAATACTCTCCCCAGATGTTCATCCTATAAGTTTAACCTCCTAATGGTTAGCTTTGACTATGACTGTGTTACTCAGTGTCTAAACCAAATGGAGTGAGAACTTTGCCTAAAGTCTGTGTTTCAAGTATTTTAACTTACCTTTCATCATCACGTCAGGCATTAGCTTGAAGTGAACGTTTATTTATTTCAGGGCAGTGCTAGCCATTTGGCTGCCCCAAGCGTAGATGCCTTGTGGTGCCTCCCCCTCACTGGCAATGAACAATGATTTGTATTTGTCAGTTCATTTCTCTTTATTTAAAAAATAACTTCCAAATTTTAAGGCCTGTCAATCAAATTATAATATTTAACTGCAATTAATTGCAGTGCCCGAATGATCCCAGAGGCTATGTTGTCTGGGGCTTAAATGCCCCTGGTAGGGTCTCCCATGGCAAACAGGCTCTAGGTGACGGGTCGCCTGGTACGGCGGAGCCGGGGTCCCACCCTGCAGCCAGGCCTGGGGTCGTGACCCATCGAAGAGCGTCTGATGGCTGGGTTGCTCCTCGCCGGACCCTGCCGGGCCAAGCTCGAAGGAAAGACGCAAGGCCATCCCCCAGTGGGCCCACCACCTGCATGGGGAACCGTGAGGGACCGGTGCAAAGAGGATTGGGCGGCGGATGAAGGTAGAGACCTCGGCGGCCCAATCCCCATATGCTTAGGCTGGCTCTAGGAAGGTGGAATGTCACTTCACTGGGGGGGGAGGAGCCTGAGCTTGTGCAGGAGGTCGAGCGATATCGACTAGAAATAGTCGGGCTCACCTCCACGCACAGCGTGGGCTCTGGAACCCATCTTCTCGAGAGAGGCTGGACTCTCTTCTTCTCTGGAGTGGCCCACGGGGAGAGGCGGTGGGCTGGGGTGGGTTTGCTTGTTTCCCCCCAGCTCAGCCGTCTGGTGTTAGGGTTTACCCCAGTGGATGTGAGGGTCGCATCCTTGCGCCTTCGGGTTGGGGACAGGTCTCTGACCATCATTTCAGCCTACGGGCCGAGTGGTAGTGCGGAGTACCCGGCCTTCTTGGCGTCCCTGTCGGGGGTGCTGGATAGTGCCCCTCCCGGGATTCCATTATTCTGCTCGGAGACTTCAATGGCCATGTGGGAAACTACAGTGGCACCTGGAGAGGCGTGATCGGGAGGAATGGCCTCCCCGATCTGAATCCGAGTGGTGTTTCGTTATTGGACTTCTGTACTAGTCACGGATTGTCCATAACGAACACCATGTTCAAACATAAGGGTGTCCATCAGTGCACTTGGCACCAGGACACCCTAGGCGGGAGGTTGATGATCGACTTTGTTGTTGTATCGGCCGCATGTTTTGGACACTCGGGTGAAGAGAGGAGCTGAGCTGTCCACTGATCACCACCTGGTGGTGAGTTGGATCCGCTGGAAGAGGAGAAAGCCGGACAGACTTGGCAGGCCCAAGTGCATAGTGAGGGTCTGCGGGGAATGTCTGGCAGAGCCCTCGGCCAGGGATGTATTCAACTCCCACCTCCGGGAGAGCTTTGACCAGATGTTGGAGACATAGAGTCAGAGTGGACCATGTTCTCTACATCTATTGTCGATGCTGCTGCTCATAGCCATGGCCGTAAGGTCTGCGGTGCCTGTCACGGCGGCAATCCCCAAACCCAGTGGCAGACACCGACAGGAGGCGACGCTGTCAAGCTGAAGAAGGAGTCTTATGGGCTGTGGTTGGCTTGTGGGACTCCTGAGGCGGCTGATGGGTACCGTGAGGCCAAGCGTGCCGCAGCCCGGGCTGTGGCAGAGGCAAAAACCCGGGCCTGAGAGGAGTTTGGTGAGGCCATGAAGAAGGACTACCGGTTGGCCTCGAAGTGATTCTGGCAAACTGTCTGGCGCCTCAGGAGGGGGAAGCAGAGCTTTGCCAGCAATGTGTACAGTGGGGGTGGGGGGCTGCTGACCTCAACTGGGGACATTATCGGGCGGTGGAGGATCTCCCTAATCCAGCCATTACGCATTCCCTGGTGGAATCAGAGGCTGGGGACTCGGGGTTGGACTCTTTCATCACCCAGGCTGAAGTCACCAAGGTGGTCAAAAAACTCCGCAGTGGCAGGGTTTCGGGGGAGGATGAGATCCGCCCTGAGTACCTCAAGTCTCTGGATGTTGTAGGGCTGTCATGGTTGACTCGCCTCTTCAACATTGCGTGGCGGTCGGGGGCAGTGCCTCTGGACTGGCAGACTGGGGTGGTGGTACCCCTTCATAAGAAGGGTGACCGGAGGGTGTGTTCCAACTACAAGGGGATCACACTCCTCAGCCATCACACTCCTCAGCCTCCCTGGTAAGACCTATGCCAGGGTATTGGAGAGGAGCCTCTGTTCTGGTCCGTTGTGGTGAAGAGAGAGCTGAGCTGAAAAGCGTAGCTCTCAATTTACCGGTTGGTCTACATTCCCACCCTCACCTATGGCCACGATACAAGCGGCTGAAATGAGCTTCCTCCGTAGGGTGGCCGGGCACTCCCTTAGAGATAGGGGCTCGGAGTAAAGCCGCTGCTCCTCCACATCGAGAGGAGCCAGTTGAGGTGGCTCGGACATCTATATCGGATGCCTCCTGGCACGTCCCACTGGGAGGAGGCCCAGGGGACGGCCCAGGACACGCTGGAGGGACTATGTCTCTCAGCTGGTCTGGGAATGCCTTGGGCTCTCCCCAGAGGAGCTGGAGGGGGTGTCTGAGGAGAGGAACGTCTGGGCTTCTCTGCTGTGTCTGCTACCAGTTAAAGCAGAAGACAATAAGTACAAGTACGAGTACGAGTAATCGCATAAATGTCCATAGTTAACTCACAATTAATCACAAAGTAATCGCAGGTTTTTTTAAATATTCTAAATTTACCTCAATTTTTGTATAGAATATTCATTTAAGCATTGGGGTGTGCAAATATACTTCTTTTATGCAAAGATATGCTTATTATAATTGCAACAATAAAAAACATGACAATTATCAAGAATATTTTACAGAAAAATCTATAAAGATACTTTCACTAAAAAAATTGCCAGAAGTACTTCCACACAAGATAACTGGGTTTTACCTCTCATGGAGAAAAAATAGCCAAGACAACAGATTTTAAGTGGGATTAAAATGAGGAAACAAATAAAGGGCAATGAATGAAATGTAACAATGGGGGTATAATACATACCTAGGACTCATCCCATAAAGTGATGTTAGAATGAGACTTATTTTTGTGTTGTTTTTGCATGTTATATCTGTTTGATGCAAACCCCTTAAAAAAATAAAATTTGCATGCTTTTGCTTTTATCATTTTGCAGGTTTTTCATTTGTTCAAAAAGTTTAGTGTTGCTTCAGTAGGGAATAACTGCATGTGAAAAGATGCTTTGCTACAATTTTTTGTCAGCAACAACAAAAAAAAACTCTAAATGCCACAACTGAGCGGTGCCCACAGTAACTCTGAGCGTGCCCAGTAGGAGAGGTGGACAGGAGGGGGGACAGAGCGGAGCTGTGTCCCTGACTCCCTAATGGGATAAACAGCTAAAACAGTAAACGAAATAAGGTAAAAACTACAGCGCAGACCAGGTTCACAAAGTATGGAAACGTGCATTTATTGCACATAAATAAAAATTAAAAGGAAATTGCATTAACGCACATTTACGTTTTAACTTTGATAGCCCTAGTTGAAAGTTTTTTGTTTTTACATTCATGTTACCAAGCTGTTTTTCGTTCATCAACTCATGCATACTGGGTTCATAGGAATAAACGTTATGAAATGCAGCATGCTCAGTAAACTTGGCTAATACTTAGCTAACCAGTGATGGCTAAAAGAAATAGCAAGCTCCAAGTTAAGCTAGGTCAGAAATAGCTTTGAGTCTGAACATGAGTATAGATATGCATACGTGTTACAAAATTAACAATTTTTATTTTAAACACTGTCTTACCTGCAAGCGATGCGTGAGCATCATCCCACTGTCTCTCCTTTCTTCTCTTTTCCTCATGCAACTCTTCATGCCTTTTGGAGGCCACGTACAAAGACAGGTATGAGGCATAATTGACAGACCACTGGGAGGTTGGGGAGGGGGGAAGGCAGTAGGCCATTCTGATAACACGGTTGTTGAGAGGAACAGCAATTACAGCTTAATTACAGTGTTTCAAATTAACAATTTGTCACAAGTGGTCATGGATCATTGTGGGGAATTACAGACAGGTTGGACTCACCACAAAATGCTTTTGAATCCCTCCGTAGGGTGTCGGTGTGTTAGGTCTCCAAGCTGTTCTCCAAACCTCTCCTGGCTTCCACCTTCTCACTGAATAAAAGGCATACAAATCATGACTTTGTGAAGTCCAATATAAGCTGCAGACTTTTCTTTTACTCTTGTCTTGGGTAGCCATTGTGTTATGGACTGGCTCCCCAAGTTGGAGTTCATTTGCTTTACAAGCTGTCTTGTGCTAAATGTTTTTATCAACAATTTTGTTAACAAAATTCTTGATTTCAGGCATTGAAATAAATATAATTATTGTGAGTAGCCCCCCGCTAGCTGCCCCTTCTTTCCCTTTTTCAGTCTTATCTGTTCATGAGGTAAAGTTTCCACTTGCAGGACAAGCAATGCCATTGCCCCTGTTGCTAAATGGGGAGAGACAACAAAATCCATTGAATGGATGTGAGGTAGCCATCCATCACATGAAGACTCATCAATCAAGGTTCAGGTATCAAGAAAGTAAGGTTATGTCCTTAAATCTGTTCATAATTTTATGAATAAAGACATGTCTGAGTTACTTTTCGAAATTCATAAATATTCCATGTTACCTAATGGATTTTGAGCTTTACCCTATTTTGGAAATGCTTGCATTGGGTCATTTTTAAAGACATGTAGCACCTGGGCTTGACATATAACAGTTGTCCAGAAATTAAACCGTAATGAATTTCACAGACCTGCTGCACCAGAAACTAAAATGAGTCGTTGATTCGAAGCTCAGAGAGCTACTAAGTCCTTGACAGAAAAGATCAGAGTATATTTCAGTTGGTACAGTTCCCTTCATTTGCTTCATTTATTTGTGTATATTTCCACTATTTTCTTACTGCTTCTTGGCAGCTTTGTATGTTACACTGTTGGCATTCATGCGCTTTTGGGTTTGCGCTGATATGGCTAATATGGTGTGTTTGGTTTTTTTTTCAAATGGAGCTATGGTATGGGCACAAAGCCCAGATTTTTTACACTGGTCTCATCTTTATAAAGAACATTGTTACACAGGACATCGCAACTTTGCAAACCTTAATTATGCTGCTCTATGATGTTTTTTTTTTCTTTTAAATAAAGATACTTTTTTCCTGGAAACCCAAAAGAAGACAGACTTGTTTTTCAAGGTTTTTTCAGATTGTACTGACATGAACTTTGATGAATACTATGTAGGGCTGTAGCTATTTTGGTAATTGAGAATTCTATCAATTATTCTGCCAGTTAATTAGGTAATCAGATAAAAATCTGGCACCATCTGCATATTTTTCATTTAACCACACTGCTCAAAATAATAAAGGGAACACTCAAATAACACATCCTAGATCTGCATGAATGAAATATTCTCATTGAATACTTTGTTCTGTACAAAGTTGAATGTGCTGTCAACAAAATCACACAAAAAATCATTAATGGAAATCAAATGTATTAACCAATGGAGGCCTGTGTAACCCCTTCTCTTTTCCGATGGTTGTGATCAGTCTGACAGAGAGAGGTATCCCAATCCTTGTGGTTTTTAGTATAACAATGACCATCAGTGGGACCCTTTGTGAGGTTCCTTGAGACAACATTGTTGTAAATAAGCGCCGTTTAACTAAATAATCTGAACTGAAACTATCTGCGTAGTTATGCTGCTATAGGCTTAGGCTGCTGGAGGACATAACGACCACTTTCACCCTCTTCGCTACATTCTCACACTACTCTCCAATTTTGCATTATTTGCTGTTATTTCAGCTTTTAACCTTGTTCTCTCTTTTCTCTTCCTAGAAGCTACACCTGGCCTGGCTCTGTGTCTACCTGTGACACCTTTCAGGAGAGGGGAATCGTCCGAGCTTCTGCTGGCAACAACCTAATGCTCACCCTCTACCAATGATCCACATATACCTGTCTTTTAGTGTTTAACCCTTTCTCTCTCCTAGACATGGCGATTGACTGAGCTTCTACTGTGACTAACTCTATGTGCTCTCTTTCAGACTCTAACCTAGAAAACTGGCTCGGAGTTTATCTGTTCTTTCTTTCTAGGTGAAACGACTAAAGGAGCTACATTCATTAACATTTACTTTTCCTTCCCTTAGAAAGGACTCCTGGATCAGTGCTTCTTTGTTCTTTTTGTGTCTCTGCTCTGTTCTCTCAAACCCCCAGTCGGTCGTGGCAGATGGCCGCTCACACTGAGCCTGATTCTGCTGGAGGTTTCTTCCTGTTAAAAGGGAGTTTTTCCTCTCCGCTGTCGCTACATGCATGCTCAGTATGAGGGATTGCTGCAAAGTCAACGCCAGTGACTGTCCACTGTCTCTACATGCTCATCCGGGAGGAGTGAATGCTGCAAGTCACTGACTGGATGCAATCTGCTGGGTTTCCTTAGATAGAAAAACTTTTTATCCAATTTGAATAAAAAGCTAACTCCGACTGCACTGTTCAATTGTTAGGATTAATTGGAATGTACAGGGGTTGGACAATTAAACTGAAACACCTGGTTTTAGACCACAATAATTTATTAGTATGGCGTAGGGCCTCCTTTTGCGGCCAATACAGCGTCAATTCGTCTTGGGAATGACATATACAAGTCCTGCACAGTGGTCAGAGGGATTTTAAGCCATTCTTCTTGCAGGATAGTGGCCAGGTCACTACGTGATACTGGTGGAGGAAAACGTTTCCTGACTCGCTCCTCCAAAACACCCCAAAGTGGCTCAATAATATTTAGATCTGGTGACTGTGCAGGCCATGGGAGATGTTCAACTTCACTTTCATGTTCATCAAACCAATCTTTCACCAGTCTTGCTGTGTATATTGGTGCATTGTCATCCTGATACACGGCACCGCCTTCAGGATACAATGTTTGAACCATTGGATGCACATGGTCCTCAAGAATGGTTCGGTAGTCCTTGACAGTGACGCGCCCATCTAGCACAAGTATTGGGCCAAGGGAATGCCATGATATAGCAGCCCAAACCATCACTGATCCACGCCCATGCTTCACTCTGGGCATGCAACAGTCTGGGTGGTACGCTTCTTTGGGGCTTCTCCACACCGTAACTCTCTCGGATGTGGGGAAAACAGTAAAGGTGGACTCATCAGAGAACAATACACGTTTCACATTGTCCACAGCCCAAGATTTGCACTCCTTGCACCATTGAAACCGACGTTTGGCATTGGCATGAGTGATCAAAGGTTTGGCTATAGCAGCCCAGCCGTGTATATTGACTCTGTGGAGCTCCTGACGGACAGTTCTGGTGGAAACAGGAGAGTTGAGGTGCACATTTAATTCTGCCGTGATTTGGGCAGCCGTGGTTTTATGTTTTTTAGATACAATCCGGGTTAGCACCCGAACATCCCTTTCAGACAGCTTCCTCTTGCGTCCACAGTTAATCCTGTTGGATGTGGTTCATCCTTCTTGGTGGTATGCTGACATTACCCTGGATGCCGTGGCTCTTGATACATCACGAAGACTTGCTGTCTTGGTCACAGATGCGCCAGCAAGACGTGCACCAACAATTTGTCCTCTTTTGAACTCTGGTATGTCACCCATAATGTTGTGTGCATTTCAGTATTTTGAGCAAAACTGTGCTCTTACCCTGCTAATTGAACCTTCACACTCTGCTTTTACTGGTGCAATGTGCAATTAATGAAGACTGGCTACCAGGCTGGTCCAATTTAGCCATGAAACTTCCCACACTAAAATGACAGGTGTTTCAGTTTCATTGTCTAACCCCTGTATGTACCTGACTGTTGTGAAGTGCCTTGAGACAACGTGTGTTGTGAATTGGCGCTATATAAATAAAACTGAACTGAATTGAATTGGACTTGGAGTCACACACAAAATTAAAGTGGAAAAACACACTACAGACTGATCCAAGTTTGATGTAATGTTCTTAAAACAAGTCAAAATGAGGCTCAGTATTGTGTGTGACCTCCACGTGCCTGTATGACCTCCCTGCAACGCCTGGGCATGCTCCTGATGAGACGGTGGATGGTCTCCTGAGGGATCTCCTCCCAGACCTGGACTAAAGCATCCACCAACTCCTGGACAGTCTGTGGTGCAACATGACATTGGTGGATGGAGCGAGACAAGATGTCCCAGATGTGCTCAATCGGATTCAGGTCTGGGGAACGGGCGGGCCAATCCATAGCTTCAATGTCTTCATCTTGCAGGAACTGCAGACACACTCCAGCCACATGAGGTCTAGCGTTGTCCTGCGTTAGGAGGAACCCAGGGCCAACCGCACCAGCATATGGTCTCACAAGGGGTCTGAGGATCTCATCTCGGTACCTAATGGCAGTCAAGCTACCTCTGGCGTGCAGGCCTCCAAAGAAATGCCACCCACACCATTACTGACACACTGCCAAACCGGTCATGCTGAAGGATGTTGCAGGCAGCAGATCGCTCTCCACGGTCTCTCCAGACTCTGTCACGTCTGTCACATGTGCTCAGTGTGAACCTGCTTTCATCTGTGAAGAGCACAGGGTGCCAGTGACGAATTTGCCAATCCTGGTGTTCTCTGGCAAATGCCAAGTGTCCTGCACAGTGTTGGGCTGTGAGCACAACCCCCATTTGTGGATGTCGGGCCCTCATACCATCCTCATGGAGTCTGTTTCTAACCATTTGTGCAGACACATGCACATTTGTGGCCTGCTGGAGGTCATTTAGCAGGGCTCTGTCAGTGCTCCTCCTGTTCCTCCTTGCACAAAGGTGGAGGTAGCGGTTCTGCTGCTGGGTTGTTGCCCTCCTCCACGTCTCCTGGTGTACTGGCCTGTCTCCTGGTAGCGCCTCCAAGCTCTGGACACTGCGCTGACACACACAGCAAACCTTCTTGCCACAGCTTGCATTGAGGTGCCATCCTGGATAAGCTGCACTACCTGAGCCACTTGTGTGGGTTGTAGAGTCCGTCTCATGCTACCACGAGTGTGAAAGCACCACCAACATTCAAAAGTGACCAAAACATCAGCCAGAAAGCATAGGTACTGACAAGTGGTCTGTTGTCCCCACCTGTAGAACCACTCCTTTATTGAGTGTGTCCTGCTAATCGCCAAAGATTTCCCCTGTTGTCTATTTCATTTGCACAACAGCATGAGAAATTGATTGTCAATCAGTGTTGCTTCCTAAGTGGACAGTTTGATTTCACAGAAGTTTGATTTACTTGGAGTTATATTGTGTTGTTTAAGTGTTCCCTTTATTTTTTTGAGCAGTGTACTTAGGCTTATTTTATGAGTAACAGAAATACATGCAGGACAGAATGCAAGTAGACAAATAATTAATTTCCCTTTAAAAGAAGGTTGCTGCTTAAGCTGAGCCCTTTCTGGTTGACCAATACAGTGCTAGCAGGCTCTGTTGTGAAAATGGGCACAAACAAAAAAATACATAAAATCACACTTGTATATTTAATTCCGAATTTTTAAAGAGATTTTTTAACATCAAAAATCATAATTTTATCCAAATAAAATGGAACCTTTCTAGTGCACTGAAGTGCCAGTTACAGTCTTATAGTTTTTTAGTACAAAAACAGGTAAAAAAAAAATTATTATAACTTACCTATCAAAAAAGGCAAAAAAGCAAATTTAAATTCAATCATAATAAACACTGCCTTTTAGATATCAAACCTCACTTTCAGCTTCCTCGCATGTGAGCGTTTTCGGTCTGCATACGTGGGGAGCGTTGTAGTTGGACATTGAGGCTGAGGGTATTGACATCATTGCTTCTGCCCCTCTGCCTGCTCAGACACTTTTCTCCTAAGCTCCCTGCTTGCTTGCATTCTTTTACTCCTAACTTTTTATCTCTTAGCTAAATATTGGACTAAAACTACTTCTTACCAGCGACTCCCATTATTATTATTATTTTTTTTTCTAAAGGATTTCGATGTTTTTATAATCCAACTCAAAAGAAGGACAAGTTGATGTCAGCTAATCAGCACAAAATGCCTCCCTTCACCACAGAAGACTTCGACAAACTTTTACAGAAATTGGCTATTTTGGAGATGAAAATCCATCGACTAGAAGTGAATGTGGAGGTGAATATGGGGTACAGCGATGATTCAACTCTATCTGTGATCCCAAACAGTGACAGCCAGCTCAACGACTCAGCCGGCAATCAGAACACTGAGAATAAACCTACCAGCAGACCACCCTGGCATGTTTTAGGCGCATGCCCAAAAAATCAAGGTGGACGACTCACTGGAAGATCTCAGCAATTAAATAAATTAGAAGGGCCAGAATTACAGAGAAATGCCCCCGTTTCCCCTGGGAAAAGGAGACTTCGACAGCGAGCTGCTGTCACAACAACTGATAGGAATGAGACAGCTGGAAATAATGAAATTCCCCTCCAAAACAGATTTGCCCCACTACAGAATGAAAACCAGAAAAATTATCCATCTACTGAGAACAATAAAAAGTTTGAGAACAACCTTATTCTAAACAGTCTTCTCCTAAGCTGCCAGAGAAAAAGCGCCCCACCGGACCAAGAACCCTAATGGTGCGTTCACACCAAACGCGGATTCTGCGATAGGAGCTGCCAATTTACTTGTTATCCTTATGTAGAGGTGCGTTCAGGAGCGGAGCGACGTGGTGCGAAGGAGACAAAGGATGCGGTGCGGAAGGCGTGCGGAAGACAAGTTGAAAAATCTGAACTTTTTCCTAAATTCGCGTTGCATCAACCAATCAGGGACTGGATGTGGCTGTGACGTAGGGTGAAAGACCGCAGCGGAGAAGAAGCGGTTGTCAGTGAAGATGGAGGACCAGATCATAGTGGCGGTGTACGGCAAGCCAGAGTTGTATGACTCAACTAATTACTTTTACCGAGACAAGTACAGAAAGGACCTGGCCTGGTTATGTTTAGGCACAAATATCTTATATTTAGGAGATCGGCTGTTTTTTTATAGGGCTGAGATTTATTTACTCACCGAAGACAGATGGACAAGCGTTCAGCAGCGGGGATACAGCGCCGGTAGTTGGTGTCCTGGACGACGATTCGTCTCCCAACCCGGGACAGCAGATCTTCGAACTGGGTCCTGGATAGACGGAAGTACCGCTGAAATCGACCGTCATCCAGACGCAGCTCCTGGAGTAGGTGGTGGTAACCTCCGAACTGTTCCCGTCCCTGAAGAATCCGGTGAACCCAGGGATGTCGACATCGGCGGCGTTTTTCGGCTCTCCATAGATAAAACACAGTAATTAGGTCCGTGAAATCCATGTCCGCCATGTTCAGTTGAAACCAGCAAGCAGCAGATGGAAGCTCCTCCTACTTGATGACGCAGCGAAGCGTTGCCGCTTGTTGTCAAATGGCAACGCGGAGTTCAAGCGGAATGTCAAGCGGGCAAAAGCACACAAATGACGCAAAATATTAGCAGAATCCACATTCAGTGTGAACGCACCATTATAGTGTGCAACACAGCTGTGGATGGGATTAAAAACTTCTGCAACAAGAAAAACACAGAAGTTATGATTGGGACCAGTAACGTGGTGTCCGATATCTCAGAGAATATTCTTGCAATCACAGAAAAGCGCCCGTCTCTAGAAAACCTTATTATACACTGTGGAAAAAATCAGAAGGATTGAAGGAGGATTTCACTCGTCTTCTGAATATTGTTGGACTTCTCAATATCAAGGTGTTTCTCAGCGGACCCTTTACACTGATTTTCTTTGGAGATGAGATTTTTTCGAGATTTCTGAATGATGAATAAGTGGTTGAAAAAATCATAATGCCACATCTGTGAACTTCATCGACAACTTTAATATTTTTTGGGAAAAAAGACAGCTC
The DNA here is from genome assembly GCF_021462225.1 of Girardinichthys multiradiatus. NCBI lineage: Eukaryota > Metazoa > Chordata > Actinopteri > Cyprinodontiformes > Goodeidae > Girardinichthys > Girardinichthys multiradiatus. Next base: position 43,987,283 of record NC_061815.1, on the reverse strand, counting down.
TTCAAGCAAGATGGTTTCTGTTTGAACAAGCCAGGAGCCAGACGTCTCACATCTAATCTCTTCTATTCAGTAAATAATCGGCCAGCAGCTTCGACCTTCAGCAGAGAACATGGAGTGTCAACAAAAATTATAATGCTGCCTCCAACAGTTCCAGCAGAAACAACCGGCCAGAGAGGTCATCACAGAAGGTCTCCCTGTCGAAATCCAGAGGAGGAGTGGACCCCCCCGTTAAACCCCCCTCCCCCCAGACCCAGACCGCACAGAACTCTCCCATCTCCCCACTGAGCCCGCTTTTTGCTTTACTGGATTCTGATAAGATGAAAGGAGCTCTTAAGATTGGGACCCAAATGGCTCTGACATCTTCTCCATTCAACACCTCCCGTGGCCGAGGCCCTGCTACTAAACCAACATCTTCCAAATGCCACAGAGCCCCACCACCTCCTAATCTATCTCCTCCTAATCAGGACCTTCAAATCACTTCTCTGTGATACAGTCTGGGCCCCAGTGGTAACTCTATCAGAAATGAGCATGTCCAGGAAAAACTTGGGCCCCTAATAGGAGATAGTTGTAAAATCTCTGTGCTTATACGTGACAGAAAGAACAAAGCCAAAAGGATAAGAGACAGTAATGAACAATAAAAAAAAAGCCATAAACTGTCAGGTACAACCAGACACAGAGTTAATATCAGCAACTACAGGTCCTTCTCAAAATATTAGCATATTGTGATAAAGTTCATTATTTTCCATAATGTCATGATGAAAATTTAACATTCATATATTTTAGATTCATTGCACACTAACTGAAATATTTCAGGTCTTTTATTGTCTTAATACGGATGATTTTGGCATACAGCTCATGAAAACCCAAAATTCCTATCTCACAAAATTAGCATATCATTAAAAGGGTCTCTAAACGAGCTATGAACCTAATCATCTGAATCAACAAGTTAACTCTAAACACCTGCAAATGATTCCTGAGGCCTTTAAAACTCCCAGCCTGGTTCATCACTCAAAACCCCAATCATGGGTAAGACTGCCGACCTGACTGCTGTCCAGAAGGCCACTATTGACACCCTCAAGCAAGAGGGTAAGACACAGAAAGAAATTTCTGAACAAATAGGCTGTTCCCAGAGTGCTGTATCAAGGCACCTCAGTGGGAAGTCTGTGGGAAGGAAAAAGTGTGGCAGAAAACGCTGCACAACGAGAAGAGGTGACCGGACCCTGAGGAAGATTGTGGAGAAGGGCCGATTCCAGACCTTGGGGGACCTGCGGAAGCAGTGGACTGAGTCTGGAGTAGAAACATCCAGAGCCACCGTGCACAGGCGTGTGCAGGAAATGGGCTACAGGTGCCGCATTCCCCAGACCTGGGCTACAGAGAAGCAGCACTGGACTGTTGCTCAGTGGTCCAAAGTACTTTTTTCGGATGAAAGCAAATTTTGCATGTCATTCGGAAATCAAGGTGCCAGAGTCTGGAGGAAGACTGGGGAGAAGGAAATGCCAAAATGCCAGAAGTCCAGTGTCAAGTACCCACAGTCAGTGATGGTCTGGGGTGCCGTGTCAGCTGCTGGTGTTGGTCCACTGTGTTTTATCAAGGGCAGGGTCAATGCAGCTAGCTATCAGGAGCACTTTTGGAGCACTTCATGCTTCCATCTGCTGAAAAGCTTTATGGAGATGAAGATTTCATTTTTCAGCATGACCTGGCACCTGCTCACAGTGCCAAAACCACTGGTAAATGGTTTACTGACCATGGTATCACTGTGCTCAATTGGCCTGCCAACTCTCCTGACCTGAACCCCATAGAGAATCTGTGGGATATTGTGAAGAGAACGTTGAGAGACTCAAGACCCAACACTCTGGATGAGCTAAAGGCCGCTATCGAAGCATCCTGGGCCTCCATAAGACCTCAGCAGTGCCACAGGCTGATTGCCTCCATGCCACGCCGCATTGAAGCAGTCATTTCTGCCAAAGGATACCCGACCAAGTATTGAGTGCATAACTGTACATGATTATTTGAAGGTTGACGTTTTTTGTATTAAAAACACTTTTATTTTATTGGTCGGATGAAATATGCTAATTTTGTGAGATAGGAATTTTGGGTTTTCATGAGCTTTATGCCAAAATCATCCGTATTAAGACAATAAAAGACCTGAAATATTTCAGTTAGTGTGCAATGAATCTAAAATATATGAATGTTAAATTTTCATCATGACATTATGGAAAATAATGAACTTTATCACAATATGCAAATATTTTGAGAAGGACCTGTAAGTCATATAAACTGGCTTTACTGAACATTAGATGTCTGTCAGGAAAATCATTTTTAATCAATGACTTCATTACTGACCACGATCTTCATGTTATGTTTTTAACAGAAATATGGTTACATGATTTTAATGAAGCTCCCATTCTGATAGAGTCGACGCCTACAAACTACGATTTTCTTTGTGAGAGCAGACAGCAAAGAAAAGGTGGAGGGGTGGCCACTTTAGTGAAAGATTTACTTAAGTGTAAAAAAGTATTCCTGGGCAAATGTGACCCTTTTGAATATTTGGCTCTCCAGGTAAAGAGCCTGGTCTGAACCATGTTCTTCAATATTTACAGGCCTCCTAAGTACAAAACAAAAAAAGTTGATCAGACAGCTGCAGTTGATCCAGAACACTACTGCCCGCGTCCTCACTAAAACTAAGAAAGTGGAGCACATCACCCCGGTTCTAAAGTCCCTACACTGGCTCCCTGTAGCTCAGAGAATAGACTTTAAAATACTTCTGTTAGTCTATAAATCACTGAATGGCTTAGCACCAAAATAGATTACAGACTTGTTGTCAGTGTATCAACCACCCAGACCTCTCAGGTCTTCTTGCTCAATCTACTCTGCATACCCAGAACCAGAACCAAACATGGAGAAGCATCTTTTAGCTCTTATGCTCCACTAATCTGGAATAAACTAACTGTAAAAGTGCCAAAACCCTAAATTGCTTTAAATCAAGATTAAAAACTTATTTGTTTAGAGTGGCCTTTGAATGTGTTATCTTAACATTGTTAATCAAGTTTTCAGTCCAACTTTCCTTTCATTTTCTGATCCATCATTCTATTCTCTTCATTTTTTTAATTACCTCTGTTGTTTGATTTTCTGTATCATTGTAATGTTTTTCCTTATGTACAGCGCCTTGAGTGCCTTGTTGCTGAAAAGCAACAAGGCAACCTTTTGATTTTTTTTTAATGTTAGCTTAAACTTTGTTCAATAAATAAATGTTGAGTTTTTTTGTACTCTTTTTTTCCTTTTGCACTCTGGGTGTATTCACACCAGGAAAGTCTTTTGGTCCACTTTTGGTTCAGACAAAAAGTAGACTTTATGTTTTTTTGTTTGGTGCAGTTAGCTTTCACATTGTACTTTTTGCAAGTAAACTATAACTTGTAAACAAAGCCATGTGGGTGAAAGCATTGATCCAATTGGACACAAATGGACGGACAGTGAATTAATCAGCTTGTTTTTTGTATGGACTGAATGTTGAAAATCTGTCTTCATTAAAATTACATCCTATATGAGGAACATAATAACTGTCCAACACAGCTTCCACCCAATATAAAGCTGTGCCTGAAGAGGGAAGGCAGCTGTTGTGGAGAATCCCTATTTAAGGACTAAATCCTATTTAGCAAAGGACATGTTCTTATAGGTTGAATAATTTGGCTCAAGCTATGGAGATGATGCAAAGGGTGTTTATGAACCTGTCTGTTTTGGAATGCCTGAAAATTCACCAAAACCTTTTTATTATGTTGTGATTATGAATCTGAGAATATTATTTAATATTTAATTTTAATATTTTATCAAACAATATTTCAGTCTGTTAAGGGTTGTCCTGTGAATACCAGCCCAGTAAGGTGATGGTATTAGGACAAAATAGAAAGGTGTGAGACGAGCTCTGACATTATTGAACAGCATAAACTCTGCACATATATGGAATGAATTCACACAATTTCTTAAAATACAAGAATTTATTAACAAAAATAAGTCAACTCAAAGTCAAACATATTTCAATCAACAAACTCTTTACTAAGCTAAAACAATCCAACTAAACTACCAAGCAGAATTAAAGAATAACGAAGACTAATGGACTATGTACAATATAAACAAGTTGATTAAAGATAATTGGATATTATGACCAAAAGAGTGAGGCAACATTACCATGCAATGTTTATGTTTGAAAACCAAGGATTATCTTGAAGAATCTGGAAGTGAAGTTAAGTTAGTCTTAGAACCAACTAAGGAAATAATCAGCATACCTTTAGACAACCATTCATAATGCAAGATCAGATAAAATATTATTTTAATGAAATAATATTTTAAACAATGATCTGCTGAATAAAACCAACCTTCTGGATGACTAATTCTCAACAGTGTCTAATTAGCTGCCTTCATTTATTCAAATAATATTTGAAGAAATATTATTAAAGGAATATTTTGGAAAGAGACAAATCTTTCTGGAGAAATGGGTTTAATGGTGTTTACTTAGTTATCAAATCTAGTAAATGATGTTCAGGGACTATTATTCACTAGCTTGAAAACTAACAACCTTTCTGTCAAATAATCTTTAGTAGGAAGCACGTGTTCTTAATGGTTAGCAGTTGAGCTAACAAAAGAAGCTAATAGCTTAACACCAGAAACAAACACATACCTGGGTTAATTTAAGGGTTAAAATGCCTAAGCGCGGACGGCGCGTTATGATCAATGTTCTGTTTAAAAACCACCATTTAAATAAAGTTTGTCTTAACTTTAAAAACATACAAAGAACACAAACCGGCACGTGTGCTGCAGATAGCCTGCTAGCACTAAGGTAGCTGAGTTTCACACAAACAAAACTTCATAAAATGAAAAACGTTTAGATCATTTCATTCTAAATCTGTCTCTGCCCAAAACACTTAACCTCATAAACCGTGGTGAGGAATGTTGTCCAAGGGCGAAGTTTGAAGAAGGTATCCACAGTCAACAAGCGGTTAGCTCGGTAGCTTCGCGGGGGGGTTGAAGGTGCGTTCGCTCTGGACAAACCGGTTAGATCTGGAGCTGTAGCTGGGCGGCCCGTCCTGTCCGCTGCGGTCTCTGCTGTCTTCTTCCAGACTGGGAGACTGCGTCTTTGCAGGGGGTTTCTCTCAAACACCGTTTGCTCCTACAGGGCTCGGAGAGAGAGTCAAGCAATGCTTGTACCTTAATTACCCCCATTCATGAATGAAAATACACAGACAGTATTTCATTCGTACTTAACTTTGCATATGATCGATGATCGTATGATATCCTTGGATCCAGTTGAAGAGTTTATGTCTGTTTGCCAGCAAAGAGACAACAGCACGCTTTGTCTCCCCTATCCGGTCCATCTGGAAGGCCGTGTGGAAGAGGGCGGATGTAGCAACAGCTGTGCTTTTATTTGGGTAGTGGCGTCACAGGAAGTCCGCAGTTATCCCGTTTCCTGGCTGTGCCGGAAGAAGGTTAATGCACTTTATTTTGAAAGTTCCAGAAAGGTCCGTACCGGAGTTTAATGTTGAAATCCATGGCTGTGGGTCCCAACAATTATATATGTGTATATTGTACATTGTAAATATGTATATTCTGTAATGCAAAAACAAAACCAAAGAGCAAAGTGTACCGGAGTCAAATTCCTTGTTTGTATGTACGAACTTGGCAATAAAGCTGATTCTGATTCTGAAAATCCTTTAAGTTCTGTTCTGCCAATGGATTAGAAACCTGCAGAGCAGAATCTGCAAAGAAGGGTGCTTTATGAAATGAAGAGCATAATGAACATTGCTAATCATCCTCTTCAGAACACAGTACATCAACAACATGGTGTCTTCAGTCAGAGGCTTCTTCAGATCTAATGCAAAACAAACTACTACAGGAGATTTTTTATGCTCACAGCTATAAACATCTACAATGACTCTGAAGGACCTTGATAATAAGCATTGCTACAAAATCTAATTTACCTGTATAAATATTAAAGCAGTGCTGAACTTAATATCTGAACAGGATATGGAGAGTGTGGGTGTAAACACGCTGCTGTCACAAAGGCCTGGGTTGTGAGCACCACCAAGGTGTGAAGTTTTGCATTACTGCTTGCAGCCTAGTCGAGCTTTAAGTGCTAATTGATTTGGCACAAAAATATTTAACTGGCCCCTCCTTGAACCGCCACTTTAATGTGGTGGAGGGGTTTGAGTGCTCAAATGATCCTAGAGGCTATGTTGTCTGGGGTTTAAATGCCCCTGGTAGGGTCTCCCATGGCAAACAGGCTCTAGGTGATGGGTCAGACAAAGAGCGGTTCAAGAATTCTTCATGAGGACTAATATATCGAGGCACGTGACGTTGCCCGAGCCGGGGTCCTACCCTTGAGCCAGGCTCGGGTCGGGACTCGCCGGAGGGCGCGTGGTGGCCGGGCTGCTCCTCGCGGCACCCGGCCGGGCCAAGCCCGAATGAGAGATGCGATGCCTTCCCCCAGTGGGCCCACCACTTCCAGGGGGAACCGTGAGGGACCGGTGCAAAGAGGATTCGGTGGCGGACAAAGGTGGAGACCTCAGCGTCCCGATCCCCGGATGCTTAAGCTGGCTCTAGGGACGTGGAATGTCACCTCGCTGGGGGGGAAGGTGCCTGAGCTTGTGCGGGAGGTCGAGAGATATGGACTAGAAATAGTCGGGCTCACCTCCATGCACAGCGTGGGCTCTGGAACCCATCTTCTCGAGAGAGGCTGGACTCTCTTCTACTCTGGAGTGGCCCATGGGGAGAGGCGGCGGGCTGGGGTAGGTGTGCTTGTTGCCCCCCAGCTCAGGCGTCTCATGTTGGGGTTTACCCCAGTGGATGAGATGGTTGCATCCCTGCGGCTTCGGGTTGGGGATAGGTCTCTGACTGTGGTTTCAGCCTACAGGCCGAGCAGTAGTACAGAGTACCTGGCCTTCTTGGCGTCCCTGTCGGGGGTGCTGGATAGCACCCCTCGTGGGGACTCCATTATTCTGCTCGGGGACTTCAACGGCCATGTGGGAAACTACAGTGACACCTGGAGAGGCGTGATCGGGAGGAACGGCCTTGGCACCAGGACACCCTTGGCAGGAGGTCAATGATCGACTTTGTTGTCGTATCATCAGACCTTCAGCCGCATGTTTTGGACACTCGGGTGACGAGAGGGGCTGAGCTGTCCACTGATCACCACCTAGTATCGACAATAGATGTGGAGAACATGATCCACTCGGACTCTATGTCTCCAACATCCCTTGGAATCTGATCAGATCTCTCCCGGAAGAGGGAGTTGAATATATCCCTGGCCGAGGGCTCCGGTAGGCGTTCCTAGCAGACCCTCACTATGCGCTTGGGCGTGCCAAGTCTGTCCGGCTTTCTCCTCCTCCAGCTGATCCAACTGTAGCTGCGGCCGTTAGGTCTTCGGTGCCTGTCGCGGCGGCAATCCCAGAACCCGGTGGTGGACACCGGCAGTAAGTGATGCTGTCAAGCTGAATAAGGAGTCCTATCAGCTGTGGTTGGCTTGTGGGACTCCTGAGGCGGCTGACGGGTACCGTGAGGCCAAGCGTGCTGTGGCCCGGGCTGTGGCAGAGGCACAAATCCGGACCTGGAAGGAGTTCAGTAAGGCCATGGAGAAGGACTACCGGTTGGCTTCGAAGTGATTCTGGCAAACCGTCCAGCGCCACAGGAGGGGGAAGCAGAGCTTCGCCAACACTGTTTACAGTGGGGGTGAGAGGCTGCTGACCTCGATTGAGAACATTATCGGGCGGTGGAAGGAGTACTTCGAGGATCTCCTCAATCCTGCCATCACGCATTCCCTGGTGGAAACAGAGGCTGAGGACTCGGGGTTGGACTCTTTCATCACCCAGGCTGAAGTCACCGAGGTGGTTAAAAAGCTCCGCGGTGGCAAGGCTTCGGGAGATCCACCCTGAGTACCTCAAATTTCTGGATGTTGTGGGGCTGTCATGGTTGACATGCCTCTTCAACATTGCGTGGCGGTCGGGGACAGTGCCTCTGGACTGGCAGACTGGGGTGGTGGTCCTCCTTATTAAGAAGGGGGACCGGAGGGTGTGTTCCAACTACAGGGGGATCACACTCCTCAGCCTCCCTGGTAAGGCCTACGCCAGGGTATTAGAGAGGAGAGTCCGGCCGATAGTCGAACCTCGGCTTCAGGAGGAGCAGTGTGCTTTTCGTCCCAGCCGTGGAACACTGGACCAGCTCTATACCCTCTACAGGGTACTCGAGGGTTCATGGGAGTTTGCCCAACCGGTTCACGTGTGTTTTGTGGACCTGGAGAAAGCATTCAACTGTGTCCCTCGTGATGCCCTGTGGGGGGTCCTCCAGGAGTATGGAATCGGGGGCCCTTTATTAGGGGCCATCCGGTCCCTGCACGTGTGGAGCAGGAGTTTGGTCCGCATTGCCGGCACTAAGTCGGACCTGTTCCCGGTGCATGTTGGACTCCAGTAGGGCTGCCCTTTGTCACCAGTCCTGTTCATAACTTTTATGGACAGGATTTCTAGACGCAGTCAAGAGCCGGAGGGGGTCTGGTTTGGGGACCAGTGGATTTTGTATCTTCTTTTTGCAGATGACGTGGTCCCGCTGGCCCCCTCTAGCCAAGACCTACAGCATGTGCTGGGGCGGTTCACAACCGAGTGTGAAGTGGCTGGGATGAAGGTCAGCTCCTCCAAGTCTGAGGCCATGGTACTCGACTGGAAAAGGGTGGCTTGTCCTCTTCAGGTTGGAGGGGAGTTCCTGCCTCAAGTAGAGGTGTTCAAGTATCTCGGGGTCTTGTTCACGAGTGAGGGAAGAATGGAGCGGGAGATTGACAGATGGATCGGTGCGGCTGCCGCAGTAATGAGGGCACTGTGCCGGTCCGTCGTGGTGAAGAGAGAGCTGAGCCGAAAAGCGAAGCTCTCGATTTACCGGTCGGTCTACGTTCCTGCCCTCACCTATGGCCATGACCGAAAGAACGAGATCCCGCATACAAGCGGCTTAAATGAGCTTCCTCCATAGGGTGGCCGGGCACTCCCTTATAGATAGGGTGAGGAGGTCGGCCATCTGGGAGGGTCTCGGAGTAGAGCCGCTGCTTCTCCACATCGAGAGGAGCCAGTTGAGGTGGCTCGGGCATCTATACCAGATGCCTCCTGGACGCCTTCCTCGGGAGGTGTTCCAGGCACTTACCACCGGGAGGAGGCCCAGGGGACGGCCCAGGACACGCTGGAGGGACTATGTCTCTCAGCTTGCCTGGGAACGCCTTGGGCTCCCCCTGATGAGCTGGAGGAGGTGTCTGGGGAGAGGGACGTCTGGGTGTCTCTGCTGAGTCTGCTGCCCCCGCGACCCGGTCCCGGATAAGCGGAAGACGGCGAGTACGAGATGTTTAACTGCTGTCTGAGTATAATACCAGTAATTGTGATAGTGTCTCTGCTCCCTTGCTCCGTGAGTATCTTCTATCACATATTGTTAATGAGTCTGCTGTTCACGTAGCTGTTTCCATGTTATACAAAAAATAGGTACAGACCTGATCGCCAGCTGACAATCCATATTTGTTATGCTGGTTTGCAAACATGAAAGGCATCTAACCTGTACTCTGTGTTGCAACTACATTGTGGTCCTCCTGTGAACTCCCTCTAAATAAAATCAGCATCAGATCATTTGTTCCAAATTACATTGTGTGCAACGTCTGATTTGTAGAACATAAATTAAACATATTCAAATCATTATAATTCTTGCAGTCAATCAGCAATAATGCCTCACACCCATGTTTTTTGGCTTCCTTGCTTCCCTGTGCATATGGAAGATTAAAACAATATGAATTTTCAATGTTACAGTAGTCCAGCCAAAGCATGTGCAAAAAACTATGAATCACAACTGTTCTCATACCATGATGTGACCACAGGACCAAACTCTTTCCATGCTGCAGTGCCTCGTCATACTCAATTCCGTGCCGTGCACAGGAATACGACAAAGATCACTAATTATTTTCACCATATAAAATAATAAAAGTGCATTTCTGACTTCTGCCAAGGGGACTGATGATAACATGATAAACGTTGCAGGCTATGATGCAGACCTGCCAGTGCATTCTGTTATGATCATGCAGTCAGTTCTGTTCTAGATGTGTTGCAGCGACACAGACCTCCACCGGAGCTTGGAGGTGGCTCCACAGCACCAGATGTTCTACTAAAAGTGAAGGGGGGAGTTGGGCTCTGTTTGAGATGTACTGTGATGTGGGCGAGGTGAGGAACAGTGCACATGACTGCAGTGGGTCCCACGTCTGTTCTGCCAAGAGCGACTGTGACGGCTTTAAGGCATGACGATAGAGAATTGAAACCAATAGATGGATATAACTGCAGAGGAGAATCCTTTAGATTTTTTATTTTAACTTATTGTACCTTTCTGAGTGCAAGATGATGCAGAGATAATGGACCGGGGTCAAGCTGCTGGCATCCCAGAAATCAATCCCCTCATTACAATGATGGTATGACACATTTCTAGCTGAAACATTTGTGCAGCTGGTCTTGTTGGCAGGTTCTTGCTACTCTGTGTGAAGAATAAAACATCACAGTTGGCAAAGAACATATGGGTCAAATCCAACATTTACCCTGCTTTGCAGTTTGTCACAGCTTGGATAAGACCCCAATATGCACTTCATAAACAAACAGGTTATTAGATTAAATGTTTATTTATTTAATCTTTTTTCCAATGTTTCTGTTGTTAAATGCTCATACATAAAAATTCTGTATTTAATATTTTTTTAGAAGCTAATCCCTGTCTTCGCAGCCCTCTTGTGCCTACAACTTGACTGAACCTTTCTAGTCTTGTATATTTGTCCAGAACTCTCAGGAGGACCATGTAGATTTAGGTTTTAAAGATGCTCAATGCAAGGCAGGCAAAAATGGAAATATAATTTTTTTTTTTCCATTAAAACCCCCTCTTGTCCAAGGATGGATAGATTAAAAAGCAAAGTTATTAGTCCATCCTGTTTCTATTTACAGTGCAAACATCAGAGTTCCTACACAAAATTCAGGTAAAATATTCAACAGCTCTGTTCCAGAGTTCTCTTTTTTTATATATATATAAAAATAAAACTTCACAATACATTTCTGGCAGATGTTATGTAGCAGATGGATGAATAGATGGATGTACAAACAAATAAATGCATGAATAGAAGTATGTACAGTCAGATGGACAGTCAGGCGGTCATTTGGACGGATGGATGGATGGACTTTTCCAAATTCCATATTCTTCTATATGTTCACCTAGAACTGCGAAATTCTTCAAATTGAACGCCTGCGGACCAGATTTTTCCCAGCCGCATTTACTGAGCAAAACATTTTCCCCACATGACCCTGTGTTCAAATATTTCTTTAGGGTCCAGCATCCATGCAGGGGGTATTTTCAGTAAGCACCGTAGAGAATGATTAGCAGATATAAGAGACGTCTTAGTGGTTCCAAACAAGGATTTTAGAGAATAACATTAGAAGGGGACCTGTGTGCACTCTGTTTTATCTCATGGATCATCTCACAGGGTCATTCTCATGACAGCCAATTGGTCACAGATGTGTCTCTATAAATGATAATCCTGTCACTGATGTCTGTTGCAGGGTAAAGACCATCTGATTAAATTGTGATTATGACACAGTTTGAGGATCCTCGCACGATTAAATGACTGTCAGGACTAATGAGAAAGAATTAGGCTTTTTTTCTGACAGGTTAATTTGAAATCTGAATGTTAATATTATTCAGCTGTAAAAGCTTGATATCAGAGTTCAAGGATAATGGCCGAAAATGCACTTGAATTATGTGGAGAGGAATTATATAACACACATTTGGAGAAACTTCTAGTTGTGATGTAATGGCTCTGAATACAAAACAAATGACTCTAGAAATATTTGTCCAGTTAGAAAAAGGTTACTTGTATTTCTGGCATCTTGTCTTCATTTATTCATTTGTGTACAATGAAAAGGCTTGAGGCTGAGAGCACTGATGATCTCAGTTTTCAGGAAATAGATCTCAGTGTTTTTCTTTTTTGTTACACATAAACCTTCCAACTTCTCATATCTTCCTTCACCACATCCCTGAATCTTTTCTGTTATCTCTTTCTATTCCTACTGTCTTGGAAATTTATTTTCAACATACCTTGTCCAACATATTGGACAAGGTATGTTGTAACTTGTGTATGACCCCAGGTCTAGGGGATCAGGGGATGGTAACAAAAAAATGAGTCCAGAGGTAAAAGGAGAACATTTAAGGGGATTTATTACAAGGAGCAGGCACTTAATCACAAGCACTTAACCAAACTGGTAAGCAGAGCAAGGTGGGTCAGCAGTACCAAAATAATGTGCAGCTGCCAAAACAGTCTCCAAACTAACCACACAAAGCAAAGCGGGGTTCAGCTGTACAAAACCTCTTCCAAAAGCTGCCCCACTAAAAGAATGAATCCAGGAGCCTTTTGTAGGATGCAGGTGGGTCTCATCATCCACTGATTGGCTTGGTGATTCAGTAGGTCCAATCAGGTTCCTAAGCAGGCTCCAGGCAGCCAATCATCTGACTGTGCTCCCACACCTGAATCTGCATAAAAGAAAAGACTACAAGGCCAGAGGCCGTAACAGTGTAACTTCCTCTCAGTCTATCTAAGCTGTTCCACTGGTATGCTTAAGTCTTATCCTGCTTATGCAAACATTATGGTGGTTCTGGTTGCCTTATAGTGCCGTTTCATATTTGCTTTTGACTCTGCCCGGAACTCCCTGCAAAGCCTGCAAGCTCCATTCACCAACAAGACAGACAAAGGCCATAATGAACATTGAACAACAGCTCCTACCCATGCACATCCCCTGGCAACCCACAAACTGTAACCACTCCTAGCCAAGCCGCTCACCAAAAAGTACAGCCACAAAACACACAGAGCATCCCTCTTAAACCACCATTACAGTGCACTGTCATTCATCCCGCCAAAGCAGAATGAAAAATAGCTTCCTCCAAAGACACAGAACTGCTTTTAAGTGGGCAGCCACACCCACCCCACCCAAAATACCTAATCATTAATGCCCCCAAGACCAGGTTAAACTTCCCCACAAATCACCCCACACAACATGCATGCAGTACCATCTTGCAAGGAAGACGTTATTCCACACAATGACACAAGATAGTAATGCAAGCGATAAAACCTCTTTTTTGATAACATTTACATCTTCCTTTCATTTTCTTCCTCTAAGATGGCGGCGTGGAAGGCAGCCTCATTCCTTCGCTCTCTCATACTTTGTGTGTTTCTGCTCTCTTCCACCATTCTGTGATCTCTAACACTAGAGACGACCTCCTACATATCAGACAGTCCTCTCTAGGCATTTCTTTTCTGTTTTTCATCGACCCCAACTTTACTAGGATCTTGCTTTGCTGCACGGCTGCTCTTTGTGGGATCTACTGGAGAAATACCCTTGCCCTCAATCTACCTGACTAATGTACACTCCCTGGCTAACAAGCTGGACGAACTGCTGCTTCTTAAGAGTTCTATGAATCTACCAGCCTCTGTTTTACCGAAACCTGGCTTGGTGAACACATCACTGACATTTTACCAAGGGAGTTCTCCTCATTTGTTCTGGTTGGTGCCTATATCCCTTCCACCATCCAGCACACCAGAGGTTAAAAAACAGCTCACTGACCTGATAACAGATGTGGAGAAAAAACACCCAGGCTCTCTCATTATTGTTTTTGGGGATTTTAATTGTGCAAACCTCTCCAATAAACTTTCAAAATACAAACAACATATTATGTGCGCCACCAGGAATAAAAACACACTGGATCACTGATACACAGCTTTAAAATATGTCATTATTCAGTCTGTCAGGTGCACACTGTGTGCTTTGGCCCATCCACAAAACAGGACAGGTCCAAAATACAACAAACAATAAACAGTCCTGCAGAGAGAATTGATTGGCCCTGATTTCCGTAATTTTGGGTGATTTGCGATCAGCCCGTATTACATGTAAAAACGATCTTAGCCATCAGTCTTATTTACTTGTCTAACCCTTTGTGCAAGTATTGTTTGTTTATAAAAGGTTAAAAATGAAAGACTAAAGGAACTGCACTGCCCTAAACTTTCATTTATATTTGAGAACACTACCTCATGCAGTTAAAACAAGTTTGTATTGTTTCACGCGTATTGTTCAATGTTTTTTGCTAAAATAAGATTGGAACATTGAAGGTGTGTTGTAACACCTGACAGTGTCAGTTTAAAAAAATATCGGTATTGGCCAAAATTGGACTTGGTAGGTCAGGCTATTTAAAGATTGGTGATTGGTCAACAGCAAGAACACTGCAATCAGTTCATGCCTACTGCAGAGTGCTATTTGCAAAAATAGCCACAGAAACAGTGTCTTCACTTAGGTTGTCTTCTGATAAACAAAATGACCAAAACACCTCATACATTCTCTGCTGTGAAAGTAAAAAAATATACTTGCACTACCACAATCTGCCTTTATTTTTTTCTTCATGTATATATATATATATATATATATATATATATATATATGACCTCTTGCCACGTTTCATGCTTCAGACATAAAGATATAAAATTCTAATTTTTGTAAAGAATCAACAACAAGTGGGACACAATCATGAAGTGGAATGAAATTTATTGTTTAACAAATAAAAAACTGAAAAGTGGGGCATGCAATATTATTCGGCCCCCTTGCGTTAATACTTTGTAGCGCCACCCTTTGCTGCAATTACAGCTGCAAGTCGCTTGGGGTTTGTCTCTATCAGTTTTGCACATCGAGAGACTGAAATTCTTGCCCATTCTTCCTCGCAAAACAGCTGGAGCTCAGTGAGGTTGGATGGAGAGCGTTCATGAACAGCAGTCTTCAGCTCTTTCCACAGATTCTCGATTGGATTCAGGTCTGGACTTTGACTTGGCCATTCCAACACCTGGATACGTTTATTTGTGAACCATTCCATTGTAGATTTGGCTTTATGTTTTGGATCATTGTCTTGTTGGAAGATAAATCTCCATCCCAGTCTCAGGTCTCTTGCAGACTCCAACAGGTTTTCTTCCAGAATGGTCCTGTATTTGGCTTCATCCATCTTCCATGTCCCCGCTGACGAAAAGCAGGCCCAAACCACGATGCTGTCACCACCATGTTTGACAGTGGGGATGGTGTGTTCAGGGTGATGAGCTGTGTTGCTTTTACACCAAACATATTGTTTTGCATTGTGGCCAAACAGTTGGATTTTGGTTTCATCTGACCAGAGCACCTTCTTCCACATGTTTGGTGTGTCTCCCAGGTGGCTTGTGGCAAACTTTAAACGAGACTTTTTATGGATATCTTTGAGAAATGGCTTTCTTCTTGCCACTCTTCCATAAAGGCCAGATTTTTGCAGTGTATGACTGATTGTTGTCCTATGGACAGACTCTCCCACCTTGGCTGCATCTCTGATCAGTCTTCTCCTTGTTCGAGATGAAAGTTTAGAGGGACAGCCGGGTCTTGGTAGATTTGCAGTGGTTTGTTACTCCTTCCATTTCAATATGATTGCTTGCACAGTGCTCCTTGGGATGTTTAAAGCTTGGGAAATCTTTTTGTATCCAAATCCGGCTTTAAACTTCTCCACAACAGTATCTCAGACCTGCCTGATGTGTTCCTTGATCTTCATGATGCTCTCTGCACTTTGAACAGAACCCTGAGACTATCACAGAGCAGGTGCATTTATACAGAAACTTGATTACACACAGGTGGATTCTATTTATCATTATCAGTCATTTGGGACAACATTGGATCATTCAGAGATCCTCACTGAACTTCTGGAGTGAGTTTGCTGCACTGAAAGTAAAGGGGCCGAATAATATTGCACGCCCCACTTTTCAGTTTATTATTTGTTAAAAAAGTTTGACACATCCAATAAATTTCATTCCACTTCACGATTGTGTCCCACTTGTTGTTGATTCTTCACAAAAAATTTGAATTTTATATCTTTATGTCTGAAGCCTGAAACGTGGCAAGAGGTCATATATATATATATATTTATATATACATGAAGAAAACAATAAAGGCAAATTGTGGTAGTGCAAGATATAAAATTGCACTACATACATATATATATATATATATATATATATATATATATATATATATATATATATATATATATATATATATATATATATATATATATATATATACATATATAATGTATATATATACATAAAATCATGATAATTTTTTATTATCTTAACTTCAAAAATGTACAAATACATGTTGCAGAAAAGGTAGAAAAGTGCATTATTTAGCATTATTCTGTTTATGCTTTGTTTCTTAACATGTGTCAATATTCCTTCCTAGTCTGGAAATGTCTGGAATTGTTTGGAAGTCCTTTCCAGGTTTGGGTGAGGATTGGAAAAATATAGGACAAATGCTTCTATTTCCAGACATTTTCTCTTTCTTTCTTTCTTTCTTTCAATCGCTCTGTCTGTCTGTCTGTCTGTCTGTCTGTCTTGTGGTAGCGCAAGATATAAAATTAGAATTTTATATCTTTATGTTTGAAGCCTGAAATGTGGCAAAAGGTTGAAAAGTTCAAAGGGGGCAAATACTTTCGCAAGGCACTGTATATATATATATATATATATATATATATATATATATATATATATATATATATATATATATATATACATATATATGTATGTGTATATCTGTGTGTGTGTATATATATATATAGATATATACATAAAATCATGATAATTTTTTATTATCTTCTGAACCTCAAAAATGTACAAATACATGTTGCAGAAAAGGTAGAAAATTGCATTATTTAGCATTATGTTCATAAAAAGCAAATAAAAATGATGCTTGTGGATCTAGAACATTTGCGATCACATTAACACAGTTTAAGACATTTTAACATTTTAGAAATAAATAGTTATTTAGGACTTCAGTGACACCTTTCTTGTTGTCATACTCATCATTGAGGTAAAGGTTTTTTTTAGGTTAAAGTATACAAATACTTCATGGGTTTTAGTATGACATAGGTATTTCACTGATTCCAGTGCAGCTTGATGTTATTATTCAGTTTCACAGGAATTTGCCTTTACAGGGAAGGTTGGTGACCTGTTTTCTTAAGGAAATTTATGAAGCGTATTTGTAGTGCTTTGTCTTTGTCTATTTCAGCCTTGGTGCAAAGCAGTGTTCATTTTGGATTTCTTCCTTGGACTGTCAGGGTGGTATTCATTGAGCTGGACTGACCCACATTCCCCAAGTGGTCTTCCACTCCATCAAAGCTTCTCAGGCTTGGTTCAATACTAACAAACTGTAATGAAATGTCACGGAGAGCGAAACTTTTGCAGCTGCTAAATATTCTGGCTTCTAGTACTTTAGAGAGAATGTCAGACATTTCTGTTTATACTTTGTTTCTTAACATGTGTCAATATTCCTTCCTAGTCTGGAAATGTCTGGAATTGTTTGGAAGTCCTTTCCAGGTTTGGGTGAGGATTGGAAAAATATAGGACAAATGCTTCTATTTCCAGACATTTTCTTTCTTTCTTTCTTTCTTTCTTTCTTTCTTTCTTTCTTTCTTTCTTTCTTTCTTTCTTTCTTTCTTTCTTTCTTTCTTTCTTTCTTTCTTTCTTTCTTTCTTTCTTTCTTTCTTTCTTTCTTTCTTTCTTTCTTTCTTTCTTTCTTTCTTTCTTTCTTTCTTTCTTTCTTTCTTTCTTTCTTTCTTTCAATCGCTCTGTCTGTCTGTCTGTCTGTCTATCTATCTATCTATCTATCTATCTATCTATCTATCCATATTTAAACCCTGAACAATGTGGAAGAATCTGTACCTGAAAATGTGCAGGATCTGTGGACTAAATTGGATTTGAAAATGGTTCCTAATATAAACGTAACCATCACACCTGTCAAGCTAAAAAGTGTTTTATCTCTAATTAGGCTGTTTTGAAGCAGAAATCTAACAGAAAATCAGACGTTAGGTTTGTCATGTGAGCAATGCCTCCCAGATGTTCCCCTCTGGCTGAAAAGGTTTCAAAAGAGGCTGTTTATTTTGTACTCAGTTACTGCCCTAATGACAAATGGCTGATGAACTGATCATGGAGAAACATTCAAGTGGAATCCAGTCAAAGACAGCAGTATCTAATAAACATTTGGTTCTTGTTATTTAACTGGGAACCTCACAGCGGCCTGAATTGCCCTGAAAATCCTTTGACCTTTTGTCTGTAAGCATGTGGATTCTGCTGGCCGGCAGTTCTGAGAACCACCCAAAACAGCCCGGAGGTGCTTCGCCGTTCGGCAGCGAAATAACCGGCTTGCACGGTCAGATTTGTTTTCGGACAGGAACAAAAAAACACACACGGCTTTGATGATGTCACACATGTGCCAGATTCCCTGTGAGGCCCATAAGGCATTGGCTATCAGTGAAAAGGTCCCATTCTGGTAGGTTGGTGATTAGAGAGCATGCCAACTCAGAACAAAGAGCACCCTCTGGAGTTAGATGGCTTTTTGATATTGTCACCAGACTCCTGTTCTGCTCTCTGGTCAAACGCTCAGCTGCAACATCATGCAGAGGGGCGGCTGTAAAACCAGAGGATGACGAAGAAGTGGACTCCTGTTATCGCATGACCTCAACTGGCTTAACAATCAGTGTTTGATATTCTCTCAGGAAAAAAAAAAAGTATGGAAAAGAGGGCTAAGGCTGGAAAAAACCCACACCCATTTGAAAAGAATTCCAGCAAACGCCATCTGAAAGTACTTGCCTGTGATACCATCGCACTTTACTATGAGCAGTGCATCCTGGGAAACAGACCTGGACTACTGGCAAAAATGTGAAGGTGTCCATAAAGCTAGCTCTGAACAGTACAAAAGAAAAGGTTGTTGAAAATTTTAATATCACTATGTTTTTCTTGCTTTATTGGTGGGAATTTTACAATTATTCAACCTGATTTGTTCATATAGCTTCACAAACATGAAAAAATGGCATCTTTAATTCTGGTTGTTTATGATACACTGCATACATAGAGAATAGAGCAGAGTCTGAAGCTGTGTTAACAAATAGAACAGTTTGGTATTTCCTCACATGAAAACCGCAGGTATAACTAATAACATTACCAGCAACTGCTTTATTTTGGTTGAGCTATTTTCAGACTCTAACTGTTTAATTTCATGGCTTACTGGAACTGTTAATGAAAGTATTAAATCATACTGTTTACATCAAATGAGCTGTGCAGTTTACAGATCGTTTTAATGGGTAATCAGGGTCAGTTATCTAAGTTTGCAACCTGTTTGGCATAGTTTATTACTGGTATGTACTGTGTTTTTTGTTTTTTTTCTACCAAAACTGGGTTCCACCATGAATTCTACAACAGGCACCGAGAAAAAAATAGTTTGATGTAATGATAATAAACTGTGAAAATGAAATCCATGAACATGACTGTTATAAGGTTGAATTTGTGTTTCTAACCTACATCCATGTAAACATATTCAATATGTTACAGGAAATCATCTTTATTTCTATGTTTCCACCTGTTTAACGTAACAACATTCTGAAAAAAGGTTTTGCAACCTTCAATTATATAAACATAATCATAAACCAATTATGAACCAATGTTTAAATGTTAAACATTAGTCTAACATTAAATATTGCTTAAATATTAAACAATGTTAAATGTAATATTACATACTTAACATTTAATTTACCCCTCCTTGAACCGTCACCTTAACGTGGTGGAGGGGTTTGAGTGCTCAAATGATCCTAGAGGCTATGTTGTCTGGGGCCTAAATGCCCCTGGTAGGGTCTCCCATGGCAAACAGGTTCTAGGTGATGGGTCAGACAAAGAATGGTTCAAGAACCCCTCATGAAGAACACAATATCGAGGCACGTGACGTCGCCCGGTACGGCGGAGCCGGGGTCCCACCCTGGAGCCAGGCCTGGGGTCGGGACTCGTCGGAGAGCGCCTGGTGGCCGGGTTGCTCCTCGCGGGACCCGGCCGGGCCAAGCCCGAACGAGACGCGAGGCCATCCCCCAGTGGGCCCACCACCTGCAGGGGGAACCGTGAGGGACCGGTGCAAAGAGGATTGGGTGGCGGACGAAGGTGGAGACCTCAACGGCCCGATCCCCGGATGCTTAGGCTGGCTCTAGGGACGTGGAATGTCACCTCGCTGGGGGGGAAGGAGCCTGAGCTTGTGCGGGAGGTCGAGAGATATCGACTAGAAATAGTCGGGCTCGCCTCCACGCACAGCGTGGGCTCTGGAACCCATCTCCTTGAGAGGGGTTGGACTCTCTTCTACTCTGGAGTGGCCCACGGGGAGAGGCGGCGGGCTGGTGTGGGTTTGCTTGTTGCCCCCCAGCTCAGCCGTCTCGTGTTGGGGTTTACCCCAGTGGATGAGAGGGTTGTATCCCTGCGCCTTCGGGTTGGGGAGAGGTCTCTGACTATCATTTCAGCCTACGGGCCGAGTGGTAGTGCAGAGTACCCTGCCTTCTTGGCGTCCCTGTCGGGGGTGCTGGATAGTGCACCTCCCGGGGACTCCATTATTCTGCTGGGGGACTTCAACGCCCACGTGGGGAACGACAGTGACACCTGGAGAGGCGTGATCGGGAGGAATGGCCTCCCCGATCTGAATCCGAGTGGTGTTTTGTTATTGGACTTCTGTGCTAGTCACGGATTGTCCATAACGAACACCATGTTCAAACATAAGGGTGTCCATCAGTGCACTTGGCACCAGGACACCCTAGGCAGGAGGTCGATGATCGACTTTGTTGTCGTATCATCAGACCTTCGGCCGCATGTTTTGGACACTCGGGTGAAGAGAGGGGCTGAGCTGTCCACTGATCATCACCTGGTGGTGAGTTGGATCCGCTGGAGGAGGAGAAAGCCGGACAGACTCGGCAGGCCCAAGCGCATAGTGAGGGTCTGCTGGGAACGCCTGGCGGAGCCCTCGGCCAGGGATGTATTCAACTCCCACCTCCGGGAGAGCTTCGACCAGATCCCGGGGGATGTTGGAGACATAGAGTCCGAGTGGACCATGTTCTCTGCATCTATTGCCGATGCTGCTGCCCATAGCTGCGGCCGTAAGGTCTGCGGTGCCTGTCGTGGCGGCAATCCCAGAACCCGGTGGTGGACACCGGCAGTAAGGGATGCTGTTAAGTTGAAGAAGGAGTCCTATCGGCTGTGGTTGGCTTGTGGGACTCCTGAGGCGGCTGACGGGTACCGTGAGGCCAAGCGTGCTGCGGCCCGGGCTGTGGCAGAGGCAAAAACTCGGGCCTGGGAAGAGTACGGTGAGGCCATGGAGAAGGACTACCGGTTGGCCTCGAAGCAATTTTGGCAAACCGTCCGGCGCCTCAGGAGGGGGAAGCAGTGCTTTGCCAACACTGTTTATAGTGGGGGCGGGAGGCTGCTGACCTCGACTGAGGACATTATCGGGCGGTGGAAGGAGTACTTCGAGGATCTCCTCAATCCTGCCATCACGCATTCCGTGGTGGAAACAGAGGCTGGGGACTCGGGGTTGGATTCTTTCATCACCCAGGCTGAAGTCACCGAGGTGGTTAAAAAGCTCCGCGGTGGCAAGGCTTCGGGGGTGGATGAGATCCGCCCTGAGTACCTCAAGTGTCTGGATGTTGTAGGGCTGTCATGGTTGACACGCCTCTTCAACATTGCGTGGCGGTCGGGGACAGTGCCTCTGGACTGGCAGACTGGGGTGGTGGTCCCCCTTTATAAGAAGGGGGACCGGAGGGTGTGTTCCAACTACAGGGGGATCACACTCCTCAGCCTCCCTGGTAAGGCCTATGCCAGGGTATTGGAGAGGAGAGTCCGACCGATAGTCGAACCTCGGCTTCAGGAGGAACAGTGTGGTTTTCATCCCAGCCGTGGAACACTGGACCAGCTCTATACCCTCTACAGGGTGCTCGAGGGTTCATGGGAGTTTGCCCAACCGGTTCACATGTGTTTTGTGGACCTGGAGAAGGCATTCGACTGTGTCCCTCGTGATGCCCTGTGGGGGGTGCTCCAGGAGTATGGAATCGGGGGCCCTTTATTAGGGGCCATCCGGTCCCTGTACGAGCGGAGCAGGAGTTTGGTCCGCATTGCCGGCACTAAGTCGGACCTGTTCCCAGTGCATGTTGGACTCCGGCAGGGCTGCCCTTTGTCGCCGGTCCTGTTCATAACTTTTATGGACAGGATTTCTAGACGCAGCCAAGGGCCGGAGGGGGTCTGGTTTGGGGACCAGTGGATTTCGTCTCTTCTTTTTGCGGATGACGTGGTCCTGCTGGCCCTCTCTAGCCAAGACCTACAGCATGCGCTGTGGCGGTTCGCAGCCGAGTGTGAAGCGGCTGGGATGAGGATCGGCTCCTCCAAGTCCGAGGCCATGGTACTCGACCGGAAAAGGGTGGCTTGTCCTCTTCAGGTTGGAGGGGAGTTCCTGCCTCAAGTGGAGGAGTTTAAGTATCTCGGGGTCTTGTTCACGAGTGAGGGAAGAATGGAGCGGGAGATCGACAGACGGATCGGTGCAGCTGCCACAGTAATGGGGGCGCTGTGCCGGTCCATTGTGGTGAAGAGAGAGCTGAGCCGAAAAGCAAAGCTCTCAATTTACTGGTCGGTCTACGTTCCTACCCTCACCTATGGCCATGAACTTTGGGTCATGACTGAAAGAACGAGATCACGGATACAAGCGGCTGAAATGAGCTTCCTCCGTAGGGTGGCCGGGCACTCCCTTAGAGATAGGGTGAGGAGCTCGGCCATCCGGGAGGAGCTCGGAGTAGAGCCGCTGCTCCTCCACATTGAGAGGAGCCAGTTGAGGTGGCTCGGGCATCTATACCGGATGCCTCCTGGACGCCTTCCTCGGGAGGTGTTCTAGGCACGTCCCACCGGGAGGAGGCCCAGGGGATGGCCCAGGACACGCTGGAGGGACTATGTGTCTCGGCTGGCCTGGGAACGCCTTGGGCTCCCCCTGGAGGAGCTGGAGGAGGTGTCTGGAGAGAGGGACGTCTGGGCGTCTCTGCTGAGTCTGCTGCCCCCGCGACCCGGTCCTGGATAAGCGGAAGACGACGAACGAACGAACATTTAATTTTAAAAAAACACGTAATATTCAGAGGCTTCAGTCCTCATTGTGGATTTGACTCCAGGCCCAGGTGACGTTTGCTGCATGTCTTCCCCTTCTCTCCACCCCTTTCTTGTCAGCTTATCGTCACAAAAGAGAGAAAATAAAGGTCACTGGTGCACTGCATTGTGTCGTTGACTTTGCAGCAATCCCTCATACTGAGCATGCATGTGGAGATAACTGAAAAGAAAACTCCCATCTAAAATTTACACCTGGCAACCTCCAGCAGAACAGGACACCTGGCTCAGATACTCCTTGTCCACCAACGCGATTCGGTGGCGCGGTTCTGGTTCCTGAACTTAATTTCAAACCAGTTTTCCACCAAAGAAAAGATATTCCAGAGCATGAACTCTGGTTCAAGTCGTGCACAGAATGCTGCAGGAACCGTAACATCACCTGTGGACGGGTTGAAGCTTCAGTGAAAACACACTAAACATGCATTGTATAACTACTCATTTACGTTACACTCATGGATGCTGAATATATGCAAGTAAAAACATTGTACACACCATTGTTCTTGTATGGACTCGCCGTCTCCTTTTCCGTTTTAACTGTAGTTTATGGATGCTCTATGTTTGCATTAAAAGGAAAATTCCGCGCAGCTCAGCAAGCTCCACTGTCTCTGTACCATGTTGAATAACACCCACTGTTTATGACTCATGTTTGGTTCCCAAAACTGGTGAAGACACGCGTCGGTGCTCAACAAAACACCAAAAAAGGCACATGAATCAAACCGGCTCAGGAACAAGAGTTCCTTTGGTGGAAAAAGGCTAAGAGTCAGCAGCCATCTGCCATGACCGACTGGGGCTTTGAGAAGACCAATAGGCCTAACTGATAGCAGCGGGACAAGGAGCAGCACCAAGTTCAATATTCATTTTATTTATTCACAGTAGACTCTAAGTTGTGTCATTGTACATGGTGGAACAGTTGGTAGCATTTCTGTCTCACAAAGGGATGGTTCTAGCTTCAAATCCTGATGTCCAGGGGAGTTTAAAAAATCTGACATTTGTTTTTGACTGTCTTTGTATTGTTTTGGTTATTGTTCACTTTGGTTGAACACAATGCTAAAACAATTAAATATTAGTCTTCACAGCATATTGAAAAAACGACAACAATATGTTGTTCATATCTTTATTTTCTAATGGAATTCTTTTATTGTTGTTTTTCTTGTAGGATGCACAAACCATTGGTACATTAACTTTTAGGTATAATCTTTGTTGTTGGTTTTCAGATTATTTTAGTTTGATGAATGTGTGAGGAGCATCCAAACCAGGATAACAGTTGATTTTTCTTGTTTCCTTTATGATTTTTTCTGTAATCATCTTCTGACTAGATGTTGTTATTTCTTTGACACAAAAAACATCTCATCACTTTATACTGTGAAAAAACCATGAGTCTAAATATGTTATATTTGACAGAACACAGTTATGAGACTGTGGTAGAATGCACACTGTGGCAGACCAGGGTTTATTAAAATAAGTTTTACTGGACTAGACATCTAAAGCATCTGGACGTGAAAACCTAAGCCTAAAGTAAAAACTTTTGACTTTAATGTGTGCGGTGTTCATCTTCTGAGCTCAAATCCTTCAGAGGGGGAGGAAAAGTCGTACAGGTATTTGCTTCAGCCTCATTTATCAAAGCAGTTTTCATCCATCTGCAGCTGGAAGATATAACTGCCTCATATCAAAAGGCACTTCAGGTCTCCCACTCAAAAGAGATGCGTTGAGCGGTAGAAACTTTGCCACCCGGTCCCGCTTCCTGTCAGGAGCTGAACCAGTAGGGATTTACACCTTGCAATTTAAAGACTTGGAAAAAGGAAGAATTAGCTCCTTTAAGTTCAGAGTCCAGAGCTGAAATTGACTTTTTCATCCTATTTCCTTTTCCTCATATCACATCCGACTGTCAAATACTGTTTTATGCAAATCTGTCTCAAGAACTGGGATGTACACATGGTGGATAAATCAGCAAAAAAAAAAAAAGTCTGCTGGGATTGTAAGTTGTTTTAAACAGATCTGACTTTCACCAAAGTGTGGGCGACTACATGTCTGTTCCAGCAGCCTTGCCTTGTTTTCTGAACCACCAAATGAAAAGTAAAGAACATTTGACAGACTCGTTTTTCTGTAGTAGTACTTAAAAACTGTAATTAATCTAAACAATTTTATTGTCTTGAAGTTTTATTTATTTGAGAACCAACGACCTTAGGGGGAAAGCATCTGTTTTTATAGCTTTTGGCTCTTTTCTTTGGATTAAAACTCCAGTTTTTTGGGGAAACGGCCTCAATAAACACATTTGTAAAAAGATATGAGTGTATTAAGACAAGTACTTTGCTTTAAAGCTTGTCATCAAATGTTTCCAAGTGATTAATAGGATAAGACAGTAATGAGGAAAAAAAATCAAACTTCTTTAAGTTCACACTATCAGTTTAAAACAGCACATGTTGGATTAATCCATCACATATTCTTTTAGCTGAAAGATGGAAGAGTTGTCAAACCATCCAGGAACACGTTGGAAAAAATAAGTCGCCCACTCTCCTCTGTGCAACATGCCTGTTTTCTACGTCAGCTTCAAATAAAGACACATTTCCTCTGCTTGAACTTCGTTACATGGTGCATTTGGTTTTCCAGTCAGGCCAACATCAACTGTGATAACAAGGCTGGAATAATATTTCCCCTTGTTGGGCGATTGGGTTACAATAAGTCAGTGTAGAATGCGTTGCTGCCTCTGACAGCCATGCTCCTCAAGGTTGCAAGGAGGGCTGATGGGATTTTTGTAATAAAGATGACCTACCTCCAAAACTCCCTCAAGACTCGCTCTGAGCCTCTAAACACAGCAACCCAACATTCTGACACAATTTGTTTTGGGAGGTTGGGGGATTACACTTAATTTCCTGGTCAAGGTTGCACCATGGAAAATGTAGAAGGAAGCAGAGTTAGGAGCAAACATATTCTAAGAACATGGAAAAAGATTTATAGCGTGTTTTTTTAAATGAAGTTAATGTCTTAACAATCCTATGTTTTTGGAGCGAGTAACTCTCCTCAAAGGCCTAAAATCAGGCAATGCTGCTGGTGCATTGCCTGACTTTAGGTCTACTTTGAATTTAATGCTTACGCTACATCTGTCCCACCTCCTGCACCTCGATCTTTCAGTAGGTTACTGGTTCAAGACACCCAGTAAGTCATGTCCCATGATACTCCGCCGGCTTCTTTGTCAAAGTCAGGGAGTCCTTGAAGCCTGCTTGGCTTCCTTAGATTGCTTTTGGCCTATTGGCAATATATGATAAACTAAATTTGACTTGTTTTACAACTGCAGTGGACTGAGCTGTCTGTTAACGGTCTGATTCTGAATATATGACAATGTTGTATCTGAAAGAACTGAATTGATTTTAACTGATCCAACAAAATTTGAAAAAAAAAAAAGAAAAACTGTAAAATCCTTTAGGCGAAATTTGTTTTAAATAAGTATTACATAAATTGAATTGAATTGAGTTGAACAGAACAGAACAGCACACATGTCCCTAACTAGGAGAAACAAGTCCTTTAGACAGCTTCAGCTCATCCAAAATGCTGCTGCAGTCCTGACCAACATCAACATTTGGACTTTTCTCCTAGCTACCCCTCAAAATCATAAAGTCACAAAAACAAGGGAATTCAAGTCAGGTAGATGTGTAGACTTTATGGGTCAGGAAATGACAACAACAAAACAACTACTGGTCTAAACTAGATATTATCTAAAGAGGACGAATAATTAAAACATTTAAAACATCTAGAACTGTGACAAACAAGGCCAGAGGTTTGTTTAGCAACCCTGCACCATGAGAAGAATGGTAAGGGATGTGGAAAAAAATATGCAGCAAGGAATGCTAAAATTTCTCAAAATTTCTGTTTTTGTACACATCTTTATGCCAATGATTGCACAGGATGCCGTATAAAACTTCTAAATTAGACTTTTCCTGATGTCTTACCAGGTACAGGAAAGATGAAAAAAAAAAAAAACAACTGAACCTAAAACTAAATAACTACTTCCTTCAACTTCTACTTTGACAATGTATATTCTTGAAATCCCTAATACAAAAACATCAGATTATTTCAAATACATACAGTGTTTGCTTTCCAAACATTCGAATAAATCCCAAAATGAACTTTCCCAACCACAGGCAACCAGAGGTAAAGTTATGATAAACTAGTTCATGACTTTTAGTCATGAGAGAATCCAGCCTATGGTCTTTTAGTCA
The DNA here is from genome assembly GCF_021462225.1 of Girardinichthys multiradiatus. Lineage (NCBI taxonomy): Eukaryota > Metazoa > Chordata > Actinopteri > Cyprinodontiformes > Goodeidae > Girardinichthys > Girardinichthys multiradiatus. The sequence goes on along the minus strand of NC_061815.1, from coordinate 43,959,992 downwards.
CCATGAGCTCTTCGACATAATTGTATTAAGGGGAACATGTATAACAAGTCTTAAACACAACTTTGTCAGTGAGCACAAAGACTAAGCTGCTGTTAATGCTATAGAGATGCTGTCATAAAAACAACTTTGTGTTGACAAGAGAAACCTATGCAGTTTTATAGCTGTTTATGGTTTCAGGAATGAGAAACAAAGCTTGGCCTCTTTAAGATTATTTAAAGGTGTCCTGACCTTGCAGCTCCAAGACAAATTTAGCATACAGTATAACCTTGAATATTTTATATACAAGTGCAGAGAAGGAAAACATCTAAACCTTAAAGTTTAGAGATTGAATGAATAAGTATTTAAGTGGAAAAATAGGACAATAGACAAAATAGAATGCAAAGCAAATCCAATAAATACTTAAAATTAATTTCAAAAGCAACAGGTCACACAGCTCATCAATCAAGCTTAAATAGGCACATGCAGTTCCACATGGAGAAAAAATTATTCATATTTTAAACAATGTCCACTGGCTGGCCATAAAGCTGCAGGTGCATCAGTCAAAGCTTGGAGCCAGACATACTAACCTCTGCTGAGAGGTTCACTGCAACAGCCTGTTTCTGAATCAGGCCTTCTGTGTTAAATGGCGCCCGGTCATGTTTATCCCATTACAACAAATCATTTCACATGGGCACCAAAACCAGCATGTGAATGTATTAATAAAGGGATTCTTGCTCTGTTTGGCTGTGAGGATTTATTGCTCTAGTGTAAAAACATCAGCTTTTTTGACTAAGCAAATTTCTTTGTGTTTATTGCTTAAATGGAAGGTGCCCTCCTTCACTGAAGAGCAGCCTCACTGTGACCCATGGAGACCACCTCTCTCTTTCTCTACTGGGACCAGAGGGACTTTACTAACCATCAGCTCTGCTCGTGTAAAAAAACAGAAGTACCACACAGGATGATGGGAGCCAAAAACAGCCAACTTGGAAGTATTGCAATCACATTCATAAAGCTTTCACTCATGTTGACAGCTACAGGTGGCCTGACAAGGATGCTTTGTCTGCCTTATTCAAAGTGATGGCCCCCCCTGTGGAGAAACATGCATCCACCAATGAGCTGATAAATGAAATGAGCTGTGGAGTTTATGTGACAGTTGCACCATGAAGAACGGTAACTACCATGTACATTTGTAGGTAGATTTTAAGGAGGGGCAGGTCACAGTGCCTTGCAAAAGCTTTTATACTCCTTGAACCTTTGTTAAGTTACAACCTGAAACATTGATGTATTCTATTGAGACAACACAAAGTTGTGAATAACTGATAGTGGATTGAAAATTAACTGTGCCTAAATAAATGAAAAGTTGACAATGTGGAATGCATTTGTATTCTGTCCCCTTTACTGACACTGCTTAATGAAATCAAGTGCAACCAATACCTCAGATGGTCCCTAATAAGTAACTAGAATGTGAAATTATTTCTTAGTATAAATACAGCTCTTCTGTGAAGACGTCAGAGGTTTGTAAGAGAAAACTTGTGAAAAAACATCATTAAGATCAAGAAATAGCACAGCTCTGTAGGAACTGCAGAAAAAGCTCTTGTTGAAAGATAGCTCTAAGGATTTTTGAATTTTTTTGCAGTTTGACACAAGCCATATAGGGGACAAAGAAAATATGTGGCATGAAGGGGCTCTGATCAGCTGAGACCAAAGCTCTGTCTTTGTGACCTACATGTGAAATATTATGTATGGCTAAAAACTACTATTGCACATTGCCCAAAACACCCATCTCCACAAAGAAAATTGGTGGTGAAAGTATCTGTCATGTTCTCCTGGTGTTGGTTTTCTTTTGTTGATCTAGCACATAACATTAAATCCCAGTGAAATACATTCACATTTTTGGCTGTAATGTGACAAAATGTGAAAGGGATATGAGGAACTTTGCAAAACACTTTAAATGCAATATAATAGTAGGTTGTTCTTTGGATGTGTTGCTCAAATATGAGACAAATAATTTTACTTATTTGGCTTTAGGTCCACATGAAATCATTCTCTCTTTTATATTGTGGTTCAAGAATAATTCCTCTGCTTAACTTGACATGGAAATGCAGGGGTTGGACAATGAAACTGAAACACCTGGTTTTAGACCACAATAATTTATTAGTATGGTGTAGACCCCTCTTTTTGCGGCCTATACAGCATCAATTCGTCTTGGGAATGACATATACAAGACCTGCACAGTGGTCAGAGGGATTTTAAGCCATTCTTCTTGCAGGATAGTGGCCAGGTCACTACGTGATACTGGTGGAGGAAAATGTTTCCTGACTCGCTCCTCAAAAACACCCCAAAGTGGCTCAATAATATTTAGATCTGGTGACTGTGCAGGCCATGGGAGATGTTCAACTTCACTTTCATGTTCATCAAACCAATCTTTCACCAGTCTTGCTGTGTATATTGGTGCATTGTCATCCTGATACACGGCACAGCCATGTTTGAACCGTTGGATGCACAAGGTCCTCAAGAATGGTTCGGTAGTCCTTGGCAGTGACGCGCCCATCTAGCACAAGTATTGGACCAAGGGAATGCCCCCCATGCGTCACTCTGCACATGCAACAGTCTGGGTGGTATGCTTCTTTGGGGCTTCTCCACACCATAACTCTCCCGGATGTGGGGAAAACAGTGAAGGTGGACTCATCAGAGAACAATACATGTTTCACATTGTCCACAGCCCAAGATTTGCGCTCCTTGCACCATTGAAACTGACGTTTGGCATTGGCATGAGTGACCAAAGGTTTGGCTATAGCAGCCCGGCCGTGTATATTGACCCTGTGGAGCTCCCGACGGACAGTTCTGGTGGAAACAGGAGAGTTGAGGTGCACATTTAATTCTGCCGTGATTTGGGCAGCCGTGGTTTTATGTTTTTTAGATACAATCCGGGTTTGTACCCAAACATCCCTTTCAGACAGCTTCCTCTTGCGTCCACAGTTAATCTTGTTGGATGTGGTTCGTCCTTCTTGGTGGTATGCTGACATTACCCTGGATACCGTGGCTCTTGATACATCACAAAGACTTGCTGTCGTGGTCACAGATGCGCCAGCAAGACGTGCACCAACAATTTGTCCTCTTTTGAACTCTGGTATGTCACTCATAATGTTGTGTGCATTTCAATATTTTGAGCAAAACTGTGCTCTTACCCTGCTAATTGAACCTTCACACTCTGCTCTTACTGGTGCAATGTGCAATCAATGAAGACTGGCTACCAGGCTGGTCCAATTTAGCCATGAAACCTCCCACACTAAAATGACAGGTGTTTCCATTTAATTGTCTAACCCCTGTAGCTGCAATCAGAAATTTCATTTGAAAAGTTTAGAAATACAGGGCGAGGTCTATTTTTGCTACGTAGTGCTTTTATTCAATTTGAAAATGTAATCCCTGCAAGAATTTTAATGTCCTCATAAAATCAAATTCAAACTGCATTTGGAGCTGTACGGCAAAAACAGAAATCTGTTTAGCAGGCACGTTCAATGGCATTTTAGTGATTTCTATCTATAAAAACGGTGGGGATGATTTGTCCTGCACTATAAAGAGGGTTACAGTTTATCTTAAATATGATCAAAAAGCTGATTTATTGTCTTCTAATATGACTGTGGGGAATTTCTAATTGAGAATGTAAGAAAAGAGGATGTGATTGAGGTTCAGCAGGGGGAAATCATACCAGGTGGGAATAACAGACACAACTGAAGGGCATTTATAATCGGACTGCCACAAGCTGTATGCTGTTGGGGGCAAAGGTCCTAAAGGGTGAAGTTACAAATCATTCCAATGTCCCCAAGATTCACTGTGGGGTGTCCAAATCCTAGGGAAATAAAGTCCATTCTAAACAAATCCAAAATAATTGATACAGGACAATGACAGTAGTCATACATTGATGAAAAAATGTGTGATGGTTAATGAGATTGTTTGTGTTGTCATTTTGGAGGGGACTGTTTATAAATCATTAACATAGACCACCACAAGCCAAAGATGGCTGAGCTTTACATGGCAGCTACTCAATGCATTTAGGCATCTAGACATGTGAAAATATCATCAGAATGGGAAACAAAGGGCATTAAGCTGTTAAGCCCTAAGGGGTTTTAGAGCAGTTTCTGTCTGAAATTACATACCTTAAATAAATCAAGTGTAGCTACAAGGCCTACATGCAAACATTTGGTACCTGTGTAAAGGTAAGACATAAAATAATATTTTTTCCTGTTGAACCACTATTGTAACTGTTACTATGTCTGATTTATTTGTGGTTAAACAAAGAAAAAATAAAATTTTTTGAGGCTAGTCAAAAGTTTTTTCTAAATGAACATTGGAAAACACAATGGAAATCCTTTGGAATTCCTAGGAGAACCCCCAGGTTGCATTCATCCACATCTTCACTATAACTGCAGCAAATCTGGACTGAATACGTTGAAGCATATATGTTCCACAAACGTTATAGAGGGCAATGTGCCAGGCGGTACTGGCAGTTAGGCAAAGAGTGCCAAAACGTTCCCAAATGTGTTTTTCACCCCTTGTAAAGATAAGGGAGAAAAGGGAATCTGGTCAAATAAAAGTGCTGATTTCTATTGTAGGAGTCCTTCTGCATATGACATAGCCTTTGGTTATGACATTTACCCTGTGTATCATCAAAATGTATAGTTGCAAACATAAGTGGAAGCTAACGGAGTAGCGCGAAAGCTAGCAGCCGGCAGACAGCAACCAGCAGAATGTAATGTTCAAGCAAATTACATCACCAGAGAAGGTGCTAGAAAGACAAGTTATGCCTTGTTAGAAAGGTGAGTGTCTGTAGTTTGTTATGATATGAGATATGTGGGGATGCTACAATGAGAAAGGTGCTTTTTGTACCGTTTTGTTTACAGAATCAGCAATGTCTGAGGAACCTTAAAATGTCATCGCCTGTGTTTAAGTTGCTGTAAAACTAAAAGGTATTTGTGCTAAAACTCATTAGGGGAATTGTTTTGTGAAGATTAAAGCCTCCTCTTGCGATATATTTAAGAAAAAATAATTGGTGCGGTTTTACCTAGCTTTATAGACCACCCAAATGGGCGTGGCCTAGCGGGCTGCTTAAGAGGTTAAAGTAATTGTGAATGTGGCATAGTTTGGATCTGAATATTTCAGAAGATGCTGGTTTTCTGGGATTTTCATTGCAAAACTGTTTCCAAGATTTGTCTGCTTTAAACGGACAGTCTGCAGTTTTTTGGACAGTCTGCTATTTTTAGGCAGGCGTAAATGCTGATATGAACTCTGGTGCATGTCAAACAAGCGAACTCTAGTCTAAAATACTTTTTTTAACCCACCAAAATAATGTTTTGGATGATATTATTTTTATGTGCATTGAGGCAACTTATCACAGCAATAGACCCTAACTTTTTTTATTTAAATACTTATTTACCAAGTTGTGACTATTTGTTTTAACAGATTTTAGTTGCTAAACTTTTATTCTTGGTAGGCTCAACTGACACATCATCTCACCTCATTGCTCAATGACAAAATCTTATTTATACGCTTCTTATGACAGCAGAGGGACTCCCACAGAGTAGGACTTTTAGCAGAGTGACAACCAATCGTTGTTTCATGCCGAAGCCATGCAGTAACCCCCAACTGTAACTTCTGTTGATATATTCAAGATGAATTGTGTTCATGGTAAGCAGAGTGAGGTTTCTTTCATTTTTTCCTGTGTATCATGTTTGCTGACTACATAAATGTAGTAATTGAAATGTAAAGCAGGCTTCCTGTGGTACAATATTTACACAAAGCTCCTCACATATGGTACGAATTGGTGGACAGCTGCTATCAATCGCAGGAGCCGCATTAGAAACACTTCGGGAATGACTTTTAAATTGAAAAGGAGGGATGTACTGTGTCAAAGACTCCAAGGATTTCAGAGTGTAATTCCTAAATGTACAGACTGACTGTGTTTCTCCTGACAGGGATGACATTTTAGAACAGTTATCTGACAGCAAATTTAACTTTTTTAAATGGGATTTCAGCACAGTTGGCACATTCAAAAATATGATCCATCTCTGATCTTATATTAAAGCCCTTGTTTAACAGAGCTACAATAAACCATGTTTACAGTTTTGTGCTGGATATAGCTTGCATTCCCCTCTGACTGTAGATCCACACTTCACACTTCTACTATGTCTTTATACCCTGACTTTGCCCATGCTAATGCTATCAATTAATTACTGGACCTACAATTTGCTTTATTATCACCCTCAGCAACACTAAAACAATAAAACTCCCCTTAGAGATATGCACTTGCTTTTTATCATCTGTGAATCTCCACAAACCTGTGCGAGGACTAACAAATAACATGTTAGCTTCATCTTTTAACCATCAATATGCAACAAAACAACTCAGCATTTTATTATTGGGATAGCAGGACTTTTTGAACCAACAAACATCGACCACACTACTCTAGAAAAAAAGAACCCTCTTTTCCACACGTTTAACAGCTTTCACTAAGGCCCTTCAAAATGGCCTGTTGAACTCCTGGGGTGGGCTCACACCAGAATAGTTTGGGTTCTATTGGGTGGGAAACAGTGAAAACGTTTTCACCATCATTTGGTTTGGTGCACTTGACAGCAGACCACCTGGACATCCATCATTAAGTTACAACTGATGCTTGTTTGGGACACTACACATGAAGCTGTCCAGTGTGAGCACCAGGAACATATCTTTGAATGTGGCAGAACAGAAAAAGATAGCAGAGAGTGAGAAACTATGACTTGCTGCTGTGGTAGCACAGAGCAAGGTATTCCAAGTCTTTAAAGGATTTCAGATCATATATAAAATATATTGCAGAAAGTTTGCCCTCACACACACATGAACTTTAATGACATCCCATTCTCAATCCATAGGGTTTAGTATCATGTCGGCTCACCTGATTCAACTACAATGGCTTGAAGTCTTTTGGGGTGGCTTTATGGGAATTTTTAACCATTTTTCCTGAAGAGGATTTGTAAGGTCACACTCTGATGTTGGTTGAGATTGCCTGGCCTGCAGTTTCCACTCAAATTCAACCCAAGGGTATTTATATCGGGTTGAGATCAGGACCTAATCAGTGAGGGGTGAGCTAATACTTTGGTAAAGTAGTGTATTACCATAAATCATACTTCATCTTATCCCTTTTGTTCACTTTTTCACTTTGGTTTGCTTTGGTCCTGGTTTCTTTCCCACAGTAAGTGGACTGGATTGTGGTTCAGTTTAGACTGAACAAAGACTCAGATTTTCAGACAGACTAGAGTTCGCTTGTTTGACATGCACCAGAGTTCATATCAGCTTTTACGCCTGCCTAAAAATAGCAGACCGTCCAAAAAACTGCAGACTGTCCGTTTAAAGCACACCAAACAGCTCTGGTGTGAAACTGCAATGGGTCATCAAAGGGTTCCAAAGAATATTTCCATTGTGAAAATTCCAAAATTCACATGTTTTTTTTAATTAATGCAATTTTAATTTTATTGTTTTATACTGCATTAATATCAGCTGAGAAACTAGTTTGTGGCTACAATAATAGTTCCAATTTTTTGTTTTTCAAATAAAACAACACAGTGGTTATATGGTTTTCAATGTATATAACGAGTTGTGTAACATGATATAGTGGTAGTAAACACAATGTTAAAACACAAACACATTTCTGATCCAAGTAAGGTCGGGTGCAGTAACTTTAAGCTATTATTATAAACCCCATATGTGAGGGTGGTGAGTTCTTTAAGTGCGGGAAGATGTATGTTTGATTCTTATATTTTAAAGTTTAAAAAAGTAGTGCTTTAGCTGTTTCCCTGTGCTAACAGAGTGAACTTAAAAAAACAGCTTGTCTGGCCTTGACAGCACTCAATTGTAAAAAACATTGAAGATGCCTCCATCACTTTTAAGTCATTTTTATGGCAGCATTGTGGGTACTCGGTAGGACAAAGAAACAGTGACAGGCTGACAGACAACATACGAATGATAACCAATGTGGATATACAGAAACTGACTAATCATTTACAGCAAATGACGGTAAAGTTAGCATCACAATCAACAGGGAAACAATGTTACCCTTTACTGGATATTTCTACACTGAACAGAGATACTTTTAAACTGTAATCTATGAATTCTTTATTTTATGTTTGGAAATAGTCAAAGGCAAGAGGGAGTTTATTTGTGTCGCACCATTCATCCTTTCAGTAATTCAAAGCGCTTTCCGGAAAGATTAAAGAACATCATATACATCTGAATAATGAATGAAGCATTAAAAAACAGCACAAAAATATTAGATATAATCAAATCAATTTGGTTTAGATGTTTTTAGGCCCAAGACCGTTCAGTGCCCTCAACCATGAGCAAGATTTTAAATTATATCCTTTGACAGCTAGAAAGCCAGTGCAGTGATTCAAGGGGTGCCATAATGTCACCAGTTTTCCTGGTGTTGGTCATCACTCAGGCAGCAGCATTTTAAATGAGCTCCCTGTTTATTTTTTTATTTTTTTTTATTTACTTTGAGAGACATGAATACATCGTTACCTTGTATTAATTCAAGGACTCCCTAAGATTTAGACAAACATGAAAAACTAAGGATTAGTCAATGGGCTTGTTCTACACTGATTAAATAATCTATAAAACCCAGTTTGTGATCTATGAAAACTTTAATCTATTTGTGAACACCAACATTCTTACATTTCTCCAAAAAATATAGCTAACATTTCATCTTGTTCTTGTAAACTATATATTGTTTAACCTCATGAATCAAATTTATCACTACAGTACTATAAATCACCAAAGACCACAAAGTTAAATAAATGTGCAAATGTTTGCGAGATTGGTGTGGTTTTAAAATTGCAGAAATCCTCTTTGGAACAGATTCAGTATGAGTAGCTGTCAGCTTGAAGCCACCAGCAATGCTTTTCCTTTTCAGTTTAAACCCAGACACAAACACACTAAAAAGAACCTTCATCCATAGTAATTTGTCCACATTTCTCTTTTTATGAGATCCTTTTGATAAGGCAACCTACCAACAGTTGTTTTTTTGTTTGTTTTTGCCAGTCTCCAGGTTTTGACTGGAGGCTCAGGACCACCAATCACAGAGAATAAAGCCCAATGTTGCCTTATGGTTACTTGTTTCCACATCTGCAGTAATTTTATTGTTTGCACATGTGACAATGACAGATCATATCCTGTTTTTGCTTGGTGCTATATTGAGTATAATACCGGGTTTCTGGATTCCTCTTTTTGCAGTAAGATCAGAAGGCCTTCCAAGAAAGTGACATCAGCACTCTCCGCCCTGAGAATGAAAAAAAAATTATTAAAAAAACATTTCAAGCATTAAAGGACAAATGTCCAAGCAGGATCTTGAAAAACACATCCATGCATTTATCTTTAGTTGACTTATTTACTGCAACAGGGTCTTCACACATCTGTCTAAAAACTCAATCAGGCAGCTGCAGCTGATCCAGAATGCTACCAGTGTCCTCAAGAGAAGTAAGAAAGTAGAGATCATCACCCCAGTTTTAAAGTCCTTCCACTGGCTCCCGGTAACTCAGAGAACAGACTTTAAAATCAATCTGTGAGTCTATAAATCACTGAATGGCTTAGCACCAAAATACATTAAAGATTTATTGCTGTTGTATCAACCTTCCAGACCACTTAAGTCTTCTAATTCTGTATCTGCTAGGCTGAGTTCAACGGAGGACCAAGGAATGCAGACAAGCAGGCATCATGACGGTAGGTGAAAAATATTTAATTGTGGAAAAAACAAAAACTCACTCAGAGGAAGAGGCAGGAACAAAACAATAACAGGCAGGTGAGACAAGCTTGGCATGATCCGAAAAAGCAAGGTGACATGATCTGAAAATGTTTCCGCGACGAATGACAGAAAGTAGAGATCAGAGGTGTGTATTTATGGAGCGTAAACCAGGTGAAGCAAGAAGACAGATAAGCTAGGTGCAGGTGAACCGAATAAAGTTGATTGACAGGACAAAACGTGGCTTGAGCAGAACGGAAATCTAAGGATACAAACTAATAGAAATACAACTATAAAAACATGAAACTAAAGCATAACTAGATCCAAAAAACCTAACTTGACAAAACATGAAGAAGACAAAAACATGACCAGAAGCATGATTCCAAATCTATCAATAATAATAATAATAATAATAAACCAAAAACACCCACAAATCATGACAGTATCCCTGTATCCCCAGAACCAGAACCAAACATGGACAAGCAGCATTCAGTTCTTATGCTCTACTTGTCTGGAATGAACTTCCAGAAAACTGCAAAAATTCTGAAACCCTGCTTTCATTTAAATCAAGGTTAAAATCTCATTAGTTTAGAGCTGTTGCTGTTAGAATTGACGGTTCTATTTAAACTAATATCTGAAACATCATTAATTTCAGTTTGTTTATCAACTTTTCATCATGTAAAGCACTTGGAATTGTTATCTTGCTGAAATGTGTTTCCAAATAAACTTGCCTTGCCTTGAAAAAAGTTGTTTTCTTTAACTGCAGTAAGTTAATGGTTTGTGTGCTCTAGTACACACAACTAACTTATTGCACATCAGCTACATTTGTGTGAGCCCATCTCCTAACCAATTACATATTCACAACTTAATGAGTAATAATTGTCTAGGTACAAACACTCCAGTGACATTTCACATTTCTATTGAAAGGGGCTCTGACTGCAGTACATTGTGGCTGTAGGATGTTTGCTGGGTGTCATAAAAGCTAATACATTTCTGTCTATGTTTACCGTCCTTCCCTCTTTTTCTGCTTTATGACTTTGTTCGCACAGCTGCATGCAGATCTGAGTCATGGTGGGATTCTTCTTTACTGTGGAAATATTCAAATGATCAAAAACACATGACTTGGAATTATTCATTGGCCCTGGGGGGTAAGAACATCTTGCCAGCTCAACATAACATTGCTGTGTCTCTCATGCCATGTATGCTCTGGACGTAGCATTTTTCAAATGATGCAAATTCCCTCATTAAGTGTTTTTTGTTTTGTTTGTTCTGCAGACTCATCAGGAATTGAACATGTTCAGGCTCACTTTTTAAATATACTACTTTACTGCCCTTTCTAGGGTGTCATGGCAGTTGTTAAAATTACAACCTAGGTGGATGTTGAACATTGATATTGCATTTCTCTTTTTATATTTACACCTTTTATGGTGTTTGTAACTTCCTACCATTCCGTTTACTAGACTCTCCGGTACAAGGAAGTGGAAGAAAAAGCTGTTTGACGGCTCCTGGCAGGAGCGCATTCATTTACATTTCTAGTATTTCATAAAATCATCAGCATAATGTAAATAAACTTTTCAGTTCACTTTTGCAACCAGTACCCTCCACATCACATTAGTACAAAGGCAATTTTATTTATATGGCTGTTTTTAACAAGTAATTGTTGCTCCATGTGACAAAATGTGACAAAACACAGAGGGGAAAATTACTAAGAATAGCTAGAACACCTTAAAAGGCCCAAAAGGCATTTCCAAAAACATATTAAATTCCAAAAGATAAAATCGGATTTGAAGCTAGAGTACTACACATACTCCAGGAGAAAAGAAAAATATATTTATAGAGTTGACATGTGCAAAAACAGGAATAAAGTTATTTTTGGCTAAACATTTCATACTTATAGTATAATTAAGATGCAGAACTCCTTTCATAGGTCCCTCCCACTGCAGCATTGATAAGTGTGGTAACCACACTAACCAACAGTTTAAATTTCTGTGTTTTCCTTCAGCATGTCAGAAGAACAAAGTTCTACCAGAAGATGTTGAAAACAAGCTGCAAGAACTCTCACAACCAGAGATGCAAGAACAGAACAATGTCATTTTGTTCTGCCAACCCTGGGAGAGGGTGTAGGTTTTTAATCAAGTCAAATGCCAATGAAATTAGTATTTTAAACTTTCTAGGCCTTTATCGGTTGAATAAAGAAAATGTAATCTATTCTACAAATTATTGAACTATACATTAGTGTGTTAAAGGCAAGCTATCCAAGGTCATCATGTCGGTTGATCTCAGTATCCTAAATGATGCCGCAGAACATTCCCTACTGAAGATCGGTAAGCCCTAAAGCCTAACAATTAAATCTAAAAAAAACAATCCTATGTATTCTTTGTCAGCTGTGTTAAATCATATTAAGATCAACGGGTAAGCTTCATGAGTGAAAAATTAATGTTGAAAATATTAATCAAGCTGACTAAACTCCAGTAATTACGAAGAGCTTATAATGGTTTCACAAAGCCTAATAATGGGGATTTTAGAGCCTAGTTTAGAACTCTAATGATTAACTTTTAATCATGTTAATCTTAATCTGTTAGTTTTTAGCAGCTGAGCTACAACAACAGAACTGAAAATAGTGCATTACAGGGTTAGACGTGGTGGTTTGCTTTCACCCAGAAATTCACCCTTCCTCTAGCATCCCCTGAAGGGTTGGACTGTTCAAGGTCAAACTGGACAACAGATCCTCAAATGAAAAGCCTAGTGGGATATTGATTCTTCTCAACAATATCAATTGCACATTCAAATTAAAGGTCTTCATAATACTCCCATCCTCTGGCTTGCGGCTACTGGGCCCTCTGTTTACATAACAGATACTTTAGAATGTCAATCAGTAGCAACACAGTCCTGCATTTGGCCCCCTTTTTCTTCTCTTGGTAAATGATTGCGTCATGTTGCGAGTGTACAACATTCACCTCACTCCCTGCCTGATTCATAAAAAACATTTTCAAAGGAAGTTTTAAACGGCCCAACAACAGACAGTTATAGGTTGTAGGTCATGCAAACTGGCTTTCATTACACTCCTGGTTAGTGATGCAATGAACATCAGTAAGGTTTTTGTTATAATTACCTCTTTAACTTTTCTTTACTGTATCCAAAAGCTCTTTATATGCATTGTAGATTACATTTTTAGGTCCAAATGAATAACTTGGTATGACATAGCTCAGCAAGGGCATGTGGAGGTAACATAAAATGCCCAGATGGTTTGGTTTAATCAAAGTTATGTGTATTTAATGAGTAGTTTTCCACAAAGAGGAAAAAAGAACAGATGTGGCTGCCACCTAATTCAAAGAAATAATTGTAACAAAAGAAGTCTTTAAACCCAAGTTATTAAAACTTTCCTACAATTCTCCGGAAAATCTCTGCACTGTCTGAAAAAACACAAACATTAAAAGACCTTGTAACTCTAAAATGTGGAACGCTAGAAAATACTGGAAAATACCACAGAAAGAGAACTGCTGATGAGGATGCCCTATTTAGAGGCAAGCAAAAAAAGGACTGAGTAAGTTTCAACTTTCACGTCTGTGGTACAGACAATAAAGAGTGATTTAAAACAGAATTTAAAAGTAAAGCTATACACTCACCGGCCATTTTATTAGGTAACCTGTTCATTCCTAGTTCAATTCAATTCAATTCAAAAATACTTTATTAATCCCAAAGGGAAATTAAATGTTATAGCTCATATTATGAAGGTTTCCTCAAAGAGCCGTTGTAGATGCTGATGGCTGTGGGCAGGAAGGATCTCCTGTAGCGCTCCGTCTTACAGCAGATCTGAAGAAGCCTCTGACTGAAGACACTCTGTTGTTGTAGGACAGTCTCATGAAGAGGATGCTCAGGGTTCTCCATAATGTTCTTCATTTTATGAAGAATCCATCTTTCCACAATGATCTCCAGAGGTTCCAGAGGAGTCCCTAGAACAGAACCAGCCTTCTTTATCAGCTTGTTGAGCATTTTTAAGTCCCTGGTTCTGATGCTGCTTCCCCAGCAGATGATGGCAGAAGAGATCACACTCTCCACAACAGACTTATAGAAGATATGCAGCATCTTGCTGCAAACACCAAAGGACCTAAGCTTCCTCAAGAAGTACAGTCTGCTCTGTCCCTTCTTGTAGATGGCTTCACAGTTGCATCTCCACCCTAGTCTGTTGTCCAGGTGAACACCGAGGTATTTATACTCCTCCACCACCTCCACTTCTTCTCCCATGATGGAAATAGTTTTTGACTTATTCCTGTTTTTCTTAAAATCTACAATTGTCTCCTTTGTTTCAGTCACGTTCAAAATGAGATGATTGTTTCCACACCATGCCACAAAGCGGTCCACCACCTTCCACCACTAGCTAACACAAATAGTGAATTAATGAGTTACATGGAATCAACTCAATTTATTAAGGGATCTAAATGTGTTGAAGATTACTTTCTCAAGTTAAAACTGACCATCAGAATGAAGAGAAAAGGGATGTAAGTAACTTTGAACATGGCATGGTTGTTGGTGCCAGATGGTTTGAGTGTTTTGGAAATTCCAGCTGATCTGCTGGGATTTATATATGGACAACTATCTCTCAGGTCTACCTAGAACATTCCAGAAAAAGGAGATATCCAGTGAGCACCATTTTTTGTAAGCAGGGCATTTAGGTAAAGATGGACCTGAGGTGAAAGACAAAACTCATGATTTACAAGTCCATCTACCTTCTAACATTCACCTATGAGATAACAAGACCCTGAATAGAAGCAGCTGAGAAGAGCTTCTTCTGTGGGGTGGTAAGGGTCTGTAATTCAGGGAAAGCTCACAGTAGAACTGCTGCTTCTCCTCTATGTCCAAAGAAGTTAGCTTAGATAGTCAAGATTTTGTTTCAGTCTGCCTGCTGGTTGCTTCACTTTGGCTAACAGTGGCTAACACTGGTTGGAGATCCAAAAGCAGACCTCGCTGGAGGGAATGTAAATCCCTGCTGGCCTTTGGTTCTTGTGATCCCCAATAAAGAGCCAGAAGTGTCTGCAGAGAAGGGTGGGGTTCACCCATAAATATTTAACCACTGTGATACAAACTCTGATGGGAACACAAAGAATGGGTGGTTTTAATCACTCCAGGTTTTATGTTCTTACCGATTTTTTGTATTAAAGCTGAATGTAATGTTTATAATCCAACAGATTTTAATAGTCTTGTCGTGACTGCTCTTAACAGCTAAATCGGATGTAGAAGAGTGGATGAGTCATTTCTGAGACCTTCAGGGGCAATGTGTTTTCATAAAGGTCAAACTTAATAAATGATTATGAGGAATATGCATAAAGCTTAGTGAGGACAAACAAGAAAACATTTTGCCTTTATTGTGTGGCTCTTAACCTTGCATGCAGAATCAGTTTTAGCTCATTCATGTTCTGTTTTGTGGTCGGAGAGATGAGCCTTAATTGTGGATGCTGGAATGTTGTGAAGCCTCCTTTAACCCACATAAGGGATGAGATGGTTTGTCCTTCAGACTGATATTTCAAGGGGCTCCTCTCTCGGGGGGGTGAGATTAATAATGTTTCAAACATAGCAGCAGATTAAATCATCCCACTAATGCTGTTTGTTAAATCTGAAAGCAATAAATCCTGTCATTTAATTTTCAAATCCCACTTTATGAAGGGAATTAAACAAGGAAGTAGGACCCCAAAGAGAAGATGAATGATAATGTCAAATTGCAGCAGTAACTAAATAAATACACTAAATAAATGTAAAACAAAAGGCTAAAACATACAATTTTCTCTTGAAAAACACAAGAATTTGACTTTATTCTTATTAATTTTGCCTGTTCTTGCTCCCTGCTCACCTGATGTTTGATACCTGCTTAACCTCAGTATTACCAATAATGCCTGGGCTTCTTCTAGCAAATCTTCTATATTTTTGTTAAGTTCAGTTAAATATTTAAAGACATCATCTCCGTATTGCAATTTCTTTTGATTTAAGGCCTGACATACTTTGTGTGAGATGCATGTTTAATTTTTCTGGATTTATACAGACCACAGTTTGAAGTATATCGTATTTCTTGAGGGTTTTATATGTATAAAGGTTTTCTGGATGGAACAGATTTAAATAGGAATCCAACAAAAAGAACAAACTTCTGATCTAAACATGATCTTTTTATCATTTGACTTTTTATGTGAGATTTACATGACCTCAAATTTTCATTACCATTGCTATGGCATTAGTTTATTGTCCTATTATTGTTTCCTTCAGAATTACGTATGCTGAGCATATGCTGTCTTTAAGTGAAGTATGCCATCAGCTGTCAAATTCTCAAGTGATCCAAGTTTTACAATGGGGAAATCCCAAATGGTCTTGAGTGACAAAAATAAACCCGTTGCACACCCGTTAAAACCCACAAAGACTATGACTGATGGTTTCATTATGTCACCAACAGGTGTGTGTCTGGCTTCTTTTAAGCTCTGCCAAATGTTCCTCTCCTTATTAAGTGAGAACAAATAAAACAGAAATAGGAAGATTAGTTTGCTGCAGTGGTTTCTTTTTCCAGATGCTGTTGTTGGCCATGCAAAGGAAAGTAAACATATCCTCATGTTCAAAACAAAGAATGTTAATACTCTCACCTGCTGATATGCTTCTCTTTCATGGTGCCTGCATGAATCAGCTCTCATGTTGGCTGGAGTTGAAACAAGGTGAGGCCTCATGTCCTGCTGGTTTGGATGTGTGTGCAAGCTGTGCAGATCAGTTTACTTGTTAAATGATGTTGAAACGGACTGGTTACCAAAAACTGTCAATATAAAAAAAAAGCTTTTTTTAAGATGGTTGTTATTTTATTTGCGAAGTATGTTATTCAGTCCACAGTTATTTATTATACGGGTGTGTTTGCCTGGCAAGAAAAGAATCAATGCTGCTAAAATAAGTAGATGTACTGTGGATTTTCTCTAATTTACAGATCAGATCAGTCAGATTACAAACACTGTATAAAAATGTATCTTTGTTTTCACTGTCCAACAGTCAATGAGACTAATTTCTTTCATGTTTTAATCCATTTACGATTCTCGATGTTATTTCTATTTGCTAAATGCCAGAATAATGATTGTCCCAGCTTTTGTGGAATGTGTTGCAAGCATCAAATTCAAAATGTGTGAACATCTGCAAAAAAACAATAAGGTTTATTGGTTTGAATATTACATTTCTTGTTTTTGTAGTGTATTCATTCACATATAGGTTGAACAGGATTGGCAATCATTGTATTCTGTTTTTATTTTCATTTTACACAGTAGTTTGGTTCAAGAATCTCCCTGTTTCTTCAAGTATAATCCATTGGTTTTTGCGGCTCAGCATAAGGGACATTTTTTTGAGATTCAGCACTTGACTTTTTTTACTCATAACCCGTAAGATTTTTTCAGAAATCTAAACTTGGCAGTAAAGGCGCATTACAATAGGCCTTGCTGGTGGATCTCAGCAATCCTGCCATGTTCAAAGATGGAAAGCCTTTTTGCCTTTTCCCCTCAGAGGGTTATGACATAGTGAATGTCGGACAGAAAAACGCAAGAAATACAGATTTATGTGGAGATTTTGACTTTTTAAAGATCTTAAATGTTTGATCACCCTAGCCCTAGGGTTAACACTAACCCTAACCCTAAAAGGGTGAATTTAGGGTGAGGGGTTAGGGGTTAGGGTGAGGGGTTAGGGTTAGGGTTAGGGTTGATCAGCTTGTTCATCTGATAGGGTGCAGCAGTTCCAGCAGGAAAACTTGGACCTTCCCTTTCTCTAATGTTACTCTGTCACCGTTACTATGGAGTCTATCCTGCCATTCTGGGTCATACTCTGGAGTTTCCTTCCAGTGGGACATGCCTTGAAAACCAAGAGGCATCAAAGTGAAACGACTGGTCAACCTCCACTGATTCTTTTAGGAAGCAGAGTAGCAGCAGCTTATCTCCAAGCTCCCCTCTGGATGGCCTCACACCTTGTCCCAAAGACTTAGCTGGGTTATCCTTTGGAGAAATTCTGTGAAAACCTCAAGAACTTAGGGGGGATTTTGTTTTATATTTCCATGATGTTTTATTTATTTGGTGTTATTTTCTGAGGTGGAGCATAATCTCTTTTTCAAATTCAAGCACCATTTGATGTTTTTGAGTTCATAAAAAGAAATACAGTTTTTTGAATGGCTGTTGTGTGATAGTAATTTATCCCGTTCACAGTATAACTAGTATTTGTAGAACAAAGTATGTAATATGAGCCAGTTGATTAGAGAGAAGCCTTTCGAGGTTGGAAAACTGTCAGTGGGTGAGAATATTTGCATGAAGTACACATCGCACATTCCTTCCCCTAAAATCCCCATCACACATAGAGCCACTGATCTACCAGCTCCAGGGAGCCATATTTTCCCATGGTCCGATCAGTAGCCTGAGTCAAAGCAAGCACACGTGGCACTGTGAATGTTTGGTTAAAATGAGAAGGCAATGCAGATCCAATCAGTGCAACCACAGTAGGTCTGAAATCCTCTGATACATGTCTTTTTTAAATAAAATGTTTGTTTAGACTCAACCTCAGCTTGGATAAAGGATAAAAAAACAGCAGCATCCATTTCTGATGATCGGCTGGAAAACTCTGAAAGGAAAAAGTGCAAAGCAGGAATGAATCAGTCATTAAAGGACATGCATTGGTCTCGTTGCTGCTTTTGATGACATAATAAACAGTTGATACAGAATTAGACCAGATATCCCTCATGGAAAAGCTAATTACCTTATATCTGAAATTCTCCATATATTTAGAAGTATATCCAGCCGTTGAAAAACACTTTAAATAATTTTTCTTATATTTTACACTCCGAGGTCCACATGTTCTAAATATCTGGATTTATGTCCAGTTTTTCAAGTTAAGAAGTTGATCTGCTAAGAAAGGTAGTCAGTTTTTATTAAGTTCTCAAACTCATCTTGAATCTGTGAAAGTTTACCTATAAACATAAATATACTGACAGACATCTATTGACCTTTCTTTTTCTGGGGTCTGATGGTTGTTTCAGTGGTTGGAAGATTTAACATCTCAAGGATATTTATTCCCCACCTAGAGTCACATGCAAAATCTGTAATGCCCCCTGAACATTTCCACTGTTTGTCTAATCAAAATCACAAGTTTCAATGTGTTTTAGTGGGATCTTATGTGATAGACAAACACAATGTAGTGCATAACAGTGAAATGGAAGGAACAAATTGATTTCCCTTTATTTTCTTGCAAAAAACATTTGAAAAGTGTGATTATTTTTGCATTTAGCCCCCTTTACTCTAATTCTCCTAAGTAAGATGCAGTGCAACTAATTGGCTTTCAGAACTCACCTAAGAATTACATAGACTCCACCTCAGAGGTTGTTTTAGAGAATATCAGTGAACAAACAGTTTCATAAAGGTCAAGGAACACAGGGAGAAAGTTGTGTAAATGATGCTCAAGTCAAATAGGACAGAAATTAAATGTTTTGGAGTGCTTGTAAAACTGTACATAGGCAGGACAACTAACTCTTCAATCCATGTTTTGATACGTCTGCCCAAAACATTATTTTACTTTGACTCTTTATTTTTACCTGCTCAATGTTTAAACATGCAGTATTTTAAATAAACAAACAAAGTAGACAAACCTTTGTAAAGTATTGGTCTGTACATATTTGTACATCCAAATAACACAAAAAGGCTATT
Source organism: Girardinichthys multiradiatus (assembly GCF_021462225.1). Taxonomy (NCBI): domain Eukaryota; kingdom Metazoa; phylum Chordata; class Actinopteri; order Cyprinodontiformes; family Goodeidae; genus Girardinichthys; species Girardinichthys multiradiatus. Next base: position 43,940,558 of record NC_061815.1, on the reverse strand, counting down.
GTCTGATTGCCTTATTCTAGTTTCCTAGTTTTTTGGCTCAATTGTTTTCAATTTCCCTGGTCTTGAAATTGTTTAGTCTGTTCTAAGCAGCAAGAACAGGATATTTGTCACTTTTTCTTTCAAAACATTTGCTATACCCCAGTTTAATGAGTAGGTGCACAAAAAAGACAAGAACGCAAGACATGTCGTTAATAAAAAAGAATGAACACCTTGTTTTCTTTGTAAAATTTAACATTTTTAAAAGTGTTAAATACTTCCAGCCACAATTTCAGCCTAAAGAATTCTTGAAACGTGTCTACCAGCATCAAACATCTGTGCTGCTGGTCCAAATTTCTAACAATTCTTCAACTGTGGTCAAGGCCTGCACAAAATCATTCCAAGGACCACAGCACCTTGGACACCCCTGGTTTCGATCATAGCACATTGATTTATTAATATGACATCCATGCTTAAATGTATTGAATGGAGCCCCACCCTGAATCTGTTATTGGTAAAGCATACATAAAATCAGCACATATAATTATGGTTACATATAATTAACATTACAGCACAAATGTATCCTCTCTGCATGTGATGTGCCAGGTCCAGGACTCTCAGCTAGAGGTTTAGGCAAACCTAGTGAAAAGTTTCACAGTGTGTGTTTGGAGGGGAGCATTCGAGTGGATTTGACTATCTTCCACTAATGACTCAGATTGTTTTTGCTCATACTCAGTAACAACGTCTCCAAACCACATTATCAAGATTTTGTCTTCTTTCCAAACTTGAGCTTACTTGGGATTTATGCACAAAGCCAACAGAAGGGATGAGAGCTGACTAAAACCTGTTTTAGCTCACTCGTCTGTCTGCAGATAAAGCTTGTATGATGGATGGTCTCTTAGCTGCACAAGGTTTTTTAAAAAACAAAACATTAAATGAGTCTTACAGCAACAGGAGGCTCTGTGTGGAACTCGGCGAATTTTGGCATTTGTGCAGATAACATGAATAAATTCATTCTGCAGCTTCTGTGAGTGAGCCAGCAAATCAATCAGGATGCACTAAAACATTCACGGCTTCCTTGTAATCCTGTCATTATCAGTGTATTTGTGGTAAAATTGCTCTTAGGATTTCAAATTAACAGGTACAATTTGATTACAAACTAACCTCTTTTTGACATATATTTATTCCAAATGATTGTGCATAGTGTATGTTACATTATTCACACTAATACCAATTACCTGAAAACATCTTGTTATAATTATGGCTCAACTTATGATTTTTCTTCACTAGATTCTTTCATTTACAGAAAACGTGCAGACAGTTTTCTAATAAATTCCAACAGCACTTATTAAAGACCTCAGTTCATAGCTCAGGCAACAAATATGCAGAATCTAATGAGAAAAATATGAACCCATGTATGTCTGGAAGACCATCATTTGGTAATATGGGATAGAAAAACAGAAACAAGACCAAAACATGTAGGTAGATCCTAATAAAAACTCCCAAACTGCTGAGATCACAAACTTTCTACAAGATCAGTTTATATACTTTTTCAGTTAAAAGTTGGCCTCATTAAAATGGAACTGGTTGATGCATCTGAATGTTTTACTGATACTGTGTAAATAAGGTTTACCAACAAGGAAAACATTTTTGTAAATGTCCCCCTCAGAGTTTTTTCTGAACCTGCACAGAGTAACCAGTGGTTGAAAGTGTGATTTAAATGTTTTATCACAAAGCATCTGCAAAATAGACAGTGGATGGTTTGAAAATAAAAGCAGTGGTTTATAAGGAACACTATAACCTCCAATATGGTGAAATGTAAATAAAAAGTAGGATAGCATGCAGTGCCTTGCAAGTTGTTATGTTACAAACATGAACTGCAAAACACTTTATTTGGATTTCCTTAGTTAGACCACCTTAAAGTGGTGCATAAGGGAATAAAAAGGGATGCTTGGTTTTCAAAGTTTTCCTATAGAAAAATCTGAAACATGTAGCATGCATTGGTAATCTATCCCCCTTAGTCAATACTTTGTAGAACCACCTTTCAATGCAGTGACAGTTGCAAGTCTTTAAGGTGTGTCTCTGCAAGCTTTGCACATCTAAAAACAATAACCTATCTGCTTTGCAAAATAGCAAAAGCTTGGTCAGGGGACTGTAAAAAATTACAAACTTGAAGAGTCTCATTGAGATTTGGTTAATTAGGCATATTAATAAAAACTGAAACAAAAACATCTTTAAATAGTGTTTGATATGCTATTAATTTAACCTGCTCAGTATTCTATAGCCACGTAGCTCAAAAGCTGAGCAATAATGAATGTGGTAACATGAAAATTTTACAAAATAGTTTGATTCTAAGACTTTAACAAATTAAGTGCAATACAGTTAGGAGGAGTTCATTTCATCAATGAAATGGTTATAACTCAATTCAGTTTTATTTATATAGCACCCATTCACAGTACATGTCATCTCAAGGCACTTTACAAAGTCGATTAAATCGAGTCATACAGATTTCAAGTACATACATTCCAATCGATCCTAATTATAAAACAGCGCAGTAAAATTCAGATTATTAATCAAATGGGTTAAAAAGATTTCTAAGGAAAGAAAACCCAGCAGATTGCATTGAGTCAGTAACTTGCAGCATTCACTCCTCCTGGATGAGCATGTAGCGACAGTAGACAGTCGCTTGTATTGACTTTGCAGCAATCCCTCATACTGAGCATGCATGTAGCGACAGCGGAGAGGAAAAACTCCCCTTTAACAGGAAGAAACCTCCAGCAGAACCAGGCTCATTGTGTGCGGCCATCTGCCACGACCGACTGGGGGTTTGAAAGGACACACAGAAGCACTGATCCAGGAGTACTTTTTATGGGAAAGAAAAGTAAAACTATCACTACCAGAAAATCTTCAGTATTTGTTTACCATGTGAAAACAGTTTAACTTAATCCATTGATGTTTTCAAAATATGTACTAGTCACTCACTGCCCTAGTCTGCCTGCTTCATTCTGCACCCAGTGACCAATAACACCCTGGAAAACCTAAACTCACCTATTCGTAGCAGTAGGGAGATGTTAGAGTAGAGCTGCTGCTTCTCTGCACAGAAAGGAGCCAGTAGATGTAATTCCAGCATCTGATCAGGTGCTTCCCCTGGAGCTCTCTTTGGACGTAAGCACATTCTACTGGGAAGGGTTATATCTCTTCTGAATTGTTATCCTCCAGAATATGCTTGGAATCGTCACTTGGGGGTTATCTGGGATTTTATTCTGGTCACCTTTGTGGTCTGATCTCAGGTAATATTAATTTGCATGATGGAGGAAAGCCTGAACATATAGCTTGTTTATTTTTTCACCTTTTTTCATATTGCCGTTTTTGTCTTGTCCACCGGTAGATCATTGTATCACTGTTATCAAATTACAAAACTGACCAAACTGCTCTCAGACACACGTCAGAACAGGGGTAAAAGAGGTCTGTGGAGCTACAACAACAAGGAATTCAGACCAAAGCATTTCAGTTCCACTTTATATAGACCAAAACTGAATGATTTAAGGGTGAAAAGGAAGGATTTAAAAGCATATGTCCCCTTTAAGTGAGAATCTACAAATTTATTCCACATAGTTTAGCATATATGACGTCTGTGAAGAAAATATTTATTTCCCAGATAAAATATTAGCTTTTAATGTTTTATTCCTTACCTTGACCCATGTTACTGACCACGCTGCATATTTGTCATACTGAATATGATTTGCGGTGAAAAAGTGCTCTGAGTAGTCTTTAGGAGTTTTTAACTCCTCAATTAACAATAGAAAAGCTCACTATGATGGCTGTTTCAAAACTCCCCTCATGTCCTCGATACTGTAAGCTTACCTCAGTGCTGCACCTGTCCACACCACATTGTCCACTTGATATCTGGAGAATGCTCTATGCTGCAGAGGCTGGAAGTCATCACTGAGACTTTTTGCAGTTAGTGGTCTTATAAAGGTGATACACAAGTTCATATGTGTGTGTTGCACACCTGTGCCATGGCTCGTGTTTGACAGAAAGTTAACCGACAGGACATAGCAGGTGCTACTAATATTAATTTAGGGCAGCATGTTAAACCAGCTGCCCTTTAGGGGTCTGCATTGTGATTGAAAGCAGCTCACTGTAGATTTTGTTCACTTTGGATCCCTAAAGATACTCAGCTTTAATCAGTGTGATTGATTTTTGGTGGTACGTAAAAGCTGGCTGCGCTGTTCAAACATGAATACAACCCTGGGTGAGCACTTCCTTCTACACCTCCAAACCCCGCCCCCAGGCCCCAACCATTTTACCCACACTTCTTTATGGAAACCCTACATCAACAGGGGTCCAGTGTCAAGCAGTTTGGAAAAAAAGTGTATATAATATATCATTTTTATACATATTGCCCATTTGTAAAAAAAAAAAAAAAAAAAAAAGCCTGTCATCTCTCCTCAGGTACTTGGCTCAGTTAAAAAAACAACTAGGATGAGCAGTGCTTTCTTTATGTTGCAGTTCTGTGAGGATGTTGCACAGAAATCATTTGTAATAAATAATTACAACTGCTCTTTGCTGACAAGCCAACCTGAATATAATTTGACATTTCAGATTTTCATTAATGTGTGCAGTTACGTTACTGCAGTAGAAGATGAGTTTGTAGGCTTTTCACACATCTTTACCACTGCAGGTAAGATAATTATGTGTGTATTATTAATCACATTTACTACTTAAAATATTATTCCTCAACTTTCCCAATTCCTTTTTGGTTATAATTGAATACTTGATGTTTTTCTTACATTTATCCTCATGTGAGGATACATTAGCAGTTCCACAAGAAAAAACACATACAATCAATGCTTCAGTCTTCTGCTGCTGCTGCAGCAGATATTACAACACCCTTCTGAGATGTTGTCAGATTTAGTTCATTATCATGTCTTCCATCTTTTTTTTACAATCCATGTCTCATAATGGAAAATAATTCCATCTCTTAAAACCTCTATACCAGGGGCGGTTAGATAATAGGTTTTGCTCCACTGTGAGTCAAGCTGGACAGACTTAAAGATGCACAAAGGGACAAAAGAGAGTTTTTTTCCAAAAGACCAAAACAAAGTACGTATATATCCTTAACCATCAGAACCATTTGTTTTACGGTGATGATTACCATCTTTGATCACTGGTTTGGAAATTTGACTCTCAAGGTTCTCTCTGTCAAAGCTGAAGCTATGATTAACGAGCAAACCTTCAGCAGTTTCTCTTCGCAGCCCATGTGGCGCTCGCCTCAAAATATTCCGCATGATCTACGGGCTCTGACCTGCTCTCATAGGTTAGAGGTCAACTATAGCTTGAAATATGTCCAGGCCTCCTGAGAAACAAAGCACCCATCTCTCAGTTTACCTCATTAAAACAACAAAAAAAACAATGCGGTAGGCCTGGTTAAGGTTATGTAGCAAAACGTTGGTGAAGTCATGACATAGCACATTACTCCAAGGTTTCTCCAGCTGATGCTCATGTGTTGTTTAATGTTTGATGGCATTTAAAAAAACTAGAGTAGTTATTTAGAGAATAAATTAAATTGTAGAGGAAGTAGAGAGGGGGACACAACTGAGGATGTGATCATGTTTGAGAAGCTCTGCTGATCAAATCAAAGCTGAAGACAAAGAGAAGAGACATCTATTAAATTGTGTTTTATGGAAAGTCATAAAAAGTGGTCAGGATGTGTTGTGTGTCTGGCGATGAAGTTTGAAGATTCAGTTATAAATCTAAACCCTCCCCTCAGAGTAAATAAACATGTGGCACTTTGATTCTGTAGAGAAAAAAACATTTTACTAACTCTTTACTTTTAATTTTACAGCATCATTCTAGCAGGCACACATGTAAAGTGTGCAAGACTTTCTGCCATTCTCCAAGGAGTGACCTCAGATTCTTGTAGTGTTTGTGTAACTGGGAGTTTGGCTGAACTGGAGTGACTCCCAGTCTGTCGGCAACAACGGGCAGGAGGCAGTGCCATGATGAAAGCCAGACGTGACGTCCCCACCTTATCTCTCCTGGGTGTTTCCACTCTAAACATGAGTCCAACAGTGTGTAAAAAGACTGAAGCTAAACATCATTCTTGCACCACTTTTCCTCCTCCTCCCTACTTTCCTTCCTTTAACTGGATTCCTAGAGCTCACCCTTTTGTTTTTTCCTGCAGAAAGAGTCTCAGAAGTTCTCAGCAGAGTCAGTCGGTGTAATGACGGGCAGGTATGAATAACGTTTACTATGTTTTCACACCCGAGCTGCCTTTAGGAGCATTTTGACCTCTTTGTTTCTAAATACAAAAAAGCTGTTCATTTTAAAACTTTACCTTCCTCACAGTGTTGCTCAGTTTTCAGTCGGTAGAAGGAAGAGGGATACGCATGTTCTGCTCCCATCTAGTGGCAGCTTTGTAACATCCTGGCAAAGATCCTAAATCTCTATAAATCAGAATATTTCAAAGAAAGGTTAAAAGGTATTTTTTATTAACTGGTTTAGCTTTCATGTGAATTTTACAGATTGTTATTAAACTAATCTAATTAAACTCAGTGACTTTTTCACCTTCTACCCCTGAATCAAGAGTCCCACTTGCTTTCAAGCCTGTTTTCCCGATGACAGTCAACGCAATGAAATCTACTAACTTGGACTAGAATTTAAACATTGTCTTCTAAAATTTGCAGCAGACTTTATTGTTAAGTCTATCACTTTTTAACCTAGGTCTCAAAACTCATTCCTAAAACATGGACAGCTGTCGTTGTTCTCTCATTGTTAAAGAGTCGGTCTCCCTCAAGTTTAAAGTATTTATGCACTGCATCAAAACGTTCAACTCTTGTCAATATTCTGCATTCTCAAATAAACTGAAACTTTGACAATAACACGTTAAGTGAAAATCAGTCTGCCTCTTGGTCGGGTCATTGTACCATAAGAGCAGCTACTATATGATGGTAACAAATATTATTAATGCTTTAGACAGGAAGCAGCTTTGTGCTGACCTGTTAAACTTTCTAAGAAATCGGAATCTGCTGATAATGAGCTGCTGTTGATCAGTCTGTGTGATTTTGGTATAAGTGAAGGGACTTTAGCATTGTTTAGTGTTAACTTACTCCACAGTTTTCTGTTTAAATCCCGTTAAACATTGCTCTTTACATTTCTAGGAAATTCATGTAGGATGTCATCTTGGACCTTATAATGTGGTCTCTTGGCACTCATTAAGCACAGAAAAACAGCAGCACCATTGTATTTTTATCCACAAAGCTATACTCCATAAGCTCTTCTCTTTTTTAAGTGCATATGTAACACTATGAAATACGCGTTGACTTAATCTCCTCAAGTTGGCTTTACTTTATAGTACCCTGAACGCTTTCTGAACTGGACGAGTGTTCTGTTCCTATGCTCCTTGTACATGGAATAAATACACTAAACTTAATACTTAGTTATATGTTGTTTAAATCAAGCTTTGAGCTTGTAAATTGTAGCTTTTGATACTGTTACATATTTTAACAGTGTGCCTTTATCCAGATAAAGGGTAAACACAATAAACAGATTGAAACAAAATAAATCATTCGGAAGGATCTGTTATATATTATTTCTAAATTCTGACTGCCACAACAGACAAAACAAAACAGCTGGTGAGTTTGTATGTTTGGACATTTTTAATCTCAACTGAAGCAAAAATGTTCAAAACAGCAGTAAAATTTACAGAAGCTTTGAGCTTCACATATGGAGCTGGAATTGCTGTTAGAGACTGAAAGATCTCTGGTTTTGGCATTTATGGTTCTGAGCACAGTTATCAGCAACCCTGATAAAGATGTCAAAAAGCTTTAAAACAAATGTATGTTTTCTTGTTGTAATATAATCTCACACTGTAAAATGTAGAAATATCCAAGTTTTAGTGTGCACATTTATTCAGTGGAAAAACGCCCATCTTAATTTATTCATCCATCGATTGTCTTCCACTTATCCGGGGTCAGGTCGCGGGGGCAGCAGCCTAACCAGACTTCCCTCTCCCCAGCCACTTGGGCCAGCTCGTCCGGGGCAATCCCAAGACATTCCCAGGCCAGCCAAGAAACATAGTCCCTCCAGCATGTCCTGGGTCTTCCCCTGGGCCTCCTCCCGGTGGGACGTGCCAGACGTACCTCACCAGGGAGGCGTCCAGGAGGCATCTTAACCAGATGCCCGAGCCAGCTCAACCGGCTCCTCTCGACGTGGAGAAGCAGCGGCTGTACTCGGCGTCCCTCCCAGATGACCGAGCTTCTTACCCTATCTATAAGGGAGAGCCCAGACGCCCTGCGGAGGAAACTCATTTCGGCCACTTCTATCTATCTGTTCTATCTGTGATCTCGTTCTTTTGGTCATGACCCAAAGCTCATGACCATAGATGAGGGTAGGAACGTAGATCAATCGGTAATTCGGGAACTTTGCTTTTTGACTCAGCTTTTCTCTTCGCCACGACAGACCAGTGCATCACTGGTGAGGCAGCACCAATCGGTCTATTGATTTCCTGTTCCATTTTTTCCTCATTTGTGAGCAAGACCTCAAGATACTTGAACTCCTCCACTTTAGGCAGGACCTCCCCCCCAACCCGGAGAAGGCACTCTACCCTTTTCCGGCTCAAGACCATGGCCTCGGACTTGGAGGCACTGATTCTCATCCCGGCCGCTTCACACTCGGCTGCAAACTGCTCCAGTGAGAGTTGTAGATCATGAGCTGATGAAGCCAATAGGACCACATCATCCGCAAAAAGCAGAGACACAATCCTAAGGCCACCAAAACGGATCCCCTCAACACCTTGGCTGCACCTAGAAATTCTGTCCATAAAAGTTATGAACAGAATTGGTGACAAAGAGTAACATTGGCTGAGTCCAACCCTCACCGGAAACGAGTCCCTGCTGTTTGGTGCAAAAGCTCAAACAACAGTCAGAACCTTTCCCCCCACCCGTAGGCGGAGGGAGGCTACCCTCTGGTTCACCAGGGTGAACCCCAACGTACAGGCGTCGAGATGAGGGGCAACAAGTATGCCCACCCCAGCTCGGCGCCTCTCACCAGGGGCAACTCCAGAATGGAAGAGTGTCCAACTCTTCTCAAGGAGACTGGTTCCAGAGCCAGAGCCATGCGTCGAGGTGAGCCCGACTATTTCTAGCCGGAACCTCTCTACCTCGCACACCAACTCCTTCCACAACTGAGAGGTGACATTCCACGTCCCAAGAGCCAGCTTCTGCACACGGGGATAAGACTGCCAAGGTCTCCACCTTCGGCAGCTACCCATAACATATTGCATCCGACCCCTTTGGCCCCTCCCACGGGTGGTGAGCCCATCAGAAGGAGGACCCACGTTTTCTCTTCGGGCTATGCCCGGCCGGGCTCCATGGGAGACAGCCCAGCCACCAGGCCCTCGCCAGCGTGCCCCATCTCCAGGCCTGGCTCCAGGGTGGGGCCCCCTTGACCCGCGTCTAGGCGAGGGAACACTGTGTCAATTTTCAATTAATTTATTTTTGTTTACAAAATCACTGATAGCAAAGCTGTTTGTCCCTAAAACAATTATGTACCTGTAGATAGTTTTTTTTTTTTATCATACGCGTTAGGTTGATCAGAGTTTCTAGGAACTTTTACTTAGTAATCACTGAGTTTCTGTTTCACTGTGGTATAAATATGATGTGGCACAGAGATCCATTTTTTTTAGCCACTGGACACTAAGCTGAATGAGGACCCATATTTATTGTATCTCTGCACACAATGGGGAGGATGGTATGGGAGATGAAAAATGTCCAAACCTAACTGTTACAGAACTGCATGAGACAATGGGATCTTTTGGTCACAAAGTCTCCATAATACCCAAAAGACAATATCTGCATGTTTAAGATGTATTGAAAAATACTTTTCTCTCCATCTATCACAAATGTAAAGATGTTTGCAAAACTCTACTGGGACTTTACCTGAAAGGGTGTGTTTTTTTCAATGAGAATACTGAGCTTTTCAGCCTCAAATACTCCTGGGGGGGGGGAATGATGTGAAGCAAAAGATCAATAGGTGGTGTCAAAACAAGATTAGATCTTTCCAAGTTATCCATGCAACATTCATTAACTGCTACAGTTAAATCCATAAAAACTACAATAAATATCCTTTTGTGTAATCCATGCAATAATTATTAAAATACACAGTTGAAGCAGTAGAGAGTGAAACAAGCATGTTCTCATATTCTAGAACTGACAGACTGGAGGCCTGTGTGGAGCCACATATTTCCTGCCATATATTATCTGTCTTATCTTTTGCAAAAATATAAACAAGTGTATCCAAAGAAATGATGTATGATGATTTTACATTCTTTCACATGTATTAAATGAAATTAGTAATCTTTGATTATCAAGTTAAAAGATTTATGATTGAAATGTGGGTAAGAACTGAGAATTAGAGGAAAAACATTAAGGGCTGACATTCTCAATCAGCTTATGTGAAAGAGATATAACGTTAATCATTTTTTAAGCATGAATAAAAAGAGTGAAGTAATGGTTTTAAACTGTAAATGAAGTGAACGCTGTAACTAAAAGTTTGAGCAGCACCGATGTAAGAAATAAAGCCTCTGTTTAAGAGGAAGTGTAATGTTGAGTGAGACAGGAATAGAGCAGATGTTCAGGAATTGGGGAAGTGAGAGCTACAGCTCACAGCACAAGCCTGATGACTGAGGCGGGGGCGGGGGCGCAGGTCAAAGAAGAGGCCGGCTGACAGCTCAGGACTGAGGTGATGATGGCATGTCTGATATTGACACGACTCGGGAAATTCCAGAAAAAGAAGATCACCTTATGTCACGGGTGACCAATGGGACAGCCATGGCAACAACCGCTGGCCAATGAGCACACAGAGTTTGGTGGAAATGCTCTATAAAATGGGCAAGAATAGAGGAACTAGTTGGTTGTTTCCTCGCAGAAGACCAGCGAACAAGATCGGACGGAGAAAAGAAACTTAGATGGAAAAGGAACAGAGACACAGCCCAACTGATCGACTACATTAAAAAGAGGATCAACCCGTGGGCCCAGAAAGGACTGTGCCTCAATATTAAGAATCTGATTTCATCTAAAGCCTTTTTATCCAGACAACAGAAGTGAACTTGATTGGTGAACATTTGATTGCTCTAAGTTTCAGGCTTCTGGAAGTCCTGAATCAACCTCATTTATGTCTCCGGGTTTCCTTCAACTCTTCAGCCTCTGGAAACTACTGTCTTCTGAGACATATAGCAACAAAGATCTTGTTTAACCATCGAAGCCTGGAGCATCAGTGCCTGCCACCTAAAGGAAGAAAACTGAAGATTGAGTCATATTCTCTTCAAGAAACCACTCTTTGTTACCAGAAGAATCTTCTCCATCAGGTGCATTGATGAGCCTCCGTCTTCAAAGCCTCTCCAAACTCACTAGTTTCAGCATCAGGGAAAGACAGGTTGAGTTGATTGATTCATTTCTATTATTGAAATTATTTTGTGTTGCCGAATTTAAGCTGTTACTGACCCCTGCAAAAGCGTTACTAATTAAAGAAAGCATATAAAATTCTAGTTTAATCGTGGACATTCAATTATTTGAGTCACCGTATTTTTGGTTTTTCATTGGTGGTAAAAAGTCTTGTTGCCTGGTTCTAAGATGTTTTAGGAGGTTTTTATAGGTTGCCTTAGCCAAGTTTGTTAAAACAGCGCCTTTGGGGCTCGTGCCGAATCACTAAAATTAACCTAGCCCATATACCAAGAGCCAGTTGTAAAATTAGGGAATGAACAGCCGTGAACAAAAGTGACTGTCGAGGGTGTGGATGACTGCGATAGGCTACTCAGTCGTCCAGACCACCAGTTGAAGAAGGGCGAGACTTTTGGATGAAGGCTGTTAGAGGCTAGGCGAGTCATTTCCCGACACCAGCTTAAACAGAACTTTCAGTAAACCTGCTTAGTAAGATCTTACAGGTTTAGGGAAGTCCGGACCCGTTGGATGGAGAGCTGGATTGAGCAATCCCTTTAGACATAGGGAAGTAGGAGGGAGGGGTTAGCTCATCGGACAACGAAAATGGAAAGCATTCAATGTCCACTGTGAAGTATGGTGGAGGACCTGTTATGCCATGGGCATGTTTCTGTTCCAAATACCCTGGCAACCTTTTTAGAGAGCATGTCAACTTTTTAAAGTGCATTTAAATAAAAAATAAAAGTCTGGTGGATTTGACTAGAATGCTGAAAATGGTTCTTGATTAGGTCTTTCAACAGATTAATGGTGACATGGACAAATAAACACATAAATTATTCATCAGAAGCAAATCAGTCCTCCCCCATGACCATCTCCTTGCCCAGACCAGAATCCTACTGAAAAACGTTCACCTTGTTCTGCAGAAAGGGACTGTTGCCTCCTTTCTTTCCGTGACCGTTTGATGCCTTCACTCCTGCAGCGACGTCTCAGGCCTCGCCCCAGGTTTTTGGGTTCCAAGCAAGCTCCACGTCGCAGAACTTCTCACAGCCGCCGTTCAGCTTTGCCAAGCCCAGGATTCTCCGCCAGTCTGCACTGCTTCTTCAGCGCTCTCCAGTGATCTTCAGCAGGGAGCAGCTATATCTTTCCCCCTGTACAGCTTTCTGCAGCTGAGTTCATTCCACATCTCTTGGATAGAGCATCTTGTTCAGCGTCTATACTTCTGGCTCTACCATCTTCATCGTAGCCATCTGTATTTCCTGCTCTGTCATCATCTTCTTCGTCGCCATCTACACTCTTGGCTCTGCTATCATCACTGTCTCCTGTTCCTGATCCAGAGGGGTTCAAGGACAAACCGCCTCCTATTCCTGATCCGGGTCTCAAAAAGGAGGGGGTCCAAGTGGACCTGCCTCCGTCTACATTGGCAGAGCCTCAACGAGGATTCTACTGGCTTCCATATCGTTCTCCAGAGCTTCATTGAGAGTTCGGCGCTCTCCAAGACTCCTCCAAGGGTCCCATCACTGCTTTTCAGGGCCTCGTTGAGGGTTCCACTGCAGGGAACTGTGGGTTGAAGGTTCCAGACAGACTTCATTTGAAAGGGCATTTTAATCTCTCAAAATGTGATTGAAGTTATCTTCACTTGTTCTACTTACTATTTAGAATGTAAATGTATATATCTTAAATTGACATTTGGGATTGTCAAAATGTAGTTGTGACTAATCAAAGCTCATTTTTAGATATCCAGAATGTAATTGCAAATATTCAGATGATGCTAATTTATTATTAAAATGACCTGCCCTAAACAGGGGTCATACACAAGAAGGCAGAGGCAGGCTTATAAATCCAAACTTTAGGCAACACTCAGGAGTCATGAAGCAGAAGCAGGTACTTGTCCAGAAATCAGAGACACGACAGGAATCCGGCAGTGACAAGGCAAGACAGGAAAATTCAGCGCACAAAAAGGAGGTCAAAAAGTGTGGATCAGAGAGGAACATGGAAAGAATGTTGGATATTTAATAACAAGAATCTTTGATTATCTGGCAAAGAACCATGGGTAGAAGAGTGTCTTAAAGAGAGCAGCTCCCCGATGAGAAGCATGAGGCTGATTGGAGCAGAGCAGGAGCAGAGAGCAGCCAAGTCCAAATCATGTGATATTAAATTTTTTTAATTTTTAAAACTTTACTTAAAGCTTAGACTGAGGTTCACAACAAAGTAAAAAGCTGATTTGCAAGGTCTGCAATGACATACACTCTGTATGTTGTGTACCTGAAACACTAAGGTTCTCCTTCTTCTTCAGTTTAGCCACCTTCTGAACTGAAGTGTGAACTAGAATGGACACCCTATATCCGACTAAAAAACTTTAATTTTATAAGGAACCAAAAAAACATTGTAACTAAATTATGATCAGACTTTAAATTAAGTAACTCAACTAAATGAAAGTGTTTATGTTTGATCAATAAATGTATTGTGAAGAATGTGTCTTTTTCTGTGATATCATATACAGAATAAAACTGCATCCTCAATTGTCTCTTATGATTGGTCAGCCTCAAGAAGTCCTTTAGGTTGCTTCCCTACACTTCCCTACTCCTCTTAGACTACTATTCAGGTCTGTGTGGCCAAATCTAAGCCTTGAAATTAAATCCTATTTCTTTTTGTAGCAATACGGTTGCACATCACAGCACTACAGTATGTTAATTCACCAGTGATGGCTGTGAACCTGACTGACGTCTGGGAGTAATTTATCATTTCAGCTGCATCTTAAAGGACAACAGGAGCAGAGATGTGGAAAAGAGATTTATACCCAACTTCTAAAAGAAACTAAAACCAACACAGAATGTGTTTGTGTGTGTTTAGCCTGCAGTATTTTCCACGTAGGGTTACAACTTCTTTAGAGACTTCATCAATGTCAGCTCACTTCAGCAAATTCAGATTCTGCCTCTGCTGCCACTTTTCTTCAATCTGGAGCCAAGAATATGTCTCACTTTAAAAAAAATGAAATTTTTTTATCTGCACTTTCTAAATGACCTTGTCCTAAATCTTTCATTTTTGTAGCACCTCACACTCTATAAGTAGTATTCTTTAAAACATAAATAAATGATGCATATCCTGGAGTTGCTGTGCCTTGATTCAACACCCTTCTTCTTCCATACGTGGATTTCTAACACGGCAGACAGGCAGAGCAATAAAACATTTTAAAGAACTTTTAAATCTGTTGAGCTTGGCATAAATCATCATGCTGCCCTCTCAGCCTGTGGCACATTGGCAGCGATTACGATAATACGCCTGAGACAGACGGAGCAACATGGCCTCTTCCAAAAAGGAACCAAATCTCTCTCTGAATGTGGAAAGAGACGGCTTCAGGCTGAAGCAGAAATGACTGAGAAAACTTAAAAAAAATGTTGGACCTGGACATTTAGGCTGAGGTTTTTGAAATAGCTCTCATAAAGGAACAAATAAAAATATTATAGTTTGATTAAAATCTACTAAAACCTGCACTATGGCACTTAAAACAGTGAAATATTCTGTTGAGTATAAAAGAAAGTAGATTAAAAAGTCTAAAAAGTGAAAAGTATAGATACAAATAAAAAGAAATACAAAAATATAAATAGTAGAGTTTTTTAATTCTTCTCTTTTAGAGATGTTGTCATCTATAAAAATTGAAGATGTATTAAGGATTTTCTTTAGACTTCAGCTCCTTTTCCAGTGATATTCTGACCCATTATTGTACCTCAAACTGATGGTATATTTTGCAGTTTGTGGTTTAAAAATTAGCAAATCAGACTAAAAGAGACTTGACACAGGGTCTAAGACAAGCATCTTGCTTCAGCTAATCATCTACTGTACGTACTTTGTGAAATAATAACAGACTAGAGTTACTGAACAAGCAAAAAAAGTGAAACAAACGGAGAAATAACAACACAAAGTTTTGAGATTTTATTTTAAGGATTACAGTAAAACACGACTTCTTCAAAAAAAAATATATGGTAAGGACCCAAGAGGAAAATTAAACTCTTTTGCAAAAACATTAACTATACATTGTGTAGCAGTAGAGGCTAACAGTGGGGCAATTAGTAAAAAATCAAATCTAGAGGCTCATTTGTTTCTGTCTGTTGAAGTCACAACATGTCAGGGCTTGTAGGTGTTTGGGTTTAATTTTTCAATTGGATTTATTTATCTTAGATCTGTTTGTATTTCCTCCATGTTTTGTAGCTCTCCTTGTGCACTATGCAGGTTTAGTAGTTTTCACCCACTGCTATAGCTACCATGCAATCATGTTCATTCCCTTCACCTGCGCCACCTCATCAACTCCATAGTCTGCATGATTATATCACCCTTCCTCTGTGCAAGTTCCTGCTTTTTAACTGTTCTTGGCCGGATAATCCTGTTTTTGTTACTGTTTCCAAGCCAGTTTCTATACCTGTTTTTGCCCATGTTCCATGCCTCTTTCTTCTCCTGTCTGCTTTGTGAGTTTTTGTGTTTATTTAATTAACTTTTTTACCTCACCTTGCTGCTCCTGCCTCTCTGTCTGCCTTTGAGTCCACCTCCAGGATCCTCAAACTGAAACAACATAAATAAAATTAATAAACTGATAATTGATTTTTTTTAGGAAATAAACATCTCACTTACAGTGCCTTTTGCTAGGCAAGAGGCACCTCTTGAGCCTTTCCAAATTTTGTCTCCAATGTTTTTGAGCCTCAACTGCAATCAACTTTATTCAAAAGTCACCAAATTAGTAAAGAGAGTTCACCTGTGTGCAGGTAATCTCTTTATGAATGCATCTCTTCTGTGAAGGCCTCAGAGGTTTGTTAGAGAACATCAGTGAACAAACAGCATCATGAAGACCAGCAGCTTTGCAGCTCTCTGGGAGAGTGGGAGAATATGTAATTCCTTGTGTACTCCACAAATCTGGCCTCTATGGAAGAGTAGCAAGAAGAAACCCATCGTTAGAAGAAAGCCATAAGAAGTCCTATTAAAATTTGTTATAAGCCATGTAGGGGACACAGAAAACATGTGGACTAGCTCTGCTCAGATAAGACCAAAGTGAAACATTTTTGCATACATTACAAACTTAACATCACCCTTACCACACGATCCCCACAGTGAAACACGGTGGTGAGAGCATCATCCAGTGGGAATGCTTTTCTTCACCAGGGATAGGGAACCTGGTTAGAGTTGACGGGAAGAGCTAAATACTGAGCAGTCATGAAAGAAAATCTGTTAAAGAAAAGACTTGAGACAGGACTGGACGTTCACCTTCAAGCAGGGGAGAAACCCTAAACATATAACCAGAGCTACAATGAATTGTTTGAGATCAAAGTATATTCAGGTGTTAAAGTGCCCCAGTCAAAGTCCTGACCTAAATCCAAAGAAAAATCTGTTGCAATGCTTGGAAATTAATGTTCACATATGCTCTCATCCAATCTGCATGAGCTTGATTTGTTTTGTAAAGAAGCATGGGATTATCCCCAATATACTTGCAGCTGTAATTGGAGCGTAAGGTGGTTCTATAGTGTTGACTCAGGGGGATGACTAAAAATCCACACCTTTTAAATATTTATTCGTAAAATTAAGTTTAAAAATCATTAATCATCTGCCTTCCGATTCAGATTTTTGTGATACTCTGTTTTGGTCTATCCCAAAAAATATGTTAAAGATGATAGTTATAATGTGAACCTAACCTAACCTCTGATACATTATTAAAAATATCAAAGAGAACAAACCCTTTTTATCTAATTTAACAAATGACTTTTTATCAAAACGTTTCTTATCCCAAAGATGCTAACATCAAAGAGTAATAACCCTATAAAACCACGGTACCCTTTTTCATTTAATTCACCGTTTTTCAAAAGTAGACTAAGGACTCAAAGCTGGACTAATGTTTCCCCATGAATTTCACTGTGTCTAAACACAGCAGAAGAAGGGCAGAGTTTTCTCACACCATTTAACTGCTGTTGCTTTCAGCTTGTAGTTTTTATTTTTACGCGATGGCCTGACTAAAGGTCGGCTCCAGAGGTCTGGCGACAGAGAGGCAGAACAGAAGAGGGAATGAGGTCCATGATGACGCCTTGGCTCCAGGGCTGCTGCAAGGACTGAACATCATTCGGCTTAAAGGACTCCTAGGATCGGAGCATGCAGTCTGGGGTTTGGAGCTGGACTGTAACACAAGCAACTTGAACTTCTGATCAAAAGCTGGCATTCCTATATGCGGGAAGAACTACACTGTGTTTTTATGGTAAACTGTAAAAAAAAACTGGCTAGTTTCACCAAGCTACCGATGTACTCATGTCATAAAATCATTAAAAAAACTAAAAACAGAAAATATTTACAGTGAGGCTTCTGCCACCTCTTGTTTTCATGAGTGCCCTCTTGTCCAACATACAAAAGCTCAACAAAGGCACTTTGTTAGTTATTGGTCTTGGCCCTCCACTGAGCACAAATTTACGTGCCATACCTATCTCAACGCCACAAGCATCCACACAGACATGAGGATAAGCATTTAAAGCTGCTACTCAGGTCCCACTGGAGTGTGGCGCCGCGGTACATGAGTGAGCAGAGATTTTACTGTGCAGGGTCAGAGGTCAAGGTAGCACAGAGCTGGAATCCAACAGGCAGAGGCTATAGGAACAACAAGGCCTCCCAGAAGAGGTCAGGACTTTTAGAAAGACAGACAAGCATTATAATTTCAATAAGAAATTATAGAAATTACAATGTAAATGTTAGAAAACTTTACAGTTTGAACTAGTTGCCGTGTATTGTTGTTAAATGTGGATAATTACTACCTTGTTACTCCCTGGTGTTCCAGTGATGATAGCTGAGCACTTATGACTAACCAGCAGCAGTTGGCCCCAGCTGGGACATAGTGTAGAAGCAGCCCAGCACAGCATGGGGGCAAGCAAGATGGATCTGCTGTGCATTCAAACAAATAAAGGTTGGACATTTTTTCATAATACTCAGTTAAGACATCAAATCTGCAGTAAAATGTGTTTTTAAATGTTTTTTCTTTTTTTTTTTAAGAAAGCATGTACGCATTTTACTTTGAACTTTGGACAACTTTCAGATGTCAACTCTCTCTGCTTCTAAACTGCCTTAAAATGTTTTGAACCTTTAAACCTTGCCCTATTCCTATTTAGGTGAACTGCCACCTAAACATGGTGGAGGGGTTTGAGTGATCGAATGATCCTAGAGGTTATGTTGTCTGGGGCTTAAATGCCCCTGGTAGGGTCTCCCATGGCAAACAGGCTCTAGGTGACGGGTCAGACAAAGAGCGGTTCAAGACACCTTCATGAGGACTACTAAATAGAGGCACGTGACGTCGAAGCTGGGGTCCCACCCTGGAGCCAGGCCTGGGGTCAGGACTCGTCGGAGAGCGCCTGGTGTCTGGGTTGCTCCTCGCGGGACCCGGCCGGGACAAGCCCGAATGAGAGATGCGAGGTCATCCCCCAGTGGGCCCACCACCTGCAGGGGGAACCGTGAGGGACCAGTGCAAAGAGGATTGGGCGGTGGACAAAGGTGGAGACCTCAGCGGCCCGATCCCCGGATGCTTAGGCTGGCTCTAGGGACGTGGAATGTCACCTCGCTGGGGGGGAAGGAGCCTGAGCTTGTGAGGGAGGTTGAGAGATATCGACTAGAAATAGTTGGGCTTGCCTCCACGCAAAGGCGTGGGCTCTGGAACTCATCTCCTCAAGAGGGGCTGGACTCTCTTCTACTCTGGTGTGGCCCACGGGGAGAGGCGGCGGGCTGGGGTGGATTTGCTTGTTGCCCCCCAGCTCAGCCGTCTCGTGTTGGGGTTTACCCCAGTGGATGAGAGGGTCGCATCCCTGAGCCTTCGGGTTGGGGACAGGTCTCTGACTGTGGTTTCAGCCTACGGGCCGATCAGTAGTGCGGAGTACCCCGCCGGAGTATCCCTGTCCGGGGTGCTGGGTAGTGCCCCTCCCGGGGACTCCATTATTCTGCTAGGGGAATTCAACGCCCACGTGGGAATCAACAGTGACACCTGGAGAGGCGTGATCGGGAGGAATAATCTGAATCCGAGTGGTGTTTTGTTATTGGACTTCTGTGCTAGTCATGGATTGTCCATAAAGAACACTATGTTAAAACATAAGGGTGTCCATCAGTGCACTTGGCACCAGGACACCCTAGGCAGGAGGTCAATGATCGACTTTGTTGTCGTATCATCAGACCTTCGGCCGCATGTTTTGGACACTCGGGTGAAGAGAGGGGTGAGCTGTCCACTGATCACCACCTGGTGGTGAGTTGGATCCGCTGGAAGAAGAGAAAGCCAGACAGACTTGGCAGGCCCAAGCGCATAGTGAGGGTCTGCTGGGAACGTCTGGCGGAGCCCTTGGCCAGGAATGTATTCAACTCCCATCTCCGGGAGAGCTTTGACCAGATTCCGGGGGATGTTGGAGACATAGAGTCCGAGTGGACCATGTTCTCCACATCTATTGTCGATGCTGCTGCCCGTAGTTGTGCCCGTAAGGTCTGCGTTGACTGTCACGGCGGCAATCTCCAAACCCGGTGGTAGACGCCGGCAGTAAGGGACACTGTCAAGCTGAAGAAGGAGTCCTATCAGCTGTGGTTGGCTTGTGGGACACACTGTAAGACCGAATAGTAATTGTTTGATAAAGGAAATGAGTTGCAACTATTCAAAAACTTGTTATAAGTTCATACACCTTTATTTTCTGGTTTCAAGTTATCAGTACTCGAATATATTGATTAGTTTCAGACATAGCCCTCAAATCATTTGAGTTGTCCCCGACGTCACGTACGTGCCAACGTACGTCCGCCACCTGCTTCTTCATGAGGTGCTGGAAATCTACGACATCTTGGAATCCTCACTTAGAGTGCAAATACCCGCTCGTTACTTCGGACTAAACTTATTAAACGTTCATATCCAGCACAAATCAATTCATATTGGTTACAGGAGGTGTTTTTGCTGCATTGCCTTTGACGCTGGATAGAAGACGTCACGCTGTGGAAAGTTACAGACTTTTGAATTACAGAAGCTAACGGTCTGCACTTTGCTAACTGCATTTACCGCCATTGCAGCAATTTTGTCTTTGGGAGCACCTTTGTGGTAAGTTCTATTTTTTCTGAAAACCATATTTCTCCGTTGTTGAACGAATTGTCATCGTCATAAATGTACATTTAAGAATTGTGATACTAGTAATTTTTTCGCGTCGTGTATGATTAGGTTTGAGTCTAGTGTATGGTCTTGGTGTCTTAAAACCAAGAGTCATCTCCATGTGCGCATTACAGCAACGCCCTGCTCATAAGTTTCCAACTTTAAAACTTTAAAACTCTGTTTTAAAATGGGTTTTCTAAAGCAGTTTCTGGAGTGCTAAACTCACTTGCAGATTATAACCTGCCTTGTGGATTCAGTGTTTAGTCAAATCGTGCACTGCTGCGCTTTTTCACACCAACTTTTATGGATATTGTCTTTGAAACCCATGTTCCACCCATGTTCCTTCTCTGAAATTATACATATGAAAACTGGGGCAGCATAATTGTATGCACAGAACAACATATTAAATGTATTAATTCCATAATTGATATCCTAAACTATCAAACTGTTCATTTTGCCCAGTCTATTATAGGTTAACTGTGTTAAGAGTGAATCCATAAATACATTTATCAAATAGTTTTTTTCCTCTTTTATTCTGAACTTCAGTGTACATTAGTTTTCTTTATCCCTGTTTTAGTTTTTTAATTTGTGACTTTTTGTCCATTTAGTGTATCTATTTGATGCTACTAGCGAAGTTTAAAAAGTGGTGTTTGAGTGATAATTGTTTTGGCCAAAAGTGTCATTGATGCTTCCAAGTGCTGCAAAATAACGCTTAACTACCGGTACTTCTTTCTCTGTTTTCAGGCTGAGGCTGAAACCCGTTGCTGATGTACCAAGATTCCATTTTGGTAGTGAAAAGAATCACACCCTGATTACAAAGCTGATTCATACTACCTTTGCCCTGCGACGCGAAGAGATCATCAGCAATGACCTACCAGTAGCAGAGATCCTGGATCGCTGGCCTGCTCTGAAAATGGAGTCCCAGGTAAGAAAGTTTCCTGAAATAATGTTTATGACAAAATGTATATTGTATTGGTTTATGTTAAGTGGTCTGTCTGAATTAATACAAATAATGTTTTGGTAGTGTAATGATTTGTATGTATTTTGCAAAGATTTATAGACTAATTGAAACTTGTAAATTTATCCTTTGTGTTCAGATCTGTGCAGAGTTCCACAGGATTACAAACCTCAACCTAAAGAACCACTTGTTTGCTGTGTTAGACCAACATGCCCCCAGGCTCCAGAGCTTATTTAGAAAGAAAGCTGCTCGCACAGGGAAAGTTTCTGATGTTCTGTCTCAGCTCTTCAGAACCTATGATCTCCAGGTGTCTTTTCTTTTTGTTTTGGGCTTTATGAAGTTGTACCTTTTTCTTTTTTTTTTTTGGTATACCATTCTTGACTAGGTAACTACTGAATGGAAAAAAATGTTCTCATGATGCAGGAACAAGTTAATATCCATGTTTGACGTGCTGTTGTGCTTCACGGCCTTCCTTCCTATTTGCACGAAGACACCTCCACCTTCATCAAAACCTGGGATGTAAGTTTTGGACAAAGTAGTAAATATCATTGTATTAACCTTGTTCATATTTCCCAGAACATAACACTTTGAAAGTTTGAGAGAAAGTATCTCCATCCTTTGGATCTGTCTACAACATTGTTCATGTAGCGTCATGGAAACGGCAATTATTTTCCAGCCCAACCATAGATTTACTGTATAGTTGACTTTGCTTAAAATTAGACTTTCCATTGATTTCTTCAGTTATTGCTATGAAAATGTATGACTTTGCTGAATCTTTGTTATGTTTTGGGTTGTTTGTAGTTGAAACGATACATTTCTGAGCTAAAAGTAACCTAGAAATGTAATTTGTATAGATCTGACTAAGAAGATTAGGATTGTTCTAACATGTAATAACTTTGTTTTCTGTAGATGACGCACTCCGATGAACCAGATATTAGGAAAGTGCCACTTGGACTCCTCCTAATTGGAGCCAGTTCCACATTCTTCTGTCTCGAGAAAATCG
Organism: Girardinichthys multiradiatus; assembly: GCF_021462225.1. Lineage (NCBI taxonomy): Eukaryota > Metazoa > Chordata > Actinopteri > Cyprinodontiformes > Goodeidae > Girardinichthys > Girardinichthys multiradiatus. The sequence goes on along the minus strand of NC_061815.1, from coordinate 43,918,062 downwards.
CAGTTTTGATTGAGGGTAACATTATCATTGATTTCACCACCCTGTCTGCTGCATTTGTAGTATTATTTGCACTGACGTATGCCCTGCATCTAAACTACCCAAAATGTTTGGCCAACACATTTGACTTCATTCAGAAAGTCTTGATGGGAAGTTGAGGCCCAAAGTGCTGAGTCTTGAAAATGATCTGTTGGCAGCAGAATAATATTAAGGGTTCCTACACAGCCCTGAAGTGCCAGTTAGAGCAAGTATTTCAGCTGACCATTTTTCAGTCTGGATAAGTAAATAAAAATAAAAAAGTTGCAATAGAGAAAATTTTATTTGCAGATTCTACGTTTTATTTCATTACCTAACTGACATAAGGCACTAAGAAGTTTTATAAAATGGTTTTATGTATTTTTAAAGTTTCTAAATAAGTAGTTTTCTGTGTAAAATTTTATTGCACTGTTGGTGACAGCATGGTTGCACTCTAGATACTAAAAGGGTTCCCTATACTATTTCAGTGTATTAGCATCACTGTAATTTAATTCAGTTTTCCCATCTGATGATGCAGGATTTTAAGTATTTTGTTTTCTTTTTTAATAAAAATCTATTGATACTGTTAAATATTGTGAAAATTCTTTATTGCTGACATTGTAATCTTTTGCTTAGTGAATGTTTCATAAAATGTTTTCTTCTAACATCAGATGGATTTCTTTGGGCTTGCCAGATTTTTCTTTTTTTTTTTTTAATGGAAGGGAATTTCATTTGTCCTTTATTACTGTTGCCCATCAGTATTTGTTAATTCTGAGTGAGAATTTCAGCCCTTTCCCCCATTGCACTAGTGTTTTTGATTGTATGGAACAATGTAAATGTTAAGACATTTTGTTAGACAAGCTGTCTTGTAAAGTTACTCAATAAATTTGTAACTTACATTTATATTGTCTGTCTTATGTTTTTACAATGTGTAATTGCTTTTTTATAGCACATTTTTCTCCTTGAATGCACATTAAAACACAGATGATTTTTCAAAATGGAGTCCCATAAACTTAAAATGGTTAACATTTGAAAACTAAATATTATTTCCTAAAAGTAGTTAGAAAATGCAAGTATTTTATGCTTGATTCATATATGTACTTGAAACTCAAAATAATGAGTAAAGAAAACCAAATCAAAAAAGTATATTTAACATGAAAACATTTATCAGTGTAACTTAAAAATATTTATCCAGACGTACAACATATGGTGTGTTCATTTAACTTTTATTTTTGAGTCTTAGTTACTTTAAATATTTGATGTAATCAGTTTCACCAAATGTTTTTAGTTCAATTAACTTATTGGGTTTTACAGTGCAGCTGAGGCGGCTGACTGGTACCGTGAGGCCAAGTATGCGGTGGCATGGGCTGTGGCAGAGGCAAAAACTCGGGCCTGGGAGGAGTTCGGTGAGGCCATGGAGAAGAACTACCGGTTGGCCTCGAAGCGATTCTGGCAAACCGTCCGGCGCCTCAGGAGGGGGAAGCAGTGCTTCACCAACACCGTTTACCTCGGAGGTGAGAGACTGCTGACCTCGATTAGGGACATTATTGGGCGGTGGAAGGAGTACTTCGAGGATCTCCTCAATCCTGCCATCATGCATTCCCTGGTGGAAACAGAGGCTGGGGACTCTGGGTTAGACTCTTTCATCACCCAGGCTGAAGTCACCGAGGAAGTTAAAAGGCTCCGTGGTGGCAGGGCTTTGGGGGTGGATGAGATCCGCCCTGAGTACCTCAAGTCTCTGGAATTTTTTGGGGCTGTCATGGTTGACACGCCTCTTCAACATTACGTGGCGGTTGGCACTAAGTCGGCACTAAGTCGGACCTGTTCCCGGTGCATGTTGGACTCCGGCAGGGCTGCCGGAGGGGGTCTGGTTTGGGGACCAGAGGATTTTGTTTCTTCTTTTTGCAGATGATGTGGTCCTGCTGGCCCCCTCTAGCCAAGACGTACAGCATGCGCTGTGGCGATTTGCAGCCGAGTGTCAAGCGGCTGGGATGAAGGTCAGCTCCTCCAAGTCAGAGGCCATGGTACTTGACCGGAAAAGGGTGGCTTGTCCTCTTCAGGTTGGAGGGGAGTTCCTGCCTTAAGTGGAGGAGTACAAGTATCTTGGGGTCTCGTTCACGAGTGAGGGGAGGATGGAGCAGGAGATCGACAGACGTATCAGTGCGGCTGCTGCAGTAATGGGAACGCTGTGCCGGTGCATTGTGGTGAAGAGAGAGCTGAGCGGAAAAGCGAAGCTCTCGATTTACCGGTCGGTCTACGTTCCTACCCTCACCTATGGCCATAAACGTTGGGTCATGACCAAAAGAACGAGATCCCGAATACAAGCGGCTGAAATGAGCTTCCTCCGTAGGGTGACCGGGCACTCCCTCAGAGATAGGGTGAGGAGCTCGGCCATCCGGGAGGGGCTCAGAGTAGAGTCGCTGCTCCTCCACATTGAGAGGAGCCAGTTTAAGTGGCTCGGGCATCTATACCGGATGCCTCCTGGACACGTCCCACCGGGAGGAGGCCCTGGGGACGGCACAGGACACGCTGCAGGGACTATGTCTCTCAGCTGGCCTGGGAACGCCTTGGGTTCCCCCCGGAGGAGCTGGAGGAGGTGTCTGGGGAGAGGGACGTCTGGGTGTCTCTGCTGAGTCTGCTGCCCCCGCAACCCAGTCCCGGATAAAGCAGAAGACGACGAGTACGAGTACAAGTACCTTGCCATATTTTATTACGTTACAATCACAAACCTCTGTGTATTATATTGGGATTTTACATGAAAGCACACACAAAACAACACATAGTTGTAAAGTGGAAGGAAAACATTTATTAATATTTATTTAAAATAAAAAATTTTAATCTGAAAAGTGTGGCATGCATTCATATTCAGTCCCCATGAGTCCACACTACAGAGTAGAACCACCTTTCATTTAGACTTGTTCTACTGCTGGAGGGCGACCAGAAGTTGACTCAGACGCAAGTCTTTTGTAGCTTCTTACAAGATCTCCAGGATTTCTCTGTGGAGATGCTGAGGAAAGGCATGAGTCATATTATACTCTGTTTGTGGTCTTAGCTCATACACTTTAACCTCCTAATCACAGAAATGTTCTCATATGACCTCATGTTGTGGTAATGCAAAAATAAAACCATTATGCACCCAGCAGCCTTGGTGCATGCATCATTGCTGCACCTGTTAAAGAGAAAGTTGCGTGCAAACACGTGGATAGTATTCAAAGATTCTTTAATCAAATGTGCAGATGCTGTGGTTTATTATCTGAAATGATATTTGGCGAAGAAGCCATTCATCACATTTGATGAAAATTAATTTAATAAAAGTCAACCCGTTTATTAAATCATGCAGTGATGTTGTGCAGATTTCACATATGGCTTCCAGAACACTGCACACAGCATTATGTATAGGTGTTACCACATTGCATGGCAGCACTATGCACATAAGTGTGATTGCAGTCCAAACAAACAGAGCCAAGGTCTGATTTATGCTGGGGTGATATATATCCTTAAAGCCAAACCTTCACAGAGCTGTTTCATTAACTGTGCCAGGGCGTTGCTGCAACACACACAGAGTTGAAACATCCTTAGCAACTCAAGTCTTCATGTGTAAACTCATCCTGGTGTAGCTAGGATGAACTCCCAAATTCAGATGGACAGATTGTTGTTTCTTCAGGGTTAGGGTTACTGTTCGTGGCTTCCTGTGGCACATGTTCTGTTTTGCAGACATGATGATGGGAGCATCTGTTTAACAAATCAATTGTTTGTGAATTACTGAAAGTATTTTTTCTTTTGTTTCATTTAGTCAGGCTTTTTCTTCCTACAGCCCCTTCATAGTGATGGTTTTGTGTATCTGTTTTTAAATACTGAAACAGACTGCTGTAAAAAAAAATAATTAGAATATAATACTAAACATATTGCTGTAAAGAATAACTTTATAAAATACAAAATTAAAACAGTAAAAAAAAACTCTGTCAAAAGAAGTTAAAACTCCTGCGACACTCATTGAATAAGCAGAGCTTTTAAATCAGCTCTAATGGGGTAGACAAGAGCTGGAAGTATTTTCTTCCAGTCATAAACAAAATGAACAACAACTTTTCATTGTTTGAACTTATTTAATTTATAAAAGCAGAAGTTATTGCTGTGTGATGGACTGGAGCATAGAGGTGTGTTTTCAAACAATGCCAAAATGGAAAGACATCCGCAATTACTTTAGCAAAGAAACTAATGCTTCCTATCAATCTGGAAAGGGTTATAATGCCGTTGTCAGCATGTTTAGAGTCCATGATCCTTCTACAGAAAAAATGTGGATACAGTTAAGATAGTTGCTAATCTTCCCAAGAATGGGCAAGCCAGCAAATTCCCCAAAGGTCAGAGTGTGTAATGCTCAAAGAAAGAAGTGCCGTACACAAGGAATTCATCTCAGACTCTACAGACCTCAGTTAGCATGTTAAATGTCCATGACAGGACAATTTCATATATGCGAAAAAATGGGTGGCTTGTTTGGGAGGATTATCAGTCATATCAAGCAATGTCCTTTAGATATAGGGCACCAAAGTAGAAATGTTTCACTACAATGCACAGCACCATGTTTGGAGAAAACCAAACACTGGAAATGGGCACAAACACACCAAGTCAACTGTAAATCAGTGGAAGGCTGATGATTTGGGCTTGATTGGCAACCACAGGACCTTGACACCTTATGCTGAATCGACCATGAACTCTTCTGTATACCTTGACAATGAGCCGACTGTGAACTCCTATGTTTACCAAACCTTTCTGGAGTGAAATGTGGAACCATCTGACTGAGAGCTGAAGATTGACTGAAATTCAATCTTTGATGCAATAATGCAATGTTGAAAAGAAAATGTGGTCACAATTAATCCATAGTGATGTGAGACACCAATAATGTCACACCAATTACTGGTAAAGATGGTTCTACTGGCTTTTGGACTTTGAGGTGTAAGCATTTTTCATTGTCTGCTTTTCCATCATGGCTTCCTCTTTGTTTAGTAAATAATGACAGTGGAATCGAATGTGTGCATTTGATCTCCATTATTAATCTGATTTATGATGTATCTCGTTAATTAAAATGTGATTATATGTGCAGGTTAATTTGGCAGATTGACATTATTTCATGTAAAAGAAAACAATATACTTTTTGTTACGTGTTTTTTGCCCCAGCAGCTGTTTTCTCTCTCTGTCCAAGCTCCTCTACTAAAATATCCAATCTACTGTAACAGGTCAGCTGATTAGTCATTAAAATCATCTGCAGAACAAATAACATTTTAGCATTACCAAGGTGATTCCTAAACAGTTATTGGCTCAAAACCGAAAGGATGATGCATGTGAGGTCTTTTGTGGATTTTGTGGGTTTCAGATACTGCTCAACTCCTGAAAATAGTTGTTTTTAGGGCTGAACCAGTTTGTTCTGCCCTCTACTTGACCGCTTTCCTCATTTTTCTGCAAATACTTTCCAGTATTCTGCCATGGTCAGATAGGACTAGACTGAGAATGTTTGAAAAGCAGTTAAAGTCCATGGTTTAATAACAGTAGAGTACCAATGATATCCAGGAATGGAATGGTAAAAAATAATTTGTCCCAAAGCAGCTGTCTCAGCCCACCTGCTCCCAGATAAGTGCTATTTGTTTCTCGATAAACCTGTTTTATAAATGGAAAACTACTCAGTAATAATACAAGCAGTTTATCTCATCCGGGCTTTCCTAATTGAATAAAATGGTGAGAGAATATCTTCTTTTTGCTTTCTAATTGTATAGCTTTTTCCATACACAAAAAGCTAAACAACAGTAAGTAAGTAAGTAAGGGGAAAACCCAAAATCACATTGCATTCCATTACTATGGTTTAAGCATAAAACATCACAGTAAGTGATTGTTTATAAAAGTTTACCATGATGGAAATGATGTTATCACTGTACAAAGTCTAGACTTGATGTCAGTCATTTCCTGCTGGTTATGTCGGAGTATTGCAGCCTGAATCCAAGTCTCTGTTAAGTTTTGCATTTTTTTTTTGCTGAAATTTTGCAATTATGTGAAACCATTCCCTTTTTCCCTCATTCTGTTTAAAAGTCAGCCAATTTGTCACAGTCTTTCTGTGCCACTTTGTTCAATGCATCTGAGGCTCACGCATAAGCTGCATGTTTGACAAAATACCACAAGGTATCAAGCTTCGCTCGCTTCTATCCTTACATCTCTCCTTGTCACACTTCATTTGTGATGCCAATTATAGCTGAAATTTTGAATTAGACCAATCAGTGTATGATAATCTGACATCACAGGTAAAAAACTAGGTTCTTGGATTATATTCAGATTACTGTTTAATTTAAATAATTACGGAATAAGTTAAGTTTGCTTAAAGGTTAAAAATAAAGTAGACTGCCATCAGCCTGTATTTAAACAAGAGAAAAAGCAAAGACAAACGTGTTTTCTTTTGAGAAAAGTAATGTGCAGAGAAACCAAAAACAAACTTAAACCCCAATTTTTATTTATATAAATTAATAGCAATTGTATAAATAAAAACAACTATACTGCAATTGCATGATATAAAGTTATTTGGTAGAAATATATTTTCCTTCATTAGTGTATTGCAAATGTGACTTCATCAAAGTTGGGTGGCTGAGTGCTTCATTCTTTACTGAGTCTGGTTAAAGTCATTTTCCTGAAGAAAATAATTACATCAAATAAAGAGTATCCTCTATAAAGCAACAACAAAAAAAAGAGACCATGGGAAAATGTTCTAGTTTCATGTTCCTTTGACTTAGCATCACAGAGGACCATTCCTGAGCTGACAACACTAGTGGGCAAAGCTGAGGAGAGTGGCTGGTCTGCCTTTACTGATGCAGTGTCTTGCTGAGCTGCATGAGAACCTCGTAGTGCAGCTGCATCAAGCCCTACTTTTCCTCTCAAGCCCCCCGGAAACGGGGGAAGCTCCAGCTTCTTTTTTTTCTATGTTTATTGCTCAAACTTTCCTTACTTAAACATAGACGTGTGGTATCCTCTGAAACATCAGACTCTTGGGTAAAAGTTAATATAAACCATTTCTATGAACACCAAACACAGTTAAAACAACAAGCAGTTGAATCAGAAAAATGCAGGAAGCAAACGCACTTTACAAAATGGATTCACCGGAAGTCTCGGCCTCTGCTTCCAGATTGGTGGGATTGACGTGAAAGACGTGGAGATAACTTTATTCTAGTGGCTCTAAGGATGAAAAGGGGGGGTCAGTTGTGCAATTCAGCCAATCCAAACTTGAGTTATTGGCCTGTGTAATGTAGGTTATTAGTACTGACTATGCTGTACCGCAAGGCGCAGTTGCTACAGCTGTTACACACCAGACCTTCCTACCGCTGGCTGTTTATGTGCTGTGGTTGTCATTTTGCGTGTTCGAGTGTTTGTTTTTGAAACACAATGGCTTCCCGCACAAAGTTCTACGTTTCGCTGAAGCTTTGGGCCTAATTACAATGGACTTCGGTACTGAAGTCTGTGCAGAGGATACCTCATCTGAAGACGAAGACCTTATTTATCCCGACAAGATCAATGATGAGCTGGATTATGCAGTTCGGCCGCTTGAAAGGTATGTAATTTTAGTTTTATTTCGAAATACTTTTAAAGATTGACTTTCTTTTTACACTAGTGCTTTGTGATGTCTCGTAATAAATGGATTTGTAAGCCACACAGTGGAAGGTAGTACTGAAATGTTTGCATCTGTAATAAGCCCCTATACACCCACCCCCACCGCCAACTCCACCTGCCCGTTAAACAAGGGGGTTGTGAACACATACATTCATTCCTAGTTGTCAATAAATTGATGTTATTTTATTTTTAGCGATGCTGTTATGTATTTTATTGCGAAGATTGATTTTATTTTATTTTTTTTACACTGGTGCTTCCTGTTCAATAAATTTGCTCCAGTATGATTCAACATAGCATTTTCTTTTTCCTATTGAAAATTATTTAAAAAATAGATGTGGGTAATAAAAACAAAAAATTCAAAAACAGGCTGTTTTAGACATGTAAAAAGTAGTTTATTACATTTTTCAAGTAAAAACACAAGACATCTCCACTTTTGCAGATTGTGCTGAATTGTGCCGAAATGTGCCATATGGTGCCAAAAGGAAAAACGCCTACGAATGTCTTTACTAAAACCTCTGTAACTTTGCTTTAGTTTATCTCAGCTGCATGAAACCTTGCACAGGTAATGTCCACAAGTGGATTTAGGGTTTTCTAAAGTTTGTAGCCTTCCTCATGATATTTTCTTTGCTGTGTGCCATCCTCATTATCTCTGAAACAATATCTGCTACTGTGATATTTACACTTCTGATTGAATCTCCAGAGTGTTACCTTTAACTTGACACCACGCTTATTTAAATAGAGTAAAACTCAGTTACATTTTGCCATGTAATTTTGAGCACAAACTTCACAAAAACGCCTTGGGTTACAAGAGGTTAATTGTGGTCAAGCACCTACATAGGACTAAAAGTTAGAGATGCGCAGCAGAGCTGGGGCTCCAGGCTAGAGCCAGGCCTGTGGTCAGGACTTGTTGGTTAGCGCCTGGTGGCAGAGAAACCATGAGGGACCAGTGCTAAGAGAATCAGGCGACAGTCGATGGCAGAAATTGGTTCTAGGGAGGTGGAATGTCACCTTGCTGGGGGGAAGGAGCCTGAGTTTGTGAGGAAAGCCGAGAGATATCAGCTAGAAATAGTCAGACTTACCCCCATGCACAGCTTGGGCTCTGGAGCCAAGCTCCTTGAGAGAGGTTGGACTTTTTTTCACTGTGTTTGTTCCAGCAACAAGGGGATAGCAATACTCAGCTTCCTGGGAAGGCCTATGTCAGGGTGTTGGAGAGGAGAGTCCGGCCAATAGTCGAACCTTGGCTTCAAGAGGAGCAGTGTGGTTTTCATCCCAGCTGTGGAACTCTGGACCAGATCTACACCCTTTACATGGTGCTCAAGGGTTCACGGGAGTTTGCACAACCGTTCAACATGTGTTTTGTGTACCTGGAGAAGGCTTCGACAAGGTCGAATGGAGAATGCATTCGAGAATGTCCCTTGCGGTGTCCTGTGAGGGGCAGTCCAGGAGTACGGAGTCGGGGCCCTTTTTTTAGGGGCCATCCGGTCTCTGTGAATGCAGACCTAGAGTCTGGTTCGCATTCCAGCCAGACAATAAGAGGTTACAAGTTGGACCACTTCTTGGTGCATGTTGGACTCCGGCAGGGCAGCCCTTTGTCACCGGGCCTGTTCATAGCTTCCATGGACAGGATTTCTAGGCACAGCTGGAGGGGGTCTGGTTTGTGGACCAGAGAATTTCGTCTCTCCTTTTCCCAGATCCTGCTGGTCCCCTCTACCTAAAATGTAACCAAGTGGCGGGGATAAGGAACAAAACATGAGTCTGTGAGAAATTAGGTCTAAATAAACAATAAACCTCTCAAGAGCAAGTTTGAACAAAATGTATTGTCGATGCAGGTTTTTCACATTTAACCCAGCCATCCGTCCATCCAGCCATCTATCCATCCTTCCATACATCCATCCAACCATCTGTCCGTCCGTCCATCCAGCCATCCATCCATCCGTCGGTCCGTCCCTGATTTTTTTCTTTAAACTGCTGATTTTACGTTTTATACCCCAACCATGTCAAAGCAGGCCAGTTATTGTGAAGGACTCAGGCAAACTTGCTACAGCAAACAATAATGCACATGGCTAAAGATTTAATAATCTTGTCTTTTCACAGAATCATGAATCTTGCATATTTCTCCATCTCAGTTGACCTATAAAGGAAATATTCTGAGGTTAGAGGTCAAAGTGAATATTTAGGGGGTTGTCGACTTTCTAGCATCGTTAAACAATACCTAAATATTTTGCAGAGCTGATTCTTTTTTGCTAATTTTGGCCACCAAAATACAAACAAAAATAATTGCAAGTATCAGAATGAAATTCAGTATTTCCTATTCATTTCCCCAAAAGGTTGCTTTGTATTCTAACAGTCATGGGTGGGACACTCGAGCATTCCAGGAAATTGCAAACTGATTGAGGTATGACAGAGTTAGATGAGCAATAAATGGCCGGGCAATCCTGGAAACAATCACTGGCTTTGCAATATGGATCAACACATTGTTGATGAGTTATTAAGTACCTAATTTGTTTCTATTTGGACACAATAAATCAATGTGTGCATCAGATAATAAATGTAAACAACCAAGCTTCCTAGATCTAATTGTTTTTCCAGACTGGTGCCGAAAAATACTTCAAAGTTCAAATCTTAGCCAGTTCCTTCCTTTTCAGTTTAATACCTTTAATATTTATTATTAGTGTTTGCAGAAGTCTTACATGTAATATTTTTGTTTTTGGTGTGTATGTTGATCATTTGTTAAATTAACACCAGGATGTGATATCCATGACAATGAGGCCAGGTGTTTAAGCTGGTCTTCACCATTCCTGTAGCAGGGTCCATTGCAAAAGTATCCCTATGAATTAACTTTTTTTTTACATTTTGTCAGGTTACAACCACAAACTTAATTTTATTTGATAGACCGACAAAATGCATTGCATAAGTGTGCGTGGACAGTACACATATTTCACATTTTTTGCAAGCAAAAATCGGTAAAGTGTGCTTCATTTACTTGGATACCCCTAAATATAACTATTTTCTTCAGAGGTCAGTTCTTTGTTAATTAATCGGTACTTGGCATCAATCCAGCTGTTTTGCGAGCTGTTGTGCCTCAGAGGTTTGTTAGAGAACATTACTGAACAAACATCATGATGACCAAGGAACCCAACAGACAGGTCAGGGAGAAAGTTGTGGAGAAGTTGAAAGCAGGTTATAAAACATTTGAACAACTTATAGGGCATCGTTCAATCCATCATTTAAAAATGGAAAGAGTATGTCACAACTGCAAACAAACTATAGCCTTTCAAAAACTTACAGACTTGCAAAGAAAGAATTTATCAGAGCAGCAACCAACGGGCTCCAGTGAATGCAATGAGTCAACAGAGATCCACAGCTCAGGTTGGAAAAGGAAGGGATACCATATAAAAATCTCTTGTTGAACCAACCTATTTTAAAAAATTAGATATTAAACATTTTACACATACGACCTCAAACATATGTAAATCAAATCAATCAAAATCACATGCTTTAACCAGACTTTTAAAGATATTTTAACCAGGGTTGGTTCTGGGCATGCATGTATGAAGGGGCAGGCAAAACTTTCATTGGTTAATCAACTGTCATTGTGAAATTATATTGGCCAATTGTAAATGCCCAAAACGCTGATAAGAGTTCATCTAATATGCACTGAGGTGCAGCTGTTACTTTGTTAAGCTTTGACTTGATATTGAGAGACAGCATCATGCTAAAGAGGAAAATACAAAAGATATTCAGAAAGTTAAAATCAGACCAGAACATGCATAGACATTTTTGGAGGCAGGCCAAAAAAGGACATCCATTGCCAATTATTTTATTTAAATTAAAATAAAAAAACAGGATATATTTATGCTTTTATAGCCTCCCTTTTCTTGAAATTATGCTGCAAAATTTGTAAATGAAATAAATCAATGTTCTGCTATTCATCGTAATCAAAAGAGACTAACTGAATCAGGTGAGAAAACAGTGTACATTTTTGTTTTCTGACAGAGCTGAAACATTACATTAATAATAACTAATAAACCATTACCAATATCAATATAACTTACCACACTTTCATGTAGCTCAACTTAAGACCCTCCTTTAATTTCAAATCACAAACCTACTTTAGGTAGTTAATGTTAACATTGGGTCTATTATTATGCTAATAAAATCAAACAGACAGCTAAGTAACATTTTCCTATTTATTCATCATTTTTTGTTTGCTGTTCTATATCATCGTCATTATATTTGGCCTTCGACATATATTAGCCTGTAATGTTAACTACCTAGCAAAATGATTCCTCAACTGTTGGAGTACAAATGCTTGCATGAAAAGAGCTCCTTGAGTTAAAGTGACTTTTACCTACACCGAACAGAGTTTGGCCAGCATGCTGTAATTATACAATACTGTATGTTTGTTTTTTATTATCAACACATTATTGTGAGAGTTAGGCTACTAGACATTTGGAAAAATGGTTGTGGTCATGCTTTTTCTTTTCTTCTTCAGACTTTACCATCAAAGTAATTAAGTGAAATGAGTGAAATGGTCTAATTTGTCTGTCTGGTTGTAAATCTTCCTCTCTGTCTCTTCATTAAACCCGACAAGCGTCAGTCAACAGCTGGATTTTTATGAGTACAAAACATGTAGGCAATGTGTTACGCAGTCATGCATGGATGCTGATTGGAAGAAAATGCAAGAGTTTTTCAGCAGGTGTGGCGCCAAAATGCCCCCCTTTCCAGCTCTTTCTCTAAAGAAACGCCGGGCCAGAAGCCACATAATGTTTTCAGCAGCACTTTAATGTTAAGCATAACATTGCATACGCTGTCGTGAAAATTGAGCTTTGCACGGACATGTCCGGCGGATGTCCGCCATGAGTCCGCACGTATGTCCGCAGAGTCAAGTAAGTGCGACTATGGCTACGTTCACACTGCAGGTCTTAATGCTCAATTCCAATTTTTTTGAGAAAAACGATTTTTTTTGCGTGGTCGTTCACATTTCCAAATATATATGACTTGTAGTTATATATGTGTGAACTGCATTCATACAACTTAAGTGTCCCGCTTACGCAGTTGACGACACAATGACGTCGATTTCAATCCAAATACATTACTTTCCATAACTCACTTTTAACGATCTAATGACTGTATGTGAAATACAAAAACAACGACATGGCTGTTTATTTATTTTGAGAACGTTTAGTTGAGTTAAATGCATGAGCGAAAACAAATGCTTTATGATTTTTGAATTTTTTTTTGTTTTGATCTGTTCAGAAAACACGAAAACTGGAATGACTTAGACGATTTAGAGTTTTAAATTTTTAAAGCTTATTGATAAGAAATCCTCCCAGCGACCGATTCCCAGTTTAAACTGAGCCTGAGCTGATATAATTCATTCCTTCACAATCCTGGTGGATTTTACAACCTCTCCAGTCTGGCAGCTCTCAGACCATGGAGGCCCCCCTGCTGTCCAAATGCTTCCTGTTGTCAAACAGACAAATTGTTTCTTGCTGTTTTTTGGCTTTACAGTGCACCAGCAGGGAGGAAGGTGTAAATGAGAAACTGATGAGTGGCCGTGAGTGGCGGTCATATTGTGTGCATGATAGTCACCATCCTGTTAATTGTGTTCTCATAACTTCGGGGAGGTGATGATTGCAAAAACATAGCGTGAATGTGACTCTTGGCCCTCTTGAACCAGCTTCAGGAGGTCCTGTCGTTATTCCAGGAAGACTTCACACTCCCATTGGGCACCGGAGTTTGATCGCTCCAGCTTCATGTCTTTACAGGTTAATTGGTTATTTTATGAAAATCTAAATGCCAGTAATTTGAGTGTTTTCTCGGAAGAAAGATAGGTTTTCAAGTTCATTCTTAATTCATTGATTGATGCAAGAAAGCTGATTAGATAAGAAAACCAGCAAACATGAAAATCCCTGAATTGTAACATGCAGATGGTGCTGCAATAAGTGCTTTTAAAGGAAATAAATGAACCACATTATCTGATTTTTGGATGGATCCCTATTCACCTACCCAAGTGTTAATCAAATGGTCATTTCCATTTGATTACAGACACATGCCTGAGGTGTTTGTACTATTTCTGCCTGTGGAGGCAAAGGGACCAGCATAACCCTATAGCTCTGGAGCTCGAGTTAAAACATTTTATTTGGTTTTCCAATTAAAGGTTTTTCACTCTGAATGAGAACACCACAATGCAGTTTTTTGTAGCATTATTCACAAGCCCTTTTGAAACAACTCAGCTAAGAAATACAGCTATTAGTCGAATGGAAAGTTTGATATTAAATCCTAATCCTGAAATGAATAACAAGCTACCAAAACAATCAAACAAGATGACACCAGTGTCATAGAAAGATCAGCTATGCACCTGGCTGAGGATGTAGTTGAACTAATACCTCCTGCACATGTCTAAAACATAAAAGGTAAATAAAATAATATATTTTTCTATTAGTTTTTTGTATCTTGTTTGTGTAACACTGTTGGAACCACAGCGATAGGGACAACATGAATGGCCAGTATGAGCTTTTCTGGAAGTTTCAAAATAAATTGCATTAACCTACTTCCAGCACAGCCAGAAAAAGAGGTAACAGCAGACTTCCCGTGATGTCACTGTCCAAATAAAACACCGCTTTTGCAGAGATCCTGTCTGGACAGAGGGACACAGCGCGCCAATGTCTCTTTGCTGGCAAACAGACATAACTCTTCAAACTGGATCCATGAGTGTCATACGATCACGCGATCATATGCACTAAGTTAAGTAGGAATGAATTGCTGTTTGTGTATCTGGTATTCATTCATGAATGGGGGTAATTAAGGTACAAGCGTGGCTTGACTTTTCTCTCTGAGGTCTACAGAAGCAAACTGTGTTATAGAGAGTTCCCAGCAGAGACCCTGTCTCTACTACACCGAGTTACAGCTGTAACGTGCAGTTTGGCCGGCCGACAGAGCTATGGAGGTTAGCTGCAGCTAACCATTTGTTCACTGTGGATGTTTTCTTAAAACTTCGTTACCTGGACAACTTTTCCTCAGCACGGTTCACCTGAGAGGTTAGGTTTGGGCAGAGAGAAGTAGTTTAGAATGAAATAATCTAAACCTTTTTTTCGTTTTATGAAGTTTGGTTTTGTTTGTGTTGAAACTCAGCTATCTTAGTGCTAGCAGGTTATCTGTTCAGCACACGTGCTCAGTTTGTGTTCTGTGTTTGTGTTTTTTTAAAGTTAAGACAAACTTTATTTAAAGGGTGATTTTAAACAGAAGATCGACCACAACACGCTGTCCGTGCTTATGCATTTTAACCCTTTTATTAGTGTTATTTTAAAAGTATGTGTTTGATTCTGATGATAAGCTATAAGCTTCATTTGTTAGCTTTAACTGCTAACAGCTAAGAACACGTGTTTACCTACTAAAGATCATTTACCCAAAAGGGTTGTTAGTTTTCAATCCAGTAAAATAATATTTCCCTAAATATTGTTTTACTACACTTGATAACTATGTAACACAATTAAGCCCCATTTCTCCAGAAAGATTTGGTTCTTTTTCAAAATAATATCCTTAAATATTATTTTATTTCCTTAATTATATTTCTTTAAATATTATTTTAATAAATAAAGGCAGCTAATTAAACACCATTGAGAATTAATCATCCAGAAGGTTGGTTTTATTCAGCAGATCATTCTTTAAAATATTATTTTATTAAAATAATATTTTATCTGGGCTGTCTTTCTGAATGGAGTTTGCATGTTCTCCCCGTGCATGCGTGGGTTCTCACCGGGTACTCCGGCTTCCTCCCACAGTCCAAAGACATGCATGTTAGGTTAATTGATCTCTCTAAATTGCCCTTAGGTGTATGAATGACTGTG
The DNA here is from genome assembly GCF_021462225.1 of Girardinichthys multiradiatus. Classification (NCBI taxonomy): domain Eukaryota; kingdom Metazoa; phylum Chordata; class Actinopteri; order Cyprinodontiformes; family Goodeidae; genus Girardinichthys; species Girardinichthys multiradiatus. The sequence continues at coordinate 43,902,559 of NC_061815.1, read as the reverse complement.
TGTGCATGGTTGTTTGTGTGTTGCCCTGCGATGGACTGGCTACCTGTCCAGGGTGTACCCCGTCTCTTGCCCATAGACTGCTGGAGATAAGTACCAGCTTCCCCACGACCCACTATGGAATAAGCGGTAGAAAATGACTGACTGACTGACTGAAAATATTTTATATGATCTTGCATTGTGAATGGTTGTCTAAAGGTATGCCAATTATTGCCTAAGTAAGTTCCAAGACTAATTTAACTTCACTTCCAAATTTTTCAACATAATCCTTGGTTCTCAAACATAAACATTGCATGGTAATGTTGCATCACTCTTTCGATCATGGTTTTCAACCATCTTTGATCAACTTGTTTATATTGTACATAGCCCATTAGTCTTATTCTTTAATTCTGCTTGGTAGTTAAATTGGATTGTTTTAGCATAGTAAAGAGTTTGTTGATTGAAATATGTTTGACTTTGAGTTGACTTATTCTTGTTAATAAATTCTTGTATTTTAAGAAATTGTGTGAATTCATTCCATGTGTGCAGAGTTTATGCTGTTCAATAATGCCAGAGCTTGGCTCATCCCTTTCGATTTTGTCCTAATACCATCGCCTTACTGGGCTGGTATTCACAGGACAATCCTTAACAGACCGAAATATTATTTGATAAATATTAAAATATTAATATTAAATAATATATTCATATTCATAATTACAACAACACTATTGCAGGAAAAATAAGTGGGTCAATCTAAAAAGCAATCTTGTCGGGTGTAGGTTTGCAAACACAAAATCATGCTTAGAGAAAACACAGTCTGTTGTCACTAATCTTACAGACCAGAATGTAACAGGTGACAGGAAAATATAAAAATATATCATTATCTTCTCAGCAACAACACAAAAATCCTTTTGTTCCTTTGTTTAAAGTAGGTTTCTAATGTTCAATATTAAAAATAATATACAGGAGAGAGATTTGAATCAATACTATTTTGTTATCTATATTCAAGTGCTTTATTTCACAGATAACTCTGAGCTCAAATGAGAAAGCAATACATTTTATTTTATTTTATTTTTTTCAAAATGTATGGAAGGTCCACCAGTATGTGGTCCACAGAGGCTACAGTTGCGGTCAAAACATCCACTGTTAATTTGAGGGGTTTTAAGCATTTATGTGAACTGTTGTTTACGCAAGGCAACACAGACACACACTGGACAAGCAACTACACACACACTCATTCACACCTCAGGGCAATTTGAGAGAACAATTAACCTAACAGTCATGTTTTTGGACTGTAGGAGGAAGCTGGAGTACCTGGAGAGAACCCACACATGCACGGGGAGAACATGCAAACTTCATGCTGAAAGATCCCCGGCCGGGAGACGAATCCAGGACCTTTTTCCTGGAAGACAACAGTGCTACCAACTGCAACACCGTGCAACCCATCTGTGATGGTTTTTAAAAAAAAGATTTTTTAAGAAGTGCTTGAATTTATTCTAGGTTTTCTCTAACCCATTAATTTTGGCTGGATCTATGACCACTCTTCTTATTAAGCTTGGTAGAGTTTATGTAAAGTGGTTGCATACACAAGTACTACCGGTGGCCAAACAGTCCCACAGCATGATGTTCCCACCACCATGTGCAACAACTGTTGTAGGTTATTTAGGTTTGAAAGCTGGCTTTACTATAGACAGTAACCAAGGGTTTCAGCAATTTTCAGTTTATTAGAAGCATGTCCATTTGTGGTTTCTTGGGGTGTTATTTTCATCTGAGGGGCAAAAGTTTAGGTCGTAATGCAGACCTTTGCAAAATGGACACACATCTGAATAACGTGTACTTATAACTTTTTTTTTTTCTTACACCTGTGATCTTGGAATCTTCAGTTGTTTTGAAATTGCTCCAAAATTATGGAATTTTCCTTAGACATTCATTGAGTTAATTGGACGCCCCCATTGCTCTGAGTATTGATCAACCTGAGTGCTGTCAAAAAAAAACTTTTAAAAGTGATAATGAGAAACCAACAGCTTAAATCAGCCATGTTAGGTTAAAAAATGCAGGATTATCTGTTTGGACTGCTTCAGTGACCTGAAGAAGAGCTTAAAATGCAAAGGTATTTTGTTTAAAACACATCAGTCAGTGAATACTTATAGTTTCTAGGCGGCATATTAAAACCAATGAAGTAGTTTTTTTCATTGTACATTAGTGCATTAAAAATTAAAAATAAAGACACTGAATAGAAATATATAGCATTTATTGATACAGAAAGCTACATAGCGTCAAGTGGCAAAACGTAAATGCATTTTTTTATTCATTGTGCAAGGTCTCTGACAAGGATGGGAGGCTTAAAATTATCCCACTAAACAATTGATGGAAAACTTTATCATAGGAACAAAGGACAGAGACAAAGCAGACCATTTTCAAGAAGTTCAACTCAATCCTCTAATTAACCAGACGTTCAAGATCCCAAGAAGTTCAGCAATCAAAAACGTCAAATACAGGTCCTTCTCAAAATATTAGCATATTGTGATAAAGTTAATTATTTTCCATAATGTAATGATGAAAATTTAACATTCATATATTTTAGATTCATTGCACACTAACTGAAATATTTCAGGTCTTTTATTGTCTTAATACGGATGATTTTGGCATACAGCTCATGAAAACCCAAAATTCCTATCTCACAAAATTAGCATATCATTAAAAGGGTCTCTAAACGAGCTATGAACCTAATCATCTGAATCAACGAGTTAAGTCTAAACACCTGCAAAAGATTCCTGAGGCCTTTAAAACTCCAAGCCTGGTTCATCACTCAAAACCCCAATCATGGGTAAGACTGCCGACCTGACTGCTGTCCAGAAGGCCACTATTGACACCCTCAAGCAAGAGGATAAGACACAGAAAGAAATTTCTGAATGAATAGGCTGTTCCCAGAGTGCTGTATCAAGGCACCTCAGTGGGAAGTCTGTGGGAAGGAAAACGTGTGGCAGAAAACGCTGCACAACGAGAAGAGGTGACCGGACCCTGAGGAAGATTGTGGAGAAAGGCCGATTCCAGACCTTGGGGGACCTGCGGAAGTAGTGGACTGAGTCTGGAGTAGAAACATCCAGAGCCACCGTGCACAGGCGTGTGCAGGAAATGGGCTACAGGTGCTGCATTTCCCAGGTCAAGCCACTTTTGAACCAGAAACAGCGGCAGAAGCGCCTGACCTGGGCTACAGAGAAGCAGCACTGGACTGTTGCTCAGTGGTCCAAAGTACTTATTTCGGATGAAAGCAAATTCTGCATGTAATTCGGAAATCAAGGTGCCAGAGTCTGGAGGAAGACTGGGGAGAAGGAAATGCCAAAATGCCAGAAGTCCAGTGTCAAGTACCCACAGTCAGTGATGGTCTGGTTGCCGTGTCAGCTGCTGGTGTTGGTCCACTGTGTTTTATCAAGGGCAGGGTCAATGCAGCTAGCTATCAGGAGATTTTGGAGCACTTCATGCTTCCATCTGCTGAAAAGCTTTATGGAGATGAAGATTTCATTTTTCAGCACGACCTGGCACTTGCTCACAGTGCCAAAACCACTGGTAAATGGTTTACTGACCATAGTATCACTGTGCTCAATTGGCCTGCCAACTCTCCTGACCTGAACCCCATAGAGAATCTGTGGGATATTGTGAAGAGAACGTTGAGAGACTTAAGACCCAACACTCTGGATGAGCTAAAGGCCGCTATCGAAGCATCCTGGGCCTCCATAAGACCTCTGCAGTGCCACAGGCTGATTGCCTCCATGCCACGCCGCATTGAAGCAGTCATTTCTGCAAAAGGATTCCCGACCAAGTATTGAGTGCATAACTGTACATGATTATTTGAAGGTTGATGTTTTTTGTATTAAAAACACTTTTCTTTTATTGGTCGGATGAAATATGCTAATTTTGTGAGATAGGAATTTTGGGTTTTCATGAGCTGTATGCCAAAATCATCCGTATTAAGACAATAAAAGACCTGAAATATTTCAGTTAGTGTGCAATGAATCTAAAATATATGAATGTTAAATTTTCATCATTACAATATGGAAAATAATTAACTTTATCACAATATGCTAATATTTTGAGAAGGACCTGTACATGAGACAGGACACAGCTGTCCAAGTTAAACACGCTGGAGGGATCTCTCCCAGACAGCTATAGTTTGTCCAAGGAAAAAAGAAAAATTGATTGTGATCCTGACTGTGTCTGAGTTAGAAACTGTGGAGACAAATGTGGAAAATATTGCAGATGTTAGAGTGCATCATGTCTACTGACAAATCTTTTTTTTCTGCCCTTTTTTGCTCTCTTACAGGTAAAAAATAAATGGACTACTCTATACATTTGATTTTTGTTTAAACATCTTTGCATATATAGAATATAAGTAATATATTATAACTATGGTCATGAGATATGGATCATGACCCATAGAACGAGATCCCAGATACAAGTGGCCAAACTTGTTTCCCCTGTAGAGTTGTTGGACTCTGCCTTAGAGATCAGAGGTCTCATTTATAAAACATTGCATAGGATCTATACTAAAAGTGTGAGTACACCCAAAATGGCATACGCCCCAATAAAATCCAGACTTATAAAACCATGCACACGCACACCAGCAGGGAATTTCCCTTTCAAAATTCACAGCTGCACCTCAACGCTTGTGTACAAGGTTCCACCTCATGTTCTGCCCTCTGCATGCCCACACTCAACCATAAATGGTCAATCCAAACCACTTCATGAATGTCAGTGTGTATTTAAATAAGCCAGCAGAAAAGCAAAGAAACGCAATTTCACAGTCAGAAATTGATTTGTTGGTGAATGAGGTGGAGAGGGGAAAACATATGATTGGTAGCCCAAGTAGTGGTGTTGTGAGTGGCAACACATTGTGGGACAGAGAGGACCAAGGCTGAGGTGAAGAAGAAGTGATCAGATTTGAAGGTGGAGGCGAAAAAGCGACTGTCATGCCAGTGCCAGAGCATGTCCGCCACCGGTGGGGGAAGGGCATACCCGAACCTTTTCAGAAAAGGATGGCCTCCAGGTAAAGCACCGTTTAATTTGTTTTAACTGTGTAAATCAGAGCTAAAAGCACAGTGAGCTATAATGTTGCCTACGTGGCCTCAGATCCTCTTGAGACGACAAGTGGCGAGGAGGGTCCGAGTGAGGAGAGTCCTGGGCAAGGTGGCAATGGGCACCGAGGGTATGGCTGTCCCGAGAACCAGTGCACCACAAGTGGAAGTGATGAATTGAAAAAAATTAGGACAGTATTGAGTAACTTGTATGATGTTTTGACGTCTGACATGTCAAACACATTAAAAGAACTTGTTAAAAAGTGAACATTGTTGTCCTAAATGATGCATGATATCCTCATGGTGCTGTGCTCCATGTTGAAATTCCTCTTCTCGGGGGGGGATTTACAAAAACATTCTTTCACTGACTTACCAAGAAGCCAGCCATCATGCCTGTCTGCAGTCTATTACCTACACTGCTTTGCAGCAGGAATATGGAGTCATATGTTGAGCCAGGCCATCGTGCCACAAAATTTGTCAGGTACATGTTGGCGTCACATATGACTTGCATATACACAAATTCATTATTACATGGAGCCCTCATAGCAACATGAGTGCAATCAATTGGGTCGATTACACTGGAAAACTGGACATTGCTGCTAACTGCCATTTAATGTTGGCCTGTTCTCGTACAGTGTAGGGAAATCCGATACATAACCATGTTATCCAGGACGGCGGGTATTATTGCACTTAGCGATATGCCAGACCTATGGATATTTTCACAGAATTATGTTGTTCCTAAAAGTGGCTTTAGGCAGAGAGTTAATTAATTGTTGATTATGTTAAACACATACCTGTCAGCTAATAACTGCTCGTAAGAGCCAGTTGCCAGGAATCCAAGAGTGGTTAACAGCTGTAATTGAACAGGGATGGCGTGGTTCCAGCGAGCCGGTCTTTTCAATACTGGACCCAATTAAGCACATAGATCTGAGAGGAATGCTCTAGGGAGTCTAAATCAGCATATAAGCCAGTCATCATCATGGGCCAGAAAACCTTGGTGATCCCTGAAAACGCTTTCCCTCCTAATTCTCCAATTTGCAATGTCTTCCAGCAGTGCCAATGCATCCAACTTTCATTGCATGTCACGACGGTATTTAAATGTTTGCACTACTCAGTGTTCTTGCCTCACGCCTTGTCACAAGTTTTGTGATAAACTGTGGTACAGGTCCTTATGTATAGTTATGGCTCACCTGTGCAAGCATAAATAACACTGTGGGTCTGAATGCTTATGATGACATTGATCTATGATTAAAGAATGCTTCCTGGGCCGTACCCTTTGTAGGTTTTCTGGGCACATACCTCTGGGAAAAAACTTCAGGGAAGACCCAGAACTTGCTGGAGGGAATGTATATGGCCTGGAAACGGTTTGGGATCCCTGGAATGAGCTGGATGTCTTGGCTTCCCTCCTGGGCCTGTTGCCCTTATGACACGATCTGGATGGATGGATGGATCACAATCATTTTCATGTGCAAAACCCAGACCTGAAACTGCTTAAACTATAATTAAATTGCTTAAATTCAATTCAAAGATACTTTATTGATCCCCGAGGTGAAATTAGAATTCCAGTACAACCCATCCAAACATACATCATGACACAAGACAAGGGGGGGACGGGTCATCGAGGCTTTGCTGCCCACTCACAGGCGCTGCCCTTGCTAGATGAGAAAAGAGGCCACATTAGGTAAGTAGAGGGAAAAAATTATATTTCACACTTTATCCTTAGCAGGATACAGTTTGAGATTGCAAAAAACCTCAGCACAAAGAAGCAACAAGTTTACAAAACAACAACATGCCAGGAACGGTGAAGGTGGTGTGAGGGGTGCATATGTTTATCTTGAGCATGTGTGTGTGTGCAAGTGAGTGTGTGCAAGTAAGTTCATGAAGCACTGTCACAGAGGCCATTGTCCGTGATGGTACATTGGAATGTTCATCAACCGGCCACAAAGTTCTGAGCAGGTCCACAGATGTCCTCAGGGAAGGGAGGGGACAGAGGGAGCAGAGCGTCATGTTTACATAACTTCCAGGAGAAGTTGAAGATAGCCAGTCATCAAGGCCGTGCAGGGGAGCCAGATTCAGAAAAACAACAATTATTTGGGTTAGGCTGACTCTTGATTTTCCGTCAGCCTTGAGAGTCTCACTGGTGCTTCTCAAAGGCGAATCCAAACAGCCAAATTCCTGGTCTTTCACCAGATCCAAGCGAACAACTTTCTCCAAGATTTATCCCATTTCACCCCTGAGTCCAGGAACCGCAACCCGCCTGCGATCCTGTGTAAGGATCACATCCAGTCTGCGATTCAGCTCACGTAACATCTCAGTCTGAGCGTTGATCGCTCTGAAGATCCCATCACACATGCCAGGCAGCCTCACAATTACCAGAACAGCTGCTGACATTCTCCGAATTTCTCGATATGCCAGGTAACCGCTGACTCCAAGAAGCAGAAATCCTGATATCAAACATCCAATTATATACACATCTTCCACATCCTCAACTGACATTATCGACAAGACACACAATCCTCCACTTCTGCCAGGAGTCCATCGTGTATCCGGAGAAAAATGTCCCGTCCGGGCAAGTGGGCTCTCCCAACCCCTGTCTTCTCGTTGAGAAAATTTGATCAATTGCATTGAGAGACCAGCTGACCAAATCCATATTTTGGAAGAATTTGGAAGATGTGCAAAAAGAGGCTCCAAAAAAGACAAGACACAGAGCTGAAGCAGGGCAGAAATGGGAGGGGTGCGGGAGACAGAGAAAAAGCGTCCACCTCCACCGAGAGCAGGAAAAAATGGACAGAATCTGTCTGACAATATAAAGTAGGATTAAATATTTCAAAATGCAACACATTATGGTCTGACCTAAAGAAATTCAAAACAAATGAGAAACAAAGTCATTGATATCTGTCAGTCTAGAAATAGTTAATTTTCAATTTTAAGACATTAGGACTTAAGCTAACTACAGTGAGAATCCTTAGTCACATTTGGAGAAAACATGGTGGTAAATCTTTCCCAGGAATGGCATGGACTACAGAAAAAGAGTGCATTAACAATTCATCCAGGAGGTCACAAAAGAGCCCAGAATAACTCATGAAGCCCTGTAGACTTTTTGCGCCTTAGTTAAAATCAGTGTTCATGATGCAACAATAGGAAAGCCAGCATCCTTGGGAAAGTTCCAAAGCCAAAACCATTGCTAACTCTAATTTTCCACGCAAATAGATCCACAAAATGTAACCTTTGAATAAAATATCATATACTGTAGATCTGACGTATGTCCAGAAACTTTCTGTAATACTGAGGTGGTGTAGTACAGGACCAACATGCAGACAGTAGCACGGGAGCCACATGGTGGGTAAAAGTATTTAATAACAGGAATAAGACTTAGAGGAGGTAAAGCAGAACCTGGAGCATGGGCAGAATGACATGCATGGAGCTGGCAGGCAAACAGTTGTGGACAGGCTTGTCATGACAAACAGTAGGATCAGCCAGAGAGTTTAAATACAGATGGAGGGTAGAGAAATGACCAAGGAACTAGAAGAGCTAATCAGATGAAATGTGGACCAGCTGGTGGCAGGGAGAATGCAGCACAACTGAAGGAGGGAGACTAATAAAGACAGATAACAGGGAACACAGAGGAGTAACAGAGATTTCTAAACACAAAAATGAACCAAGTACTAAAATAACACAACTAGAGAACAAAAACAACAGGGAGGAAACAGATCAACTCAAACTCAGACACCTAACACAGGAGAATCATGACACTTTTTTCCAATTCGACACATTTGCTGACAACTTTTGTGTTTTAAAAGGTTAATTGGAAATCTTCAGCAGTAACATAATGCTTGTGAGAACATTTGAGTTATAGGTTGATGGGTACTTTGCTGCCTGCATTTCTCAGCTACTGTCTGTGCAGAAAATCTTTGGTGATCCAGGGTTGTCAGCACATTCCCTGTGGGAGGGTGTCATCAAACAGAGGGGAAATAAACCTAGCAAGCCTGTCCTGCATAGCCTGTTATACCAAATAATGTTCAGATCCAATCAGTATTGAAATATTAGAGCAGGTTTTACATTTCAATTTAAATGAAGTCATGTCTCACATCACTATACTCTTATTTCATCATTTCGGATTATTCCTATTGTCTTTAGAAGGTGAAAAATGTTTAATTTTCCATCTTTCCTTAGAGTGGTATTTAAGGATTATTTAAAGTTTTGTTTCGTGGTGTATTCAGGTTTAGCTTTTATCTTATTTATCTAACACCTGTTCTAAACAGATGTCTCAAGGCAACAGATTAAATGTATACACAGAAATATGTATTTAAATCAATCCATTCATACAGATTCAATTTAATACACTCCAATTAATCCCACTAATAATAAAATACATTCAAATTCAGTTTGGAAACTGAGCTGATAGCAGTGAGTCTTTAACTTTGCACTAATGCTTCATACTGACCATGCATGTGGAAACAGTGGAAAGCAAAACTTCCCATGTAGCTGGAAGAGACTTCCACGAGTACCTGGCTCAGTAAGATCAACCATCTACCCCAACTGACTGGGGGTGTGAAAAGACAAAGTAGACACACAAAATACACATAAGGGTGGGCTGTGAATAAGTCACTAACTTTCAAGTACACAACGGTTTTAATGATGCAGTGTAGTCTTGTAAAATTAACAAAGCTTGCTGGCTTCTCAGTGCTGCAACACTGTACCTCCAAACTTCTGCTTTCACAGCTCCGATCTGAAAAGAACTCACTAAACTTCAGGTGAAATTAAATAGCACACAGGAGTTAGAAACACTTTTTCTTCCAGCTTGATGCTGTCATGATGTCTCACAGTTTTAAAACTTTTTCTTCCTGTTTTTATAAGCTGTGAAATTCTGTTGGCTGTAATGTTGACCAAAGTCTTAAAGACTTTCTTCTATACTTAAAAGGTTTTTAGTTTTATATAGGAAGCTGATTTGGTGTTTTTCTCCATTTGGTTGCAGCGTCTGTAAATAAAATCATCCAAACATTAACTTCCTCCAAAGAATATAATTTTTACAGTATTATTATGGGGAAAGTTAACTGTGTGCACAGTGAAGCTCCATTTTTTGCAGGTTTTGTATCCAGTCACTGACAAAAACAAACATGGACCTGAAAGGAATGGTCTGATTTGAATCTCGTTTGGTACACATGCAAAGCAGTAAGGAGTGTATAAATGATTCAGTTTGGAAGGAGCTGCCACAAACAAAATAGGGACTAAACAGTATAAGTACCTGCAGACTGAAATCAGGCAGTAACAACGCCTTGCAAAAGTATTTATTATGTAGTTAGACTTTTCTCAAAGAGAAACGCATTTGTTCTTGACAAATACCCCACTTCCTCATTCATACACCTTGAAATTGTTCACACATTACAACCACAGACTTAAATTTTATTTTATTTTAAGTTTAGTCACATTTTATGTGATAGATCCATGCAGAGATGCATGTTAATGGCTGAACAGTTCTGGCTTAAATGGCAGCCTCATGCTCCAGCAGTGCTTGGCGAGGGATCTGTAAGCTGTACTTGTTGTAAAAACCCGATTTAACTCTATTTTTCGATCATTATTTACTATACAGAACGCTACAGCGTCATTATGGCATTTAGCAGTTCAAAGCAGAGCTTCCTTTGTCCCAAAGGATTATCTGTGCTAAAATATTAGACACAGAGAAGCATAAATCTTTAGATGCAAACATCAAGCAGATTGTCCATAACAGCAAATGTTGAAATGAACTGCAGTAAATAATCCTGGAAGGCCACCAAGTTGCTGTTTCTGCCATGGTAATTTCATGTTGCGCTCATTATTGTGAAAAAAACAAAGAACAGATGAGGAAAACAGGAGAACATGGAGGGTAACAGAACCACGGTGATTAGTATAAAACACATCTGAAGCTTTTTTTAATGACCAGGCCTAACTAAATTGCCCTGTGTATTGTTTTTACATTGCCCATCGCCTGCCAAAGCTGCAAATGGCTTTCCAGCATTTTAATAATATGCACTTATTCTATGCAGGCTTAATTTGGAAATAACTCCATTAAAAAGCGGTGTTGGTGGCCCCCTGATTCAGGACCTTCACTTAAATGCTGTAGCTCCTCCTGAGCTCCAATCATCAGCGATATGTTGTTTCTGCTGTTTTTGATCAAACGTCACTGAGCAATTAGTCACTAGGCAAAAACACATAACATAATGATGTAAAATCCAGATTGTACTGAGGATAAACAAATTCAAACCATGTCTATGCATAGAAAACATAAAAAGGTTTTATTTAGCTAAACTTCAAGTTAATGATGTTTATATTTATTTTCTATAGCAAACGTGCAATTTGTCTTTGTTGTACATGTTTCTGTGTTGTGTGTTGAAAAAGTTTTTAAAACCTGCTACACAAATAAAGTCAAATATTATTTTCTTAAATGTTATCAGGGGAGTAGTTAACATAACGCTGTGTTTGTTTATCCCTGTGTGTTCTCCAGGCCATTTAACCTAAATACGCTCATTAGCCTGCTGGTGTATTTATGGACATTTTGTCATCGCACTCTTTGTTCACAAGGGACTTCTGCTGTGGGATTCAGAACAAGTGGTCAAAATCTGAAATCTGAGTCTCCGACATTTTTACTTTTCATTCGGCATGCTGCCATGTGTGTTGAGTTTGTCTAAGCTCCACTAATGAAACTGGGTTTGCAGTGTTCAGGCATCCATACTCCTTCAAAATTAGATGTTTTTGTACAGAGATGCCTATAAGCAAGCACCACTTTGAATAAAGGGCTTACCAAAGGCAATAGAAGTGTGCTATGAGTGGCTCCAAGTAGCATGTTCAGTTACTGCAAAGCAAAAATCCAGAACATATCAACCTGCTGCTTCATGCTTCACCACTGATGACTGCTCTGTTTGCTATTTTTATTGCTTACACATCCAACAAGGTCAAGTACTTAACAAACATAACTCAATTTGCTGTTTTCAGATGGATTTCATAACTTTAAAGGGATTTTATAAGCAAATAAATCAAATTTATGGAAGTAGTCAATATTTCATGTATTGACCTTTCTTCTTCATAATGTGTGTAATTCTCTGTCATATTGCAGAGTGCCTTGGAAAAATATTTAAACCCCCCACACTTTTTCACATTCGTCTGTGAAGCGCATAATTGTGAATTTTTATTTAGCCACCTTTACTCTGAGACCCCTAAATAAAATCCAACGCAACTAATTGCCATCAGAAGTCAGTTAATTAGTAAATCCACCTGTGTGGAGTTCAATGTCAGTATTAATCCAACTGTTCTCTGAAGGCCGTAGAGATTTATTAGACCACATTAGTGAAAATCATCAACATAGGGCAGAAAGTTGTGAGATGTTTAAAGCAGGGTAAAGTTATGAAACAATATCCCAATCTTTCAATAACTCACAGAGCTCTGTTTAAACCATCATCTGAAAGACTATGGCACAACTAAAAGTCAACCAAGACATGGCATAAACTGACAGGATGAGCACCGAAAGCCTTAATCTGAAAAGCAGCCATGGAGCCCCATGGTAATCCTACTTTATGATTACCCTGCTGCATCACATCAGATCAAACAGGTTGAATTAGGTTGATTTAAAAACGTTTGTGCTTTAATATTGACCTTCAGCTCCCCTGCATTGTCGACTCTGGTGTCTTTCAGCTTCTTGCTAACAACACTCCAGATTCTCTGTGGGGTTTAGGTCAGGCCAGTGTACTGGTCGATCAATCACAGTGATACCATGGTCATTAAAGCAGCTATTGGTACTTTTGGCACTGTGGGTAGGTGTCAAATTCTGCTGGAAAATGAAATCAGCATCTCCATTGAGCTTGTTAGCAGAAGGAAACACGAAGTGCTCTAAAATTTCCTGGTATATAACTAAGTTGACTGTGGACTTCAGAAAACACAGTGGATCAACACCAGCAGATGACATGGCACCCCAAACCATCACTGACTGTGGAAGCTTCACACTCGACCTCAAGCAGCTTGGATTCTGTGGCTCTCCACTCTTCCTCCAGACTCTGGGGCCTTAATTTCCAAATGAGAAGCAAACTTTACTTTCATCTAAAAGGATGACTGAGCAACAGTCAAGTAATTTTTCTTCTTAGTCCAGGTAAGATGCTTTTGATGTTACTGGTGAAGGAATAGCTTACCACAGGAAATATGACCGATGTAGCTCAGGTACGTCTGTCTGTAGTGTCTCTTAAAGTTTTGACTCAAGCCACGGTCTACATCTTGTTAACCTAATTGCTTGAATGGATTTGCCTCACAGTCCTCTCAAGGCTGTGGTTCACCATGTTGCTCTGGTACCACACTTTATTCTCTCCACTCAACTCTCCATTGATATGCATGTGTACAGAACTCAAAACAGTCCAGTTCTTTAGCAATGACCCTTTGTGGCTTACTGTACTACTGGTGGATGATAATAACTATCTGCTGCACAGTTGTGAAGTCAGTAGTGTTCCTGTAGTTGTGTAGGTCATGACATAACATTTCTGTGTCAGAAAATGTCTATTTTAGAAGACAAATAAAATGGCTTTGTGAGAAAGCAGTTAAGGGGTTTTTGTTGTCTACCAGCCATAATCACTAAAATGAAGAAAAATAAATGCTAGAAACTAAATAATTTTAGATTCTTGAATTAAATCACTGAATTATAATTTATTGAGATAGACCTGAACATGGACTTTTATTCCTGTTACAGTATTTTTCATTTTTATCAATCTGAGGAAATGACAAATTTCTTACTTTTAAAGATGTGATATTGTGGCAGTAAAGCAGCTGCAGACAAGTAAGGTGCACCTAAAACCAGTACCATAATTTAGTCTGGGGCCACAACTCTGACCAAAACTTTTCATTAAAGAAGTATGGTCAATTAGTTTGGTTTATTTATTTTATTTGTTTTTATTTTTCCTATTCCTTTGAAGATTTCTTTTCAGTATTGTGTCCTCATTATTTTAGACAATGTCAGATAATCAAGTTTGCTCTGAGAATTAGCTTTACATATTGCATGTAAGAAGCAGCTGTTCCCTTGTTTCTTGCACCAGTGGTGGAAGCTGTAATCTGAGTGCCTTGCCCAAGAGCACTTAAAGCTGGATGGGAGTTCTTTGTTTTCCTGCTCTATTTTTTTCCCTGCAGCTGCCTCATTTATTCAAATTGGCTGCCTTCAGACCACAAGGTCACTTCTTGCACCATCAGGCCTGTGTGCCACACTGAGAAGTGCTCCTCTAGAGATTAAAATGTAAACACTGCTCTTGTTAGTTTTTGGTCAGGCCAGACCTTTAACAGGAATTCAAGCTGTGCTAGCACACCATTTGGTCCTGGCGAGCAAAAATACATAACTCAGATCATTAAGTCAGTCAGAAGAGGGCGGGGGGATTGTGAGAAACACTTAATATTACACAATATTACACAAGTTTAAAATAGCTTTGTATTTGAATCAGTCAGAGTGCCCTCCTATGGGTGGAATCCACATTTAACTGTTTGTATGAAATAAAATGTAGCCTAATGACATGAATGTTTGCTTTTTCACAAACTGACGGAGGTCCTAAACACCACAGAAACACGAGGTTTTATTTGTATTTTATGAAACTCTTACACCAAGTGAAAACATCTGCAGAACACTAAATACCTACAGCATGAACAGCTCAGGTATAGTCAGCATCAGGACTCAGCAGTCCAATATCGAGATTTACCAGGAATCTTAAACTGTAGCCACTTTTACAGTCCTAAATTATGTGACCAGCTTGGAAAAATAAGGGGCGAAGTCAAGGGCTAAGAGGGAGATTTGCCAGTCGAGTTTTTTCACAGAATTTTAGGGTGGACTATCCCCAGCCACTTGCCGAAGACATAACATATTACCGCTGAAGAAAACCAGCACAACGAGAGCTTTCTGTCGCCTGCATGCTGACACGCCCAGCAGACCAACTGCTGTCTGCTTCAGCTGATGAAATGTTGGGTGGATTGTGTTTCACTGAGTGGAAGAAGCAGAAAACAGTAGGATTATTTTCATCCTCCTGACTTTGAAGAGAATGATCAAAATGTTGATGGTATTTATGTAGCAGCTTTAAAAGCCTTAATGTGTTGTGATGTGGATATTAAACAAAATGTTAGAAATTATTGATTTAAAATTATATTTTAAAACATATTTAGTTATTATTCTATATTTATGTGTGTTGGCTAACCATAAAGTGAAATAAGATTATGTTATAGCCAAAATCGTCATAAATTCCATCATATTTACAGTACAGACCAAAAGTTTGGACACACCTTCTCATTCACACAGTTTTCTTTATTTTCATGACTATGAATATTGTAACTTCACACTGAAGGCATCAAAACTATGA
This sequence comes from Girardinichthys multiradiatus, assembly GCF_021462225.1. NCBI lineage: Eukaryota > Metazoa > Chordata > Actinopteri > Cyprinodontiformes > Goodeidae > Girardinichthys > Girardinichthys multiradiatus. Next base: position 43,887,165 of record NC_061815.1, on the reverse strand, counting down.
ATTAACACATGTGGAATTATATACTGAACACAAAAGTGTGAAACAACTGAAAATATGTCTTATATTCTAGGTTCTTCAAAGTAGCCACCTTTTGCTTTGATTACTGCTCCGCACACTCTTGGCATTCTGTTGATGAGCTTCAAGAGGTAGTCACCTGAAATGGTTTTCACTTCACAGCTGTGCCCTGTCAGGTTTAATAAGTGGGATTTCAAGCCCTATAAATGGGGTTGGCACCATCGGTTGTGTTGTGCAGAAGGTGGATACAGTACACAGCTGATAGTCCTACTGAATAGACTGTTAGAATTTGTATTTTGGCAAGAAAAAAGCAGCTAAGTAAAGAAAAACGAGTGGCCATCATTACTTTAAGAAATGAAGGTCAGTCAGTCCGAACAATTGGGAAAACTTTGAAAGTGTCCCCAAGTGCAGTCGCAAAAACCATCAAGCGCTACAAAGAAACTGGCTCCCATGAGGACCGCCCCAGGAAAGGAAGACCAAGAGTCACCTCTGCTGCAGACGATAAGTTCATCCGAGTCACCAGCCTCAGAAATCGCAGGTTAACAGCAGCTCAGATTAGAGAACAGGTCAATGCCACACAGAGTTCTAGCAGTAGACACATCTCTAGAACAACTGTTAAGAGGAGACTGTGTGAATCAGGCCTTCATGGTAAAATAGCTGCTAGGAAACCACTGCTGAGGACAGGCAACAAGCAGAAGAGACTTGTTTGGGCTAAAGAACACAAGGAATGGACATTAGACCAGTGGAAATCTGTGCTTTGGTCCAATGAGTCCAAGTTTGAGATCTTTGGTTCCAACCACCGTGTCTTTGTGTGGCGCAGAAGAGGTGGATGGATGGACTCTACCTGCCTGGTTCCCACCGTGAAGCATGGAGGAGGAGGTGTGATGGTGTGGGGATGCTTTGCTGGTGACACTGTTGGGGATTTATTCAAAATTGAAGGCATACTGAACCAGCATGGCTACCACAGCATCTTGCAGCAGCATGCTATTCCATCTGGTTTGCGTTTAATTTGACCATCATTTATTTTTTAACAGGACAATGACCCCAAACACACCTCCAGGCTGTGTAAGGTCTATTTGACCAAGAAGGAGAGTGATGGGGTGCTGCGCCAGATGACCTGGCCTCCACAGTCACCAGACCTGAACCCAATCGAGATGGTTTGGGGTGAACTGGACCGTAGAGTGAAGGCAAAAGGGCCAACAATTGCTAAGCATCTCTGGGAACTCCTTCAAGACTGTTGGAAAACCATTTCAGGTGACTACATCTTGAAGCTCATCAACAGAATGCTGAGAGCAGTAATCAAAGCAAAAGGTGGCTACTTTGAAGGACCTAGAATATAAGACATATTTTCAGTTGTTTCACACTTTTTTGTTCAGCATATAATTCCACATGTGTTAATTCATAGTTTTGATGCCTTCAGTGTGAAGCTACAATATTCATAGTCATGAAAATAAAGAAAACTCTTTAAATGAGAAGGTGTGTCCAAAGGTTTGGTCTGTACTGTACATGCAGTACAAAAAACTGAACATTTAGCAGTTAAGCTATCGTACACAGTCTTACAAGTTTTTTTTATGCTCGTATAAAATTATGCTTCACTGTCAGCTGCAAACAGTGGGTAAGATATTTGAAGAAAAGCAAAACCTTGTATGGGATCACGGTACTGTTGGAGCACACTGTGTCTAGATTTTAACAATCTGACCCTCAAAGGCAGCTACCGGAACCAACACTCCCTGATTTTCTAAGGCATTATGCTGCAGTCCTGGTACGATTACAAAACTGATCACTGACCACTGACCAAAGGTAGCCTGCAACCTAGTGTTCCTATGGACCACCTTGTGCTCTATCATGGTGTTCATTATGGATGTCCCATCTCTAGCACAGACGTACAAAGCACTGACCAAGTTCAGATCAGGGAAGCTGCTCCTCCCAATCATACCCCTTCAGGTGGCTCCATCTTTGCCAGCGTGGGCACTGAAGCCCCCAGAAGCAAAACAGAATTTTCAGATGGCACCTCTTCCAGCACACGCAACAGCTAGAACCTTCCCTCGTGTAAATTGAAGATTATACATTATCATCAGAAAAAACAAGACCATCAGGTTTCTACAAAGAAAGCTTCTACCACTGACCAACCAATAAGCAATCTCTGCATTTTCGTGTTATCATTTTCATGACATTATCTTGGAGGTATAAAAAGGAATAGTTTGGTGGAACAACTGAAAGAACTTCTTATCTTTAAATCATCTTGCCTGCGAGTCAACATTTGTTTTGGATTCAACCACAGCAAATGGGACCCTGTCTCATCTGCGGTGAGCTTCAACTAAATTTATAGAGTAAAAAACCTACAACTTGGAGAGCATGGATATTAAGCACAACCTGTTTTCTGACACATTTTATCCAAATAAATCCAATCTGACATCAAACCACTTCACATCAAACAATTATAACCTTCAGGGAGTTGCAATACTGCAGATTTAAGCCATTACAAGAAACTGTCCCAAGTAAAGATGCTGGCTTAATGCATGTCTTTATTCCCTGGTTCCATCTGGATCATCAGGCTGCACTTCACCTTCAAGTTGGGTCTGACAGGAATGCAGCAGTGCTGTTCTGCTTATTGGAACAAGAAATTAGGATTAAACATCTTAAAGGGGTGGGAGCAAATGAGGTCAAATTGGAAACAGAGTCTTCTGACAGTGTGCAACATCTGTTTAGGTGCCAGGCTGCTTTAGCTCTAGTTAGGCCTGCAGTTCTCTTTACAGGACAGTTTCTGAATGCTGTTGTGCTCCTTCCAGGCACTGGTGCCATTTAACAAAAATTCTCAAAGCTGAGGTTAACTCCAAATATCCTCACATTTACCTTATAGACAGTCTTCACTGTCCCTAAATGTACATTTCTTTTTTTCCCACATAAGGGGTCTCACAGTGAATGACTGATGGCAGTGGGACTTCTGTGGTTGCCATTTGTGAGTTCAAATTGGTGAGATTAAGTGCTGTGATAATCCAGGCTGCTTTCCCACAGGAAAGCTGCTGCTGCTCTGCAGTTCACGGGGTGATAACCTCTTTGTGTTTCCTCCATGTGATATGAACAATTAAAGCTACTTCATGCAAGAATGTGCTGAAGGGAGTAATTCATTTTAAAAATCAAATTGCTGCCATGAATTGGATGAAGTATTCCTACAATCTGGAAAAATCTGAAATAAGATTTTGCGGTAACTTCCAGGTCTGAATACATTTGGGACAAAACAGAGAAAGGATGTTTGTTTGTTCCAGCTTTTCTGTTCTATGTCGTCCATCCATCCAGCCAGCCGTTCGTCCGTCCTTTCATCCATTCCATAAAAAACACAGAACTTTGGAAATATGAGTCTGGAGAAATGTGTAATTTTGACATGGTAAATGTGTTGGAACCTTATGGATGATTTTGGATATTTTAACATATAATTATTGTTTGTCTACTCTTTTTTTTCCGCTAACGGAAGAAAGGTAAAACTATCCAACTTTGGTAGTCACATTACTGACACAATTAGTTCTGATGCTCATATTGCATTTGACAGTGAACTTCCGAGGCACAGATGCGTCGGCTTGGGCCCAGGCAGATGCCGGCTTCAGTGCCAGATGAGTGAGCAATTGTTTGGAAAAAACACTGGCAACACCCGCTGTTTTCATTTTCAACTCACTTTTTAAAGTCTTTGCAAACTTTCAGCGAGTCTGTCAGGGTCTCAGGTGATTGTGAGCACATTCAGGGTGACGGATAACCTCTCTGAACAAGCACAAATCTGGCGGTGTGAGCTGTGTGGACATGTTTAGACTCTGCTGAAAAGATACTGTCCATGGAATTTGGAAATTACAATGTGAACATCCAGCGTGGGGGTGAAGAAGAGGTCATCCCCTCTCTGCCTTCCAAAATGACTCCCCAGAGAGAAGACCTCTCTGTGTCCTGACCTTTTGGCTCGAAAGCTATAATCTCTGTCAAGTTTCCCTCTAACTCCTACTGTCTCCATATTTCCACTCTGCTGTTCCTCCATTCTCCTTGTCCCCTTAACTATTTACTCTTTACATCACCTCCTCTTATTTTTTTAGTTATCCTTGTTTTCTTCCCTCTCCGTCTGCTACCTCACAGTTTTTCTCTGTGTCTTCCTCAGCTATGCAGCCACACTGCCAGAGCTGACTCTTTTGATTTGAGTGCGCTACATGTGGTTGAAATCTGAGGCCTGCTCTGCTGCCAAGCCACAGGCCCTGTAATGGAGCACTTGTGCAGGAGAATAAGGCATTGTTCTTGGTGCACTTGGTGGATAAATAGAAAGGAGGGAAAAACGGTCTGACTCTTGCTGAACACAGCCTCTGGGGTCAAAGGGGAGCTTCATAATCTCGTTGTAAATCCGACTCCGGGTAGCAGTGGAGGGAAAACCACCTGGGAGTCATTTGCAGACACAGGATGCAGAGATGTTAGCAAGGCAAACTGTCCAGTGCTGGTTTCCTGATTTGTCTGACTGCATGTCAAAATCACATCAACAAAAAAACAAGTTTTTTTACTTTACTTTATTTTAGCTTTTACCTACTTTATTTTTCAGAAGGGCAATTAAAAAGATCTAGGCATAAGTCTTGACAAGTAGTCCTTGGGTACTTACTTCATCAAGAGTAACAATTCACAGAAACAGAAAGTAAATTTAACAGTATAAAAGAAAGTAAAGAAAAAAACATGTTGAATAAATATTAATCATAAGAAACTAAAACCAACAATCTTTCAATCATGTCAGTTGCAGTGCTTTTAACAACTATTCCTACCCATAGAACATTTTCACATTTTGACATACTACAACCAAAAACTTCAGTGTTTCTTATTGGGATTTTGAGTAATAGGCAAATACATTTGTATTAATATTCAAATTAATATCAGCATGTTTAGTTGTAACTGATGACCCATAAAATGACTTTTCAGGTATCACACAAGAAGCATCCCATCATGGGTAAAAGCAAAGACTTCAAGACCTATACAACCTTATTGTTACAAAGCACAATGATCAATTTGGTTACAGATGGATTTTAAAACTTCTTAGTTGTTACAGTAACCAACGTTAAGACCATATTCCAGGAAGTAGGAGGAACACCATTTCACCCCAAACAAGTCAAGACCAGGAGCCCCCAGCAAGATTCCTAACAGAGAAGTGAAACAGTATTCAGAAGAGTTGTCCACAATCCAAGGACCCCCCGCATAGAGCTCAAGGAAGATCTGGAATTAGTAGATAGTATTTTCAGAGAAGACTACAAGTATTGTATTCAATTACCACAGCCTCTATGCACCCTCACTGCACAAGACTTCACAGCTGAAGAGCAACATGTAGAAGCTTGTTTAAAGTTTGCTGCAGAACACTGGGACAATGTGATAAAATACTAGAAGAATATAGTCTGGTCAGATTACATCCTGTTGAAAATCTATATGGATAATCTAGAAAAAAAAGGTCAGAGTGTAAAGAAGAGACCCCAGAAACGACAAGATTTGAAAATGGTTTTGTTTTTTTATTGAAGAATGGCTCAAAGTCAGGCCTAAGCAAGAAATGTATTTACTGAGCACTCATTTTCCCCTGGACGGACGGTCAGATGGAGATAGAGAGTGGAGTCATTAGTTAAGTTTGCATAATTTACAAATTATTTACATATGAACAATTTCTGTTATATGAAATTTTAAAGTTTTTTATTACAAATGTTGTAGCTCTTTTGAAGTAAGTGTGTACAAGTATGTGTTGCTCTGACTGCTGTTCTGACTTTTGCAATGGTTCATTTCAATCATTTTTGTTTACAGAAAATGTAAGTGGAAGAAAATCCTTCTAATCCTGAATCCTGAAACAGTCATTTTAAATACATCTGGAATCAATTTATCCCTCTTCAGTTTACAAACCAGAATCCGGACGCAAACTTATGCTTACTTCATTAAAAATGCATTTATGACTGAGGCCAACAGTGAGCATGCACATTCCTGTTGATCAGCCACAGTTCTGCAGTAATAAATCTCAGCGCCCATTCAGATTTTTGAAGGTTAAGTTTGTCTTTTGCTTACTTCCCTGGATGTGGACAAATCACTAAAATAGCTATGATAGCTTGAATGACCTCGACTCATTAAAATTTATGTGTAAAATGAGATGGGAGTGCTGGAAATTTGAAGCAGTGTCCTCTTGAATCATGAGAGCTGCCAGCCTGCTGGGAGTGTTGGAGCCAAAAGGTCCTGAGGTTTCCGTTTCCCATCAAATTATTTCACAACAGGGTATGTACATCAAGTCTTTAAAAGCCATCAGTGTTCCTGCTTATAAAGCTATAATCTTATAGCTGCTGTCAGGGGGAGCAGCTTCGTCTATATGATGTGACTTTTAGTGTGCTGCAAAGCTGTAAGTTTTCTTCCAGGCAGCGTGCAGGGAGGTGCAGGATGTATGTGACGACAAACCACCATGAAGCAGGGTCGTGGTGCCCACTCACATCACCGCAGAGATGTGTTTTAAATGTTCTCTCGAAAAGAGTAAACGTGCATGAATAGTTGCCCTGTCTAACGGCAGTGCCGCAGCTAGCTGTTTGTTTGTTTAGTAGCTGTTCTCCATGGAGACTCGGTTCTGGGTGTCTTGTGTTGCTTGAATGCGTAAGAATTTCAAACTGGATCGGTGCTGATGATTGCATGCTGTGGTCAATGTTCCAAAAATACAGTTTATTTCCCATGCATATATCAACTTCGACAGAGATTTGCACTGAAGCAAACTCTTTTTTGCCTGTGAACATTTAAAGATACATGCAAAACTATAGATGTCCTTAAAAAGTTTTAAAATGACGTGAAAAACACAAATCTGTTTGTTGTGTTTAACCTAACAACACACAAGTACCAGAACAACTAATGAAGTGCAAGGCGAACCTGAACCTTGGAAAACTGACTAAATTCACATTCCAAGAAAAAGTTTCCTTCCTGTCCTCTTCTGCACATGCAATCAAGAGCAGGAAAACCTAGCATAGAAATATGTTTTATGGAAATGATTGCGCAGTGTTGTTTCTGTTAGGTAGAAAGTTAAAGTTATTTTTTTTGTTTCATTTTCTGCTTGGGAGCTCCAAGCTAACAAATCTATAAACCTAACAATAAACATGTAATCTGCAATGTAAATATCGTTTTATTTATGAAGCTTGTAATTAAAGATAGATTGGTCAAGACTTGAAAACAGGTGAGGCTGACCTAAGGAGACCAGTCAGCAAAAGCTGAATTTTATTACAGCTACACTTATGTTTAAAATCTCTTTAACATTAATGGCAGCACTTATTTTTGTAACAGAATACAACCAGTTTAATTTTAGTTTTATATGTGTTTTATATTCCCTAGTATTCTTGACTGTGAACATTTAACTTTTATACATTATTTATCTGAGACTTCCGACACATTTATTAATTATGCCTTCTAAAAATCTAGTTTCATACATTCTCAGTTCAGACATCCTTCATCATAACACTGACATTATTTTTTATTTACCTATTACTAAGTATGAACTTTTATTGCTGTCATTTAATTTAGATTTATTTAGCTGGTAATATGACTGTTTCTGCAGGCGTAGAAGCAAGCAGGGTGTTATCTTGTATTCTCTTCATCCTTCTTTCTTTCCTCCATTCTATTCTCCTTCTCTCCCCTTTTCCTAATTGCCCACCCATTCTCTCTTTCGTGCTTCTTTTACTTCCCTTTTCATAGCTGTCTCCATGTCCGTAACAACTGAAATAATCCTAAAGCAGTTTCTACTAAAGTTTCTTTGTATAAATATCAAGCAGAGCTTTAAAGCGTTAGCTGTAATGCTCCTCTTGTGAAAGTAAATCTGTTGGGCTTTTTCTTGGCACTCAAACAACAATTATGAGCGCTTCTCTGCCGGACAGGACACGGTAAAAAAAAAAAAAAAGAAGTTATTAATTTATGCCAAACATTTTTGTTTAAAGCTGTCAGTTACCTTTTGGCTGCATTTGTAAACTGTTCCAAGCTTTTACCATAGCAACATATTTTTGAATAGTCATTTGATAAAATATAGCTAGTCAAGAGTGTTTAATACATCATACAGATGAATATCAATAAAAAGACAAAAGTGTGGCTAAAGGCTCAGCAGAGCCAGAGGTTGATCACCTTCATGCTATGTTGCACTGATGCAGTTATTTAATGCAAAAGAACCCCCAACCAAGTACTGACACTGTACATTACATGGAAATTTCAGTAGGACCAAATTTCTGGGGGAAAAAAAACCTTGTTTGTTGGTCTTGTGTAATTTTCAGTTGATTTAAGAAACTTTGTCTTGAGTTTTGATAGCTGTAAGTCACAATCATCAAAATAAGGAGAAATAAACTGTCACTATGTGTGACGAATCTACATAATACATGTGTTTCACTTTTTTATTTTTTTTTTATTTATTCTTGTTGACTTCCAACAAAAACACATTGAATTTAGAATCAGAGCTAATTCACCTGTGAGTGAAACTTTCCAAAACACTGTGTTACAGACATCACTGAGCCTCAGGGAGGCCAAAGTGTTGTGTTTTTCTGTCTTGACGTCATGGCCCTTGTTCCTCAAACATTTTTCTCTCACACTGAAAATGCAGGTTTGTGTTCCACTTAAGGTTGTGCGTCAAGCCTGAAGTAACACCATAAGAGGCTAAATCTCTATGTTGCCATAGTGAGGGGAGGATAAACGGCTTGTTGCAGCGTTCACCAGCTTCTCTCCACTCTGTTTAAACATCAGAAGATAAAGCAGCCACTGTCTAAAAGCGCAGCTGTTTCCTCACTTTCTGCATTTCTCCTGAAAGTGATGTATGAGCTGGCCTGCAAGACAACCACAGAGTTCCTCACCTAAAGACATTAAGTCACAGTAGCTGCTCCTGAATCTGTGATCCTCTGGTCTCGCACAACAAGCCAAAGACGTGTGACGGATTATTACAAATGCACATAATCAATAAAATTCTCCACACATTGTCATGATGGATGTTCTGCTGATGCCCTTTGTGCTCACATCATCATTAGTAGTCTTGTTGCTGGAGAAGATTCATCCCGATCAATCCTGAAGGTGTTGGACTCGAAGCACTTCACAGCGCTTCCTTCCACTCTGAACCTAAGCGTATATCCCTCTGTGATAGTATAGGATGTCTCGGTCACAACGAGACTCTTGACTGATGAGGGCGGGTGGAGCAGTTTCAGTTTACGGTCGGCTCGAGGCACTCCGACTTGATCTGAGAACAGCACATGGACACAGCAGGATGTAAAGTGTCTGTGTTAGAGGGCCGAACGGAGTTAAGATTCTTGACTGGAAGGGAGATGATTCATTAACATCATGGGTGCTGTTTGATCAATCCAGGCTTGAAGGTCTCAGGGAGCTTGAATATATTTCAGTATTATCTGGGAGGAAAACACACATATAGGAAATTATGTTCTGGTGTTTGATTTTTTTTCCTGTCATTCCCAAAAAAATCTTAAATATAACATTTCTCTCTCTGTCTAGTTGAACCTAGCAGTGGGGTTTTTCTATCTTTAGCAGAAGTTCTACATTCTATTTAGAAAAACACCAGTTTATTTTATAATGTCACCATTAATAGACCAGTTGGTGGTTCTGTGATGTTGTAGGTTGAAGGCTTTGAAAACATGCATGTCACCCTGTTGATTTATTGTATTTATGATATGGTGTTTACATTTATGACATGACTTTTCATTATTTATTTATTGTGTGATTATGAGGACCAAATAATTTATTACCTTTGTACCAAGTGTAGACACTGTGGTTAGTTTATATTCTTAAAACATTGTGTATATATATTTTTAGAAAATGTTGTATATGTCATAGTGTTACGTATGGCTCTGACCCACATGCAGAATCATGCTCAAGGGAAATGGGTACAAGTTTGAACAAAGGTTTATTTAAGGAGAATGGATCGGTACGGTGTGCAGGAACAACTGTAAGGAAAAAGGTAAGTGGCACAGTAAACGAAACCGGAACTTAAATGTGAAATGTCTCTTACTAGGAAGGAGTAGGCAATCCGCCAGGAGGAGAGGGATTCGGACTGGAGAAGAAGTGAATATGGAGTCAATGGTAAGTGTGATGATTTCTTAGTCACTTGGGTTAGAGCTTGGAGTGCAGGCGAAGCGTCAGCGGAGAGGTGGAGAGTGGACAAGTTAGGTATAATGGTCTCTGGAGAATCCAGGTCCGGAAGCAGCCAGTCAGGGAAGTTCAAGAGTTCGGCATCGGGTAGGTGTGTGTGGAAGATCCTTCCTGGGGAGATCCTAGGAGCGAGGCTAGTGCGAAACGAAGCCACTGGGGCCAGCCTGGGTAACCTCCAGGTAGTCGCCGGTATAATCCTTGGAAGGTCCTTGAAAACGTAGTTAGTGTTTGAACGAAGCCACCGGGGCCAGCCTGGGTAACCTCCAGGTAGTCGCCGGTTCAGTTCACTAAGAAGAACAAAGAACGAGTTAAACGTTGTCGAAGGCAAAGTACACATAAACTAAATTAATACGAGGCTGGCTGAGTAGCTACCACAGAGGCTAATACTCGAGCGACGAGATACTGGCAGCTTCCTGCTTAAGCACTCCAGGACTCAATCACCGAGATGGAAAACGCATGTCTCCACCACTGCTGAGCACTAGCGCCTACTAGGAGTCAAAAAACACAGACAAAAACATACAACAGAAACTCCAGCCCCGACAGCATAATTTTTTAGGCCTCAGTTTGCTTACTTAAACTTATTTTAATAACAGCCTGGTTTTGAATCTATTCATCCATCAGTCCTATAAAATGCACAAAAGTATATAATAATAATTTGAAATTTAGATTAATAATTAAAAATAACATAAGGCCTTTGAAAATACAGAAGCAGATTTTATTTCTTTAAATTATTTTTATAGGTAATTAAATTTACCATTTCTTCTAGAGCTGCAAAAACATTTAGGTATGGAATTGAGACGCACCAAAAAGTTTGTCCCAAACTGGAATTTCCTGCACGTTTCAACCCTGAGAATTTCCAGAAAACGTCATCCGCACAGTGCCTGAGTGTGGGCTCAAACCCCATTATCTACCAGAATACTTCACTGGCAACAACACTGCAGACAAGGAGGCCTCCTGCGAGACGGGACACCCAATTGGCTTGATTTACAAGGACGTTAATAAGAGGCGGAAACCACCTTACTGTGCATGTATCCAAGGATTGTGTTTCACAGTGAATGGGAACATTCAGGAGCTTGGTTACTGAGTGCAAGCTGACGCTGACGAGGAGGATCCTGGGGGACAAGCTAACACGGCTCGGCCTGCAGCAGCAGATTACTACAAGTCCAACTGCTGGAAAAACAACTATTTTCAGACTTAATCCAATCAAGTTTGGTGTTTAAAGTCTGAACTCACTGGAGATTGAACGTTCCTGTGTGTATTTTAAGCAGCAATTGGAGTTTAAATACTAAATGTGGTGTAATTACTTGCGATTTGTACTCATAGCCGTGTTGACTTTTCACGAACACATTCATTGGTTGTTACTGTAAATGTGGCTGCTGCAGGCGGGGATAATAAAAAACACCAGACAGCTTGAAAACATTGTGCTCTTTCAGCACGAGTCAGAGGTCAGTCTCACTGTTTCCGTTACAAAATTACACCAGTTGATTTGCATATTTAGAGTAATTATCTGTATTTATGTTATCTAACATTACCACCAATTTCTGCCACACTGATTTCCACTGGTTATCGGCCTCCTAAATTGACAGTTTCCATTTTATTTGAACATAAATTGCTGGATTTTGCTGCCTCTCTTTAACAAAACACACCCAATAACATTCTGAATTTAAAAGTATTTAGACATTTTAATCCTGTAAGAATCCCTTATAAAATTCATGCCCGCTAATATTTTTTTTCTAAAATCTTAAAATCAAAGAAAGTCTTTGGACCCACAGTCTGATATACCTGATATACAAACATGTCTTCATTGATATACCTAATATGACTAATATGTGTAAAAATGTAAAAACCTTGTCATTCATTTTTGTGAGTTGTTTCTGGTCTCTAATGTAACCTTTCTTTAATTGTATTCAATTGATAAAACCTTCGATTTCAGTTACATAACAGTTAGAGAGTTATGAAACCAGCAGAGTTTTGGCTGTTAAAATAACAATAAACTGTGGGACAAATTCACAAAGCCGTTTGCACGTGCAAAGTGCACAGTGTAAACCAGCTTGTGCATCCATTCACTTTTCAGTCTGCTCCTAAAAACCCATAAGACCACACTCTGAACTAAAGCAGTTCTACCACATTTAAATGAGACATAATTGATGACTTTAGGGAAAAGTCTGCCTATATTTATTTGTATTCATGCCAGAGGAAATTACTTTGCATTCTTAAAGACCAGAGGTTTTTGCAACTAGCAGAAACTGTAAAACAAATATTGCTTGCTGAAAGTTGGTAGGAATATTGACAAAGACAAAAAAAAAAAAGAAAAAACAAAAGCAGACTGCTGCAAAAAAGGGACATCGCATAGTCTAGAATCAAGCCTTACTTTCAGTGAGTGATATGTGACTGATATTGTTGCAATATACTCAGAAATCTGTCCTTTGTTAGTATTTTCAATTCAATCCAAACCTTATGATTGTGACCTTTAAACTCATATACCTGAACTCAAATAAATTAATTCTGCATAGAAAACACATCCACATTGTGCAACATGTGTGTGTGTAACCTGATGCTCTCTATTAGTAAATATTTTTTCTCTATTTCTTTGTCCACTTCCAGATCAATGCAGTAATGCAAAAAAGCTACAAATTGCTCAAATTGGCTGGACATGAAAACTATTTTCTCCTGCATGTATCTATTGCATTCTGCTTTGTGAACCTTGTGCAGAATGAAAGAATAGGTTATGTAAAATATGTGTAAGAGGAGCAAATTGCACTGCTGTGTGAATCCCCCCCCCCCCCCCCCCCCCCCCCCTCATTTAATGTTCACTGTTCTTGGAAACATTTTAGGTTCAGCAGTAAAGCAAGAATCCAACCAGAAAAAATAAGTCAAACAACACTGATTTATTTTTAACTGTGTAGTGTTGAGGTACAGTACGTTGGAAGAGTCTCTGTAGAAACAAATGGCAGTGCAACTCAGCACCTCATTTATTTGCAGGTGTCAGTAGATGGTGGCATCCGAAACTCTAAACATTTGTTGAACAAATGTATGCATGTGAGCTGTGTTTTCTAAAAACAAAACAGGGCCATTTAGTATTTCATTTAGATGAATTTATGCAGCTCAAATGTATCCATGTTTGCTGCATAGTGATTTTAAATGATCTTTTTTCTTTTACATGGCACTTAAGTGTAGTTAGTTTCATCTGTCTTAAAACAATGTGAGGGAGGAAAATGAGTTTTCGGCCAGCGGCCCAGTTCAGCCGGTTCACTCGGGTCTCCTAGCGAGCCAAGAACAGTCACATGATCATGAGGACAGCGGTCGAAAGCCATCCAAGAGCTTTGAGGTACTGTCACTGCAACATTATTATTCTGCTGTCAAGAAACCAAGATCATAGCTTACAATTTAATGCTGATCACGAACATTTATTTTACAGATTGTTCACATTTGCATTTAATTTGAACAAGAAGCATGTTTTTTTCTGCATGTTTGGAGTGTTGACACAAACAACGATGCCCAGACACTTTGTGACTACCAACAGGTTTTATAATGATGCCAGTCTTTTGGAGACATTTTTAGTTTTTTGCTTAGGTTCTAGTGGTTTTCAAGTCAAATTATCAGAAAACTCTTTAAACTGCTAAAATGTTTGGAAAGAGAACATCACCTTGCCTACGTTATGAGGTTGGCTCTGTCTTCTTCCTGTGTTGGGTTCATCCAGGTCTTAACTGCATTGTTAAATATTGCTAATGACAACAATGTCAAAATCCTCACGTTTAAGGGGGTTTTAATGCTTGTATTGTGGCCAAAATTCTATGTGGAAAGGACAGACTTTAAGTGGTAATTTAGGGAGATGCCATGGTCAGTCTCACTGTCAGCAAGCAGACAAAAGCATCTTAAATTCTGACTGCAAGTCAAACATTCAAGACTTAATGCTTCCCAGATTGTGAGTCTGCAAACGAGCTTCCCTCACTCTGTAAATCCAGATGAATGTGTTTGTTCATCGGGACAGTTTTAGATTCATGCTGCAGAGGTACAGATATTAATCAGGGTTGTAACGCTCTGAGTGAAAGTCAGACAGTAAGCACATATACAGTTAGATTTGGATGACAGATTATCCTCTTGCACTGTATACTCTTTTATAAACCTTCCACATAAAAAATTACTTCCAAGGTTCAGTTTGTTACAGCTCCAAAATTTAAACCAACAGTAATTTGTAATGAACTTCATAACCTTCTGGGCATGGTACACAAAAAATTGGAGCACCAGCTTAAATCGGCAGAGGAGCTCTGTTTTGGGAAGATGGAATGTGAGATTGTTAGATGGGTCGGGATCTTGATTTACCAGTCCATCATGATCCGATCCTCACCTATGGCCATGAAATATGGGTTGACAGCAAAATAACAAGATCCCAGATTATCAACAAGTCTAATAAACACATAAAGGATGAAAGCTAATGTTGGCTGTCACTTCTGCTAACTCATGCCTTATCTAGTAGAGCTAAAAGTGCATTTACTGAAGGGTTCTTGTAGATGCATGTTTACAATCCGAAAGTCCTTAAGAAATAGAGTGGGGCCGCCATATACAGAGGCTATAATCATCGACGCAGCCCGCAGAACAAGTGCAAAAAAAAAAAAAACTAAAAAAGAAAGAAATAAACACTAAAAGCTATGCGTGTTTTCATAGAATAATTACTTGAAGGAACACAAAGATGGGGGTATACAAAGCAACAATGGAATTAATTCATGGAAAGGGATAAAAACAAAAGGAAAACAAAACGTTACTGCACCAATAATCGCAAATAATGTATAAATGGAAAATTATTTGGAATCACAAGTGGAAAAGAGACAGCAGCAAAAAGCACTGTCAGTGTCTGTATAGGACAGAAAGTCAGCTGTACAATAAACTGAGCAAGGGGTACTTTCTATGGACAGTAAACTAAACAGAGAACACTAAGTTATTGGCACCAGTTATTGCAAATAGGTCGTAAATTGAGAATTATTTTAAATCATAAATGATGAGAGACACATCTAACACAGATGCAGAACCTGGAATACTTTCTATGGGGAACAAAAACAAACAGAGAACACAAAAAGCACAGTACTGAATAGTACTGAAAAGGAAATACTTTCTATGGAAATAAAAACAATTAGACACAAAGGTATTATCACCAACAATGCATTAATAGATAGTAGCAGAAGAAAGTATCATAGTGAAGAAAAATGTCCTTTGAAGTCTAAGCCCACAGTAGCATTCCTAAAGATATACTATAAAATAACCTAATCCACTCCAACACAAAGTTAATCTGACTTTAATGTCAGCTGAGTCAAAAATAAAATGCAGCACACAGCTGTTGATTTGTCCCACTGAATTTTTAGCATCTCTGCACTTAAAATGCTACTGTGTATCTACTGGATGGACGTTACCTGGCTTCTGTGAATTTCATGTTTTCCCCCATTGGTAAATTAAAATTAAACTGCAAAGAACATCATTATTTTGACAGTAAACAGGCCCAAAGCAAAAATCAGGACTTACATTATTAAATGTTCAGAGTTCAGCAAATATTTGAACTGCTCAGCACTCTGATGTTCTTGCTCTGTGGTTTTTGTGTGTTGGAAGAGAAATGACAGTTTGATTAATTACCAAAATTATCAGCTGTATTGAATGAAAGGTTAAGAGAAGTGAACTCACTGGATGCAGTCCCTCTCTCTCTGGAAGTCCAGATTGTGAATCAGATATTCTGCTGTAACCTCTCTCCTACAGTAATGTTGAAGAAATTGTAAAGCAGTCCCCAATTCTGAATCCAAAAGCAATTTGACCCAATTAGTTGGAAGGAGATGTGATGGTCTCACAGATGAATACCAAGTGGTTCGAAGCGTTTCTAGAAAAACCTAATTTTCAGCCCCTATTGAACACGATTCATTTCCCAAATTATATAACAGCTTCAAGCTATAAATGTAGAGAACTCATTATATCTCATGACATCTCTTTTGATTAAGATATTTAGGATTTGTGTTTTTAGCACCTTATAATTTATCATTAGTTTGTGTTTATTTTGCAACAGACTGCAGAGTTTGCATCTCAGAATTTGTTTGTGCCTTTCAGACATTCCTTTGCACAATTCTTCTACAGTAAAACATGCAACTGTCCTCCTTTTGCTGGTGAAATTCTCAGACAGATATGGAGGGCAGCATCAGGAAGAGCATTATATTTGAAACATTTGGTAAAACAAACGTAGATCATCAAATATGTGGAGCCAAAGTTAACTTTGTACTACAGTGTCTGACAGGCAAAAATGTGCAGCAAACAGCTCAACACGCTGAATCTGTTTTATTATCATTATTCCTGTCACGATGTGGAATTTTGGTTTGGTGTTTGTTTACATTCATTTAGTCAGGTGTTTTTTTCTGTTTACTTCTGATGATGGTAGTTTTAGTTTCTATGCTTCAGGTGTGTTTTTTCGTTTCTTATTGGTTTGTCTAGGTCCTGTTTTGTTCTGTGTTCTTATGGGTTTGATGATTGTCTGTTTAGATCTGTTCCCCCTGTTTTTAGTTTTGAAGTTTATTTCCTGCCCTGTCTTCGCATTTCTGTTCTTAGATCTGTGTTCTGGTTTCTGTGGGTTTGTTTATTGTTTATCCTTGTCTAGCTCCTCTTGTTTCTGTTACTCCTATTTGGTTTACCTGCGTTTCAGCCTCTTTGCCAGTCTGTCCACACCTGTGTCTGTTTACCCTAATTACCTGCCCTAATGTTTCATGTCCACCTTTGTCTGTATTTAAGTTCCTCCTTGTCCTTTGTTCCACGCGGTGTCGTTAGTCATATTTTCCTACCAAGTTTGAGTTATACTTTGTAAAGCTATCCTGTAGCCAGAACTTATGAACTTTGTTTTCTGGATCGCCAGTTAAGCCGGCACCGGCAGTTGTAAGTTGGCTCTGCATTAAATTGTGATCAACTCACCATACTGTCTCCGCTTGTCCTGCACTTCTGGTCCTCCACCAACTTAAACCATGACAATTCCTGTGTTTATCAGGTAGGTAACAGGCCCAGGTGGTGAAAGTTTTATTTTGGGTTACGTATACCGACACCTTTTAATGCAGAGAGGCTGTGGCTTTACCCGGGAAGATGTAGCTCCTCAGC
The DNA here is from genome assembly GCF_021462225.1 of Girardinichthys multiradiatus. NCBI lineage: Eukaryota > Metazoa > Chordata > Actinopteri > Cyprinodontiformes > Goodeidae > Girardinichthys > Girardinichthys multiradiatus. The sequence goes on along the minus strand of NC_061815.1, from coordinate 43,869,900 downwards.
CTATCCATAAGGCAGAGACTAATCACCAGAATGAAAAGTTTTATTATAGCCTCTTGTATTCATTTGGTAAGGATTCATATCTCGGGACTACAGATGAGTGTTGGAACATAGAATGACTGTGCTTAGTTATTTTACCAATCCAGATTATAGCAATGTCCTCATTACTACAGATGAAGACCTCCTGCATTGATTCATCTCTTGCTCCATCCTGCTATTACTTGTGAACAGTTCATAAATACAGTTCAACTCCTCTGCTTTGGGGAGAGACTCACCTCTGACCTGGAGGGAATGTTCCACCCGTTTCCGGTTGAGAACCATGGCCTTAAACCGAGTGAAAATTTACTATTTTATTGTTATAATAATATCTGATGCAACCTTACCTCCATCATTCTTTCAGCCACACTCAGAAACCCAGACCTCATGGCCACAGACCTACTTGACCATATCCTTCAAGTGCTATTTTCTTGTGGTTCACTTCTATTAATACCAATATTTCTTTCTTTATGAAGCCCAGCTGCAAGCTCCTAACATGCCCTAATATTTTTTAAAGGACCAATTAACACTTTTAAACCAGAGGAGTGTTTTATGCTAACTTGGGAACCTTTCAAAATGTCACTCAGTATTTCCGGTCCACGTGTAATTTCCAGTATTAAAGTAATGGGCGTATTTGGTTCAGTTCAAATTTCTGCATAGCAAGTGTTTTCTCAGTGGTTAAAAAGAAACAAAGGTGAATTTTGTGATGTTTAAGAGGTGGATCGAGCTGTTTCTTTACCTGCTACCATATGGCGGTAAACTACTGAACATCCGCAGATCTATGTACATAGCGTGTTAATGCTTATTTTGGAATTTCATTATTTCACATTTGTTTTAGTTTTGGTCATTCTGTATTCAACATTTCTAGTATGAAATGGAGCTGGCTGTCAATTCATACCTATTAGGGAGGCATTTTGTGCCTGCTTTGACTAAAGGTAATGTTTATGTTTATAGTTCTTTCTTGAAAATGTCAATGAAATACTGTTGCAGTCTACTGAGTGCATCAAAGAGAAAGAGCACAGTCTTGGCAAGCACAGAGTTTCATTCAATAAACTTTCCATTTAGTTCCTTGAAAGGATTAAAGGTAGGGGTTTTTAGTTAACTATGTTTAATAGTACTTTGTATAAAGCTAAATCTTAAGGATGTTTCCTTAAAATAACTTATTTAAGATTAAGAAGTCATCACTGAGTTTTCAATTTATTTACTCTCAAAATTAAATTAATTAAATTAGACAGAACACCTGTAATATTGCATTTGTATATTAACAGTAATGTTTAAACCTCAGCAACGTTTAAATGAAAACAACCTAAAAGTAATTTAAACTGAAATATGGCAGCAGCTTAAGTTCCTTGTTTTAGTTTTTAGTTGTTTTTAGTTGTTGTCCTGGAAACACAGAAGTAAGATGTCTCTACTGACAAGAGGGGTCAATATGGTTCAAACCAAACAACTCTGAAATATATTTAGCCCAAAGAACATTTAGTTCTTTAAAGTCCACTATAAAGAAAGTATATCCTTTTACAAACAGGGACCTAGTTCAGTGATTTAAGGACTGGTGTAATGTGAGCTAGGAAACTGAAAATAAACAGGCACCAGTTTCTTTGTGTCCTAATTTGGTAGAAACCCTTTATTCTAGCAAATTTACGGAAATATTTTATTAGGTTATTAAAGTTCAGCTCTAAGCCCCCAAAAATCCCTATGTCATGGAGTCCAGTTTAGTTTTGCTGCCGAACCCTGGAGCCAAAAACAATAAATTATGTCCTTCTGGTTGCAGTTGTAGGAAATTTCAGACCCATCCACAATGGACAATTTGGATAGACTGTCACAGTGACTGTAAGGAACTACGGTCAAGTGGTGACAGACATATAATGTTCAATGTCATCAGCATACACATTGTAGGAGAATTTGTAGTACTTCATAATCTAAACTATGGGACCATCTAGATGTTGAATAAAAGTGGCCTAAGAACGAACCCTTGTGTTACCCCACATGGGATCTTTGTTTACCTTGATTCATAATTACCAAATGACACCACAATAGTTCTGATCTGTCAAAGCAAAAAGAAAACAAAACCTCTGGGAGATATAGTAGGTATATGGTATACTAGGTAGATGGTATGCTTGAATGTGCTTGATTTTTTGATTGTCTCCTGATGTTCTTTCTGATACATTCTACATGTAATGTGACGGTGCACAAGACATTCAGAGATAATTGCAAAATACATGTTTCTGTTATGGCGGATGTTAGGACACTTTCTGCTTGAGCTTCTAAGCACGAGAGTCCTTCACTTTAACACTTTTCCAATAATAAGAACAGTTTGGAGGGAAACAAAGTTTCCTTGGGCACTCTGGAGTTGACACATGATGTGGAAATGGGTTGCAAGCCTCAAACTCTCCTTCCTCAAGAAAAATATATTAAATGCCACTCAAACCACCGCTTCCCACAACTGCAAATGTCCACAGATGCATCCTTAGGGTTACCGCAGGGGTTATGGTTTAATCATTCTGAAACTCACAGAAAGTCAAAACAGAATCTCCTTCATATTTGTTTTCCTTATCAAAAACTTTCTTACATCCTCTGCACACATGGTCTAAAGACTTTGTAGTTTACTTCACAGCTTTTGCTTATAATTCTTAAATGAACTTACCTAAAGGTCAGTCTATAAATAACTTATGTAAATACTTGGATGAATAAAAATATTTTCATTTGTTTAGTCTTTGTTTTCCACGACTGCTTCTCAATTTACAAATTTAATGTACCTAATTCTGTAAGACCAGGCTTTTTTCCTTAGTGAACCAAGTCAAAAAACAAACTTAAAAATAAAAAAAATTCAAAGGTTTCTGTTTTATTAATAATGTAAAAATAGATATAGAGTGGCTTGCAAAACTAGTGACACCCCTTGAACGTTTTCACATTTAGTTGCTTTGTAATCACAAACTTGATTGTATTTCATTGGGATTTATGTCAAAGACCATAACATACCATACCTACAAAATTGTAAAGTGGAAAGAAGATAAACTTATTTGCATTTTTTTACAAATAATCTAAAACGTGTGGCATGTATTTGTATTCAGCCCCCTATACACTGATACTCCTAAAAAAAACTTTACTGTAACTCATTGCCGTTAAAAGTCACCTAATTAGGACTAATAAATGAGAAGCTATTTAATCTTTCCCTGAATGAAAATGTGTGGAATCAGTTTGGGTGTTGGTTTTGATCAAGATTTTCTGATTATAAAGGCCCATTTACGGCTTTGGGCCAATATACAGCGACTCCATGATTGTGTCCTGAACCAAACTGTTAATTGTACCCATAATTGACATGTTGCCACACTTTTGTGGATCTAGAATCCACAAAGTACGCATACTACTACTTACATTTTCTTTTACATCAAAGTTTAAAACCATTGCCAAACATCCATCCATTCATTTTCTATACCCTGCTTTGTCCAAACAGGGTCAGGGGGGAGCTGGTGCCTATCTCCAGCAGTCTATTGGCGAGAGGCGGGGTACACGAGGCGGGGTACACCCTGGACAGGTCGCCAGTCCAGTCATGCGGAAACACACAGGACACAGGAGACACACAGGACAAACAACCATGCACACGTCCATTCATACCTTGGTAGTCTAAATGTTTTGTGCCAAAAAACACACACAAAAAAAACAAAGCGGCTGCATGAACTGCAACTGAAATGGTTTTCAGACTGAAATAATGCAGTCAGTCAGTCAGTCAGTCATTTTCTACCGCTTATTCCTTAGTGGGTCGCGGAGAATCTGGTGCCCATCTCCAGCAGTCTATGGGCGAGAGGCAGGGTACACTCTGGACAGGTCGCCAGTCCATCGCAGGGCAACACACAAACAACCTCATTCATACACCTAAGGGCAATTTAGAGTTACCAATTAACCTAACAGGCATGTCTTTGGACTGTGGGAGGAAGCCAGAGTACCCGGTGAGAACCCACGTATGCACGGGGAGAACATGCAAACTCCATGCAGAAAGACCCCCGGCTGGGAATCAAACCCAGGACCTTCTTGCTGCAAGGCAACAGTAATGAAACAATGCAATTAGTATTTAATCACCATATTGGTAATTTAGGGGATTCGGGCTCACATTGGATTATGCTTTAACAGTTTTAACTGGTTTAAATCGTTCTTTTCCTGAAAAGGTTTGTAGTGACATCACGACATTCATCTGGAGACTAGGTTAATCTAAAATGATTTTGTTATTACAATTGGACTGCCATTCAAAAACAAGTAACACTTCTCAATGATGACAGAAAACACCTTAGGACCCAGCTTCCAAGAAAACTAAAGAAAACCATTTATGCTAAAGATTTTCATTATTATTTTATTATTGTCAATAAATGAAGCTCAGCTCTCAGCTGGTGTATTGATTCAACTTTCATTAGCAAACATTCCAAGAAAACTACGAAATACACAAAATCTAAAAGCTGTGAAGCAAAAATTTTGTAATGGAGTTTAGACGGAAATTTAACTTGAAAGACTCACCTCTACTTCTGGCTCCATCTAACTATTCCACTACCTTCTCTGCTCCAACTAATCAGCTTCTGGTCCGCATTCCTCTTCAGTCAATCATCCCTCAATGCTTCGCTTTAAAAGACCTTCATACGCAGAATCTCCTGCTCTTCAGCTGATCTTCAACCCTCCTCCACCCCATCTCCACCATCAGGCTTCAAGCTCCTTCCGACTCCCTTATCTCCTCAGGCCTCCACTCCACCACCAGTATCAGGATCCTGGGGGGAAGACTTCTCTAATTCTAACCTTTTCAGATGTACTTCACAACCAGAGGTGGGTAGAGTAGCCTAATATTTTACTCAAGTAACAGCAGCATTACTTCCATATATTTACAGGTCCTTCTCAAAATATTAGCATATTGTGATAAAGTTCATTATTTTCCATAATGTCATGATGAAAATTTAACATTCATATATTTTAGATTCATTGCACACTAACTGAAATATTTCAGGTCTTTTATTGTCTTAATACAGATGATTTTGGCATACAGCTCATGAAAACCCAAAATTCCTATCTCACAAAATTAGCATATCATTAAAAGGGTCTCTAAACGAGCTATGAACCTAATCATCTGAATCAACGAGTTAACTCTAAACACCTGTAAAAGATTCCTGAGGCCTTTAAAACTCCCAGCCTGGTTCATCACTCAAAACCCCAATCATGGGTAAGACTGCCGACATGACTGCTGTCCAGAAGGCCACTATTGACACCCTCAAGCAAGACGGTAAGACACAGAAAGAAATTTCTGAACGAATAGGCTGTTCCCAGAGTGCTGTATCAAGGCACCTCAGTGGGAAGTCTGTGGGAAGGAAAAAGTGTGGCAGAAAACGCTGCACAACGAGAAGAGGTGACCGGACCCTGAGGAAGATTGTGGAGAAGGGCCGATTCCAGACCTTGGGGGACCTGCGGAAGCAGTGGACTGAGTCTGGAGTAGAAACATCCAGAGCCACCGTGCACAGGCATGTGCAGGAAATGGGCTACAGGTGCCACATTCCCCAGGTCAAGCCACTTTTGAACCAGAAACAGCGGCAGAAGCGCCTGACCTGGGCTACAGAGAAGCAGCACTGGACTGTTGCTCAGTGGTCCAAAGTACTTTTTTCGGATGAAAGCAAATTCTGCATGTCTTTCGGAAATCAAGGTGCCAGAGTCTGGAGGAAGACTGGGGAGAAGGAAATGCCAGAAGTCCAGTGTCAAGTACCCACAGTCAGTGATGGTCTGGGATACCGTGTCAGCTGCTGGTGTTGGTCCACTGTGTTTTATATCAAGGGCAGGGTCATTGCAGCTAGCTATCAGGAGATTTTAGAGCACTTCATGCTTCCATCTGCTGAAAAGCTTTATGGAGATGAAGATTTCAATTTTCAGCACGACCTGGCACCTGCTCACAGTGCCAAAACCACTGGTAAATGGTTTACTGACCATGGTATCACTGTGCTCAATTGGCCTGCCAACTCTCCTGACCTGAACCCCATAGAGAATCTGTGGGATATTGTGAAGAGAACTTTGAGAGACTCAAGACCCAACACTCTGGATGAGCTAAAGGCCGCTATCGAAGCATCCTGGGCCTCCATAAGACCTCAGCAGTGCCACAGGCTGATTGCCTCCATGCCACGCCGCATTGAAGCCGTCATTTCTGCCAAAGGATTCCCGACCAAGTATTGAGTGTATAACTGTACATGATTATTTGAAGGTTGACGTTTTTTGTATTAAAAACACTTTTCTTTTATTGGTCGGATGAAATATGCTAATTTTGTGAGATAGGAATTTTGGGTTTTCATGAGCTGTATGCCAAAATCATCCGTATTAAGACAATAAAAGACCTGAAATATTTCAGTTAGTGTGCAATGAATCTAAAATATATGAATGTTAAATTTTCATCATGACATTATGGAAAATAATGAACTTTATCACAATATGCTAATATTTTGAGAAGGACCTGTATACTCAAGTAGAAGTAAAAAGTAGTGAACCAGAAATTACTCAAGTAAGAGTAAAAAAGTATTTAGTAAAAAGGCTACTCATGTACTGAGTAACTGTTTGCTCATAAAATCTGATTTAATTTGACAAACATTGTAATTAGAAAGACATAAATATAAAGTTATGTACATATATATGTTAGAACAGTGCAAAGTATTTCTTGTGACAAATTATACTGTTCACTGTACAGGTGTCTCAATAAATTTGAATATTATTGAAAAGTTCATTTATTTCATCAACTTAATTCACCAAGCAAAACCCATTTTAAAGATTAATTACAAACAGACTGATGTTTTCAAACCTTAATTTCTGTTATTTACAGCTAATGAAAACACAACATTTGAGATTAGAATATTACATCAGATCAATAAAAAACATTTAAATACAGAAATGTGGGCTTATAGAAAAGTGGGTTAAATGCCTTCTTAAAGCTGTTACTTTGAAAAGGTATTTTTAATCCACAACTATGCTGTACTCTTGCTTTCACCTCAAACTCATTCCCAGTGCAGGTTGGTATCTGCCCCTTGTTACTGAACCTAGACAGAATCTCAAGGTGTAGTTGTGGAAAGGAGGATGCTTCAAAAACCTCACTTCCTCATCTTACATTTTTGCAGATAATGTAGTTTTGTTGACCTCTTGAAGCCATGACCTTCAGTGGACACTAGAGTGGTTTACAGCAACGTGCAAAGCAGCTGTGGTAAGAGTCAGTTCCTCTAAGTCTGGGGCCATAGACCTAAACCAAAACGATCAGATTGTGCTGGTCAGGGGTAAGACTTTTATTCAAAAGGGGGAGTTTAAATATCCTGGTGCCTTGTGAATGAAGAATGGAACGAGAGATGGACTGGGACTGCTGGAATATGGGTACTGCTCCAAAATGTTGTGGTGAGCAAAGAGCGTAACCAAAAAGCAAAGTTATCGATTTTTTGTTTCATCTCCGTTCTGACCCTTAGTTAAGGTCCTGAAAGAACAAAATCCTGGACACATCCATTAATTAATTCATCCATCGCCTTTCACTTATTCATGATTGGATCTTGGGGTTAAACGGGTCCAGGAGGGAAACCTAGCCATCCCTGTGCCAAGCGACACTATCAAGGTCATTCTGTGGGAGACTCAACCTTAAAGATGTGGTAAGGAGATCTTTCATTCAGGGAACTCAGAGTTAAACAGGTACTGCTACAAATCAAAAGGCAGTTTGGGCATCGATCAGGGTACCTCCTGGATGTCTCCCTCTAGAGATTTTGCAGGCATGTCCCACTGGGAAGTTATAGCAGGCTCACAACCCACTGAAGAGACTATATTCCTTCTGTCCCGTGAACATCTTGGGATCCCCCAGAATGAGCTATTTAACAGTTATCATCCTTATTAACATCCAAGTTTTTTGTGTAGCACACATAAACTTTGAGCCTCAACATGTGCACAATTATTTTTCCCTTCTGAGGACATTATTTTAGATTCCCTCTGAAATGAGACCTTGCTAATCAACAGTAAGGCTTTTGCCAGAGAGGCTTTGGATTTGAAAACTATCCTCTTGGAGTCCCAAAGAGACAGCTGGAAGCTATTGTAAGTGCTCAAGGGGTCACAAGGGGATGACATCCAGTGTGTGTGCTCTGCATGCAGTTGTTTTATACTGAAGCAACCTTGGAGTGAGTGTGTTAAGCACTGTGGAGATGATTTAAGGGTTGAAAGTGAGTAATTATATGGCACTTGTTTTTACTGCCAAGAGCAGGGGACCTTGGAGGCAGCACACATAACTTCGGTGTCGTACCTTTGTGAAGAACAACAATGGATGCCAGTGGCACCTTCAACAATATTGTAAATATGAAAAATATTTTTATTTGTTTAGTCTATGTTTTCCATGACTGCTTCTCAATTTAAAATTTTATGTTCCTAATTCTGTAAGACCAGGCTTTTTTCCTTAGTGAACAGAGTCAAAAGACAAACTTAAAAATAAAAATAATTCAAAGGTTTCTGTTTTATTAAAAATGTAAAAATAGATATAGAGTGGCTTGCAAAACTAGTGACACCCCTTGAACATTTTCACATTTAGTCGCTTTGTAATCACAAACTTGATTGTATTTCATTGGGATTTATGTCAAAGACCATAACATACCATACCTACAAAATTGTAAAGTGGAAAGAAGATAAACTTATTTGCATTTTTTTACAAATAATCTAAAACGTGTGGCATGTATTTGTATTCAGCCCCCTATACACTGATACTCCTAAAAAAAACTCTACTGTAACTCATTGCCGTTAAAAGTCACCTAATTAGGACTAATAAATGAGAAGCTATTTAATCTTTCCCTGAGTGAAAATGTGTGGAATCAGTTTGGGTGTTGGTTTTGATCAAGATTTTCTGATTATAAAGGCCCATTTACGGCTTTGGGCCAATATACAGCGACTCCATGATTGTGTCCTGAACCAAACTGTTAATTGTACCCATAATTGACATGTTGCCACACTTTTGTGGATCTAGAATCCACAAAGTATGCATACTACTACTTACATTTTCTTTTACATCAAAGTTTAAAACCATTGCCAAACATCCATCCATTCATTTTCTATACCCGCTTTGTTCAAACAGGGTCAGGGGGGAGCTGGTGCCTATCTCCAGCAGTCTATTGGCGAGAGGCGGGGTACACCAAGACAGGTCGCCAATCCAGTCGTGTGGCAACACACAGGACACAGGAGACACACAGGACAAACAACCATGCACACATCCATTCATACCTTGGTAGTCTAAATGTTTTGTGCCAAATAACAAACACAAAAAAAACAAAGTGGCTGCATGAACTGCAACTGAAATGGTTTTCAGACTGAAATAATGCAGTCAGTCAGTCAGTCATTTTCTACCGCTTATTCCATAGTGGGTCGCGGAGAAGCTGGTGCCCATCTCCACACGATTGGACTGTCCCACTGGGAGGTTATAATAAGCCAGGCTCACAACAATATTGTAAATGTTGTAAATAGCACCTGGATTTCAATGGAAACACCAATTCTAGTTAATTCTACACTACATTAACAGTCTAATTAGGTGGTGAAATGTTACACATCAGCTTACCCGTTTATCCCCAGGCATTTAGACAAAGCCTGTGAAAGGACCAGTTGAGCTCGCAGTGTGGCCCCCTCTTTATCTCTGCTACTGTTCGAGGTTTCTTTGAATCCCAGTGCTCCACCTCTGCTACCCTGCCAACCCCAGAAGTAAGCTGAGACCCCCCTACATAAATGCCAACAGCCGAGCCGCAGCCATGAGCTGTCAGGCCAAATTATGACTAAGCACTCTGTGCCGGGCTCACATGCGGGATCCCTGGGAGGCCACCTAGGCCACCAACACATCACTATTCAGGCCCAAGCATTTACCTTATAAACATGACCTTTAAGTCTTGCAGCCAACCTGGGAGAAGAGAATTCAACAGATTTTTCAACCCATATATGAACCAAGGGAATGCTGTCCACCCTAGCTGAGACTGCACTACTCTTCAAATTAATTGTAAATTCAAGGCAAGACGACCCTATCTATTGAACAGGATGATGTCCCATTGCTGCCATTCCTGCCAGCCAAATTTTGATTTCCAATGTAAAAGTCTGTGTTGCCCACAGTGCAGGATTGTGACCTGAAAGAAACAGCCTCCATTTCTCTTTATAACACAGCTCACTGCCAGATTACTGGTGGTATTTTCTCACATACTTCATACAATGATTACTGTGTCGGAAGAAAAGCTGTGTGTTAGTGAATTGAATCAGGACATTACCTACCAAGGCGAGCTATTGTCTTAGAGTTTGTTTCTGTTGGACGCACTCCAAATCACCTCATGTTGGAGATTATGGCACAAGCCACCCAGAAAGCAGAATCCAGGAAGAATTTTTAATAAATTTCCTCAACATTGAATGCTTGAAACATTCTCTGTCTGTGCTGTCTATCAAGAAATAAACCCCACAAGATATTTACTGCATTAAAATTATAAATGTGTTCTTTGCTTAAAGTGTTCGGAAATCTCATAAAAGTCTTAAATTTCTTAAATGTCAGTAGCAGACTCAGCAGAGACGCCCAGACGTCCCTCTCCCCAGACGCCTCCTCCAGCTCCTCCGGGGGGAGCCCTAGGCGTTCCCAGGCCAGCCGAGAGACATAGTCCCTCCTGGGTTGTCCCCTGGGCCTCCTCCCGATATATATATATATATATTATATATATATATATATATATATGCAGTACAGACCAAAGGTTTGGACACACCTTCTCATTCAAAGAGTTTTCTTTATTTTCATGACTATGAATATTGTAGCTTCACACTGAAGGCATCAAAACTATGAATTAACACATGTGGAATTATATACTGAACAAAAAAGTGTGAAATAACTGAAAATATGTCTTATATTCTAGGTTCTTCAAAGTAGCCACCTTTTGCTTTGATTACTGCTCCGCACACTCTTGGCATTCTGTTGATGAGCTTCAAGAGGTAGTCACCTGAAATGGTTTTCCAACAGTCTTTAAGGAGTTCCCAGAGATGCTTAGCACTTGTTGGCCCTTTTGCCTTCACTCTGCAGTCCAGCTCACCCCAAACCATCTCGATTGGGTTCAGGTCCGGTGACTGTGGAGGCCAGGTCATCTGGCACAGCACCCATCACTCTCCTTCTTGGTCAAATAGCCCTTACACAGCCTGGAGGTGTGTTTGGGGTCATTGTCCTGTTGAAAAATAAATGATGGTCCAACTAAACGCAAACCGGATGGAATAGCATGCCGCTGTAAGATGCTGTGGTAGCCATGCTGGTTCAGTATGCCTTCAATTTTGAATAAATCCCCAACAGTGTCACCAGCAAAGCACCCCCACACCATCACACCTCCTCCTCCATGCTTCACGGTGGGAACCAGGCATGTAGAGTCCATCCGTTCACCTATTCTGCGGTGCACAAAGACACGGTGGTTGGAACCAACGATCTCAAACTTGGACTCATCAGACCAAAGCACAGATTTCCACTGCTCTAATGTCCATTCCTTGTGTTCTTTACCCCAAACAAGTCTCTTCTGCTTGTTGCCTGTCCTCAGCAGTGGTTTCCTAGCAGCTATTTTACCATGAAGGCCTGATTCACACAGTCTCCTCTTAACAGTTGTTCTAGAGATGTGTCTGCTGCTAGAACTCTGTGTGGCATTGACCTGTTCTCTAATCTGAGCTGCTGTTAACCTGCGATTTCTGAGGCTGGTGACTCGGATGAACTTAACGTCCACAGCAGAGGTGACTCTTGGTCTTCCTTTCCTGGGGCGGTCCTCATGTGAGCCAGTTTCTTTGTAGCGCTTGATGGTTTTTGTGACAGTACTTGGGGACACTTTCAAAGTTTTCCCAAATGTTCCAACTGACTGACCTTCATTTCTTAAAGTAATGGTGGCCACTCGTTTTTCTTTACTTAGCTGCTTTTTTCTTGCCATAATACACATTCTAACAGTCTATTCAGTAGGACTATCAGCTGTGTACTGTATCCACCTCCTGCACAACACAACTGATGGTCCCAGGCTTGAAATCCCACTTATTAAACCTGACAGGGTACACCTGTGAAGTGAAAACCATTTCAGGTGACTACCTCTTGAAGCTCATCAACAGAATGCCAAGAGTGTGCGGAGCAGTAATCAAATCAAAAGGTGGCTACTTTGAAGAACCTAGAATATAAGACATATTTTCAGTTGTTTCACACTTTTTGTTCAGTATATAATTCCACATGTGTTAATTTATAGTTTTGATGCCTTCAGTGTGAAGCTACAATATTCATAGTCATGAAAATAAAGACAACTCTTTGAATCAAGTGTGTCCAAACCTTTGGTCTGTACTGTATATATATATAGTCAGTCAGTCATTTTCTACCGCTTATTCCATAGTGGGTCACGGGGTAGCTGGTGCCTATTTCCAGCAGTCTATGGGCGAGAGGCGGGGTACACCAAGACAGGTCGCCAATCCAGTCGTGTGGCAACACACAGGACACAGGAGACACACAGGACAAACAACCATGCACACATCCATTCATACCTTGGTAGTCTAAATGTTTTGTGCCAAATAACAAACACAAAAAAAACAAAGTGGCTGCATGAACTGCAACTGAAATGGTTTTCAGACTGAAATAATGCAGTCAGTCAGTCAGTCATTTTCTACCGCTTATTCCATAGTGGGTCACGGAGAAGCTGGTGCCCATCTCCACACGATTGGACTGTCCCACTGGGAGGTTATAATAAGCCAGGCTCACAACAATATTGTAAATGTTGTAAATAGCACCTGGATTTCAATGGAAACACCAATTCTAGTCTTTGGACTGGGAGGAAGCCAGAGTACCTGGTGAGAACCCACACATGCACGGGGAGAACATGCAAACTCCATGCAGAAAGACACCCAGTTGGGAATTGAACACAGGACCTTCTTGCTGCAAGGCAACAGTGCTACCAACTGCACCACCGTGCAGCCCATATATATATATATATATATATATATACACTATGACACTATATATTTATATATACATTTATATATACATATATATATAGTGTCATTCTGTTGCTTGTCTCATGTCTATGTGGCTTTAAAAGTTGTTTCAAACCTGTCTCTTTGTAAACCTGATTGGTTTTATAGATTTCAAGCACAGATACATTGGTTTTAAAATAATATTTACACAGAGGCATGCAGGAAGAACTGAATTTTAAGCTTATTTTGGAGTGCAGTTCAACCACACTGAAGTTTCTAAAGTTTATGGGATGTATGGATTGTTGTTTCATGTTCTTAAAGCCAAACCTTCAACACGGGCTCCAAGGTTGCTAATATTCCTCTTCCGAATGTGTCTATTTGTGTCAGTCTGGAAAATAAGAATTACTTGTTTGTTCTCCACAAGCCTTTTGGTCGACTTACACTGTTTTATAAGTACCTTTGCATTATATTTTCTGTTTTCCATTTCTATAGTTTTTGTCTTTCATGTGGTTGCATGTTATAGTTTTCATTTCTCACTGCCTCTTAGGATGGATAGAAATGATGAGAGTCTTTGAGTATGTGTGTGGCCTGAGTAGATCAACTGCTGCATACCTGCCAGCTGCACAAGGTACCCTTAAATCTTCCCTCTAACTTGGACCTTCTGTCCAAACAACTCTGAAATTGTGTGCCATGTGAGGCACATTGACTCAGTTTGAAGGCTGTGTTGGTTTGTTTGCATTTGAAGTAGTTTCATATAGTTTAAATTCTCATCTAGATTGTTACTGTTATGTGTGATCTAGAAAGAAGGGAAGCTAAAAAAGACAAACTAATTCTCCATAGTGTCCGATTATGTAGAAGGCTGTTTTTATAAAGCTAAACACTTGTCATGACAGGAAAAATTACCCTTATTTAGAAAAAATATTTTTCTTTTTTTTTTTGCATTTGGGCTAGTGTGAAGTAACGCCATCAAAGTAAAACACACTTGCTACGGAAAATCAAGAACAAGTAGTTAAATAGAAAAAGTCTCAAAGGACTCATACGGAAATAATCCTCATTAGATGCCACAGAGATATGAAACGCTACGCCTTAGTGATCTTCTTGGCTCACCAGAATGGTTCATTATTCCATGCCCTGCTACTGTATCCCATTGCCACCATGGGGAATTCCCCTTGACATAATTCAGGATTTTACCTTGGCAGTGACAAGATGGTGGTGCAAAGCAGCTCTTCAGCAGACATTCAGATAAAGTTTCCATCAGCTGCAGGACATGTGTCTGAATTCACTATGTCAGAGTGCAGGCTGACGCTACAAACCTGTTTGGAATAAACTACTTTGTCAGAATTTATTGAGTTGACTAAACCTATTGTGGTTGGAAAGGTAGAATAAAGTCTTCCATCCATCCATTAGGTTGCAAGAGTAACAGCTCCAGGAGGAAAACTCAGACATCGCTCTTCCCAGTGAAACTTTCCAGCTCCAGCTTGGCCAGAAGGTGTACAGCCCCAGAAACTGTAAGAGGGGTTCTGGGTCAGCCCTTGGGTCTCCTCCTTGTGGAAAGTGCCCAGACAGCCTAAGAAGGGATGTATACAGTTCATTTAAGTTTATTCAAATTGTTTTAAGTTCATACAATAATTTACCACAAATGTCATCTAAAGGCATTTTCATTTCTAATTCAACAGAATGCACAAAAATCACATTCACACCAATACAATTTAGCCATATACACAGATTAGATCCAGTGACACATAGTCCAATATGATTGCAAATGTAAGATAAGTACAATTTTCGTTATGCAAGGAAAACTATTCAAATGCATCAAGTCAATCACTACAGCAATCCACTATCAGTGGCAGAAATGTGGCCACAGTTGAGTTGACAAATTGTTGACTTGTCAGCAACCCTTTTTGGCAACTTTTTGGTTACAGCAGAAAGAAAAAAAACTCCCATTTTACAAGGAGAAATCTGCAGAACAAGTCTAGCATTCATCTGTCTCATCCAAGTGGCGGTTAACCTGATCAGATTCCTGAACCACAAAATGCCTTTCATGATCCATATCTCATCTTCATGGGTAAAGGTTGAGACATAGACAGACCAATATATCAAGAGATTTGCTAATCGGCTCAGGTATTTTTCCACCACAACAGACAAAGGCATCACATGCATAAAAACAGATTAATCTAATCGGTGTGCCCACTGCCCACTCCAGCTTACCATCACAATCAACAATCTGAATAAATAGCAAACTAGAATAATAGGTAAACTAGAAAGACGAGAAAGACTGGCACACCCTCCTGGAGCTAGGCTCACAACCTGCAGGAAGGAACACTGGAGTCTGGTCCTTTCAAAGCTACTTGGCGAGGGTCTGGGCATGCTAATTCCTGGCACCATAATTTGGCTTTTGTAACGTGAAACCTTTTCAATTCAATTCAATTCAGTTTATTTATATAACGCCAATTCACAACACATGTCGTCTCAAGGCACTTCACAAAAGTCAGGTACATACATTCCAATTAATTTTCACTGAATAAAACCTAGCAAGCATGAATATACTTGCTTTTATGTTTGGTTGGACTCCAGACTGAGATAAATATAGAATAGGAAATTAATTATGTATTTATTATAACAAGAAAGATTTACAGAAATTAATTACAAGAACAAATGCCAAAATACTCATCAATCTATCAATAATATTTATTGTTTATTCTTGTTTTATATTCAAGCTGAATATAAATCTGAAAATATCTATCTATCTATCTATCTATCTGTCTGTCTGTCTGTCTGTCTGTCTGTCTGTCTGTCTGTCTGTCTGTCTGTCTGTCTGTCTGTCTGTCTGTCTGTCTGTCTGTCTGTCTGTCTGTCTGTCTGTCTGTCTGTCTGTCTGTCTGTCTGTCTGTCTGTCTGTCTGTCTGTCTGTCTGTCCGTCCGTCCGTCCGTCCGTCCGTCCGTCCGTCCGTCCGTCCGTCCGTCCGTCCGTCCGTCCGTCCGTCCGTCCGTCCGTCCGTCCGTCCGTCCGTCCGTCTATCTATCTATCTAAAAAATTATACATGCTCAGTTTTACTTAGGCCTCAACACAACATTCATCTTGCAAGACTTAAAAATGTTTTGATCAAGTCAGAGAGATCCTGTCTGAAATGATAAGGAAATGCGGAAAGCATTTTTGTTTAAGGTGAAGTTTATAGTGTATGTTTTGTATATGCAGGGGTGGGGATAATAACATAAAATATTGTTAAGGAACTTAAATGAGCCGAGCAAGGGCAAAGAGTCTTTGTGTGAAAAGTCAAGAAACCACAAAACCAATCCAAGACCGATAGGGAACTTTTATAAACTGAGACCATTGCTACAAGTCAGCAAGAAGTATTTTCTAAATTCCTCAAAAGTCAACTTTCAGAGGAAACATCCAAAACCAACAAAAACTCTGCATGATCCATGTCTTTATGGGTGCTATTATTTTATAATTAACTGCTATATCAACACAGCAAATTCCATGTTTTGTAAGGCTTCCTGTCATCAACGTGGTATTGAAGGACAGAGAAGCCTTAATGTGTTAAGATGTTTGAAACAGCGCTCCAACATGCCAGAGCACAAAGGAAGTGAGAGGCCAGCATTCATCTCAGAATGTCAGGAATCAGATCAACGGTCTAAGTCGGGGACTACTAACAGTTTTGTTTTTCTTTTCTCTACTAATCAGTGCAGTGATAAGCTCTGTCTTTGAATTCCAAGTTCAACAGGAAGCTCTGATTGGGTTTCAAAGGCAGTTAGAGGAAATCTGAGGTCACCAAAATCAATAAGGAGTGGTGAAGATCAGGGCATAATCCGAACTTACTGACAAACATTCAATAAACCACATAGTGACATGTAGTTTATATAGCTGCAGATGTGTGATATTCATAAAGGTTGTTTCCATTCTTATTAGAAGAAATAAAGCACGCCATTTGACAGATCAGTCTAGGGTTGCCAATTTATAGAAAGTAAAATAAGGAATGCATGGGGCAGGGGCTCCTTAAACCATGATGTTTTTCCAAAAAGATTAATTGGTTATTTTCCGTCTGTTCCGTGCTAAATAAACCCCCAAATTCTAATCCTGCTTCATCCTTATGGGTTCATGGGGTTCCTATCTCTCAAAATTTGCACAAGTAGGATGTTGTAATGCAACTATCATTAGCGTGAACATTACAGTAATTCTATGATTTTAACAATTTATTTCTGGATGAGTAACAATTTTATATAAATTACAGGCAGATAGAAAAGTGTAGGACTCTCTGAGACCAGTGCTATTTGCATAAAATAATTACCATCTACTAGAAACTGAGGGTAAATTTGCTTTGTCCTTTGTTCTAGTGACACATGCCTAAACTATACAAATAACTTATCGAAGCTGTGTTTAAAATACTTGTACAGGTATTTTTTTTTTTTTCCAGAATACTAACTAATCAATTATCCAATTCATGTTGCTTCTCTTCCAGAAAATAATAAATGAAACTCAAATAAAGTCTGGAAATGAGCCAAAAAGGATTTTCTCATTTGTTAAATGAAAATAATATGATTTTGTGATCAGGAAACAAACGGTTCTTCTCTGGTCTGACAATACAAGTCCTTCTCAAAATATTAGCATATTGTTAATAAAGTTCATTATTTTCCATAATGTCATGATGAAAATTTAATATTCATATATTTTAGATTCATTGCACACTAACTGAAATATTTCAGGTCTTTTATTGTCTTAATACGGATGATTGTGGCATACAGCTCATGAAAACCCAAAATTCCTATCTCACAAAATTAGCATATTTCATCCGACCAATAAAAGAAATGTGTTTTTTATACAAAAAACGTCAACCTTCAAATAATCATGTACAGTTATGCACTCAATACTTGGTCAGGAATCCTTTGGCATAAATGACTGCTTCAATGCGGCGTGGCATGGAGGCAATCAGCCTGTGGCACTGCTGAGGTCTTATGGAGGCCAGGATGCTTCGATAGCGGCCTTTAGCTCATCCAGAGTGTTGGGTCTTGAGTCTCTCAACGTTCTCTTCACAATATCCCACAGATTCTCTATGGGGTTCTGGTCAGGAGAGTTGGCAGGCCAATTGAGCACAGTGATACCATGGTCAGTAAACCATCTACCAGTGGTTTTGGCACTGTGAGCAGGTGCCAGGTCGTGCTGAAAAATGAAATCTTCATCTCCATAAATCTTTTCAGCAGATGGAAGCATGAAGTGCTCCAAAATCTCCTGATAGCTAGCTGCATTGACCCTGCCCTTGATAAAACACAGTGGACCAACACCAGCAGCTGACACGGCACCCCAGACCATCACTGACTGTGGGTACTTGACACTGGACTTCTGGCATTTTGGCATTTCCTTCTCCCCAGTCTTCCTCCAGACTCTGGCACCTTGATTTCCGAATGACATGCAGAATTTGCTTTCATCCGAAAAAAGTACTTTGGACCACTGAGCAACAGTCCAGTGCTGCTTCTCTGTAGCCCAGGTCAGGCGCTTCTGCCGCTGTTTCTGGTTCAAACGTGGCTTGACCTGGGGAATGCGGCACCTGTAGCCCACTTCCTGCACACGCCTGTGCACGGTGGCTCTGGATGTTTCTACTCCAGACTCAGTCCACTGCTTCCGCAGGTCCCCCAAGGTCTGGAATCGGCCCTTCTCCACAATCTTCCTCAGGGTCCGGTCACCTCTTCTCGTTGTGCAGCGTTTTCTGCCACACTTTTTCCTTCCCACAAACTTCCCACTGAGGTGCCCTCATACAGCACTCTGGGAACAGCCTATTCGTTCAGAAATTTCTTTCTGTGTCTTACCCTCTTGCTTGAGGGTGTCAATAGTGGCCTTCTGGACAGCAGTCAGGTCGGCAGTCTTACCCATTATTGGGGTTTTGAGTGATGAACCAGGCTGGGAGTTTTAAAGGCCTCAGGAATCTTTTGCAGGTGTTTAGAGTTAACTCGTTGATTCAGATGATTAGGTTCATAGCTCGTTTAGAGACCCTTTTAATGATATGCTAATTTTGTGAGATAGGAATTTTGGGTTTTCATGAGCTGTATGCCAAAATCATCCGTATTAAGACAATAAAAGACCTGAAATATTTCAGTTAGTGTGCAATGAATCTAAAATATATGAATGTTAAATTTTCATCATGACATTATAGAAAATAATGAACTTTATCACAATATGCTAATATTTTGAGAAGGACTTGTATATCACAGATTAATAAGCAATGTATTTTCTTTTTAATTAAGCAATCTACAATGGCACATTAAAACATCCCCTTCACTTGTTGATTTAGAAATGCCATCCTGAATGTGATTCCTTCTTTCCTGCCTTTCTGTTAATTTTGTCTCTGCTATGTTCATCGCGAAGTGTAACTTAAGGCAATTAGACAGTTAATTTTTCATGCCTGCCACTTGATAGACATATTTATGCCAGCATAGCATTGGAGATATTTGCTTAGTAAATCAAGTGCAGGGGGAAGCAAACACCATGATATAGTGGATGATACTGGTGCATCTCAATAAATTAGAATATCACCAAACACAAACCCAAAAGTCAGATGACAGAAAACTACAATATTACATAAGATCAGTCATCATTATTGGACAGCCCACTATTGTAAATTTCTACTCTGACATTGAGTTAAAAGGGAAAGGGAAAAATAGAAATTTCCTGTCTGAAATGAATAAACAAGGGATCAGAGCCAGAGCTGCTTAAAGAAATGAAGAGGCTGACAAATCACGGAAAGCTTTGACGACATTCAAGCACAAACACACAACTTGTACTTCCATCCATCTGTCACAAAGTCTTTACCGAGGCTTAATTACAGAGTCCAATGCTGAAGCAGCATTCAATAAAAAGGACAATGTGCCAACTCTTAGTTTTCCCATCAAACTCTAAATTAACATGTCTGCATTTGTGAGGGGCCAGCAACCAGTAAAGTCCAAAGAAAACCCACGTGAGACGCTGTGATGAGAGTTCTTTATAACTTCTTCAGACTGAACCATCCTGACTGGAAGATGCTGGAAAAGCTCTTAGGCCGTTTTTTTTTTTTTCTTCAGAAGACGAGACTCCTAAGTGGTTTTTGAAGAGGTAATTTCAAGCTACTTTTTCAGCTTTGTTGGAAGGGATAAAAATGCTGAATCACAAATCAACTTTTCAAAGTCGTGATTGTCGGGACAGAAAACGGAGACTTCATTTTCCAACCAGAGTGGTTTGCAAATAACCCAACATGTCTAACTACTGACACTCAAGTACAGTAGATCTTTTGATTTTTTGCCACATCGTGGTTTTAAGCCAGAACCTACACCCATGGTACAAGTACTCAGCACAAACATTTATTTCAGATCTGAGCACTGTTTACAAACTACCACCAACTGATGGGACATGACGACTTTTCTACATCCCTCTAATTATGCCATTTCATAAGGAGGTTTTAACATGCAGAACATTTCTGGACTTTCCGATGTGACTTCATAACCGTCCTCTTTTTATAATGAAGCCTATCAGCGTCCCACCACAACCAATAACTCACATCTGCCGCTAACCAACGATGACAGTTTTTGAATTATGTGCAGACAAAAACAAATTATTCTCCACCAAAAGTTTGGATTTTCAGGAGCATCTCAATTAATCAGGATCCAATTGAAAAGGTAATTTATGTCAGTAATTCAATTCAAAAAGTGAAACTCATAAGAAAAAGATTAAGATGTTTCAACCTTTTATTTCTGTTAATTTTGATTATGGCTTACACCTAATGAATACCCAAAACTCAGTTTATCAGAGAATAAAAAAAAGAAATGGAGAAGTCCTTGGGTTTTTCTGTCTTTCCCATCCAACTGTAAGGATTTTCAATCTCACTGCTCTCCTAGTTTATATCTCAGTGTACGTCATACGATAATAAAAACTAAAACCTGAAATGGAACCCAATAGATTTAGGAAAATAGTAAAACATTTTTAAGTTTTTTTATCTTTTGAGTTTTTTTTTTGTTTTTGTTTTTTTTACATATTCTGCTTCATTGAGTCCAGTTAGGATACTTTTCCTTAAAAACACTAAAATGAGATTAATTAAAACTTTGATTACTAAGTTGTGTCTTTTCTTGGTTTCACATGTAAAAATTACTCCACTGACATGATGACCATCACTCACCCTGCTTGTGCTGTTTTAAACACTGGTTGCATAAAGATTTCAGCATTGCTGCTTTCCAATGTGACATTCCTTCTGATCTGCTCTGACTAAGCCACGACTAGGACCATGACGGAAAAGGTTAACATTTCAAAGGGAATGTCGAGGGTTTATACTTGTGATGGCGTTGACAGTTGCTTTAGAACGTTGTTGTTGTCTTTGGTTCGGTTAGAGTAAATATTTCGATTCCTTTGTTGTGTCACATAAATGTGTGAATTCCAACGGCGGAGAGTGAATGTAATCCAGAATAAATAAAGTCTTTTTTCTGCTCAAATAAAGTTGTTTTGTTCTTTTTTTTTACAAGTATACATAAAAAGCAGTGTTTCATTTTGGTTTCTTATTACCACCACCATAAAATTGTCTGGTTTTAAACAGCAATTCTCATAGTGTCTGCTGCTTGCTGCGTGCAATGAGGCTGCTACAGTGCAACAGAAAGGAATGTACAGGTGTGGTTTATTGCTGCATTTGACACCTCTATGTACAGTGCTGTCAAAAAGCATCTGCGCCTTTGCACAGTCCTTCTGTTTTGGCTTTTTTGAGTTAACCCAAAATTTGAAATGATGAGTTCATTAATAGAGGAAGTGTAATTTCCCCTGAACGTAATAACTGGTTGTGCCACCCTTGGCAGCAACAACTGATACCAAGTACCTGCGATGACTGGTAATGAGTCTTTTACATTACTGTGGGGACAATTTGGCCCACTGTTCTTTGTAAATTGTTTAAATTCAGCCTCATTGTAGGGATTTTGAGCAGGAAGAGCCTGTTTAAGGATCTCATTTGCCAGACAATGACTTTTAAACTGTATTTTTATGAGCCATTCAGACATGGACTTCTTCTCTACTCTGGATCATTGTCCTACTTCATAACCCAAGTGATATTCTCTTTCAGGATTTTTCATGGTTCCATTAATAATGACCAATCATCCAGGTCCCAAAGCAACAAAGCAGCAACAAACCATCAGACTACCAACACCATATTTCACTGAATATTGTCCCAGATATTCTGGGGATCAACTGTATTTTATAATTCAGTTTTGGCAAACTCAAGATGTTTTTTGACCTTTTTTTTCTCTTTGGTCTGCAGTTGTTTTTGCTTTGTAACTCTTCCATTAGGGCAATTTTTCCCAGTTTCCAGAAAAATACAATTAATCACAGTTCATTCATGATTTGACAAATAGGGAAATTACTTTTTCACAAGGGGACTGGTTAAATGGTTTAACTTTTATCCTTTAATAAATAAAATCATCATTTAAAACAGTTTCTTTGTATTTTTTCAAGTTTTCTTTGTCTAATCTTAACATTAGTTTCAATCTAAAACATCAATCAACAAATACAAAAACAGCAGAAATATGTACGTTTTCACACCACTGTTTATGCAAACTTTCATCTTAGATTATTGTCAAGACAATCTATCCTCAGCTGTTTCTTTGTTCAGAGTCACTGATGCATGGCTGATAAAATAAGAAATTCGAGGTCTGCTGTAGAAGCAAAAGGTCAAGTGATCTGTAACTTGAATGAAAAGGAAGAAATTGGAATGGATATAAAAATATGTAAAAGTTTGATTCAGATTTTCTCCTTTGAAACAGAAAATGCTTGTCATGCAGCAGAGGAAGAGCACATATAGGGAAAAACATGGTGAAGGATTCTTCTTATAAGCCAAGGGTGCATGTTCACCGCAAAAGTCTCATCATGACAACTGCTGGATTTCTCAATTAGTCATGAAGACAGGGTGGAACTGGTTGAGCATAATCACAGAGGAGCATAGAGGAAATCAATATAAGCTGTCAAGATATATAAAACAATCCATGTGTTTTGATCTGCTTTCTCTCAGTTTCACAGACATCAGTTAGTCAACAAAAATCTTGAAATCTGTAAAATGAGGCTGTCATTTTATACGATTCTGAGGCTTGTGGGGTACTGTTGAGATGTTCACACTCAGATCTTTTCAGCAGGCTGCACAGAAATGGATGCACTGGAATCGTTAACATTTATATAGACCGGTAGGAACTGAAACCCTGGGTTATTTAGACTCCCACTGGACTATGATCCTCAGTCTGCTCCAAGAACTTTAAGGGCTTTTCACTGCAACTCAGGCTTGTTTCTTTCTGCTCTGGCCGGGTGAGACGGTGTCAGATCCTGCCGCAGCTGTGCTTCCACAGCTTTTGGGTTGAGCTCGTACCTCATATAATTTACCAACCGCTGAGGCTGCCTCTGGCTTCTGACATTTCAGACTTTCAGGACCACGACCACCGGAATAATCACTTGCTTTCTCTGAAGACTGCAATCATTGTCTGGAAGAGTGACTGCAATGCGAGTCTTTCAGTAGTATGGGCAAACATATCATAATTTTTATGAATATGTGGCGCCGTGGTGTTTTGACATCATCTTTACCAAATTCAGCTTTTTTGAAGCAGTCAGCTGCCAAACACAAACAACAAAATCACTCATAGTCAAACCAGAGTCACAGCATCCATAATTCATATTTCACATGCTGTTCTCAACAAAAGGGGGATTATGAGTAATATAAAGACTTGGGTTTTTTTTTAAATAAGAGGGCCTCCTCTTAGCCTCCGTCATCTCTCAGCATCTTGGCGGCAGATCAGCCTTCATTTTTTGAAACGACTCCCTCTGCTCAGTTTCATCTCAGCTCTGAGTCCAAATCTGCTCCGGAGGTTGTGGCTTCTCTGGAAATCATCCACCATCACAACCTCTACCACTCTGTCTCTTTCTCTTGTGCTCATTCAACAGTGCTTTAATTCTATCTCACCCTTCCCACCCTTTTAGGCTTCTGCACTTGCCAGGAGATGGGATCTCACTTATTGCAGGCTCCATTTACACTGTAGTTAAAAGCTCCGTAGGTCGTGTTTTTGCCCAGTTTTAAAACATAGTCTGATGAGTTCCGCACATTTTAGTCCTTTGAATTTAATGTTGAGTTTCAAATAAATAAATGAGTAAATTAAAGAAAAAAAGCTTCATTTAGAGTCATGGCTTATCAACTTAACATGTTCAAAAACGAGCAGGAGGAAATTTAAGTGTTTTATTGTTTTTTTCTGCAAATTGGTATCAAGCAAAACTCAAAAGTGTAGTGTTATACATACTAGCGCATACATCTGTATGATAATATGGATATATTAGAACTAGTGCACAGCCTAACATGTAGAATTTTTTAGTAAACAACATGTTACTTTATTTGTCAAAGAAATGCTTGGCCCTAACTGGCCCTATGTAAAATGTCCCATATGTTAAATAATTAATCAACTGTGAAAATTGTGATTAACCACATTGATTACTGCTTGATCTGTAGAATCAAGAAATCACTTAAATAGAACCTGTATGACAACATGAAGTATGTAAACTATTGTTAAACATACAGAGCCATTTCTGAGGCTTTGGGACTCCAGTAAGCTATTATCTACAAATGGAGAAAACCTTTCCCTGGAGTAGCCAGCCAACAAAATTTACTCCAAGAGCGCATCAGAAACTCATCCAGGATATCAGAAAAGAACCCAGAACAACATCTAAAGCACCGCAGATCTCACTTGCCTTAATGAAAATCAGTGCTCAGGAATTAACTATAAGAAAGAGACAATATCGCATACATGGGAGAGATTCGAGGTCATTGCTGACCAAGAAGAACACAACGGACAAAAAACATCTTGATTACCAAGACTTCTGGGTAAATATTCTGTGGACTGACAAAAAAAAAAAAAAGTGGAACCTCCTGGAACCTGCGGATCCTATTAAATCTGGCTGAAACTAACGCAGCCATTCAGATAAAGAATGTCACAGCAACAGTCAAACAAGGTGGTGTCAGAGTGCTGATGTGGTCCTGCTTTACCATTTTAGGACCTGGATGACTTGCAGTAATTACTGAGGACTATGTTCACTGGCAAAAAATCCCTAAAGGACAATGTCCAGCCATCAGTTTCTGACGTTAAGCTAAAGCACATTTGGGTTTTGTAGCATGACAGTCATTCAAAGCACACAAGTAAGCCCAACGCTGAATGGCTGGTTTGAACTTAATACAATGTTGTGACCATGTTGGAAAACTCTCTACTGTTGCTGAAAAAGACAATTCTGTGAAGAAGAGTGGGCCAAAATGTATCCACAGAGATGTAAATGACTCATTGCCTGTTATTGCAAATGCTTGATGGTTGTTCCTGTCACCAGGGGAAGCACAACCACTTATTAGGTTGAAGGAGAGATTACATCTTCACATAGGGTCATGTTGGTTTGGACAGTGTTTTTCCTTTATTAAATGATGTAATTACTCTGATTATTCTTGTCTGTCATTTAAACTTTTTGATGATCTGAAACACACAAGCGTGTGTGTGGAAAGAAAATAAAAAAAGAGAAGAAATCCGTTTCCATGTTAGGAGATGTAATATCCTATAAACTAAGCTAGGGGGCAGCATGAGAATGTTGAGTCAAAAGGAGTCGGATACATGGATGGATGGATGGATGGATGGATGGATGGATGGATTACATTTAGCTGGGATTTGTCAGTAAATGCACTGGTTTCACAGAAGCCAACATAAAGAAAATAATCAGCAAAATATTTTAAAACTTAATCTAAAAAGTTAAAGATTTTTTTTAACATCAGTCACTAAACCTTGAGTAAAACATTGAAGAAAATATTGGCCCAACCCAGAGTTAATGAAGCCGAAAAGCTAAAATAAAGAAACTGAGTTAGTGAAGGTTGAGTTTTACGAACTTAATTGGGCAATTACTTTATTTCAGTCTTATATGTAGGATGCATTTTCATAGCTGGGGCCAGTTCAACAAATCGCTGGCAATGAGGTTGTTCTTAAAAGTGGCTGACAAAGGCAACGTAAATGTCGGTATAAAGAGTAGTCACACCATTGTCATCCATATGATCTTTATTTATTTTCTCCTTTCAAAACAAAAGAACAAGAAAAAGTGTTCTTGCTCTCACATTACTGGAGGCTTTGTCCTGATCATTTGTAAATCTGACAGACATGTTTTTGTCTGAAGTAGTGTGACTAAGCAAGTCTGCCAACAACAGCAAAAAAAGAAAATCAATGAAGTGAACCTTTATGTCAGTTTAAGTTCAGTCACTAAAACACTGGTCAAATGTGACCACTTCATCTGTAAAAAAAAACAGAAAGATGAGTATTTAAACTCAAGCTAATTAAAAACCTGTGTCACAAACTTCCACTGGAAGCTCTGCAGCCAGAAACTTATCAAGTGTAAAATGGATTCATCTTTGTGAGCCACATTAACGAACGCTGTGCTCAGACAAAAACATTACATCTCTAACCACACTGGCTACATTCCCAGAACAATCTAACCGCATGTTTTGTTGCCAGACTAAATTCAAAATAAATGAGAAAAACAAATACTTTACAAACTGTACATCTCCTTCCTGTTAGGCCACTTGTGCATTAGTATTCCTGCATCAATTATTTAATGTTAAACATGTGTAGATTAAAAAAATAAATTATCATCTGGAGAAGTAAATTATAGCTTCATTAACAAGAGGTGGTGCAGAACACCAATCAGAGGCCTGCTCCTCCTCCTCAATCCTCATGTAAGAATTATGATTATTGATTAATTAACATTTATCAAGAATTATAATTTAAAATCATGATTTTAAAAAATTTATTTCTTAACCAAAAATCATTACTTACGAATCGAAACTAGAGATGTCCTCTGGTGTTGTAATTATGGCTCAAAGCCCTTGATAATTACAATTGTTAAATTCTCAGTAATAACTGATAACTATTATTAGATATCACTGTTTAATCAACCTCTTCACCGAAAGTGGAAGAACTTTGACCTTATTTTGACAGACAAATCACTCTTGCTCAAAATAAACACAAACGCTTTTTCTTTATCTACATGAAAATGTGGATTTGTTACGCGTCCGTAACAAACTCAAAGATGGTCGGCCTTCATCCTTTGGCAAAAGGGGAAGGATATGACGGACCATCAGCAGTCGACTGGAACAAAAACAAAGAGGAAAATGTTGTCTCCTTGGAAAACCTCCGTAGGTTTTGCTTGGTTACGTGTTAAATTCACGTCTTCGATCGGTAAAGTGAAGTCTACTGGTCTTCGTATACCAGAAACTATTTCTCATGAGTTTGGCCAGTGGGGAGAATAAATGAAAACCCACATGTGAGTTTCTTCTCCAGAAGGATGCGTGCCTCCGTTGCGTGGTAACTGGTTTTGGTTTCCTGCGGGGAAAAGGCAAAGGTGGGCGTCTCCGGTGTCCTTATATGGTCCACTGTGACATCAGAGCTGCAACGCCCCTTCCTATCAGCTGCAATTTCTGCTGGGAGTTGTGGTAGCACACCATACTGGGGTATATAGTAGCAGATGACACTGGGAGGTATAGTAGTGAACAAATGGTCCAACACTCACCAGTCTTAAACCTCACAGCTCAACGGTCTCTTGGTCCAATGTGCTCATAAAGATTGGTTGTGGTTTGGTTTTGCTGCATGTACAGTCCAATTTTCTGTCTTTGGACTACAAAATACAAAATAAGGAGAAACAAAAATAAAAATCCTATGTTTTTTCTCTGGAGGAACTCACTTAGAGGTCACTTGTGCATGTTTTCAAGTGAAAACACATGATTTCACCCCTTACTGAGAGTCAAGGCAGTAAAAAGCAGCAGTGTTGCATCATGATCTTGCAGCCAAGATTTTGATTAAACACATATTGAATGAAGACAGGGTTCAGATGTGTTCAGGTCCCACATGGGATTCCTGAGTTGTGTCAGGGAGCATTTAAGCTAATAATTAGTTACTGTACTTGTTACCATCCCTCCATATCGGTTCAGTTCTTCTTTTGTGAAATAAAATAGGAAACAAACAGGTGACTTGGCTGTTTAAATATAAAATGGTGTCAGTATTTCAACTTAATGCTGTTTCTGACATGATGTTACACCTTTTAATTTTTAAGTGTGGTCAGGGTCTCATTTGTTAGATTATTTTCCATTACCAAAATCACAAAATGTGAAATAGGTTGAAAAAAGGGTGGAGTAGAAAATTAGTCTGTGGAGAAGTGTATTGAAGTATGTTAAGGTCAGGACTATTTCTCATTGGTTGACTAATTCATCTGTGTACCACATGGGCTTATAACCAATCTGTGGGAGCAGAAATTCTGGTTTGTTTGGATAGTATCGAACTGGGAATCAAAGACATTTCCTTCACTGTGAAAAAAATACACACCACTCTTCGTGGCAAGCACCGGGTTTACTACAGTTTCAAAAATTACCTAAAATAACCTGCTAGACAGGCCTATATTTCACAATCTACAGCAAAATGTAAAGCATTTTAGCTTGAAAAAACCAAATTGGATTACGCACCAACTGGATAATATTTTTATTGCATTGGAAAGGCACAGTTTAGGCTGGGGGTTTGGCCTTTCATCTACACCTCTGTTCACCAGTTCTTTGTCATTTTATTACCAAAAATCTGGAATGATAAAATGCACTGCTTCCTGTGAGTCACAAGATCCAAACCCTTCAAAGTACAAACTTTAAGAGCATTCATAAAGTTGAACTAAAGGTTTCACCATTGTGTTATTGCAATCAACAGAAGTTGGCAAGCTGTTTCTTTTATTAAAACACCAAAAATCCTTCAAGTCAAAGAATAAACTTCAGTTTCAGCTCCCTGAACTTTGGCAGCACCACGTAAATCCACAGTGTAAGTGGATGTCTGTCAGAATTAGCACATTGCAGCGTCTTGTTGGCAGCTTGGTGTGTTCAGGGAAATGTCAGAGCATTAAAGGCCTTTGAGCAAAATTCTCCACACGTCTGTAGGTATACCAGTGCTGTCCAAAATAAGGTACATGTGACTCATGAGGACGATTAATCAAAGTACTTTGGAGGAGTACACATATTGTGTGACAATATGGTCAGCGATGAAAGCCAAAAAGTGAATAGTTCTGTGAGGTGAAGCAAACCAGTAATTAAGTGTATTACATGATTACACTGAGATGATTGAGACTGTTACAGTTGGAGCTCTACTGACTTCAGTTTTCTTGCCCAACAAACTTAGAGCTGGTATATTACAGAATCCAAAATTTAAACTTCAGATATGGAACAAAATAAATAATCATTATCCAGGAAGTACAAATACTAAGGAAACAATACAGTACTATATATATTTGTACATGTCTGAAAGGAAATATGGCTGCACAGTTGGTAGCACTGTTGCTTTGTGGCAAGAAGATCCTGGGCTCTATTCCCGGTTTTGGGGTAAACATGCCTGGGGAGAACATGCCAATGAGTTAGCATGTTCTCTCCGTGCATACACGAGTTCTGTCCAGGTACTCCAGCTTCCTTCCACAGTCCAAAACCATGACTGTTTGGCTATTCCCCCTGGGTATGAGTGTGTGTGCATGGTTTATTGCCCTGTGTGTCTACTTGCTGCTGTTTAAAGGACTGGTGACCTGTCCAGGGTGTACCCACCTCTCACCCAATGACGCAGGCACCATTACCCCACCGACCCAGCAAGGATATGCAGGAATAGATCATGAACAGATGAAACAAAATAACCTAAGCAGGTTTTTGAACAGACAATAAGAGTATAATTTTCACCAGTGAGGGTGTCCAAAAATTTCTTATTCAGAAGTTTATGAGGATGTAATATGTTTAGAGATGAAGTCATCAAAGGGATTCTTGATAGATGAGACATGCATAAATTTGAAAGGACGTCAGATTACAGTGAAAGTGTGCTAATCTTAAGAAATGAACACAATTGTAAGTACTAGATACCTTTCAGTGAAGTTTAAGTCCAATCAGGTCTATATGGAGTTATCCAGTTAGAAATGTTGTGTACATTGAGTTTTATCAGCAGAATAAAACCATTTGGAAAAGTGGAAATATAAGTTCAATTAAATTCAAAAAATAAATTATTGAGACTTATTTTAAACAACAGTAGAAACCATCTACTTTGTTGGATATGACCATCATCAATGTTATTTATGTGAAATAAATAAATAAAATATATTTTTAGAATCTAATGCATTCTTTTGTGTTTTAGTGTTCTTCATCCATCCAGAGTTATTTCCTGTTAGATTTCTGTTAGATTCTGGGGTTTTTTCTGTCTCTGCTCTGCTCTGGTTGATTGGTAATCCTCCCACAGCAGCTCTGCCTTCTCTCTGCCTCAGCTGCTCTTCATTTCACACTCTTCTAGCTGTAAACACTGTTTGTCTTTATTCACTGCCAGATTCTACTGTTTGCCTGCCTGTTTCATGTCCATTTTCCACACCCTTTTTCTTCACAATTCAGCCCAGTTTTCTGTCCATGCTCCACACCTTGTTCACCTCCGGCCCACCTGTGAGTTTTTAACATTTTTTATTCAATCATTTTACTCATCATGCTGCTTCCCTGGTCCTATGTGCATTTTGATGCAGCTCCAACCTCACAAAACGATGGATGAATGGAAATAGATATCGGTTCAATTTTTTTGTACAGAACATGAAATAAAAATAATGCAATGAAGAGTCTTACCTAGCCAGAGTAAAGTTGTTTTGAAAACATGTTCAGAAAATTATTTTTTTCTTAAATACATCTGACTAAATTTCTGTTTTTTCTAAATCTTGTAAAGTATGTTTCTGATAAAAGTAGTTAAAGCTGCTGCATCTCTTCTTTTTTCATCTTAAGTGCACAGAAATACTTGCTCAGAAATGAAAGTATAAAAATAAGTCAATTGAACTATTCAGATTACACTAAAGTAATCCAGTAGCTGTAGCTACACCTTCCTAAAGTTATACTCACCATCATTTTCCGTGCTGAAACCACTTTTCCATCTCATGAGCTCCACATATTTAGGCAGGGATCATAGGATTAAATTAGAGAAAAATGTTTGCCATTTATATTAACCAAGATGTGTCGACAAAACTCCACAGTTTATTGTCATAAAAACATCACTATTGTAGTGTGTCACCTTCTGGAAAGGTTTCAGTTAAGTCAGAACCACATAAGTCAAACTGTTGGCAGTAAAGGTAAATCACCAGTAAAGTCATCCATGCATGTGGTTCAGTTTTAGATCTCCCAACAGTCTGTAAGGTTATAGAGCCAAAACATAAATGTCCTTTCTTAAACTGGAACCAGAATTTTATTTCCAAAAGGCAAAGCTGATGTAATTAGGTGGACACGCCAACTCCATCCAGTTCATCAAAGATGAGATTATAACAGTTGTTCTGTTCCTTTTTGAGTTTTTTCTAATATTTAACATTTTAGAAAAATTATCTTAGAGTCACATTGCCTTTGTACAATGTCTTTCTTTTTTAATGCAGGTTATTAGTGTCAGGGCCAGTTAGACAAACTGTAGGAGTAAGTTTACTCTTCCGTAAAGATCAGGTGAATATAAACTGGAAGTAGATGAAAGCACTCCATGAGGCCTAAAATAATTTAATACACATACATTTTTGTAGTCTATCCCCAGAGTTCTAAACAATTTGGCCTTAATTTTATCTCATTACAATGTCATGTCTTGACTATGTAATCTCTTGAAGATGAAGGTGACCATATAATCTCTTGAGCATTTAATAAAGGCAACAAAAGTTCATATGAAAATTGCATTTCACTAGTTACCTTTATTTTTGTTATTTTGAAAGTAATCAGACAGGGAATTGGGTAAATAAAGAATAGAGTGCATGCAGCACAGGTCGTCGGGGTCAGGATTAGAACCCAGGACAGAAACATCGAGCCACACAGGGTGCCCAAAAATATCATTTTAAACCAGTTTCTCCTATATACAGGTAATGCATGATTAAAGGTTCAGTATATATGAACGTGTGAACCCAGGACCTTCTTGCTGCAAGGCATTAGTGCTAACTACTGTGCCGCCAGGCAACCCAACATAATCTGTGGTTTTCAAGTGTTTTATGAATAAAGTTTGGCTGTAAATTTATTGAAACATTTATCTGCATGCACAGCTGAAAGGCCTTTGGGGTATCTCTCTACCAGCCTTGCACATGTGAAGATTATAATTTTTGTCCTATTCTTCTCAATCAGAGTAGACAGAGAACATCTTTGAACAGCCTTTTACCAAAAATACTCAATTAAATTTATGTCAAAGGCTGTTCTAACCCATTAATATGCTTTGATCTTTTGTAGCCTCTAACACATTTTCACCTAGAGCTGCCTTTTATGAAGCTCCACCCATTTTTCTATTCACCTTGTCCCTGCAGAACAAAATTATCAACACAGCATTATGTTGCTAAAAGAAACATGATTTAGAGTGGGTATGAGGTCAGGATGTATGTTTTTATCCTCACACTATTTGGCACGAAGACCAGAACGTTCAACTTCAATCTTTTCCAAGCAGAACATCTTTCCTATGTTTGCTGTGCCTCTCGTTGCTTGTGGCAAACTGCAGATGGGAGTTATATTTACTTTAAACAATTCAGCGGTCTTTCTTGCTACTCTTCCACAGAGATCAAAGTTGTGATGTCCACGGCTGATTGGAGGCCTGTCAACAGATTGTCCCACCGAGCTGTGGATTTCTGCTGCTCCTCAAGAGTTATTATGGTTGCTGGGGCGCGGCACTGGTGGTGTAGGAGTTGTGCAGAGGCTATAGTCCTTGGTGCTGCAGTCCCAGGCCAGGCAACCTTTGCCGAATGTCTCCCACTCTCTTCGCCCCTTTTTCCTGTCTACCTATTATCAAAAAATGAAAAATAAAGGTTGCATCTCTGATCAAGGCTCTGCTTGGCAAGTCTTTCGGTTTAGGTGGTCAACCATGTCATGTTTGGTTTGCAGCTGTGTCATACTCTTTTAATTTTCAGATGATGGCTTGAACAGGGTTGTGTGAGATGTTCAAATACTGGAATATTGTTTTACAACCTTAGTTGTGTCAGGGAATCATGCACTTTAGGGATATTTTTGTATGCTGTCTCCAGGCAAAATTTTCTCTGCTCAGGATATTCTGTTTCCTGGTTGGGTCCCCAGATCATAAATCTAAATGAGCGTAATTTCAGATGGACAGTAAACAATCGTATTTTGGTGGATGGTAGCCAGTGTCCTGGCTCTGTGTTTTTTCCAGGATATTTGAGGTGAATAAACATCTCTAAAACTGACTTCACAAGAAAATGTGATTGGCTTGCCCTCTAAAAACAAACGTTTTTTCCTGCCTGATGTTCTTTTACAAAAGCTTTATGGAAAATTCAGTTTCAAATCACATATATCTGCAACTAGGCCTAACCTTGACAACATACAGCAGTTTAAGCGTTTTAAAAGTATTACACAAAGTCCTGCAGCAGTGTATGTGAATGAATGGATAACAGAACAGGACAGAACATGTGTTGGCTCTCACAGATGAGGGCAGTGTGTGCAGAACCTCCTCCAGCACAGAGCTGACACAGACAGAGCTCTTTGGTCAGGAGTTCGCTGAGAGCAATAAATTGAACACAAACGGAACCAACTCAAAGGGGAAACTATTCATCCCAGCTATAACTCTTCCTGCCCCCCGCTTATATTTTATGTTGGAGCTTTTTTGCACTGATTGCAATACCAGGCCCAATAGAGTCCTTGGAAGAACAAAGCGTCATAGCTGGAAGAAGACTTGGCTCAAAAGAGGAGTTCAGGGGTCGACAGAGCTGAATACACAGAGCCTAATACCAACAAAAGGTTTCAATGTCATCTTATACATGACTGATCAGTGCACATTTTATGAACAACTGTGTCTTTGCTTGGGTTAGTGAGACCCCTGGTCCTTCTGATATCTCTATTATTAGGTATTTTCTGCACTTATTGTGGGAACAGAAGCTCGGCTGAAAAAGTAATTATCATCGATTTGCAGGAGCATTCACTGAGCAAGCAGCAGCAGTTTGAGCTGCAGCAGCATTTCATCAGCATGGTCACTCTCCCACAGGGGTGCATGCAGTTTGCAGTTAGGGTGAATGATTTTTAAGATGCAGTTTTGTTTCAATCACCAGAGCAAAATGTGACTTCAACAAAATGCTCCAACCATTTGGATTTATTTTTGCAACGGTCTTCACATGAAGAGAGCAATACCCTGAGCAATCCCATAACCCTGGCAAAGTGATTTAGAAACAGAGCCATTTTCTGATTTTCATTTTTAGTTGTACACAAGGTCCTAAGCTTGACATTAGTCTGTTTTGATCTGAGAATATTAAAGTCTGTTTTGTCTACTTGTCATGTTGTAAAGTGTTGCATACTAAACTTAAGGACTGTCAATTTATGTGCACACCATATATTAAAAATAAAAACATCACAGTACATTTTTACCAATGCAAGTGAAACAAAACACTTTTATTAGACAGTGCAATAAAGAATTATCTAAATGATTTAGGGCGTTTTGTTTGTTTCTTAATTTTGTCAAAACAATATTCTGCTACATGTCCTTGGCCTTTTAGATTCAAGATATAAATAACATAATGAGCTTCTGTGGTGCAAACTGAAAGCATTCACTCTGAAAATGTAATATTTATTTCACTGATTTCAGGATGAAGCATTGTAGGTTTTTTGTTCGTGTATTTAGTGGTTTGCATAACAACAAACTCCCTCATACAGTTGTTTGTGTGTAGTTTGTAGAGAACTGAACCTTACAGAACAGGGTTGAAGAACATGTTAAAGAATTACTCAATTTTAAAGTCAACCTTTAACAGGAAATGGCACCAACTCATCATTCAGTCACAATCTAAAGACAGAAATATGTAAAAACTGCAAAACATTTACAGTAGTCACATTGTTTCAGTGGAAATAAGACTTTTTAGGTAGAAATACTGAACACTATAAGAGGTAACTGGTAAATGGTTAATGGCCTGCACCTGTATAGCGCTTTATCAAGCCCGAGGAAACCAAACCGTTTTACATTACAATCAGTCATCCATCCATTCATACA
Source organism: Girardinichthys multiradiatus (assembly GCF_021462225.1). Classification (NCBI taxonomy): domain Eukaryota; kingdom Metazoa; phylum Chordata; class Actinopteri; order Cyprinodontiformes; family Goodeidae; genus Girardinichthys; species Girardinichthys multiradiatus. The sequence continues at coordinate 43,834,911 of NC_061815.1, read as the reverse complement.
TACGTTCACACTGACAGTGGTAAGCTACAATTTAGCCACAGCTGCCTTGTGGCAGACTGACAGAAGTGACGATGCCTTACAAGGTGGGTGAAGTGTCTTGCCCAACGACACAATGACTGTGACAGACAGAGCGGGGGTTCAAACCAGCAACAGAGCGTTACAGGACAAACCCCTACAAACTGAGCCACTGTCCCCTGTCGAGGTATTATTTATGACTTCCTAAATGCAGCCTGCCTGTAAAAACAGCGTCTCTTTTTTTACTAAAAAGCTGTGGATATACAGTACTGGTCAGTAGTTAACATTCTTTTATGATTAATTTGAACCCTTCTTTTTTTCAAGTTGGAATGATGTTAAAATATAACACTTCAAAAAAGTTTTGAAAACATAGATGTGTTGCAAATATTATCTAGTTCGCAAAGAGTCAAAATTATACATACAGGCTTAGGCATAAACATACTGTAGCTTCCACTCATATTTGGAAAATGTATCTTAGCAAGTTGCACCGCACCAATATGATATGCTTTTTGTATCCTTAAGCAAGTTTTTAATTTTGGCTACATGTTGTCTTATGAAGGGTGAAAGAGTGAACTGATATGTGTCCTGGCACAGGCTCAGAGTTCAGGGACCCTCCAGAAGAATAATATTAGCTTTCTTTATTCATTCCAAAAAAAAAACTATAATGTGTGTTAATGAAGTTTTTCCTGTTGGTACGCTCAAAGTTTCAACCATCTAACTGATGAGTGGAGGTGAAGTCATGTTCCACTTTGTGGAATGCACCAGTAACACTTTAAGTCCCTCAGCATGATGCTGCCACCACCATGTTCGACAGTTGGTACAGTGTTCTTAGATCTAAAAGCCTTACACTGACCAAATTATCTTCTTGTTATGGTGTCCAAATAACTGAACCTTGTTGTCTCATCTGACTATAAACCCTTTCTCCAGGAAGCCTAAAGCTTGTTCATGTGGGCAGCTCAAAGGTGCTCACCTCCCTGTGAACAGTGACACTGGTGTTACAGCATCTTCAGTTTAAGCCTATGTGGTTCCTGGGATGTTCCTAAACATCTTAAAGGAAGATTCATTTCAACAGACATAACAATTTAGGCTAGATGAGTGGATCTTTGTCATAGTTGGGTGTTCCATTTTGACAACAATCGTACCAAAATTGATTGTTGAGTAGATAAAGCAGACGTTAAGCTTGTTAAACAGTCTTAAATTCAACCCTGTTGAACATTTATGAACTATGCCTTAAGTTATGGCAAAAAAACAACTAATTAAAATGAGCTTTACTAATTATAATAAATTAAGTAATAAAGTATCCATCCAGAATTCTGTCAGAAGTTTCTTGATGGTCTGCATGTGTAGCAAATTATGTCCAAGTCTGACTATTCATTCAGTGAGATTAACTTGGTGCTTAACTGTTCTGTATGATGACAGAGACCTTAAGAGGAAAACGTCAGCATCTGAAGCAGTGTTTCCATGTTATTATGTTGATGAACAGGAGCTATAATTGAGCTTTTAGCCTGAACACATGCATCTTCACTTTGTTAAAATCCTTGCAGTGCCAGAGAAACTGCCGTGTTTTTACCAGAACTGCTGCAGTCACTTGTGTCCAGAAGGGACTCTGGAGATTGGACCTTCAAAGTGCTGTGGGTCTGAATAAGGGACGTCATGGCCTCTTCTGAGGTTTGGTTTAGGACTGTACCTTCCATTTATGGGCTCCGTCATCTTTACTTCTCTTTGGAGTTAATGTTCTGGATGTAATTCATTATACCTCCGCATTCCTCTGCAGCCCTCCCTGTCGTCTTCTTTTAAACAAAATTCATGCACGCTATTGGAATGCCAGGCTATGGATGAATCATGGAAATTGGAGTAATTAACTCTTAGCAAGATTCTCTTCATGTTTACAACTTTTAAGGCCATGTTTTTCAATGTCTCAATTACAATGTTGAGTCAGATGTTAAAATATCAGTAAAATGTTGAAATGTCTAAATTGAAAGGACTTTTACTTCATAAATATTTGTCTTTAAATGAATCAGCTCATAACACGGACCAGCACTTCCTGGTCTCTATTCATACCTCCCTTTCACCAAACATCAACCAACCCCTTATTATCCACTATCTCCAACTCTACGGTTTCTCTCATGTGGGTCAGATGTTTGCCTCAAAACATGACAAGACTGTGCTTCTATCTATATAAAGGTCCCGGAAGGTCAAAGGATTATTGTAAAGAGTTTAGAAGAATTTACAACTTTCATGAAAGATGTGTTTTTGAAAGTAATTTATTTTTACTTTGGCTAAATAAATACCTAATATGTACTGGAGAAAAATACACAGAACACAAAATCTGAACTAAAATATGTAGAGAAGGCTAGTTACAAAAACAAATTATGATTAGCAAACTATTAGCATTTTCAAGACCTTGATAGAATGCCCTAAACAGTTCCAGCAATAAAAGAAAGACGTAATCATGTAATAAATAAATGGACATTCAATGATGCTTTTATTGCCTCAATTTATAACAAATGTCATCTTGAGGCTTTTTACAAGATGAACAATGCAATAGTTTGACTGTAAAATTTGATTATTTCCACATTTTCTTTCGAAACTTTAAACTATGGCCATTAAACTATTTGTACCTTTGGCAGTGTGGGCAAGTGCCAAGTACTGCTGGAAAATGAAATCAGTGTCTCCATTACGTTTCTCAGTATTGCAGGCCTTTTGCTCCTTAGCCAAAGCAACAAGTTTTCGACACTGGTTCTGATTCAGCAGTGGCTAAACACAAGAAATGTGACAGTTGTAGCTCATATCCTGAATACCACTGTGTGTGGTACTCTTAAAGATCTGACTCTAGCTGCAGTCAATGCCTTGTGAATCTAACCTAACCTAACCTTTTTAAGGGCTTTGCTTCACATTCCTCTCAATACTGCAGTTATTGTCTTTGCTTGTGCACATTTCTCTACTTTTTCTACGTAAATTTCTTTTAATATGCTTGTATACAACACTCTGTGAACAGTCAGCTTCTTTAGCAATGCCCTTTTGTGACTTATCCTACTTTGTGGAGGGTAGTAGTGCCTTTCTGCTGGACAACTATCAGGTCAGCTGCCTTCCCCATTTTTCCATAGGCCATAACATGTAATTAATTGAAAATAAATTTTATTAATCATACATTTTTTTTGAGAAACTGTGTTGTCACTATTTAATAATCAAAATCAATAGAAACAAGCTGCCACAGTGCTGTTGTGGCCGTGGAGGTCGAAAGCATAGCTATGATAGGAACATTTCACACCTGCAATTGGTAAAAACCAAAAAGTAAGTACAGCAAAATCCCTTTTTGTAATACTCTTTTAAAACTGTCTGTTTGGAGTAAATTATAGTAAACTCAAAACTACTCCAAACTACTTCCAAAAAGATAATACCATAAATACAGAACCAAAAAGAATCTATCAAAACAGTAGCAAGACTATAATGATCAAACCAAATTCACATAAAAATACATTTGTACAACATAGCAAAACATTGACAAAAAAAGTTATCCAGTAGTTTTTTTACAAACAGAAAACAAAATCTCAACCACACCAATTATGCATAAACTACAACACAAACAACAGCAGAAAACCAACATTACCAACCTGACAATGTGATTTCTGTGGTTTTCCTGTGTTTTTGGACATTGTATTCAGTAAACTCTGTTTGACTTCTGCTTCTTCTGGTGCAGGCCTCAACAAACAAACACTGAAAAATCAAAAGTTTTAACCACAGTCGGTCGTTGATTAGAAAATGAACTCTGAATAACAGTGAAAATGTCCAGTAAAAACACAAAGCTTTCCCTTTCCTGGACAGCATTTTGTGAACGTTTAGATCCATGCTTACATTGAACAATTAGATAGTATTTCAGCCAGAGAGAATTTCACGGTCTGATCCAAGTCACTGATTATTCCACGCTCAATGTCTGAAAGTCTGTTATTTTTACAAACGGTAATATTCCCAAAGCTTAATGTTTGTAAGGCATTTTTTTGAAAGATGCATAATACAGCGATATTTCATTTATCAGTTTGACGATGCAACAGCAGCTTGGTCATTTATTCATCCAGCAGCGGTCGACTCTTTCAGTAAGAAACCAAAAACATGATATACTTTTGAATGAAGACCAAATGGAGCCACATTCTTCTGCACCGCAAAATGAGGTCTATAATTTCAGCTATGTGTTGATGTGCCGAGATAATTGGACTTGGAATAATGTGCTTTTCATCCAAATGGTAAGCTGAGCCGTATTCCTGACAGACGAGGGCCTCCTATAGCAAGCTGGACTATCTCACTTCCCGCTGCGTAACATCGGAGGTGTCGACCCGTAATTGAATTTTCATTGCCTACTTGCCGTGTAATGGCAAGGTATCCTTTCTGGACTCAAAACTTGCCAATGCTGCAGAAAGTGGAGCTCTGGCCATGATGGTTGGTGCTGCTCCAGGTTTTATGTTTATGTTCCTGGAGGCCTTTGGTCGCGGTAAGTTGAACCTACTGTACCTGCAGCAGGGCGGCCATGTCAAGACAAATCACACAATTTGTTTTTTCACTTCTGTGAATATATACCTGCAGACCTTTACCTTCTTTGACCTATACAACATCAGAATAAAACATATTCTATGCAAACTTGAGAATTTACACAACATGCTCTGAGAAATATTTTTACACTCGAATCAGGTGGAAAAACAACTCTGAGTGATAAACCCCGGCCTGTTTGAGGCTTTTTGCAACTTCATTTCACATTCACAGGTTCAGCCAATTCAAACTATCACAATTTGTTGTAGGTGTCTGGATATTATGATGAGCTCATATTTTAGCTTGATCCCCAGAAACAGCATAATTGCTGCGATCAATGTGACAGTGGGAGGGACTGCTGTGGAAAACAGGCTCTTTGAATTACTCAATCATGGCTGATGTGTCCTGGCTGTGGACCCGACTGCAAATAAATGCCAGATCACACCCTCCTGAATCTGGCTCTATGTATGATTAGCTCTGGTGTTTAAATAAAAGGGGTTATGGCTCACAGAGAAGCCTGAAAATTCATTTTTCTCTGCATTCGACACACATAGATCTGAGCTGTGCAACAATAATGACCTGATCTGTACTACTGAGTTTTTGCAAGCAATATTATGGAACAGCTATGATTCCTCCATGTTTCTTATTTGATAGACAAAAAGAGTTACCAATAATTTGTGCCTATATATTTCTTGTAATTTGCTTAAAGCAAAATATTTTTTTTTACTTTCAACCCCACTGCAATTATTACAACTAACATGAACCAAACATCAACTAAAACTATCCTCTTTGTTGTTGTTTTGGTGAGCATCTGCCACATTATGGAGGACACTGATGCTGACAGGTTTCCAATGACTTTAAAAAACAGCAGGTTGCCTGCATGCAAAGATGGCAATCAACATTCATTGTCCCTGAATGAGACTGGAAATTTGCCCCTTGTGCTCCCTAACGTTTCAAAACATTTGTCCAACAAGTTAGCAATCCCATAATTTACCAGATGACCATATGCTGTTATGAGCCTCTTTGTATTCTCTGAGCAAGACTTGACTTGATGTAGTGCCAAATATTTGAAGCAGATTAAAGTAGCCAAAGATACTGAGTCAAACATAATCACACTGTGAGAAATAATTAGCAAATGTTGGGGTTCAAAGGCAATAAGTCAAATAACATGCGCACCATCACACACACCCACACAGCACTGGTGGCTTTATCAGAGCGTTATTGTGTCCATGTGTGAATGAGGTCATTGCAGTGTCATTCTCAAAGATAATACTTTACAGCTTTTTTCATGTTATTGTATTATATTCTGCACATTACTACTACTACCCCCAAATGTTTTCATATTTTATTGCTTTACAACCACAAACGTCCATGTTTTGTTCAGGAGAGATTTCCTTATATTATAGACCAATGCTTTCCATGCAGCCTGAAATTTCACAAGATGTGCAAAGTTGCTACTTACCAATCAGATATCTTCTGAAAACCAATGGTTGCTTTGGGTTTTATTTCAGGGTATCAGAGTAAAGGCAGCTGAATACATATGCACATCACATTTGTTACAGAACCATATTAAAAACCATTTGTCAAGCTTTTTTGCTTCCTCTTCAGTTATATGCTACTCTATATTGGTCCATCAATCCCAATGAAACTCATTTAAATTAAAATATGAAACATTTCATGGGGTGCGAATACTTTGGCAAGGCACAGTACTTGCCAGACTCCACCTGTTCACCTAAAAAACGACAGCATACCTCCAGCTGCAGCACATCAGAACCCCTCCTTAATGTAGTTCCATTTCATTATTGTGGGGAGTGAGATAAATATTGTGTCTGCTGGGGTTTGTAGCAGTGCCTCAGTCATTGAGCAAACACAAGCAGGAAGGCATCCTGTTGCCTAAAAGCACTGTATCTTTCCAGAAATGAACGTCATCCTCTAAAGTTTACTGTACACACATTTCTCAGCCGTCTTAGTTTACATTTTATGGATACATGTTCAGTGTTTGGCTTGCAGTTCTTCCGTAACGTAAGAGGAGAGAACCTCATTGTCTCGGTAAAAGCCACTTCAACTTATCAGCAGATGGATTAGCTGTTTCTGAAAAGGAAACAAAAGACCACTTTAAGCTTACACTACTATATAATGTTTTTATATTATTTTAATATTATAGTTATTAACCAAAATGTATTAATTATTTAGAAGCATTTAAAGGGGAAATTCAGAAATCTGACTGAACACTGTATAATAAAACTATCTAAAAGGTATTTTCATTACTAAAAATGTGTTGAAACTGCAGTTTAAACATTCATTTATACAACATGAGTGCATATATCTAACTGTAATATATAAAAAGCTGAAAATGTGATCAAGAAATTAAAGAATAAACTACAGCAGCTCATTTTAAACATGTCCTGTAACTATTAGAACAACATGGTTATAGAACCACCGTTAGTAGAAATAACTCTAAGTGGTTGTTTTCTGTCACTTTTTATCAGTGTCACATTGTGGCGGAGTTTTGGCCCACAGTTTACAGATAATTGCACAGCTCTCTTAAGGTCCCAACTCAGCATTTTAATCAGGTTGATGTTTGGATTTTGATTAGACCATTGCAACACCTTTCATTTCTTTTTAACTTATTGTGTTGTAGATTGCTGTGGTGTTTGGGATCATTGTCCTGTTGATCACAAAGTTTGGGCCAAGTTCCAAGCGTCAGACACACCGTCTCACGTTTGATTCTTGGCATACAGAAGAGTTTAAGGTTGACTCAGTGACTGCAAGTGGCCCAGGTCTTTTGCATCCAAACCAACCCCAATCATGACTCCTCCATCATCACGCTTCATATCTGATATTAGGATTTGCCTGCTTGTCTGCAAACGTGGCGTAATACATTTTAGCAAAACACCTGTACTTTTGGTGTACTACTGATAGCGTGTACAGCCTTATGGTGCGTTCACACCGAATGCGGATTCTGCGAATTTGTTGCGTCATTTGTGTGCTTTTGTCCGCTTGACATTCCGCGTGAACTCCGCGTTGCCATTTGGCAACAAGCGGCAACGTTTCGCTGCGTCATCAAATAGGAGGAGCTTCCATCTGCTGCTTGCTGGTTTCAACTGAACATGGCGGACATGGATAACACGGACCTAATTACAGTGTTTTACCTGTGGAGAGCCAGATTCTTCAGGGACGGGAACAGTTCGGAGATTACCACCACCTACTCCAGGAGCTGCGTCTGGATGACGATCAATTTCAGCGGTACTTCCGTCTATCCAGGACCCGAAGATCTGCTGTCCTGCCTTGGGAGACAAATCGGACTCCGGGACACCAACTAGTAAATAAACCTCAGCTCAAGAAAAAAAACAGCCGATTTTTAATGTCCACATCTCCTAAATATAAGATATTTGTGCCTAAACATAACCAGGCCAGGTTGTACTTGTCTCGGTAAAAGTAATTAGTTGAGTCATACAACTCTGGCTTGCCGCACACCGCCACTATGATCTGGTCCTCCATCTTCACTGACAACCGCTTCTTCTCCGCTGCGGTCTTTCACCCTACGTCACAGCCACATCCAGTCCCTGATTGGTTGACGCGACGCAAATTTAGGGAAAAGTTCCGATTTTTCAACTCGTCCATCGCTCTCGCTCCGCTACTGCTTCGCTCGGCGCGCCTTCCGCACCGCGTCCTTCGGCTACTTTGCACCACGCCGCTCCGCTCCTGAACGCGCCTCTACATAGGGATAACATGTAAATCGGCCGCTCCTATCGCAGAATCCGCGTTCGGTGTGAACGCACCATTACATGGAGTTCTTTGGTTTTTTGCAGTTTCTCCAAGCATTCCAATATCTGACTTTGGGGTGAACATGCAGGGACACCCACACCTAGGAAGAATGGCAGCTGTCTTAAAAGTTTTCAAACTAGAGTGAGTATTCTTTTTCACTGTAGAATGATGGATTTGATGCTTCTTCACAGTCATGGCTGATGTCTGTCCATCCTGGCATTGTGCTACCAAACAGCCAATAAAAAGCTTTAAAAAGTGTGTGTGTGTGTGTGTGTGTGTGTGTATGTATGTGTGTGTGTGTGTGTGTGTGTGTGTGTGTGTGTGTGTGTGTGTGTGTGTGTGTGTGTGTCCAAGCAAATTTTGAGAGTTAGAGGCTATACAACACTGAAACCATTTTTAAAAAGTTCAGTTAATAAAACAGATCTTATATTCAGAATGCAGGCATGTATGGCTGAGATACAGCCTTACCCAGCTCATCACATATCTCTCATATGGGACAGATTGAGCTATGAACACAACTCCAAGCTACAATCATGAATCAAGGCTACAGGAATCCTTTCACGCTCTCCTGAGGCCACACAGCAAGCAGGGCAGGTGCTGATTCAGCAGCGGACTCCCTCTCCTCAGCACCCGGGTCGGAAGTAAATCTCCCTGAGGTTGGAGGTCAAGTGTTTTCATCATCTGTGTGGCTATTATTTTACGCGTCATTATCAGCTGCTTAATATCTCCGCTTCGGCAGGAAATGGGTGTAGATTCAAGTGAGGGAGAGACGTGGCTCTTCCATGGCTGGGTGCCCTACAGCTGTAGTTTGACTCTTTTCACCCCCTGAGGACTTCATGCAATCTAGTTCACATCCATCCTGTTAGTCCTAAACCAAGGAGAGCAGCTGTGATTCATCCTCATAACCGCTGTTGGCAAGAAGAACATCGACAGGCCCAAAGCACAGCTTCCATGCTCCATTACAGCAGCTGTTATTGATGCTCTTATTGTCGGTTTATTAGATCCTCGACTTAACCTCCCACCAAAATCACACAACTTCTTTTTGCATCCTAAAAGAAGAGCCAGAATCTAGTCCAAGTGTTGAATGTAACAGCTGATAAAAAAAAGCAGCAAGGTAAGGATGCCACCAGTTTCTGAAAGGGAATCTGTCCTTATTTAACATGCCAGGATCACTGTAGTTTGGAAATATTTATCATAAGAAAGGAAAATTCACACGTTTCCATTAAACTAAACACCTCTCTCCCACAGACAATCTTAAAACCTAAATTAAAAAGTGAGGCTATCATTTCAAAATCTTGTCTTCATTTTGGAAAAATAAATCATTATTTCTGTAAAATGCAGGTTTAGCCAATATTCAATCCAGTGTCTTGATTAAGGAGGCTGTTAAAAATTATAGGATTATTTATTTTTCTCAGTTGTTACAGACAGAGTCAAATTAGTGTCACAGGACTGTCATTTGCAATCAGGGTGGAGATCTGAGTTTTGTTTGGCCTTATTAACATGTTAGGTGTGCAGCTGCACACATTTATCCAGTCAACATCATTTAGAGGAGTGTGTAAACAGCTCCTAAACATAATGCAAAGGAGAACTTAGACAGTGTTAACTTCCCTGTTAAAATGTACAGTACAGCAGAAAAGTACGAGTAGAATTTTTTTAATTCCTCTAGATTCATTTCCCACAATTTTAAGGTTGCAAAATCCATGTTTCACCAAAAACAGCGTCTCATATGAGTTAGGAGCAAAATATCTTCAAACGATGCAACTTTTTTCAGAAGAAAGTTTATGCTATTGTAAATTTTGGCTCTTTAAAACCTACATGTAATTGCCAAGTTTGTAAGGGGTTGCAAGACCCAAGAACAACCAAGAGGGGGACATAATCATAAGTGATTTAATAAAAAGACAACACAAACTTACAAAAACTGGATGCATCACAGAGGAGAAATCAATTCACTAAGGTGCTTAAAACGTGTGTTTCAAATAACTTTCAGGTTCTCAGCTTGAGTCACTGCTGGCAAAGAGTTAAAACCTATTAATCTGTGACCTACATTCTTCATTTACAACTCAGTTTTCATTCAGAAGATATTTAATAAAACACTTTTCCAAATTGAATGAATTATGCTCTGGAATTACACCTTTCTTTTGTAAAGAGGAAGCCAAAAAATGTGGAAATGAGCTTGGGAAAGAGTGGCCACAGAGCAGACTGAGCAGGTACAAAGTCATCTACACCTCCAATGCTCTTTTGAGGATTTGTCCTGCCAAATTATATTTCAAGATGTGAATGTTCTTTAGATTGGCAACCTGGACATAATCACAATATCATCACCACTTACAATTAAACAAAACCGCTAATTAAGAGTGATTGATGGTGAGGTTTCTACAAGTTAGGAGAAGTGTCTCCATCTGCCAGTTTGAATCATATTTATATAGCATTAATAATGTCTATCCTGTCAAAAATCTGATTAAATTTATTCTTGCCAGTTCAGTTGTTTTTTGTCAAAGAGATATTTACCTATCCTTTTACAGAGAAAAGGCACCCATTAAGTCTTTAGTTATTGAAGATATTGTTGTTTCTGCTGAAAGCTTCTTGTGGTTGACTGAAATGACCCCAGGTGACCTCTGGGAGTGGAGTGCTTGTAAAAAGCGACAAAGCATGAACCAATGGGTCAGTCTTCAAACCAGCAGTGTTAACTCTGGGAATGTGGGAAGCTGTGACATTAAAAAAATAATAATTATTAGATATACCTATGAAGTTAAAGGAGCCATAGCCCAGCTGGGTCCGCTCTTTCTGGATGTGGTGAGGCATCACTACAGCAAAGGAGACTATAAAAAAGTGAACTTCTATCCAGATCTGTAGAGAGGTGGAACAAATCAAATGGTATAGAAAACCGCATACCTAATCATATTATGGTGTAATTTTTCAGCAGGCTTTGCATGCCACAGTAGCTGCTCTTCTGCATGTCTAACAAAACCACGGAGAAATTTTTCTTTAAAAATAAGAAACTGTTCCTTGCTCATACCAGTTGCTATTTTACGTAGGTTAACTTTTGTTGGCGCTTGCATTAAAAAGGTCCCAGTTTATAGAAGCAAAAGTCATGTGCATTTCATAATTTAAATCTTTTTGCCATATATTCACCTAGGAAATATATACTATATGCAGAAATACATGCAGGAAATCTAATTTATCAACCCATCTATTGCCTTTTGTTTGTCCAAGTTCAGGTTCTGGATGTTACAGGTTCAGAAGGGAACGCCAGACATCGCTATTGCCAGCTCATTCTGCAAGATCCCAAAGTGTTCCCTGGTCAGAAGAGATTTGTGGTCTCTACATTGGGGTCTCCTCCCAGTGGGACATGCCTTGAAAATCTCCAAAAGGAGACATTTAGGAGGTATCCTGATCAGATAAATGTCTGAATAAATCTTAAGCTGAGAAAGTTTTCCTTTCCACTGCCATTACAGTCATTCTCAAAATGAGGGATTCCTGCCAAATTAACAAAAAAAATGTAATCACAGACAGGTCATAATCTATATATGGAAGTATCTTCCTGTTTTAGTGGCCATGACTCAAAAGCCTCTTCTTGTTCCAGAAAATGGCATTTCAAAATTAAATGTTTTGAAGGGAAGAATTTTTTTTGTCAGTGGTGACTGCTTAAAAACTGAAATCTGACTCTGGAGGCCACCAGAGATTTGAAAACAGTGGTTTGGAAAGCTTGACCCTTTTGTACATATCTTGCTTGAGGAAGATGATAATCTGGTGTTGTTATTCACCTGTGGGCCAATATATTTGGTTTCTTTTCTCCCAGAAATAATCAAAACCATGCTGATCTAATTATCATGATGTTGGCTTATAGCTGATTCCAAGATAAACTATCACCCAAATGCTTCACCCACTGCAGATCTGTTTTTCTTTGCCAATCAATTTCCGAGGCAGCAGTTTGAGATTACCTCCGAGGCTGATCCAAACCTCCTGTGACAGGCTGCAAATGCTGTGCGTGTCTTGATTATTTTGCCTTCTTTCTGGATATTTAAGTCTGTTTGTTGATTTTGAGCCTGATCCCCCTTTAGAGCCAGATCTGGTTTGGTCTGCTTCGTCTGGCCAAGCTTTGACACCGGCTAGACTCAGTGGCATTAAACACACAAACGTGGCTGGTCAGTGAGAGGCACGAGGCAGCACAGAGCTGCCAATCCCAATCCCAGTTTTGTGGTGATTCTAGCTTCTTTGTGTAACATTTTCCTCTCCAAATGGATAGAGGAATACAGGAAGACCCTTCGTGCTTTGGAAATTCTGACAGAAATAGAAGTATCACAGAACTCTAATTTTCCAACCTCAAGGTCCAGTTTAACTAAACAGATGCATTTAAGGAGCTCCGTTGTAAGAGACGAAAAAATTACTGCTGGTGCTTTAATAGAAGAAGAAATATCCATTTATTTTGATCTGCAGGGTAAAAATAGCAGTTTAGATTTTTGACATTTTAGGATAAATGGCTATTTATTGGCAGACATTAACCTCAACATAGGGGATTTCTGCTTTTCTAAAGCTAACACTCAGTATTACACTTTTATGAATGTTCTGCCTTGTTGGAAGTGACTTTTTGGACACAGGGCTATACGTCAGTGCTTCAAAGTTGATCTGCTTAGAATTAGAGTAATAGCTCATATTTTCCCTCATTAAGCTTTCTACTCTTTCCGTGATGCATTCACTGTCTTGTTATGATATGTGACCAACGTCAGTTGTTTGGACAGAAACACAAGTGTAAAAGTTGATGGAAACCATAACCAAATCTAAAAATGTTCTCAGGGGGACCCGCTGCTAAAGGAAGATTTTTAAAACAATCTAAAAGTAAAACAGTCTAAAGTGATCACAGTTCAACAGTTGGCTTATTCTGTGGTTTCACAAGTTGGCCTATTCTTTGGCACTGGAAGGGTCACACTTTGCTTTTACATAAGGGCTTTAATATAAACAGTTAACAATTATGGTTTTGGTTTTGTATTAATGGCTGTCTCATCTAATTATTTAGTTGTGCAGTTCTATAAACATATAAAAAAATTTCTGACTAATATGAGGTAGCAGCTTTGATGCTTATTTTCAGGGGAAACTTTAACTTCTATTTTTTGGGTGGCTTTTCTACCAAAGCTGAAAATACTTTTAACAATTTTCAATGAAAAACCATATCATTAATGACAACCTGACTCACTCACTCGCTAGCACCACTGAAATGTGTTTTTTAACACAAGCTGTTTCGGTCAGTGAAATGAAATGTAGTAACCTTCAGTAAAAAAGAGACCACAAACAATCAAGTCATGCTTTCTGAAAAGTACAGCATCTACCTTTTTCGTTCACTTTTTATCAGCCACATTATTAGGTATACCTGTTCAGGTGCTTTTTATCACAATTAAATCAGAAACTTGTGAATTTAGACATCTAGACAACTTGCTGAAGTTCAAACAGGATATCAAAATGGGGAAAAAGGCATTTAAGTGACTTTTAAATGTTATATACAGTAGTAGTTGGCTCCATAAAGGGTGGTCTGAGTTTTGAAATTGCTGATGTGCTGGGATTTTAACTCATGGCTTTAGGTTTACAGAGCATTGTACAATAGTAAATGGCCTGCACTTGTATAGCACTTTATCAAGACCCCAAAGACCTCAAAGACTACAATCAGTTATCCACCAATTCATACACACATTCAAACATTGACGGTGGTAAGCTACATTGTAGCTGCACTTGCCCTGGGGCAAACTGACAGAAGTGAGGGTGCCATACAATCGGCGACACCGAGCCCTCTGACCACCATCAGCTGGCAAGGTGGGAGACAGAGACTGAGACATACAGAGCAGGGGTTACAGGGTTAACCCCAACCTCTGTGGCCCCCATCACCCCACATGGTCTAGTAAGGAAGAAGTCCAGTGAGCAGTATTTAAATGGACAAAAATACCTTTCTGGTATTAGAGGTTAAAGGATAATGGTCATACTGGTCGGAGATCCAACCATACTGGCTGGACAAAAGCTCAAATAACCAAAAGGTACAACCAAAATATGCAGAATACCATCTGTAAACACACAATATGTAAAACCTTAAAGCAAATGGGCTACAGCAGCAGAAAACTGACTGATGTACAGCCGACAAATCTGCAGCAACTAAGTAATGCTATCGTGTCAATATGACCGAAGCTCTCTGCCTATAGTTTTTAAGTCTATGCGATGAAGAATTAAGACCGTTCTGAATGCAAAAGGGGTTCCACCTGGTACTAACATGGTGTACCTAAAAAAGTGACCAGTGAATATACATTTCAATCTGAAAAGACTGACAAGGAAAAGGGATGGCAATTAGAAAAGTTTTAATGATGCGTAATTACATGGTTATTTCTTTGGCGCTCGGACTTGGGAGGAAGACATGAATGCTGAGAATGTCATGAGCTGAGATGTACATTTGTAAGGTTTAGATTTAGAGATCTCCTCCCCCCGATCCGTCACTGGTGGTGGATTGGTGGCCAGGGAGCGAGGAAGCCGGAAGGAGATGGGAAGGAATATGGAGGAGGTGGGGTGGAGGAGGGATGAGCTCAGCTGACAAGCGAGGATGTAGGTGGCTGAAGGGCCTTTAAAAGCGAGGCATCGGAAGTCAATAGGATGAAGAGTCATGCGGACGGGATGCTGATTGGATGGCTAGGAGACGCAGGGAAGAGTCATTGGAAGGAGCAGGTGATGAAGGTGAGTCTTTCATTCTGAATTTTTGTCAAAACTCCATTTGCAACTATAGCCATATTCAATAAATTATAATATGCATTCCAATGATTTCTCAGATTAAAAGTACCTTTTGAAAATAACCTTTAAGAAGGTATTAAACATACTTTTCATTAAGCTCACATTTTTATATTAAATCTGTTTTTATTGGTATAATTTAATATTCTAATCTTATATGCTGTTTTTTCTTTCAATTGCTAAAGGAGGAAAATCGTCATAATTAACACAAATAAAGGCTTGAAAACTTCAGCTTGTGTGTAATTAATCTAAACTTGGTGAACTGAGTTACTGAAATAAACAAACTTTTCAATAATATTTTAATATATGTAGTATGACTTTATAATAGAAGTTTGAATCCTCTGTCTTAGTAGAAAAAGGTTCCAAAACCAAATGTCCAATAAAGGCAAGTTTAACTGGACTTCATCACCATTTCTGCAATCTGTGCGCACAGATTACTCAGTGACATCTGTCGAGAGTTTGGACGCATGGCCCACACCTGTGAAGTGTGCTGATTAAAACATGGCAGTGCTTTTTATATATGACAACAGATCCACTGAACTTACCTCGCAGGTGTTGGCCATGCGTCTAAACTCTTGACAAATGTCACTGAGTAATCTGTGTGCACGGATAGTAAAACTGAGTACAGTTTAGCAAAGCATGAGCACGGATTTCCACCTGCTTTGTTTTGTTTTAACCCGCTGACACTTGCCGGGCTCCATACCATTTCACTGAAACATCTTAAAAGAAATTAAAGTTTGTGTCAACTTGACTACAAAGTGCTTATATGATCCAAGGTTGAAACAAGTGGACAATCTCAGATGCTGGATTTTTTTTCCTGCAATTAACTATGCTACCAAACATAATATAGAATAGCATCAAATTAGATTGTACAAAGGAATAAAGCACTTTCATTGGAGTTACAATGCTAGCTTAGCAGATGTAGCACTCCATCTCAGGTGTACCAAAAGATTTATGTATGTGAAGGTAAGAATAAATTGCACAATCAAACACCTGCATCTCAATATAGTGAAAACTCTTAGCTCTTGAGAGTGTCAATAGTGAAAGGTACAAGGGTTGGAATTACATTCACTTTTTCAGCCCAAAGTTTTCATTCATAGCCTTAACAAGAGCATTGTACATATCAGCATGCCAAAATCCTCTATAACCCAAATTTAAATTGAGCATCTATTAGGACATGTTATTTGCAAAACAGAAAACAGATCCATGAGCAGTCAGTGCCGGTATCAAACTTTGGTTTAGATTTTTTAAATCAACCTTGTTGAAAGCTAGGGCTCTTTTTACTGTTCTTTACAGTCGTTACTGCATGAGTTCTTAATGGTTTGGAAGCTTTTACACTGCAATTTATTTGATAATAGTTGTGGAATTCATATGCTTTCTTGTTCAGTTCCAGAGGTTATAAAATGTTTGGAAAGTTTTATACTGGTTTCACACATTGTCTCTGATGGAAACTGTTAAAGAGGGAAGAAAAAGGCCACCCTGGATGAATTCACTCTCTCTTTCTCCTAAATACATACCTTAGCTTGCTTTATCCTGCATACAGTTTAATACTGTTTGCCAGAAAAACAGTAGAAGTTATGTTCACCACCACCACAGCAATTATACTCAGCAAGTTTATACCCAGCAAGTTTAAAGCACAGCTGAATAAGTCCTCGGGTTAGATATGGCACTGCTTTTCTCATTAGGGCTTTTTGGCTCTGTTCATTTCATTGTTTCCTGACTCCGGACATTTGCCTAGGGAATGTTCCATAAGTGGTTTTGCATCTGCAATTTTTTTAATTGAACACCTTTGCAGAAACATTAAGCATCTTAAATGGATTTGTGATTTTGTGAAAGCTTTGTCAGGATAAACTAGATAAATAGGTATTTGGTGAGGGTTTCATGAAATATAAACGTAAAGGATCTAAAAAATGATTTTAACTGTTGGAATGTATTTAGGGTACATAGCTACCTTACTTTGAAGAAAAAAAAAAGAAAAAAAAGAAATGGGATTTGGGATTTAGATTTTGAATTTCGTTGAGCATTTCAAAAGCTCTCAGGAGGGTGTTTGTTGTTTTTTTTGTGCCAAACAAGTCCAATGACAAACCACTCCAATGATAAACCAGCCCAATGATAGTGCTTACTCAGCACCAGTTTGTGGTTCCATCTGCTACCAAGAATTTCCAAGGACAGAGGAAAGAACCTCTTTCTTCCCCAGATGAGACTGTCATGTGTAAAGCAGACTTTAGACCACTTTGATACACAGAGACCTTCAAGGCTGACTCAATGACTGCAAGGTGCTCAGATTGTGTGGCTGCAAATTAAGCTGACATAATTACCACCATGCTTGACAGTTGGCATGAAGTCTTTGTGTTGAAATGCTTTGTTTAGTTCTCCCCCAAACAAACGTGAAGCATGTGGAGCTTGAGATGCAGCTCTTGGGAGTTTTTGCATTTTCTCTGAGTGCTGGTTGGCCTAAAAGGCCGGACGAACTTTCCGGGACATCCACTTGTGGGAATGCTGGCAACTGTCATGAAATGTTGTTCAGCTATGAAGAAAACATTCGCGCTACAGAATGATCAATTTTAAATAGTCTAAAAATTACCTTGTAACACATCCCAAATGTTTGAGCAGCAACAGTTGCTTCTCGGTTGCTGATGTATTTTCCCCTGTACCTTCCCCAGTAGCAAACTGCAAACACTTGTTTAAGGAGGTGATAACACCAAAGATGGTCAAATAATAAAGTGTATTTGATCAGCAGAATCTGGCCTCGGCTTTCCCATTGAAGCAGGGTGCATTTCTTTACAAGGCTTTCCTACCAAAAGCCACTGATGTTGCAATTGGCTCAAAAATGGTTCTGCATTTCGAGGAACCTTGCAAAACCAGGAAGCACAGTTGCATTAACCTGTGATTAAAGTTGAAACTTTGACCAAGGTTGCATATTCACACTTCCAGTAGAGCAGGATATCTATCAAACTGCTCCCACCTGAGCAGAGGGTAGCTGGTCAATGTGGAAATAGTCATCAGTTTGTGTAATTAATCTATGTAATGTGTTTTACTTAGTGATAAATTTACTGAAATGAATAAACTTTTCAATAATATTCTGATTTTATTGACTGAGTCTGTAAATGTTTTATCAGGGACAGCATCAATCTGTCAGTACTGGACAAGAACTGTGGAGACTCAGACTGGACTTTTCATGCTATAGTGGGTCTATACTTTACATTTCCTAGAAGACCTACGCACTAATTTAACTTAAATTCTTTTTTACGTGGTTTGTTTTCTATTTTTTATATATATTCTGACAACCAGCCTTTTAGAAACCTTATTATTGATGTTTCTACCTTTACTAATACTCATGAACTCTTGTGTTGATAGAGAATTTGTGTTGTTGGTAAACTCAGGCTGCTTTTGCATCTCATCATTCTGTTCTGTGCAAACAGACTGGAAAATTTTAAATATGTCTCTGTATGTCAGCCAGTACATTTTCTCCTGGAAAACAAAACATGTGTTTGGAAAACAAAATTGTTGTGTTTTAAATCACAATTTGTGTTAAAGCAATCAGGAACAGAGGGTAGCAAAATTACAGATCTGTTTATTTCAAAATGTCATATTATATATAACATTCAGCTGAAATTCACGTATTCCTCTTGTAACTCTATCTGCTTTTGCATGTGTTCCCATACTTCAACATACACATCCCACACACTTTCTGGCACAGTCTTTAGGAGTTTGTATTTCAGTTCCTTTGTTGCAAAAAACTGTCTCCTAAAATTGGGAAGGTGATTTTTTAATATATGTTCTGGTCCTGTGTTCCTGCTCAGCCTTGGAACAATATGCTCCATGGATCATTGTAAGCTGTTTTAGAGAAAAGTCCCTAATAAGTTACTGCATTATAATAAATCATTAGGGGTCATGCTTATCCTCCATTACCATCTTAAATGTTTTACTTAGAAAAACAAGTAATCATCTTGTTCTATTTTATCTTTGTTGGGGTTAGAGTTAATTACTTTTATTTTTTTATGGTCAACATGAGTGACCATAAAAAAGTCAGGTACATGTGTGTATGTACCTGACTTTTGTGAAGTGCCTTGAGACAACATGTGTTGTGAATTGGCACTATATAAATAAAACTGAATTGAATTGAACATTTACCTCTCCATCTTTGCGTTTTTTTTAGGAAATAACTAATTCCAGGCATTAGAATAAAATATTTTTCTGTTTAAGACGTCCTCCTCCATCCAGTTTGCAAGTAGTGTCAGGATGTGTGCCTTGTCTGTTTGTTTGGTGCTGTTTACTGAGCTTAGCCCCTAGATGGCGTGGATCCTGGAGGAGAGGTGACAGGTGTTCTCTATTCCCTTGATTTACCTGCTGAGGAGTATATAAGGAGGAGGCTGCCAGCAACTCACTGCCAGAGTGTTGCCCTTAGTGGTACAGCTCAAGCCACATGACCTTGTCTTGTCCTTGCCTTGAACTTTTAGTAATCTAAATCTGTTACCTTGCAGGATTACCTGAACCTGACCTTGCCTTCCACGTGGAACTCTGCCTGGGTTACCCACTTCTGGAAAGAAGCGATCCAGCTCCATGAACAAAGACTCAAGCCTCTCGTTGCTTCGTTGGGCCACACAGGTTGGCAGCCTCCTGAATTCTTCGCTCATTTGATCTCCATTCAAGAACCCTGTCCACCCTCCTCCTTCCACTGCACCTACTTCTGAAACCCCTGGACCAACTTATCATCCTGGCACACCATTATCCACCATCATCTGTCTCACGTGTAAACAACCACTTGGTCTCTCCGCTCCCCCCCAGCGGATCATTCCATCTACCCAGTAAGACAGAATTATTATTCATTAGTTTTGACCCTGAGTTTTCCCCGCTTACCATCCTGTTTATTTTTACAGTTGGTATCCCGGTTCCAGTTTCCCTGCTCACTTCACTGCTCTGTAAATAAACACTTTACCATAAAACTCTGTCTCCTGGATTGCTTTCTGCATGTGGGTCAAATCTGTTAAAAACAATATGACATGTAGTTATATTAAACTATGTTAATTACATTAGTGTTCATAAACTAATCAGTCTCATGATCTGTCAACATGATGATTTCTGACCTTTCCATTGAGTGATCTCTATTACATAAAACAAGAACGAGAAGATTTCACTTCTCACAATTAGCATTTATTTACAGCGGAAGGAATCAAAGAATTTCACTTTTACTAAAGATTATAAGAATCAACAAGAAGTAATTACTAATACGCTCAACAATTAAATTTAGGATAAAGCTTGATATTCTTAACACCTTCACCCAGTTCCTATGATTTGTGGTGCTATAGATGACTTATTTTGAGACAACTATGAGTGTGTCTTTTGTACTTTTCAGATCTTTTCTTTTTTTGCATCTTGACCACTGAATAATTGTTAGGGTTCTCCAGGCTTAATGCATCTGTCTCTCTAGAAGAGCTTAGAGCTCATTTAAAGACTTCTCTAACTAAAAAGTACAACTACTAGTCTTAAAATGGATTTTGCACCTCTACTATGTTGACTGACTTTTTTTAGTTGGTTTATGTTAATCAAACATTTAGCCTATAACTGTGTGTCTTCTTAAATAAAGTATAAACAAATAAATAGAATTAAAAAAAAAAAAAAACATAAACTGATGACTTTCCAGCCACTTCTTTACCCTTCATGTAGATGTTGACATTGAAGTGCTGAGAGCTCTCCAAGCATGTTTTCCAGCTAAGAGCAAATTCTGGTGGAAATACAGATCTGAGATTCCCTTTTAATCTGCTTCTGATCCAATAATCAGCATGATGTACTCTTGTGAACCTCACATAGCAGATTAAAGACAAGTTTTGGATGAGTTCATTGTAGAGGTCACCTCATATTTTGGGCACGCAGCCATGCATCAATCTGCTTCAACCTATGCTACATCAAAGCAGCGTCCTCTACCCCTCACCAGTGTACAGCATGAACTGACATTTATTCAACCCCCTCCTTTTACCTCACAGGCTCAGTGACAATAGTTATTTGGTTCCCAGGTAACTATGCACATTATTATGTTTGATGTGCTTAAAAAAGCAACACATACCCCCCAGATAGATGACCAACTGGTTATTAGTGATAGCTAAAGAGATTGGGGAAATTACATTCTGTGCACATGGATTTTTAATCTGATTTCTGTTCACGTTTCCTCAGCAAAAATGTTTTTGACGAGTTTTGGAAAGACGTCAAGAGTAGTTGGAGACAGTTGGATTTTATGGCTGAAATTGGATTGCCCTGCATTTAGCTGCATCTGTCTTCCCATAAACTCTGACCTGCTTCTCTGTCCCTGCTGAAGAAAAACATCCCCACAGCATGATACTGCTACCACCAAGTTTTGTCATTTATTTATCATTTTATCATTCATGGTGTTTTCTGGATAGAAAACGGATTTCCACCAAGCACACCATGCAGTCTCCCGTTACAGATTTCTTCTGTTTCTTGCTTTTTTGTCATGTTTAAACATTTCAGGTTGTCAAATAAATGTTTGTATTAAGCAGATATAACCTGTTTAAATGCAGTTTTCAAAAAATAAATTAATCTATTAAGGGAAAATATGTTTCCAAATTATTTGTCACGTTAACACATTCTCCAATCTGAGCTGTGGATCTGTGTAGCTCCTTCAGAGTAACCATAGGCCCTTTGAGTGTTTTTCAGATTAATGTTCTCCTTGTTCAGCCTCTATTGCTATAGTCTTTCCATTTCCAGATGATGGATTGAACAGAGCTCTGTGAGATGTTCCAAGCTTTAGATATTGCTTTATTATCAAAACCTTGTTTCAACTAGTGCACAACTTTATCCCCAACTTGTGTACTGTGTCCTATGGTCTTCATGATGCTGTTTGTTGACTAATGTTCATTGTAAGCTATGCATATTTCTGTGTTTGGTGTGCTAAATACAGCACATAACCCTCCAGATCGATGAACAACTGGAGATTACAGATGGCTGGGGAGATTGGGGAAATCACGTTCTGTGCACATGGCTTTGTTATCTGATTTATGTTCATGTTTTCTCAGCAAAATGTTCCTTGAAGAGTTTTGGAATGAGTCCAACTGTTGTACAGTTAGACTTCATGGCTTCAACAAGCTTTTTTGTACATTTCTCTCAAGAATTTAAGATGAAAAAGAGGTTTTAATGTTTGCCTCTTGATGTTCTGTGTAACCCAAAAAACATCTAAGTGGGACAAGTTGAAACAAATGTGTAAACTGATTTCCAAAAATAAGTAAAGGCAGAATTCTATAATCTTTCCTGCAAAATGTTTAAGGTTTTCCAGTTTTCCTGTCAGTCTTTGCTGCAAAAACCAACTTCATGCATGGTACAAGTCTACCTGGCCAGTCCAGACTCCAAAACTTCCAGCTGCCACCTCCACACCCAGACACCTCTTCCTCTGTTTCTGACAGAGATTCTCCAACCAGGAGTCAATTGCCACTTCTTGACACCATTCCATACAGGTTAATCAACAAGGGAAACCCCTGGAGGAAAATTAACTGCTTTTAAAAGTTAGAATTTAAACCATGTAGGATTAATGAAAAGAAAAAAAGCCCTGAGTACAACACAAAAAAGGTCTTGACATACAGATGAATAGATATTCCTTCTTTCTCTGCTGTTTTACTTCAAGGCACTTGCGGTCCTGATGTACTTTGGACCTCAGCTCGGAGGCACTTAAATGGATATACAGCAGCCTTGCTGAGAAATATTAAAATATGTTCCTTATGTTTGGAAATTCATGCTTCAGCCATCAGCGGCGGATCACTTGCCTGAGGCAGGGACGTTTTCTGGCCACGGTGAGGAGCACGGGCGTCCAAGCATTTGCCATCGCCTAGGAACATCTTGTAGCCAGGAAACATTTGAGCAGATTTATCGTGTAGCTGTTTTTGCTGCCTGATTTTAAAAATGTTATTCCTCATTCCTGCCTAAAAGTTTTGTCTCAAGCAATAGCACACTGGAGATTCATCTTATGGAATGAATTTACAAACCCATAAGAAATCGAAGACACACATGGAGAATGTTGTGTACAAGACTGATGAATGCACGCTCTCTCCCTCGCTTACAGATCCTCATCCAGGACGCCTAAAATAGGTTGTAGCTTGTGATATGCAGCATTTTGCTTTTTCTCTTTATTCTACTGAATATCGCTGCTTAGCTGCCACATCATTATTATTAAACAATACTAGAAGGTTCAGACATAAACAGTCTGTAAGAGAAGCCATCCAGCGCCATCCAAGTCCTTCTTTTCATGACAATTCTTCAGATATGCATCTCTTGCTCTCTGTAGTCAGGGGTTTAATCACAGCTGCTTCTTTTGACAGCATCTCAGCTTTACTGAACTCAACCATCCTGCTTTTCTTTTCCTGTTCATCCAGCTGCAGCAGTATTTTTGTGGAGTTTCTCATCTTTTCGTGCCAAAAATAAAAGATAAATTCAGCATATTTAGAGACTCAAGTTTTCAAAGTTATAAAAGCTGAAGACAGTTGCATTCTGAACTGCTAGCATCACTTTTGACACCTTACAAATTTCAACTTATTTCAATAGTATTTAATGTGATAGGCCAACACAAAGTATTGCATACTTGTGAAGGGGAAGGAATAGGATACAAGATTTTGGCATGCATATTTATTGAGCCCTGCTGAGTCAATACTTTGTGGAACCGCCTTTTCTGGAGTTACAGCTTTTGGGCTTTGTCTATCAGCTTTGCACATCTAGTGACTTAGGCTTTTGCCCATTCATTATTGCAAAATAGCTCAAGCTCAGTCAGACTGGATGGAAAGTTTTACTGAACATGAGTTTTCAAATCTTGCCTTGTATTCTCTGTTTTATTTAGGTCTGGACTTTGATAGACTCATTCTAATATTATAAAACCTTTGACATTTCCAGTTTGAATTTCAACTTAAGAGGACCTTTCTGTTCCTTTTCTTATTTGAAACTTGGAAACTTCAACTTCTGAGTAGAAATGGAGTCATTTGTCCAAACAAGTTATGCAAATCGATGTGAATGTTTTTGTTTTCTCTTTCTTCACTTGGACTGACAAATTCCAAGTCTTTTATAGCAACTTTTTAAATATTGTATTTTAGTATAATGATACTTGGAAAACTGTTTGCTGTAGGAGTACTTTTAGTAAAAAGCTTAAGAACCACTGCTCCAACATGTTTTCATCTAGGATAGCCCTGTATTTAGCTCCATCCATCTTGCAATCACCTCTGACCAGCTTTCCTCTCCCTGCTAAAGAAAAGTCTCCCCACAGCATGATGCTGCCACCACCATGGCAATGTTCGCTTTTGCCCAACATAGAGTTTTGCAGTTTTGAGTCTAAAACATTCAGTTTTGGTATAATAACAGAGCACATTGTTCCACATGTTTGCTGCGTCCCCAACATGGTTTTTGGCAAGCAAACCACTCTTGTCTTTTTTTCAGCAATGGCTTTTTTCTTGCTACTCTTCCATAAAGGTCAGATTTGAGAAATGCACAACTACAACTTGTCCTGTCAACAGATGACATGGGCTGTGTATTTGCCACAGCTCCTTCACAGTTACCATGTGCATCATGGCAGCTTTTCTGATTAATGCTTTCCTTGGCCGGCCTGTTAATTTAGGTGGATAGTCATGTAATGTAAGGCCTGCCTTTTTGTCATACATTTTCCGTTTTCAGATGGTAAAAGGCTCCATAAGATCTTCAAAACTTGGAATATTGTTTTTTTAACCAAGCTCTGCTTTAAAACTTCTTCACAACTTTGTCTGTGACTAGTCTGCTGTGTTTCCTAGTTTTATGAAGCTGTTTGCAACTAATGTTCTCTAGCAAGCATCTGAGGCCTTCACAGAACAGCTCTATGTTAAATTAAGTTCAATATCACTGCATACCACACTTTTTCAGATTTATATTTGTAAACGAATTAGACCATGTACCATTGTTGCTCCCCTTCACTGTTACAAACTACTTTTTGCTGGTGTGTCACATTAAATTTCTCTGAAAAACATTGAAGTTTTTAGTTGTAATGTGAAAAAGTTCAAGGTATATGATAACATTTGCAAGACATTTTATTCCAATGACAATTAAGGGAGACATTTATTGGAGTCTTTGATGAAGCGTTTGCTGGTGGTTTCTTCCTGTTAAAAGGGTGTTTTCCTCTCCACTGTCGCTACATGCATGCTCAGTATGAGGGATTGCTGCAAAGTCAATGCCAGCGACTGCCCACCATCGCTACATGCTCATCCAGGAGGAGGGAATGCTACAAGTCACCGACTCAATGCAATCTGTTGGGTTTCCTTAGATAAAAAAAACTTTTTAATACTAAACTGAATTTGACTGCAATGTTTGGATCAGTTGAAATGTATGTACATAACTTGGAATCTATGTGACAGGATTAAGTTGATTTTGTAAAGTGTCTTTAGATGACATATGTGGTGAATTGGCACTATATAAGTAAATTGAAACTGAATTGAATTGTTTATGCTCTGCTGCAGAACAAAAAAAAAAATTTAATTTTCCGAATCCTTTAACTCCCACTCAGTGCATGCAAATATCTGCTGCTGGGAGTTTTCTCAATTTTATGGACTTTAGCTCATCTCTCCATGTTTCCCAGTTATTGTGAGCCTGCTGTGTTTCTGACAGTCCTGACATGGAGAACACAGGTTAAACCTGTCATTCAGCCTTCTCTGTACTTTGAAGAGTTACGTTTTCTCTGGTCAGCTCTTGCCAGTTTGTGATTCACTGAAAGAAGGTTACATGGGCAACTTGAAGAAAGACTTGCATCTGCCTCGTCTCATGTCACTCTTGGTTTTTTTCAGGGTCCTTCATTCTTTTGTACTGCGGTTGCCATTCGTTTTGGAACGCCTCGGAATCGTCTTTTCCATTCCCAGACAGCTGGAGCGAGTTACTGACTGTTTGGCAAGTGGTCCAGTGGGGGAAAAGAAGCAGATGGTTCAATTCCCATGTCACCCTGTCTGCTTGGCAAAGATGTCAAGGAGCAAGTTGAAAAGGATTTACTCAATCCTCAATCCACAATGAAAATATATTGTATATACATGCATGTACAGATGCACTCACAACTGGGATAATGTGCACACATAGTCACGCATATAAATGCAGGGAGCTTCAACACAGATTTTTTCTATTTACATTGGAGGCTTTCAGTTGACGATCCTGTCCAGAAACACTTCATCTGAGTACAGCAGGAACACAAGCTTCAGTTTAGGCCATCAAAATAAGGAATGAAGAAAACATTAGCCTCGGGGTCCCAGTAAAGGAATATTTAAACTATCATGTATTACAGACAAACATACATACACTCACAAAAATGAACATATACATGTGCATATTTGTTATATTTGAGGCTAAAATGTAACTTAAGAGGTTTTAAATATCACCTGGCAATAACAGGAAAAAGACCTTTTCCAGTTATTGTTTTCCAGGCATATTATTAGAAAAATAAGTGGAAGGAAAAAGTGTGGTAAAAAACATTTTTCTGGCTACAAACCTTTTTAATTAAGCTTTTGATAATATGCTAATTTATTGAAATCCCCTATAATGTTCCAATTACCAGATGATGGGGCTGCATCGTAGCGCAGTTGGTAGCACTGTTGCCTTGCAGGAAGAAGATCTTGGATTCATCTCCTGGCCAGGGGTCTTTCTGCATGGAGTTTGCATGTTCTCCCCGTGCATGCGTGGGTTCTTTCCAGGTACTCTGGCGTCCTCCCACAGTCCAAAAATATGACTATTAGGTTAGGTCTCTCTAAATTACCATTGGTTATTTGTGTTGCCCTGCAATGGACTGGCGACCTGTCCAGGGTGTACCCTGCTTCCCGCCCATAGACTATTGGAGTCCAGCTTCCCCGCGACCCACTATGGAAGAAGTGGTAGAAAATGACTGACTGTTGACCCTTTAATGATCTTCATTAATGATCTTATCCTAAATTTAACGATCTTCAACTTGTTTGAATTTTGCTATTCTATCAAATTAAAATTGAAAACATTTTACTCTAAAATATAAACTCTGTGTTGATATCTTAGATCAACTATTTTAACAGCCAACTCAATGACACAAAAAGCATGATCCACTCTCTGTCATATTGAAGAACCAGGTGGCTCTAGTGTGAGAAGCTGGGTTACAGTTTAACAGGTTTATTGATAAACAGGAAGCGGTACTGTGGTTGTTCTGGAATCCAGGTGTTGCTGGTTGGGACACTGAGGAAGAGAGCTGGGTGAGTACAGATGGATGGTTATGAAATGCGATTTGAGATGTTTGATAGTTGTACTTGTGAGGTGGAAGTGGAGCTGCCAGGAGGGGATGAGTAATGCCACGGGACTGAGTTTGACAGGAGCGATTGTCATGAGGTGGTTAAGGTTTCTCCGGTGATTCTTCCAGATGGTAGGTGTACGGTTGGCGGGTGGATAGACAGGGTTCTTTGTAGGTGAGGATCCAGATGAGAATCTGTAGGACCTTCTGTGTGTGCAGATTCTAGGAAGCTGCAGGAGGCTCTCAGTCAAGCAAGCACAGTGAAGTACTTTCAGCCAAACAGGGGTTCGGACAAGGACCACAGGCTGGGGAAAATCCAGGTCTGGTTCTCCAGGGAGAATTTCGCTCTCACAGGTGGGTTAACAATCTGATGCCTCCTTCAGGGTCCCAGCTGCTTAAGAAGGGTCCTCCTGATTAGTCCTTATGATCTTCAGCTGTGGCTGCCCCTGCCTGTCTTACCCTGCAGGAGGAGGTGAGAGAAAACCTCGCACACAGCAACACAACTTGTGCTCAGCCCCTTGGCATGAAACTCAAAACTGAAAATGGAGCTAAATGTGAACAACACATTTTAGGAAGCATTTGATCCACAAAGGCAATAAAGACATATTACTGTTCTGCCAATTTTACAATTGTTTTAAAAATTTATCTAATTGCCTAATGAGCCATTTTCAGTTTACATAAATTTTCACTGCCCCAGTTTTTTTTAAATTAGTTAATTCTGTTAAATCTAATTTCAATCTTACATTTCTAACCACAAAAATGTAATGTGGCTGAGAATTGTATGTAACACATGTTTTCTCAGCTTTCTTTATTATTTGCTGAAAGTTGTTAGGTTTGGCTACCTTCCTGCACAACATGACTCGATCATGCTCATAGAGGCCCCTATTACTGTTTCTGTGTGTGTGTGTGTGTGTGTGGGAATGTATGTGTTAACACATGGTAGTGGGAGGTAATGGGAGGTATCCATAGCAAAAACACCCTGCTGACAGCTGTAGACAGGTGGGAAACCTTACAATAACATCACACTGGTGTTGAGGAAAGGGGTGTGTAAGAGAGTGTATTCCTGCTCTACGTGCATCCATGCATAAGTAAGGTCAACGTAACATAGTCAGCATGCCATGTTATTAGAGGTAAAATAGTCTGATGGTACACTGCAGTACAATCAGCGTGACAGTAGAAAATATATATTATCAAAATATTATATTTATAAAACAAACGAAAATGTGTTTTTTGTTTTTCCTTTTTCTTGATTTTTAGTTAGTAAGACCCTTGTTTTGTTTTCTAGAGTGTGCTACTAGTCAAGTTCTTGCTGCTTAGCTTCTCATATTATTTCCCAGTATTGGTTCTTTGTTTGGTTTTATTTACTTTTTACTAATATTCATACCTGGATTCAACTTTTTGATGAATTACCTAGATCTGCATTCAATTTAGAGTTGTCTCAATTCTGAAAACCACTTTATGTTGCATTTCTTTAAGTAAAATATTTAATCCTTCCAACTAGACCAGCTCTAGAAATGATGGGCTAATGCTACATTAGATTTGTCCAGAATGTAGGAGCTGAAAATGGTGTCACAGCCAAGTTTGGAATATTCCATGCTGCCAATTGGAAAACAGCAGGATTTAATAGTTGTGGCGACTAACTGCTTCTAGTAGTTAAAGCTGATAATAATGTATTTCTCTTTTTCTTTGTTAAAACATTAAGAGAGCATGTTCACAAATAAATATGAATTATGCATTGTGTGCTTTACTTTAAAGAGATACAAACTGTCAGAAAATAATTGTCCAATCGGCTACTATTTAATTGTATTCAGCCATGCTGGATACTAAACTCGGGGTTGCGTAGCAAGCTCAACTTCCCCATTTGTTATTTTTGTTATATTTCTGTTTGGCATCTTGTGAAATCTGATTTCTGAGTACAAAGAAAACACACCAAAACACTATATTAGCAATAGCAATGGCTATATCTGCACTAGGCTAATGCTACCTACTGTTTGCTTTCATAGCCCTGCAACACAATGCTGCTTTGTGTATATTTTAAAGTAGAACATTGGATCTGGAAATTACGTTAAAACAAAAATGCTATTTATAAACATAGAAGGATTAGCTGTTAGGTGACGAGGTGACAGCTAGCTAATATTAGCAACACAAGCTAATGGCCTTTCCAAAGATTTTTTGCATTCATACTTTGAATGCTTCATCAGTTTGAATGACAGAATCACATTAAAAAATATATAATATTTAAAAAATAAGCAGTTTAGTAATGCAGAGAGGTCTTCATTATATATTGAATTGCAGAGTTCGGACGTTTGATGAAAAGTTTAGAATGAGATTATGTCTGCTGGTGATAAGGGAACTACATATTATGGACGTTTTGGCCACAGCAGTCAATTTACCTCATTCTGTTAGATTTACATCATGCTTGCTACAAATAGAAATGATGATAACTGTTAAAACTAATAAAGTAAGGATTTAGCCAAATTCACAAATAAACTTAGGCATTTGACCCAAATTGCAGAAATCTTTAAATTAATGTCACTTCAGTGTGACAAAAATGATTTACTTTATAGAAATGTACGTATGTTTATTTTGATGACATCTAAAGTTCCCGTGAAATGTAAAGGATCCCTCTTTCTGATAGCTATTACGTGAATGTGTGACTTATGTGGAACTTAATTGAGACGGTTATCAACACGGTGTATTAATGCAGAAAACGTTTTTTTCTTCAACAGAAAGATAGGAAAGGCAGCTATGAGATTTAACGCTTCGCTTTGAGGTTCAAACCCTTTCCTTTTCAGTGTCATAATGGTCATATTTCGATAATAGCCATCACAAAATGGAATCATCTGCATTTCAGGGTTGTCAATGTTCAAGGTTTTGATACTCACATTAAGTGTCAGAAGGTTAGCTCTGATCACTAAGATTTAATATCCAGTATGATGACATTTCTGAAAACAGTCATCAGAATATGACTGCATATTTCAGTTTGACAGGTTCAACAGCATTCGAGGGAATTACATCTAATGATAACACAATTTTAATCATCACTCTGTTGCTCGCAACGCAGGGGGCAGCATATTTCAGACAAACAGGATTTCGCACCTCCCTGCAGTTATAGATTCTGATGGTCAGATTTTGTTGTAACACCGGCATTGACCCCAGTCGTAGCATCAAGTCATAATTTTTAGCTCTAACTGACAAATGTTCAAGCTTATAAATCCTAGCCTGACCATGCTATTTTCCCGAGGTATGTAATGATAAATACAAAGAATAAGGAAGAAGAAAACCCAGTTAATATAAGTGCTAAATTCTGCTAAACACTGCTATCTGTGGCTACTGATTGAGGATTTACAGCAGAATGCAAATCAATGTCAGTCATCAGTCAGTCATTTTCTACGCTTCTTCCATAGTGGGTCGCGGGGGAGCTGGTGCCTATCTCCAGCGGTCTATAGGTGGGAGGCGGGGTTCACCCTGGACAGGTCGCCAGTCCATCGCAGGGCAAAACAAACAACCATGCAAACACTCGTTCACACCTAAGGGCAACGTAGATAGACCAATTAACTTAACAGTCATGTTTTTTGGATTTTGGGAGGAAGCTGGTGTACCCGGAAATAACCCACGCATGCACGGGGAGAACATGCAAACTGCATGCAGAAAGACCCCTTCTGGGAGTCGAAGTCTTGCTGCAAGGCAACAGTGCTACCAACTGCGCCACCATGCAGCCCCTTGCAAATCAATGTTGTTTCCATTAATAACCGACCGATATACTATAATGGAAAACGTAGTTATTAGCCGATAATTTATTTCAGCTCCAACCTTCCGATGTCCGCCTTTTTCTTTGTGCATTGCTGAATGGAAAAGGGGGAGGATCCTATAATCCCCGCATGCACTTTGTCATGGCCGAAACAGCTCAGCAGAACTGAGCTCTGAACGGACAGTGCAGTGAACGGATCACTAAAAGCCCTTTCAATACTGGGAATTCTGGTATCGATCCAATTCAAAGTAAATACAAGGTTAGTATTGCCGATTCTGATACTTTACTGTCATGGAGTGACCTTTTGAACTTGTTGGTTTATTTTGTAATTTTGATTCTCCTTATGGCTCTTTGTTTATTTCTTAAGTTATTGTTTCTATGTTCCCCTCTAGTTTATCTGTTTACTTTAGTTCATAGTTATTCTAGTTCTTTATTTCCCGACATTAGGAACCAGCCAAAAAGAGGACCAAGCAGAACCAGAGATGATTACCTTGTTTGAGTATTTCCGACGTGCCGCGGAGAAGAGCGCACGTCAAGATCAGGAGGAGAGAGAGCAGCGGTCACCGTTTTGGGGCACAAGACTGGCTAGGCCTCTTCCGGGTACCGGTCCGCTGCGTCACAGACCCTCTCCTCATCCCCGGAGTAAGTCACTAGCTCCAGTCTACTTTTCCTCCTCGTTTTCGGAGCCAGAGTTGCCTGCAGCACACTCTCCCAGTTCGGAGCCTGCCCCACCTCGTCGGAGATGTCGCCGGCGCCGCAAGCAGTCCGCAGCAGCGGCAGCAGCAGCGCCTGAGCTCGTCACGTCCACAGCGGCAGCAACAGCAGCGCCTGAGCTTGCCACGTCCGCAGCAGTAGCAGCAGCAGTAGTAGCACCTGAGCTCGTCATGCCCTCTGCTGGTCTCCGGTCGTCGGTGCGACCTCCTGCTCCGCCATGGGTTCAGGCCGGGTTGCAGGAGATCAAGAAGGAACTTATGAAGTCACGTTGCCTAGAGTGTGTTCCTTACTTGATTAGCAATCCTCAGGATCTGGTTGACGTGCACACTATCTTACTAGATGAGTTTCTTGCAGAGGGATGGCTAGACGCTCCAGCTCCACTCTCCGCTGGAGGTTCCTTCGATCCTCTTCTCGTGGCCGTTAAGGCAGCCATGCCTCTGGACTCACAGCATGCAGCTAAGCCTACAGAGCCTCAGCCGGCCGTTGCCGGATCTACAGAGCCTCAGCCAGCTGCCGCCGGATCTACAGAGCCTCAGCCGGCCACCGCCGGATCTACAGAGCCTCAGCCATCCACCGCCGGATCTACAGAGCCTCAGCCGGCCGTACAGAGCCTCAGCTGGCCGTCGCCGGGTCTACAGAGCCTCAGCCAGCCGTACAGAGCCTCAGCCGGCCGTCGCCGGGTCTACAGAGCCTCAGCCGGCCGTACAGAGCCTCAGCCGGCCGTCGCCGGGTCTACAGAGCCTCAGCCGGCCGTCGCCGGATCTACAGAGCCTCAGCCGGCCGCCGCCGGGTCTACAGAGCCTCGTCATGACACGGAGGAGCCCGTGGGCGGGCTGCCTCCATTCCCACACCATGCTTCGGTGGAGCCCATGGATGGGCTGTCTCCAAGACCTGGTCCTGAGCACCTGCTCAGTTTCCTCTGGGGGGTGTTACTGGAGATACGGACTGACTTTTTGACTTTGATTGACACACCAGAGCCTGACTCTTTGCCTGACTCTTTGCCTGACTCCGAACCGGACGCCAGGGCCAAGTCGTCTTCAGGGTTTCTGCCTGGGTCCAAGTTGGACGCCAGGGCCAAGTCTCTGAGGATCTCGCCACGTCATACACTGCCTGACTCCTCGCTTCGTGGGTTTGCCTGGCATCTCCGCTGTCGGACTCCTGGCAGCCTGCATCCGGATCATCGGCCTCCTGGATTTTGTTATGCGCCCCTGCAGATTATGGACTTTGGTTTTGTTGTTTTGTTTATTGGGAGTTATTTTTGTTTTGGACTCTGGCCCTCCTCCCAAGGCCCCCCTCCGCCCACCCTGGTTTGGTGGTTTGTGTTTTGGACTCTTGCCCTCCTTCCGGGGCCCCCTCCGCCCGCCCTGGTCGGGTTGTTTTGAACTTTTGTTTTAGTCTCCAAGTGGTCGTCTGGAATCCAACCTTGAGGAGGGGGTTATGTCATGGAGTGACATTTTGGACTTGTTGGTTTATTTTGTAATTTTGATTCTCCTTATGGCTCTTTGTTTATTTTTTAAGTTATTGTTTCTATGTTCCCTTCTAGTTTCTCTGTTTACTTTAGTTCATAGTTATTCTAGTTCTTTATTTCCTCCTCTGATTTATTCTCTTGCTTAGTTTGTGTTTTCTGTTTCAGTCCTTTCACCCATCCTCAGACTTTGTATTTGTTTCACCTGTTCCTTGTCACACCTGTTCCCTGTTTCTTTGATTACCTGCCATTTGTTCCCCTCTCTGTGCTCTGTGTATATTAGTTGTTCTGTTTGTTTAGTTCGTCGCTGGTTCCTTGTTTCTATGTCGGTGATGTCTATGCTTCGTTTATGCTACGTTTCTATGTCTTATGTTTTGTTCATGCTTCGTTTTGCTACGTTTTGCCATACTACCTGGAGTGTGGAATAAATTATGATGCGGCTACCGAGCTCTTGTCTGCGCTTTGGTCCGACCCACAGTCCTTCCCCGACATTTACTTGAAATGTCATGGTCTTTGAATAATTTTAGGATTTTTCCTTTTGATTAGTTGATGTTATAATGATTTAAAAAAAAGACAAATTTAGGCAAGTAAAAATGTTTTTTATTACCTCACTACATCAATATAAAAGAATGCAGCAGTATAAAAAACTAAAATAATTCCTTATGGATTTCTGAGAATTATCTTGGTATAATAACAAAATGATAATGATAATTAAGTATGTAACTATAACCTGCATGTAGCCTAAATATTAATACTCTTTTTCCTTTCCGGGTCAAGGTGTATATCTTTCTGTAAGTGTATATTTTCGAGTTCCAAAAAACAAGTAAGATTTTTTTCAACTGGCTGAATATATAATAGTTGTCAATGGTGTGCTAAAGTTGTATCTCTGATCACCAATTACACAGTGGAAACATTTCTTTATGCTGGAGATAACCTGAATATGCCTGATTTTTGACTGAAAAGCCAGAGATCTCTATTTCTGTGTAGGGGGTCTGGTTTGGGGATCTCCACACATCATGTGGCCGTGTCCTTATCAGCTGCAGTGAATGACGTCTCTCTCTGCCTTCATGGGCTGTTGTCAATGCTCTCAGCTGGGAGGGCAGGGACAGCAAGCAGCAGAGGGCGGTGCGCCGTTTGGACAGAGAGAGAGACGCTGCATTCGGCTGAACTCTGAAGAAATTAGAGAAATTTGGTGGACGCATGGAAGAAAATCTGAAACTAACCATGCTAGTATTGATCCAATACTAATCCCATGTTGGCATCGATATTTTCGATCGATCCGCCGACCTGTAACACGTGTGCGTGTGAAGTCAGGAAAATGCATTTGTCTCACGGTCATTGTGTGAGGCTTGAGAGCTCTAGAGTTATGTGGTTGTCAGGAAATGTCTGACTTTCTTAGTTGAACTTATGGACAGTGTTGTCAATGCAGTAAGGGAAGTAGCTACAGTTGCATTTCCCTTGCACCATGTCTTTGAGATCAGAAAGCCTCATTGCCATCACCCTAGTCTTCTGCTCCCCCCACAGATTTTCTATCAGTTTCAAGCCTGGACTCTGGCTGTAACATTTCCAACTGTTAATATTATTTCCAGTCAGAAGAAACATGTTGATAAAAATAGAAGATTATATGTCAAACCTAAATCCGCCAGACATATGAGTAATAATGTTAGGCTTAACTGGGTTAGCAGTACGTAAAGTCGCTAGAAGTTGTACAATGGCGCCATCAACCAGTTGTCACTACCGGCCATGTGCATGCAGCCTAATTATAGTGGGCAAGACAAGAGTGTCTTGGGTGAGATAACAAAATTGCATTTCTCCTAAAAACTTTGAATTCTTGCAAATTTTGCGCATTATTTTGGTGCATGACTTCAGGATGTGTTATATGTGAAACTCTTCAAACTGGTCAAACTGTGACACATTCTTTGCTCCCTGCTGCTGAAGAATCTTCACCTGCCCACCTTCCTCAAACATGGATGCCGGCCACCCAGCTTTTTGGTCTAAATGTGCACTGCAACACTGGAACAGAGAACTTTCCATACAAAACCGTTCAATCAAACCCCAATAGTTGACATCTGAACTGAAACGAAAACTGAAAAGTATCTCTCAGAAGTGACTTTTTTTTTTTATGTCTGACTGAATCTGCTTAGCCAATCTGTGCGGGACATGTTCAACCCAGTACTGTCGCTCACTGTGGTTTTTATGGTGAGATAAAAGAAAACCAAGGAGGTTATCTCCCATTCAGCTAACATTCCAAGTCAGAGGATGGTGTTGACTGCAGCCCACTAATTGAAGACACATTTGAAAGATGTATCCATGCGTGCCAAATGGGCTTTCACTAACTCAGCAATCCTGGTGCAAGAGAGACCTCCAGTGGCCGGGTTCAGTCCTGGAAGTATCCTGCTGCTTGTTTAAAATGCAGGAAAAAGAAATAAAAGACATATGAGTAAGTGGAAATGTTGCATTTAGACATTTTCCAGTATTATAGTAGCATTGGTAGCATTGACTTGTTATAATTCAGTGTGTGCATGAATAGTTAGATCTGCAAGTTTCAAGAAAACATTTTACATTTTTCATCTCATTTTGGAGAAAGTTGTGCAGTTGCTGTTTGTCTTTGTGTCACTGCTTGATAATGCCTATGTAACTAAAGCATTTTTAACATAAATATTAGGGAGTTAATCAAAGGAAACCTGTTGCACAAATTAAACTCATCTGTTCTGGCTCAAAGAGGTTTAACTCGTAAACGATGGAGGTGATCTCAGCTGAGCTTTTTAAACACCCAAACAACACGATCACATACAGGCAGCAGCAGTTCAGCTGCTGCTTTAAAGATTAAATGGGGAAAACTGGGGAAAGGTATGATATCTGAAAAAAACCCAGAGATTCTTCCTGGGATCCTCTGTGACCGCTCATCTCTTGCCTTTAAAGTTGCCAAATAAAAACCTGGATGCCTGACACAGAGGAAGTTAACATTAAAAAAAGAGCAAAGATGGAAAAAGGGGGTGGGGGGCTGGCACACAAAAGGCATTTCAGGTCTGAGAGAAAATAGATTGCAGCTGCTGCAGACAAAACCTGAAGGGGAAATGTTTACAACCCCGTGCACCCTGCATATCTCAGCTGTTGCCAGCAGCAGGACTTGAAATCTTCCTGGTTTTATATTTATAGAGAATATCATCTTGACCATGACAAATGCAATCAGAAACAAACACTGCTGTCATGATATCGGATGTGATTCTTTTCTGCCACTGGTATAATAGTCAGATTGTTTGGAAGTTTGTTTATATGTAAAAACCAAAGTGACTTTAATATGTTTTATGGAAAGTAGACTGTTGGTTTTAAAACAATGACTTGAAATGCTCCTCAGAGACTTTGAATCTTAATGTTTCTAAACTTTCCAGTTGGCAGCATTCAGGAAGCCCAAAATAAAACGGCAACATTTTATTTGGTTCAACAGAACTTCATGTCACTCAATCGGTTCTTCATGAAACAACAACTTCCTAAGTACCTGGAAATGTCTAAAAGTATGGACCATCTGTCAATCCTTCCATCCTCTGTCCATTCATCTCTCCATCCATCCATCCGTCCGTCCATCCATCCAACCGTCCATCCATCCATCCAACCATCCATCCACCCGTCCATCCATCCATCAATCCGTTCATCCATCCATCAATCCATCCGTCCATCCATCCATCAATCTGTCCATCCATCCATCCAACCATCCATCCGTCCATCAATCCGCCCATCCATCCATCCAACCGTCCGTCCATCCATCAATCCATCCGTCCACCCATCCATCAGTCCGTCCGTCCATCCATCCAACCGTCCATCAATCCGTCCGTCCGTCGATCCATCCATCCACCCGTCCATCCATCCATCAATCCGTTCATCCATCCATCAATCCATCCGTCCATCCATCCATCAATCTGTCCATCCATCCATCCAACCATCCATCCGTCCATCAATCCGCCCATCCATCCATCCAACCGTCCTTCCAACCGTCCGTCCATCCATCCATCCATCCACCCATTCATTCATCCATCCATTCCATCCACCTATTCATCCATCCACCTATTCATCCATCGATCCAACCAATTTTTTAACTTATCAACTTTTTTACTGTATATTTACAGGATCCCTGTTTAAAGCCTCCACACTAAAGAAGAGATACGAACGTTTTACAAATGTGCAGGACCCCTGGAATTTATAGACATCTAATTTTTTACAAACATCCTCTGAAAACCTTTTCAATGTGTTTGCAAAAGATGGCAGACATTAAATATTTTTTTCTGAAGAGAAATGTGATATTTGGGTGAGAGGAAAATGCTTTAATTCACCAATATCTGGTTGTAAATTTACACAAATAAAAAATGTTAAAATACCCTGGACAATGCTATATCTTCTGTCTATGATGAGAGGCTATGGAAATTAATTTAAACTGGATAAAATTGGCTGTTGAATTGTTCAACATGACATTAACAAGTTTTTACAGAAATATGAAACTGCTGCTGTTTCTTTGGGTTTACACCTAATGGGAACCTTTCAATCATAGCTGGACTGAAAAGTTCAATTTCATCTTTATTATTATATTTATAATTTATGAAATAAATTATAAATTATAGTTATAGTTATAGTTGAAAGGAAAGAAAAAAACATTTTCATGAATCCAATTTCAAAGAGAAACCAAATTACAGCTTTCACCATCGTCTGTCAAGTCAAATATTTATTAATATTTATCATGAAAACTGGCAATGATGAGTATGTTATAACAGGGAAACCTCTACCTTGATGTCACTCAAAATACCCGTCCAGTGCAAACACTCAACGTGGAAAGAATATTTCTTAGTGTTAAACACATCTGTCTCGCAGACAGGCGGTATTAGGCTTCATGCAGCAGTGAAAACAGGCTGTTTTCAGATGCAAAAACAACCTTGTCTCTGCGCTTCACCTGTACGCTTGACGGTCTGAATGCTTTCTAGAGGCGAATGGAGCTCATCCTCCCTGCTACACATCGTGAATCACCCCTCAATGACCCCCTCGGGTTGTAAAATAAGCTGCCACCACATGCCACGCAGGGGTCAGCGGTGTGTCAACGTCTTGCCTTCATCAGGACTCAAATACACACTTGTTTGCATTTCTGAACAACTGTCAAACCAGTTTCCTGGTGCTAAACCATATCTTTTACAGTGCCTTTAAAAATTATTCACAACCCTTTTCAACATTTTTTCATGTTACAACCACAAACTTCAATAAGTTTTAATTTGCATTTTAAGTGATAAACCCATACAAAGAAAAACAGTGAAGTGGAAAGAAAATGGTCCTCAAAATAATTTCCTATGAAAATCTGTATTTCTATTTAGCCTCCTATACATTGATAGATCAAAGTTAAATCCAGCACAACCAATATTCTCTGAAATAACCAATTTGAACAATAGGATTAACCTGGGGGTTATTTAGTTTGTTCATCATCAAACATCAAAAGTTTTTTTATTATTTTTTAGCCTACATGCAAAATGCTTTGTGTGGATGAAAGTTGACGTTGCTGGAGCTTCAGTCATTAAGTCTGCTAAGAGCTGCTACAAACAAGAAGCAAAAAAATATATAATCTGTTCAGCACTTTGCAGTGACATAATGGTAAAGAAACTCAAGGGCGTAGGTGGAGTTTTTTTTATTTTTTATTATTATGCTGGTAAACGGTTGAATTGATCAATGTCTTTTTTTGCCCAACAAATGAGTGTATGAAAAAACAGCCACAATGCAAAGACAAACTTTCAAAGGTGCTCAGAAAGCCAGAGGAACTGTTCCTCAAGACACTTTAAAAGACTGCAGGAAAACCCATCTCCTTCCGGGTAAAATACAACTATATTAGAAGTTGTTATAAGATTTTAGAACAGCACTGTCAGCAACTACATGGAGCCTTGACTGCAGATGTGTTGCCTCACAACATTTATAAATCATTCAACATTAATTATTCATTATACAACGTTCATAATGAAGTTTCACTTTGGAACTGTGTACTGATAATAAATAAATGATCCTTTTACTGTTTAGCACTGAGAACACAGCAAAAGTTGCTTCTAAACTTTTTAATCTTGATCTTGTTATACAGAGATTCCTCTTGATTTTGAAAATGTTTTACAGACAATGCAGCATCTGCTTAATGGAGTTTGTAAAATCCAAGTAACGTTGAAAAATATGTTGGTTAATTTATTGTTTTCCTAAAGGTCTCTCTGTGATGCTTATTTTATACACAGTCATTCCTGATCTTTTATCAATTAACATGATTGATTTAGAGATATTCCAGTATGTTTGTTGGACATCCAGAACAACATGAGAACATATCTTTCACATGCAACCAAACGTCTCTGCTTTAAAACTTGATTTATGAATATCATCATTTTGCTTTGCAGACACCCCAGTCAGTCTGAATAGGTTGTATTAGCAACACTTGAGGCAGAGTTCCCAGCATACAAACTTACTCCAATAATCCCTTTATTGGTTCAGCGAAGGTATTTCTGCGCCCCATCCCAGTCACAGTATTATCACTTGATTTCACTTGACAATAATTGACTGCCACACCAAATGACATAATTTCTTGGAACGTCCTTTTCATACATATTTAACTGAGAGGTTTACAATGGGATACATCTTTTTTTTCCCTAGGAGCTTATTGGGTCAAGATGGGGACGTGGATGCAACCAGGAGAAAACATTGTAAAATCTGTTATATATAAGGAAGGATAGACAAACAAAATCAACTAAATATCAGGACACACCTGCTCTCACTCTCACCACACAAAGAACCAAAGTTTGACACTATTTTGACACTTTAAATGCTATATTCCTGCAAATATTGAGTTAACTGTATTTTTGTAATCTGCATTTAATTTCTCCTCTGAAATCAGAACTTGGAAAGTCAGTGGATTTCCATTAATCCCAACTACAAAATGTAATATACCTCTTACTCCATGATACAATGTGAAAGTTGATTGTTTGCCATGTATTTCCATGTTTGCAGGATGGGGGGGGGGGCTGTAAATGGGCAAGCAGGATATCACCTAAAAGTGAATTTATTTTATAATTAATTCTATAATAATTCTGTAATTTTATAAATGTCAGCCAACAGACAAGTATTTCTATTTACCGGACAGTACATGGCTTGCAACAGCTGCAAGCCATGATTATCAAATTTAACTGAAATAATAGCTTGAAATATAACTAGCTTTTTATTTGTAATTCACATTAAGGCAGTTGCACACAACTTATGTTGGTGAAAATATTGCTGCATCTCTGAGTGCATTGAATGAGGGAACATAAGTTATCAGCTAGTTTTGCTAATAGTAGTGAGCCTGGTCACAACAGTTTGCTACCACTAGGACTCCCACTAGGATTTGAGGACTTGGAAAAAGGTTAGGATCTGAGTTAATCTCCATCTTCTCTGGTCCTTTTATTTACCTACATGCAGTGTTTGGTTACAGAGGTATACTAAATCAGGCTTAATAGATGAGTTGTCTCCAAAACTATAATAGCTGAGAAATCCTGATGCTAAAATCTGATTTTATTCAGATTATTGAGGGCTAAAACCTGGATGTAGATTTAAAACATGGACTCACCTTCATGAGATTGCATTCAGTTTTATGAGGATATTTGCAGTGTTCTCTTTGAGCCCACAGTTCAGAACCCCTTCCTTATAAACCTCAACACCTAACACTTGTATGTTTACTCGCAACACTGTTAAACATTTACACACCGATCCAAACAGTCTCAAATGGAAATCTGAATCTTCTCCCTCTGTTCTGCATTAGCATATAACCAAGTAGTTTACCTTTTTCAGTTACAGAGATTAGAGAAAAAAAACTCTGAGTTATCTATCTGAATCAAACAGATGTACACAGAAATGACATGAAATAAACACGTTTGAACTGAACTGGATTGAAGATTCATCTCCAGAAGAGCGTTTAAGCTTCCATGAACATTTTGTCTGTTGATTCAAGCTTCAAGCAAACAACTTTTGTGAAGAGA
Organism: Girardinichthys multiradiatus; assembly: GCF_021462225.1. Lineage (NCBI taxonomy): Eukaryota > Metazoa > Chordata > Actinopteri > Cyprinodontiformes > Goodeidae > Girardinichthys > Girardinichthys multiradiatus. The sequence continues at coordinate 43,793,665 of NC_061815.1, read as the reverse complement.
GGAAGAGGAGAATTTCTCTGAAAGTGCTCATAAATGTTTCATAAACAGTTGTTATTCACAATAACTGAAACCTGGACAAACTAATTTGGTGTTCTTACAGTCAGCGTACAGTAAGATCTGGAGTGCCTAAGCTGGCACCACATAATCCTTGTTTACACAAGCAAGTGCACAGACGTGTCTGCTAGTCTCCACTTTAACAAGTCTCACTTTTTAATGGGTACATCCTGGTGCTAAATGCTGGTAACGTGTTTTCCCTGGCTGTGACGAAGCTCGGACATAAATCTGCTATTCTCGCCGTACCTATAATTGTTCTATTAATAACACTTATAATGTCTGAGTCTTATTCTGAGGCAACGGGTGCGAGAGCATTTACTGTGTGCAAACATGAACTGTTTCCAGCCACCACACGTTGTTAATCTCCTGCTACACCTCAGACCTTCACAGCCCATTTGGGTCGGACTGTTTTAGCACTTTGCAGTCAGAGGGCACGTTGCTGCCGGTGCCACCGGTGTCCCTTGTGGTCAGGGGGCGCCACTGCAGAACCGGGCACACACCTTTCTGACCAGACAAGATGTAGTCAGCTAACCAGAGCAGCAATGTGCAAACTCCTCTTTTCTCTGCATCAGTGTTATCAAACACTCTGAAACGTGCTCATGTTGATTTTTAGAGATATTTATGCTCATGGTGAGGCACAAGTAATGGCTAATTATTCATTTTAGACATGCTACCAGATGTTGAGAACATTTACACCCACAGCTTTAATTTTATTCAAGAAAATATAACTTTACGTTAGGAAATTACATTACAGAGAAAAAATTTTAATTTTGGTATACATAAATGTTTGAAGTCACAGCATATGCTTAGTATATGCTTAACTCTCTGTTGCCCTCAAATTTTAGGTTTAAAATGGTCAAAGAGCTAAATGTTGCATAGCAGGACCCCCAGAATGTACAATTATACAGGTCCTTCTCAAAATATTAGCATATTGTGATAAAGTTCATTATTTTCCATAATGTCATGATGAAAATTTAACATTCATATATTTTAGATTCATTGCACACTAACTGAAATATTTCAGGTCTTTTATTGTCTTAATACGGATGATTTTGGCATACAGCTCATGAAAACCCAAAATTCCTATCTCACAAAAGTAGCATATTTCATCCGACCAATAAAAGAAAAGCGTTTTTAATACAAAAAACGTCAACCTTCAAATAATCATGTACAGTTATGCACTCAATACTTGGTCGGGACCTGACTGCTGTCCAGAAGGCCACTATTGACACCCTCAAGCAAGAGGGTAAGACACAGAAAGAAATTTCTGAACGAATAGGCTGTTCCCAGAGTGCTGTATCAAGGCACCTCAGTGGGAAGTCTGTGGGAAGGAAAAAGTGTGGCAGAAAACGCTGCACAACGAGAAGAGGTGACCGGACCCTGAGGAAGATTGTGGAGAAGGGCCGATTCCAGACCTTGGGGGACCTGCGGAAGCAGTGGACTGAGTCTGGAGTAGAAACATCCAGAGCCACCGTGCACAGGCGTGTGCAGGAAATGGGCTACAGGTGCCGCATTCCCCAGGTCAAGCCACTTTTGAACCAGAAACAGCGGCAGAAGCGCCTGACCTGGGCTACAGAGAAGCAGCACTGGACTGTTGCTCAGTGGTCCAAAGTACTTTTTTCGGATGAAAGCAAATTCTGCATGTCATTCGGAAATCAAGGTGCCAGAGTCTGGAGGAAGACTGGGGAGAAGGAAATGCCAAAATGCCAGAAGTCCAGTGTCAAGTACCCACAGTCAGTGATGGTCTGGGGTGCCGTGTCAGCTGCTGGTGTTGGTCCACTGTGTTTTATCAAGGGCAGGGTCAATGCAGCTAGCTATCAGGAGATTTTGGAGCACTTCATGCTTCCATCTGCTGAAAAGCTTTATGGAGATGAAGATTTCATTTTTCAGCACCACCTGGCACCTGCTCACAGTGCCAAAACCACTGGTAAATGGTTTACTGACCATGGTATCACTGTGCTCAATTGGCCTGCCAACTCTCCTGACCTGAACCCCATAGAGAATCTGTGGGATATTGTGAAGAGAATGTTGAGAGACTCAAGACCCAACACTCTGGATGAGCTAAAGGCCGCTATCGAAGCATCCTGGGCCTCCATAAGACCTCAGCAGTGCCACAGGCTGATTGCCTCCATGCCACGCCGCATTGAAGCAGTCATTTCTGCAAAAGGATTCCCGACCAAGTATTGAGTGCATAACTGTACATGATTATTTGAAGGTTGACGTTTTTTGTATTAAAAACACTTTTCTTTTATTGGTCGAATGAAATATGCTAATTTTGTGAGATAGGAATTTTGGGTTTTCATGAGCTGTATGCCAAAATCATCCGTATTAAGACAATAAAAGACCTGAAATATTTCAGTTAGTGTGCAATGAATCTAAAATATATGAATGTTAAATTTTCATCATTACATTATGGAAAATAATGAACTTTATCACAATATGCTAATATTTTGAGAAGGACCTGTATGTGTTTCAGGTCATGCACAGATTCACCTGCAATATACTCAGTTTTGCCTTTAAATTTGCAGATTCTGCAGACTCATACAAAGACCATAAAGAGACTAATTATTCCTTCCAGATATCTGACAAATTTAAAATGTGAAATCATTACTTTTACAAGTTAAAGCTTTAACTACCTAGTAAATTATGATGATGCTTTATAAGTATATTATTCTGAACTAAAAGATTCATTTTAAATCATCCTGCCATGATATTTCTTTAAGTATGGTATTGTTTAATGTTCTAAAACTTCAGAAGTTTCTTTTCTTGATTCTGTATGTGCTGTCAGGGCACCCGACTTTATCAAGAAAGCCCCGTCTATGTGACCGCTTGATCACAGGTTCCCAAGATTGTCTGGAGAGAACGATGTTTGTATTGCCAGTCCTCTCTGTTTTATTTATGCCATCCTGGAGAAACTAATAATCAAATTGTTTGAATAATGGTGAAATATACTGTATAAGACTGATTTACCTTTTAATTATGAAGTAGTGTAATTAAAAATAGCACCAGTCCAGGCTACAAAAACACTAAAAAAGGTAATTATTCTAGCAATATGAATAATATTTTGGACTATGTAGTTTTCTTTCAAATGAAGTAGAAGAAAGTTAAGCACCCAGAAGGAATTTTGACATAATTTGATACACATGATGACTAGTGATCGAGTATGTAAAGGGTTTGATTTGCAAGAAGCTGGAATATCTGGAATGAACACCCGAGGACATTTCATTCTTGAAGGAAAAAAAAAATCCAACATTAACCATATTTTTACATGAAATCATATGTAGACAGGCTTATTGGCACCTTGAAAAAACTTTGTTCAACCGCCTTTTGCTAATAGGCCAGCACTTCTTCTATAACATTACAAATAGTTGGAGAACACAGAGAGAAGACTTCCAAAGGTTACAATAATGTTTGGAAGAGAAACAGGCCCACATCATCACATTTCCTCCACCATACCTAACAGCGAGCAACTGTTTCCAAAATTGCTGCCAAAAAGCTTAATCTTGCTCTCATTCGAGCAGACCATACTTTGTAGTTGAAGTCCCAGTGGCTTTTACCAAACGCAATTACTTTACGACAGTGATGGTAGGACAGAAAAGGTTTTTGATGGTATGTCTCCCAAATAACATTTTGGTATGTAGATAGCATCTAATGGTTGTCATGGAGACTTGCTGACCCCAAGTAGAACCTCTGAGCAGCCCTCTAACAATGAGCTTTGGCGATTTTCATTTGTCATCCCCCTCACAGTGTGTTGTAGCAAGAAAAGCATGGGTCCTCCTTCAGCCTTGTTTGTTACAGTTACAGTTGTTTTCAATTTTAATAATTTATTTGACTGTAGACATGGAGCAGTTGGGGCTAGTATTTAGTTTCTTACAGCCAGTTCCTGAAGTTTGAAGGTAACATGCATGGCATTACTTGAATTGCATGTTTTCCTGTCTTTCACATTTTGAAGGGTGTTTTAAAGAAAGGGGCATCTGTGCCATGTACAGTAATAGAAAAGATTGAGTTATAGATTACCAAATAAAAGGTCATACACACTGATTAATTTATAAAGCAAGGTATACATTTTGCTCTGGTTACATTTTAATTGGAATGTGAGGGACAATTTTCTTTAAAAAAAAAATAATTTCTTTATGTATATTTTTTTCCCACTGAATACATGTAGTCATATTGAAGGTTAGATTATGCTACTGCTTTATAAGATTAATTATTTTAAAGCTTTTTTGTACAATTTTACTAGGATTGCCAATAATTGTGGGAATTATGCACAGGGTCTCTTATAGACAATGCAAAATATGTGAGGTAATTTGTATTAACTTTCCTCTAAAACAAAGAAAAACAAGAGAGGGGTGTCATTTGTTTCTTTTGGGCTCTAGTGGTCTTATTCTTAAAGTTGTCAAACTCAGAGGATGTTTTGGTTCATATTTATACAGAAATGTCAAAAATGGACCAACATTCAAGAAGCACTACAAGTGTCAATGACTTGATGACTTTCTTAATGATGAGAAACACAATTTTTTTAGGTTTTATTGTTCCTTTTTAACACCATGTGTGCATCATATGGTTCACACATGAGTCGCTGCTGTTCTGCACCAAATTACTTTACAAAATTCCTGATAATTGCTCAGAAGAGAAACCCGAGTGACAAGGAAAAGAAAAAGATGCCCCAAACCAGTGATGAAACAGTGGTGGAGCTTTACTGCAGTCAAAACAACATGTTTGTTTCCTCTGTGCGCCAGCTGAGGATTTATGGGCCAAACAACAAAAGAGAGCATTCTCAGGTGCTCTTATTAGCAACATTGATTACAAGGTTTGGAAAAATGGACAATTACTGGAAAAATGTGACCAGACAAATTTAGGCACATGTGATGTGCATATGGTACGGCAGTGAAAAAAGGGGGGAACAGGAGCTCACTAAATGGTTTTCAGTTTAACCATATATCACTGAACAATAGTGAAAGGAAAACAATGACTGTGCGGTTTTGCAGGTTTCGTTTTTTTCAATGACTATTTGGTTTCTTTAAAACAAAGATTGGAAGGCAAACCACAAAACCAGACACACAAACATCTAGTAGTTAAACTTCTGGTTTGCTGAAGGTGGGAAACAATGGGACGAGTGCAGATTGTCTGACTTTAGCTCTCATGGAGGTTTCTGGTATCTGCTGATAGAGCTCCCTGCCTGCGGACAGAAAAATAAACTGTGAGTTAGGATGACAAAAGGCAATAAGCAGAAGATGTGTTAGCTCTACGGATAAAGGTCCTCCAGGAAAAATGTTTTGGCTAGATAAGTCAAATAAAATGATGTATGCAGTGACTGTTTAAACTAGAAATCAAGACTAATTCAATTCATTTTAATCTGGCATTTAAAGTGATATCTCATGAAGAGGATAGGCTTTGGACCACATGGATGTAGATGATTAAATGTGACCAGGAGGTCTATAAAATAAAGAACGTAGTGGTAAACTGCTCATAGGATTGGTGGAAAGATGATATTAACATACTTTGGTACAGAAAATCTTCAAACAAATTTGTGATACCACAGAGGTTTCCCAATAAATAAATATAACAGTATACGAAAACTGATTAGATATGGCTAATTTAATGAAAGCACACCTTGAAATCCACATTAAGCTACAGGGATTTGCAAAAGTATTCATTCCCATTGAAGTCTTCAACATTTTGTCACATTACACCCACAAACTTTATTGTATTTTATTGCCCTTTAATGAGACAGACAAACACAACGGCATGCATAATTATCTAGTAGAAGAAGACACCTGGTTTTCATTTCAGTAATGAAAATATTGAAAGCGTGGCCAAGCTTATTAAAGTGCACAACTAATGGAGGTCCTGTCAAAAAAATTCTTCCACCCGAGTTGTGGATTTATGCAGCTCCTCCATAGTTACCATGTCTCTCTTTGCTGCTACTCTGATTAATGCTATTCTTGCATTAATCAAGGTTAGATGGATGGCCATCTCTGGGTACATTTCCAATTGTGCCAAAGTCTTCATTTTCGGATGACAAATTGAAAAGCGCTCAGTGAGATGATTCAAAGCTTGGATATTGTTTTATAACCTAACCCTGCTTTAAAATAAATCCTAAAATATAAAAATGATGTTCCATTGGGGCAAACAAAAATACTGGTGGATTGAAAAAGCTAGAACATTTGACATATAACAAGAAAGAAAGCAGAGGCTTCAGTTTAAGGACATATGGCTTATGGTTGTTGGGGCCAGACAGGCCAGTCTGAGTATGTCAAAGACTTGTGATCTACTGGCATTTCTATGCACAACCATCTCTCAGCTTAAGAGAGAATGGTCTGAAATAGATAATAAAATCCGTGAGAAGCAGTTGTGTGGACCAACATGCCTTATTGATGGGCAAATTGGTTTCAGAAGACAGAAAGGCAGCAGTGGCTCAGATAACTACTTATTAACACTAACATATCTGGAATATAATCTTTGAACATACAAAATGTTAAAACTTTAAAGCAGGTAAGACCACACCTGGTCCCACTCTGTCAGCAATAAATAGAAAGTTGAGGGTATAATTCACACAGGCTCAACAAACTGGATTATAAATATAAATATGAAATATGGAAATATGATTCAGTCTTATAACTAGGGTCTCTCCTCATTCTGAAAACACATCCAAACAGTACTGTTAATACTTAAAACAAATCTTTCTCCCTTTTCAGACACAGTTGATCTCCGTGCATACCAGACCAGCAGATATTGTGACAGCAAACCTCAAAGATGGCATTGCACAATCTGGCTCTGGTAACCAAAACCATCAGTCCTCACATAATGGTTACAGTCAGAATCAGCGAAATTCTTCAGGCTGGTAAGAGTTTTTAAATATATTCACCAAAAAGAAGAGTGTTTGCATATGGTTAAGGCCTAGATCTTATAGAAAAGCACAAGGGGGTAATCCAAACGTGACCCCAACAACTTCAGTTGTTACTAAATTAATGTAAAGCAGCAAATGTCTGAAAGGGGCTTTTGTCATGTCCAGACAATGTGAATCTGCGGTCTCCATAAATCATGTCGGAGCTGGTAATGTGTTTTATCGTGGCTGTTTCCTCCATGTTTCTGACAGTCCCTGCTCCTCCAGAGAAATTTCCGCCCTCTCTCAGCTCTGCAGGGATCGAAAGGGGAAAAAAAACAGTCTGCATCATCTGCTCTCAATCAGAATAATTATCTCAAGAAATGCAGTGCAGAGCCTGTGCGAGGTGAGGGGAATGAAGCACAGAGGCTTTTGGCGAGCACCTCCTCCAGTCATTATTAGTCATCTCTTTGCTGCGTTGGAAGCGGACTGGGAGGAGGCCCTGTGCAGCCAGCAGACAGACAAAGAAAAGGCATGATGAGATTCTGGTGCCAAGGAAGGATCAGCCGTCTCTGACGTTTCTGGAAGCCCAATGGCCTCCAAAGGGACTGACAACCATCCGCACACAAGTATTAGCCTTATGTTCAGTCTCACAGGCTTCCTCGCATTCCAAGTTTTTAAAATATTAAACGCATCATAAGGAAAACACGGGGGCTTTTATTAAATAATCCCCAGAGCAGCCAGCAAACACCTTTCAACATCAAACCCTGCAGTAGGATGAAGTGTTTGAGGTCCTGTCAGGATTTGTGAACGTTTTCTGGAAGAGTTTCTGGGACTTTGTGGGGTTTCCGGCTTGATTGCAAAATAGCTTTTAAACTCAGCCCTCAAACATTTTAAAACGAACAGCAGACAAATAGAAAAAAATAAGAGTCATTTGACTCTGGTACCCATTAAGTTTTCATTTTAAGAGCGTTCTGGCGGAATTACAAGTCCACAGGGGACTGGAAGTCACCCTCAGATAAAAATTATGTTCTGAATTTCTGGTTCAACCCTGAAATTTTAACCAATCTGAAAGATTAGACTGGCCTCTGAAAGTGCTCTTTGTAAAAGCTGCTTCATGTTCTCCATAAAAGACAAATTAATAGTTGCAAATTCTGTGGAAATAGGGTTTGCTTTGCTTTAGTTTTTTTTATTGAGTTCACACAGGTCACATAAGGTTCTTCAGATTACTGTTTGTTGACAGTTAAAATGGTTAAAACATTTACCAGGAGAAACCCACTATTTTATTGTTCTCATTGTGGGTATATACATTTGTCTCATAGTATAATCAATACACATTTACTCCCAAGGGTAAGACTAAGAGTTAAAATAGATAATACAAGTTTTAAAATACAATGATTGTTCTGGTCGTGTCTCCTGGGTTAACATATAAGGACTCAGGCAGACGAGGTTTTTTTTTATACTTGAGATTCATCTTCTAAGAACCTAGATCATTTTAATTAGGTCCAGATATGAGAAACTAGAGTTGGTCCAAGGTTAACTAAGGCCCTTAGCTGTTTTTGTTTTATTGAATTCAAACATGATAACCACGAGCTAAGGTTATAAATGAGAATGATTGTGATCTGTGGGTGTTTGTGTTTTGGTTTGTTTTCAGATTTTTTGGCGGTTTCATTTCATTCTCTGTTGTCTATTATTGTCATTAGGGTCTTTCCATACTAGTTCATTCCTTGTGTTGAGTTTCTTACTTCGTTCTTGTATTCTGTTCTATGTGCATTTTTTATTCTTTTATGTTAGCGTTAGCCTTTCCTCCCTTGGTTTGTAGTTTAGGTATACTTTGTTTCCTTTATCATGACTGTTTGTTAGCATATTTTGTCTTGAACTAGAATCAAAAAAAGTATTTAGAATGTTCACATTTTAAAAGGCAGGGGGGTGTGCCAGAGAAAAAACACAAAAGAAATTACAAAAGTCCTTGTGAATACTATGCAGCTAATAATTAACCATTAATGAAGGCTATTTAGGTATGATGAAGACAGCCCTTGAAGCTAAGCCAGCCCTGTCTTGAAATCCCTGTGACATCCCAGATTTAAACCAAAGTTTTATTTGGTTTATTAATATAGTTGCGAACATTTGCTCATTTTCATGGGAAGTATAGCCTTTTAGCAAGCAAAGCCATTCTATAGTCTACTAAAATATTCTTTTTTTTACCCTGCACTAGATTAATAGGTGGTTCTGGAAACTACCCATTAAGGTCTAGGAACATGTACGGTGAGTTCCAGCAAAACAGCCAGTAAGTCACACAAACGTATCTTGTAGGTTTCGGAAAGATGTCCTGTAAGTTCCAGGAAGTTGATAAGTTGCAGGAAAGTAAATTGAAAGGTTTAAAAAAGTAATCTGTAAGTTTCGGGGAAGGTACCCTGTGGATTTGTTTGGTCCGTAACCTGTAAGTTCCAAGTAAAAACCATACAAGTTCAAGGAAAGTACCCAGCAACTCCCCAGGAACATATTCTGTTGTGTAAGTTCTGGAAGGTGCCATAGCAACAAATAAAAAATACATTTTCACTACTTTAACTTGACACATTTCAAGGCTATAAGCATTTAAGTGGTGAATTTGACTTATTCTGTTTTAAAATGAGTGAACTTAATTAACTATCTGTAATAGAGGTTAGAATTGCACAGCACTGCCTATATAAACTGTCGTGCCATGCATTAATTTCCTCCTTAAATCCTGCCTTTGTGAAGATTATTTTAGCATTGGCAGGATCATTTCTAACTGTAAAACCCCCAAAAAGGACGCAAAACCCATGAAACTACAAGTATCACTGCAGTTGAATTCTGTTATTTTGTGTCCTTTAAGAGGAGTAATTAAGGTTATTATGGAAGAAATAAAACTTAAACAACTATTTCAAAGATTAGCTATCACTCCTGGAAAAATATTAGCACTTTAATCAAACAAAGTCTCTCCAGATTTTTCTATATCTCTTCCTGAAATGGTACAAACACATACGGATTGATTTTCAGGCTGCAAAAATATTATTGTTTAGACACCAGGATCCGGTAATTAGCAAAGATTTGAAACTATTACCTGTTTAAAGAGCTCCTCGTACATCATGTTTGACTTCTCCACCTGAGACCCCAAGTTTGTCATTGGATCTGCATCCAATGATGTTATACTGTAAAAAAAAAAAAAAAAAGGTTTTTTACATGAGGCAAAAGGGATACAAAAATTTGTGGTTTGGTATGTCACCCACCTGTCACACTTCTGAGCGCCCTCTAGGGGGCGCAGGCTTTGTGTTGGGCTACCCCCATGTGAATTCTTCTTCTGTTCCCCAACCTTCTTCTCCAACATGATGACATGATGCAGCAGAGTTTGTCTCTCCTCCAGCAGACAGTCTTTGAACCTGTGGAGGCCAAAAAGTCCACCAATCTTTAGTCGATGACCAGGTTAGCTACAGGTTAACCTGGTCAGGTAACCAGAGGCTACTTTCCTGGAATTCAAAGCTAACTTTGTTTAAACTTGCAGATTACTTTCTCTATAGGTTTGCTTTCATTATTTCATTAAGAATCTAAAAAGTGATCTCTGTGTTCCAGAAGTGGTTGTTTAAGGAAAGTATCCTATCAGAGCAAAGAAATGATCCTGTAACTTCCAGGAAAGTACCATGTAAGCCCCTGAATTAAAACCTCCAGAATAGAAACCTACAATTCTACGGAAAGTATAGGTTCCACAAAAGTATCCTATGAGTTCAAGGAAACTATCCTATAAGCTCAAGATAAATTATCTAAGAATAATAATAATATAATAATAATAATATAATTTCCTGTAAAGTATTTTGTAAGTTTTAGGAAAACATCCATTTAACTCCAAGAAAGTTTAACTCCAGATGAGTTTCCTGTAAGTTACATAAAAGAAACGTGGGAGATACAGGTTTCCTTTTAAATACCGGGAAAGTTACCTGTGTTTTCTTGTGAAGTACGCTGTTTCCAGAAAGTTTACTATAAGTTCAAGGAAACTACCCTTTATTAGCCAGAAAGGTATCTTGTAAGTTCTGCAAAGTTCTATGTATTTACCAGGAAATGTAGCCTGTAGGTTCTGAGTAACAACCATATAATTTCCTAGAAAGAACTCTTTAAAATCCTGTTTGGTGCCATGAAAGTTCTGGGATACTTAGTACCCTGTAACTTCCAATAATCCACCGGTTGTCCCATGTGGTGTTGCAAAAATGTATGCAAGCTCTTAAACATTCACCATTTGTGCAAATGTTTGACAAATTAAATGGAAATCTATTTTTGCTGATCATAGTCTTTATTGAACATATTTCAGGTTTTCTTTTGCCCTTCCAAAAGCTCGGTGTGTCACACATTATCTTCCCCCTTCTTTTTCCTCTAGCTACTTCATTGTTGTGGTTAACTCTCACCACTGTCATTAACATCGTTTACAGGCAGCAGGTTTCTGCTTTTATTAACCAGGAGTGCACTGCCTAACGCCCAGCTCAAAGCAACAAATTCATTTTGAGAAGTTTGGGAGAGTTAACATCCAGATTATTTTCCCTTTATAGTTCTGAGAAAATGAAGGTGTAATGCTCTGAAGTAGTGCATCATTGATGGATTTAGTCAGTAATGTTTCTCTAACTCTGCACATTGTTAGTATGTGATTTTGCAGCTAAATGTGCATTATCAGCATCATAAAATGTGAGGCGTTTGTGAGTAAAATTAAATAAATTAAATATGGCTATGGTCATGTTTTATAAAAGACCTTGAGGTCTTTAAACAATTAAACACTGAAGCATATCTGCACAACTATGCTTGCCCGACTTAAGTATTGTACATGTAAACTCATCTGATAACAAATGGCTGATGGCTGAAAGTCTGATTTCTGCAAAACATAATATATGTGTCTTATGTGAACTGATATTAGAATTAGAGTCCTGTCACAGACTGAAATCTGACATTAAATAATCTGTAAATTACAGGATTTAATGTTATGGCCTTCTTAGTGTGGTTTATGCAAACATCCCACCTTTTGACACAGCGCATCCAGTACTTCTGTTGCTGACAGAGCCACTCAAACTGTTCTGCTGTCTTCTGTAGTTTACTCAGGCTTCCCTTATTCTCTTGCTGCAGTTCCTTCACCTTAAAAATAAATGTAAAATAAATAGACAGATGAGATCACTTTATTTCCCCTGATACCAGGATGTGATCGAGACAACAAACTCAGGAAGCGATGATTGCACAGTGCAAATATAGATTAGAAAGAAGACTTCTCATGTAGAAAGATGAGTGAGAGCGGTGGAATCTGACATAATCTACAATTCCCAGGCCTTCTGCAATAATTCCCTGGCTTGATCCACTGCTAATAAATGGTCTCATTAGGTTTTCACTGATGCTGCAGTCTGCTCTGCTGTTCTCCTGGCCATGTGCGGCTGTCTCATAGGAAAGTTAATTGTGTAACCAGATTCTTTGCTGTTTGATGGACTGGTTGAGACCGAGGCCAACACGGGGGCAAGTCTTTGAAGCTCACAGTAAATAATAAAGACAATAAATCTGGATGTTGCACAAATACACAGATGCACTAAAGCAAACCTAATACCAGTAAAGTCTTGGAAGTTGACATTTTTTTAAATGTGTCTGTGGTTTAAATTTGACTCCTGAACATATAGATGTCAGTATAATTATTTTACATCTAATAGCTGCTTGTAGAGGATAAACAGTCCAAACTGTGAAACCGTGTAAGCTCTGTTAATTACTGATTGTTTTAATAAGAAAGGACCAAATGTTAAACAATGTGCCCCTATTCTGACACCTGGTGGATAAGAATCGCATTGCAGCTTCTGATATTTCTTTAAAATCTTTCACAAAAAACTGCTTTGTTTACACATTAAACTGAACTGAAACTCACCGTTAATCTCAGTGCAGCTCTGAGTCTTTCACCAACAGTCATATCTTCAGATTTTGCTTCCAAAGACAAAGACCGTTTTTTAAATGTTTTTTGAAGTGATGTCTTTTAGGATTTGGGAAATAACCTCACTCTTTGAAATTATATTTATTCAAACATCCTTATCTCACCTCCTCTTGATGAGTTCTGCGGAGGTCCTTCAACTGTTCTGTCAGGCCGCTGTTGGTATCCTGCAGGTCCTGCAGCTGCACTATCTTACTATTCATAACAAACAGAAAAACACAGATACATCTGTTTACAATATTCTTAGAGAAATAATACAAATTTACCTTTTTGCCTTTGCATGAATAATGGTACCCAAGCTTCTTGTTTTCAATTGCATGGCCGTTGAATAAGTCCTTTTATAAGTCATTTTATTTTAACACATGCAATGTTAATATTCAAATAATACAAAAAGCTATGGGAATTTTATAACATGTAAAAAACTGTTGAAATTGAAACAGTTTATTAACGTTTGTAATATTCTTTCAAAGATCTGATGTTATTTTTATTACTTTTTCATAGAAAGTCACTTAAATCCAAATCAATAAGAAAGGTGACAACAGAGAGTTAGATGTTCAGCACCATCAGCCTGCTATCCATTGTCAGAAAGGTCTTTCTAAAGGTTTTTCAATCACAGCTCCAAAAATACCAGGACCAAACCTGCAGACAGGAACCTGCTGGTTTTCAACCTGGATGAGGGTCATTTAACCAGATCTTTTCTTTATATCAGCTGAGGTAAGAACAAATCCACTGTGCATAGACAACAGTTCCTTTATTCATCAGCTTTAACTTGGTGACTGTGTTTTTTTTTAACCCCTTAGTGAAGTAAACTAGAAACTGAATACTTGCCACAAAAGATTTTTGAACCGAGGAAATATGGTTTCTCCACTCCTTTTTCATGATGACGGTGCCGAGGTTGCAGATATCTTATGAAATTGTTTTCTCCACCCAGCCTAAAGGCCTCAAGATCACAGTGGACTAGAACATGCTCACAACTAATTGTTTGCCAACCACTGTTTTACTTGATGGATTTGAGATTGAACAGATGCAGGAATCCCAATTTCAGATTGGTTTGGACCATCAGCATTCATGTCCCTTCAGTTATCCGTTTTGACGAAGCCCATTGTCTTTCTAAGGACTAAGATACATTGGCTCTGCACTTTCATATCCTCATCTATGAATCTGAAACCTGTCTTTCAGACAGTGTCTGAAGACCCACAGCAGATGATAGTGTCTCTTTCATCTGTATTCCTAAAGTTATCACATTGTGGAAAGATTAGACACAAATCAAACTCTGGGCAAGGCAAATGGCAGCTGTTTTTCTAAGGATTTTCACTGTTTTGATGCAATTGAAAATTAAAGACTATTTTAAAGAGTTTTATGGTAGTTGATTTACAGCTTGATTTGGTTTCAGTGTTCACTAATTCAATGTGCTTTTCCCCAGCTGTTTGAACTTGTTTAGTTTAAACAGCTGGAGGGACATAAAGGAATGTGCTGCAATGAAGCTGTAAAAAATCCAGTATTTAGAAGAACAGCAATGAAATGATGAAGTACTGCTACCAACTAAGGAGAATATTTTAAAAGTTAAATAACTTCTCAAAAAACAAAATAACAGAAACTTAACCTTCTCTTGACTCTTATATTATAAAATGAAATTGTTATGTCAAAGTGATTGATAAAACCAGATTTCCTGTTTTTATTTCCTCAAGATGCTGAAGTCACCAGGGTTAAAATGGGTCTACCTGCGTAGCTCTGCATGCAGGCTCTCTGTCAGTGCAGCATGATGCTGGGCCTCAGCGTGCAGCTCCTCCACCAGACCCTCCAGCATCACCTCGGAGCTTTGCAGACACACCAGCTCTGAGTTGACCTGCTGCAGCAGCTTCACATCCTGACGACTCTCCTCTGCCAGCAGGACCACACGTTGCTGCAGGACGTCCACCAGGGTCTGCAGGAAAGACAGTCGGACTTGAGCGACACTCATTACAGCAGCATATTTAACAGATTAAATTCCTGAACTGTTCACATATCAATCTGTTGTTCAGCAGAGGTTGTGAGATCTCAGTGATCCTGTAGTGAAAATACTGTTAAAACAAATCTAAGAAGTGATATAAAAGAGCCCTAAAGGTCAAACTGTACAGGACAGGCCTCAACCTGCAATAGAGTATGTGGAGAAAAAGGAGGTCAGGCTTTTCAATTCTCTATGAATGCAGTTTGAGGTTTTGAAGATTTGTTTCTTTGCCACTTCTAGACAAGAATCTGCATAAATATTGATCTTCCTTGGGTTCAGACATCATCGTTAATCTATGTATCCAGTGAAAATTAAACTTTAAGGCTCTTCAATCATGTTATTGGTAGATTGGCATGGAAACAATGTGACAGACATTTTAAACATCAAACATTTTACTGAATTAACATTAGTTCAGGTAATTACCCACCCTGATCTACTGTGATTAAATCTCATTAATCTTTCTACCAAACAGAATTTTAGTCAAAAACAAATGAAATGCAAAGAAAATGTCCCGCTGAAATAGTGAGTATTATATTTTAAACAAAAACTCACATGCATGGTTTGTGAATATAACCAGAAATTTAAATAATCGTGTGGTCTTTACTATGCAGTTAAAAGAAGAGTTTGCCCCTTTTCAGTTTTATTTTGTTTTTCCTTATTTAGTCACAGCCCTGCGATGGACTGGCGACCTGTCCAGGGTGTATCCCGCCTCTCGCCCATAGACTGCTGGAGATAGGCACCAGCCTCCCTGCGACCCACTATGGAATAAGCGGTAGAAAATGACTGACTGACTGACTTATTTAGTCACATTTAAATGTTTCAGATCATCAAATTAATTTTAATATCAAAAAGGCAAAACCTACTTAAACACAAAACGCAGTTTTCAGATGATAATTTACATTTATTCAAGAAAAAAAAAGTCCTTTTTGAAAAAGTAATTACACCCTCCTTCAAATATGGGGGACATCTTTATGTGGAAAGCTAATAACTGTGGAGGGGACTATAGGGATCATCCACCTGCTGCTGATGGATCCTGCAGATGAGATGGTCCTGGTTTATCCTGAATTCCAGGTTTAGCTGCTCCTGCTGGAGGAGACGAGAAGTCACCAATTCCAGTTCATTCTGCAGCTTCCTCTCCTTCTCTCTGGACACCAGAAATTCTCTTTCCAGCACTGCTGTAGCGAAAGAAAGACCACACCACGGTCAGGTTGAACACCTAAAGATGGTCTGTGTGTCATCACGGCTGTGAGCTTGTTATAACTAACATCACAATGAAGCAGCCATGTCTATACAAACAGCTCATGTTACAACTGGTGGTATACTCCTGCTGAGGGACGAGGATTAAACTTCTAGGTAACTGCGCATGTCCCAGTTAATTAAACAAAGGTTTACAGCTTTCATTTTAAATGTAATTAAATGTAATATCAAACCATTTAGTTTTTTGCCTCATCAACACACCCAGCAAAGATTGGCAATTAAAGCTTATTATAAATCTCTCCTCTTTCTAAAATTATTCTAACAAGCCAGTGCAAAAACTGATGATTACCAGCAATGTTTTAGTTTATTCAGCTTTATGGTGGTCATTTAAGTGCTAATCTACACTAATTTCCCTTCCTCATAAAACATTTTTACTTGTTTTCCTTTTTACTGCTAGTACTTTAACTCTAATATATGAAAAAAAAAATTCAAACATTGGGAGTTTTCTCTTATTGTTGTACCTTATTGACTGTTTTTGTGTCATTTTAACACTTCAATGTGTAACCAAGAAAATCCCACCATAGAAACTCTAAGTCAGAGTGTGAACAAAGCTCAAGAGAAAGTAATATTAACATCCAATAAACTGAGTAGGAAATTTTAACGTCAAAGTTCTGACCTGCATGACTTACCCTTGTCATGAGCCAAACGGGTGCATTTGGCGGTCAGGTACTGGATCTGACTGTAGTCCTCCTCCCTGTGGGCTCTGAAAAACCTCCTCATGCTCATCGGTCTGTTAACTGCTGGTGTAGATCTAAAACTTTCTTCCCGTGATCCTCGGGAGGAAGGCGTGGGTGTGCTGCATGGTCAGAGAGGACACGGTGTGCACATTTCCATTTAACTTGCTTGCTGTGTGCAGGTCTTAAAGAAAGCTCATACCTGGAGCAGGCAGGTTTAAGCACTTACCCAAACTGCTGCTGTCACAACATGAAGGCGGGAAGTGGTGCTGCAAAGCCTGTGTGTATTGTTTCCATTTCTGCTTGAATAATAGGAAAGCTACAGCATTACTTGTTTCAATCCTAAATTATAGGGCTGATCTGATGTTACATGCAAATCGGTGGAGAAAATGTTGCCTCAGGCAGAGAATATGCTGAAAGAGTCAGGCAAGTTGTATCTAGCAGGTTTTTAAGCTGGAGCCTCAGGCCAGAGCGTCATGCTATGGGATTGCATAAGATTACTTTTCGACAAAAGAAACTATATTTATACTAAAAAAAAGATTAATAATGCATTAGCATTGTGTATGTTTAAGTGTTTCGTAGAAAAACTTGAGAATTGATTGTTTTTGATAAGTCATTACACCTTATTTGCCCAGATGTAAAAATATCTCACCTTTCTGTCACTAAAATATGTCTGTATGTAAATCCATTTTATATGCTGTCAGGGAGATAATTTCTAGTTTTCTGGGACATATTCACTTTTATGTCTGCAAAACCCATAATATATTGATTTATTACATTGAGAAATTGTGGAGATATTGCCCCAATATAATAGTGTTCTGTTAACTGCACCAGCTGTTCTAAGAAAAACCAAGGAAAGAGATAAAAGTCTGATCAGTATCGTGAAAAACATAGTCACAATGTGAAAAATCTGTATTTTTTCATATTTTCTTAAGTCATTTATTTATTTATTCAGCCATTCACCTTCTATACCGCTTACTCCATAGTGGGTCACAGGGAAGTTGGTGCCTATCACCAGCAGGCTACAGGCAAGAGGCTGGGTATTTTCTTAAGTCAGAGAACAGAAAATATTCCTTTTCAAGATTCAAGACTGTGTTGTTTGAGGCTATGGTGACTGAAGCTTTCCAAACCCAAAATTCAGATTATTTGAAAAATAAAATATTATATAAAACCAATAAAAACTACTTTTAATAGAGAAAGGTTTTGTTTTGGGCATTGTGTATCCTACACAATCATGGAAAGACTGGAGATCTGTCTAGCAGACATTTATTAACACCCTCCACATGGAGGATAAACCACAAAGAGTCCTTGCTAAAGTAGCTGTATGTCCAGAGCGATGATTCCAACATATTATTGGATAGTTGAGTGGAAGGAAGTAGTGTTGAGAGGATTGTGAAGCCATTCAGGAGTTCAGGTATTATCAACAAGGAGTGGACTGCAGCTTGAGTCAGAGTTTTGAGAGCCACCACATACAGATACTGTATATCCAGGACAAAGACTACAACTGTAACATTCTTGTGTCAAGCCTCTCCTGAACCAGAGTCAATCTCAGAAGCGTCTTACCTGGACTAAGGAGAAAAATGACTGGACCTTTGTTTAATAGTCCAGTGTCCTCTTTTCAGATGAAACTATTTTCTACATTTCATTTGAAAATCAGGGTCGCCGTGTCTGCAGGAAGAGTTCTTTTGTGAATTCAATAACCTTTGTAATTTGTTTAATTCATCTACATTTATGGATAAAACTGCAGTTATATATCTCTGTGGACAGACTGTATTCCAGAGCATAAGTGTGCATTGTGAAACCAAAGTTGATTACTTCAATTGACAGCTTTAGTTTCGATTCAGTTTTACAGTCGTGATTTATTTTTGGTGTGGTGAAGTTTATCTAACAAACAAAATTAGAAAAATTTGAAAATGAAAGGTGTCTGGAAATTGTCTGCTGAAATAGGAAGACTGAATGCCTCATGTACCTCCTACTTTCTGCCGACAGGTGGAGACAAAACACATGCAAAGGAAAACATTTAAGTTAGTTATTTCTGTCACTTTTATTTCTCTCTCTCTTTGGGTGTAAATTCGTAGGCTTTATATTAATAGCCACAATTCTTGAACCTTTCAGCAAAATATTGAATCTGCACATCTTTCACAGCAATAATAAATAGCCTTTGTTTTACACTTCGTAGAGTCCAAGGTTTAGAGGTCCCAAACTTTTTCTCTGCAAAAGTTTTCCTGCTTCAACACAACAGTTGTATCAGTTCCTCAGTGCCCAAAACAGTTTACAGACGCTTCTTAATGACTTGTTTATTTAATTTGGATTAGGTCAGGTTATCGTTTACATTAATATAAATATCACCAGATCAAACCAAACGTTTTCCTCAAATGCTGGTTCCCTTGATTGTATGAGATAGACCAACGCAAAGTAGCTTTTAACTGTGAAGTGGAAGGGGAAAGAAGCATTTTGGATGATTAAAATCTGAAATGTGTAGCTTGCATTTATATTCTGTCACAACTGATTTAATACTTTGTAGAACCACCATTCACTGCCATTGAATAAAAGGTTTTTTGGGGTATGTCTCTATGGACTGTACACATCTAGAAACTGACATGTTTGCTTATTCCTCTGCAGAACAGCTCAAACTCAGTCAGATTTATAGAGTGTCTGTCAACATCAAATTTCAAGTCTTGCCACAGATTCTCAATTGGATTTAGCCATCCACTTTGACTAGGCCGTTCTGACACATGAATATGCTTTCATTAAAACTATTTCATTGTAGTTCTGTCGGTATGTTTTGGGCCACTGTCCTGCTTGAAGGTGAACCTCCAGCCCAGTCTCAAGTCTTTTGCAGCCTCTAACTCCATTCATATTTCCATCAATTCTGACTAACTTCCTCTCCCTGCAGAAGAAACACATCCTCACAATATAATGCTGTCACCACTAGGTTTCATGGTGTGTTCAGCATAATGTGCAGAGATCGTTTTCTGCCACACATTGCAATTTACACAGAAAGCTAATTTGGGGGCTTTTCTGACCTGGGCACTTTCTTCCAAATGTTTACTCTGTCCGTTACTTATTTCAAACAGGACTTCATGTAGCTTTCTTACAATAGTTTCTTCTTGCCACGTTTCAATAAAAGCCAGATCTGTGGAGTGCACAATTAAAATTTGTCCTATGGACATTTTCTCCCACCTAAGCTGTTAATCTCTGCAGCTCCTCCAGGGTTAATATTGGCACCTAGGCTGCTTCTATGGTTGATGCTCTCCTTACCAGACATTTATACTGAGATTTATTAATAAGGTGACTTCCAAAAGCAACTGGTTCACTGGATTGTATTTAGATGTTTCATAGTAAAGGGAGGTTAAAATGAAAGCACATCACATTTCATTAGATCTTTGTTTGCAAAGAAATTTTGACCACCACGTTTCATTTTCCCATTTCACAGTCAATCACAAGTTTGTGTTAGGACATATTCTAAGATATAAATAAAATGTATTACTGTTTGTGGTTGTAAGATGAAAAAATCAGTAAAAAACAAAACGGGTTTGAAAACTTGTGTGATGGAGGTCATATTTAGTTGGATTTTATTAGGTTTCTGTAAAGCGCACAAGCTTATTTGATGTTATATTACAAATTTCAACGCAACAGAGAGGATGTTCAAAAATGGCATTTATTAAAAATAAAAAAAGAGAAAAAAGAAATCACCATGCCCGCTGTTCCTTCAACACAAAAGTTGTAGATAAAAAATGGAACTGAGCGTTGAATCGACTATAAATACAAATATTATCCTCTCATCATCATGAGGAATAGAAACAAACATAAAACACAGAGAAGCCCATTCCACAGTTACACACCAGCCTCCATCACATTGAAGGGCTTAACAGCAGGTTAAACAAAATTAATCTGAGAACATTTATCTTATTGAGCTTCAAACTGAAACAGTACCGTACAGATGTTCACACCTCTGCAGACGGACTTGCATACCATTGTTCTGATCACAAGAAGGTCAGTAGCAGCTTCTCTTATTTTAAGTTTTAACAGGAACAATCAAGACTTTGTCATTGTGAGGCTGGTAATACCATCAATGTCTTCAGTCAGGTTGTGGGAACAGATTAAACAATCATTTTAATTTTCAGTGCTGAAAAGACTGGCTAGATGTTTTGTTCAATAATCTTTTATTTCCATTTCTTTTTCTTCTACTTTTTACTGAATGCACAAATAACTCATGCAACACCTAATTGGTCAGTGATCGAAACTGCTTGATTTGTCCTGTGATCACCTGGTGAAACACGGAATATCACCCTGTTCATTGAATGCATCAGAGCTGAAAACTCCCACTCTTTCGGTCTGTAAATGCATCAATAAATGTTAATGCTCTTAGTTTTTTTGTTTAGTAAATGACATAAATTGGGGACATATACTTAAAAATGGATATCTCTTGGATTCTAAATTACTACGTCTATCGATACTTTTTTTTATTATTGAATTTAAATTTACACATGTAAGTTTGTATGTTTCATAGTCATAACAAAGAAAATCTGAATTGGCAGTTCTGTACCGTAAACCATCGGCCAGTAAAAGCCTGATTGGTGCATCTCTGGTTAAAAAAAACAAAGTATAACAAACTCATGTTGTTGTTGTTCTTTTTAGTTTGATCTGAGCAAAGTGGATTGGTTGGTAATGTTAACTTTAACTGAATGATCAAACATTTTGCTTCACACATTGAGACATGTTTTCCCTGTGAAATGAGGAAAAATGTTACCCTGTCTTTTTTGGAAAGCAAATAAATCCCTGAAGACAGAGACAGTGGAAAGATGCAGCTGTGATTATAATGTCCACTGGCAACCTGTAGTAATCCAAAGAACAATACATCCTCTTTTGCTTGAGGCTGCAAAAACAAGAATAAAGTCCTTTCTGGCAGAAACATTTCATACTTCACGAGCACTAAACAGCAGAACTTCCAAGCAGTCTTCATAGATCTCACCCACTGCAGCACATCCATGTCATACTTCTCATACACCATGCATGAAAAAAGGTTGGTCCAGAATATGCATTGAGAACAAGCTGTAAGAACTCCAAAACCATCTTTTTACATTTCCAGGCAACAGACTCAATCCAGAAGCTTGACATTTTAGTAGGGATGGACAGTTTTCCCATGATGGATTTTGTACGGAAAACTTTGAATAATCTTTTGTTTTCCTCTAAATGGAAAATGCATCAAATTAAGAATTTCCACCATTTTTGGTCAGTAAACGCATCAATTTCCAGCATGGACTTTGATGCACTTTTCTGAGTTAAATAAAAAAAAATATTAGATGAATGTTAGGAATATACAGTATGATTTAGTGCCTAAATGGGAATGATCTTGTAGTTCCTTGATTTTCTGTTGGATCTTAATCAACTTGCAGTCCATTTCTTCTTTGATGTCTTATAGCCTCTAGAAAACAAAATCTAAATCGACAGATTAAACCTCAAAGAAAATTGAAAATTAAATTTGAGGGTAAATGTCCTTGTCTGATAAATATTTCAGAATTTATGGGGAGTTTGAAATATTTTTAGGAATAATTACTAACCACTTCACTAAAATTCAATTAAATGAGAATGGAAAGATCTACTATGTTGGCAAAAACATTCAGATCAGCACTTTTTAGGTTATATCTTGTTTAATCTGAACACGGCGTATCAATCATGCAGATTGGGTCAGAGGCGTGAGTTAGAAAATGGTCTCACTGATCTCCTCCATATAACGTTGGTTTATGGCTTTCTAGTGGCTTGACCCATTTTAATAAAATATGGTCATCTGGTGATTTTTCGGGTGCTACGGGAGACACATTTTCAGGCAGACAAGATCTTTCCAGTCTTTATGGGTTTGTCCATGTTTGTTAAAAAATAAAACGTGTGAACATTCCCACTGGGGATCTGCCAGTTGGCTTAACACATAATAAATTCAGAAAATGTAAATAAATGATTGTTAAATGAGTTTGCAACAGTGCCTTCTGAAGAAATCAAATCAAATCTAGATCTAAACCTCTCCCTCAGAGCAGAGCTATGTTGACGCTGCACCTTAATTCCTTGTTTAGATCCTAAAGCAGTTTAACAGCCACCAGCTCAAGACCTGACTGTATGCTTCTCATTCAGGAGCTGCTGGGGCACCGACCTCCAAGGAGTTTTTATCCTGGTAAAGGAGACTGGGTGTGCAGCAAAGTTGTAGCGAATGTGCTTGGCTCTCTAACAGGGCTGCTGTCCTGAAGCTAATCCTACAGTAAGTGCTGGCTGCTTTAGGCTTTTCATGCTTTCCAGATGTTCCAGTAGCAGAACTATCTCATCCACAGTTTAAACAGAGCAAAAAGATGCTTTGCAAGATAGAAATAAAGTCTGATGTTTGGGTGCGTCCTAACCTGCTGTTCCTCATCCTGGATTCATTTCCTAAAAAAACTGATTTAAAACTCATATATCATCAGATTTTAGATGTTATATGAAAAACCTAAAAGTGATGAGTGTATGAGGCATTAAGTCACAATCAATCTTTCTGTTGATTTTCAAAGATTTCTAACACAAAACAGTCTTTTTGAGTCATGTTCCCACCTACAATATATGGATAGAGACTGACTGGTAGACAGTCACTATGGCTGTGGACAGCAAACCTATTTTCTTGAAAAAACAAAACACTTTTAATGGGAGGCTGTCAGCTGGCCACTTACTGGAAACACAGAAAAAGGATGGAGTGAGCAATTCTGCTACAAACCTCATCAGTTCAGGAAACATGGGTGAGCTCTGTGAAAGTAAATATCTGAAGAAAACGGATTTCTCATCACAAACCGAAAACAATCTTTAAGTTTCGGTTCTGTTTTTTGAAACGTCTTGCCCCAGAACTCTGAAAAATGTATTATATGATCAGATCAGATACAATTTGATCACATTTAAGTGGAGCAACCACCCAAAGCTGAGGCAAGAGGACACAACACAGTATGAACCATGGCTAGAACAGATAGCTCGAGCAGGGAGTAAACAGCCAGACCACCGAGGCCACAAAAGTTATGTTTGTGAGCATGAAGTTTATCAGGTAAGAAAATACTTTTTTTTACAGTGATGTTTACTTTTTATGTGTCCTCCGTCAGAGCTAAATAGCTGCTGATGTCTGCATATTGCATTAAATCAACAACTGCTCTGCCCAAGCAATCCTCCTGCATGTTTTCCCATGATAATTAGTTATGGAGTGATGTTTTTTTCTCCTGGTGTCTGAGCCAAATGAAGGAGAGAACATCTGACTGCAGAATTACAAGCCTGAAAAGTTCTAATGACGATAATGGTGATGATTTTTACCCTTGAAGCCACATGCGACTGCTTCAAAAGATGCTCATTGTTGCTGTGATGCCGTCCCTAATGTACTCAGGTTCTTACCAGGTTTCAAAGCCTAATGTGAGTCACTTTACGTTTACAGAAGATGTGAAACACCTGCACTATTTTAGCAGAATGTCACCCTTTAATACCAACGACAACCTGCCATGTTGGTCTTTCTAAGTCAAGCAGTAGTTCAAATGATGACAATGTCGATGTACACATGGAGAAAACTCAGAGAACAAAAGCCAGAAAACAAAACCTAAAACAAATAAAAACAATCAGAGTAAAAGTCATAAGTTTCCATCTTTCTTGTGTCAATTCAACATGAAGCAGACAATTAAAAAAACAAAGAAGTATTGCACTCGTTTGGTGTGAGTCTATGGATGGGTGGTCATCAAATAAATAACAACAACAACCAAACAGTAATACCATAATAATAATAATTGCAATGCTAATAAAAACAGTTCAGACTAATGTAACCCCATGCCCCGCTGTTCACCCTCATTTGGCCGGTTTACCACTGCTGCCAACTGAAGTCGTCGTTGGATCCGAAGACCAGGAAGAAGCCCAGGATGGTCCCGAAGATGACTACATTACCTGTTAACACGAGCGCACACGCTCCCCAGGCGATCTGCAAATCAGTACGTTAATAATTAGGTGAACAAAAGACCTGCAGAGCTTAATCAGGACACTTAACTGAAGACAGAGAGCTTTAAGGTTCATTTGTCCAAGAAAACTCTTCTTCCAATATAAAAAACATCCGTCTCTCATCCACAAGTGTGAGTATAAATATTTAGTAACGACCAACACAAATTGTAAGTACCAGCAAGTTGCCATGACTTACTACTTCAGCTCTAGCGAAAACAATAGGCAGGCCAAAGGCTGAGATGACGATGCCCGTCGTGAGGAAGATGGCCAGCTCTTTGCAGGCGTTACTGGCAGAGTCTGTGTCATCAACCACCCGCCGCGAGATGCAGTAAGGGATGGGGGAGAGGACGTAGAAGAAGAGGAGGAACAAAGGCCAGTATTTGCTGCTGAAAAAAAAAAACAGGAAGCAGGACAAATGAAGGGCACATAAATACTCACATGGTGATGCGGGATGCACTGAAGTGACCTAAAGGAGAAAAAAGCCAACAAACTCTACAGTACTTATTTCAGGGATTGAAATGACAAGTCTATTGCATTATTCATCGAGCTACCACTTGAAACTGACAATTTTTTAATTCCTCAGTTAAGAACAGGTGTGTTTTTAAGAGTCTAACATCAGCATTACAATCACAAATGTTTATGTATTTCATAATAGATTTTATGTGACAAAGTGTAATAATAAAGATCTTAAGTGTGTATTTCAGCTCCCCTGATTGAATGTTTTGTAGAATCCCCTTTCGCTGAAATTAGAGCAGCAAGTCTTTTGGGTATGTCTCTACCAGTTTAGTACATCTAGAGACTAAAAGTTTAGTTCATTCTTCTTTGCAACATAAATTAAGCTTAGTCAGATTGGATTGAGAGCATCTGTGAACCTTATATTCCAAGTCTTGTCACAGATTCTCAATTAGATTTAGGTCTGGACTTTGACTGAGCCATTCACACACATAACAGGTTCTCCAACCTGAGCTGTGGGTCTCTGCAGATTTACCATGGGCTTCTTGGCTACTTCAATGCTTAGTGCTCTCCTTGTCTGGCCTGTCGGTTTGGGTGGACGTCCATGTCTTGGTAGATTTGCAGTTATGTACTATTTTTGACGAATTGAACCGTGATGTGAGACATTCACAGCTTGGGATATTGTTTTAAAGTTCCCCACAACCTTCTCCCTGACCCGTTTACTGTGTTCCTCTGTCTTTATGATGCTGTTTGTTTGCTAATGTTCTCTAACACACATCTGAGGCCTTCGCAGAACAGAAGCGTTTATACTGAGATTAACTTACACAACGATGGACTCTGTTTACTAATTAGGTGACTTCTGAATACAATATCCTGCACTGGACTTTAATATAAATAATGTCAATGGGTATGAATACTTATTCAAGTCAATATTATAAAAACAAGTGGTTCGGTTTCTAAAAAAGGAGTTAAATGGCACTTTGCCTAACTATCTCTTAGAATGAGGTGCCAATTTTAGTTTGTCATCCAGCTGATGCTTGGACAGCTTGTTAGGATCTTTAACGTGGCTGTCGAACATCATCTCCTCTGGACCTTGAGTTTTTTATTGTTATTCTCTACAAACAGCAGACAGATTAAATTACTGGACTGTTCTATTATTGATAGTGTTGCTCAGATCTGCAGCAAATGCTTTATGGCAGCAGCATCTTCTTCTTTTTCAGTCTGATGGTGATTTCAAATTTTACAATTTAAAACACCAACAGTCACTAGTAATTTATGGCAGATATTTGTACAGGGGGCAGAATTTACATGTGGTAACACCAAAAACCAGAAAAAAAAAAAAGGACGGAAGGAAGAAAGAGCATGAGAGAGTGAAGAATGAAGAAAAGACTCAAAGAAGAAGTAAAGAAAGGATACAAACAAAGACAGAAAGGGAGGACTTAAAGAAGGAAAGAAGAAGGGACATAATGGAGCAAATGATTTATTAAGCAAAAAGGGCAGGAAGTAGATAAGGAAGAAAGGGAAAGGAAAACACAAAGTAGGACGGATAGAGAGATGGACAAAACATTTAGACAAAGGAACAGTGAATAGTCTGAAAATAAAAATATTTATCCATACCCTTATTTTTTTTTCCACACATGTCCAAACCTAGGAAAATCTGAAAACAAATGCCATACTTTTCCAGACAGTAAACCCCCGAACCTGATTAACTGCTGTGCTGTGATCACCCTAACACAGTGTGTGACGGTTGTACTCACTCAGATACTGGTAGAGTACATCCAAGCATGAGGAACATGAGGCCGATGGCCCCTCCGAAGGAGAGGCTGATGAGAGCTGTAAGAGAGGAAGAGGAGATCAGACTGAATTATCATCACAGAGGCTCCACTCACTGACCCGCAGCAGCATCAGAGAACCAGCTGAAGAACGAGGCTGAATCATGTGATGATCCGACTCATTTCACGTGGAACCGCTTGTGGTGCTACTAGAAGCTGCTCGCTAACAACAGCCGTTAATCCGAGCCGCGAAATTAGCAACAAGAGCAGCTCGGGTTAAAGACGGGCTAACAACAGCAGTAATAGCTACGATGTAGCACACGACATGCTACACATTAACCGTGAAAGCTGGGAAACAGACGTTTAAAACACAGCTAGAATCAGTGAACGGATGAACCGTTGCTAATATGCAAACCCCCCGTTAGCTGGATGGGTGTTTTAAACAACATTACTTTCCTCCTGCGCATTTAAAACTGTTACATCATTTCAATTTACAGGAGTCCTCAAGGAACAGAGGAGCGGGTTTCTTATACCTTTAATCCCTGCCATTTCTTCTGGACAAAAGCTGGACACACTGCCCTGACGGATGACAATAGTACCCTCTTCTTCTCCTCCTCTTCGGATGAAGAGTTCCGAAGCTGCGGCATTCACGTGTTACTGCTACAATCGGAATTATACGTTTTCACATAAAAACAAGTGGATCTACTTCTTTAAAAACTGTAATACACGTGTAGAATTAATGAATGAATCAGTCAAGCTTTATTAACACACTTAAGTCCATGGTTACACTGATAAAAAAGAACACAACACATAAAGCCATGATGAACTTTTTTATTATTATTATATGAACTATAAAAATATAATTCAAATATAAAACAAGAATACAAATATAATCTACAATAAAAACAGACATATTACACATAGCACACTAATAGGAATCAACGTATACACAAACATTTAGCCAGTGCTTCATTAGACTGGATAGGTAACAGAAATAACTCACAGAATTTGTGTGCTGACATTACAGTTAGCAGAACCAACTTAAAAGTGCTTTAAAATACAAACACTCGCTTATTATACAGTGAGCTGCAAAAGTGTTTACCACTGGACCTTTTTTCAGATTCTTTTCAACATTGGGGTGCATATTTCAGTGTGTGCAGCTGCAGCCTGAGTAGCCCTACCGTCTCAGTGTGGATTAGCACGAGGGAATGGATAGAAACACATAAAAAAAACATAACAGGTTTTCTTCCAAGATTAAAATGTAACTCCATCCATCTTCCCATCCACTCTGACTAATTTTCTTGACCCAGCTGACGACTGGCATTCCCACAGCATAATGCCGCCACCCTCATGTCTTACTGTGCAAGTGTGTTTAGGGTTATGTGCAGTCTTGCCACACATTTAGCGTGTAGCTCATTTTTAGTTACATCTGAAGGCAAGCCGCTTTACTTTATTTAAGAAATCTGAGTAACGGGAGCTGATTACAAATGTGAACCACCCTCTTCAGATTTTTCTTTTGAAAACAAAATAATTAAAACCATGTATTCTTTTTCTTTCACTTCACTTTACAATTATCCAGTACTTTGTGTGGGTCTGTCACATAAAATAACAATAAAATACACTAAAGTAATGTGACAAAATGAGAAAAAGCGCAAGGTGTATGAATAACAAAGTAAGAATATAATGAATTAACCGACGCAGTTGTTGCAAGTGTTCTCAAAGAATCACAAAATAGCATTACTCAAACAGTCCCCTTACAGGTGACGTTGATTGCTGAATGCAAATTTTAAAAAAGCAGTCTAATTTAACAGACTACATTGTTTGGGGTTACGTGTTTCCACATTCTAACATGCGAATTCCCGTTTTAGTCGTTGGCCATGAAGGCATCATTTGATTGCGACAATTTCAAATTCACTACAGTTAGAAATAGTAAAATATGCAAATTGCTTCATCAAAATAATACAGCATCAAGTTATCTATTCTGGGATGAATTCATGTTTTAATGTGTAAATTTTAATGTAATCGTATAAATAATTTGTTGCTGGCCCGGAAGAAATACATTCTACTTCCGCTTACCTGTTGGTCCATTCGGCCAAGATGGCGAGCGGAGGGGTGGCAGTGGCTTCGTTGTGGACCGAAGTAAACCGCTGCGGTCAGAATGGGGACTACACCCGAGCTCTGAAAGCGCTTTCTAAGAGTAAGAGTCGAGGTCTGACTGTGCCGCCTTTAAAACCCTGGAACCGAGCGGCGGCCGGCCTTAGCGGCATCCCCAGCTCGGTATCACTGCTACCTATTAGCATGTGGCTAAGCTAAAACAGTCATCTGTCAACTCTGGATAAAAAGACTTTTCTTTGTATTACTATTTATTTTACAACCTTAGTATTTTAATGAATGCAGCAGATCAGTGAGATGTGTTGTGTTTAATTTTAGGCTACAATGAGTTAAAATTTGCCACTAAACTCTGGTGTATTCTGATCAATGACGTGTCCCTAGCCTGACCCACTGTTTAGCTCAGAGGGGTTGATGGACACTTCATCTTTAACTGTATTATTTTGCTGTCAAACTGTTAAATCAAAGTTAGCTCCTGTAAACGGAAACAAGGTAACACAGACATGCAGAGGTCCACGTTTGATGCATTTTTTTTTTTCATTTTGTTGTCATGCATACGTAGAAGAGGACCATGATTAGTGCATTGCAGTTCTTTGTCTGAGAACGCATCATTATGACACAGCTCAATAAAACAAGAGTAAAACACAGTAATAGCATCATATCTTAAAAAAATGTATTGTGAAAAAGAAGCTATGGCACCTAAAGGTAAAAAATTATATGAATTAGGTCTGTAGAATATGAGGAAATATGTAGTTGCGATATATGATCCATGATCTTAAGCTGTTAGGTCACCAAACTGCTTGGTCTTTATAAAGAGTGGAGAATCAAAAGCAAGTTCATCTTGCTGGACAAATGTATTTTTATCTGGAGCAGGAATGAATGTCACTTGAAATTGACTACCCTCTCAGATTCTGAATCGAAGGAATTGTTTGTTGTATTGAACACATTGATATTAACAATAAATCAATGCGTTTTGCAGCTCTTGTAATAATCTACTACTATTGTAATTATTACAGTACAGTGAAATGGCTGTAATTAATAAATGCCCTTGAATTCTACATTTACAAAGTGCTGTTGAGGTGCAAGTACTTTAGTGAGTGGAAAGTTTTGTGCTAATGTACAGACACAAACTCATCAACATCTTCAGTGGTACATTCTCCAGGTGCTCTCCTCTGAGCTATACTTTATGGACAAATAGCTAAAACCTGAGGCTTAATACTGTTTTTCTGTCCTTATAATTTCAGTGAGCACTGCAACCTTTTTGTCTTTCATTGTGACTTCAGGCCGCTCTGAATTGAAACAAAAGAAAAAAGTAGAATTTAACTTGCATCGAGTTTTTTACATAAAGAAAACGTACTGGTGACCAGTATGTTAAAAAGTGATTGACATCGGCCGATACCGATGTGAATGCCGATATATCGTGCATCCTTTGTTATTAAGAAATGCTTCTAAATGTCGCCTTCTTAATTAGGAAGTAATTTGATTGTTTTCCTGTTTTTATTACTTTGTAGCATATCGGCTGTTTGTAATTTTAAAATATACTTAACAAATAAAAGTTTACTAGAGTACTTTTGTCTTAACAGCTTTCATTAAGCAACCTGTATTTCTGTTTTCAGCTTGTTTTACCAAATCAGCATCAGAAATAACACCTCAGGCTATCCAGTGTACATTTAAGCATTTTTCTTAATACACATTCTCAATTATTGGATGATCTCGGACCGTTCGGCGACAGTTGGCAGCAAAAATGTGATTTATTTAAATTTTTTTAATAAGTTGTTTTTTGCCTGCCTTTTTCCTCTAGTTTTGCATGAGAACAGGGACGATGTGACGGCCCTTCAATGTAAGATCGTTTGCCTCGTTCAGAATGGGAGCTTCAAGGAGGCGCTGAATGCCATGAACACCCACTCCAAATGGCTCGGGGGGTAAACAACTGTCAAGCTATTTAATGGTTTTTGTTGCACAGTTTAAAACACAACTGTGATGCTTTCAAAACTAAAAATGTTCACAAAAACGTTGAACTTATAGAACAAATGCCATCATTTAAGAATGAAGATACCCTTAGATAAGTGTATTTAAACTGAGATTTTGAAACTGTTTGTATCTGGTATGGTCAGAACATTTTCATGACACTGAGAAAAATAAATATTTGATTTGTTTTTTAGTGAAGTTGTTTTTGAGAAGGCATACTGCGAGTACCGGCTGAACAGAGTGGAAAGTGCACTGAAGACCATTGAAAGTGCTCCTGACCAGACAGACAAGCTGAAGGAACTTTATGGTCAAGTGGTGAGGCTATTTAATGATTTTACTTTAGTCTTTTCTTGTATTTCCTTACCGTTGGTGTTCATATAGTCTGTGTTGTTGTCTATTAACCATTATTATGCAATGATGCCTCATAATTACTCAGAGTAATGTCCTGGTGTAGCTTTCTATTTTCTCAATGATGGCATAATGGAGACACTGAGAGCAAACTTTTAGTGTTCAGTCTAATGACTTACTGGCAAAGTGCGCTTTGAGTATGTCAGCTTATCTGAATTCTCCTCCTTGTGTAGTTGTACAGACTCGAGCGCTACGATGAGTGCAGGACCGTCTACACGGATCTGATCAGGAACTCTCAGGATGAGTACGAGGAGGAGAGGAAGACCAACCTCGCTGCGGTGGTGGCTGCGTTGAGTCAGTGGGAGAAGGCGCCGACGGTAACGCTCAAACACACAACTGATTACGTTTCGTCTTTTAAGCTGTTTTCTCATGTATTTTTTTCACCATAAAACAAATGTAAAATGAACAATTACCTGCAAGTTTGAGTGTATGCATTTAAATAGGTGTTTTTCTGCCGCGTTACGTCAACCTTTGGATCTATTTAGCTCGCTCCTTTTTAAGTTTTCTATTTTTATTTATTTATTTTAAAGATTAGCGGAGTACTAAATTTTTATCAGTGGTCAGAATCTACAGTCAAAAATACACAATGCACTGGTCACGGGTACAAGCTGTTGAGATCAGAACTTTAAACTAACACTGAGTGTGATTTAATTTCTTCTTAATTTGATCTAAAATCTTGTTTTTTTTCCTCTGTAGGAGGATCTGGGTCTTCCTGAGTCGACGTATGAGCTCTGTTACAACACTGCTTGTGCTCTGATTGGTCAAGGACAGCTGACAGAGGCCTTCAATAAACTACGGCAAGCAGAAGGTCAGTCTATTTATAATTACTCGCGTAGTCAAACAGCTTATTTTTCATTCATGCTGAAATCAACAATATTTGATATTTACTGGTACATATTTTGCTGTTTTTGACAGAGCTTTGCAGAGTCTCATTGGCAGAGGATTCTGTAAGTCCTTGTTTTGATTTTTTTGCTTATAACACAATAAAAAAGGATTCCGTCGTTATTCTGTAAAGTTGCAAATGATTAGGAAAATAACTAGAAACTTTGTGAAAGCTGGTGTTATTCTTGACAAGTGTCTTATTATACTATTAGTACATAAGTGGGAATATTATGTATTGCGAGGTTACAATGTTTTTTTTTTGTTTCTGCAAATATAAAACAGTTTTAGATAATTGGACACAGGTTCTAAAAATGTGTTGTGAGAACCTGTTTGCTAAAAATAAAGACTTTAATTCTTACTTAAAAATCTCTATCGGCGCCAATCATGTGACTAAATATTTGCTTTTGATATATGAATTGACCAAAAAAATGCAAATATCAATTAATTACTGCAAAAACTATTTATCAGTTATCAATCGTCTATGTTGCTGGTTTTTAAACCTGTCCTCTATTTTAAGCAGCTTTATTTCTTATTTGGTTATTAATCTATCTATGGGTCGATCTAATTATTAATTAGATTCCTCTAAAGAAGCTCATTTATTTTATTTTAGGGTATTGTTTTTTACAATAAAGTTTAGCATTTATTGCATATCACAAAATAAAGTGCACACAAAGATTTGTGCTCTAAACTGTGAATAGTATCCATAAAGTGCCACGTCCAGCATGACAAAAATAAATAATTTTTTTTTTTTTTTTTTACAGATATAAAGCCTGAGATGTGAAAAATGATTAAATTAAACCGGAAATGAGCAAAAAGCAGTCATGAGTTCTACTGTTTCCATTACACACTTAACTTAAAATAGAAACAAAGTTTTTCATGTAACTTACAAACTTCTATTGACTTCTGGTTAATAACTAAGTACTATTGATGAGTTTTTCTTGTTTAATTCAAGTTTATGAAGGTTAATTCAAACCCAGCTTATCATCACTGAACCGGAACCATTTGCAAACTTTAAACCATTTCAGCCGTTTAAAACTTTAAAGAACTTTTATAACTTTTATAACGCATCTTATTCAGATGCTCTATCTCCCCCTTGAAGTGTTTTTGCTCAGACACAGCCATCTTGAGAAAAACAGCTATACATTTTGTCAACATAAAAAGATCATTTCAGAAAAATGATGTTGATGGTATCGATTTGTGCGACTGGTCTTGACAGCCTCTCTTCTCATGTTGGGTTCAAGCATATCATCACTGCTTGGTTCTAATCATTCTTCCATGGAGCCGTTTGATGACTTCAAATGAGTTTGTTTGTGGTGTAAAGATGATTTAGCTTTGCAGCCAGATAACTACCTTTTGTTTGTTTCTTTCAGGACGTGACTGAGGAAGACATTGAGTCGGAGCTGGCGGTCATCCATTCTCAGATGGCATACATCATGCAGTTGGAGGGCCGAACAGATGAGGCTTTGCAGCTCTACAACCAGGTCATCAAGCTCAAGTGAGTCCGAGCAGAGTGAACTCTGCCCAATAACATATTACTGAAATTCAAGTATAAAGAAATATGAAACAGGTTTAAATGTTGTTATTTATGGTGTCAAAATCTATTTTCTGATGTGCATTTTGAAAAACAGGTTTTAATATTTTAAATTGCCAATCCATGTTAATCTGATCTGATTTCAGGCCTTCTGATGTTGGGCTTCTGGCTGTGACGGCCAACAACATCATCACAATCAATAAGGTTGGGGTAAAGCTAGCTGTCCTAAAGTGAAAGTTCTTCAGCCAAAAACACCTGTTAACATCCTTTCTCTTCTCTTAGGACCAAAATGTGTTCGACTCAAAGAAAAAGGTGAAACTGACAAACGCAGAAGGTGTCGAACACAAGCTGGCAAAGAAGCAGCTGCAGGCCATCGAGTTCAACAAAGCCCTTCTAGCCATGTACACCAACCAGGTAAGGAAATGGGTGCTTTCATTTCATTTCATTCTTCATCTTATAAGTCTGTTTTAATTCAGGTTGGCTTTGCTGTCTCGATGCAAACAGGCCGACCAGTGCAGGAAACTCGCGTCCAGTCTTCAGTCTCAGAATCCAGGTCACCCTCGACCAGTCCTCATCCAGGCTGCTCAGCTGTGCAGGGAGAAGCAGCACAGCAAGGCTGTAGAGCTCCTGCAGGTAAACATCCATCTCTCTGCTGCTGTTTGACATCCTTCACTTCTGTCTGAAAGTCCAAGGACGAAATGTTGCACCAGTACCTCACAGTTTCAATAATTGAATTCAAAAACACTCAGTACACACAGAGGGATATATTTCAAGTGTTTATTACTGGTCATTTGCATCATTATGGCTTAAAGCTAATGAAAGCCCTAAATTCTGTTTCCAATGTCACGAGATCAATAAGAAGATTATTAATTTCGATCATGGAGAAGACCAGCTACTGGACTGTTTTCCAGCAGACTGTCACTGACTCTTCCACAAGGAGGGAGAGCCACCTGAGGTCATTGCTAAAGGACCTGTCTGTTCACAGAATCCTGCATCATATTAATGGACAGTTGATTGGAAGAAAAAAATAGATTTTAATTTTGTTTAGAAATCAAGACCCCAAAGTCTGGAGAAAGATTAGAGAGGCAGTAAATCCAATTAGCTTTAGGCATATGTGGAAAATTCAGTTATTTTTTTATCAAGTCGGCCTTTTTTTTTTTTTTCTCCATTTGTTGGAAATATCTGGTTTAATGACCATTGTGTCACCGTGCTTGATTGACCAGTAAATAATCTATGGAGTATTTTGACAAAAGACAGTTGAGATAAACCAAAGCCAAAAATGTGGGCGAGCTGGAGGCCATTATTAAAGCAACCTGTGCTTCGCCTCAGCAGAGCCACAGGCGGATTGCCTCCATGCCGCGTCGCTTGGACGCAGTAAGTCATGTGAAAGGAGCCCCAACCAAGTATTGAGTGCTAGTACTGTATAATAAATGGACATGTTTCAGCTGACACACATTCCAGTATTCAGAATCATTTTCACTGATCTGATGTTATATTCAGTAGCTCTAAGCTGTCATTTTTAATCAAAATGAATGCATTAAATATCAATATGTTTTTTGATGAATCTACATAAGAGGTGATTCTCATTTTAAACTGAATTACTGAAAATAACGTTTTGATAATGTTGTAATTTCTTGTGATGCACCGCTATAATCTGCTTATCAAAGAATGCTCCAGATTGGATCTTTAGATAAAGGCCAATAAAATGTGAGAAATGTTTGATTGTATTAGGCCGCAGTTTGTTCAATTTATTTTACTTGTCCATAAAATATGTGGAAATTTCAAGAAAATTGTTAAAACTTTCAAACTGGCTTAGAATTTCCTCTTGGAAGTATCTGCTTGTGTGTAAGGTACAAACCTTTGTTTGTTTGTTTGTTTGTTTGTTTGTTTTGCAGCAATTCTCAGAGCAGAACCCAGAGAGTGCATCTGGTATTAAACTAACAATGGCACAACTGTATTTAGTACAAGGTACTGATCCGCTCTCATGCCTCCAGAAAAACGTTCCTTTTATCTTTTAATCTATAAGGGTATGGTATTTATTTGGCTTTAAGGTGTTTATCTAGAAGTTTAATAAATGCTTGTAGCGACATGGCAAACCCTTAAAATGAAACGCAGTCTTGATATTTCTGATTTCTCTTCAGGTCATGTTACAAAAGCCTGTGATGTCCTTAGATCCATTGAAGAGTTCAAGCACAAAGCTGGAATGGTAAGAATCTTAAATATTGATTCTTTTTGGGACTGTTAGATTACGTGTTGATTGCAGCAAGAGTAATCGTAAAATCATGGTAATCTAATAGTTTTTTATTTCACTTGAAATGTGTGTTTATGTTCTTTAGGTTTCAGCTCTGGTAACCATGTACTCCCATGAAGAAGACATCGACAGTGCTATTGACGTTTTCAAACAATCTATAGAGTATTATCAAGCTGAACAGGTTCGTGGTCTCTTTTACTTTCATATCACATACCCAAGAAGGTATTGGCAGAAGAAATACCAATAATCGTGGCACCAGTGCTTTTTGTAAAGCTGTTACTTTATAAAACGGGATTTTATTTGATGTAATAATAAGAGTTGGATTTTTCTTCCGTTTTTCAGTGTGAGATTATGCTTCTGTGAGACAATTTTTTACCCATCTTCACCAGGGGACACAATAACTGTGAAGGGGGCTGTAGATATAAATGCTGGGATCGTGTGGCTGGGTTATATAAAAACCTCAGCAGACTCTAGATTTTTTCTCCTTCTTCACAGCCTGGATCTGCTGCACATTTGGCTCTGGTGCGAGAAGCTGCAAATTTCAAACTGAAGCATGGACGGAAAAAAGAAGCCATCAGTGATCTGGAGCAGCTGTGGAAGTGAGTCACATTCCTGCAGAAATGCTTCCAGTTGCGTTTCAGCATAATAACTGGTAGCCGTTTTTAATAGAAATAACTAGGATAGTCTTTTTTTGTAAATTAAAACTGTAAATATTTGTCTCCCTTTCTTTCTATTGTTTCTTTTTTTTGCAGCAACAAAATTTACACTTTGTTTTTTTCAACACAGAAAAAACACTAATGACGTTCACACACTGGCACAACTGATCTCTGCTTATTCTCTGGTGGACACGGATAAAGCCAAATCGTATCCTTTCAAACGGAAGGTATTTGCATCAATGCTACTTGCTTTAATGTTGTAAATAACAAATATGAAGCATTCTTTGGTTTTTAGCTGCTTAACATGATAATTTGCTGCTTTTTTCATGACTGGGATGGAAGTTTTTGAGTTGTTGAGAAGTATGATGAAACAAGGTGGATTTTCCACAAATTCGTTCTGTTTTTAAACAAAACTGTTCATCAAATCAATTCTGAAAGTTATTAAAAGAAGAGGGCTGCAGCACAGATCTGTTGAGAGTCCTTAGCATCTGTCTCCAGTCTCAGCAAGCACCTGCCCTCTGCAGACACCATGTCTTTCAATCTAGATGTGGACGAGCTGGAGAACTCCCACGGCGCCACGTACGTCAGGAAAAAAGCCGGTAAAGTGGTCGGAGAAAACCTTCCCAAGGAACCAGGGTAAGTTTTCGCGTATCTCCCAAAGCGTGGTGCTTCGCTGCAATCTCCTATTTTTAATAATGATCGGTAAGTAGAGATGAGTTTACCATAATGCTGTATTTGCTTTGCAGCCAAGGCGAAGTTAAAAAGAAGAAGAAGAAAAAGAAAGGTATGCCGATGCACCATAAACGTTCCTACTCCTCTTGAAGATGTGGCAAAGAGAACTCATCCCACAGCAATTTCCTTTCTAGGCAAACTGCCGAAGAACTACGACCCCAAAGCAACCCCAGACCCTGAGAGGTGGCTTCCAATGAAGGAGCGCTCATATTACAGAGGCAAGAAGAAGGGAAAGAAGAAGGAGCAGATAGGAAAAGGCACACAGGGAGCGACGACAGGAGCTTCAGCCGAGCTGTGAGTGGACGTTTGTTTGAACTTCATGTATAGTTACAAAAACTTGAGGGCCATCTTCTAAAAAAAAATGCCTCTGATAGGGAAACTAACCTGAATTTAGAGACAGTTTTCATAAACAGCATCATCTCTTACAACCTGCAGTCTTTTGTTTTAAAAGCAGAGGACTGGACAGCACACAGCATATCTAGAAGAAGCTTTCTATGGCAGAAAAGCACAAGTAGAAATCCTGGAGGTGCTGCCTGCAGTTTAGACGGAGAGAACCTTTCCTTCCGATGAGTTAGACCTGGTTTAAATCCTGGGAGGGACGGAGTGGATGTGTCCCCCAATAATCATTGTAAATACAAAAACACTTTTTAAACGATAATATAGTAACATTTAATAAAAGCACAGCTAAAGTGATCCGTTTTAGATAGTACGTAAAAAAAAGTTTCCTAATTATTAAAAGATCACGACACCCCTAACCCACAAAGTGTTTTGGTCCACAAGCTGTTTCCAACAAGAGGGGGTACCGGCTGCTACTCTCGGCAGCTCCGTTTTCAGAGCGGGTC
The DNA here is from genome assembly GCF_021462225.1 of Girardinichthys multiradiatus. Taxonomy (NCBI): domain Eukaryota; kingdom Metazoa; phylum Chordata; class Actinopteri; order Cyprinodontiformes; family Goodeidae; genus Girardinichthys; species Girardinichthys multiradiatus. The sequence goes on along the minus strand of NC_061815.1, from coordinate 43,755,330 downwards.
AGACACGCTTGATGAGGAAACTGCACCAATATGTAAAAGCCAGTTAGTCATTTATCACATCACTTGTTCAAAGAGTGCAAGGTTATAACATAAAAAGGGATATTTATCCCGCTTTGTCCAAAACCAGCCTCTCCTATTAGCTGCTAGCTAAGCTAATAGCCTAGCTTATGATGGTTAACAAGCTGAAACAAGTATGTTAGTAGCAGCACTGACGGGACACATGAGAAGAGAGCGAGGAGGGAAAAGAGATCCCTTAGGACTGAGAGGACAGATTTTTCAAAAACATACTTATCACAATCTCAGCCCTTTTTTACCATTGTTTTTGTATCAGCTCTTGATCCATCATATAAAGACTCATTGAAAAAACGTAGGAAGTGAGAGCTCCATTAATGTCAAATTTCTATTTGAGATTAATAAAGTATTACTGAAATTAATTTCAATTGGAATTCAAAAGGGACCGAGTCCTCTGTGAATGTGAGTATAGAAAAATAAGTACTTTTAACAGATTTGTAGATTTTGTAGATAGTCTGTATGTTACATCTGAATTCACACATTCATTCAAAGGCTTTTAAACAAAATGGTTTATTTCAGAGACAGAAGGGAAACCAGATTTACTGTCCAACATTAAATGTCTTTTTGATCTGCTTTATTTTGAGACATCTGATTAGTTGATAGATGGTAGAGTCGATTGCTTATGTTCCTTTGTCCAAGTTCTACCTAAAACAGTGCAGGTAAAGTTTGTGGCATAAGTTCCAACAGTTCAAACGGCGATTAGCACACAAAGCCACTGGCCATGTTTTTAGAATGTAGACCAAAGGTCAGACCTGAAACCTATCAATCTTTGTCCTCCACCGACCAACATCTGTAGGTTTGAAACCACTTTCAGAATGTCTCTGACCACTGCTTAACCAAAGTGAGGCTCTCTCCTTTTGCAGGGATGCAAGTAAAACTCCCAGTAGCCCTCCAACGTCCCCCAGACCAGGATCTGTGACCAGCTCGTCCACAGCCCCCAGCAGCGGCAGCGTGATCCCTCCACGACAGCAGAAACCTTCATCATCGGGGGCCACACGCAAAAAGGCGCCACAGAAGAAGAAGAAGGGCAGCAAAGGAGGCTGGTAGTGACGTTTGAGAGCAACTTCTGAGCGTCAAGGACGTCTGGAGATTTTTATTTCTAGTTCTTTCTTCTTCTTTTTTTTTCCTCCTCTGGTCATTTTTTCAGATGTGCAACCAAAATCTACTCTTTGCTCTCCTGTAGCTGTATCTTATTTTAATGGCACACAATAAATTTACAGTGAATGAATTAAAGGTCACTGAGCTGAAAAATGCTTTTTATTGTTTAGAAACAGTGTTTATGCTTTTTATTTAGCTCAGAACAAGAATACTACAAACAGCTGAACTGTAATCGCATTGAATGCGCAATGAATGGTGAATGGAGTATTTTTCTAACCCTATATGAGAGTTGTGCTGTATTTTACAGCTTCAGAAAAACGTCAAAATGGACCTCAGCCATCAGCTTGATTACATTTAAATTAAATCCTTAAATTTATGTTGTCTGTTTTAGATGATTTTGTCCTCTTTATTTTTAAAATTACTGTTAATAACGGCTGTTTCCAGACCTGCAGTGTCTGGGTGCTCAAAGACGCTGATTCATTTTCACACAATAAGCTGCAGTTTTTATGTCAGGGTGCTGCCTGTAAGGATTTCACAACCACACTCTCCTTAGTGTTTCTTCATGTAACTTCATATGTGTTCCTTCTTAGTTTCAGTCTGCTGCAGGAAAGCATGTTTTTTAAAACCAGTGCCGCTCTGGATAAGAATTGTCATGATTTACTTGCATGTTAAAAATATGACTATTTTGGCCAAACATGCGTCCCACTTTGTTAAGTCTTAATAAATCTCTGAAATGCAACGAGTCTCCCTTGTTTCCTGTCAATTTTTTAAAAAATTTTGACAAACAAGCCTGTATGTATTTTTTTTTATTATTATTTACTTTTCTGCTTTAGTTGGAAAACAAGCATGAACACCCAGAAGTAATGATCTGGGTAACACAGAGCTGCCTGTCAGTGGTTTAATCTGCCCTGAGTTACCACCTCTAGAGCAGAAACCAGAGGGAATAAACGGTGTTAGACTGCAACACTGTTTGCTGGATGAGAGGTTGCATGGGTGCCTTCAGGTGTCATCACGTAGTAGGCCATATGCCCATGGGTGGGGGGTTATGATCCCCCCAAAAAATTTTATCCAGTCAATATAATCCTTCTACCCCAAAACATATAATATTGGGATTTACAAAAATATTTTGCATGAATAACTTTAATTTTCTTTATTTTCATTTGCCAGCAAAATGGCATCATGTTTAATCACCTGGTTATGTATCTACCCTCCTAAAAGCCTTGGTATCATCCAACCTGCTTTCTTTACCCAGCACTCACATTTGCTGTACTTTAGACACAGTTGCTGGTAAGAGTGGTTATACTTTAAAAACGGAAGGGGTGCAAAAAGCAGACGCTTTTTCACTTTTGGCTGTCACCCTGGACAGGTTTCCAGTTAGGATCTTACCATTTGATTTAAAAAAAGATTTTAAAAATCGACTTTATACCAGTTTCCTTTTTTGAAATGTAATAAATGAAGACCGTGAACCCTCAGGAGTGGGTCAGTTTGATGACAATAAAATTTAAAAAGGTCTTTTTTTTTTTTTTATGAAAAAATAAGCAATTTATTTGACCCACAGTAAACATAGTATCTGAGTTTATTCAGATTAAGTATTAACTTAATATCTCAAAATGTATTATTTTCATCAGCAAAATGTTTTGTCGTCAATTATAAACTGTTTCTCTTCATCTTTCACTTCAACTACTAACAAAAAAATCAAACCAAGTACAATTTTTGTAAACCTTTCGTTTGATTCACAATAATAAACATTTAAGGAAAACCCAGCCAAGGCAGAGAACAGGTACATGTTCTGTGTTAGTTTAATTGTAAATCACTTATAAACTGGACTGCTGTCTTATAGGAACATTAAACTATTTAGGGCCCATGCTAAGGTCCCCAGCGGTTCAAGACCCTAAAAACTATCATTTAATTTAACTGGAATTTCATGTGTGCAATCAATTTTCCTCATTGAAGTGAAAAAAAGTACAATTAATCCCCTCGAGACCCCCGAAAAACAACAATGCAACATTCATGAATATGAAGGTGCTCAAAAAATATTAAATATTTGGCACTGTGATAGAATAAAGATGAAAAAAGTATTTCTTTAATTGTTGAACTGAGGTGAAACAGAAAGGTAAATCCAAAGAAAACAGGAAAGTTATGTAAACCACAGTAAAAGCATTACAATTAATTTATAACAGGAACACCAAAAGCTAGATTGAAAAAATAAAGCTTCACACACACCCCCACCCCAAAATGGTACACCCCAACTTTGTAAATTAGTTTTATTTTGACAAAATGTGACAAAAATGTGACAGTCAATATTGAACTTTTTCATGATTTTTTTAGATGTATCTGAATTATTAGGATATGTGTGTTAAGTTTTACATTAAAAACAAGTTTTACAGATACGTGCTTTCTAAAAATGCAAATCTCTGGTCCTGGTTCCAGTTGTTTTATAAGTTAGTTTTTAGAAGCCAGTAATACTTCTTTTAAAAAATACTTCCAGTCCACAGTGCTCTTCTCTGAAATGTAATTTATGTTTCCCTATCAGATACTGTTCCTATGGCAAGCCAACAGTGCCACAAAACGCCACTTTTACCACACATCCGGTTGAAATGTCACACAATAAACGCCGTTTTATATGGCAAGCCAAAAGGGTCAAAAATCGTCCATATATTAACGTGTTGTTCTAATTCGTAAATAATGGGATGTGCTGTTTTTTACGTACAAACGTATTGCGAATCAGGAGGGAGGGTCGTAAATAACACGCAGTGGTGTTTCATGCATAATTTATCATCAAGAGTGCTGTCCTACTAATGCTCAGCCACTAGATTTTAAGGCATTTCACCCAATCAGTTTACTGCAAGGGCAGACCCAACCAGGAGATCCCTGATCTTTGGGGAAAGACAGAAAGTAGGCCTACATACACCTGCCATTCTGCTCCTGTCTAAATCACACCCAGTTCAACAATAAAGTCTGATATTACATAAACCTCTCTCCAGTTATTCTCTTGGGGCAGAAAATAAGGGTCAACTGAAATTTTTCAGGTCTTTTATTGTCTTAATACGGATGATTTTGGCATACAGCTCATGAAAACCCAAAATTCCTATCTCACAAAATTAGCATATTATTAAAAGGGTCTCTAAACGAGCTATGAACCTAATCATCTGAATCAACGAGTTAACTCTAAACACCTGCAAAAGATTCCTGAGGCCTTTAAAACTCCCAGCCTGGTTCATCACTCAAAACCCCAATCATGGGTAAGACTGCCGACCTGACTGCTGTCCAGAAGGCCACTATTGACACCCTCAAGCAAGAGGTTAAGACACAGAAAGAAATTTCTGAACAAATAGGCTGTTCCCAGAGTGCTGTATCAAGGCACCTCAGTGGGAAGTCTGTGGGAAGGAAAAAGTGTGGCAGAAAACGCTGCACAACGAGAAGAGGTGACCGGACCCTGAGGAAGATTGTGGAGAAGGGCCGATTCCAGACCTTGGGGGACCTGCGGAAGCAGTGGACTGAGTCTGGAGTAGAAACATCCAGAGCCACCGTGCACAGGCGTGTGCAGGAAATGGGCTACAGGTGCCGCATTCCCCAGACCTGGGCTACAGAGAAGCAGCACTGGACTGTTGCTCAGTGGTCCAAAGTACTTTTTTCGGATGAAAGTAAATTCTGCATGTCATTCAGAAATCAAGGTGCCAGAGTCTGGAGGAAGACTGGGGAGAAGGAAATGCCAAAATGCCAGAAGTCCAGTGTCAAGTACCCAGAGTCAGTGATGGTCTGGGGTGCCGTGTCAGCTGCTGGTGTCGGTCCACTGTGTTTTATCAAGGGCAGGGTCAATGCAGCTAGCTATCAGGAGATTTTGGAGCACTTCATGCTTCCATCTGCTGAAAAGCTTTATGGAGATGAAGATTTCATTTTTCAGCACGACCTGGCACCTGCTCACAGTGCCAAAACCACTGGTAAATGGTTTACTGACCATGGTATCACTGTGCTTAATTGGCCTGCCAACTCTCCTGACCTGAACCCCATAGAGAATCTGTGGGATATTGTGAAGAGAACGTTGAGAGACTCAAGACCCAACACTCTGGATGAGCTAAAGGCCGCTATCGAAGCATCCTGGGCCTCCATAAGACCTCAGCAGTGCCACAGGCTGATTGCCTCCATGCCACGCCGCATTGAAGCAGTCATTTCTGCAAAAGGATTCCCGACCAAGTATTGAGTGCATAACTGTACATGATTATTTGAAGGTTGACGTTTTTTGTATTAAAAACGCTTTTCTTTTATTGGTCGGATGAAATATGCTAATTTTGTGAGACAGGAATTTTGGGTTTTCATGAGCTGTATGCCAAAATCATCCGTATTAAGACAATAAAAGACCTGAAATATTTCAGTTAGTGTGCAATGAATCTAAAATATATGAATGTTAAATTTTCATCATGACATTATGGAAAATAATGAACTTTATCACAATATGCTAATATTTTTAGAAGGACCTGTATGTGGGCGCTATTGTCCCGTAATTGGTCTAATAAGAAACACCTGTCCCATGATGCCCGCTCAGTTTGACAGCAGGTGAGAAACGCAGCTTGGAGTTTCTCCGCGGACACCATGCCCTACCTGCCGTTTTTTTACACGGACTTCTTCTACGAACCGCTGACTGAAGACGTGGAGGAGCTGCTGTCCCGCTTCCAGCACACCGACTCCGTCAGGTATGGGGTCTTCTCGGCCATCTGGAGGGACATGAAGTTTTCTGACGTCTTCATCGGCATCAGCATTAACTCTGAAATGAAGAGGTTCTGCAGGGTAGCTCTGGCCACAGCTGTGAAGTACTTCTTACCTCCGTACAGTTACCAGATCAGAGTGGGAGGTCTGTATCTGATGTTCGCTTTCTACCACACGCAACTGGCCTCCACACCCGCCAAGATCAGGCTGGCTCTGAAGGACTGGGTCCATGTTCAGAGGTTCCTCATGGAGTCTGAGGAGGCGCAGCACCATGATGTGGTTTACATCTATCACAAGCTTGTTGCAAGCAAAGCTATCCACTACACGGCCATGCCTCATTTCTTGGTCTTCCAGAAGCAGCAGAAGCCTAAGGTATGCGCAGAGTTCCTGAGCAGGACAGCTGCACTAAAGGAGCTTCAATCTACAGACATCCTGGAAGAGATGGCAGGCATTCAGAGCCACTATGAGAAGCTGAAGGAGGCCACCATGGAGGTCAGCTTCAAGGTCAACATGACTTATCCAGACTTCACTTCTGACATAAACAAATGCATGTCTGAGTTCTTTACATGGCAGCAGAATGCTTCACCCAAAGAGAAAAATGCTGGTGCTGATGGAGTCGAGGAAACCCCTGAAGAGTATTGCAGCAGCAGAGCCAGGCTCCTGTCTTCTATCAAGCAGAAGAGCTACAGCAATGTCCAGAAGGCATCCAAGTCCAGGAGACACAGAGGTGCAGAGAAGGTGCAGGACTATTCCAGCTCAGGTGGGGAGCAGTTTCAAAACTCTTCAGGGAGGAAGTATGTCTCTCTACGGGCCCGGACCTGGGAGACCCTGGGGGGGAAGGATGGGAAGAGCAATGCCCAGGCCTGGCTGCTGAGCACCCCTGAGCAGCTAGATGGAGTTTCTTTGAAGAAGATGAACCAGGCTGCACCATACAGAGAATATAAAGTGATGAAGGAGGCAGGGTAACTCTGAACTTTGGTTTGGTTAAAAAGTGAAGTGGTTTTATGTTATTTTCAATGAAACGGTGCATGGCACTTTCAAATTTTTTTGATCAAAGTCTTTTAAGATTATGATTTAAAAGTTGAAGAATAAAATTCCTTTTTTTTGGGACAGTTGAAAGAACAGTTCTAAGTAAACAAATAAAACGAAGCAGGAAAGACTCTTCATCACAGGCAACAAATCTGCAAAAACATGAATAGTTAACTTTTCCTTTGTGTATATTAACGTTCAAACTGAATCATGCTGGGTTCCTAAACAGTATGAAACAGCATGGAATTGGATAGAAGAATTGATACATCTGGAGAAAATATTAGTATTTCCAGACTGAAATCTCTGTTTTGTGCTTTGAAAGCCTGCAAACAGTGGATATACAGGTCCTTCTCAAAATATTAGCATATTGTGATAAAGTTAATTATTTTCCATAATGTAATGATGAAAATTTAACATTCATATATTTTAGATTCATTGCACACTAACTGAAATATTTCAGGTCTTTTATTGTCTTAATACAGATGATTTTGGCATACAGCTCATGAAAACCCAAAATTCCTATCTCACAAAATTAGCATATCATTAAAAGGGTCTCTAAACGAGCTATGAACCTAATCATCTGAATCAACGAGTTAACTCTAAACACCTGCAAAAGATTCCTGAGGCTTTTAAAACTCCCATCTTGGTTCATCACTCAAAACCCCAATCATGGGTAAGACTGCCGACCTGACTGCTGTCCAGAAGGCCACTATTGACACCCTCAAGCAAGAGGGTAAGAAACAGAAAGACATTTCTGAACGAATAGGCTGTTCCCAGAGTGCTGTATCAAGGCACCTCAGTGGGAAGTCTGTGGGAAGGAAAAAGTGTGGCAGAAAACGCTGCACAACGAGAAGAGGTGACCGGACCCTGAGGAGGATTGTGGAGAAGGGCCGATTCCAGACCTTGGGGGACCTGCGGAAGCAGTGGACTGAGTCTGGAGTAGAAACATCCAGAGCCACCGTGCACAGGCGTGTGCAGGAAATGGGCTACAGGTGCCGCATTCACCAGTCCTGGGCTACAGAGAAGCAGCACTGGACTGTTGCTCAGTGGTCCAAAGTACTTTTTTCGGATGAAAGCAAATTCTGCATGTCATTCAGAAATCAAGGTGCCAGAGTCTGGAGGAAGACTGGGGAGAAGGAAATGCCAAAATGCCAGAAGTCCAGTGTCAAGTACCCACAGTCAGTGATGGTCTGGGGTGCCGTGTCAGCTGCTGGTGTTGGTCCACTGTGTTTTATCAAGGGCAGGGTCAATGCAGCTAGCTATCAGGACATTTTGGAGCACTTCATGCTTCCATCTGCTGAAAAGCTTTATGGAGATGAACATTTCATTTTTCAGCACGACCTGGCACCTGCTCACAGTGCCAAAACCACTGGTAAATGGTTTACTGACCATGGTATCACTGTGCTCAATTGGCCTGCCAACTCTCCTGACCTGAACCCCATAGAGAATCTGTGGGATATTGTGAAGAGAACGTTGAGAGACTCAAGACCCAACACTCTGGATGAGCTAAAGGCCGCTATCGAAGCATCCTGGGCCTCCATAAGACCTCAGCAGTGCCACAGGCTGATTGCCTCCATGCCACGCCGCATTGAAGCAGTCATTTCTGCCAAAGGATTCCCGACCAAGTATTGAGTGCATAACTGTACATGATTATTTGAAGGTTGACGTTTTTTGTATTAAAAACACTTTTCTTTTTTTGGTCGGATGAAATATGCTAATTTTGTGAGATAGGAATTTTGGGTTTTCATGAGCTGTATGCCAAAATCATCTGTATTAAGACAATAAAAGACCTGAAATATTTCAGTTAGTGTGCAGTGAATCTAAAATATATGTATGTTAAATTTTCATCATGACATTATGGAAAATAATGAACTTTATCACAATATGCTAATATTTTGAGAAGGACCTGTATATCCCCTAAGTACATGGGAAACTTTTGTTTTTATACTGAGGGAAAAAAGGACTGAATTGTGGAAATTTGGTATTGGGGAAACAAAATTATGAACTGAAGTGAAAATCTGACAGATGGCCAAGAGCCAAAAAAAGCATTTAACAAAAATCCCAAAAATGTTAAGATGGTTTGACTCTGCATAAACTCTGTTCACAGAGCTATCAATTAGTTGTATTTAGAGCTCAAGTTATTTAAAATGGTCTAAAAATATTGATATTTTCCACAATCTTCATTTTCTGATAAAACTCTATCTTGATTCAGTCATGTTGTTGCCAGACTTGGTAGGAAGTAAAGCTCTAAAATTCAGTTGGAATATTAGTCAAGGTTTGCAGCATTTCCTTCGTATTTATTATGCATTAAGGTTCTTACGTATTTTATTAGTTGACCAGGGCCCGTATTCACAAAGATTCTCAGAGAGCTCCTTCGCCTAAAAACTCCTGCCAAGGACTCCTGGCTTAAGAGTGATTCTGTTCTCTGCTGAGAGGGACTCTGAGCGAGGAGAGGACATAAATTACTTGGTGGAGGTGCGTTGACCCTCCACTAAGGGTCAACGCAATATAAGGAGAGGAAGCCTGAAAATAAAATATTAAAAACAGAAAAATGTTTGCTGTTTGTGATGCTATCCTCTAAGAGCTGTGATTGGTTGTTGCAAAAACAAACATTCTCCTAGGAATCAATGTAGGGAAACTAACCGGTAGAATTTAGACTGGCCCAGGACACGCTGGAGGGACTATGTCTCTCGGCTGCCCCCCCCCCCCCCCCCCCCCCCCCCCCCCCCCCAGAGGAGCTGGAGGAGCTGTCTGGGGAGAGGGACTTCTGGGTGTCTACTGAGTCTGCTGCCCCCACTTCCTGGTCCCGGATGAAGCGGAAGACGAGTACGAATTTGGACTGGATTCTGAAATGTGTAAATCATGATGATAAAACTTAGCTAAATTAAACTGTCACACAGCACCAAAATGTTTGAACGTAGCCCATTTACATTCTTTATTTACTTATGTTTATTTGCCATACTGGTTGTTTTCATACTGCTTCTATTTCAAATTAATATTAAAATTCAGCATTTTACTGTAATCTCCTTGTATAATGAGGTTTAGTTTGGTAAAATGACCAAAACAAACTGAGAAAAAAAGGTGGAGAAAATCAGACTGAACAAAGGAGCAGAGCCTGCCGGTGGAGGAGACGAGAGGAGTGTTGAAAGGTAGATTTGGTCCTGGGATCACGGTGGGAACAAAAGGCATTCCCGAGCAGATCAATGCTTTAACCTCTGCTTTCAGCACCACCCTGGAAGGTGAGCAGCTCTGGTAGCTGCTGCATTCAGAAGCTAGAGACGAGGAGCGTTCTAGATGACCGCTTAGGCTGCTGACATCGTGATGTACAACACAGCAAATACTTATTCACCTCAATTACATCTTCCTTCTGATTATATAGTGCTTAGATTATTGTCCTTTATCTTGTCTAGAGTTTATGTATATATACACTAACGGTCAAAGGTTTAATTTAAAATTGAATTTCCCTTTGGGATTAATAAAGTATTTTTTAATTGAATTGAATTGAATTTAGAAAGCCTTTCTCATTTAATGGGTCTCTTTACTTTCATGACTTTAAATCGTAGATTCTCACCAGAGACAACAAACCTGTGAATGAACACATGGAATTATGTAGTAAACAAAAAGTGTGAAATAACTCTAAACATTTTTATATTTTAGATTATAACAAAATAGCCACCCTTTGCTTTGATGACTGCTTTGATCTCTTAGCATTCCCTCCATGAGCTTCATGAGGTGGTCACCTGCAATGGTTTTCCAAAGGGTCTTGTTCTCAGAGGTTAATATTTCAGTCATTACAGAAAAGGGTGGCTAACGAATATAAGATATACAACACATTTAAAGTTATTTTACAATTTCTGGTTTGCTACATAATTGCATATGTGTTTATTCAATGTTTTGATGCCGTCATTGAGAATCTACGTACAATGTAAATAGTTATACTCTTAAGCTCACTAAAAGTCCTCCTCACTACTCCTAACATTTTCTCACGTTAGGGGCCGTCTTAAGACCTAGGGTGCTTTGTGAATAACTTTTATCTTACTGAGAGAAAATTGTAAGAAAAATTGCAGAATTAGAGAAATTCTACGATTTTTTTTTAGAATGACGTCATTAGGAGCTACTTTTAGTCTTAGGATTATTCGTGAATACGGACCCTGATGTACATCTAATGGGCTTGGAAACATCCAGTCATTAAAAATACAATGTTTGGGGTAGTGGTAGACCAGGTGCACCATGTGCAGAGACTGCATTTCCTCAACGCAGTTCTCCTCAGCTCCATTTCCGGCCCATTTTACAGCATGTCTTCCCCGTCTCCCTGCCCTGTTTCCTGTCAAGCTAATGATGAATAAAGGCCACTAGTTCCAAAAAAACCTTAAAAAATTTAAAGCCTTTTATTGCTAAGTGTAAATTTATGAATATTCAATATTTCCATTCTGATGTATATCAGCTATCTGGACCTCACTGATGGTGACCCATTTTTTTTGTTTTTAGGGTTTATCAGTTTGATGTCTTCTGTTAATTCTCATGATTTTTGAGAACCGTCCCCAGGTTCTGGAGATCTTGGGAACCTTGTGACCAAACGTCCAAAATCTAAATGTTCTAACCTTTTCAGTCAGTATTACCTTGTGACATGCTACTCCAATGTGTTTGGAGGTCCACAGATAATGAACAAGTTGTTCCTGGAAGGAATTGTTCTTGGAGGCTGTTTTGATCCTTCTGCCTTACTGTTGGCGCCTCACAGGACTTATACCTCTCATCTTTTCTTCACCAAATGATTCCTTTTGAATTTCAAAGTCATAATATTAAATTTACGCTTATAATTATACCTATCTTGATTTTTTAATTAACCCCAGAAGTGCATTCATATATATTCTTAAGCACTGATAATAAAGCTCAAGCAGTTGCATCTTAAATCGGGAACAACAGCGACCTCAACTGGTCAGATTTTATTTTATCATTCACCTGCACACAACGCTTGCTCCACCTGGCGGTCACTTGTTGAAACTGCATCAACAGAAACGAACTTCATCCGGATGTATTAATCCGGAGCTTCCTGTGATTTAATCCACTTGTTGAGAAGAGTAGCATGGACGAGCTAAGCTTTTTGTTATAACTCCAGTAATGTCTGATTCACATGGTAACCGGCGTACACGATGCAGTTAAGCCCACAGTTGACCACCATGTTCGGTATGATGGAAACCGGAGTCCTCGGCGCCTCCGTGGTTCTTGCAGGTGGAGTCGCATATCTTATCTGGAACTATGCTTCGTCCGCTAAGCAGAAGAAGCTCGATACACAACCGGGAGAAGATTGTAGAAACAGCAGGGAGGAGGAGAAAGTGGAAGAGAAGCGGGAAAAGAAGGCTCCGGTTGAGGAAACTTTTGTTCCCGTTAAGGCTCCGACAACAGCAACGGTAAAAGTGAGTTTTGCTAACTGTGGAGTGTTGAGGAACTTAGCGACATTTTATTTGTTTAAACCCCCCCTAAATAATAATTCTTCTTTACTTTCAAATTAAATACTTGTATTAAACCATATTAAAATTTAACAAAACCTTTGGGCACGTTCTCTGGCAGTTACTGTGTGTTGCATCCTGGGAAATGTAGGTCATCGAATCATTGTTAAATGTATAATTACATTTAATAATATGTCTACATATAGAGAAAAGTATTCACTTATTTCCGTTTACATTCAGTTTGAACTTGAGTGACATCCCATAAGTAATCCGTATGATTGAATATGACGCCGGCCAAACCGTTGCAGCTTCATGGTTCTGGGGAGTTTTTCCACAAAGTTTTAGAGTGTGTTCATAGGAAGGTTTGACCATTCTTTCAGAAGCACACTTGTGAATTGAGACACCGATGATGGTTGATGTCTTCACTCTAAGTCATACCAGTGGTGCTCTATTGGGTTGCGCTCAGGGCTTGGTGGAGGTGATCGTCTCTTCTGTGGTCTTGCATTAAGAGCATGATGAAGAGACTATGAACAATTATCTGGTGTCCAGTGGTGACGTGCCTTACACCACTCCACCCGATGCTTTGCAGTGCTGTTGGTGATGTATGCAGCGGCTTAGCCATGAAAACTCTTTACATAAAGCTCTACACAATCTTCTTGAGCTAATCGTAAGGCCTTATGTACAAGTGTTGGACAATGAAACTGAAACACCTGTCATTTTAGTGTGGGAGGTTTCATGGCTAAATTGGACCAGCCTGGTAGCCAGTCTTCATTGATTGCACATTGCACCAGTAAGAGCAGAGTGTGAAGGTTCAATTAGCAGGGTAAGAGCACAGTTTTGCTCAAAATATTGAAATGCACACAACATTATGGGTGACATACCAGAGTTCAAAAGAGGACAAATTGTTGGTGCACGTCTTGATGGTGCATCTGTGACCAAGACAGCAAGTCTTTGTGATGTATCAAGAGCCACGGTATCCAGGGTAATGTCAGCATACCACCAAGAAGGACGAACCACATCCAAAAGGATTAACTGTGGACGCAAGAGGAAGCTGTCTGAAAGGGGTGTCCGGGTGCTAACCCGGATGGTATCCAAAAAACATAAAACCACGGCTGCCCAAATCACGGCAGAATTAAATGTTCACCTCAACTCTCCTGTTTCCACCAGAACTGTCCGTCGGGAGCTCCACAGGGTCAATATACACGGCCGGGCTGCTATAGCCAAACCTTTGATCACTCATGCCAATGCCAAACGTTGGTTTCAATGGTGCAAGGAGTGCAAATCTTGGGCTGTGGACAATGTGAAACATGTATTGTTCTCTGATGAGTCCACCTTTACTGTTTTCCCCACATCCAGGAGAGTTACGGTGTGGAGAAGCCCCAAAGAAGCGTACCACCCAGACTGTTGCATGCCCAGAGTGAAGCATGGGGGTGGATCAGTGATGATTCGGGCTGCCATATCATGGCATTCCCTTGGCCCAATACTTGTGCTAGATGGGCGCGTCACTGCCAAGGACTACCGAACCATTCTTGAGGACCATGTGCATCCAATGGTTCAAACATTGTATCCTGAAGGCGGTGCCGTGTATCAGGATGACAATGCACCAATACACACAGCAAGACTGGTGAAAGATTGGTTTGATGAACATGAAAGTGAAGTTGAACATCTCCCATGGCCTGCACAGTCACCAGATCTAAATATTATTGAGCCACTTTGGGGTGTTTTGGAGGAGCGAGTCAGGAAACGTTTTCCTCCACCAGTATCACGTAGTGACCTGGCCAGTATCCTGCAAGAAGAATGGCTTAAAATTCCTCTGACCACTGTGCAGGACTTGTATATGTCATTCCCAAGACAAATTGACGCTGTATTGGCCGTAAAAGGAGGCCCTACACCATACTAATAAATTATTGTGGTCTAAAACCCGGTGTTTCAGTTTCATTGTCCAACCCCTGTAGTTTAGGTCTGTAGATGTTGACTCTGGAAAAAGTTAGGGTGCTGAATTACAAGATATATACATAATAATTTGACTGAAAAGGCTTTATAATTAGAAAGTCTTTTCATTAAACATCTCTTTCACATTTTTCTGTTGTTAAATATAAAAAAAAGCCAAAAATCCTCCATCTTTCAGCTCGTTGTTTTATGCCTGTTTTTCTCCCCACTCATGCAGATTCCAGCTCATTAATGACCCGACATTCAGTTTTCTAATTATTGCTAGAGCTGTGTTATGTGTTGCAGTCCCATCCTGTGGAATCAGAGGGAACCCAGATTCTGGTTCTGGGTCTGGATGGAGCTGGGAAAACTAGCCTGCTTCACTGTTTTTCCAGCGGCAGTCTGGAGCAGGACGTGGAGCCGACGCTGGGCTTTAATGCTGTCTCTGTCTGCAGAGAGAACATGCATATTGAGTTTCTAGAAAGTAAGTCTGAACTTGTTCTCGGCTTTGCCTCAAAGCAGAAATTTAGAACAGTCCAAAGACGTTCTTCCAGATTTACTTTTCTTCTTTTGGTTCTGCAGAGTGGTTTTATGACTGTTGTAGAGCAATGATTTCCAACCGGGGGTCCTCGTACCCCTAGTGCTACGTGAGCACATTGCAGGGGGTACGTGTAAATATTTTATTTCCAAGATGACTATCAACCATTAGTAGGGATAATTCTTAGATGTGTGATGCTCTATTAGGACCCAGGTGCAAAATACACCAAGCTTTCGTCAATCCACAGCAAAAAAGGCACAAAGAAACAACTACAGGTGGGAAAGACTAGAGCAGGGGTGTCATTGCTGTTCACCTGCATGACGATCGGCTATAGGGAGAGAGAGAGAAAAGTAACAGCTGTTCCCACTCTGCCTCTAGATCTATCAAAGCTTATCAAAGACAAGCAAGCTCAGGTGTCTCATCAATGCTCAGTTAAATGATGAAAACAAGTGAAACTGATAGTGAACCTGAATATATTATTTTTAAGTGTTCTGTTCCTGAAATTTAAATGTCTGTTTATTTGGGACTTATTCAAAAAAGCTCCAGTTTTTAACAAAGGCAGGTTTATTATTTATGTTGATTTTGTGTTAGACTTGCCATATTAAAGATAGGAGAACCAACACCCCCACATGCTCCTATACATTATTTAGATTACTTATTCACTTTCACAGCAACAGAGTTATCTTTATGTTTAATTTGAGCTGAAAAGAATAAAATGGCCTTAGGACTAAATGTTCAAGTTAAGGAGATTAAATAAAATTATTTTTCTTAAATAATCAGTTGCTGTATATTCTATTTTATTCTACACGTTTGACTGAGGGGTACTCCTGGCATAACAAAATGGCTCAGGCATTACACAAGTCAAAAAAGGTTGGGAACCACTGTTGTAGAGGATAACATCAAGGAGGTTTAATACATTTAGCGCGTAAGTTATCATTAGTTTATATGTGTTTACAAAACAACAACAATAAGTTCAGCAGACTGCCCTTTTATTGGGGTCCCACAAAACACGATTTCTGGATATTTGGAAGGTTTATAAATTGTAGAAAGAGCTGTTAATGTTAATCTTCTTTGCATCCATATCTAGAGTTTTATTTTTACTTCAGAATCAACATGTCAGTGATTCCATCCAAACTAACTGAGCTGCTTGCTCTGTCATTCACACATTTTCTGTATAAAAAATCTATGCTTTTTATCAGTCCAAAAAGGGTTAGAAAGTCATTTCTAAAGCACAGGGAACCACAGCAAGAGCCATTTTCCACAAATGGAGAAAACATGGAATAGTGGGGAACCTTCTCAGGAGAAGTTGGCCTACCACAATTACTCCTCAGGAGACCACAAAGAGCCCAGAACAATATCTAAAGCTCTTTAGGCCACATCTGCCTCAGTTAAGATGTTCAAAATTCATCAATAAGAAAGAAACTCTTCATAGGAGAGATCCAAGGCCAGAACCACTGCTGACCTAAAAGAACAAAAAGGCCCATCTCACATTTGCCAAAACTGTCTGAATAACCTTTGGGAAAATATTCTGTGGATTCATGAGACAAAAGTGAATCTTTTTTAGAATCTTATTACATTCATTTCAGTTTGTTCATTTAATGCATTTCAGAAGAAGACCATCATCCAACAGTCATTCATGGTGGTGGTAGTGTGATGGTCTGGGGCTGCTTTATGTCCTCAGGAGCCGGACCAGGAATTCTGCTCTCTACCAGACAATCCTGAAGGAGAAAGTCCAGCAATCCACTTTTGACCTTAAACTGAAGACCTCTTGAGTTATGCAGTAGGACAATGATCCAAAGCACACCAGCAAGTCCCCCTCACGATGGCTAAAAATAAAATAATAAATAGAAGGTTTTAGATTGGCCTAGTCAAAGTAGTCTAGTCAGATTGAAATCTGATTCCGATGCCGTGGCATGACCTTACCTAGATTGTTCATGCGCTCCAGTTTGGATGAATTATTAGAATTCTGCAAAGATTGGGCCAAACTTCCTCCATAGTGATGTAAAAAACTCATTTACAGTTTTCACTAACACGTTATGACCAATGTTGCCACCAAGGGCAACACAACCAGTTATTAGGTTTAGGGGCAATTACTTAGTTGTGTGAATGCTGAAGCCATTCACACTATTGAGATCCGGTTTTTCTTTATTATTATTATGTATATCTAACACTTTTTTTGGCACCTATCTCCTCCTTTATACTATTTCAGCCACTCAACTTTTAAAATGTTCCAGTCATTTAGGACATTACAGCTATGACTTTTGGTATTAATACTTTTTATACTTTTTTAAATATTCAGCTTTTTGTGCCGATTTTTGGCCCATTGAAATGAATGGAAAATCTTAAAAATTCCGCAAAATTCAGCTAAAACGTTGTGCTCTTTCACAGCTTACTACTTCTACATACTTTCAGCTAGAAACCCCATTCAACTTTTAAAATGTTCACAAGCCATTAAGCTATCTTCAAATTTTTCAGCTTTTTCATATCTGTTGCAGTTCTTCTACAATTGCAATTACAATTTTATGCAAAATGTTTGAAGTTTTTGATTTTATAATGTAATCCAATGGCAGAATTCGTCAGTTGCTAGAGTGTACACTCTAGGTTTTTGAATAACCTGAGAAAGAACAAACAAACTCTCCTCACTCGCTCAGTTTTCACTCTACTGGCACAAATTATGTATCAAAATGTAGGATTCTCTTTCGCGATTCAGAAAATGTCAACCTCATTGATGTGGGACTTACGGATTTCACGCAACACGCCCGGGAGCAACATAAAGTCAACACACCCTGAATGGGAAACCTAGCGGAATTTGAGAAAAAAAATCAGAGCAGAAAATCCTTAAACTCACATGTTTTCGAATTGTCGCCTCTCCTAAAACGTTTGATGTACAGACATGGGCTTTGCACCAATTAATCTTCAGTCCTTGCTGGCGCTCACAGTGAAGGAATTATTTTGACATCTCTTACCGTTTATCATAAAATAGGTTTGTTTCAGAGTACCAAATCTGCCCTTCCTGAGAAAGCTTAAAATGAAAAAATTTGTAAATCGACTTAATACACTGTCACATCTCCTACATGGATTTATGTAGACACATGAAAATCTCCAGGATCGTTCACCGATCCCTGCTGATACCTACGGTCCAAAAATATTTTGGATACCTTTTATTGTTTTCTCATGAAGTAGGTTTGTTTGAGAGTGAAAAATTCACCTTCACTCAGGTTAAAAATGGTCAAAATTATCAACTTTTTTACAGGGTCACACCTCCCAGACAGATTTTAGTAGAAACTTGAGAAGCTCCATGATTGTTCAGCAAGGCCTGCTGATTCATACGTTGCATGAATCAAATCAATAGCCCTTATAGTTTCTGAGTTATTAGACGTTCGAGAGCATGTTCAGGCATTTTTGTGTTTTTCTCCATTTTTCCCTTTCTTTTCACCTAGTGTTGTGCCTTTTATTATTATATTTTCAACAAAAAAGGATTAATATTATCGTTTCCCTGTTTCGTTTCTGATAAAACCGGTCCAAGAATGATGTCGATAGCCCCTACGGTTTCTGAGTTATGGCAGTAGTTCGGGAGCATGTGCCACCATGTTATAAAGCCAGGCCATGATGAGACACAAAGTGTGGTGCTGCGTGAGTGAGAAACAGCAGCAGTTGGGTGCTCATTAATTACCATAGCAACAGAACACAGCTGCTGGTGAACTTAAGTAACCTCTGACAGAGAGTGGCTCTACATGTTATCCCTATGTAGAGGCGCGTTCAGGAGCGGAGCGGCGCGAGGCGGTGCGAAGGAGACGAAGGATGTGGTGCGATAGGCGCGCCGAGCGAAGCGGGAGCGGATCGAGAGCGATGGACAAGTTAAAAAAATCGGAACTTTTTCCTAAATTTGCGTCACGTCAACCAATCGGGGACTGGATGTGGCTGTGACGTAGGGTGAAAGACCGCAGCGGAGAAGAAGCGGTTGTCAGTGAAGATGGAGGACCAGATCATAGTGGCGGTGTGCGACAAGCCAGAGTTGTATGACTCAACTAATTACTTTTACCGAGACAAGTACAGAAAGGACCTGGCCTGGTTATGTTTAGGCACAAATATCTTATATTTAGGAGATCGGCTGTTTTTTTATTGAGCTGAGATTTATTTACTCACCGAAGACAGATGGACAGCGTTCAACAGCGGAGATACAGCGCCGGTAGTTGGTGTCCCGGAGGCTGATTTGTCTCCCAACCCGGGACAGCAGATCTTCGAACTGGGTCCTGGATAGACGGAAGTACCGCTGAAATCAATCGTCATCCAGACGCAGCTCCTGGAGTAGGTGGTGGTAATCTCCGAACTGTTCCCGTCCCTGAAGAATCTGGTGAACCCAGGGACGTTGGCGGCGTTTTTCTGCTCTCCACAAGTAAAACACCGTAATTAGGTCCGTGAAATCCATCTCCGCCATGTTCAGTTGAAACCAGCAAGCAGCAGATGGAAGCTCCTCCTATTTGATGACGCGGCGAAGCGTTGCCGCTTGTTGCCAAATGGCAACGCAGAGTTCACGTGGAATGTCAAGCGGGCAAAAGCACACAAATGACGCGACAAATTCACAGAATCCGCATTCGGCGTGAACGCACCATAAGGCTGAGCTCAGGCCAGAAGATTCCATGAGTGATCACAATAAGTCAGTCATAGCTGACAACCACACTAGACTTTCAAAATAAGACCTACACATACTCTACAAAATAAAAGCCCTTTTTTCACACTGAACCTTCCATATTTACAAATAATTTTTTTAAAGCTGATAATAGCATAAACAATGATTTCAGACAAGCAGGTTCTATATGACTAATGGAAATAACCCAGACTTGAAAGGACAACCCTGCTAGATTTTCAAAATAAGACAAAACATGCTCTACAAAATAAAAGTCTTTACATTTTAAACTATAGAAAATTGGAGGACCATGTTGGCCTTTTAAAATAAAGCTTACTTCAGCGTATTTGTTGTTAGTTCATTCTTTTTCTGAATTTGTTTGCTATTTTTTATGTATTTTAGCACTGACTTCAACTTCTTGAGCTATATTTTTGCTTCTGTCCAAGCTTGTTCAGCTCATCTATGGGCAGCTCTTTCCTGCTTTTTTAAAGTTTTTGTCAGTTCTTGCATTTCAACAACTGTTTCAACAAGCAGTTTTGAGGTAACATTACATTGTTAAGCTCTTTTATAGCTAATAGCTAACACGATCAATTTAACGTAACAAACCGAAGCCAATCAGTCAGGCCCTCTGTAGGTTTGGTTTAAATTTGCCTTGTATTTAAAGCCTTCAGCTGCTTAGCCATAATTAAACGAAATAAGAAGAGAAGGACATTTCTCCATCTTACTTTTTAATTGTTTGTTCTTATAAATTATTTTATATTTTCCCTTCTGTGCCCAGTATGTGGTTCTGTACTTTATATTTTGAGACTTTTATTTTACTTACTTAAAATTATAAAGTCAAATTTAAATAATTTAAGGATGAATGAAGGAAATAATGCTGCTATCCAAACATCTAAGATAACCATGGTGTGTGTTTGTTTCAGTTGGAGGTAAAGAGAACCTGCGGCCCTACTGGCAGAGGTACATGTCCAAAGCTCTGCTCCTGGTGTTCGTGGTTGACTCCTCTGACCCAGAGCTGTTTGCAGTCGTAAATAAACATTTACACGAGCTGCTGGCACTTCACCCATACCTGCCTTTAATGGTGCTGGCCAACAAACAGGTGAGAGAGAACCCAGAACAATCCAGACTTTCCTAGAGAACGGTTCTGTTCCATCCGTCGCTGCTTTGTAATGTTTGTCTGAAAGATCAAAGTAAAAACTTCACTAATGATGTTTCCTGGATGTTACAGGTTTTAAATAAAAATCAGCAGCTGCGATTTTAACTTTTAATGAATGGTCAAATCAAATTTTTATTTTTCAACAAAATATACCAATCAAAGCTAGTGGAAAAAAGTTTATTAAAGTTTCTTTATTCATTTTGAGTTGGATGTGTCCTTGTCTTCTGATCCCAGGATCTTCCTGGTTCCTGCAGCATCACTGACCTCCATGACGCTCTGTCCCTGTCTGAAGCTGGAGACCGCCGGCTGTTCCTCATTGGTACCCATGTGAGGAAGGGCGACTTGGAGCTCAGCTCAGGGGTCCAGGATGCTCGGAACCTGATCTTCCAGATGGTTTCTGACGGCAGATAATTCATGGAGGTTTAGAAAAAATCCAGCGTTTCTGATCGAATGTAATAAATTCTTTACATTTGCACTGTGCTGATGTTGGCTGAAACAGCTCGATTTATCAGTCTTACAAAGACACTGCTGACTCTGTTAGTACTCTTAAAGAACGGGGAGGCCATAAAAAATGTATTTTAACTTGGCAACTTTGTTACATCAAGATGTTTTGAAGCTTTAAAATGTTTCTTTTTTCCTAAGAAATCTACTTGCAATTAAAAAAAAACCAAACAAACTGAAAAACAAACCCATTAAAGCATCTTTTAGTATCTTGCTTTAAGGTTGTTTTTTTTAATTCATATGAGCAACAAAACATTTCTGTGGCGAGTGTTCCAGCTTAGAGCAATTACATGTTTCAGCCACTTGGAGACGCTAAGGAGCCAACTCTTATTTAACAGTTAAACATTTATATTTTACCTTTTCTGTACAAAACAAAAACCTGCTGCAGGGACACTATCTACCAGTGTTAATTTGATTGTACTGTGGGACTACAGTGTAAAAAAACAGTTTTCTGTTTAAATGTTTATTTCAAACATAAGCTGAAGGGCGTTTGCTTTGATTTTAAAGCTGTTAAAAAGGTGAAATGTTGAGTGATAATTTACCCATTTAATTTGCTGTTTCTTGCAAACACACTCCTGTTTTTTTATCTGTGATCTGTTTGGTTCATATGGTTTGCAAATGCTCCATAAGGCTGAGCTACATTAACAGTTTCAATAAAAAAAAAAAAAGAGTACTGTTATTTGTTCAAATCACATCTTTTTCACAATAAATTGTTTCTTCAAATCTTTCAGTTTTGTTTTTGACTGTATTCCTCTAAATGAGATACTGTAGTTTTAAATATCCCTGTTACAATGAAACCAAGCTAAATAATTCCCGACTTTTTACACCTTCAGTGTGACCTATAACCAGACAATATGTACAGTATAAATATATCTTTAGAGGAAAAAACGGATCAAAATAAATAAAGGCCCCTAGTGCCAAAAGAGCTGTATGAAAAAAGGAATGAACTTAAATGTTTCAGGGAAAATCAATGTGGTAGTTAAACCTTTTATTTTATTACAGCACTCAAGTCTTTTTGTGTAGGTGTCTTATCAGCATTGGGCATCGTGACTTGGCAGCTTTTTCTCATTCTTCTTTGGAAAAGTGCTCCAGAGCTGTCAGGTTGGGCGGGTATCTCTTGTGCGCAGAGCCCTTCGGATCCCTCCATGGATTCTCATTCATATTGAGGTCTTTGCTAACCAAAGCATAATGCTGCCACCTCCGTGCTTTGCTGTGGGTATGGTGTTCTTTTGTTCTGTGTTTTGTGAGTCAATCAATACATAATTCTGTATTATTTCAGCATTTTCAAATGTTACAGCTGAAGGATTAAAAGATTTCTTTATAGACCTGACTGGCTTTCTTATGTATAGACTGATCATATAATTTTTTGGAGTGAGAGCTGTTTTACGTCTATAAACTTACTGGTCTGCTTGATCACCTGACTGACCTTGTTTCGATGTTCAAAGCAAAGGTTACCATACCAAGATGGTATATTAAAGGAGAGAACACTCAGTAAATAACCTATAAACCATGGTGAGTGTGTGTTTACTGACATTAAAGCGTCTCAGTTTCCTTAAAAGAGAGTAATTGTCTTGGCTTTTATTGAGTGTAATCAGTATGGACCTGGAAAGAAAGTCTGTTATCCACCCGAGTATTTAAAGTTAGCAACCTGCTCCACTTCCTGATCTTTTATAACTTTTTAAATACTCACCCCGTTGTACTATCTTCTAACCTGCTTCATAAGACCATCAAACACGTTTGATGCTGCTGTGGTGTTATTTTTCTGAGATGCTGTTAGTTTTATGTCAGATGTAAAAAAAAAAAACACTTTCTAGAAACTTTTGTGTTGTAAGTCTAGAGAATGTTTTCCCAAAACTCTTTAGGATCTTCAAGATCTTTTTATGTTAAATGCAACACTGGCCTTTGTGTTCTTGTTGGTCAGTAATGGTTTTTATTACTGACCAACACTATATATTATATATGTAATGTTGCCCCATCTTCTATAGGTACCCCAGAAATAACTTTGTTTCTCATCTGTTTTTTAGTATGTTTAGATCAGGGCACCATGTATTGGTTTTTGAGATCTTTTAGCCTACTTCATGTTGTCAGGTAGGTTATATTTAAGAGATTTTTAAGTCTACATTTCTGACAAAATCAGACCTGGGTGTGGCTAGAAATTTTCTAATAATTATTATTTCTAATTATGTTATTTCATGATTAAACAACGGTGACGATTACTTTTTCACATACGGCCAGGTTGGTTTGGCTAGCTTTTTTCTTTCCGAAAATAACATTTTAATTTAAAACTGTTTTTTGTATTTACTCAAAGTGGTCTTTGTCTCAATTTGATAATGTAAACAATTTTAGATGTGATGAGAAAAACAAGAACAAGAAATATTTAAGGGGGGGGGATACTTTTTCACTGAACAAAGTTACCGTAATAAGGATTTTAGTTTTTTTGTGGTTGTTTTTTACTTTTCCCTCTAAAAGATTTGTTTGTTTTCCATTGAGTTGCACAGGTTAAAGGTCACATTAAAGGCAGAAAAAATGCTATAATTATTTATCTATTTTTTTGGGAAATTTAATAGGGGTGCGTAAACTTTTTATGTCCAGAGGTTGAGTCATGTTATATCTTTAATCAAACCTTCTAAAAGTAACAGAAGATCAACCTTCATTCCCAGTTGACCCATTTGTATCACTTTCAACACCCTTGAGACGGTAAGGTGGATGCATTAACCAAGCTGACTCCAGTTTCAAGGACTCATCTGCTGGTTGCTAGGGACTCATGGCTCCATAGCAACAGCAGCAGATTATTGTTACACCTTCAACAGGCATCAGGCTTATACATCCAGCCGAGACGGTGAAGATAATGTCTGAAAAACAAGGTATGTTTACAGATTCCTTGTCCCATCTTCAAATGTTTGCAGGTTAATAATGCTAATGTCTTTAAACCTGCAGGTGTGCCGCCAAGGTTTGGTCCCTCAAAAAGGTGCTGTTATTGTATTGTTCATGCATCTATGAGTTTGTTATGAGTTATAATATTGGCTGTAGTAAAAGGAGTGATTGCATGTTAAACCTGATCCCAGAGTTCCTTAAATCCCTTCATATTTAATGTGGATTCGTATCTTAAGGATGTTGTGTGATTTGGCAGAATCTTGGAGTTGGCACAGCATAAAACCTCAAAAACAATCTGGGCCACGACTCCTTGGTGAGCAGCTAAAGATTTTTTTTTTTCTGAAACCACAGAAAGCCCCTCAGTGAACTCTGCAGATCTGGTTAAGAGCTTAAACATGTTTAGTTTTGAGATATTTGGTCACTGATCCAACCTGAAACTGCATCCAAGAAAAATCTATAGTCAGTGTGGTTACTGATACATTTTCTTTCCTCTGGTGTGTATTTTTTAACTTCATAGTTGTGTTGGAAACTTTTTATCTATTTATTGATTAGTGAGAAGCTGAGCTGGGGCAACCAGGAGCCGATATGGCCCATCTCCACCTCTGCGCTCAAAGTTACTCCGAGTTCAAGAATCCAATTCCTGGCCCAGCACAAAAGAGACTTCTCAGCAAGGGAGGACCCCCGGAGGCAAGGGCAGCAGTGGCAGCATTATTGATGACAGTCTGAAAAAAGCTTGAGAGGGAGGGCTGCTTGTGTTTGGCTCAGAGGCTTTTAATGGCGTGATGAATCAACGTATTTGTGTGGGAGTTTTCACAAAGTGGATATAAGAGTCTGCAAAGTGATGTTCAGGACTGACGCCAGATCGGAGGTGATCTCCCCTGAGAGCTGTCAGGCTCAATCAGATGGTGATAAGAGAGGATTGTTGGTTGAGTTTGTTGTTTTCTTGCCTCAGCAATATTCAGTGTAATTCAATCAGAGGGCCACACAGGAAGGACCCCTGATAATGATAATTATACTCTAACAGAACATAATAGGAGCCACCAGATGGTTTGGCTTCAAGCTAGGAGATTTACATTGAAGATATTTATAGTTTTTTTTTCTGCTCTGTTTATATTTTGAGAATGATTTCCAAAGGTCTGTTTGCCGGTCTGATATCATAAATTATGTCCAATTTACAGTTGGTTGGCTTCTTGGCACAGACCACAGAATATTTGCTCAGAAACAGCGTTGGAGATGTTTTTTTTTTACTGATTTTCAGCTTTCTATCTGTTGTTTTAAGATGAAGCTGTAGAATTTTGAGATAGTTCTCCATTTTCATTTCTCCATCCATCTTGTGCCATGACCTAGTACCACTGGAAGCACACACAAAAAACAAGCTCCTATTGCTACCATCCCCTAAACCAACAAGCTCAAAATACTTCTCATAGTTTGAAGATTCAAGGCTTGCGGGAATAAAGATCGTTTTGAATAAACCTGTGATTCGACGAGCATATTTTAAAAGAATCTGGAGAAAAGCCGTTAAAGTTGTTGGAGTTTAAATCAGAGGTGTGTGTGCTTTAATTACAGCTCTTCATTTAATCTGATGAAAACATAAGTGGCAGGCGTCACAAAGGATTATGAGTTAACTTAAATGTATTTATTTGGTTTGTAAAGAATACATTCCCCAAATTCGCTGACAGAAAAAATTTATCTTGATTTTATAAAAGGTTTTTTATGTTAAAGAGTGATACAAAGGGTTAATATTTTCACATAGCTGTTTAAACAGATATAAATGTTTGCATGGGTTCAGATGGTTTTCCACTCATACGACATTTAGTGAGCAGTTGCACTTCACCATTGTTCTGTCTGCCTCCACCTTCTTCATCCTTCTGGCTCTTTTGAGACATACAACATAAAATAGTTTCCATTTTCCTACAGGAAACAGGAGAAGGATGAGGAGGAGGAGGCGTGCTTCTTTAGGAAGACCAAGCATCCTTCCTTCAAGACGTCTCAGTACGAAAACACTCAGCGATTGTC
This sequence comes from Girardinichthys multiradiatus, assembly GCF_021462225.1. Classification (NCBI taxonomy): domain Eukaryota; kingdom Metazoa; phylum Chordata; class Actinopteri; order Cyprinodontiformes; family Goodeidae; genus Girardinichthys; species Girardinichthys multiradiatus. The sequence continues at coordinate 43,729,339 of NC_061815.1, read as the reverse complement.
AGCGCCCAAAATGAGGAGCCGTGGTTCTCAGGAACCGGGGTAAAGATGTCAAACACAAACATCAGTCAGGGCAATGTTTTTACAATTTAAGGTCTTGTGGATGTCACTGAGCTAGTTTACATATTGCGAGTTAAGGAGCTTTATAAATTTATCAAGCGAGTAATTAAATGTTTTTTTCAAATTGGAACCAGAAGTCTTTATTCAAACAAATCGCATGGTCTTGAAAACCTTCAAACTGCTGTATGATGCGAGATTTTTGTTTTTGATTTTGTTTTTGTACAACTTCTGAGCCTTCATACAGTCTGCGGCAGCCAAAATCCGAACCAAAGGATTGATGGAAATCTCAGTCGAATGCAGCTTATCAAATTGTTTAAACATGAAAAGATCAAGAAAAGGCTCAGGTCCAACACCAACGTTCGGACATCTGTTATTTCAGTGTCAGATTGTGGGAGTGGACACAATGGAGCTTATTGTCCACAGTTCAGGACCCCCGGGATGTTCATGAAACAACCACGGAAGTCTTTTTATAAATCATGAACTCCAGAGCTGAACATGTTGTTGGATGTGGAGGTGGAGGAGTCTTAGGAGACTGTGTTCATATTTTAACTTACAAAGATTGCAAGGAGCTGGGCTTTAAATATTTGTGATGGAAATGAACACTTTTAGTTAAACTTTAATCATCTCCAGTGTAAACATAAATAAGGCAGAAAAACACTCTGCAGAGAACAGAAATATATAAAAGTATCTAAAGTTTAAATAAGAATAAATAAACTAGATATAAACTGACAGCAGCAACTTTACTGAAACTGTAGTTAAGTGTGATGGAGACACATATTTATGGGAAATATGTGGTGTTCTTATTAGTCTGTGAATAAATATACGCAGCACCTTTCACACTTGTTGGCACCCCACAGGATTTCTCCAGGATTTAGGTCTGGGGTGGCCATGGAAGAAGGTTATTTTTATGTCTGGTAAATAATTTCTGTGTTGATTTGACCAAATATTCTGGATCATTTTCCTGCTGAAAGACCCATCGACAGCCCAGTTTCAGTTTCCTGGCTGTAGTCTAGCTTTATATGTAGTTTTAATAGTCCATAATGCTATGCACTCTAAAAAGGTCCCCTGAGCATTGACAGAGAAACACACCCACAGCATTACATATCCTCCACCATACTTTACAGTGAGTATGAGGTGTTTTTCTACAATATTATTTGTCTAAATACTCAATTTTAATCTCTTCAAAATATGCAGTACTGATTGAAGGCCCAGTAGAGTTATCAAATGCTACTTGTTTACATTTGTGATGTCAGTCATTAGTCATTTTCTACCGCTTCTTCCATAGTGGGTCGCAGGGAAGCTGGTGCTTATAGCAGTCTATTGGCTGGAGGCAGGGTACACCCTGGACAGGTCGCCAGCCCATCGCAGGGCAACACAGACAGGGCAAAAAACCATGTACACACTCATCCACACCTAAGGGCAATTTAGAGAAACCAATTAACCTAACAACTGGAGTACCCGGAGAGAACCCATTCATGCACGGGTAGAACATCCAAACTCCATTCAGAAAGACCCCCGGCCAGGAGTCGAAACCAGGGTGGTGTTGCTGCAAGGCAACAGTGCTACCAACTGTGCCACGGTGTAGCCCCATCATTTGTGATGTTAGGTTATAAAAATGATCCCAAACAATCAGTTGTAATGTACATAGTGTCTAATGGTCGCTAGGAGACTTGGTGACCCCCAATATGTCACTGTTCTCTAATAGCAACCTCTGGAGATTGTTTCCCTCCCTTACCAACCTCCTGGTTCTTGTAGCCATGTTTTGACTCATGAAGATCTACACAGATCTGCCATAGTTAAATAGCATATACTCTTTCCCATTTTGAATAGTGACAAAGGGAAATTGGCCACTGTGTCACTCCAGGTAAACAGGTCATATATTTCAAATGAAAACTTCTTATACACTAATCAATTTTTAAAAGTAACTTTTAAAATGAAAAAAACTGCTTCAGTCAGAGTTTATATTGTGTTTTTTTCTGGTAAGATTACAAAATAAATGAAGCTTAGGTGTATTCCTGGCAAGATGCTCAATGTGTTACCCGTTGTCCCACAGGCCTCTTCACACACCTCAGTGTGAGAATAACTGTCCTATTTGGCACGTTGATCCCAGAGTGAGAAATTTCATTATCACTGCGCGATTGCTGCAGCTTTCACAACCCAAACAGACCCATCCTGACTACCACAGCAACAGGGAGGTAAGGTACATCAACGTCACTGTGTTGTCCCCTTAGGGAAACCATACATTCCTTTTGGAAAAAAACTTTATTGGTACATCTGCTAAAACTGCTGAAGCTTTGTTCTGTTGATGGATGGATGGATGGATGGATGGATGGATTAATACTACCTATATGAAAAGTGATATGTAATAATGTCACCACCACAACTTCATGTAGAGGCTGCAAAGACAAAGAAAAACATAACGTTCTCCATCTTTTACCACAGAGTGCTGCTTCCATCGTTTGCTTTGCGTCCAGAGAAGCTCGGATATCTCAGAGACTCGTCCAGCTGTCGCTGCCCAAACTGAAGCAGAGCAACATCTGCTGCCAGCTGGGACACCTTGAAGAAACAATCTGGACTGTAAGAGCCCCTGCTACCACAATAATCATCCTGTCACCTCATTCAGCTGATAAAATACTCCCTCTGAGGCATTCTTGGTTTGGACAAACTCCAAACAATTGACTAACTATAACAGAAGTTATATCTCAGCTTAAAAAAATGTCTAATTTCAGGCAAATTGCTGTTTGATTTGTTCTCAGCTTGTAGTATGTTTTTATAAAGTCCAACCTTTTCTTTAATCAGGTTTCAAGAGCAGCAAAAAAAGCCTCAGCAAGTGTTCGTGTGGAGAAGCTGGCAGCACCAAAGCAGCTTCACAAGGACTATATTCCTCCACAAGAGCCAGTGTGGAGCTGGAAAAATTCAAAGACCAACTGAGCTTCTATGGAAAAATTATCTAGGTTTCTAACTTGTTCCCTGCGTTTCACAGCAGGCCACACTAAATTTGAACCTTTCAAAAAATTCATGTGTTCAGCTTTTACTCTTTATTTTTGAAATACACATAGGGCTGTGAAAAAGTGTCTGCCCCCTTACACATTTCTTTAGTTTTCCTTTTTTGTTACATTTAAATGTTTCAGATCATCAAACTATTTTTAATATCAGATAAAGATGACCTGAGTAAACACAAAAATGTGAAAAAGTAATTGCCCCCCTTTTAAATAATGAATTAACTGTGACTGGCACATTTAAAAAAAAAAAGCTGAGCTATGTATCAGAGTCTCAGAAATAAAAAGGTTACCATGCATCCTCTCTCATGCATCTGTTTCTGGGATGAAACCTTTAAACTGCAATAATTTCATGACTGAAAAACATTGCTGATTTAAATTTCTGAGCTTCTTGCAGAGAAGCCAAATTCCTCAGGAATAAAACATGCCTCTGTCTGCAAGCTGGAAGAACCTATCCACGCGGTTTTCCCTTCACTGCCGAGCTGGATTCAGAATTCTTATTATAACCATGTGTTTCAGACTTTGCACATTGCCACTGCTGACTTTGTTTTCTAGTCTAGATCTTTAAGAAAACAAATCCCAAGTGTTGTGTCATTTCAGATTCTTCCCTTTCAGTTATTTATTTTGTTTGAATGTGCTGCTGCATAATTTGAAAATCCAGTATAAATTTAAGTTTGTCAAATACTGGATGGATGGATGGATGGATGGACGGACGGACGGACGGATGGATGGATGGATGGATTTTACTGCTCATAACAAATAAAAAATCAATTATTTACATCAATAGAAAACATAAAACAGGTGACTCACATAGATTACTATTGATATCTTTAAGATAAGGGTTTTAAATTGATGCTGCTTACTTGGTTCTTTAGTCACAGCAGGTTTGTTGTCCAGCTTGAGGCCAGTCTGATTTAAAGGAGACACACATCCTCCATCCAGCTCGGAGGTAAGTCTGGGACGAGCCTGACTTGATCAGGAAGCAGACAGGAGGAAGAGGTGAAGATATCCAGACACACAGACAGAAACCCAAAATTATTTCCGCAACACAAAAACTATTCTCAGAGGAAACTGGATTGATACCATTTAATTTATTACACTCACACACACAACTGAAATTGTCTGCCATTTTTACACCACATCTTGTTTTTAAGAGGGTCTGGACATCTTTGCCTAAGAATCAACTCTGTTTTATCTTTCCTTATTGTTTATTACACCTGGTATGGTACCATTATAACAACAAACTAAGTACATTTTCACTATGCAGGCATCAATTGACCTGAGGGAGGAGCCACAAAATAAAACCAATACAACCCAGTTTTTAATGTATATTCAGACGTTAGAGTTTTGTGTTCCATAAAGCTCAGGGTGGGCTGCTGAAATTGTTTTCTGATCTGAACAAATTTTAATACCAAGTGGAATATGGACAGAAAACTGGTACTTGTATAATTTTGAAGTCATTTTCCAACAGTTCTTGCTAGTTTGGACTTTTGTTTGTTGAATTATTTGCAGACTGAAAAAGGTCTTTTATGGCTTGAAAGTTTCTCTATTGCAGCCTCACACAGGATGCTTTGTGGTGCAGTCAGTTCACACCTTCAGTTGAGCACAGGAAACTCTGCCTCTTATTCGTTCTTTTATTGTCATCTTGTATATGTTAGACAGTAGATTCTACAGTTACTGTACACTTGAGTAAAATATGTATTTAATCTAAAATCAGATAGATGCAGATTAGAAAGCAACACTTCTGAGAAAATAGCTCTCTACATACATTTTTGTTCCGAGGGCATAACTCTGCAAACAGCTCTGTCAGGGTGGAGAAAAAGGAACTTTCTTCTAACAAAAGGCCTTCAGTAAATTTTCCCAGAGCGCTGAGAAACTGGCAGCAGCAGCTCCACATGATGCTGCTGTGGGCTTGGACTAATAAATCTGCGGGACTTCACTTTCTAAATTCAGTGGGTTTTTTTTTCAATCAGCCACTGTTTGTGTTGTAAAGGAAGGAGGATAATCAGAGCATTGGTGACGGGTTTTTTTTTTGGCTTGTTTGTTTAAACGAAGTGACGAAAAAGGGAAAAACTGTGTTTTCAAGAGTCAAAGTCAAAGTATCCTGAGGGTAAGGGAGTGTTAGATTTAGTCTGGATGGATGGATGGATGGATGGATGGATGGATGGATGGATGGATGGATGGATGGATGGATGGATGGATGGTTGGATGGATGGATGGATGGATGGATGGATACGTTAATGCAAAAATGTGTAGTTTAAAGTTATATTTTTCTAAAAATAAGATATTTCAGATAGTGGTTCTAGAACATTTTTAGTAATGTTTATCACATACAAACACATCTTGCTCTATTATTGTGTTACAAACTGCGTCAGAGATTTACATGTCCTTCTCAAAATATTAGCATATTGTGATAAAGTTCATTATTTTCCATAATGTCATGATGAAAATTTAACATTCATATATTTTATATTCATTGCACACTAACTGAAATTATTTCAGGTCTTTTATTGTCTTAATACAGATGATTGTGGCATACAGCTCATGAAAACCCAAAATTCCTATCTCACAAAATTAGCATATTTCACCCGACCAATAAAAGAAAAGTGTTTTTAATACAAAAAACGTCAACCTTCAAATAATCATGTACAGTTATGCACTCAATACTTGGTCGGGAATCCTTTGGCAGAAATGACTGCTTCAATGCGGCGTGGCATGGAGGCAATCAGCCTGTGGCACTGCTGAGGTCTTATGGAGGCCCAGGATGCTTCGATAGCGGCCTTTAGCTCATCCAGAGTGTTGGGTCTTGAGTCTCTCAACGTTCTCTTCACAATATCCCACAGATTCTCTATGGGGTTCAGGTCAGGAGAGTTGGCAGGCCAATTGAGCACAGTGATACCATGGTCAGTAAACCATTTACCAGTGGTTTTGGCACTGTGAGCAGGTGCCAGGTCGTGCTGAAAAATGAAATCTTCATCTCCATAAAGCTTTTCAGCAGATGGAAGCATGAAGTGCTCCAAAATCTCCTGATTGCTAGCTGCATTGACCCTGCCCTTGATAAAACACAGTGGACCAACACCAGCAGCTGACACGGCACCCCAGACCATCACTGACTGTGGGTACTTGACACTGGACTTCTGGCATTTTGGCATTTCCTTCTCCCCAGTCTTCCTCCAGACTCTGGCACCTTGATTTCTGAATGACATGCAGAATTTGCTTTCATCCGAAAAAAGTGCTTTGGACCACTGAGCAACAGTCCAGTGCTGCTTCTCTGTAGCCCAGGTCAGGCGCTTCTGCCGCTGTTTCTGGTTCAAAAGTGGCTTGACCTGGGGAATGCGGCACCTGTAGCCCATTTCCTGCACACGCCTGTGCACGGTAGCTCTGGATGTTTCTACTCCAGACTCAGTCCACTGCTTCCGCAGGTCCCCCAAGGTCTGGAATCGGCCCTTCTCCACAATCTTCCTCAGGGTCCGGTCACCTCTTCTCGTTGTGCAGCGTTTTCTGCCACACTTTTTCCTTCCCACAGACTTCCCACTGAGGTGCCTTGATACAGCACTCTGGGAACAGCCTATTCGTTCAGAAATTTCTTTCTGTGTCTTACCCTCTTGCTTGAGGGTGTCAATAGTGGCCTTCTGGACAGCAGTCAGGTCGGCAGTCTTACCCATGATTGGGGTTTTGAGTGATGAACCAGGCTGGGAGTTTTAAAGGCCTCAGGAATCTTTTGCAGGTGTTTAGAGTTAACTCGTTGATTCAGATGATTAGGTTCATAGCTCGTTTAGAGACCCTTTTAATGATATGCTAATTTTGTGAGATAGGAATTTTGGGTTTTCATGAGCTGTATGCCAAAATCATCCATATTAAGACAATAAAAGACCTGGAATATTTCAGTTAGTGTGCAATGAATCTAAAATATATGAATGTTAAATTTTCATCATGACATTATGGAAAATAATGAACTTTATCACAATATGCTAATATTTTGAGAAGGACCTGTATTTGGGGCTGTGTGGAGCTGCTGGGTATTTTATCACAAACAAACAGTGTTATACTAAAACAGAAGTTCCAGAAGAGGGTAGGTTTGTTCAGATTTAAAACCCAACCAGCTGCAAGTCATGACTCAATGAGAAATCAGGAAATTCACTGATTAAATTTAGTCTGTGTGGGGAAAATGCATCAGTGTAGCATAAAGTCATGTGGAAAGAGGGTGACACAGATTGAATTTGGTTGATTCCTTGCTGCTCTGCAGGTAAGGTAAGTTTATTTATATTGCGCTTCTCAGCAACGAGACACTCAAAGCGCTGTACATACAATTACAATACAATCTCAAAGAAAATAAACACAGATACAGACACAGAAAAACAAATCAAATGATAAAATCAAACAACAGTGGTAATTAAAAAAAACTTAAATAAAATAAAGAGAATAGAATAGAATGATGGATAAGAAAATGAAAGGAAAATTGGACTGAAAGCTTAACTAATAATGTTTAGATAACACAGTCAAAGGCCACTCTAAACAAATAAGTTTTTAATCTTGATTTAAAGCAACTTAGGGTTTTCTGGGAGTTTATTACAGATTAGTGGAGCATAAGAACTAAAAGATGCTTCTCCATGTTTGGTTCTGGTTCTGGGTATGAAGAGTAGATTGAGCAAGAAGACCTGAGAGGTCTGGGTGGTTGATACACTGACAACAAGTCTGTAATGTATTTTGGTGCTAAGCTATTCAGTGATTTATAGACTAACAGAAGTATTTTAAAGTCTATTCTCTGAGCTACAGGGAGCCAGTGTAGGGACTTTAGAATCGGGGTGATGTGCTCCACTTTCTTAGTTTTAGTGAGGACGCGGGCAGCAGCGTTCTGGATCAACTGCAGCTGTCTGATCGACTTTTTAGGCAGACCTGTGAAGACACCGTTGCAGTAATCAATTCTACTAAAGATGAACACATGAATTCGTTTTTCAAGGTCCTGCTGAGACATTAGTCCTTTAATCCTGGAGATGTTCTTTAGGTGATAGAAGGCCGACCTTGTTACTGTCTTTACGTGCCTCTGAAGGTTCAGGTCTGAGTCCATCACTACACACAGGTTTCGAGCCTGATTGATGGCTTCTAGCTGTATTAACTGAAGCTGTGTGCTAACTTTTAAACGCTCTTCCTTTGGTCCAAAATATTATTACATCATGTTTTGTTTTGATTCAGCTGAAGAAAATGTAGGCCCATTCATGCATTGATTTCTTCTAAGCATTTACCCATCGCTTGAATGGGTTCATGGTCACCTGGTGACATCGTAACTTATAGCTGTATGTCGTCTGCATAGTTATGATAACTTACATTGTTGTTTATTAAAATCTGAGTTAGGGGGAGCATGTAGATATTGAATAGGATGGGGCCCTAAGATGGACCCTTGGGGAACGCCACATGTGATTTTTGTGATCTCTGATGTAAAGTTACTTACTGACACAAAAAAGTCCCTGTCCTTCAAGTAGGATGTAAACCAGTTGAGTGCTGTACCAGAAAGGCTGACCCAGATCTCTGTAGAGATCTCTTAGCAGCCACAGAAAAAACTATCTCCATTCACATTCTGTGAACCCGCTCATCTTGTCGTTAATCATGCTGAAGTTTCATGGATATTTTCACAAATGTGTTTGAACAAATCTGTCTAAATATCTCAGCTTTATGGTTACTTATCATTCATAATTTAATTTTAATTGGGAGTCTTCTTACTTCAAATGACCTGTGAGATCCAACTTTTTTTATTTGTTTATTTCAAATGAATGTGGCTGTTGTGGGATTTCTTACATGCCTCGAAGGAGCAAATATCAGGATAGGTTTGTCTTAGAGAGAAAACCTGTAAATTAGTTTCATTTGTTGTTCCAAGGTTGCTAACTGCTTTATAACCTACATGTAGGGCCATTTGACAACAAAATTAATAATTTATTTACAGCACCTTTGAAAAGTATTCATACAATTTCATATTTGTCACATTTCAGAATTATCTAGCTGTATCCATCTTCCCATTAACTCTGATCAGCTTCCCTGTAACTGTTGAAGAAAAGCACCCTCACAGCATAATGGTGCCACCACCAACTAAACTTCCTTTGGCTTTCTTTCAACAAAGGTCTTTCTTTTTGCCACTCTTCCTTAAAGGTCATATTTATAGATTGCAACATTTGTCCTGTTGACAGATTTTTCCACCTGAGCTTTTGATCTTAGCAGCTCCTCCAGACCATTGCCCTCTTGCCTCTTCCCTCTTTAATGCTCCCATTGAACACCCTTTCGGTTTAGGTGGTTGCCATGTCTTGATATGTTTACCGTGTCCCACTCTTTCGATTTTCAGATGATTTGAACAGAGCTCAGTGAGAAGTTTAAAGCTTAGAGCTTTGCTTAATAACCCAACCCTACTTCAACCTTCTCCACAGTTTTTTGCCTGACCTGTCTGCTGTGTTTCTTGGTATTCATGATGATGTTTGTTCACCATTGTTCTCTAACAAACCTCTGAGGCCTTCGCAGAGCAGCTGCATTTACACTGAGATTAAATTACACACACTAATTAGATAACTCTCGAGGCCATCTGGTGGTACTGGATTTTAATCAGTGGTATCTAAGTAAATGGCGCTGAAAACAAAAGCACACCACACATTTCAGATTTCTATGTATAAAAACACCATGTAACCTTTTGCTTCCAATTCACAATTATGCGCTACTTTGTGTTGGTCACCTAAAATCACAATAAAATACATAGACGATTGTGGTTGTAATATGACAAAATGTGATAAAGTTGGAGGGGTAGGAAAGCCTTTGTGAGATGTATACTGAGAACATTTACCTCCTAAATAATTTCAGTCTTTAACAGAGAAAATGCAAGGAGTAAATGTTTGGAGATGGAACACTTTAAGAATTTGGGGTCAACCATCAAAACCAACGGAGGAAAAGAAGAGAAGAAGAGAGGGCAGACTGGGTGGAGGGAATGAGACAGCTGAGACAGCTTAGAGTAGCTGCAGGAGTGAAGGGGAAAGTTTAGAAGATGGTAGTGAGACCTGCTATGATGAATGATTTGGAAACAGTGGAACTACAACAAAAACAAGACGAACAAAATCAAAGATGAGTACACCAGAGGGACACCTTAATAATTTAGGCAAAATTGTTTGAGAAGCAAGGCTGGGATGGGTTTGACCTGCAGAGGATAAAAACTGGATATGTCTATATAGGAAATATTTTGTAAAGGAGGATATGCAGAGGGTTGGTGTGACAGAAGAGAATAGGGTGAGTTTAACACATTAAATTATGCAAAAGAGCAAACAAAATACCTGACAGTGCAGTATAATTGGTTCAGAATGAAAAATGCAGCTGCAGTCTTTATTTTGCAGGGGTTCTGCAGTTCACCGCATTGATTACATGCAATATACCAATCCTGCAGCTTGCCACTGTTGCACTGTATTCGCCTTTTCTTAATGCAGCTTCATGTGCTTCACGGTCTAAAGAAATGTCTCCTGTTTGTAATTCATGAGTAGACGGCACTTTAAATGCAGTGTTAAACTCTCCAGTAAATTAAGAGAAATTTTCCATTTAATCCTGAAAACATTCTGTGATGTTAAGCAGTCCAAACTGTGAGATTAAATCTTTGATTTATGAGTGAGCGGAGGAGGCTCATAATGTGTTTTCAGCAGGGAATATAAAAATGTGCTTGTTAGTGGGTGTGACATTTTTTTTACACTCGGTTTGAACAGAAGAAAAATGGTTCAGAAAACACACCACACTGTGTGCGTTCTGCATGAGCAGTGAGGGGCTTCAGCCAATGTGAGTAAAAGCAGAGATAATATGAGTTAAGAGTTAAGTGCTAAAAGCTCATAGCACCTTTAAAAAATCAGCTCTGTGAACAGTTCAGTTACCTGTTGGTCGTTTGTTTTACAGTATTAGAGCTCATCAGTTTCCCACGATGAGTGTGTATTTTTCAGTTTTACTTCAGGCTTGTTACATCACCTCCAGGCTCTTTAGAGAACAGTCAGGACTTTTAAGTGGATTATCTGTGCTTTAAACCACTAACTTTCTGTTAAACACAAATCCTTTTTAACAGTGTTTAGTCTATTTGGAAAAAGAGGACACTGAAATTACATCACCTGCTTTAGTTTAGCTACAATACGATTGCTTCCCTCACCCCTTCCATGGAATCATTCCAGATTAAACCACGTGCTCCTAGATAGCAGCAGCATCTATTGTAAAACAGTGCTTCCCTTACAGTTTTTTAGTGCTGGAAACAACCAGAAGCCCTGATCTGCTCACTGCCAACAGACCTACAAAAGAGAAGCAATCCCCCACACCCCCCACCTCTTTTAATTGTATAATCCTGCTGCATCCTGTGTTTGAATTTGCACCACAGATGTACAAACCAAATTCCTGTTACTTACAATAACAATATGTTTATTTATGCAAATAAGATTAAAATGGCACACAAATTTCATATTTTGCAAGAAAAGTGAGCTTTATAGATACAAAAGGAGGAATGGACATTTGGCAAGGCAAAGGTAGGTCAGTCCGTTCAGGAGGAATAAGGTCAGCAAAGAGCTTTGTGCATCAGAAGGAGGCCAGAAAGTCTCAGTCCAACACTGATCCTAGTTCTGCTGGTAGACCCTCTGCCTGCCTCCACTTTGCGTTACGCTGCTTGAACCATTTCTGTGGGAGAAAAACAGAGTGAGCTATTAAAGCAGGTTGCAGGTTTTTTTCAGGGGCGTTTTCAAAGCCTGAAACACCAGAACGATGACATAACTGTCTCTTGTCACAGTAATGTATCGTGACGACATGAATATTCCTGAGAAGTTACACAGGTGCACTTGATGTGCTGCCAAGAAATGAATATCCAGATGCCTCACGCGGCTTATGAATGCAAACAATAATAATGCTATCTGAGAGCAAGATGACCATGATTCTCAAACTGGAAACCTAATCGGTTTGTTTGTGTGAACTGTTGTTTCTTGCATTCAAGAAAGACACCTAAAGCAAGCAATACAGGAAACCTAAAGCTGCAAAACATTTGATTAAATTAACTGATGAAGGAAATATGTTGTCACTGAACAGAGTATGTTAGCAATGGTGAAAAACAGTCTATCAACACCTTAGCCATTCCATGTTACACTAAAGTTAAAAATATTGTATGTTGAAAATTGCTAAATGTAGCATGTAGATTTTTTCTGATGCTACCATAGTAACATTCAGATGACAGTTGGCATTTAGATTTAGGATGCTAATCTTTTTATATTGACAATAATGTAATAACAGGTTTATATTTATCAGGCATATTTTAGCATTCTAATGTCTTATATTAAGACATTACCATGTTAACATTAGCACAGTAAAATGTTTGCTATAAACAGCTGAGATTTACCATTTACACTTCAGCATGCTAATGTTATCACAGTAACAGTCATGTTAACTAGGAATGTTTTTTAATTAGCATTTAGATTTTGGCATGCTAGGAATGTAGAAATAGTAATATTTATGGGACGCAGTTTCAGCCTTTGCATATTAGTATGATAACGTTTATATTTATGTTATGTAAAAGTGACATATACCAGTGAAATTTCTCTTACATTTATGTTTCATTCATGAACATCTAACTGGGCTCACGGTGGGCTGTTGACAACAGTGTTGCATTGCAGCAAGAAGGTCCAGGGTTCAAATTCTGCATAGAGTTTGTGTCGGGATCTGGTGTGTGTGTGTGTGTGTGTGTGTGTGTGTGTGTGTGTGTGTGTATGTGTGTGTGTGTGTGTGTGTGTGTGTGTGTGTGTGTGTGTGTTTGTATTGTGCTTGCAACATTGCCTCAGTGTTTCAGATGGTGCTGGAGTTGTCAGGTGTGCTGGGGAACAAGTGCTACTTATTCTGCTGATTGCTTGGAGGAGTACTTTAGCAGGAGGCTGCCAGCACTTCGACGCCAGAGTGTTTGCCTACAGTGGTAACAAGATCAGCCAATGCTAATCCTATGCTTTGTGTTTCATTCTGGAATAACTTTGTTTATGTCCCTTCGCAGACTAAGAAGCTATTACGTAAACAATGACAGTTTGCTTGTTCTCCCCTTGCACGCATGGGTTTCTGTGTTGCCCTGTGAGTGAGTGGCGACATGTCCAGGGTGTATCTTGCAAAATGACAACTGGAGAAAAGCATCAGCCCTCCCTCCTTTAACGTGCATGGATAAGTGATTGTAGGCTGCTAGTCGAGTCATACACATCTAATATAATTTATTAACTTTAATAAGTTTTAGTTATCTAACATTTCAAATTTAACCACATTAAGCCTGTTGTTACTCCATCTTAATTTAACCTTTATTTGTATATTAAGTCAAGATGTAGTATTTTTAATGACTTGCTGTTTACTTGCATTAAACTCAGGAAACTGGTGTTTTATGTGCCAAGTCTAAAATATATAGATTGTGAGTTTTACTCCAACAGTTACATGTTGCACTCTGACCACGCAGCCAGTAAGTGTCCCATTAAACTGACAGGAAGATGACTGTGCAGAGTCTCAACATCCTTGACCTACTGCATTGCTGTTCTGCACTTCACGTTGTCAAGGGATTCACAACACCGCTGACGCAATCTTGATAACGCCAAGGAGAAAGGGAGGGATACAGCATTCAGACAGAAGACTGGTTGTTTGAACTGTACGTCTCACATGCGAGACATTTTCCAAGTTTTGTACAGAAAACATGAGATTCTCTTTCAATGTCAGCTGGGAACACACTAATGCAAGCCCTGAAGCACTTCACACATAGTCTCCAACTGTTCGTGTTACAATCTAAATCTTTTGAGTGCAAATTGCTGCCTTTGCACCTTACTTTTTACATACTTTTGTAGACACTGAAATTATCATTTTGACAAGATTTAAAATCCTACTAAGCCTTACATTAGGGCTTTTGTGTTTTTCGTCCTAGACGAATTGAACTGAATTACCTAAGGTCTTTGAAACTTGATTCTGATGCTGCAGCACTGAAAACAAAACAATTTGTGTCAGAGTTTAAACATGCAGCACAGAGGCCAGTACACGTAAATGTAATTAATGTGAAATGGGAGTGGCAGTTGGGTTGGGTTCCTTTAGCTAAAATTTCCCCAAATACATGCTTTGTTAACAAACACAAAACCTTCTACAGGCAAGGCAGGAGGAGGAAAAGAAGAGTTAAGTCAGGTCTTTTGATGAGGGGCCAGACCTTTACCTCATCCTGCCTGGACCGGGCTTCCCCGTCAGCTCAGCCTCTTACCTTTGTGTACAGTGAATGGAAACACAGAATGGGTTGGAGAACAAGCCTCTGTGGCCACATAATTAAATGTTTCTGATGTAGTCGGCTCAAGATTAGGCCTGCTAGTGTTAGTGTTTTTTGGCATTTAGACAGTTTTTTGTGTTTTGCTTTTTCTTAATTTTCTCTGCTTTCTTTTCCTACATTTGTTCTTTTTAAAAGGATGTCAGCTAATTGCTGCTGGGCATTTAACCTTGGGCCTGAATATGATATTTTGGCCATTTTCATTTAGTTATTTTGCAATGCTAATACTGAAGCAACACGTGTTCCTCTAGACTATACACAAAACACTAGTGTTGGCATGGCTCTTTCTCTGTATTGCAATTTAAACAACACTGAACACCTCATCTGCAGGGCTTTACATAACGGAAATATCCTCCTATCCTGAAACTCATTGATGCATTAGAGAAAAGAGAAAACTGCAACCTAGTAAACTTCAGTCAAGCTGCATGAGCCATTTTTTCCCCCGATTTTAAATTTGCATGTTTGTGCAGTGGCTTCATGAGCTTTCTTATTAGTGTTTTCCCTTATGGCTCAGAAATAAAACATTATGTACATCATGATGTACTTGCAGAACTTTTTTGTAGGGAGGATGTGCCCTTTTTATATGATGCTCAAGTATTACTTCACCATCTGAACGTTGCTCCTAAAACCGAACCTCGTCTAAACAGCCAACATTCACTATTCTTCCCTATTATGCTTAGTTTGAACTTCAGGTTTCTTGGAGACAAGTGATTCATTTAATTTTGAGATGCCTAAACGCATCAAGTTGCTGCTATGTAATTCACAAAGTCACTATTTGTGTTAGCAAGTGAACAGACGTACTAAAAAAAGTAGTCATTGAGCGTGTTTTTTTGTTTTGAGTCAGAAACTCACCCATGACCTGAAGGGAACATCCAACCTTTCTAACACCAGTTACCACATTACCCATTACCATATTATGACACAAGAATAAAACAGGAAAAAGAAAAGAAGAAAGTAGACATTGAGAATGATGACTGTATCCTAGATATATAGTAGAAATGTTTAAACTACTACAAATGACACATTTTACAGTTTATCTTTAAGCAAACGCAATGATTTTCATCACTACTGGAGACCTGAGTGGCATAACTTCCTTCAACTGTACCAGAGTGTGCAAGAGTATTTTAATGACCTCCATGTCTGCATGTGATCAACTTCTCATTCAAAACATGATGACTGGATCTGGCTACCTACCAAAGGCTTGAGACCCTACTGATGAAGTTTTATGGACACAGAAACCATTCATAAGCCTGAAGCTGTTGGCTGATGATAAATTGATCTGTGGGTCAGACTCAAGATGACAGTGAAACCTAATCTAGACCAAGCCAGGTGTGTGAAAAAAGCTGCAGCTGCTCCATTGTAAACAGTTTCTATAGCTTTACATAAATAGAAAGATAACATGTTGAAATAAGTTTGTTTTTCTTTGGGGAAATCTGGCGTAACTGGTTTGTTGGGTTGAAGTAGAGACGCAGCATGTCTGATGTAACGAATGATTGTTTGGTGAAACACTTGTTTTGGTTGCCATGTGAACGTTGTATCTCACCTTGGCAAAACAACCACAGACGGAAATTTGCCTAAAACACACCTGATCCCGGGTCAAGCCAGTTGGAGGAATTCCCATGAGGGGATTCATCCAACAGCATTCTAAACAACAGTGTGGTTCACAATGATTAATCCATCACAGCAAACCTATCAGAGGTTTCTGCCTATCTTTACTCTTACAGAAGATCTAAAGCTTTACATCTGGCAGCTGATGTGACCTTGGAGCTGAAGGATTTTTCAGGTAGACGGGCAGTGGGAGGGTTTGGATGTTGGAGAAAGAGGTGATAGGGACCAAATACTAATATAAGAAAGTGTAGTTTTCTGCAAATAAAATTTTAATTTCTGGTATTTAGTTTATGTGTGACAAATTGGTAAAATAGGTTTCCCCTGTGATTGATTTTTTTTTATGTTTCTGAGTCTTCAAACCCTAAAACTGTTCTGTCATTGAGTTCTTATAGTTTAAAATTTCTTTAGATGTGCTAAGGTTCCTTTAGCACATCTATCTATCTATCTATCTATCTATCTATCTATCTATCTATCTATCTATCTATCTATCTATCTATCTATCTATCTATCTATCTATCTATCTATCTATCTATCTATCTATCGGTGCCGGTGAATGGACTTTGCTCTCGCTGTAGGGAGCATTAAGTAATGCAGCACATTTACTGTTTGTGTGCTTAATGTACCTAAGCACAATAGAGACGTACAGCAGAAAGTCATAACAGAGTCATTCAAAACACGCAGTCACACCCTCACTGACAGTCCATCAAACACGCTTCCGCCCTGCAAATGAATATGCTCTAACAGGAAATTCAACTCTGCTGTAGCCTAATAACAAAAAAAAAATCCACTTGACAATGCTCTACTGTGGTTATTACATTTATAGTCTTATTTTGCATAAGAAATTCACAAAGTGATGGTGATTAGATTAGTAGAATCTTCTCACCTGAAGCATTTATATCAACTCATGTTTATGTCAGTCTCAGATTGCTCAAAGAGATTATATATTTGCTCAAGTGCTACAAATAAACATCCAGACTAGTTCAGATCTTAGCTGGCAGACAGGGACTACTTTTTGTCATGTTGTTAATATAAATCTGGGAGAACATAAATCTGTTGTGGGGTTCCTCAAGGTTTCATTCTTGGGCCACTTTTTAACATCATTATGATCCCTAGCTTAGATTATAGAGTACTACAACATATCTTACCATATGTTTGACGATGGCACACAACTTTTACTACACTACTTGCCCATAATATAAATGAGTGGATGGGTCAGAATGATTTTGGGCCAAAATAGATTTTAAAGCTGCTTCGCAAGTGAACCATGTAGACCCCTAAGGTCATCAGAGACTTGCTAACTCTGTTTTCTCAGGACTAGAAACAAGGTGAGGCAGCATTTAATTTCTCTGCTTCTCAGCTCCGCAACAAACCCTGAAAACCTGAGATATGCCAAAACAGTTGGTTGCTTCAAACCGTCACTGGAAACATCATTGCTTGCTGCAGCTTTCGATCAAAGAATTTCACTAACAGTTTCCCCGATCTGAGGTTAAAGATTATATTTGCATTTTTAACATTTGTTTCACATATTTGTGTCTTTTTAAGGTAACCTTAAAGGTTTTTGTTATTTAAATGTCATTCATTTGAAGCACTTTAGCACATCTATCTATCTATCTATCTATCTATCTATCTATCTATCTATCTATCTATCTATCTATCTATCTATCTATCTATCTATCTATCTATCTATCTATCTATCTATCTATCTATCTATCTATCTATCTATCTATCTATCTGTCTATAAGGTAGCCTGTGAATCAAAATTTATTTTCTTCTACCAATCGCGCTTTTTTATTCACTTATAATATTACTATAATGTTATAACTTGGAGAAATCCTCGGTTTAAATGCATAAGGAAGGACATACTTGCTCTGAAATTAGACAGAAGCTGAAACATGAAGTTAATTCTTACCTCTGTGTCCTCCTCTGACAGCCCGCACTCCGCAGCGATCAACATGAGGGTCGTCCCGTCAGGATGCTTTGTGACTTTGTTGAAATTTTCCTCCAGCACTTTAATTTGGTCCTCGGACAGTTTCAGGCAACCCGTAGCATTAGAAGCCATGTTTGTCGTTTATATTCCCCCTCCCTGCTCTCCGATCAGTCTTTAAAGGCTCCGGTCCCGGATCAGATGTGCGCACAGCTGGACGCGCAGAGATGGAGCGGCGTGGAGCAGTTTTCAGTGACAGTTCAGCTGGAAGCAGCGTGTGTTTGAGGGAGTGGATGATGTGGGGAGGCTTTTTACAACAGTGGCGAGTCATAAAGCCAGTCCCACCAACCAACACGCCCACAGAGAAGGAGGAGGAGGTATACAACCATGGAGGGCCAAAAGTACCGCAGTTCAATACACAAATAAGTTATTAAATAAATATTTATATATGCAATTATCTAAACATTTAAATAATGTATTAAATACACAATTAAAACATATATGTAAAAATAATTTATAAAAATCTTCTTTAATTATATAGTAAAAAAAGAAATAATTAAAAAATTAAGGCAATTTATTGAATTATTTTATTGCCTTGTGCTGCAACACATCATGATTTTTTTAATCTATGAGTCTTAACCATCAAATCCTGCAGGCGGCGCTAACACTGATTCAGACAAACTGATTCTGAGCAGATTAACCAATCAGATGATAGGGCCTTTTTCACGCGCTACAGTTATAGTTTGGTTTCCTTAATGATGGATTGTTGCACAAAAAAAAAAGTAAAACTCTGAAGTAACTGCTTATGATTTTAACATTTGAATTCGTGTTTTAATTAATGACATTGCCGTTATGGTATTAGTAAACTATTGTGAAATTAATATTACTACAGAGATCATTTCATTGATTAAATGTATTCTTTTACAATTTCTGTTGAAATTTCACTGATATAAAACAAAAAATGTTTCATGCATTTATTTATTCTTTATACACAACCCAAACTCTGATTGGAGTAATTTTACTAGCAACAAAACTTTGCTGCCAACAAAATGCTTCCAGAATAATATGAACGTTTCATCACTCTTACAAAAGGCCAAGAGACTTAAAACGTTTAATCATAATTTTAGACCATCAAATCTGAGGACTGTCTACGTGTATTCAATACTTTTTCCCCAAAAATATCTGATCTAGGTCAAAAATAATAATTTGTAAAATGCCTTTAGCTCTGAATAATAGAAGTTAATCATGGATGGCATAAACAATGCTAATATTGTTCTGCCTACTTGCAGGCACATATTTCACAAACATTTTCTAACATATGATTTAACAACTTTATTAACTTAAAATTGAATCAATTTTGACATAACAAATTTTCTAACTGTGGACTTCTAGCTTTTAGTCACAAACTGCGGTTTTTGAAACTTAAAACACAATTAAAAAACAGGACAAAAGGCATGTTGTACATACAAGCTAATGAATTGGCACCTCTTTTTATACAGCTCATTTGTGGCGCAATTACAGTGAAGCCATAATGAAAAGATGGCAGGTGGCTTTTCAGGATGCATTTAGAGTCTTCCTTAGACTTCCAAGATGGATATCTACAAGTCAGATGTTTGTCATAATGTCGTACCTTTTCATGCCTTACTGAGGAACTACAGGTCCTTCTCAAAATATTAGCATATTGTGATAAAGTTCAATATTTTCCATAATGTCATGATGAAAATTTAACATTCATACATTTTAGATTCATTGCACACTAACTGAAATATTTCAGGTCTTTTATTGTCTTAATACGGATGATTTTGGCATACAGCTCATGAAAACCCAAAATTCCTATCTCACAAAATTAGCATATCATTAAAAGGGTCTCTAAACGAGCTATGAACCAAATCATCTGAATCAACAAGTTAACTCTAAACACCTGCAAAAGATTCCTGAGGCCTTTAAAACTCCCATCTTGGTTCATCACTCAAAACCCCAATCATGGGTAAGACTGCCGACCTGACTGCTGTCCAGAAGGCCACTATTGACACCCTCAAGCAAGAGGGTAAGACACAGAAAGAAATTTCTGAACGAATAGGCTGTTCCCAGAGTGCTGTATCAAGGCACCTCAGTGGGAAGTCTGTGGGAAGGAAAAAGTGTGGCAGAAAACGCTGCACAACGAGAAGAGGTGACCGGACCCTGAGGAAGATTGTGGAGAAGGGCCAATTCCAGACCTTGGGGGACCTGCAGAAGCAGTGGACTGAGTCTGGAGTAGAAACATCCAGAGCCACCGTGCACAGGCGTGTGCAGGAAATGGGCTACAGGTGCCGCATTCCCCAGGTCAAGCCACTTTTGAACCAGAAACAGCAGCAGAAGCGCCTGACCTGGGCTACAGAGAAGCAGCACTGGACTGTTGCTCAGTGGTCCAAAGTACTTTTTTCAGATGAAAGCAAATTCTGCATGTCATTCGGAAATCAAGGTGCCAGAGTCTGGAGGAAGACTGGGGAGAAGGAAATGCCAAAATGCCAGAAGTCCAGTGTCAAGTACCCACAGTCAGTGATGGTCTGGGGTGCCGTGTCAGCTGCTGGTGTTGGTCCACTGTGTTTTATCAAGGGCAGGGTCAATGCAGCTAGCTATCAGGAGATTTTGGAGCACTTCATGCTTCCATCTGCTGAAAAGCTTTATGGAGATGAAGATTTCATTTTTCAGCACCACCTGGCACCTGCTCACAGTGCCAAAACCACTGGTAAATGGTTTACTGACCATGGTATCACTGTGCTCAATTGGCCTGCCAACTCTCCTGACCTGAACCCCATAGAGAATCTGTGGGATATTGTGAAGAGAACGTTGAGAGACTCAAGACCCAACGCTCTGGATGAGCTAAAGGCCGCTATCGAAGCATCCTGGGCCTCCATAAGACCTCAGCAGTGCCAGTGCCACAGGCTGATTGCCTCCATGCCACGCCGCATTGAAGCAGTCATTTCTGCAAAAGGATTCCCGACCAAGTATTGAGTGCATAACTGTACATGATTATTTGAAGGTTGACGTTTTTTGTATTAAAAACACTTTTCTTTTATTGGTCGGATGAAATATGCTAATTTTGTGAGATAGGAATTTTGGGTTTTCATGAGCTGTATGCCAAAATCATCCGTATTAAAACAATAAAAGACCTGAAATATTTCAGTTAGTGTGCAATGAATCTAAAATATATGAATGTTAAATTTTCATCATGACATTATGGAAAATAATGAACTTTATCACAATATGCTAATATTTTGAGAAGGACCTGTATGTGCATAAATATAAATATGTATAAATTTATGAGCCGTTTCACTGACCTGAGGAATTCAATAGGAATAACAATAAGTAAAACTGATTATATAGACTATTTATACACAGACCAGTGTTTTAAAGACTGTGTTTATGTCAATTATAATTATTTTTCACATACAGCTAATGAAAACATATTTAAAATTTGAATATTACATCAAACCAATAAAAAAAAAAAAAAAACTTTTTAATGCAGAAATGTGGGCTTAATGTACAGGCGTTGGACAATGAAACTGAAACACCTGTCATTTTAGTGTGGGAGGTTTCATGGCTAAATTGGACCAGCCTGGTTGCCAGTCTTCATTGATTGCACATTGCACCAGTAAGAGCAGAGTGTGAAGGTTCAATTAGCAGGGTAAGAGCACAGTTTTGCTCAAAATATTGGAATGCACACAACATTATGGGTGACACCAGAGTTCAAAAGAGGACAAATTGTTGGTGCACGTCTTGCTGGCTCATCTGTGACCAAGACAGCAAGTCTTTGTGATGTATCAAGAGCCACGGTATCCAGGGTAATGTCAGCATACCACCAAGAAGGACGAACCACATCCAACAGGATTAACTGTGGACGCAAGAGGAAGCTGTCTGAAAGGGATGTTCGGGTGCTAACCCGGATTGTATCCAAAAAACATAAAACCACGGCTGTCCAAATCACGGCAGAATTAAATGTGCACCTCAACTCTCCTGTTTCCACCAGAACTGTCCGTCGGGAGCTCCACAGGGTCAATATACACGGCCGGGCTGCTATAGCCAAACCTTTGGTCACTCATGCCAATGCCAAACGTTGGTTTCAATGGTGCAAGGAGCGCAAATCTTGGGCTGTGGACAATGTGAAACATGTATTGTTCTCTGATGAGTCCACCTTTACTGTTTTCCCCACATCCGGAAGAGTTACGGTGTGGAGAAGCCCCAAAGAAGCGTACCACCCAGACTGTTGCATGCCCAGAGTGAAGCATGGGGATGGATCAGTGATGGTTTGGGCTGCCATATCATGGCATTCCCTTGGCCCAATACTTGTGCTAGATGGGCCAAGGACTACCGAACCATTCTTGAGGACCATGTGCATCCAATGGTTCAAACATTGTATCCTGAAGGCGGTGCCGTGTATCAGGATGACAATGCACCAATACATACAGCAAGACTGGTGAAAGATTGGTTTGATGAACATGAAAGTGAAGTTGAACATCTCCCATGGCCTGCACAGTCACCAGATCTAAATATTATTGAGCCACTTTGGGGTGTTTTGGAGGAGCGAGTCAGGAAACGTTTTCCTCCACCAGCATCACGTAGTGACCTGGCCACTATCCTGCAAGAAGAATGGCCTAAAATCCCTCTGACCACTGTGCAGGACTTGTATATGTCATTCCCAAGACAAATTGACGCTGTATTGGCCGCAAAAGGAAGCCCTACACCATACTAATAAATTATTGTGGTCTAAAACCAGGTGTTTCAGTTTCATTGTCCAACCCCTGTATGTTCCATACCTGCTTAAAGATTGTTATTTTGCTTGGTGGATTTCACAAGTTAGACTCAGTAAATACAGCCATGAACACACATGCATGTTCAGCCTCTTGTGATACTATCTTTGGATTTTGATTAGCCCTGTAATTATGGGTTCTCTCACTGGAAGGCTTGACTTTAAGCAACTGCAAAGCTATGCTGCCTGATTTTTCTCCTTATACAGAACTAATCCATGCCCTCTCTTAATGCTGATTCGAACTGCAAACCAAGACATGTCTGAACACTTTTAGCTGTAAAACTTCTAAATCTTTCTCAATACAGACATATTTTAGCATTAAGGGTTTAAGGTGGACGGTACACATAAACTTTAACTTTTTTCAGTACTATGAAGATAGCGCTTTTGCTAAAATGAGCCAAAATTGAATGCAACTATCTGTATTTTTCTGCAGAGGTTTGCAAATATTTTTGATTACTGAAGCTTTCTCCCAACTGATACAAAAGTACAATCCTAAATACTGGAATAGAAATAAAAAGTTATATGACTTTCACAAAGGGTAGCACATGTTGAATGTGTGACTTAATTTTAAAAAACATTATGAATGACAATATCCGGCTGCAGCATATGATGGAAGAGCAAATAACAAGTTGCTGGTTTATGGTCTGTAAATACAGTATAGAGTTCTCTGGAAATGCCAGCTTCATGGTTCTTTTATAGCTGATTGGCTGGTGCTGAGCGTTCTGGCCCATTGAGCGATGAGAGACAAAAATGGAGTCTAAATGATCCAAAGTTCGCTCTAAGTGCCTGTAAATGGGGATATTTGTTGTGTTGTGTGTTATTAGCACAAAGAAAGCTCGCATTTTTATTCGCTATGAGCACAAGTTATTAATTGTAAGAACGACCTGTTTGGAAATCTGTACAAGTGGATTAAACTACATATTTCCAGAAAGGATCCACGTCCAGTTTTCTACTGTATGTGGTATGGCCACAGTTTTCAAAGAGAACATCAGAATAAGCAATGACATAAAAACACAATCAAATCTAACTGAATGGAGAAAACACCAACATTTTAGAAAAAAATTAGTGGTTTTAAAGTAGGTTACTTTCACACACTATGTGTACGTGCTCCTTTCCATTATGTATTTAATCATTCTCTCAAAGTTATACTATTTTAAGATGATCCAGAGTACCTAGAAACTCTTAATCAGTTACTCATGACTTCATGTTTCCTTGTTTTATAAATATGATGTGACACAGAGGCCTATTTTAAAAGGTGAAAAACAAGAGAACATGTTTGTTGCTCTTGGTCAGGAAACAATAAAATAGCTACTTGCCTAAACTTGTCAACTTAACAGTTTAGTTGTGCTCCAGTTGTTCACATATATCCTCAGCCCTGGCATAACAGCTCATATATACAGTCTTTTTATTTAGATTTATTTCTTTTTTATTTATTATGCTCTCTTTAGTTTACTCTGCCTTTACAGTCACAGTAAAAACCAAATTTAAAACAACGAGAACGGGGATGAGCACCCAAGTTTTTCGTGCCACCATACACAACAGATAAGATGCTGAGGCAAGAAAAGCAAAAAACAATGGTCTTACATGTTTTAAACATGTTCCACAATCTCCGATTTGTGAGGCATTGCAGGAAAAAGGCTTTTCTGTCCCACCATCACAAATGTAAATGTGTTGTTTGCTGAACATTGCTGGGACTTTAACTGGGACCATTTACCTTCATCAGGTGTGACTAACATTGAGCTTTTCAGCAAACTAAGGCAAACATAGGAGGGATATACAGCAGCAACGATGTACAGCAAGAGATCTGTGATGCTGTGGGCCTGATCTTATTCAGAGGCACTGGAAAATTAGTTAGAATCATCAATCAAGAAGAATGGTACACTAGAGACAAAATCAACCTTCTTCCTCAGACATACCTCCTATGTCCTAACCTGTGAAGTTTATCATTACTTCCTGAGTAGTTACTTACTTTCCCTAAAGGGAAACAATCTTGTTCATCTAAACTTAATTTAAAAATCATTTAATTTCCTTCATGAAGATATTTATGCTTCTTCAGCCCAATAGATCCGGACAGGCAGTCTTAAAAATAAAACATTTCAGTTAGTTTTGTCTTCATTGTCTTTTGGCCACTTAAATAATTATGAACTAACTTTGCTTCTGACACAGTCTGAATCATGATGATCCAGTGCAACATTCCTGCAGCAAGACATAGTCTCACAGCCCCAGTATACAGGTTAAACAGACAATTTAAACACAGCAGCTCGTAAAACAGTTATTTTTGCACTTAATGACAGAGAGAAATGCTACAGTCTCGACGTGATTGCACATCCAGTTGTTTCTCACCATCAGGATGACTTCTGTACAGGATCCCAGTTAGATACACAGCTGTTTACTGCTGAGTCAGAGGCAGATGTTATGACAGAACTGATTAAAACATGATTACAGCATGATGGCACAGTAGGAGCGCATCCAGAAGAGCAGTGAACACCTTGCAAAAACATTTAACATAAATTCGAAAGTTTTACATTTGCTGAACAGAGGGTTTTAAGTTTCAGTCCTACAAGGTTTTTTTTTTAAGTATAATAAAATAAATTTGAGTCATCTCTATTATTTATTTGCTAAAATTGGAAGTCTTATTTTTATTGGTTGACTGAGATGGTTTTATCTGTTAACTGCAGATAAAATTTACTTTAAATGCAAAATGTCATTGTGTATTAATTAAGAAATACACCAACCAGTGGTGGGCTGCACGGTGGTGCAGTTGATAGCACTGTTGCCTTGCAGCAAGAAGGTCCTGGGTTCAATTCCCAGCCTTGGGTCTTTCTGCATGGAGTTTGCATGTTCTCCCCGTGCATGCGTGGGTTCTCACTGGGTACTCTGGCTTCCTCCCACAGTCCAAAGACATGCCTGTTAGGTTAATTGGTCACTCTAAATTGCCCTTAGGTGTATGAATGAGTGTGTGCATGGTTGTTTGTGTGTTGCCCTGCGATGGACAGGCGACCTGTCCAGGGTGAACCCTGCCTCTCACCCATGGACTGCTGGAGATAGGCACGAGCTTCCCCATGACCCACTATGGAATAAGTGGTAGAAAATGACTGACTGACAAACCAGTGGCCAATTGTTTTGCAACCAATTTCCAGCTAGTCATAATTTCTTTACAATCTTTAAAGGTGTCTCAAATAATATTGCTGCTGCTAAACGTAAAATATAAACGGGAATTTTGATGCGTTTTGGATGGTTCAAATCATACCTTGTAAATTATGGACAATGCACATACAGTCATATTCAATAAATTGGAATATGGGTTCTGATGAGGCTCATTTATCAGATTAAAAGCACCATTTGAGAATAACCTTTAAGCAGGTATTAGCCATACTTTTTATTAAACCCCCATTTCTGTATTAAAACATTTTTTTATTATTCTGATGTAATGTTTGTTTGTTTGATGTATTGTCATGTTTTCATTAGTTGTAAGAATAAAATCATCATAATTAACAGAGAGCAAGGCTTAAAAATATCATTCTGTCAGTAAAAAATATGTTTGATGTGTCTCGTGAATTGAGTTACTAAAATAAATTAACTTTTTTAATATATTTCTAATTTAATGTATGTGGTGAGAAATCATAGTTTTAAAAGATTATTACAAGCATACCCCAATGCTTGGTTCTTGACCTACTTCTTTTTACTTTATATATGAACATTTTGCCACATTCATGTCCTATTGAAGGATTGCAGATGTTTTGTAAGGCATATTTTTCAACACAACTGTGTTGGTATTTGGAGTCTATTGCAGCACCATTTGAAGAGTCATGTCTCTTGTTCAAAGTAAAAAAACCGGGTCAGCGGGTTTGTTTCCTTCTAGTGTCAGATCTTTGATTGACAGCAATAATTTAAATATAAAGGTAAACAGGCATCTTTTCAAAACTGTGCACTGGTATTAGTTAATGCCTCACACTTCACCCTGTACCAATAAACTCAATTTTCTAAGGGTTTTCAAATTTTTATAAGTAGGCTGTTTAGGAAGCTTTTTCACTAGTGTTCTGTCCAACCTTTTTACTCTCCAATACCATGATATTGTGCAAAGTTTGTGTTTAGAAAAATAAAGAAAGTAGAGGACAAAAGCAGAAGCATCAGGCCTAAAAATGCCTTCTCCAGCAGATGAACAGTATCGGTACGTCATGTCTTGAAGAAACAAGAAAAAGTCCAGTTAAGATATGAAACAGAACCTAAGAGATGAATCATCCCTTGGCTGATTTTCTAAATAAAAAATATGAAAAAAACCCTAATGGGAAAACTTGGAAAGACCTTCAAAAAAACATGCAAAACTTTCATTAAAGACCAGTTTAAAAGACTACAGGAGAGTTTGGCTACAATGACAAAAAATATAAAGAAATAAGAGGGTGACTCAAGACTTTTGCACAGTGGTGATTCATGTGAAAATGAAATCAGGGTGAATGTAGCGTATAGGACTATTTACAGTCTTCCTGTCAGCATTAAGCAGCTATTCACATGGAGGATGTTTTTGCACCAACCAAACTACTCAAAAGGAGAGAGGAAAACTGGAGTGGTGCCAACACAATCACTGAGTTCAGTGTTCAGAAAGGAGCCTCATCCTCCCCCTAAGACTAAATCTGAGAGGAATCAGATATGTGTAGCAGCTTTCTATTAATAACTCTGGATGCTGCTGGAAACAAGAAAAACAGATCTGTGGTCTCCTCCGTCTTCATCCTTTAAATCAAAGCGCCTTGTTTTCATCACAGACAGGGTGCAGGTCACTACTGACGCCTGGAGGAGACTGTTCGTTGCTGGCCAAGGTTCACGCTCAGCACGTGGCCCTTACATAAGTGAGCTCCCACCCATTCAACCACTCCTTCATCAAACAAAAACATCTGGGGATGATGCATCTAATTCATAGTGATCCGGGAGAGGCAGAAACGTGACTTCTGACTTCCTGAGTGCTTATGATGAATCATTAGAAAGATATGAGGCTTTCTCTTCTGTAAAGTCAATATTTTTAGTTGTGAACTTTTATCTGGGACAAAAACAAACCTATCTTACTTACATACATTAGACTAATTCAACCAAGGGATCAGTAAAACATTTGAGTCATACAGCTGTAGCATCCAGTGAGAACCAATAAGGATTTATTTGAGTATTTGGATGGGATTCAGTTCTGGTTGTCCAGAATGTGTGGATAATTAGGTTCAGTCTGAAACAGACAAAATGCAACTTAAAATAGACAAAACAGAATTAACAGGCAAACTAAGACATATAGATCTGAAACACATGGGCAGTTGAGTAGAAGATTCTCTGATGGAGATGCAGTTATTAAGGAAAAGCTACTCCGGTAGAGCTCACATTAAGCAGGGCATAGGGCTAGAAGGTTTGACAGAGTTTTTATGCAGTTTTCATGTCATAATTTGACTTTCCAAAACTAAACAAACCTTTGGATGAGAGATATTTCTACAGAGGTCAGGATTTAAATATGGAACCTAAAAAAGACTGGAAGGAAGAAACCACAGACATATTTTTCCGTATGCCATTTTCTTTTACCATATTTATCCAGACCTGAAAAATAGTTTAGTCAAACTCCAGACTTTTTCAGATGGCATCAGATCCCAGTTTAGATGAGGATATCACTGCATTTTACCTACACTTCTGGAAGAGTACGTTACCTCAGCAGTTATTGAGTCAGAAACAGAACATACATTCAATGATTTAATAATACAAACACATAAACCAGATTAAGGGCAGTTTACACATTTGTTGCAAACATTTAGGTGACTGTCTGCTGTTTTCCCACTTAATGCTAAAGGTTTTTGTTATGATTTGGAACAGTTGGTTCAATAATTTCCTCAAAAAGTCTGTAGAAAATGTTGTGGTCTGTTTTCCCATAAGCACATAGTAGCGTCATTGAGAGACCTCAGCTTATAGAATGTGGTAGTGATCATCGGAAATCTTCCATTACATTGTTTATTGTTTTATTAGGATCCCCATAAGCTGCCCAATTAAGGACCGCTGATCTTCCTGGTGTCCTCACATAAAAATTACAAATATAATACAACCCTTTAAAATAGCATTAGTACATAAAATAAAATCATACAAAATATGCAACACAACAATATCTAAATAAATACAGCTCTGTTCTTTAAGTCATCTGCATTTGCTCCAAGGACAATATCTTCTTGATTCTTAATTTGTTCATACTTGTTACATTAAGAGGAACAGTTTAAGTTTGCAATATTGTATGTTAATTAGTGTCATGATAAAAATACACGACCTGCACTATATTTTAGCAGGCATTTCTAAACCCCTGCAGCACCCCATAGCTGAACCGTGCTAATTTAAGCTCCATATTAGATTCCAACAGCAACACTGATGGAGACAAGAAAACTATTGCCTCAATATTTTTCAGTTTGGTCATGCAAGCCGCCATTGAGGAGGTTTCTTAAGACGGTTAAAAAGGGGAAACCACAGTCTGAGAGCAGGAACAGGCTTTCTGACTCAGTCTGGATCCAACCAACACACAGGCAGCAGAAAGCTTTGATGAGCTGTACTTTAAGCCAGGTTCCCTTATGTAACAGTGTGGTTTTCTTTGTTCAACATTGCCCCACTGCGGCCCCTCACAAGGTTACTACTGTTGGAAAGCAGAACAACTCCACTGATGTTGCTGGCCAAGTACAAGAGACCCAAACATACCTTATCTGAAGTCTGATAGATGAAAAGACTAAAATCCAGAGAATACTGGAGTTTTCAGAGCTCTGATCTGAAAAAGCAGCATAAAAAACTAAACTGTCACCACCAAAAGTCTTTGCAATGACACAGTGTGTTACAGCTTGAGTTCCTGCAAAATTTTACAGTTGTTAGATGTTAGATTCTTGGGTTAGCAATGATTACCTCCAAAAAAAGAAAAAACATGCAACCATCATTATTTGCATCAAAATAGTTTCAAATTTAGGGAACTGCTCCTTAGAACAGTTGTCTGGATCAAGAACTTCAAGTTAAGAGGTTCAGTTAGGAAGGTCTATCAAGCACAATGATCATCTTCACCTTGAGGAATTCTATCCAGAATCATGTTCCCACCAGTGCAGAGCTTGTTTAACATTGGCAACATGCAATTTATTATTTAATTAAGATTTAAATAATAAATCAATAAAATGTTAATTTATCCTATATAAAACAAAAAATAATCATTTCAGCTTTTATTATTTTATGGTTCCTGTGCTGCACCATGAAATAATTTAAACTCTGTGTGGTTCGTCAAACAGACCAACATCTGACTGATTAATCTGCACAGAAAGTCAACTTTAGAACAGTTATCTGGAAGAGTTAGCCCAGCCCACTGACTCACAGATTTATAATAAATACAACAGGACACCTTGAAATAATTAATTTGTTAAAGAACTATATATTGTGGCAGATATAATCACTGTATATATAAGAAATTGTGTATGTTTTTTTCTTTCAGTTTTGATGATGTTTTCTTTATTTATTGAACTGAGGCCCTTTTGGCCCTCCCTATTATAAAACGTAGCAGATGACACTGAAACAGTGTTGGAGTTTCTGTATATTCACATTTCACTGAAGCTGTGGGAGGATAAGTGGAGCGCCTTGTCTCTGTATAAAATCCTGTCTGCTGCAGAGTGAAGTTAAGTCTGCAGACTCTGGGAGCGTAAAGCAGCTTCTATGTTCGTCCTGTAAGCAAACAATGGGGTATTGTAGTACCGGATGTACCTCAGATACTTGAGGCCAGAAGTCAAAACATGGAGAAAAGTTCTTTTTGTAGTTGGTAAGGGAAAATATTTGGGTCTGTGGAAAGATAAGAACCTCATGTGCCTTGTTTCCAAACCTGCTCTGCTCCTACTGAGACCTAAGAGCCAAATTTACTGGATGAGGGTCTGTGTTTTGTCTTTATTCTGAAGATTCAATTAGCAGAGTTCATTATTCACAGCTGAAGCACAAAGTTCGACATTTCCATGACTGCAAACTAAATCCTGGCTTCCTGAAACCTGTCTGCAAAAGCATCAATGTTCTCAGCTGTCAACACGGCTGTTTATGATGAACAAACTGACTTGTTTGTTTAGCCTGACACTGAAACACGCCCTCCAACTGTCGAGCTTTTCAACTGTCGGGACTGAAGGATGAAAAAAGGAGTTCAGCTGAGTTTATTTTGAGAAGTATTCCCAATCAGAAGGATAAAAATTGTGTTTTTCCTCCTAAAAAGAAAAAAAAATCTGTTCACACTCTCAAGGTGTCAAGACAGGCAAGGATTTCCAGTGCAGAATCTAAACGGGTTCATCAGCTTTGTGTTGTGCAAATGTCCATATTTTGGACCATATACCCAGTTTCTCCAAAAGCCAAATCTAAATTAATTCACAACCTCCATAGTAACCTGTGATCATCTTAATCTAGTCATATCAAATTCAAATTTATGTACTTACATTTAAAGTAATCCTAGTTATGATACAATGCAGTGAAATTCAGGTTATGCCTAGTAAACATTTCTCCGCAGTTTGGCCCAAATTATTCATAACCCTTTAGGATTAAAAAAATGTTTTATTTTAGCAGCATTTTTCTCCTGACTGGAAGTAAGATAAATGCTTAGCAGCGGCCCGGCCAGAGTCCCAATAGAGATTCTGTGGAAGGAGCTAAAGATTAGGGCGATGGCGAAGAGACCCTAAGACCCCAAAAACTTGGACCTTATCACCAAATTAAATAGTCAAAATGTTGTGGAAACATTCAGCAAGAAGTGTTTGATTGTTGTGACATAGGTAAAGATTTTTCCACGGATTATTGAGAAGGGTATAAATTATTTTTGACTTGCCATTCTTTGTTAAAATGAAAATGAAAACTGTATCTAAGGACGCCCAGCTGACTGCAGTAATCCCTCATCTGATCAAGCCCATGGCAACAGTGGAAGGGAACAACTCTCCTTTAACAGAAGAAAATCTCCAGAAGAACCTGGCGCGGTGATAGCAGAAATCTGCAGCAACCAACTCAGGACAGCAGACCCATGAAAACACGAGCAATAGTCCAGGAGTACTTCATATGTTAAGCTGCAGTAGGGAGTTCTGAGAAAACCATGGACTTAGCCTGAAAAGTTGAACAAGCACACCTTACAGGTGTTGGGACCACACAGCCATGGGTTTTCAACACTAAAACTCCGGTACATACTTTCCTGGAACCTTTCAAAATAAAGTGCATTAACTTTCTTCCAGCACAGCCAGGAAATGGGGTAACTGCGGACTTCCTGTGGCGCCAATACCCAAATAAAAGCCCCACCTTTCCACAAGTCTTTCTCTTCCACGCGGCTCTCCATAGGAACCGGATAGGAGGGGAAAGCGCGCTGAATGTCTTTTGCTGGTAAAAAGACATGAATTCAACTGGATCCAAGGACCGATCACCGATCATATGCAAAAGTTAAGTAGAATGAAATACTGTCTGTGTATCCGGTATTTTCATTCATGAACGGGGAAATTAAGGTGTAAGAGTTGCTTACATTTTCTCTTCGAGGCCCCACAGAAGCAAACGGTGTTCCGAGAGAAGCCGGTGGAGAAGCTGTTTCGACAAGCCGAGTCTGGAGGAAAGACGACGGCCGCAACCGTGTTTACGGTAACGAACAGCTGGTCACCTTCTGATCGGGAGAAACTGAGGAAGTTAGCGGGAAGCTAACCTTTGTTCACGACGGATATCTTCTTCAAACTTCGCCCTTGGACAACATTCCCTCAACAGGTTCAGAGGTTGGGTTTTGGGCAGAGTAACAGATTGGTTTAGGATGAAATGATCTAAACGTTTTCATGTTATGAAGTTTGTTTTGTGGAACTCGGCTATCTTGGTGCTAGCATGCTACTTGTAGCACACAGGCCGGTTCGTGTTCTTTGTATGTTTTAAAGCTAAGATAAACTTTATTAAAAGGGTGGTTTTAACCAGAACATTGCTCATAACGCGCCGTCAGCGCTTATGCATTTTAACCCTGGTATTTTAAAGGTATGTGTTGATTCTGGCGCTAAGCTATCTCTAGCTTAGCACTTTAGCTAGCTTCTTTGTTAGCCCAACGGCCAGCCGGTAAGAACACGTGTGCCAGCATTAAGGCTAGTCAACAGAAAGGTTGTTAGTTTTCAAGCTAGTGAATAATAGTCCCTGAACATCATTTGCTAGAGTTGATAACTAAGTAAACACCATTAAGCCCCATTTCTCCAGAAAGATTTGGCTCTTTTCCAAAATACTCAATAATATTTCTTCAAATATTATTTTAATAAATAAAGGCAGTTAATTAGACACCGTTGAGAATTAGTCATCCAGGAGGTTGGTTTTATTCAGCAGATCATTATTTAAAACATTATTTTATTAAAATAATATTTAATCTGATCTTGCATTGTGACGGGTTGTCTAAAGGTTGCTGATTATTTTCTAAGTTAGTTCCAAGACTAATTTAACTTCACTTCCAGATTCTTCAAGATAATCCTTGGTTCTCAAACATAAACATTGCATGGTAATGTTGCATCACTCTTTTGGTCATGATTTCTAATCATCTTTAATCAACTTGTTTATATTGTACATAGCCCATTAGTCTCCATTATTCTTTAATTCTGCTTGGTAGTTTAGTTGAATTGTTTTAGCATAGTAAAGAGTTTGTTGATTTAAATATGTTTGACTTTGAGTTGACTTATTTTTGTTAATAAATTCTTGTATTTTAAGAAATTGTGTGAATTCATTCCATATGTGTGCAGAGTTTATGCTGTTCAATAATGCCAGAGCTCGTCTCACACCTTTCTATTCTGTCCTAATACCATCGCCGTAATGGGGCTGGTATTCACAGGACAATCCTTAACAGACCGGAATATTATTTGGTAAAATATTAATAATAAAATATTAATATTAAATAATATTCTCAGATTCATATTTACAACACAGGTCCCTTCCAGTTGCTTTCTGCTGTGCCACAGTCCTCCCTCCACAGCGGAGCCTGTCGTGAACATGCAGGCTAGTAAGCAAGGCCACTAATGACAGCGGATAAACAGCTATGGCACATTCACTGGTAGGGACGAAACATCAACGATACGCTTTACATTGAATATGGCCTGCCTATACTTAGACTACAAACTTGGTCCTTAATTTGTTAGCACCATTAGCATACCTGCGATCTTGAGCGACGATATGCGCTGTGTGGGGGAGGTGTGTGAGCAGCGCATACACTAGCATGGTTGACACTGCTAAAACATTCCTCCTTGCACTGATTGGTTGTTTCTGACCTGGAGTGGTGTATTTCTGCAAATGGCAGTAGGACCACTGGGAGGAGCCAGAGGAGCTTGATTTTTCCACAGACTATCTGTCTGATATTCCACTGTCAGGATAGTAACAGTTTTAATAAATAGATTAAAAATGTAATTAAAAATACAGTTTACCAAAAGTAAGAAAAAGTAAGTTAATGGCAGCAGTAGGTCTGTTTGTGGCTTCGTCTAGGAGAGAAACACAACTAAACAGAGCATCTGTGAGCCAGTAGCACAATATATTCACAGCAGTAGCTCCTTTAAGCGCTGTGTTTGGGAAAGAGACAATTAAAGACAGGACCAGGTGTATCAGCTATAGGGAAAGGATATCCGGTTAACAACAGGGCCATTCCCACAGAGCTATAACCTGAAAACCTTGTATACAGAAGCAGTTTTATAGTATTTACCCAAACATTTCAAACACAAATTCATAACATGATTTAACTGGTTTCATTCAGAACAAAAACCCAACCATGATACCTTCTGCTGCAAAAAATAATAATAACATATTCATTATTTAATTACTTTACTGTTATATCACTAAATTTAGAAGAGCTCATTGAGCAAAATATTAAACCTTTTTTCAGTCGTCCTCTTAATGCTTTACATGCTGTTCCTAGCTTAGCTCTAGATTTAAAACAGTTTCCTTGATAGGAGTGCTGGATGGCTTTCATTGTTTCCACACCATATCTATGTTTTTTGCTAAATACCGTCTGCTGTGGATAGTTACCAAGAAAGAACAGTTTCTACTCATTTTCTGTCCAGTTTCATACCTGACACAGCCTCAGATTTGTGCTGTGTGTGCATAAAAATGAGGAAGGGGAGGTCAAAAGAAGAAGAATCAGGCCGAAAAAAGCTATCTGCAGCAGATGAGTAGCATATGTGAGTCATGCTTTTAAGACACAAAGAAAGTTCAGTAAAGACCTGTCAGAAGCTGGGAGAACCTGCACTTTGGTAATCCAATGCTGTTGTTGCAATATTGATGTCTCAATAAACCTACACATGATGCATGCGTATTATTAGTATGTATTACAAATTGTGCAAGTCTCAAAAAAAACAAAACAATTTTTATCGGTTTTAAATCATTTTAATCCATCAGTCTGAAAATTCAGTGAACTGCAAACTTCGGAAAGGAATATATTCATTCTCAAAATGACAACATTAACGCTTCAACTATTGCATTTTTTCTCCAAAAGAATTAACACTTAGATTTCTAGAAATCAAACTAACATGAAACATAATAACAATAATAATCATAAATAGGCTAACTGTAACTGCCTGTAAATGACAGTAAAGAACATCTCCAGTTGGGTCGGACACTGTTTACTCTCTCTGGGTTCTGGCAGCTCCTTCTCGACTCAAGTTTTTCTTGGTTGGAAGGGATCGTCAGCAATTCTGTCCACCCAGGGAGGTCAGTCTGAGGCTAGAAGGCTGCTGATTGGGTGGCCATTACTCTATTTCACATTCAGAGCAGAAATGTAGGCAATTTGAAAAACTACCTTCTTAAGAGAGGGCTGCACGGTGGTGCAGTTGGTAGCACTGTTGCCTTGCAGTAAGAAGGTCCTGGGTTCGATTCCCGGCCAGGGGTCTTTCTGCATGGAGTTTGCATGTTCTCCCCGTGCATGCGTGGGTTTTCACTGGGTACTCCGGCTTCCTCCCACAGTCCAAAGACATGCCAGTTAGGTTAATTGGTCACTCTAAATTACCCTTAGGTGTATGAATGAGTGTGTGCATGGTTGTATGTGTGTTGCCCTGTGATGGACTGGCGACCTGTCCAGGGTGTACCCTGCCTCTTGCCCATAGACTGCTGGAGATAGGCACCAGCTTCCCCACGACCCCCTATGGAATAAGCGGTAGAAAATGACTGACTGACCTTCTTAAAAGAATAATAATTTGCATGAATAAAAACATGCCATTGGATTCTCACCAAGTTGATCACAGCTTGGTTAGTCCAACCAGGATGGACTTCTTTGTTCTGTGTTGACTGGTGTGCCTATCAGCTTTTCAAGGTACAGACTGAGTTTATGTCACCGGAAGACCTTCTCACCAGGTTAAGTATTGCATGAATAAGCATGTTCAGTCAAGTTTGTGTGCATTTCCTAACACTACACTATGTTATATATTTTTTATGTTTTCTGTTCTTATTTAGTTTTTATATATTTCATCTTTTCACATTAAAATTATGCTGTTGTGGTCGGACACGGAGTCGACTAAATATGAGCGAAAAAGCAGCAAATGTCCAAAGGGGAACTTGATATATATAATATTCAAGGGTTAACTGCTTGAAAGTGAAATATCAAGAGTTTGTATAGAACTTTTACATTGTACATGCACAGTATCTTGTATCTGCTGGTTTGGAATGATCTGAACCTGTTTGTCACATCACGTCCAACCAAATCATCGGAGCAATGGATTATTACCAATTATCCACGGTTGAACTGCAGGTAGAAAAGTGTTGTGTATATAACTGTATGAAGTCCTCAAAGATTAGGACCACTTCTCACTGTACAGTCACCTGAGACATCTCCAAGATCTCCTGCACAGAAAAGAGTTGCAGAGCCTTGAGAATATAAAGGTGTTTTGGTGCTATAATTCAGTTGTGTTTTGAACAATGCGTCTCATGGATAGGCCACAGGAAGATTAGCCAAACTAGAAAAATTTGAAAATAGGCAGAGTATGTCTGTGCCCCAATGGTAAATAAGCCCATTGCAGATAAAATGGAATCAACTGCAGCTTATTTATAGCGCTTGTTTTGTTTTTGCAGTGACTGTGAAAGCACCGCTGTGTGGACAAATGGCGACTTAAAAGCCCTGAACACATCAGAGCGGAGGGTGTTTTCAGGCCTGCACCACGTAAAGAATTTGAGTTCATGTTTAGCTGGAAGAACCGTTCTCATTTATTTGCTGTTTGATATGACACTCAGACAAGTTATTGATGCATTTTGACCTTCTGAGTTTAGGTTCTGAAATGTCAAAACAAGCGTCTGGCACCACCAGAGGAACAGCTTTGAGATCCGCAGAAAGTCTGTGAAAAAAGACCCGATTCCGTTGGATGTGACCTGATTTTCCCCTCTTACATATTTACTCATATGTTTGTCTTAACTTCATGTTAGGAAGCATGTTTAGAAAAAAAAAAAAACTTCTACTTCTCCACTTCTGGATGGTTGGCACCAAAAGCGCGACCGGAGGAAATATTTGAGATTCCCAGGGAGCAGTTTTCCATGTGAACAGCAGCAGCCGCACCATATGGGAGCCAGATCTGTTTGTTTACTGCAGACTTTTATCTTTGCAGCGTTTAACAGTCCCAACTGAAGCAAATCCACTTAGTTTGAGAAAACCGTCTATTCTCACAGAGGGGTTCCTCTAAAACATTCAAAGACAACAACAGAAATGTATCCTTCCCTGCTGTGTTGACTGGATTGGGCCAGGATTTCTTACTTTCTCCTAAGAATAACACAGTGGAGGACAGGAACATTTTAGATCATTTAAAAGCCTTCATAACAGTATTTTGCTTTGTAAATTGTATAGATAATGTTTTCATGGCAATGTTCATAAGTGGCTCAGCAATTATCTTTTCAATCAAGAGCGATGATTCTTGGAATGCCTTTCAGTCATGAAAAATATAACAAACTATGGTGTCCCTCAAGGATCCATATTGGGACTTCTATTGTTTCCTATGTATATAAATGATCTTGCTAGAATCTCCAACTTGACACCATTAAGCTTCCAATGGAGTTTTAGCTAATTTAATGAACAAATAAATCAGGTTTTATGTAATTATTCCAGATGTTTCCAAACAAATAAGCTATCATTAAATGTAAAAATAAAGGTTTTTTACTGGTAAAAAAAATATATAACAGTATAATGTGTAAATCAACCTGTTTTCTAAATGATTTAATTGATGACAAAAGATTTTGTACATAACTCTACTTTCCTATCTTTATTTTATATTCTCATTTATTCTTATTCAACATTTTGCAATATTGTCTCTGCTACATTTCTATCTTATCTGCATAAAACACTGCTTCTATAGATAAGATTTGTTAGATTACCAACCTGTAGAAAAGCAAAAAAGTGCTCCTTTGTTTTTTAAACTGATATTACTGAATATATTTGATAGCAATATTGAATAAACTTGTACTTTTGTCTATAAAGGGAGATATTTAATAGTTCATTTACCGTCCGTCACTTCATAATTACTTCTATTGACAAGCAAAAAAATCACGCTGTCAGTTTTCCTTTAAGTACCATGGATATTTCCAGCATTTTTATAGATCCTGAGCTTTTGTTGAATTTAAGTTTGTTATATGAGCCAAGACAATCACAAACGATCTATAATAACTGTCATTTTGTGATTTATCCTTATAACATAAGCATTTTTATCAGTAATCATCTATTAATATTATTAACCCTTTGTATATACATTTATATTTATTTACATAAGACTCTTCACATTCTTTGATTTTTTTTTTTTGTTTTAAAGCAAAGTATGCTGTCGGGAACACTGCGGTCCATCAGCGCCCTGATGACCTGAAGCAAACATGACGTTTTTTGGGGTTCAATAAACTTCCGAGTCTATAAGGGTTTCCGACTGCTTTATATTAAACCAGAGGATGGAAAATCTTCATCCTGCTGGAAATGATGAAAATGGATCAGAGGAACGGAAACCTTTCCAACACGAAGAGATTAAACCTTCTACTGCTGGATCATAAAATTGTTTTATTGCTGCCTGGAAGCAAATGGTCTTCACCTCACTAGAGTTACTTAAACACATACTTGGTGACTGTGTTAGTGTGTTGGGGCTTTACTATGACTTCAATATTACAACCTGAACCTGGTTAAGCTGCGATCTGAGACATTCCAACACTGACAGAAAATCTTCAATCTACAGTTAAATTGAAAGAGAAAAATAAATAAGGGTGAGTAGTTCAGATGCTCCTGCAGATTAAAAAATAAGCTTTGACGGGGAACCTCTGGTAGACAAGTTTTATGTTTGGTTTCATTTACTTGATAGCAGTTTTGAGGAGAATCGTTAATTCATTTACTGTACACAACTATAATTTTTAGAGGAGCAAAAAGTTGGAATCCTTTCGGGATCGTCTTTAAACAAATTCAATTTTATTGCAACAAACTGATCTACAAAGCTAAATTAGAACCAAAAAAAAAATTACAGGATTACAGATTTGCTTTTTCAAAAATCCAAAATCAGACTTTCAGATTTGTTGCATGACTGTCAGGCTATTTTTGACTTTAACATATCAATATTGGTAAAATACATACAGCTGATTGTTTAGAAGAGCTTGCTAATATATAGTGAGGAACAACTATTAGTTAAACTACTCATAATTAACAAAAGTTTTTGGAAAAATAATGAAATGTAAAAATCATCCTTTTTTTTATCTCAACTGGATTCATTTGCTATTAATTAGCTTTAGCTCAATTAGCTAAAAAGTAAATAAAGGTCAGAAAGGTTGATCAAATGAAGGAAAATCATGAGATGTGAAAGAAAAGCCAGTGAAGAACAGTTTTTTCTTACTTTCTAACGCTGTGGCCAGTCTGGGATCAACTCCCAAACTTTAAATCAGCAGAGCACTTTGTTCTCAGACTGCAGGTTTACTGGTGGTTCCTAGAGTCTCTAGAAGTAGAATGGGAGGCAGATCCTTTAGTTATCAGGCTCCTCTCCTGTGGAACCAGCTCCCAGCTTTAGTCCGTGAGGCAGACACCCTGTATACTTTTAAGGCTAGGCTTAAAACTTTCCTTTTTGATAAAGCTTATAGTTAGAGTGGCTTAGTTTATCCTGAGCTATCTTCCTTATTTTTTACCTCCATCTTCTTCCCTCCTTGTTGGTTGGAGTAAGGGGGAGTCAGGTTTAGCCTAAAACGGCTCAGTTATGGTTGAGGTGCAAACACACCCTCCATTTCTGCTACCTGTGTGACCCCTTCTCTTTTCCAATGGTTATAATCAGTCTGACAGAGAGAGGTATCCCAATCATTGTGGTTTTTAGTATAACAATGACCATCAGTGGGACCCTTTGTGAGGTGCCTTGAGACGACATTGTTGTAAATAAGCGCCGTTTAACTAAATAATCTGAACTGAAACTATCTGTGTAGTTATGCTGCTATAGGCTTAGGCTGCTGGAGGACATAAAGACCACTTTCACCCTCTTCGCTACATTCTCACACTACTCTCCAATTTTGCATTGTTTGCTGTTATTTCAGCTTTTAACTTTGTTCTCTCTTTTCTCTTCCTAGAAGCTACACCTGGCCTGACTCTGTGTCTGCCTGTGACACCTTTCTGGAGAGGGGAATCGTCCGAGCTTCTGCTGGCAACAACTTAATGCTGACCTTCTACAGATGATCCACATAGCCCTGTCTTTTAGTGTTTAACACTTTCTCTCTCCTAGACATGGCTACTGACTGAGCTTCTACTGTGACTAACTCTATGTGCTCTCTTTCAGACTCTAACCTTGAAAACTGGCTCAGAGTTTATCTGTTCTTTCTTTCTAGGTGAAATGACTAAAGGAGCTACATCCATTAACATTTACTTTTCCTTCCCATAGAAAATACTCCTGGATCAGTGCTTCTTTGTTCTCTTTGTGTCTCTGCTCTGTTCTCTCAAACCCCCAGTCGGTCGTGGCAGATGGCCGCTCACACTGAGCCTGGTTCTGCTGGAGGTTTCTTCCTGTTAAAAGGGAGTTTTTTCCTCTCCACTGTCGCTACATGCATGCTCAGTATGAAGAATTGCTGCAAAGTCAACGCCAGTGACTGTCCACTGTCTCTACATGCTCATCCAGGAGGAGTGAATGCTGCAAGTCACTGACTGGATGCAATCTGCTGGGTTTCCTTAGATAGAAAAGCTTTTTATCCAATTTGAATAAATAACTAACTCCGACTGCACTGTTCAATTGTTAGGATTAATTGGAATGTATGAACCTGACTGTTGTGAAGTGCCTTGAGACAACATGTGTTGTGAATTGGCGCTATATAAATAAAACTGAATTGAATTGAATACACATAAAACAGGTCAAGGTCTTTTCTTTATTTTTATTTAATAAGCTGGTTCATAAATTATCGCACATAAAAGATTATTTTCAGTAGTTACAAAGATGGATAGATATCGACCTCAGTGCCAGAAAAAATCAAATCAATGACGAGAAAATTGCAGACGGGTGAAGGTTTGTGGTGTTTGATGAATCCAAGGTCCACTCAGCAGTTCAGAGAAGACTGGACATTTTAAAGACGTCCAACCCAGTCTTGTTCCCAGACGGATGTCGTCTAGCAGCGGAAAAACTGAGACATGCTGTTTGCATTTCAAAGCACGTGCCGAATTCATGTTTAGAGTTCTCCAGTGTGTTCAAACGAGGAGAAAGGTAGAACAGGGTGGGGGTTACATTTCAACCATAGAAGAAACAAAAACCAAAAAATTTTGCATGGGCTACAATGTGAGGTTCATAAAAATAAACTGAACAAAGGAAGTGGCATCTCCATAGCTCGACTTCGATTCCTCCTCTCTTCTTGGAATAGGTGGATTGAACCGGTCCCAGAAATCTTCATTAGGTTCATTAATAAACTTCCACGATTGGTTTATTTACCGAGTCGGTTTGAAGGATAGAGAGGAAACCCACCTCGCTAAAAATGACCTAGCTCTAGTTTATGCTCAATGAGGCCAAAGTCTCTTCTCCCATCAGTTTGAGGAATGTAAAGTCTGAGCGTTTTTCTCAGTGTAATGGGCGCCTACTTGGACATTTGCTGCTGAATGTGCTGCAGGAACTCTTGGTAGGATGAAGCCACGTCTGACCGGTCCTCCACCAGGTGCTGGAACAAGGTGGCCTTAGGCGAGGCATCGTCTCTGCGAGGAGAAAACAAAGGTTAAAGACAGGTTCATACACATGCTCTATCCTGCACACCTACTGTCTCCCTGGTAAAGATGTGACCGAAAATAACTTAATACTTTAGTATAACACCTTAATAATCCAAGTTTTTATTTGAGTACATTTATTTAGTTGAGAAAAACGTTTCAATATATTTACAAAGTCACCAGAGGCGGAATTAGTGGCACGCCTAACAATAATTATTGTCTAACTTATCCTTTTTTACCCTGACCAGAGCTATATGAAACGTTTAACCGGTAATCATGACTTCCTGTTTCTATTTGGAATACGTATGACGTGACACAGAGGGCCCACTTCACTTTGCAACTCTTCAAAGTAGAAAAGGCATTTATGTAAAGCACCTATTCCACACAGACCACCAATAACACGACTCCCCAAAAATGTCTCAATTTTAGGATTCTTAATCGAATCGTAATAAGTTCCTGAAGTCATAACTGATTCATATTTTATTCTTAGTCAGTTCCTGCAATTCTTGAGTCATCTGGAATTCATGGCAAAAGTTTTGAGCTGGTCACAGTTTTGGAGCCGAACTCTAGAATCCAAAAAATTAATTAGTTAGTTAATTCTGTGTTTTCTTAACTTAATCATTAAGCATGATCTTGACCACTCTGGGCCACTGTACCCCCTAAAACTGCCCAAATATCTCTTCTGTCCTTGGAAAAAAAATAAGAAATAGGGAAAACAGTTAATAAAGAAAGTAAAACACCAAAACAAAAATAATAAAAATGTTTTTATAAGTAAATAAATATAAAACAAAGTATAGTTTTTAAATGTAGTTTCTTATTACATTTTATGTCCAAACACAACAACTTCACTGATTAGATGCATTCGGCATATTGTTAACTGGTTCCTAACGTTCGTGCAGTATGTTTCATATTCTTATTGAAGTATGTAAACCGTACTGAATTAAATTTTCTTTATCTATCATCCTGTGTTGTAACTGAATCTTATGGTGTCACAGATTGGACCAGAAATTCCAAGAACCTTCACGAATCCTGCAAATTCGCAATTCTTGGCGATTCATATTATTCGTGGTCTGGGTTGAATTGTAGCATAAGTCAGATGTGCCAGTTGCTCGATAATAATCATAAAAATGGCTATGAGAAAAAAAATCTGCTGACCTAAATTTGCTAATATCTATAATTACAGAATTAGTTAAAGTTTGAAACTAGAACTGTGACAAACAAGACTGGACAAGGACTTAATTTTAGCTTGAACCACGACAAGAGGGATTGTAAATGAGGTAAAACCAAATGTTGGACTCATCAAGTCTCCAAAGCAACCATTGAATGCTATCTACATGCCAACTGGGACTTTGCTTTGAACTCTGTCCTTTGGCCAGATTGAGCTTTTTGTCTACAAACACTTCAGGAACAGAAACATTGAACTCTTTCAACTACCAGAAGATTTTAAGTAATAAATCTGGTCACCTCAGCCAAATAAACATTTGAGCCCCCAGAGCAACAGAAAGCCTGTGGTGGTGAGCTGAACAGACAAAACCATAACAAAAGAACTCGCTCTGTATGCTTCGCCCTTTTAAAGTGTTAGTGCTTTTAACAAAATGTCTAACAGCACTCAATTTTCAAAAGTCTTGTTTTGTGACACTTAACACTAAATGTTGTGTCTCTACCTACATTATTGAGCTTCTACATCTGAGGAGGCATAAAACATGATCTGAACCCAAGCTTTAAGGTGAGTTTTAATGAGCCTCCATCAGTTCTTTTGCATTAATTTTAGGGAAACTTATTTCAGCTTAAGAGTCATCTCACATTACCACACAAACACCCACCGAAATACCACTCAGCTAAATTTGTTCTGACATCAGTGGCGTAAACATGTGTTTGAGCAACAATGCTGCACCGCAAGCAGCTTAGGAAACTGAAACAATGCATTCCCAGTAGATGCCATTACCACTACTCTCAACAAGTGACCTCACTGAGTTTTTACTCTGGGAATAGACTTCAGTCGCCCTCAGACCCATCTCTTCCACGAGAAACTGTCCACACCCAGTTTCTGTTAGTCTTTCTTTTTAGATTTTTGAAAACAAGGCACTGTTTTCCTTCCACTTTACAAATACGCACCAATTAGTGCTGGTCTGCCATATAAAGCCCAGATAGACTGAAGCTTGTGATTCAGGATTTAAAAAAAGAAAATAAAAACCTGTTTACTTGGGAAAAAATTTAATTAAACACCCTGATTTATGGGGGCCAGGATGATGAGCGAGCAGCAACAGGTACAGAGTGAGATGTGAATCCAGTTCTGCTTACTTGACGATGTGGATCGAAGAGCTGAATGCTCTGTTGTCCTGCAGCCAGTCAAGAAATGCTCGGACTCTCTCCGACAGGGGATTCTGCAGCTCAGGAATGTGATTCTGAGAGTGACAGGGAGAAAAATAGGACAACCAAAACATCAGCCAACACTGTTCTTACTATGTTTCAGACAATGTGGATTCCCTCGGACATCCAGGATACACAATGAGGTCAACAGAAACATTCCTGTGGCTAGAAGTGTGGGTCTGTAGGTTGCTCTGGGAGTAATCGTCCTATTGTTACAGAAATAAAACACGCAGCATAAACAAGAGGCTGACATTTGCTG
The DNA here is from genome assembly GCF_021462225.1 of Girardinichthys multiradiatus. Classification (NCBI taxonomy): domain Eukaryota; kingdom Metazoa; phylum Chordata; class Actinopteri; order Cyprinodontiformes; family Goodeidae; genus Girardinichthys; species Girardinichthys multiradiatus. Next base: position 43,684,908 of record NC_061815.1, on the reverse strand, counting down.
TTTATCCTGGGTGTTGCCGTCACGCCCACATGGTGGTGACGACTGAACTTTCTAGGTAGCTGCTGTTCGCCAAAATGGCAGAAAAGCTTCCACAGCAAATCTGTTTGCTGTACCAGTTGTTTTTTTCACAAGATAAACAGGAAAAAAAGCATATCAGTCATTTTTAAAATGATGAACTACAACATTAATCAGCAAACTGCAGAAAGAGTTCATGCGCGTGCTACTTTTCAGCAGTTTTTATGTATTTTGCTTTTGTGCTGATTGTAGATAACAGTTCGGAAATGCTTGTCCTCCTGATACTTGTACTGACCATGTTGGGGGGTATTGAAGCGTAGTTGGGGCAGCCCAGAACATCTCGGATAAACATTTCATTGCAGCATTTGCTGATCCACAGATAAAACACCTGGAGAGACAGTAGAACATTGACAAAAGTCAGATTAATGGAGAAACAATAGAGCCAAGATACCCTAAGAATCCTAAAATTATGAAATATAAATAAACCATAAACAGCCTTTTTGTTTTTCAAAGCGCTAGTTATTTTAAAACAAACTTTTCTAAAACAAAAACCTTTGGGTCACGCCCACTAAAATGGGAAGCCACTACCATACAGGTCCTTCTCAAAATATTAGCATATTGTGATAAAGTTCATTATTTTCCATAATGTCATGATGAAAATTTAACATTCATATATTTTAGATTTATTGCACACTAACTGAAATATTTCAGGTCTTTTATTGTCTTAATATGGATGATTTTGGCATACAGCTCATGAAAACCCAAAATTCCTATCTCACAAAATTAGCATATTATTAAAAGGGTCTCTAAACGAGCTATGAACCTAATCATCTGAATCAACGAGTTAACTCTAAACACCTGCAAAAGATTCCTGAGGCCTTTAAAACTCCCAGCCTGGTTCATCACTCAAAACCCCAATCATGGGTAAGACTGCCGACCTGACTGCTGTCCAGAAGGCCACTATTGACACCCTCAAGCAAGAGGGTAAGACACAGAAAGACATTTCTGAACAAATAGGCTGTTCCCAGAGTGCTGTATCAAGGCACCTCAGTGGGACGTCTGTGGGAAGGAAAAAGTGTGGCAGAAAACGCTGCACAACGAGAAGAGGTGACCGGACCCTGAGGAAGATTGTGGAGAAGGGCCGATTCCAGACCTTTGGGGACTTGCAGAAGCAGTGTACTGAGTCTGGAGTAGAAACATCCAGAGCCACCGTGCACAGGCGTGTGCAGGAAATGGGCTACAGGTGCCACATTCCCCAGGTCAAGCCACTTTTGAACCAGAAACAGCGACAGAAGCACCTGACCTGGGCTACAGAGAAGCAGCACTGGACTGTTGCTCAGTGGTCCAAAGTACTTTTTTCAGATGAAAGCAAATTCTGCATGTCATTCGGAAATCAAGGTGCCAGAGTCTGGAGGAAGACTGGGGAGAAGGAAATGCCAAAATGCCAGAAGTCCAGTGTCAAGTACCCACAGTCAGTGATGGTCTGGGGTGCCGTGTCAGCTGCTGGTGTTGGTCCACTGTGTTTTATCAAGGGCAGGGTCAATGCAGCTAGCTATCAGGAGATTTTGGAGCACTTCATGCTTCCATCTGCTGAAAAGCTTTATGGAGATGAAGATTTCATTTTTCAGCACGACCTGGCACCTGCTCACAGTGCCAAAACCACTGGTAAATGGTTTACTGACCATGGTATCACTGTGCTCAATTGGCCTGCCAACTCTCCTGACCTGAACCCCATAGAGAATCTGTGGGATATTGTGAAGAGAACGTTGAGAGACTCAAGACCCAACACTCTGGATGAGCTAAAGGCCGCTATCGAAGCATCCTGGGCCTCCATAAGACCTCAGCAGTGCCACAGGCTGATTGCCTCCATGCCACGCCGCATTGAAGCAGTCATTTCTGCAAAAGGATTCCTGACCAAGTATTGAGTGCATAACTGTACATGATTATTTGAAGGTTGACGTTTTTTGTATTAAAAACACTTTTCTTTTATTGGTCGGATGAAATATGCTAATTTTGTGAGATAGGAATTTTGGGTTTTCATGAGCTGTATGCCAAAATCATCCGTATTAAGACAATAAAAGACCTGAAATATTTCAGTTAGTGTGCAATGAATCTAAAATATATGAATGTTAAATTTTCATCATTACATTATAGAAAATAATGAACTTTATCACAATATGCTAATATTTTGAGAAGGACATGTATATGGGTGACAATGATGCACCATCTGGAAATTTCTCAATCACAAAACGGATTGATTTCTTGGCCAAAAAAAGGCCTTCTTGACTCTGACACCTTGAGCGGATTCTGGCTATTATTGGCGACACAGAAAAACAACGGAGTGAGCATTTTTGCTTTCACAATCATCTATGGAGAAAACGTCAAAATGTCATGGAAGTAAGAAACTGTTTTTGCTCTTATGAAACAACTGGAATCTTGGATTTAAGATAAGCAACAAGCCAAAGCCGCAGAAAGAGGACACAACACAAGTTAAACCAGCTGGGACAGATAGCTGGAGCTGGGAATCAACAGACAGGCCATGTTGTTTGTGAGTATGAAGTTTCTCAGTTAAGAAAATGCTCTTCTTTATTGTTTGTGATCTCGCTCAGTACTAAACGTGGGAAGAGAGTTCTTAAATTGTATCACTTGCTGCTGTTTCCTGCAGTACATTGCAACGAAACCCGACAGGTTTGGCATCAAGTTCTGGGTGGCATGTGACTTGAAATCTAAGTATGTGTGCAATGTCATTCCATATCTTGACAAAGACCCCAGTCGTCGTATTGGAGAAAGACTATCTGAAAATGTGGTGATGAAACTAATGGAACTGTTCATTTGAACAACTGCTTCAACAAGGAGTAACGTCACCTTGTGAAGCTGTTTTTTAGTTGATATTTTCCTATTTAAACAGATTAGATGACAGTTTTTCTTTGCTAATGTTTCTGCTATTTCTGCTAATTTAACAGATTTCGGCTGATATTTCGCTGCCAACCTGAGCCTCTTTCTGCCAACTTTCAGCAAAGGAGTTTAGCACTTCTGTTTTCTGCCAATTAATTTCAGCAGATTATCTGCAGTCAACTACAGCTTATTCCTGCCTGCTTTCAGCTAAAGAATTCACTTTACAGCATTAACGCTGCATTTTTAAAAGGGAAATGCTAATTTTTCTAGTTTCATTTAAAGAACATCTCACTTACAGAACCATGGTGTCGTTCACACCTGGGTTAGGATAGTAGTTCAAAACTAATGCAGCCACTCAGTTGCCCTTTGGGCATGGTAGATAGAAAAGCCAAATGGCTGAGCTTCGGACCTTAATAAGTGTCAGCTGTTTGGCGTTAATGAAATAAGCAGCAAGTACACTAAAGGAGCCACGGCCACACTGCTTTTCAGTAGTTTTGCATTTGACCAGGGTCAGCGTCACTACTGGTAGCATGAGGCCTACAGACGTTGCACAGACAGTCCAGGTCCACCAGGATGGCACATCAATACGTGTCATTGCCCGAAGGTTTAATGTGCCTCCCAGCACAGTCTCAAGAGGATGGAGGAGGTCCTTACCCATCAGGAGGACAAGTATCTGCTCCTTTGGGCAAGGAGGAACAGGATGAGTACAGCCAGAGCCCTACAAAGTGACCTCCAGCAGGTCACTGGCACGGATGTCTCTGACCAGACCATTAGAAACAGACTTCATGAGGGTAGCCCAATTGCCCGAAGTCCTCTAGAAGGCCCTGGGCTCACTGCCTGGGATCGTAAAGCTTGACTGGCATTTGCCAGAAACACCAAAATTGACAGGTTTAGTACTGTCACCCTGTGCTTTTCACAGATGAGAGCAGATTCACTCTAAGCTCATGTGATAGACATTAAAGGGTTTGGAGAAGCTGCGGTGAACGTTATGCTGCCTGTAACATTGTTCAACCTAATTGGTTAGGTGGTGGGTTAGTGTTGGTCTGGGGAGGCATACCTATGGAGGGACACACAGACCTGTGCAGGGTAAATGATGGCACCCTGACTGCCATTAGGTATCAGGATGAAATCCTTACGCTCATTGTTAGATACTTCACTGGTGCAGTGCATCATGGGTTCCTCCTGTTGCATGATAGTGGCCCGCTTCATGTGGCAAGAGTGTGCAGGCAGTTTCCAGAGGATGAAGGAATTGATACCATTGACTGACTTCCATTCTCCCCTGACCTAAATCCAACAGAACATCTCTAGAACATCTGTTTAGGTCCATCCAACGCCACCAGGTTTCACCTTAGACTGTCCAGGAGCTCAGTGATGCCCCGGTCAGGATCTGGGAGGAGATACTCCAGGACTCCATCTGTCATCTCATAAGAAGCATGCCTTGGTGTTGTCAGGCATGCATACAAGCATGTGGGGCCACACTAACCACTGAGAACCATTTTGAGTTGCTGCAATAACATTTCAGCAAAGTGGACTAGCTTGCTGGAACAGTTTTTCAATTAAAGACGTTTTGGAAACGTAAGAGCAGAATATAACTAAACATTGGGTGGTTCAAGACTTTTGCAGATTGTTGCAGTTTAGCAATAAGATTCAACTCAGGTGAAAATTGAGAGGATGGAGCCACATTTGTTCTACAGAGAAATAACCATTACTTACATTGCCACAGTCCATGAGGAATGCTCCATCTCTGCTAAGCCTCTCAGCAGAAAGATGCAGCAGGTGAGGCTGAGGAACTACAGTATCATTCAGATGGAGTGCCCCCTGCAGGTCACACACAAAGGTACGGGATTTCACCTTGTGTAACAGAATTCAGAGACCACAACTCCACAGTCGCGATGACAAATATGGAACAGTAATGGTAAAACAGAGTCCGACTCCTCTGGGTGAAACAGAGTCAACCTTCCATTACTTGTGCAACACAACTCCCATAGCATGGAGTGTACAGGAATACAGATTCAACATAACATCCAAGTGATAAGGTGTGTGTTTCCCACCTGGTCAGTAATGTTGTCCAGTCTGTACAGGTCAGGATGAACCATCCGCATCAGCTGCGGCAGTGGCTGCGTCTTAAACTCGCACATGGCACAGATGCGCTCATCGAGCCGGGTGCTGGTACCTGTCCGTAATGCTTTCTGGAACGGACCGGAAATAATTTTCAGCATTTTTAAAATGTCAGTTACGTTGAGGTGTAGACCATAATTTCCTTGCCAGTTTAGGATTGATGAACGGATATTTTAGGATAGGAAAATTGATGGATCGATGGACGGACAAAGGAAGACGTCTAATTGGACGTCTTCCTTTGTTTAGAAACAGAACGTAAACACAAGGAAACAGGGGATTGGCTTTTTTTCATAAATACGACCTTGACAATGTCATACTTTTCCATGGCTTTCCAAGAATGTGTAGGAACCCTGTGCTCAGTGTGAGGTGTACTTTCATATTAGTGGTGCTGTCCCACCTGTTTGAGTAAAGCCAGGATGTAGAGGGGGAAGAGGCGCATGGCTGCAGGGACGACAACTCCAGACTGCTGCAGGTTCGACACGCTGCTTTTGTAGGCGCTCACAAAGTCCATGACTGCGTTTACCAGAGCATCACGAGCATCTGACAGGGTGGATGATATCGATCGATCGATGGCTGGAATATAGAGTATAGATTAGTAAAAACACTGTGGAGAGCTTTATAGAGGGAACAAAAACATGCAATAGTTACTGTAATTAAAATATTAGCAAAATCTTTACAAAGTAGAGAGGTCATGTTATGGCTCACATATGGCAACGTAATGACATGGATGGAACTAATTTCAGTAAAACAGTGGATGTTAAAGGGTGTAAAAGTTGAGTTTTTACTGTGAACTCACCCATGTTGGCCAGCAGACATGTGATAGCTTGAACATCAGCTCCGGCATAAACATCGCTCAGCTGGCTGACGACCGGCAGACACAGAGTGTGGACTCTGATGCGCCTTTTTCCTACAGCCATGGGCAAAGGAATATCAACTCAACAGTAAGAGTTCAAATATTTTATTTAAATGAGAAACCAATCCTTTTTATTTTTAGAAGTGAGCAGGTTAGGCAGAGTAGATTCTGTTTTTGGGTTTACCTTTGCTAGATGTGTAGAGCAGAGCTGCCTGGAAACAGGCCAGAGATGAGTCCGCAAGAGAGTCTTCGATCGACATCTGGACAGCGAAGGCCGAGTCTGGGTTCACATTAGCCAGGGACAGCAGGTCGGTGGAGCGCACGAAGAAGTTACCGTGGAACGTGTGGATGGATAAACCTGAAAGGACATTTTTTTGGGTTTAAAAATTATTTCAGATTAAAAAAAAATACGAAATGAGCACAGTCTGTTTGTGATACCCTTAGTGCATCGTATTCTCATGACCGCCTCGAAGCCGATCTTTCTGGTGAGGTAACGATCGAGATCCCTCTGAAACTTCTCCAGCTGGGCCGGGTTGTGGATGTAATGAAAGGAGGGGTAGTAAAAGAGGCTGCCTGCTGAATACTTGGAGATACAGGCTGGAAAAATAAGATGACTGAAATTAATTTTTAGGCTCGGATGGACAGGATTGATTTAACCACATTAAACCCAAAAGGTTTAAGCCTTTTTCTGCATGGTTTACAATCAGTTAGGTTTAGGTTCCAACAGGGCATTAAGTCATCAGACAAATTTATTTCAGTCATCATTCCTGGAAAAATGTTCCAAAAGAAAAAGAAAATTAGTTGATCAACTTGAACAGATCTGGAGAGCATTTACATTTCTTTAGATTTGGAAATCCAAACCCAGCAGCTTTTATCCTAAAGAAGAAGTGGAATTCAGCTTCTTATAGCTGGTTTTTTAAACCTGTTCTGCTCATTGTTACCAACAAGAGAATACAACCATGATTTGAGGCTGTACGATGGTGAGAGTTGGACGGATAGTGACAAGCACTGTTCTTACCCAGTGATGCAAGGTCAGCATACTGGGAGCTGAGCAGGAAAAGATCCACTCCAATCTGCTGTCCAGAGCAGTCCAGCGCAAGCTTCTTATAGAAATCTGTGGCAGGACCCAGGTGCTGGACTCCCTGAAGAGTTATCGGTCACAAAGTGGGAGGTCATGGATTCATATGTAAAATACAGCAATATGCATAAGCAGAATTTTGCTAAGAGAAGTGTATTAATAGAACTTTTGTTTTTTCAGCCTCTTATCTCATTGGTTCTGTTTTTCCATTTAAGATTTTTGGAAACTCAAATCCAGAACCACGCTGTGGATCCCAGAAACTTAAAGACAGCAATATGACGTTGAAGGTAATCGAAGATATACTACTAATAATCCTCTGCTATTAATTTAGGACTAGGCTAATTAATCTCAATAGGTGATGACAGAACCATTATGTTGAAGTGAAATTTCGTCTGAAAAACTTTTTTTTTTTTTTTTTTGGGTTTAGCTAAAACTGACAGGATCCAAACTGTACTATAAATCCATCAACAAATAAGTAATCTGAACCTTGGTGCTGGAACGCTGGTTGGGGTCCTCTCTTGACTGCAGCTTCCCTGCTCCCAGAGTCGGAAGCTGAGTCTGGAACACGGTAACGCGACCCCCGGTGGGCGACATGAGCTTGAAGGCCGCCTGTAAGGCCGGACCGAGGGCGCTGTGGGTCTCCCTGCTCTGGCTGAACATCGTCGGCAGCGAAGTCAACAGCTCCTTCACAAGCTGAGGAAGGAAAAATAATTAAAAACATCCTCACACATGGCGTGAACATTCGCTGCATCCAGTGTTTCTATTTATTATCAAATGTTCACATGGAAAGACTGAAGATGGGAACTGTTAAATGTCATCAGGAGAAGAGAAGAAATACAGGCATGTTTATTACATGTTATAAGGTGAAGAAGGAAGAGAACTACCTCTTTGCTCTCCTTTAGGTTCACCATCAAACTGTCATGTGATGGTATAAAAACATCTGTGAAAACAATTATAGTGACATTTAAAACAAAGAGATTTATCATTATCCCTCCCAAAAAAACATCCGGAAATGTTACGCCCCCCCCGACCCGAATATCCAGTTGTTGGATCTCACATTTCTCTTTTCCAGGAGAATTTCACTGGTAGTAAATTTAGCTTTTTTCTCACACATAATGATACAATTTAAATTCCAGAACAGCCTTTCTGTTCAAAAGCATCCAGACGTCTAAAATACATTAAAATACTGTAAGCAGATGAAGGACAGCAAAAAACAGTAGCTTTAAAAAACATACTAAAAAAAAACTTTAAGTATCATGTACAGTTTTTATTGTTGAAACCAATCATTTTAACTTAAATTCACCGTGTTAAAATGAATAATTACTCAAGTATTTAATTGTTTTATATTTTCTGTTCTACTGTCACCATAGCGTATTAAATAAACCCTAATATTTGATTCGTTATACTGCACAGCAACTCAGCTGCTGACCAACTGAACTGTGTTCAGTTCATTATTAATCCTGAATTTCAAAAAAAGTATCAAAATATTTACCACTAGTAAATTATGACATAAAATAAATATAATTTATTCAATATACACATTTCCAATTTTAAATTAATTATTATGTACACAAATGACCATTTATTAACTTACTTAAGCATGAAATTGTGGAACTTTTGTCCTTTAAAAATTAAAGGCATACATTTTTTTTTTTGAAGTGGCTACAACTAAATTTAAGTGAAATTGAAATCAAACCCTGATCCTGCTTTTTGAAATGAATACAATTATTTGTTTATTAAAAAAGATCAGCGCGGTAATTAAACAAAACAAAGCATTTACTAAATGTTGGGCCTAACGGGAGTGAAGAAACGTACCATCGATGTCCGACACCACAAGCATCTGTGGCTGGGACAGTCCCTCCTGGAGGTTGTAAAAGTGGACAGTGCTGTCAAAGGTGAGGAAACCCACCCTGGTACGTGCATCTCCAGGCAACCTGAAACACAAACAGCATCCGTCAACGATAGCTTAGGTGGAAAAACCTCAACAAAACAAACAAACAAACCGAAAACCTCTTCTAAAAACCTACTACGGGTAAGAATGGATTTAATATTTCATTGATTTCAATATCAAAACCAAAATAACCAGAGTCAACACAAAATGTAGTTTCAAATTAGGATTTTATTTAGCTGTCCGAACCAACTGGCTGTATGTGAGAAAATCAACTGTCACCTAAAGCTAACTGGTTGTTGCACTTTAAGCTGCAACAGCTGCAATCAACTAGCAATAAGACCCCTCTGGAGGAATTCTGGTCCACTCATTTTTGCAAACTACTTTTAAATCAGCAACACTGGAGGAGGTTTCATTGTGAACGGCCATACTACACTTTCCAAAAAGTTCCAGTTTTGTCTCGTCACTTCACAGAATATTTTCTCAGAAGTACTAAGGATTATCAAGATGCTCTTTGACAAATGTCAGCAGGTCCTCTGTGTTTTTGGTCAGCAGCGATTCTTATCCTGGATGCAGTTTTTGCCCAGCTTCTTTCTTATCGTTGAGCCATGAACTCTGACCTTAACTGAGCCAAGTGAGGACTGCAATGCTTTAAATGTTGTTCCCGGTTCTTCTGTGACCTCCTGGATAAGTTGTTGATCAGCGGTTGGAGTAATTTTGGTAGGCCAGCCATTTCTGGGAAAGTTCACCATTGTTCCTTGTTCTCTTCCTTTTGTGGATGATGGCTCACACTGTGGTTGGTTGGAGTCCTGAAGCCTTAGAAAGCATTTTCAAAGCCTTTCCAGACTGATAGATGTCACTGAGCTTGATGTCTGTTCATGAAATTCTTTAGATCAGAGCATGATGTGTTGCTTTTTACGATCTTTTAGCATACTTCTTGTTGTCAGATAGGATCCCTTTAAGTAATGCCTTGATTCTAAGAGGTTAATGACAGTTAATCCATGATTTAATAATTATATTCTCACATATGGCCAGGTTGGTCTGGAAAGCTTTTATACCCCAACAAGTGAAACCTTGATTTTTAAATGAGCATTTTGTACTAAATTATCATCTTTTATAAAAATTATTTTCAAAGCAAAAGTAGAAGAAATCTGCAGGGGGAGCAAGTACTTTTTCTAAGCACTGAATTTTACTGAACAGATAATTATAGCTCACTTATCCAGGTTCTCCAGAAGTGATTCACAAAAGTACTTCAGGTATCCTGCTTCCACGGCGTTGTGAGACACTTCGAGCGCAAACAGATAGACCGCCGGCTGCGGAGGTCGCAGCTGAAAAACCAGGGACAACGAGAGAAAGTTAGGTGTCGCCTCAAATGTTTGGATGCTTCTGTATTTTAAAATGTATTTATGTTTATGGTACATTGTGGAAAAATGCAACACCTCCCTCTAGTGGACAAATAACCACACTGCAACAACAACGGAGGTGTGGAGGATTTTACCATATAATCAGAGGAAGCAATGAACTCCACAGTTGAGTTTTGGACCTCCGGCCTCTTGTGTGGTTCTCCATATGACCTTGTCACTGGGTTGTACATAAATTCATCTGGGACTAAAAAAAAAAAAAAACATTAAAAAAGAAAAGTCTGAGATGTACAAAACACATTGTCTAAAAGGATCAAGAACCGAGTTCTAAACAGTTTCCTACCATCGTTGACTCGATAACAAAGGTTACACTTCCACCTGCGTTGGTCCAGGAAGGTGACGAACGGGTTGATGTACGTCCGACAGGAACGACACCGCACTATCGTGTTGGATGTGATCACTGGCAGCTGCTGCAGAGAGGCAAAGGGAAAAGGTTAATCTCAGCATTGCATTGAAGCTTTGGCCTCCCACATTATTTTCTCCATCCTCCATTTATGTCCTTTAGAAAAACATTCCTTTATTTCGGCATTAGCAGGCGACCAAAGAAGGCATTTATTTCCTAGTCTAAGGGATTGTGGATGAATGCGACTTGACTACTTATGACCTATATATTTTTCTCTCCTTTAAGGACTTTGTTTTACCTGACCATGGGTCTACAGGGTCAACTTAAAAGTTTAGTTTTTACTTTGAATACAAGATATTACAACACAACCAAACATTACAAAACCGTGTTTTTGTGTCTGAAGTGGTTTTTGAATCTATTCACTTCAAAATCTAAGAGGACATTTACAGAAAAATACAAATAAAATTGGATGATACAAACAAAGGCTACTACAGTGTCTATTTGTTCCGATAAAGTAATATTATTGATGTGGCAGGCACTAACAGAAATAAACATTTGTAGTTTTTTTTTTTATTGAGCTTTATTAAGATGCATCTGTGAGCAGATAGCTGCAACCAGTAAAAAAAAAAGTAATGTTCGGTCAGCTTTGCAGGTTGGAGCCTCGTCATCGACCATTTTCTTTAACTTCCACCACAGATTTTCAATGGGATTGAGATCCAGACTGTTTGCAGGATATGACATTGACCTTATGTGCCTTTCTTCAAGGAATGTTTTCACAGTTTTTGCTCTATGGAAAGATGCATTATCATCTTGAAAAACGATGTCATCATCCCCAAACATCCTTTCGATGGATGGGATAAGAAAAGTGTCCAAAATGTCAATGTAAACCTGTGCATTTATTGAAGACGTAATGACAGCCATCTCCCCAGTGCTTTTACCTGACATGCAGCCCCATATCATCAATGACTGTGGAAAGTTGCATGTTTTCTTCAGACGGTCGTCTGCATAAATCTCTTTGGAACGGCACCAAACAAAAGTTCCAGCATCATCACCTTGCCCAATGCAGATTCGAGATTCATCGCTGAATATGACTTTCATCCAATCATCCACGATTGACTTTCCTTAGCCCATAGTAACCTTGTTTTTTTCTGTTTAGGTGCTATTGATGGCTTTCTTTTAGCATTTCTGTATGTAAATCCCATTTCCTTCATGCGGTTTCTTACAGTTCGGTTACAGACGTTGACTCCATTTGTTCCTCATTTGTTTTGTTGTACATTTTCTCTTTTCAAGGCATATTGCTTTAAGTTTTCCGTCTTGATGCTTTGATGTCTTCCTTGGTCTACCAGTATGTTTTCCTTTAACCCCCTTCCCATGTTGTTTGTACTTGGTCCAGGTTTTAGACACAGCTGACTGAACAACCAACATCTTGTGCAACACTGCGTGATAATTTACCCTCTTTAAGGAGTTTGATAATCCTCTCCTTAATTTCAAGTGACATCTCTGGTGTTGGAGCCATGATTCATGTCAGTCCTCTTGTTGCAGCAGCTCTCTGAGGTGTGATCACTCCTTTTTACCAGGACACTAACGAGCAGATTTAATCTGATGCAGGTGTTATTGTTTGTAATGACAATTTGCAGGATGATTCCATATTTCTTTCCTCAAAATTGAGTGATTCCATCATTTATTCCCTGTGCTTGTTCTAAAAATGTAACGGTTACTCGCTACCACAATCATTTTTTTGTGATTTCTTTTAGTATTTCTTAAAGCCAGAAAGTTGCTATTTGAAATGCCTTTAGTTTTTTGTCATGTCTGTGATCTGTTTCATCCTCAGAGACTGGTGATTCCATGATTTTTGCCAGGGGTTGTATATGCTGGCCTGGATGTCTAGTGGCTACGACATGGTTTTTGGCTATTTTATTACAGAATTCCATTTTTCCCAGACTTAAATTTCAAGAGTTCTCAGTCCTTCATAAATAAAAGTTCACTTGGTATTTCCGACAAACATCACGACATAGACAAGGCATTCAATTATGAAGCCTGCAAAAAACAAAGGATAGACTGCAAACAGGATGGATGGATAGACAGAGAGATGACTGGAAAGGACCTTTATACAAAGAAACAGGAATGAAGTCTGGAAATCCAAATATTTTTCCACATTCTTCTTGCCTCCTCCAGATCTGCAGAATACTTCTATACTTTTCCAGACTGCAGGAACCATGCAGCGTTAACAGGCCCTGTCTAGCTTGCAACAATTTCCCACTTTGCCTCCCTGCTCTCAGTCAATCCACACTTTGTGATGAAACCTCACCCAACGCCTCTAAAATTACGCTCCTCAACATCATGATTCTGCAGCTTTAGTACGAAGATGAAGTTTGCTTGGTAGTGTTAGTATTTAGTTGCAAAGTATTCATCTTTAACTTAAAATGATGATCCTACACATAAAGAAAACTAGGCTGTTATTTAGCATCAGCTTTTCTATCTAAGAGATGTTCTCATATAATATTTTAGGCTCAAATGTTTTAAAGTAATAACAGCTATATCTCAATGAAAATATTTAATTATTTGATAAGCATACCTGCAGATCTCTGAAGGGGTGAAGGAGGAGGCCCAGTGGGAGTCGGGCCTTGTTGAGTAACGCCTGGGTTTGAGGAATGCTGGTCAGGGTGCACCTGAACGTCCTGGTGAGCAGAGGATAATCAGCAAAGACACATAACCAGAGAACAAATCAGAAGATAAGGTGTTGAATAATGAAAGTGTGTGACCAACTTACTGTGGACTGCAATTGACCTTCTTCAGATCGGGGCTGAGGTTGGGTTCAGGGGCCTCCAAGGGCCTCGAAGGTAGCAGATTCCTTTCCTGCAGCAGGTTGACCGGCCTCAGGGCATCCACCTCCAGCTCCGGGACCCCGCTCAACCCCCCCAGAGCTGCAGAGAGCTGAGAGAGGTTGGGGAAAGGCTGCAGAAGAACAACTGTTATTTAGAAAAGAGTTTCTCTCTGCAAAGCGCGGCTTGTGAAACTGTTGTCTCACCTGGGAGTACTGCTGGTAACCTGGCTGACTGTGCACATTGTGGGAGGGGGAGGCATCAGAGTGGGGGACCGGTCCATGCTGATAGGCTGACTGCATGTTATGGTAACTGTAGCAACCAAAGGGCGGAGCCTGGTTGGTCATGTTGTTGGAAGGTGGCATGGAATCTGTGCAAAAGACATTTCAGCATTGATGTTATGTCATCTTGTTAAAAAATAGGAATGTTTCAGTGTTTATACTGTAACTATGCCGTCCACTTTGGAAAGGGGCGCGGTTAAATTTAATTTAAGAAGTCTAATTTGTAACTCCTTCAATCACGTCTTATAAAATAACACGGTGTGCTCAGATGCGGACCTGCTGATGTTTTTGTTTGTTTTACTTAAAGTCATATCACTGGGATTCCCACCTTTTTTTTCCAAACATCCTTTCATTTTTGCTAAATAGCTGGGGCCAGGTGCAGGTAAACAAAGCAGAGGTAACCAAACCTTCTCCAAGAGTCATCATATATTATATGAGTAACTAATAACTGCAGTACTAATTAATGTCCCTAATTTGAAGCAGAAGTAGTAAGTGATGCCACTGCATTGCTATTAACTCTTAGAGGCAGAGTTGCTACAATAATTGAATCATTACAGAAACACTGACCTGATTTCTTTACTTTCTGTGAACCACAGACTGATGACTTTCCATCAACGTGAAAAGTGCAAACCTTGCACCTTTGATCTGTATGTGTTGGGCAGGTATGTGTTTACAGTGGAAATGTAATATTAATGGATCAATGTTCCGCGAAGTAAAGATTTAGGGTATTTACCCAAAGTTGGGATAGGTCTATCACTAATAAATGATACTTGTGTTAGTGTGAAAATGATTGCGTCTCCAGACGAAACGTTTTGGTGCGGACCATTTTCAGGCTGAAGAAACAAACCTCTTCATCTCATCAAACTCAGTTTTTGCATTTTTTGTGTTTTTATTCTGATATGAACTTTACTTGCAGGTTTGTTTTTTTAACCATTTTCAAGATCTGATCCGACTAAAGAAAAACCGTTCTCCTTGACAGCAGGAATGTTTTACAACTCTGATCCATTACACAGGAATATTGAGGCATTTCCAAAACAGCAAAGATAATAAATTCTTCCAGTCCTAGAAGTCCTGCTTATCGTCTTCAGTCAAACAAGCATAAAGATACCTCCACCGACTGCCCTGACCAGATTCACTTTGGACAACAAATCCCTTCCAACCCAAAGTAGACAAAACAAGCGTTTCCAATGAGAACAGTAACCTCTGCTATAGAGGTCATATATCTAAATCTAAACTGCTTTACAGTTAGTAGCCAAGAATCCAGGGCATGTTGGATGTTCCTGCTTTAAAGAACCAGCACGACCACATCCTGTATAAAAAGCAACAATGCGAATAAACTAGAGCTGGGAAAAAAAACAATCATGATCTCAGTTCTAATAAAAGAAAATTGTAAAGTTTGTCAAGTTTCGCTTTCATGCTCCCTTTCTTTTTGCAACAACATCTACAGACTAATCTGACTTAATACTTGTAACGAAAACCAATAAAGGTTCCACTTTGGTTCCTCAGGAACTGGGATGTCTGTAGGAAGGGGTCCAACACCAAGCAGCCAGTTAGATGATCCACAACCAGGTTTCTGCTCCTTGATGCAATGTCTGACTTTCAACTGAGTTCATGGGACTAACGGTCAGAGGCTTCTGTTTGATATTCTAATGTTAACAACCAGTGAGTAAAAATACCAAATTATTGTGGTTTTAAGGTACCAAAATAAATTGTATAAGAGATCAAATTTCTTTTAAATAAACCAGAAAAGCATTAATGATTTATAAATCAGCCATAATTATATAACATAATGACTGTTATAGGTAAAATAATGTCTGTAAGATCTATTATCTACTATCTGTATAATTTATTACCATTTTGAGTTTGTTAGAATTAATCAGAAATTTGGAAAAAAAAAATTACCCGTCAGTAATCATGCTTATTGTGCAGAAATATATCCCTTTTTGCTGCTCTGCTCCTTGTAGGGGTGGGTGGGAAGAACAAGCTCATAATAGCCAAGTCAGGGTATCTGTTCGGGTAACTGGCCTACAGTTGGCTGCTGAGCAGACATGCTGCCAACTGTAGTTTAAAACAGTAGTATCTTTTTAAAGAGTAATGGTCCTCTAGTCTGTTTTTCATGAACAGAAATACTGCCAAACTGCACAATTTGTCTCTTCTGAAAGCACAAGAAATGAAGAGGAGCATTCTTTCAGTCAGCTGGGTGACAGTGTGCAGCAGCAGGTTGGAGAGGAGTAGTTGTTGTTTGCTACTCTATGCTATGACCCTTTCTGTGGCATTTAGTTAAGAGGATTTTAAGTCATAGCAAAGATATGAATATATTAGCGATTTTGAAACTGTAACTTTGAAAATGTTGGTAAACCTTCTTGATTCAAAGCAGCTCAGCTCCACTCTGAATCAGAACAGTTCTTTTGCATATTATTATTAACAATTATCCTCACAGGTTTCCATCAGAGTGGCACCAAGACAATAGGAGTAAAGGAGCTTCTATTGGTCAATTTCCTAACTAAATTATAAAAGTGTTCATGTTATACCATAAAAATATTTGACAAGGCTGTCAGGATCAGGTTGCAGAAATAAAAAATAAACACTGTTAATATTGCACCTTTTAGTTATAGAAAACATCATTTAAGTCTAGATTTTTCATGCACAGATGCCTGTGGTGTCGCTTTCACCGACGCCAGTAGCATTGTGTCTGTGATGGTGATGTACCTGGATAGCTGCCACCTTCGAGGGAATCATAGTTGTTGGGAACTGGAGACGCGCTGCCAGTACTGGAGGAGGAAGTGTCACCGCCTGAGAGACATGGAAAAACAGGAAGGATTTAAACATTGAAAAAAACAGCAAGAACAGCCTACAAGGACTGAGAATACTGAGGTGAGCTGATGACAAAATGAAATAGAACGAAAAGAACAAAGGAAAAAAAGATAGAATAAATCAATCTTGAGAGATCATTAATAAAGAACTGTAAAAGGTTGTAGCAGGGTAAAGATAAAAGAAAAATGAATGAGTGAATGGGAAGCAAACTTGGAAACCAGAACGTGGATTTTTGTTTGACCAATGATATGCTTCACCTCCATCAGGCCTCTGAGAAACAGTGAGAAGAAGCCAGATGAGCAGTTTTTGTTTTTGTTTTGTGGCACCAGTAGTGGCCTTTACTTTGTCATTTCAAAGAATGGAAGTAAGCAGACAGGAAATGTGGTGAAGAGAGGGGGACGTGCAGTACAGGTCGCTGTAGCCGGGATTCGAACCAGGGGACCTCGGCGAGGGCCAAATCTCTCTATATATGGGACGCACACTCTACCGCTGCGCCAGCGACACACAATCGGGGAGGAATTTTAAGCACAACATGGAAGGCTGCACTTAAATCCTAAAGGACTAGTTGTGCCAATGTTGTTTTGTGGGAAGCAGAGGCTTTCCTTCTTACACTGTGCAATTTTATCAATCTTATAAGACGATTCCATTACACACTAGACGACGTGGATACAATAAACTTTAGTTTGACGTTAAGTTTGGTGTGTGCACATTCTACATATCTGACACTGTCAGATATTTACTGCAGGGTATCAAGATCAACGGCTGTCCTTGAACCGGTCTTACGGTGCGACGTAAGACCACAGATTTAGAGCCATGACCAAAGATTTGTCTCGATTTTCCTACAATCCTTGTCTGCGACGGCCCAAACTCGCAGTGTTTACTGGTCATTAGAAGATTGGAAAAATGGAAAGTGCAGAAGGAAATTCTGATGCATATATGAAGGCGGTGCCTCAGGCCCCTCTCTACCCAACCCATACCTGAAACCCAAAGGTTTCCCCTAGCACCAGAACTCCCTGAGCTGGATTGCACCAAATTCTGCAAACCAAGTTTGTTCTTTAAGGTGCTGACCCAAATCCAGAACCGGTTTAGTCTTTTTATGGTTTAATCTTCTTGAAAAACAGAAAAATAAACATCCCGTGAGTTCATATCCTCCTGACAACACTTTTAGTGTTCTGAAAAGTCTTTCACCAGCAACAGCTACATCTCTATAATTATCATCAGACCAGCGAGAATAGATGGGAAACTTAGAAAAAATGCCCATTGACTGCCAGTTATTACATGATTGGTTGATCAAACAGCCTATTTAATACTGCGATTCAGTTTACGGTATTCAGACAGGGAAATGGAAAACCCTCAAACAGACAAACTGCCTAGTGACCGCAGACAAGAATTTCTCATTGGCTTATTTTTGCTTCCTGATACAAAATCACTGTTAGGTGCAGATCTTGGCCTCATAATCAAACTCAGTTTACATCTTTATATTAAAGAAAAGCTTTCCACTGATCATTTAAATGTATTTGGAATAAGTGGTGTCATAGAATTATTTATTATTATTTTGTTTTTAATATTTCTGGGAGCACTCAGAATCTTCTTTGAATCCCCTTATTTATTTTCTGGATATGAACTAAGCCTGTGTTGGTCTTCTAAGTACCCTGAGATAATGTTTGCTGTGAGCTGGTGCTAAATTAACTGATAAAAGTTATCAGATGATACATGCAAGTGAACCAGTAAAAGTCTTGACCTGATCTCTGGTATATGGCATTTTTAAATGATTGCTCCTAAAAAAACAAACAAATCTAAACTACTTTTGTTGGTCACCTGCCACCAATATGCAAGCTTCACCTCAAGTGAGGCGTGCAACCTTGTTTTTATAAATCATGGCCTGTTTTCATGTGCATTGCTTAAGAAAATGACAGCAAAAAAAAAAACAGTATCACAAACTGTGCACATTATTGTACTAAACTAACAAATCTGTGTTTTTCAGCTACTGGTCAGTCTGTGCCATGTGACCGGCTCTGTAAGCAGTGCTGGGGCTACCAGCTGTGCACGTCAGCTCCTGATGCCACTGCTGAAACACTTGTTATAACTGAGGACATTCAAAGTAAAAGGAGGTCCATGAGTTTCAGAATTCAAACTGTCGAGAAAGCAAGAATAAAAGAGCAGATATTCTACGTTGTTTGCCAGTGACTATAGCTGCACATTCCCTTAATTTCTGTTCCCCAGTCTCCCATTTATAAAACAAGACAAAATCCTCAAATATCATTTCATTGAGTGCAAAAATAACACTTTTTCCCCCAACGCACTTCAAACTCTGGGAGGGATTTCCATAAGCATTAGAATATTTGAATGAAGCTATTAATCCATGTGGGTCAAAGGGAGAGATCAACAGCAAACCAACACGCAGCAGCCCTGGGCTGAGAGCTCATTGGACAGAACCCGATCCAATTATCTACCCGTAAATATAGGCAGCAGACGCCAGGATTATGAGCTCAGAAAGGCGGACAGAAGAAGCATTCTTCGACTTGTTCTCCAAGACACTTATTACATCTCTCAGTGACAAATCTCTTCGCATGTAGCACAACTTTACATCACAGATAACTGACAATAAAGACTCCATTCACAAAGTGTCTGATGTGCTTCAGTCACACTAATCTTATCTACAGTCAGCACTGGCAAGGAAAGGAAAACTCATAGAATCTGCGTTGCATGAATCAACATATGATTTACTAATAAATACAGACTGAGAAAATAAAGAGAAATCTCTTTTTTAAAATGTTCAGAACAAAAGAAAGTATTCTGCACACTGGATTTGAACTTGTCAGCAAGGAAATACTTGGGAGATTTAACTCAAAATTAGTTCATGAACGGAAAAAGAATTTGGCTAAAAATCACACAGAGAGCTGGTTAGTGAAAGATTTAGTCTTATACTGCTTTTCTTAAATACATAAAGTACAGATTAAAATCCATGTCTGTCCTCCATTTAACTACAGATGTTTCATTGGTGCTTCATTTTTGTTTTTGGGCACAGCATGAACTTATGAACTATTTAGAAGAAACAAGACAACCCCCTTTGGGCCGGCATGCCAAGCCTTGTAAAGGTGTTAATTTATTGTCAACCGTTTCCCATGCCTGACCAACTGGAACCATGGAACTCATGGATTTATTTTGATGTTTCTATCTTCCCATGCTCCTATAAAGCCCAGAGTTGTGGAGTGCATGACTAACTGTTGTCTTGTCAACAGATTCTCCCATGTAAACAGTGGATCTCTGCAGCTCCTCCAGAGCTATGAGGGGCCTCTTGGCTGCTCCTTTGATCAATGGTCTCCTTGCCCAGCCTGTCAGTTTAGGTGGACATCTATGCCTCGGTTGGTTAGTAGTTGTGCCATACTCTTTCCATTTTCAGATGATGGATTGAGCATAACTCTGTAAGACATTCAAAGCTTGAGAAATTGTTTTAGAACCGTTTCAGACTGCTGTACAACTTTCTCCCCGACCTGGCCACTGTTTTCCCTTCTTGTTATGATGTCGTTTCCTCACGAATGTTCTCTAACGACCTCTGAGGCCTTCACAAAGTAACTGGAGTTTGAAAATTTGGGCTCTATTTGCCAATTAAGGGAGTTCTGAAGGCAAGTGGTTAAACTGGATCTTTTTTAGAGGTATCAGAATATAGGGGACTAAATACAAATCCCTGCCACAATTTTATTTGTAAACAATAACCACCATCACATTTTCAGATTTTTGTTTCATCTTGGCCTTTAAGAGCCAATGTTAGATCTACTTTAGAGAAGCTCATATTCCGGTCAAAAGTTTAGAAGCATTTCTGAATGAATATATCTGCATACATTTTTTTGCAGCTACTGAAAACTTGTCGACAATGAAAATAAACTAGTTTAACAAAAACAAACCCAAAAATTATGGTTTAGTTTTATACATTTTTATAATTTCAGTCTAAAGTCCCTCAAAATAAAGACTAAAAGTATTTTCTCTTTAATTTACCTCAAAACTGAGAAATCCAATCATTATCATCATGTAAAAACAAAACAGATTTCATTTGACAGAATCTAGTTGGCCTTAATTTGAGAAATCATCAACTGATGTTTTCCATCAATGTGAGAGTCTGAGCAGCACTAAGCAGAACTATAAAGACCATAAAGGACAAACAGAAAGCTAAAAAGAGCCCTGTTTTTATTATTAGGTGACACGTTAACGTCTGGTGGAAGTGCTAAGCAGGCTCTCTAGTGACGAACAGGGCCGTCAGTAAACACATGGACCTGGAGAGGCTATATTTAAACACATGTTAACCTCTGGCTGATGACAACGCTCCAGGGGGATCGGTACAGGCTGAACACCACGAGAGGATGAGGCTAAGTACACTGTTAGATCCTTGACACGCATGTAAGTCAGCAGGAAAAGACGACTGTATTTTAAAAACAATATACAGACCTAATGGGTTGGTATTGATTTTAAGATTTCTAATTTAAATGATTTCAGATGAAATAATTATGTCAATAAGAATAAATACTAAACAGAAAAACTGCTACTGAACAAAATACATTAGTTTGTTGGTATGGTCCAGTGATGACAAAATAAAAAATAAAAACACTTTCTTGTTGTCAGATACAAACTTTTCCTAAAAAAAAAAACCCAAAACAAAAACACAATTTCAGTCATGGATAACAACGCAAATTCAAGACATTATACAAATCCCAGAAAATCTACAGGAATGATGCCCATGTCCAGTGGTCATTGGGCAGGAGGCAGGGTACGCCCTGGACGGGTCGCCAGTCCATCACAGGGCAACACAGAGACACACACACTCTTGTTTAGCTATATGTTGTGAGGACCATATGTTGACTTCCATAGATTTTCAGTCATTTTCAACCCTTTCTATGCCCTAACCCTGACAATAACCCTAAACCTAACCATTACCAGTGCTTACCTAACCCTAACCTTAACCTAAAGTCAATTCACATCTTAGTCCTAAACCTAACCGTTAGCAAAATAGGTCATGAGGACCAGCAAAATGTCCTCACTTTGGTACAAATGGTCCTCAATTTGATGGTGAAATCGGGAAAATGGTTCTCACTGTGATGCCAAGACAGGAACACACACACACACACACACACACACACCTACACACCTAAGGGCAAATTAGAGTCATGTTTTTGGTCTGTGAGACCAGGATTTGAACCCAGGACCGTTTGTCTGCAAGGCCTATATTTTAGTCTTCTACATAATTGATCAAGTATGTGAAAAAATCCTCTAGCTTGAACTACATTTCATCCGAGGCCTTTCACTTCTCTACCCTGCCTGTAGTTTATTGAATTTGTTTTTCCATATAGGTCAGACGATGGCTGGAAAGAGGCGTTTGGGAGGGAGGATTTTACCTCCACCATCGCTGAGTGTGAAAGAGTGAGACAGGCATACATCCAAGGACGACATCTTGCTCTGTATTACAATTACAACAAGCAGAGGCCTTCCAGATAAATCAGTTGCTAATATACTAACCCATCACCTTTCTAAAAGGAAAAACAGTACAGGTCAGAAATTATACAACAGAAAAAGGATGCACAGACATTTCAAAGAATAAATTAAAGTATGAGACTCGCTGGTTTAGATGAAAAAGGAAGAATCTGACTATTCTGGTTAAAAGACATTGACCTGATTAAGGAGTATATGATTGTAGACAAGAACTGACTCAACATAAGAACAGAACTGTGTACAGGACAGGACAATGCAGGACATTTAGAGGGTTGGTGGATGAGTTCATGGGGATGAAGAAAGGAAAACAAAGGGGGTAAAGAAGGTAAAAGCTAAAGCAGACCTGCTTCCTCATCCTCATCCTCCTCCTCCTCCTCCTCCTCCTCCTCATCATCATCAGTGCTGGATGACGAGGGGGGTGCTGCTGCGCCTGAGGTGGTAGCAGAGGCTGAGCTAGCTCCACTATTAGCAACATATCCATACTGCAGGCCTGTTGGAAGGTGGATTGGGAAAGGATCAGAAGAAAACTGTTAGGACTGAGCGACTAACAGCAGAAGGGGACAGAGTGTTGTGTGTTGGATTAAAAAAGAACATGTTTATTTTTCCCCAGTCTGATTTTCTTCACCTCTATAGGTGTAAAACCAGCCAGTTTTCTTTTTTCCCAGTCATTTTATTGAATGGTCTCTATTGGAAACTGTAGTCTACTTTTTCACTTCAAACAAAAGCAGAATTAATAGAAAAACACACAATGAATTAACAATTAATGAATCGGATAATCCCCAATTATGAATCAAATACACTTAAAGAATCCCACATGGAAACATATATTAGTTTTTTATTTTTATATATAACTGAAATACTCAAACTGTTAATAAGTGGAAATGTTCAGAATGTTTTAGCAGAAACACAGAACGTGACTAGTCTATGTTGCTTTGGCTGGTTTTACCTTAAACACGCCACATTAACATCAACCAGATGTTTTAAACACCAACAGGAAGAGATCTGATTAAAACTGATTCTGATTTGAAAATGACCCACAATCTGCTTACAGCCGGCACTGAACATCTCAACTTTTCTATATAGTTTCCTGCAGCTATGCAAGTCAACCACATTTAACTGACATCCTTAAAATAAACAGGAACAACTGCTGCTGCTCGGTTTAGTAAATCATTTTAAATGCAAATAAACAGATTATAAAATATGCTTTAAACATGTGAAAGTTACTGAGATGGACACAAACATTACGTTTCCTCATCATGGGTACAAAAATCATATTAATTCCAGACTTTCATTTTATCTTCCTTCAGGGTGGAATGATTGTAGAACTTCAATCATTTTTCAAATCAAGCTTTGGGTGCACAGGTTTGAAGTTATGGTTTGGATTGGATTTTCTTTCATTCACACAGGTTCATAATTATACATGCAATCTTAAATCTACACTCACCGGCCACTTTATTAGGTACACCTTGCTAGTACCGAGTTGGACTCCCTTTTGCCTTTAGAACTGCCTTAATCGTTCGTGGCATAGATTCAACAAGGTACTGGAAACATTCCTTAGAGAGTTTGGTAAATATTGACATGATAGCATCACACAGATGCTGCAGATTTGTCGGCTGCATCTATTGGATTGAGATCTGGTGACTGTGGAGGCCATTTGAGTACAGTGAACTTATTGTCATGTTCAAGAAACCAGTCTGAGATGATTCATGCTTTATGACATGGTGCATTATCCTGCTGGAAGTAACCATCAGAAGATGGGTCCACTGTGGTCATAAAGGGATGGACATGGTCAGCAACAATACTCAGGTAGGCTGTGGCGTTGACACGATGCTCAGTTGGTACTAAGGGGCCCAAAGTGTGCTAAGAAAATATCCCCCACACCGTTACACCACCACCACCAGCCTGAACCGTTGATACAAGGCAGGATGGATCCATGCTTTCATGTTGTTGACACCAAATTATGACCCTACCATCTGAATGTTGCAGCAGAAATCGAGACTCATCAGACCAGGCAACATTTTTCCAATCTTCTATTGTCCAACTTTGGTGATCCTGTGCGAATTGTAGCCTCAGTTTCCTGTTCTTAGCTGACAAGAGTGACACCCGGTGTGGTCTTCTGCTGCTGTAGCCCATCCGCCTCAAGGTTTGACATGTTGTGCGTTCAGAGATGCTCTTCTGCATGCCTTGGTTGTAACGAGTGGTTATTTGAGTTACTGTTGCCTTTCTATCAGCTCAAACCAGTCTGGCCATTCTCCTCTGACCTCTGGTATCAACAAGGCATTTGCGCCCACAGAACTGGATATTTTCTCTTTTTTGGACCATTCTCTGTAAACCCTAGAGATGGTAGTGCGTGAAAATCCCAGTAGATCAGCAGTTTCTGAAATACTCAGACCAGCCCGTCTGGCACCAACAACCATGCCATGTACAAAGACACTTAAATCACCTTTCTTCCCCATTCTGATGCTCGGTTTGAACTGCAGTAGATCATCTGGACCATGTCTACATGCTTAAATGCAGTGAGTTGCTGCCATGTGATTGGCTGATTAGAAATTTGTGTTAACGAGCAGTTGGACAGGTGTACCTAATAAAGTGGCCGGTGAGTGTATATATTTATACACTCCCACCCATATTTGGTTAAATGTTCCTTAGAAAGTTGAAGAGGATCACAGACGTTTGGTAGTCATCATCGAGCTTCTGACATATAGCTGAATATTTACCTACTCTTCTCATAGTAATTGGTCCATAAAGTATTCATATAGTTGAAATCAGGTCCATTCCAGTAGAACCACGTTAGCCTGCTTTAATTTTTTTTTTTTATTGTTTTTTTTTTAAATTGGGTTTAATTGGGTTTATATTTGAGTCTGTATGTGTAATTTCGACCCTGTGTGGACTAGAGGAAATACATAAATAAAACTTGTGCACACAGTTCTTATTTCAAAAATCACTTAAGCTGCAAGTTGTATAATCATTCCACGCTGAAAAACCATCACTTCAGATACATGTTTAAAAACCCCAGATCAACATGATAGTCAAGTACATGGCTGTATGTAAACCTTTCACCAGCTACCACTGTGTTATTGGCTACAAATGCTTAAAATTGCAGCTGAAGTGTTTGTGAATTTAAACAGCACCTTCTTTCTAAAGTCTGAAGCTGTGGAGACGGGTTTTCGAAGAAAATGCAAATGCAACTGGTGCAGGCTTTCTACAGTTTTACTGATTGTATCAGCAAAGAAAGCCATGGATCACAAATAAACCAGCAGCACATTTCTGACCCTGAAACCCTGAAAATTTGCATCAAGGCTCAGACACCTGCACATTTGAAAGGTGTTTTGTGTGCACATCAGATTACGTGCGCTAACTAAACATGCAGCTGTGATCATCTAAACTTTGCACACATTGTTGCACATTGGCTGATCGCAGGTTCACTCACAGAGCCAAGAAACACCTTAAATACACAAAACAGAGATGCCAGAAGATAGAAAACAATTATATGTAATCCTGTCTGTGGACAAATATCTTCAAACACAAACATGCATCTTGTTGGTGTAAATGTTCAGGTTCCATCTTTGCACTTCAATATATAAATAAGACAATAGGCAACAATTTTGCAACATAAAAAAAAATGTGAATTGTCGCTACCTGGATGGTGGCTTGGAGAGGAACGCACTGAAGCAGAGGGGGTTCCTGAGGGCGGTCGGTCTCTATCTGCACCTCCGCTGCTTTGTGTCACCCCACTGTAGGAGTTGTAGCTGTGTAGGGCCTGATGGCTTTGGTCATAGTGTTGGTGGATATTGTTTTGGACTGTAACCAATCACAGAAAAACAGAAGATGTAGTTAGAGGGTGACTAATCAAAGACAATTTGATGATGAACATTTGAAGTTATGCAAAAATTAACTCTTGAGCATCAGGATATGGAAACTAGAAACACATATGAGCAACAAAAATCTCTCTGACATACCTGTGCTTCCTCTACCATTTACTGTTGCTGCCGTTTGATGTTCGGCTCCCATGCTGTACCCTGGCTGCACTGCTGTCGCTGAGGCTGGAGGCGGAGCGCTGAACTGATGCAACGGCGCTCCCATCTGGGTGGACATGACAGGCGTGGAGATGCTCTTGGAGGAACTGGGGGTGCCATACTGGCTGCTTGCAGGGGCAGATGGGTATGAAACATTTGGATAGCGGGGAGCACCGGGTCTGCAGGCTGGTGGTGAAACCAGCTGCTGCTGATGATGGGCCTGTGCTGGAGAAGCTCTGTATGACTGCTGACCATAGTAGGACCTGGGACTGGCGTAGTGTGTTTGCTGCTGCTGGAATGGCTGTTGGTGGTACTGGGCATTTAAATGTGGAAGTCCAGAAGATGGAATGGTGGCATACGGCTGAGAAGGAGGGGGAGCAGTGTATGGAGAAGGTGCTACTTGATGCTGAGGGAGTTGTGTTTGCTGCTGCTGTTGATGGTTGTTTTGGTAGTAGTTCTGACTGTGGGCACTGCTTGTGATCGACGCTTTGCTGGGAACAGAGGTGGCGTGGCCGGGGATGGTGGGGTAGCTCTGTAGCAGAGGTGGAGCTCCATAGTAGTTTGCAGGAGGATACATGGATGGGTGGGTCGGCAGGGGACCTGGAGAAAAATAAAACGGATGTAAAAAAAAAAGGCCGTCTTCAGATTGTGTAAACGTAAATAGACTTATTATATGGCTATAGATAAAAGCTCCTCAACAGTACTCCAACAGCAGAGGCAGAATTTTGCAAAAAAAAGGCCACCAGAGATATTTTTGTCCAAAACAAGGCTATAGGGTTTAAAAATGTTTGGCTACCAACTCTGATTTGCCAAACGCAGCAGCTCTTACTCTGCAATGCAGCACTTTGGCGAAGTCTGTGGTCTGTTTACCAGTTTTGACCCTTTGCCTAAAAACATCAGAAATCTTCTGCATCTAAAAAACTAAAACCAAAATCAGATTGCTTCTCTTATCACTGAGTCAGATCAGTTAGAGAAAGTTTGGGACAGGATGGACAGATACAGTATTAGGTTACCAGCAGTGCAACTCTCACAGAAACACAAACACTGCTGGAAAGTGTATAAACCTTCAATAATGACTTATTTCTGAGGAACCCTGACGAAAGCCTGACTGGCACAAGGGGAGTTGGTAACTTTTTACAGGCACTCAAGTAAGCATATTCTCAGGTCCCTTCACGTCTAATCATGGTACCTCAACTAGTTGTAGCACTGGGTGAGATGTATAGGTCCTTCTCAAAATATTAGCATATTGTGATAAAGTTCATTATTTTCCATAATGTCATGATGAAAATGTAACATTCATATATTTTAGATTCATTGCACACTAACTGAAATATTTCAGGTCTTTTATTGTCTTAATACGGATGATTTTGGCATACAGCTCATGAAAACCCAAAATTCCTATCTCACAAAATTAGCATATCATTAAAAGGGTCTCTAAACGAGCTATGAACCTAATCATCTGAATCAATGAGTTAACTCTAAACACCTGCAAAAGATTCCTGAGGCCTTTAAAACTCCCAGCCTGGTTCATCACTCAAAACCCCAATCATGGGTAAGACTGCGGACCTGACTGCTGTCCAGAAGGCCACTATTGACACCCTCAAGCAAGAGGGTAAGACACAGAAAGAAATTTCTGAACGAATAGGTTGTTCCCAGAGTGCTGTATCAAGGCACCTCAGTGGGAAGTCTGTGGGAAGGAAAAAGTGTGGCAGAAAACGCTGCACAACGAGAAGAGGTGACCGGACCCTGAGGAAGATTGTGGAGAAGGGCCGATTCCAGACCTTGGGGGACCTGCGGAAGCAGTGGACTGAGTCTGGAGTAGAAACATCCAGAGCCACCGTGCACAGGCGTGTGCAGGAAATGGGCTACAGGTGCCACATTCCCCAGGTCAAGCCACTTTTGACCCAGAAACAGCGACAGAAGCGCCTGACCTGGGCTACAGAGAAGCAGCACTGGACTGTTGCTCAGTGGTCCAAAGTACTTTTTTCGGGTGAAAGCAAATTCTGCATGTCATTCAGAAATCAAGGTGCCAGAGTCTGGAGGAAGACTGGGGAGAAGGAAATGCCAAAATGCCAGAAGTCCAGTGTCAAGTACCCAGTCAGTGATGGTCTGGGGTGCCGTGTCAGCTGCTGGTGTTGGTCCACTGTGTTTTATCAAGGGCAGGGTCAATGCAGCTAGCTATCAGGAGATTTTGGAGCACTTCATGCTTCCATCTGCTGAAAAGCTTTATGGAGATGAAGATTTCATTTTTCAGCACGACCTGGCACCTGCTCACAGTGCCAAAACCACTGGTAAATGGTTTACTGACCATGGTATCACTGTGCTCAATTGGCCTGCCAACTCTCCTGACCTGAACCCCATAGAGAATCTGTGGGATATTGTGAAGAAAACGTTGAGAGACTCAAGACCCAACACTCTGGATGAGCTAAAGGCCGCTATCGAAGCATCCTGGGCCTCCATAAGACCTCAGCAGTGCCACAGGCTGATTGCCTCCATGCCACGCCGCATTGAAGCAGTCATTTCTGCAAAAGGATTCCCGACCAAGTATTGAGTGCATAACTGTACATGATTATTTGAAGGTTGACAATGTTTGTATTAAAAACACTTTTCTTTTATTGGTCGGATGAAATATGCTAATTTTGTGAGATAGGAATTTTGGGTTTTCATGAGCTGTATGCCACAATCATCCGTATTAAGACAATAAAATACCTGAAATATTTCAGTTAGTGTGCAATGAATCTAAAATATATGAATGTTAAATTTTCATCATGACATTATGGAAAATAATGAACTTCATCACAATATGATAATATTTTGAGAAGGACCTGTATACAGCTCTGTGCCCCAGAAAAGCAACCAGCATCTGTAAGGACCTCACACCTCAACATCACCACCTCTTGGAGCTGCAGATCCTACAGAAACATCTGCAAACAACCAACCATACTGAAGAACTGTTTTGTCTCCGCCAGAGCCATGTCTATAATCTAAATTATTCCAAAACACAGCTAAACAACGTAGACACAATCTAAATGAAGAATTTACTTAACTGAACAAATATATTTCATATCATGTAAATGGGATGTGATTTATACTCTTGTTTCAAATTCCATCAATATTTATAGTGTTAAAACCCTAGGTACAATATGCAAAACGATAACTTACTCAACCATAAACAGTAATGTAGTGTTTATATAAAGTCATATACAAACAGACAGATGTACAGGATTACTCAGGCCTTTGACCACCTATCATTGTCTTTTTGTAAATAGGGTCTCTGTAAGACATAATATACTTGATTATTACTTAATATTTTATTGTTACCTCTGCATTTGTACAGTGGCACACCCAATCTTGTACTGTACAATGTTGCGGATAGCAGTGACAATAATGTACATTCTTAACTAGCAAAAGTACGTTTTATGTTTCATATTAAATTTAATACTACAAAGCCTACGGTCTGGACTCAGTAAGAAAAGTTTAAATGACAACAGACTGTAATACTGCGCAGCCACTAATGTGTAAAATTTGCCAAGTTTTATCTTTTCCTTAATTATTGTTCTATATTCGCTAAACATTTCGAAAAAATGTTATCACATATTTAACAGAAAGGGCTTACTTCATTTAAATACGCATACAGATTTTGACATTGAAAAAATAAAATATGAATGTAAAAGCTAGTCCTACATCTAACTTTAAATGAATAGTTGTTTTCAAGAGTTTTAAGGTAAATGTAAACAGATTGCGCACAATCTGTCATCACACTTGCTAACACTTAGCTAACTTCAACCCCGTTATCCCCATTGGACTGCGTTAGCTTCGAGTTAGCAGATGTTAGCACTTAGCTTCGCCGCAAGCTAAAATCATCACTTTTCGCAAATAAAAAGGTTCTTTTAAATTAATTCAATATAATAGAAAATAAAACGTAAAAACAATAAATTAAAGGCTTTTCTAAATCCTTCAGTATCTGCCTCCACGGTATTAGCATGCTAACACCAACAAGCTGGTTGATTGCATCCTCCTGGCCCGTGTTACCGTTCTGACAGCGGGGCGAAGCTCCACCGTTCGGCGTTGAGTTCTGCTTGTGGTCCGCTGAACTGTCGAGGTTTGTAAACCCCGGTGCAGACATCGCGTGGTCCTGACGTTCTCACGCCCCCAGACACAAGGGTGAGTGCACACACATGAACGTCAGTGTCCTAAAGCCTGGGTAACCCCCCCGCGACAGACGCGATAGAGGCCGCTGATGGTCTCTGAAGACCGGGCAGCCAAGCCTGGGAGGTCCGCTCAACTAAAGGGTTGAAACCTCCAGTAAAGATGCTTAGGAGCTTAGCTGACACCTGCTCATGTTCATGTCACGCCCTCTGCTGGAGTTGCTATGCAAGTGTTCGTTTTTTAATGTAATGGCTGAGGACACATTCATAGTTCAGAGTTTAGTGAAACATTTAAAGGTAAGACAAGTTTATTTGTTTAGCACATTTCAGCAACAAGACAATTTAAAGTGCTTTACATGATAACATAAAACATGACATAAACAAAAAAGTAAATTGCATTGAAATGACAAAGGAAAGGAAAGTTGGACTACAAATGAAAGAATGACCTCAATCTTTTGTAAATTCATACTAAATTCATACAAACTTGAAACTTTAACGCATTTATTGATGCACTCGGTGCTTGTTCGTCCATTTTTTTACCATAAAATCATAGTTTCTCCTTGGGGAGGAGGTAATTCCTTAGAACCCTTCTGGTCCGTTAGGTATCTTGGTAATGGGGGAATATTCCTTTAAAACCTTTTCACGTCTGGACCAAGAGTCAGACCCTTCTCAGTGCCCTGTATCCTTACAAAGCAATGTAAAAATACAAACAAAATTAAAGTCCTTCACACAATGTGGAAAACATACAAAGTCCCACTGTCCTTAGAAACAATATGAAATGACTAAGTAATTCCCATTTGCTAAACAAATACTTTCATAAATCTTGTCATGCAAATTCATTTCTAGGAAAAAAAAGAGCAATTTGAAACCTTAACCAGCTGTTGCACTGCTCTGATGATACCATAAGAGTGCTAAGTGATGGAAAGATAATTCAAGACAGAATTTGTTTGAGTCTGAACAAGTAAGGGAAGTTGAAAAATGGGAATAGAAGAAAGATGTCATTACGAGTCTTGTTTTTTTTTTTTTTTTTTGCCTTACAATTGGCTTGTGGCACCGTTCTTTTAGTCTCTCAATCGAAATAAATGAAAAAACACAATCTCAGTGGTTTCCCAATAGTGTTCCACTGCTCTTTTTGTTTTTATATCATTTGGTAATAAAAACAAGTTGGGACATTTAATGCAAAACAAAAATATATTTTCAACACAAAACTTTAGTTCTGTTTTATCCCTACTGACTGCCAGAAGAAATGCACTCAATAATCATTCGTGCCCATGGAGAGTTCAACTATCTATTTTCTGGTAAGTCATTTTTTTTCCCATTCTGTTAAGTCTGCAGTTGTGTGTTTCGCTAGATGCAGCAGTTTTCTTTGTCGTCTGACGGGTGGCAGTGTCTTTCGATATTGGTTTAGTCTGATTCTTCTCAGTCAACGCCAGATGGTATGGCTCTGGTGGCTATGCAGGACACTCCCAAGTTTGGCTTGGGCCATATGCCTTTGGTGGAACCTGCCATAGCATCCCTCATCGTGGTCCTGGATGAGGCTATGGGAACCAATGCCAGATGCCCTTGTCCTCAGTGTTGCATCAATGATGACTTGCTCTGTAGAGCTTATAACTCAGGGTCTAGACTGGGGTGACTCTGCCATTCGCTGTCTCATTCGTTGCTGGGTCATTGCTTGGAGGGCTTGGCAATTGATGGACCTATTCAGGGATTGGTTGATGCTTCCTTACATGCGTTTGCTCTTCTGTTGAGGGAGATTGGGTGCGTCTGTCTACCTTTGTCGGGTGCGTCGTCATGTTTGGTTGGCACAGTCTCCCAAGAAGGAGATCCTGATGAGACTTCTCGTGATTTCCGGGGAGCTGTTTGGTTCAGCTGCGCTTGCAGCCTTGAAGAGCTTTGCCCAGGTTTCCTATACCAGGCAACAATTTGCGGTCTTCATAGGAGACGTTCGCAGCATCTCGGTGTGGGTGGCAGCCGCCGTCCATTGCCGAGCCTGCTCATGGCTAATGGGATGTGCCCAGGTTTCAGGCTCTTATTTCCCCTTAGCAAGGGCAGTTTAGCTAGCAGCCTTCGTAGGCTTCCAACGGCAAGGGGCCCCAGAAATGACATCTTGGAAACAGGCGGTGGGACACTTCACCCTGGTTCAACTCACCCACTGGACAGCTCCCGATATGTTCTGCAGTTTCGCAGCCACCCTCCCATTACTGGTCAGGTCAGGATCACCACCCTGTAGGCTTATGCCCCTGCCATCTCTTGTTGGCAACATATGGTGGTACGTGATGACACCATTGGCCGTAACAAGGATGTGTCTTTGCTCCTGAAAGGCTCCCTACGTTTGCATCCACCCACACGTCCTGTCGTACCTGTATGGGATAATTCTTTGGTCCTCACTGCCCTCTGGTCTGCTCAATTCAAGCCCTTGACAGAAGTAAGCCTTGAGTGCTTGTCTAAGAGAAAACAAAATTCTCCTGGCTACGGCAAAACACGTGGGCGAACTTCATGCTTTGCCGGTGGAACCCTGGTGGCTTGGGCGTTACTCTTTGGCCTAAGGTGGCCTCATCCCTGCCTGACGCTTGCTCGCTGTGGTGTAGATGACACTAGTGAGCCCTTCTGCCCTGTTCAAGTGTGGAAGCGTACATCGGTGTGACAGCCTCTCTACGCCAGTCTGAAAACCTGTTTGTCTGCTACGCAGGGCCCCACAAAGGGTAGGCCCTCTCAAAGCACATCTTACACGTCGGATAGACATGGTGGGGTGACCGTACACTCTACAGGAACGGCGACCATGTGAGCATACACTCTACAGGAACGGCGACCATCTGTGGAGGTGCAGTGTCATTCCCCCAGGCGCATTAGTACATCATCGGCTGCTATGAACAGTTTCTCATGAACGTCCCCTAATACTTTTTCTACAGGGTGAACCTGGCTGCTTTCCATCTGTTGGAGGAGATCTTGTTGCAGTGTTCGTCTTCGTCTCAGTAAGGTGGGCATTCGTTTCTGTTGTTTTTCCATTCTTTCTCTGTGTGTGCTTAGTCAGGACTCTGCTGGCGATCGTCATGCAGTGCTTCAAGCACCACCTCTGGCGGTCAGGAGGAATGAAATAGAACGTAACTTACGACTGTTAACTATGGTTCTATGAATCCCGGATGACCACCAGAGCGTTTGGTCCCTCGTAATCATCGTGTTTTCGTGAGCAGATTAAGGGACTGAGTTCCCGGTGTCATATTACTATACAGAATCACCGGTATTACCGGGGGTCACACATGACCATGTTGGCATAAAATACTGGACCTAATCATGTGCAAGAGTGGTGCAGTGTTATGAATTTTGTATGAATTCTGAGAAAAAAAAAAAGAAAGGTTTATAACAAATCTGTTTAGTAAATTAATGGACCTTTCCTCTAATCTTTGACTTTTTAATTTATATTGGAACAAGATAATGTTTAGCTTTTGCATTTTATATTAATAAAGTCTTAACTTTGATTTTATTCACTTTTTTGTGTTTCCACAAGGCGTCTTTTGCTCCATGGTATATAAAATAAATGTTTCTATGTCCTCAACTGTTACTCGTGATAAAATAAGTTTAAGTTTTGAATATGTCAACCACCTTAAATCTATTGAAAACAATACTGGTCAAATTATTATAGCACTAGTTGATTAGAAAGGTCATCCCCATGGGCGGTTCTAGACAGGGGCCGTTGCCCCTTTGTACTGGTCCTGGCCCATTATGGCCCTTGTACTGAAGACATAATACTAAATGAATTTCTTATGATGATATGCGGTGACACAGAAACCGTAACTGATGAGTTCCTTGGACCGATTATATTTTTTTACCTTTTACTTTAACAGTTAATTAAAAATTATGGTGTTGAACTATTACCTTTGGCTGTATTGAGATTGGATCACAGTTTTCATCTGGTACATAAGATGTTTGCAACCTGCAGCACCAGAGCCACTTGTGGCTCACCTAATATATTAAACAATGAAATATTGCCCTGTTTTTTTTTGTTTCATTCGTTTGTTCTGTGCCCCCATGAAAAACCACTGGCCCCACCAGTAAATTTGGTCTGGTACCACCACCGGTCATCTCATTCTTCCACAACATCCACAATTAATTGTAACATTTCCGTAAAAATTATTATCCCTTACTTTTGTGTCTCTGGATCACACATCCTCGATGTGGCTTTAAAAAAAGCCTATTTTCAGGTCACACACATGCATTGCTGGTTGTGGTTTGTTTGTGAAACACCTGCAGCTTCCCTAACAGACATAAGCATTTGCAAGGCTTGCAGTGCACACATTGCATGTAAAATATTCAGCATATTTTTGTTATACTCCCCTAAATTACTGGTTTATTTTATATATCCTTGTTTTTCAGAGTTCTGAGCTATGATTTAAAAACAAAACTGGGAAAAAACCCAAACAAATCTGGAAATGTGTTTTTAATTACTGACTATATGTGTCCTAATATTTATATAATAAAATGAGAATACAATTCATAGATCCAGGAGGTACTACTGGTTTCTCATTAATTATGATTAAAAGGCTTCAGAAATTAATATCTTTCGGGATGTCTATTTTTAGGACTTTAAATTGTTTGATTTTCTAAATTGAAATAAGAATCAATCAAACTACACTGCTCAAAAAAATAAAGGGAACACTTAAACAACACAATATAACTCAATCAAACTTCTGTGAAATCAAACTGTCCACTTAGGAAGCAACACTGATTAACAATCAATTTCACAGCTGTTGTTCAAATGGAAAAGACAACAGGGGGAAATCTTTGGCGATTAGCAAGAAACACTCAATAAAGGAGTGGTTCTGCAGGTGGGGACCACAGACCACTTCTCAGTACCTTTGCTTTCTGGCTGATGTTTTGGTCACTTTTGAATGTTGGTGGTGCTTTCACACTCGTGGTAGCATGAGACAGACTCTACAACCCACACAAGTGGCTCAGGTAGTGCAGCTCATCCAGGATGGCACATCAATGCAAGTTGTGGCAAGAAGGTTTGCTGTTTCTGTCAGCGTAGTGTCCAGAGCCTGGAGATGCTACCAGGAGACAAGCTAGTACACCAGGAGACGTGGAGGAGGCCAACAACCCAGCAGCAGGACCTCTACCTCCGCCTTTGTGCGAGGAGGAACAGGAAAATGCTAAATGACCTCCAGCAGGCCACAAATGTGCATGTGTCTGCACAATTAGTTAGTAACCGACTCCATGAGGATGGTTTGAGGGCCCAATGTCCACAAATGGGGGTTGTGCTCACACCCTAACACCATGCAGGACGCTTGGCATTTGCCAGAGAACATCAGGATTGGTAAATTCGCCACTGGCGCCCTGTGCTCTTCACAGATGAAAGCAGGTTCACACTGAGCACACGTGACAGACGTGACGGAGTCTGGAGACACCATGGAGAGCGATCTGCTGCCTGCAACATCCTTCAGCATGACTGGTTTGGCAGTGGGTCAGTAATGGTGTGGGGTGGCATTTCTTTGGAGGGCCGCATGGCCCTCCATGTGCTCGCCAGAGGTAGCCTGACTGCCATTAGGTACCAAGACGAGATCCTCAGACCCCTTATGAGACCATATGCTTTGTAGGAAGGTCATACAGGAACGTGGAGGCCACACACAATACTGAGCCTCATTTTGACTTGTTTTAAGGACATTATATCAAAGTTGGATCAGCCTGTAGTGTGTTTTTCCACTTTAATTTTGTGTGTGACTCCAAATCCAGGCCTCCATTGGTTAATAAATTGGATTTCCATTGATAATTTTTGTGTGATTTTCTTGTCAGCACATTCAACTTTGTACAGAACAAAGTATTCAATGAGAATATTTCATTTGTTCACATCTAGGATGTGTTATTTGAGTGTTCCCTTTATTTTTTTGAGCAGTGTATATTTATATAGCACCTTCCAACAACGCCTTGCATTGGCCAGGGTGCAAAAGGGTTACAAGGTTACAAAATAAAACAAATAAATATAGAACACAATAAAACAAACAAAATTGTGTCAAGTAAAAACTAGAAATACGTTATAAGAAAAATTAAAACACCAAAAAATCAAATGTCAAAGCCATTTAAATAAATAGGTCTTAGTTTAGCTTTGAATAAAAACAGGTCAGAGATGGCACGCAACTCATAGGGAAGACTATTCTAGGATGCTGGGCCAGCCACTGAATAAAATCCTATCCTATAAAATTTTAATTGTTTTTAATTTGTTCAGAAGTTTCCACAGGTTTCATTTGATAACTGCATTAATTAAGAAATATTAAATCAAGTTCTTATGTCATTAAACATCCTGAGGGATTCTGGCCCGTGTGTCAGTGCACTCGCACTCCTCTTTGGGATGCCGGGTATCAGAGGTCTCCTTATGCTGAGTCTCTACTTTAGTTTGGCAGGATGGGCAGCAGGCGGTGTATCCTTTCTTTCTGCAGCTGGGACAGGACAACACCAGCTGGCAGCAGACCTGGGTGCTGCAAAGCTCATACTGGTCCCATGGAAGGCCACAGTACCTGCAATCTAAACAAGACACTGGGTCTTAAAAACCACTGCTGGAAAATCACTCATTTGTACCCTTTCTGACAATACAAGCATTTCTTTCTGACTGCTTTTAAGGCACAGGCTATGTAATTCATTTACAAACCAACCTGAGATGACATCATTGTTTGAGGAGATTGTGTAGCGTTCATCAAACACAAAAAGTTTCCCACGATAGAAACCTTCTGGAAAACACTCCAAGTACTTATGGATTCCACCTTTCAGCTGGTAAATCTCTTTACACACATCCTGCATAATAAAACAGTAGAAACTGTAAAAAGGGATGAAAATGTTTAAGACATAAATTTCAATTAAATAGATTATGACTAAACAGCTCCAGTAATGGGAAATAAAGAGCTTTCAGAGAGTTAGAACACAACCTCTAAATTCAAGGGTTTTAAGTAGTTTGTATAGAGAAGCAGGGTTCAAGCTTTTAGTGATTAGTAAAAATTTCCAGTTTTCTGTAAGGTCTGTCCTCCCAAATAAGATTTCAGACTGTTCCCTTTTTTTCTAAGAACTAATAACACGAAGACACTAATTTCTCTGAATATTGTCATGATTTAACAACTAAACGTAACAATATATAAAGCAAGAACCGCTGTAAGTTCTTTGATAGAGGTTGTACAAGCCTTGACAAAGTGAAGGGAATATACGATTATCCCCATTGATGCACGAAACATGTTTAGCCAACCCGTATCAGATTTTTACAAAGCTCAAAACAAACTGCAGCAGAAAACATGCATATTGTTTGCAGATATGGTACAAACATATAAACAGTGTTCAGTTGGGATGCATTTAATGAACAGGGGAAACAGTTTCAATAAAGTGCCAGTTTTTAGTGCTTCTCTAATTTTGTACATATTTGGATTACGGTACTAATTTTTTTATTTTTTACACAATGTTCTACTTTTAAATTAATTCACCCATCCATCATTCCGTCACCCGCTTGCCTTTGCAGGGTCATAGAGTGGCTGGTGCCAGTGGCCATTGGTCAAGAGGGATACACCCTGGGCAGGTCCCCATTCCATCACAGGAGAATCAGTGACGACACACAGTAAAGACAACCATGCGCACACACCTAATGGAAATTTAGAGAGAACGTCATGGTTTTGGACTGTGGGAGGAAGCCAAATACTCCAAGAGGCGGGGATTTGAACCCAGGACCTAACCTTCTTGCTGCAAGGCAAGTGCTAACCACTGCATCAACATGCAGCCCTAGCCTCTGCTACATCTTTCCTTAATACATTTTAAAAACTGTAATCTTTGTAATCTACCTTTGTAGATTTGAGGTTAGATTTGAATAGCTCTAAAACCTGGTTAAACCCTGATATGGTAAGTTCCCTAGATCTGATAGAGGGTGTACTTTCTTTTTACCATGACTGTCTGTGTAATAAAGTCCATCAAACTGGGCCTAAGATTTGGCTTACTTTTGAGCGGAGGTAGGCGGAGCCACGTTCACAGCGGATCCCTCCTGTGCAGTACATCAGGACCTTTTTGTCCCGGAACAGCTCCAAGTTCTGGTCGACGTAGTCCGGGAAATAACTGAACTTACGGATGTTTGGGGCGAGACACCGAGTGAACTGTCCCTGAGGGGAAATAGAAACTCATATTATTCACTAAATAGTAAATATACTTTACGCTACTATACATTACAAAGGTAATCAACATCCTACACAGATTTAGTAATCAATTCACCCCATCTACAGGAAAAGTACATTTAACACAAGACCCTATAGAAAAATCTTAGATTATTCTATATTCTATTAATTCTGATGGATTTAATACAGTAGGCCGTAGTTTGCTAACTGAATTTGTTTAGCAAAAACA
This sequence comes from Girardinichthys multiradiatus, assembly GCF_021462225.1. Lineage (NCBI taxonomy): Eukaryota > Metazoa > Chordata > Actinopteri > Cyprinodontiformes > Goodeidae > Girardinichthys > Girardinichthys multiradiatus. The sequence goes on along the minus strand of NC_061815.1, from coordinate 43,646,377 downwards.
TCTTGTAGGGTGGTATTCCTTTTAATAATCCTCGTAACGCGTGCTGTCATTAGTTGGTGTCTGCACACAAAGTGCTCAGGCAGTTTCACCTCACAGGTTTAGAAAAGCAAGAATGACACAACCAAATCCTCTAGTGATTTTAACAGAAACACGGTCACTTCTGACTTCACCTTTATTGTTTTTTAATAATTTTCTGCTTAGTATGCCTCGCAGTTAACTAAATCCCTACTTACAACTTTGCTCTCGTAAAAGTTGCGGCAGTCCAGGAGGATGGTGTCGCTGCTAGAATTCCCTTCAGTCAAAACAGCTTCCACTTCCTTATGAAACTCTTCAGGGTCCAGATGAACTCCTGGGCGGCCAAAAACAGACATTTACTTGTTCATTTCGGCATTTTTAAATGGGACTTTGGCAGCTCTTTCACGCATCTTCTAACCAGCAACTGGCCATTTTCAGAGGCATGTTTTTATGTTTGCTATGACAATTAATTCTGATCTTTGAAATATTCGAGCACAAAAATCCAGAGATACACCAGGGAAGAACCAGTGTTATTTCTACACATAAGAGACGACATAGCAAAGACCCAACTTCAAATTAGACATTCAGGCGTTTTGTTACAAAGAGCCTGTCAGGAAGTTAATAATCAAACTTCTTTAGTGGCATACAGGTAAAATAGGCAAAGAAAAGACAGTTGATGGGCGTTACATAGTTTTTTGCATCAAGTAGATCATTTACAAAGATTTGACATGCTTGTCATGACAAAGCATCTTCTTTTCATGCTCTAATACCTGCAGTAAAGGGCTTTATTTGTTGTAAAATATGTCAGTTTGCTCACCATTTTCAACATTTGTTATGACCCTGAGGTTCTAACACACTCACTGAAGGGTGTGACCAAATTTGTCAACTTCTGAGATTAGTTGCACTTCTCTTGTTGGAAAAAAAACAACAGAATTTTATGCACCTGTGCTGTTATTTTACTGCTAAAAAACTCTATGATGAAATCCAGGCAATGGGCCATTGCAAAGTTTTAGAAGTCAGAAACAAAACTGGTTAGGCCCTATAGTTAGGCACCTTTTCATGATTAATGATTCATAATTCATCAAAATTCAAACAAACTTGTCAGAAAACAATTATGTCAAATGGCTGGTCTATGAATTAGTAAACAAAAAGCAGCTAATGTCCCAAAAAAAACAAACTTTGAAAGACATTCAAAAAGCCTTGACAAATATTAATTAAAACCACTTTAATGGTTAAGGTTGTTTGGCTACTTTCTTCTGGAAATAAGGTGAGGTTGAAGGTATCATTTACCATACCAACTTTATTTATAAATTACTTAAAGTGCAGCACATAACTGCATATTAAATAGATATATATATATTAAAAGAAAAATCATGCATACAATATATGACAAGACCAGAAAAAATTCAACACAACCAATTAAAACTAAGTCAAACCAAGTGTTGTTGAGGTTGGAAGCCAAAGAATAAAAATGGGTTTTGGGCTGACTTTTAAAAGCAGGCAGTGAATAAGCCTCCCTAATGTGCAGGGATAGGTTATTCCACAGTTGGGTAGCAACAATAGAGAGGGCCCAGTCCCCTATAAACACTATACTATATACATACCGTAGCAACAGCAGAATAACAGAAGTAAAACTGGCAGAATATATCAGTACCTGCCAGCTTGTAGGAGACAATATTGGGATCCACTCCCATTGGGACAATTTCCTTATAGACTCCGACCTTCAATTCTGTAAAACACTCGGCACCCCCATCGCTGGTCTAAACAAACACCAAGGAGACAAACATTTCTATTAATCTGCAAGGCTAAAGAAAGGTAAATATTCCAAGGTTCATTTTTACAAAACAAAGTCCCACAATTCAAACTGTGCTTAATAAAAATGTCCGTAAGGCCTCATTACTAATTCAGTGTGAAATGTAGAAACATAACTCTGACGCTTTAAAGTTATTAATATCAGGTCTGCTTTTCATCCGCTTCTGACCTTAAAATCCTCTTTATCCATCTTGAAGACAGGATGTGAGAGCATTGCACCAATATAAAAATCAGTGGCCACATTAGTACCTCCAACTGTCCCGTTGATGCCTTCTGCTGCCACCCTTATCTGAAGAAAATGATTAATACATATAAAGACATTTATATTCATCAAATATTTCTCTATTTTCAGTATTTTAACATTCTGCAGGCAGTGTTACAGTGGTAAGAGTTCCTTCACCTTGCCTGTTAAGTGCAGCTTCTCACATAAAGCTTTCTGCCAAGCACAGACAGCACGGGGCTCATCCACATGACAGTAGCGATAATAGAGTAGAACTTTTCCAGGGCCGCTACATGTAAACAAGATAAACATTGAGACCAAATGTACCACAGATAGAACTGCAGCAAACAAAAAATATCTAATATCCTTTAACCTTCTCAGTTGTTCCTCAGAGACTTGGTTGATATCTGGTATCCATGCAGAAATGTCCGCTGCTTCGGCCATGTGTCCATCTGTCGGCTGCGTTTCAGCCTCTTCCTCCAGCCGTTTTATCAGATGCTCATACGCAGCCTGTGTGAGCTGCTGTATTTCAAAATTATGACTTTTAGCCACGTGTTTGTGAATGGCAGAGTGTTCGCTGAAGGTCTGTCCACAGCAGCACCAAGATGTGCCATCCTTCATGGACGCTACAAAGGTAGCAAATGACTGAAAAATGGGAAAGAGGGAAAAAAAGGAACAAAGGTTCATTTTAATGTGGCAAAGGAAATGTTTTTAAAATGAAATCCTCGGTCAGATGTGGTTAAACAGCTTTCAACTGGAGCTACAGTCATGGCTAAATGTTTTTATTGTGACCCAAATGTTGTATTTAGCTGCTTCAATCAATCAACATTTTATTTGTGCAGCACTTTACCACATACCATAAGGAAACCAAAGGGCAACACAGCACAAAAAAATACAATGACACAAAATTATAAGGTTAGAAGCAGTAAATAACACAATAAAAGCAATAAATGATAAAAGGCAAAAGGCTGCGAGGACTGGCCTACTGATCTTGCTCTCGAGGTAAAAGATTAGTCTTTAAAAGAGATTTAAATTTATTAAACATTCTGGCAGCCCTCACAAAAAGAGGGAGACCATTCCAGGGGCTGCGGCTGAAAAAGACTCCATCTCCCCAAGTCAAGTCCTTGGAACCACCAAAAGCATTTGATCTCCAGACCTCAGAGCTCTACCAGGATGATAACTATGTGGGAGCTCAGAAAGATAAAGAGGTGCCAGACCATTTAAACATTTAAGAAGAAGACAAGAAACCCAACACAAGGGTAGTATCTGCACTACAGAGAAATCAAGGTAGCTCTCAGATTTTATTCTACATTGAAATTATTTCCCAGTGATAATTAAAGGAAGGATTCATCAAGAGGACTGTGAGAAAATGGTCACAGGAACCTGAAGAAGCCCTGCAAGGCTGCTTTGAGGCTACAGACCGTTATGCATTGTGCCAGCCACATGGAGAAGACATCAATGCCATGACTGAGTGTGTAACCGACTATATAAACCTCTGTGTGGATAACATCATCCCCACCAGAACCGTGAGATGCTTCCCCAATAACAAACCTTGGATCACCAGTGACCTGAAGGACCTGCTTAACAAGAAAAAAAGAGCCTTCAGAGAGGGAGACAGAGAATTATTGAGGAGTTTACAGAAGCAACTTAAAGTCAAGATAAGGGACAGCAAGGAGGTGTACAAGAAGAAGCTGGAGAGCAAGCTCCAGCAAAACAATATCAGTGATGTGTGGACAGGGATGAAGATCACAGGCTTCAAGCAGAAGGATGATCAGACCGATGGAGGTCTGGACAGAGCCAAGGAACTGAACCTATTCTTCAATAGGTTCAGTTCAGAAACAAGCTTCGCATCCTCCTCTCCTGCTCACAGCCAAACAGACATCCCACCCTCCTTTGACCCACAGGACCCACAGCTGTCCAGTAACACCTCACATTTTTTATCTTCCACCTCAGCCCTAGACCCTTCTGCTTCTACATGATTGCCTTCAACCATATCAGAAGATGCTGATGCTTCCTTTGCTTCCCCCTTCCACCTGTGTGTCTCAAAAGGTCAGGTGAAGAGATAACTGGAGAGACTGAATAGGAATAAGGTTGCAGGTCCAGATCATGTCAAGTCAAGTTTATTTATATAGCGCTTTTCAGCAACAAGGCACTCAAGGTGCTGTACATGAGGAAAAACATTACACTGATACAGAAAATCAAACAGAGGTAATTAAAATAAAGAGAATAGAATAGAATGATGGATAAGAAAATGAAAGGAAAATTGGACTGAAAACTTAACTAATAATGTTTAGATGGCACAATCAAAGGCCACTCTAAACAAATAGGTTTTTTATCTGGATTTAAAGCAACTTAGGGTTTCGGCGCTTTTACAGTTTTCTGGCAGTTTATTCCAGATTAGTGGAGCATAAGAACTAAAAGCTGCTTCTCCATGTTTGGTTCTGGTTCTGTGTATGCAGAGTAGATTGAGCCAGAAGACCTGAGAGGTCTGGGTGGTTGATACACTGACAACAAGTCTGTAATGTATTTTGGTGCTAAGCTATTCAGTGATTTATAGACTAACAGAAGTATTTTAAAGTCTATTCTCTGAGCTACAGGGAGCCAGTATCTGGACTTTAGAACCGGGGTTATGTGCTCCTCTTTCTTAGTTTTAGTGAGGACGCGGGCAGCAGCGTTCTGGATCAACTGCAGTTGGAAAAAAAAAAAAAAAAAATTCTGATCGACTTTTTAGGCAGGCCTGAAGACACCGTTGCAGTAATCAATTCTACTAAAGATGAAGGCAGGAATTAGTTTTTCAAGGTCCTGCTGAGACATTAGTCCTTTAATCCTGGAGATGTTATTTAGGTGATAGAAGGCCGACCTTGTTACTGTCTTTACGTGCCTCTGAAGGTTCAGGTCTGAGTCCATCACTACACCCAGGTTTCGAGCCTGATTGGTGGTTTCTAGCTGTATTAACTGAAGCTGTGTGCTAACTTTTAAACGCTCTTCCTTTGGTCCAAAGATTATTACTTCAGTTTCGTTTTGATTCAGCTGAAGAAACTTTTGGCACATCCAAGCATTGATTTCTGTTAAGCATTTACCCAGCGCTTGAATGAGTTCATAGTCACCTGGTGACAACGTAACGTATAGCTGTGTGTCGTCTGCATAGTTATGATAACTTACATTGTTGTTTATTAAAATCTGAGTTAGGGGGAGCATGTAGATATTGAATAGAAGAGGCCCTAAAATGGACCCTTGGGGAACGCCACATGTGATTTTTGTGATCTCGGATGTAAAGTTACCTACTGACACAAAAAAGTCCTTGTCCTTCAAGTAGGATTTGAACCAATTGAGTGCTGTACCAGAAAGGCCGACCCAGTTTTCCAGGCGCTCTAATAAAATGAAGTGATTAACAGTGTTGAATGTTGGTGTACGATTTCTTCTAAGTTTTTGTAGTTTATTTGGTAAAATTGGGAAATGTTGTCAAAATCAGTTCTAGTTGGAGACAACATTGGTACTGGAATTGATGTGGATGTGCTGACTGCCCCTCTAATCTTTTGGGCTTTTTCAGTAAAGAAGTCAGCAAATTCATTGCAGGCCCTGGTAAACTGGAGTTCAGATGCTACAGTTACAGGAGGGTTTGTTAACCTGTCGACCCCGGCAAATGATGCACGAGCATTGTTAATGTTTTTGCTGATGATCTCAGAAAAGAAAGATTCCCTTGCATTTTTCAGTTGTAGGTGATATCTGTATAGTCTTTCTTTATAGATAATATAGTGAACCTGGAGTCCAGTCTTTCGCCGCCTGCGTTCAGCTTTTCGACACTCCTTTTTTTCACTTCTGACTGGTGGAGCACTTCTCCATGGAGACATTTTCTTCTCAGAAACGACTTTCACTTTAATTGGAGCAATTGAATCAATGGTGTCCGAGATTTTAGAATGAAAGTTTTCTACCAGCTCATCTACAGTGTTACAGGGCAAAGTGGAGGTAGAAGAGTAAATCTGGTTAAAGGTTTCAGCAGCACCGTCCTTAAAGATGCGTTTTCTTATCATGTCTCTTTGGCAAACTGAGTCATTGCAGATGATGGTTTCAAAAATAACAGAAAAGTGGTCAGATAGGGCAACATCAGTTACAGACACCTTGGAAATGTTAAGACCCTTAGTGATGATCAAGTCCAAAATATCTCCCTGTTTGTGCGTTTGCTGTTTAACATGTTGAGTCAAACCAAAAGTTCTAAGAGTGTCACATAGATCTATTGGACTTCTGTCTTCAGGATTGTCCATGTGAATGTTGAAGTCTCCCACAATAATTAAACAGTCATAATCAACACATATCACAGATAAAAGCTCATCAAAATCACTGAAAAAGTTTGTTTTGGACTTAGGAGGCCTGGAAATATTCAAGAACATGGTTCGGACCGGGATCTTTACCTGGAGAGCCAAATATTCAAAACAGTCAAATTTTCCCAGAAATACTTTTTTACACTCTAATAAATCTTTAAACAAAGTGGCCACCCCTCCACCTTTTCTTTGCTGTCTGATCTCACAAAGAAAACTGTAGTTCGGAGGCGTCGACTCTATCAGAATGGGAGCTTCATTAAAATCATGTAACCATGTTTCTGTTAAAAACATAACATGAAGATCGTGGTCAGTAATGAAGTCATTGATTAAAAATGATTTTCCTGACAGAGATCTAATGTTCAATAAAGCCAGTTTATATGACTTAGTTGCTGATATTAACTCTGTGTCTGGTTGTACCTGACAGTCTATGGCTTTTTTTTTATTGTTCATTACTGTCTCTTATCCTTTTGGCTTTGTTCTTTCTGTCACGTATAAGCACAGAGATTTTACAACTATCTCCTATTAGGGGCCCAAGGTTTTCCTGGACATGCTCATTTCTGATAGAGTTACCACTGGGGCCCAGACTGTATCACAGAGAAGTGATTTGAAGGTCCTGATTAGGAGGAGATAGATTAGGAGGTGGTGGGGCTCTGTGGCATTTGGAAGATGTTGGTTTAGTAGCAGGGCCTCGGCCACGGGAGGTGTTGAATGGAGAAGATGTCAGAGCCAATTGGTTCCCGATCTTAAGAGCTCCTTTCATCTTATCAGAATCCAGTAAAGCAAAAAGCGGGCCCAGTGGGGAGATGGGAGAGTTCTGTGTGGTCTGGGTCGGGGTCTGGGGTGAGGGGGGTATAACGGGGGGGTCCACTTCTCCTGTGGATTTTGACAGGGAGACCTTTTGTGATGACCTCTCTTTCTCAGCCAACTGGCCGGTTGTTTCTGCTGGAGCTGTTGGACACTCCTTGTTCTCTGCTGAAGGTCGAAGCTGCTGGCCGATTATTTACTGAATAGAAGAGATTAGATGTGAGACGTCTGGCTCCTGGCTTGTTCAAACAGAAACCATCTTGCTTAAAGAGTTGTCGTTTTTCCCAAAAAATACTGAAGTTGTCGATGAAGTTCACAGATGTGGCATTATGTTTTTTTCAACCACTTATTCATCATCATAAGTATCAAAAAAATCTCATCTCCACAGAAAATCGGTGCAAAGGGTCCGCTGAGAAACACCTTGATATTGAGACCTCCAACAATATTCAGAAGACGAGTGAAATCCTCCTTCAATCTTTCTGACTTTTTCTTAGCCACGTCATCCATGGCTCCACAGTGTATAATAAGGTTTTCTAGAGACGGGCGCTTTTCTGTGATTGCAAGAATATTCTCTGAGATATCAGACACCACGTTACTGGTACCAATCATAACTTCTGTGTTTTTCTTGTTGCAGAAGCTTTTAATCCCATCCACAGCTGTGTTGCCCACTATTAGGGTTCTTGGTCTGGTGGGGCGCTTTTTCTCTGGCAGCTTAGGAGAAGACTGTTTAGAATGAAGGTTGTTCTCAAACCTTTTATTGTTCTCAGAAGATGGATCATTTTCCTGGTTTTCATTCTGTAGTGAAGCAAATCTGTTTTGGAGGGAACTCCATTATTTCCAGCTGTCTCACTCCTATCAGTTGTTGTGACAGCAGCTCGCTGTCGAAGTCTCCTTTTCCCAGGGGAAACGGGGGCATTTATCTGTAATTCTGGCCTTACTAATTTATTTAATTGCTGAGATCTTCCAGTGAGTCGTCCACCTTGATTTTTTGGGCATGCGCCTAAAACATGCCAAGGGGGTCTGCCGGTAGGTTTATTCTCAGTGTTCTCAGTGGCTGTCACTGTTTGGGATCACAGATAGACTTGAATCACCACTGAACCCCATATTCACCTCCACATTCACTTCTAGTCGATGGATTTTCATCTCCAAAACAGCCAATTTCAGTAAAAGTTTGTCGAAGTCCTCTGTGGTGAAGGGAGGCATTTTGTGCTTTTGAGTTGGATTATAAAAACATCAAAATCCTTTAGAAAAAAATAAAATAAAAATAATAATAATCCTTGGGAGTCACTTGTAAAAAGTAGTTTTAGTCCAATATTTCCATAATTTTGGCTAAGAGATAAAAAGTTAGGAGTAAAAAAATGCAAGCAAGCAGGGAGCTTAGGAGAAAAGCGTCTGAGCAGGCAGAGAGGCGGAAGTAGAATCAGCCCTAGAGTCCTGAAGGCCTGTGCAGAGCAGCTCTGTGGGATTCTGCAGCACCTCTTCAATCTTAGCCTGGCCCAGAAGAAGGTTCCGGTGTTGCGGAAGACCTCCTGTCTTGTTCCGGTACTAAAGAAAACTCACCCATCAGTCCTCAATGACTATAGACCTGTTGCCCTGACATCTCACATCATGAAGGTCCTAGAGAGACTCCTGTTGGCCCACCTGAGTAAGCAAACAGTAAACCATCAGGACCTCCTTCAGTTTGCTTATCGCTGTGGAGTTGGAGTTGAAGATGCCATCATACATCTGCTTCAACAAACCCACTGTCATCTGGACAAAGCCAGCAACACTGAGAGGATCATGTTCTTTGATTTCTTCAGCGCATTTAACACAATTCAACCCGATTTGCTTTGTCAGAAACTCCAGAAGACTCAGGTGGAGGCCTCAACAATCTCCTGGATCAAAGACTACCTGACAAACAGACTTCAGTTTGTGAGACTGAATGGTTATGAGTCTAACCAGGTAGTCAGCAGCACAGGAGCACCTCAGAGGACTGTATTCTCACCATTCCTTTTCACTCTGTACACCTCAGACTTCCAGTACAAGACAGTCTCCTGTCATCTGCAGAAATACTTGGATGATTCTGCAGTTGTGGGGTGGATCAGAGATGGACAAGAAGCTGAGTACAGGAAGGTGGTGGACCGCTTTGTGGCATGGTGTGGAAACAATCATCTCATTTTGAACGTGACTAAAACAAAGGAGATGATTGTAGATTTTAAGAGAAACAGGAATAAGTCAAAAACTATTTCTATCATGGGAGAAGAAGTGGAGGTGGTGTAGGAGTATAAATACCTCGGTGTTCACCTGGACAACAGACTAGAGTGGAGATGCAACTGTGAAGCCATCTACAAGAAGGGACAGAGCAGACTGTACTTCTTGAGGAAGCTTAGGTCCTTTGGTGTTTGCAGCAAGATGCTGCATATCTTCTTTAAGTCTGTTGTGGAGAGTGTAATCTCTTCTGCCATCATCTGCTGGGGAAGCAGCGTCAGAGCCAGGGACTTAAAAAAGCTCAACAAGCTGATAAAGAAGGCTGGTTCTGTTCTGGGGACTCCTCTGGAACCTCTGGAGATCATTGTGGAAAGACGGATTCTTCATAAAATGAAGAACATTATGGAGAACCCTGAGCATCCTCTTCATGAGACTGTCCTACAACAACAGAGTGTCTTCAGTCAAAGGCTTCTTCAGATCTGCTGTAAGACGGAGCGCTACAGGAGATCCTTCCTGCCCACAGCCATCAGCATCTACAACGGCTCTTTGAGGAAACCGTCATAATATGAGCTATAACAACATTTAATTTCCCTTTGGGATTAATAAAGTATTTTTGAATTGAATCAAACAAAATACCTTGGTACCAGTCTTTATCTGTCCATCCTTGTACTTTCTGTACAGTTTAAGTATGTCCATGTATGTTTTTCTTGGATAGACATGATCTTTTTCTGACCTTCTTGCCACCTAGTCACTGAACTTCACTTTGCTGTGAATACAGATGGATTCACAACCACTTGTTGCTGATGTTGCCAAATAATACCCATCTATACTCAATAATAAGGGAAGGCTATTTGCGCATTTAGCACAATTTGGAAAGAACCTATCTCGTTGTAGTGACAACTGAATTACAGAACATTTCTTAGGTGTAATTAGTGACTCGTAGAAATGAAACATTTTGAGATTTCTTCATTAATTTATCGCTATGGTCACTATAACACCATGAAAACACAGTCAGTGTAATCTCACCTTCCTCCTACAGAGACTGTAGCATCTTCTTTGGGAAGCAGACAGTTGTTTCTCTTGTTTTAATCCGGTACAAACCGAACTTTCAACCTCCCAGTTCACGAACTCTGAGCAGGGTGGCTCAACACCCGCCATGGTCGTTTTTTTCATTGTAGCCCTTAAAACACAATCGGTGTGCCAGTTTCAGCCTAAATACACGACCATAAAATACCCAGCGCCTGGCTAATGTAACATTTTTGGGGATTATCGTGGTTTTAAATCTGGATTTATATCAAACACAGAATCCCCAAACATGTCAGAGGACACATTTCCAAAGTGCCGCTAACGGTCAACGTCGGAAGAGAAAAGACGGTGGACGTAACCGTTTGAACCCAGAATGTCCCGGATGTGCTTCACTTGAATCAGACCGCTGGTATTTCCTTGCTGTGTAAGCATCGATGCACAGAGCTGAACGGGCAAAACAGCTTGTTTAACCCACTTTCTCTTTGTTTATTATCATTGTTTTCCGTCGAGTGTATTTGTGTGTATAACACGTGGGGCCAATAATGTCCAGGAGGCGACACAGCGATGAAAACGACGGTAAGTCTGCGGAGTTTTACTACAGCCGTTAGGCTAAAGACAGTAGCGCCTTTTCGTTTCATTCACGCATGCTGGTGGTTAGCTGTTGTGTTATTCCAGCTGTGGGGTTAAACGATTAAAACGCATTTAAAACAAATGTTAATTCCTCTGCTTTTTAGTGGCGTTGAACCGTGAGGTGTTAGTTTACACTAAGTGCCGCGGCGGAATTAACCGGTTACCGTTAGCTGTCTGATAGCTAACTCCTAAAATATGAGAAATTAACATGGGGGCGGTAACTATTAACATATTTATACTAACCTGTTTCTTTCTGATTTAACGCGTTGTCACAGATTCAAAATACAAAGGTTTTCCACGTAATTTAAGGTAAGGTGCAAAACAATGAACATTAATATTTGCTTAATGTTTGGATCAAATGTACCGTCGTAAGTGTATTGAATGGGAAAGTATTAGGCAGCGACGTAAAGGGCTTTTTTCCCCTGCTTTTACACACTAAATAAACGTTCCGTTAAACCTTGTTCGTTATTTTAAAAATAATAATAATAAACAATTGGAGAACAAATAATGAGCTAAACGTAAAAGCATAGACGCTGACAAGAGTGTCCAAACTAAGAAACTATAGCTAAAATCTATTTCTAACATTTGGTATTAAAACATTTCATTATAGTAGTAAATAAAAACATACGTAGGTAGAAGAAAATGAAAAAAAAAAAAGCCGGTGGAAATCCGTGCTCACGCTGTACTAGACTGTGCGCAAAGTTTACTCGGTGACGTGTTTGGACGCATGGGCCACACCTGCAAGGTAAGTTTAGTGGATCTGCTGTCATATAAAACTTAAACCACTGCCATGTTTTACTCAGCACACTTCACAGCTTGTAATATGACTTTATTTTTGTTATACTAAGGCGTCCAAACACGTTCAAACTCTTGACAGATGTCACTGAGTAATCTGAGCACATGGAGCGCAGTCTTATAATCCCACACTAGCTGGTTGTTTTTGCATCAAACCATCCTCGGGGTTCTTTAAATTAGCTAATTGTGTATCCCGTCTGACTAAGCAGGTGGCCAAGCACATAAGAGGAGGAGAACATCTGAGCCCATTGAGATAGAAGATCGCCTGGAATCATTGATATGTCGTGTAGGAGAAAAAGTAAGGAGGTTCCACATAGTATAATCAGTCTCTCACCTGAATGTGTAAAAATATGATTCACTTGCTGTCTCAAAGTGTTATCCTTTACTTTTTCATTTTCTGCTGTATTAGTCCAATTAAAATAAAAAACACATTTATTTATGTATTTTTGTGTTTTCCTTTCATTGATCTTTAGAGTACTTCTTCCCTCGAGAGCAACCTCGAGGGTCTTGCAGGCGTCCTGGAGGCAGACCTTCCGAACTACAAAAACAAAATCCTGCGTATTTTATGTGCTGTGTAAGTTTGTAAAAGAAATTTGTCTCTGCTGAATAAAGTTAGTTGCAGACGGTTGTTTTCACTGAGGTGCCATTTGTCGACAGCGCTCGCCTGCTGCCAGAGAAGCTCACAGTCTACACAACTTTAGTCGGCCTTCTCAATGCCAGAAACTACAACTTTGGGGGCGAGTTTGTGGAGGCGATGATCAGGCAGCTGAAGGAGACCTTAAAAAACAACCTGTACAATGAAGCTGTTTACTTGGTACTTGAACTTTTTAACAGTATAAATCACTTCAGTTGCGCGTTTATTCACTAAGATCATTTGTTTTCCTTCCCTTTTCAGGTGCGCTTTCTGTCTGATTTGGTCAACTGCCATGTCATTGCTGCTCCTTCTATGGTGGTAATGTTTGAAAATTTTGTCAGTGTAACTCAGGAGGAAGACGTGCCACAGGTAACTGTTTAAATATGTAGGTAACCTTTGCATTTTATATTTCAGAAATTTATCATGAAAATTGATACATTTTCTTTTTTTTTTGTAAACAAAATTAAGGAATTTAAAAATATATATATTTAAAAAATGTTTTGTATTTCTTAATGAGATTAAAATCTTAATTCGATGTTGGTTAAGATTTTGGTACAACTGTTCTGATGATTATTGAGCACATCTTAATTAGTCTAGTTGCATCTGGATGCATCATGTAGCCTTTTTTCCATTCTAGTGTGTTCAAACTGGTCTCATTTCCTTCCACAGGTTCGATCAGACTGGTTTGTGTATGTTGTTCTGTCCTGCCTCCCCTGGGTCGGTAAGGAGCTTTATGAGAAGAAGGATGTTGAGATGGACCGGCTCCTCAGTCAGATTGAAGGCTACCTCAAGTGTGTTATCTGCTTTTAGTGTTTTCATACTATTTCTGATGTGGTTCCTTCGTTGAATTAATTTCACGCTGCACTATGCTTTGTTGTCTATATTTTTAGGAGGAGAGTGAAGACGCATGTCCCCATGCTGCAGGTGTGGACAGCGGAGAAGCCCCATCCACAGGAAGAGGTGAGACTCCTATAGTAGTTTCAAGTCCACTCTGCTTCTCCACAAAGGGCTCCACATTGTAGCCATTTTGTCACAATGTGAGAGCTTTTCTTACAACAGTGTAAGTAAATTTTATTGCAAAGCAAAACGCCTTAACACTGCACAAAAAAATAAAGGGAACACTTAAACACCACAATATAAATCAAACTTCTGTGAAATCAAACTGTCCACTTAGGAATCAACACTGATTGTCAATCAATTTCACAGCTGTTGTACAAATGGAAAAGACAACAGGGGGAAATCTTTGGCGATTAGCAAGACACACTCAATAAAGGAGTGGTTCTGCAGGTGGGGACCACAGACCACTTCTCAGTACCTTTGCTTTCTGGCTGATGTTTTGGTCACTTTTGAATGTTGGTGGTGCTTTCACACTCGTGGTAGCATGAGACTGACTCTACAACCCACACAAGTGGCTCAGGTAGTGCAGCTCATCCAGGATGGCACATCAATGCGAGCTGTGGCAAGAAGGTTTGCTGTTTCTGTCAGCGTAGTGTCCAGAGCCTGGAGGCGCTACCAGGAGACAGGCCAGTACACCAGGAGATGTGGAGGAGACCGTAGGAGGGCAACAACCCAGCAGCAGGACCGCTACCTCCGCCTTTGTGCAAGGAGGAACAGGAGGAGCACTGCCAGAGCCCTGCAAAATGACCTCCAGCAGGCCACAAATGTGCATGTGTCTGCACAAACGGTTAGAAACCGACTCCATGAGGATGGTATGAGGGCCCAACGTCCACAAATGGGGGTTGTGCTCACAGCCTAACACCGTGCAGGACGCTTGGCATTTGCCAGAGAACATCAGGATTGGTAAATTCGCCACTGGCGCCCTGTGGTCTTCACAGATGAAAGCAGGTTCACACTGAGCACATGTGACAGACGTGACGGAGTCTGGAGACACCATGGAGAGCGATCTGCTGCCTGCAACATCCTTCAGCATGACCGGTTTGACAGTGGGTCAGTAATGGTGTGGGGTTGCATTTCTTTGGAGGGCCGCATGGCGGCGGGATGTAAACACCGACCAGGATGAACAAAGCGAACTCACGGGGGAATAGAAAGGCTTGCAGTTTATGATGAAGGCTTCCAGGTCTGGAGAACAGTTCTGCTGAATCACTGTCACGTCGTTGCACCAACCACTGTTGAGGTAGAAACAGATTCCTCCACCTTTCGCTCTCTGTCTCTGTCCGCTCTGTAGAGCTGGAATCCTGCCAGCTGCAGCGCGGAGTCCGGTATTAATCCACACAGCCACGTCTCCATGAAACACAAAACTGCCGATGAATAAAAGTCCCTGTTTTTCCCTAACAGCAGTTGTAGTTCCTCAATTTTGTTGGGAAGTGAGCGCACGTTAGAGAGAAATATTCCAGGTAACGGTGTTCGTAGTCCACGCTGGCGAAGACGTACCAGCGCCCCAGCCCGTTTCCCTCTCTTCCGGCGTTTCACCGCGTGAGCAAAGGTGAGCGCACCTTTGACCAGAATGTCCAAAAATTCCAGAGCAGTAGGCAGAAAAGTGGGAAATAACTCCTCTGGTGTAGTAGCCCTGATGTTCATGAGTTCTTCTCTGGTGAGAGAGCTCCGGGTACCATCACAGAAGACCGTTTTAAAGCAAAAAACAAAACAAAACAATGCGCACCAACACGCCGAGGCGACCATCTGCGGCGCCATCTTAATCTTGCCATAATGCAAATTCTAACAGTCTATTCAGTAGGACTATCAGCTGTGTACTGTATCCACAACACAACTGATGGTCCCAACCCCATGTATAAGGCTTGAAATCCCACTTATTAAACCTGACAGGTCACACCTGTGAAGTGAAAACCATTTCAGGTGACTACCTCTTGAAGCTCATCAACAGAATGCCAAGAGTGTGCGGAGCAGTAATCAAAGCAAAAGGTGGCTACTTTGAAGAACCTAGAATATAAGACATATTTTCAGTTGTTTCACACTTTTTTGTTCAATATATAATTCCACATGTGTTAATTCATAGTTTTGATGCCTTCAGTGTGAAGCTACAATATTCATAGTCATGAAAATAAAGAAAACTCTTTGAATGAGAAGGTGTGTCCAAACTGTTGGTCTGTACTGTAGGTGTTCTGGAGTTATGTGTGCTGGTATCTGTTCAGTTGTAATGCTCAACTAATAGGTGCATTAACTGAAGGCAAACATGCTAGAGATTACACAGTTAGCGTTTATAGTGATTAACTATTAAAATTTTGAGCTGTTAGTATTACTGTGTTTGGTAAACCTGTTCTTAAACCCCCAGTTTATTATTTAATTGTACATCATATGCTCCATCTGAGACCCCACTGCAGAAGACTTTGAGAGTAAAATATTTTTAACTACCAAAGATACTGAGAGCTTAGCTGTATTTTGAGTTTTTTTTTTGTCCTAACTTCATACAAAAATATTTGCATTATGACTAGTTGTCTCCCTCTGGGAGCCTAGCAGCTAATATTGTCAGTCAGTCAGTCATTTTCTACCGCTTATTCCATAGTGGGTCACGGGGAAGCTGGTGCCTATCTCCAGCAGTCTATGGGCGAGAGGCAGGGTTCACACTGGACAGGTCGCCAGTCCATCGCAGGGCAACACACAAACAACCATACACACACTCATTCATACACCTAAGGGCAATTTAGAGTTACCAATTAACCTAACAGGCATGTTTTTGGACTGTGGGAGGAAGCTGGAGTACCCGGTGAGAACCCACGCATGCACGGGGAGAACATGCAAACTCCATGCAGAAAGACCCCAGGCTGAGAATTGAACCCAGGACCTTCTTGCTGCAAGGCAACAGTGCTACCAACTGCGCCACCATGCAGCCCTCAGCTAATATTGGTTTAGAGCAATTGAATCCTGATGTTTGCTTGCTTCAGAATGGTCTGGTTTGTTTTTTTAAGTTCTTTCCAGCTTGTCAGATTTCTTGAACAAGCAGACCACTTGCTGGGGGACAGTAAAAATATGAGGTTTTAAATCCAAAGCAGTTCGATGAGGGTCTGTTATGTAACAGCAGAGGAACTGAATAACATACTGCAAACCTTCACAATGAGAGCCTTAAGCATATATGCTGCACTTTAAACATCAAATAGCATATTTTACATATTGTCAGGATATAGTTTCCTCTCTCACAGTAAAAACACAGTCTGAAGGCTGTATTCCCTGAATGAGCTGCAGACTGTAGTTTGTCTGACTTTATTTTATACAGGACACATTATGTTTTTGTCTTTGCTTTGCTCTGGAGACAGAAATTAAAATTGACTACTGAATAAAAAAAAAAATCATTTTAAAAAAAGGAATCTAAATGCGGATGTTGAATGAAACAATAACTGTGTTGTTTCTGTGTCCTCCCCCTGTTCTCTGGAGCCTTACATGCTGTTAAAACAACCCTCTATTGATGTTCGTTTCAGTACCTGGACTGTCTGTGGGCCCAGATTCAGAAGCTGAAGAAAGACCGCTGGCAGGAGCGCCACATCCTTCGTCCGTACATCGCTTTCGACAGCGTGCTCTGTGAGGCCCTGCAGCACAATCTGCCCCCCTTCACCCCGCCAGGACACATGCCCGATGCCCAGTACCCCATTCCTCGGGTCATCTTCCGCATGTTTGACTACACCGATGCCCCAGAGGTTTGCTAATCTCTTCTGAATGACCTGATAGGCAGGATGGGGATTTTAGTTTCAGATTCTTGGGACTCTACAAAGACAGAGTTTCTTTTTTTTTTTCATCAACAATATGTCTGTTTTTCCCTCAGGGTCCCGTCATGCCTGGCAGCCATTCTGTGGAGAGATTTGTGATTGAAGAAAACCTGCACTATATTATCAAAACTCACTGGAGAGAGAGGAAATCATGGTAGGGGGTCAGCGTGATCAAACCTCTACATGGGATGACTCTGCACACAAACTCACTACAGTTGTGCTGTTGTTTTCACCTTCCAGTGCTGCCCAGTTGCTCAGTTACCCTGGGAAAAATAAGATTCCTCTTAACTATCACATCGTAGAGGTATTTTTCTTTCTTTCTTGGTTCTTTCACACAGGCTACCAGTTAAATCCATCTAATTAAACAGGTGCGTTATTTTGTTTCAGGTGATCTTTGGAGAACTCTTCCAGCTGCCGTTACCGCCCCACCTGGACGTCATGTACACCACACTTCTCATTGAACTCTGCAAACTGCAGCCGGGGTCTCTCCCTCAAGTTGTATCTTTTATTGGTCCTGCTGCAAGAGAAAGGGAGAGATTTTTTACAGCTGCAGAAAAAATCCATTAACTGTTGGTGGGAATCATAGACATAAAGTGCCTTTTAGATGTTTTGTCGACAGTCTCCTGAATTGTGGATTTCTGCATCGCCTTCATGGTTGCCATGGGCTTCCTTCTTCTCTAACTAATGCTTTCTTCACCCAGCCTGTCAGTGTAGGGGGACAACCATTGCTGGGTAGGGCTATGTACTTCTTTATGGTGATCTGTCATATAAATCCAAATAAAATGCAGTACAGTTTGTGGTTGAATGTTGTCGTTCTCTAAAATGAACAATTTTAGAGATTAACAAGGAGAAAAAAAACAATTTTTTTTCTCCTTTTTATAAAAGAATTATTTATGAATTGGCTGGCATTCTGAGTTCCTCCTGTTGTATTTCATGAATGGAAACGTTTATAATTTGTCATTTGTTTTATTCACTTCTTTTATGAGAACTCTTTAAGAGAGTTTTCTGTACTTCTGAGCTGCTGTTGGGCTGATGTTGTATCTCATCAGTAGGACAATGTTTACCTTAACATCTGTCTGGCAGCTGGCCCAGGCCACAGAGATGCTTTACATGAGACTGGATACAATGAACACCACCTGCATAGACAGGTACTTTATTCATTTTTTCTTAAACGCTCCCTTGTTGTTTCAGTGTGCACTGTAGTCCCATTTCTGTTTCTTTTTGTAGATTCATCAACTGGTTTTCTCATCATTTGAGCAACTTCCAGTTTCGATGGAGCTGGGACGACTGGTGAGTAATCTCTGGTGGAGACGTGCCGTCTTTTAAAAACATTTTAAAACTGGGTTTTTTTTAACGTCCTTGTTTGATCAAACAGGGCGGACTGTTTAACGATGGATCTAGAGAAGCCAAAGCCCAAGTTTGTCAAAGAGGTTCTGGAGAAGTCTATGAGGTATTAGAACGGTTTTCATGTTTCACTTGGAGCAGGTTAATATTGAAAAAACATGATGATAAAGGAAAACATTTCTTCTTATCTGTCGATTGTGTCTATCAGAAATGTATAAACTTTATTTATTTATCAAAATTTTCTCCAGTTCTTGATGCCTTGTTTACAGTGTAAATTCCTTTTTGCTCAATGTTTTGTTGCTTGATTTCCAGACTTTCGTACCATCAGAGGATTGTTGACATCGTCCCTCCAACTTTCTCAGCCCTCATCCCAGCTGAGCCCATTTTTTCTTTCAAATACGGAGAGGAGACTGGCTGTAAGGTTCCCCTCCACTGTTCTATGTACTTATTTTTGTTTTGTCCTTTTACTCAGGTTCTCATTGTTCTGACAGAGATATTTATCCTGTTGTCCCTCACAGCCTCGTTACCAGGTTACCCAGTTTCCATTACAGTTTCCAACGCCATAAAGAACCGAGCATCCAACGAAGAAATCCTCACCATCCTCAGAGAAGTCCCCAACCCCAACCAGGAGGATGATGATGGTTTGTTTGTGTTTTAACTTGTCTTGTTCCTGTTGGAAATGTTTAAAACCAGATTTTCTGTCAAATGTGTCAAACAACAGTTTGGTTGTGAAACCTATGGTTCACCTCACTGTTACTAATTACACCTTTTGGCCGGTTAGAGTGTCGGCTCACTGGTGTTGCATCTACACAGTCCATTTCAGTATTAGGAAACTTGACCTCCTTGCTTTCCATCCTAGCTGATGAGGAATATTCTGTTTTTCTTTCTGGTTTCATCTTCTGCTGCTGCAGATGAGGGCGAAAGCTTCAACCCACTGAAGATCGACGTGTTCCTGCAGACTCTTCTCCATCTGGCAGCTAAATCCTTCAGCCACTCCTTCAGCGCGCTCGGAAAGTAAGTTTCTAACTGCAAATGAAACCGAGTATTACCATCCGACTTTTTTACAAAACAGGAAAAATGCGAATGATAATAAAGGTGATTCAGGTTCTGTTTGGAACCTGAAGTCGGTCGGGATAAGATGAGTTTTCCTTTTATAACAAGGATTGTTTGATGTCCGTCTGCATTTTTTATTATTATTATTATTATTATTGTTGTTAGTATAGAAAAACTAACTGGTCATTCAGCTGAATAACTTTATTCAGTCGCAACTTGAGCCCCTGCTTTGTGCTAATAGTTGCATGTTTGCTTCAATATAGAGCTCCACAATACATTGAATTGTTACGTCCTACCAAGGACTGCTTGGTAGGACGTATTATTTCATCCTCATTCACTCCGTATATCGGCCACTTGGCCGGACTGACGGCCACACCTGATGTTTATTTTTGGTGGCTGAGAGACTCACAGAGAATGGTGGGGACTTTGTGGAATAGTAAAGAAAGAAGAGTCATAAAAATGTGGGTTAATCATAATCAATATTTTTAGAAATAGAATCAACATTGCATGTGTTCCTGAAATTGTGAAGCCCTAAGTGTGCATCTCAATGAATTACATTAAAGAAGAATAACTACACACAGGGTGACGTTTTAAAGCTTTTATTTCTGTTAATTATGATGATTTTCTGCTGATGAAAACATGACATTTAAGATTACAACAAACCAAAAAAAAAACATTTGTAATACAGAAATAGGTTTATTCCTGCTCAAAGGTGGTTATTTTCAAAAGGTAATTTAAAATCTGCCAAACAAGCCATTTTCTAATTTACTGAGATGTACCTGTAGTTCAATATATCTTAATCATGCCAAATAGCTTTATCTATTTTCTGATACCTGCTTTTAACTGCACAACTTCAATACACAACTAAAAAAATAAATTCCTGGGCACTAGCACTACAGAACTGGGCTTTGACACCTCAGTTCTAACCATGCTATGTAAACCTGACAGGGTGGGGTACAATAAGGCCATGTCATTAGGCACCACAACATTTATGAGCCATATAATATTCAAAACAAGACTGGAGTCTAAGCAGTAACTCTTAAATATATACAGCAAAAAGAATGGGGGACAAAACTGGCCACAAAATGAATCAACCCAGCAAAATCTGTCTGACTATAAAATTCTCAGTGAATAATGCTAAGTGTTTGATTTACAGCAGTTTATTGTAAATTAAATTAATTTTTGTTCAACTTGGAGTCACACACAAACTGTTATGGTGAGTAAAAGACTCAATGAATCCTGCGGATCTCGCTGTGTTAAATCATTCCAGATTTCACGAGATCCTTAAAACCCTGACAGAAAGCGATGATGGGAAGTTGCACATCCTTAAAGTGGTGTATGAAGTGTGGAGGAACCATCCACAGGTAAAAACTGCACAAACGGTGACAAGGGATGGATGTATGGAAGCAAAAACAATAACGGATTGAGTTGCGTTGTGTTTCAGATGATTGCCGTATTGGTGGATAAAATGATTCGGACACAGATCGTGGATTGTGCTGCTGTCGCCAACTGGCTCTTCTCTCAGGACATGGCTCACGAGTTCACCAGGTGAGATGCAGAACATCAGCAGAAGGTTCACCATGTGAGGAACTTTAAATGAAAATGACCTTTTAATTAAACTGTTGTAGGAAAATCAATTCTACATCTATTTCCTTTCTGTCTCATCTGTTTATTTAAGGCTTTTTACCTGGGAGATCCTGCACTCAACCATCCGAAAGATGAACAAACATGTGCAGAAGATCCAGAAGGAGCTGGAGGAATCTAAAGATAAGCTAGAGAAACAGCAGCACAAGAGGGTAACCCTGTTGTTTTTTTTTTTAAGCATGAATAAACACAACGTTTCATTAGATGTCACAGAACTCTGGTTATGTCCAACGAGCTGAAAAATAAAAACAGATATCTTCTTGTCGTTAATTGCCATCTAAAAAAAAAAAAAACATCCAAAAATGTCTAAAATCTGTTTTTCAATTGAATTTGTGAACGAATTTACCAGGAAAAGTAAAGATGCACCACTGGATCTGCAGTTGTTTAAACATGACAGGATAGACCTGAGTGGAGTCCCTAGTTACATTCAGCCTGTTTGTGCCCTAACAGCGGGACAGCGGGGACGATGAGGACATGGAGAAAAACAGTGAGGAGGATGAGGAGGGTCAGCTGGAGGAGCAGATCGAGAGGCTGCAGGAGAAGGTGGAGTCGGCTCAGAGTGAGCAGAAAAACCTCTTTCTCGTCATCTTTCAGGTACGGCCTGCCAAATCTGAACATTATTTACAAAATGATTTCACCCGACTAACCGTAGTTCATGGCATGAAATGCATCTAACCTGCTAATATTAGCTGGTTAATTAGTTATTCCCAATGCAGATTTAAAACAGGGTAATGGATGACGGCTCTTTTAGTTTCCACATGTTGATGTGGTACTGGAAAAATTTAATTGGAGACGTGAGCACAGAGAACTAGTGAAGCATTTTTTGCATGATGTGGGAACAATCATCTCATCTTGATTGGGAAAAGAAGAGACAGGGCAGGCTATATTTCTTGTGGATGCTTAGCTCCTTCTGGGTTTGCAGCAAGATGTTGCATATCTTCTTTGGGTCCGATGTGGAGAGGGCTGTCTCATCTGCAGTCGCCTCTGTTAGGGTTGCTCCATCAGAGCCACTGAGTTAATAGAAAAGCAGAACGAGCTGGTACAGACGGTTGGCTCGGTTCTGGAGACGGTTCCGGAGTCTCTGGAGCTCAAGATGATTCACCAAGTGAAAAACATAACAGACAAATCTGAGCATCAGTGATGAGAGTTTCTACCTCAGATTTATTTAGAAACCCCGTTTGGTTCTTTGTCAGCCAGTTGATCGGCAGTGCTCAGCTGCTCAGCTAGCTCAACTGGCAGTTGCTGCATGACTATATGCTCCATGCAGCCAAGCTATGGTTACTCCAGCACTTAGTGTGATATCTCATTAAAAGACTTTAGACATTAGAAGCATTATGATGAAACATTTCAGCAGCTTAGAAACTAGAACTTGAAATCTTGAAATACTTTGCTGCCAGTAACAGACCTCTGGACTAGATGGACATCATGTCACATACCGATCTGCCACGGATGCCTTTAAGGACAAATATTGACAACCTGGTTTGGGAGCCATGTTGACATTACAGAGACTGAAGTCTTTATCCGGTGTTGGAATTCTGCTTGCAGCAAAACTACATTTTCTTTTACTCCCTACTGCTGCTGACATGTAAAAGAAGACATCCCTCTGAAACCGCCACTCTTTGACCAAACAAAGGCTGCTCAGCGCAGCAGTTAAAGGTGTTTACATACAATAAATCAGCGTCAGATAATCAGCTGTTGGATTAGATAGGTTTGCTGCATGAGGAAAAACAGACATATCAGTCGTGGATCAACTCTGACCCGCAGATTCAACCCCTGCAGTCCATTCACGTGACAGAAGAAATCAGGCATTGTCTGAAAGATTGTCAGCCTTTTGTTAGCAAAGAGAGAGGAATGAAAAGTTCTTAATGTTATTTAAATTCCAGCTTCAATATATAACTTCACTAAAGGTGGGACAAAAACAAATCAACTTGCCACTTTTGTAATTTGATTGAAAACTAAACTGAAGAAATTCCAGGATAAATTAGAGCAGCATTATATTAGGAAAACAGGATATTACATTTTTGTCTTATAATTTGATGATGACATCCGACATTACAATTAACCCACATTTATCACACTGTTTTCTTATGATCACAATGTCCCCATCAATCTACCTGACCTTCAGCCCCGCCATCACCAAGAATCAGCATAGACCAGTCACCAATGTTTTTAACATTTAAGGGTTCAAAACCACTAAAACATTTATTTATATTATTTATACAGTTTAACGTCAGTTTAATGAGATCTCAGAGAACCACCTCGATGATCTCCCCTACATCGCTGTGCACTACCAGTCAGCTGGCCGCAGAGAAGAACTGCTCTAACACAAGCGTGTCAAGTTTATAGAGACATACCCAAAAGACCCGAGTCTGATTGCTGTCAAAGGTGCTTCAGCTGCATGTTGAGAAAAGGCTGTGAATACGCATGTGAACCTGACCTTCCACAGGACCAATGAACAAATGTGTCCTGCAGCCTATCAAGAAGTTTCATTCTTTTTAAAGGTAAAACATATGAGATGAAAAGACTTCAGATTAACCTGAGAAAGAATGTCTCTCTGTTCCTCAGCGTTTCATCATGCTGCTGACGGAGCATCTTGTTCGCTGTGAGACGGGCAGCGTCGACATCAGCACCCCCTGGTATAAAAACTGCATCGAGCGGCTGCAACAGGTCTTCCTCATGGTAAACATCAGACACTGACACACTTTCCAACTAGGCGTTATTGTTTGGACCAATCTGGCAGCTTTTACAGAACTGATTTTGCTGATCTTTTTACAGTTTATGCAACTTTTTAGATAATTAGAGGATTCAATCTTCCAAATGTTTGGCCTTCTTTGAACTTGGTGTCAGACTGGTGCACACTGTAGGTTTTAGCTTTGTGAGAACGGTTGCTAGTTGCTGACATCACCAAATTTAGTGAGGAAATGGAAGTTATTCTTCAGAATAATTGCATGAATCCTGACTTTTTCTTTTTGATGATTGTTTTGGAACCAGAAAACCCTCACTAGTAAACACTTAGAACCCATTAAAGGTCTTGTCATTGCAGAGCGTCCCTGATCGTTGTAGCTCTGTCTTGATTTGTAAAATCTACATTTAAAATAACTTGTTGAATTTTTGGATTGAATTGTATGTTTTGTCCCACAGCACCATGGAACCATCCAGCAGTACATGGGAACCCTGGAGAACCTGCTGTTCACTGCTGAGCTCGACCACCACATCCTGGCTGTGTACCAGCAGTTCTGCGCCCTGCAGCTCTGAGACAAAACAACCATCTGATTAAATCCTTGTTCACACATTATGTGACAAAGTGACATGTTAAAAACTGCCAGCTCTTACTTCAAGATTTTCCTCTTCAGATTTTTTTTTATTTTTTATGATTTGGTGTTTGGTGCCATTGTGGTCACTCACATGAAGCCATGACTGAATACATCCGAGTAAGAATCTAGCAGGATTCCTTCATTTCATTTTACAGTAATGGTCCTTTTTATTTTCTTGTTTTTCATGCTTTTGGGTTTGGTTGATTTTTACCTCCTGTTCGTGTTCTTATGAATGGATATTTTTTAAAACTACATGGACTGTCTGGGTCCAGACGGAGCTGGAGAAATGATCATAGGAGAGAAGACCGAATCCAGAGAATGCTCTACTTTTTTATATTTTGTTTTATGTAGAATTAGGAAGTAAATAAAACTCTCCCAACTCTTTATCCTTCTGCTGATTTGTGTTGTAATTCTCGACGCTTATGGACTGACTGGAAATGATAAAAACATGAGCTTAAAACGTTTAGAATTAGACAGTTTTATTCTCACTTTAGTTCTTCGGTTTGTTCAGCAGTGAGTAGAGCTAAAATCATCCACTGCTTGGACTTTAAACAGCAGATGTTAAAACTTTAAAGTGCCGTTTTATTGTTTCTATTGTTAGTTAAATGTCAAACTGATGACAGGTGTTTAATAGTTTCAACAGTGAAAGGGAAGAGAGACGATTTACAAGCCGCATGAACAAGGCAAAAGGTGTCAAGAGATAATGTTCAGATTTTCTTGGGGAAAAACAATGAGCACAGATGTACCTAAATGGACAATGTAGGATGATTGTTTTGGAGAGAACGGTTAGGAGGAGGAGAGAGTGGACACAATGTAGAATATGATGTTGGAAGAGAAAATGATGAAGGGTCAGGGTTATAGTGAAGGTAGGTATGCTAACCGTTCAGAAATATT
The DNA here is from genome assembly GCF_021462225.1 of Girardinichthys multiradiatus. Taxonomy (NCBI): domain Eukaryota; kingdom Metazoa; phylum Chordata; class Actinopteri; order Cyprinodontiformes; family Goodeidae; genus Girardinichthys; species Girardinichthys multiradiatus. The sequence goes on along the minus strand of NC_061815.1, from coordinate 43,621,010 downwards.
AAACTTTTACTTTGTATGATTTGTTTTTGTTAAATGCACCAATCCAACCTAATAAAAATCGCCCCAATGCTGCTTTATGTTCCATCTCTGCCTCTCGTATTGTTTCTGCCTTCTGTGTCTGTACCAGTTTGATCCCCAGCACAGCCGGCTCTGATCCAGTGCTCTTGGCACAGGCTGATCCTGGTGGTGTAGGTTTGCTGCTCCAAATCCCCACTGTTGCTAGGAAACAGGTGATGCATGGTGGGGCAGCACAGACCAGAAGCAAGAGGAGGGTAATAATCACATCTAGTGTGATAAATGGGCCAAAGCACCTTAAATCAAAGACAATTCATCATCATTAGCAGGTAAGATCATCATACTCAGAGTTAAGCTTTGTTTTTTTAAAACATGAGAAAAACAAGTGTTGAAGATGTTTCCTTGGCTAAACTTTAGGATCAGTTATCAATTAAATATCCCCAAAACCAACAAATATTGGGCCGAAATAATTTTACTTTTTGATGACTTAAACTCAGAGGTTGGGATCTGGGCTGATGCTGACGAGGAAGACGCTGAAAGGATTCCCTGAGGAGTGGAGACGGAAGTAACAGGTTTATTTTCAGACTCATCTAAAGCTGCTGTTGGTCATATGAAGGTCATCACGTCTTTCTCAAGCAGTCAAATATTGTTAGAATATATCATATTGTGGAAAGTAAAAAGCTCCAGATGTACTTGATCAGTTTTAAAATAAAGAAACTACATGTGCCTTGTTACACATGGTGCCTAAACTATGGCTATAGCTCACTTCTTGTCGGGGAACCACAGAGCAGCCGGTTTTGTAAGGCTGAGCGAGGACAGTGTGCTGAACAATCGCAGCAGGGTTCCAGGCATGGTCCGCCAGCATCTCAGGATCAGCTGTGGAGTCAAGATGGCACAAAGGTCAAAGTGCTGCAGCAGATTTCAAAGCTGATTGGCCATCCGGCTTTAGTGAGAAAGAAATTAAGATCCAAAGCAGGAGAGACAGGATATTTAAAGGGTGAACATACACTATATTGCCAAAAGTATTTGTCTATGTTTACATGTACATGAACTTAATCTATAAGGTATAATTTGTCAATGGACTCACTCTTGCCATCTTGAACTATTTTGTAAACATCTTCCACGGGTTTAGGAGTGTGTTCATAGATGAAAAAAACAGAATTGCTGCCTCTCCTCTAATTTATCCCAAACATGTTCAAGAACTGTCCATATGTTATAAACAGAATCGGTGACAACAGGCAGCCCTAATGAAGCCCAACCCTCACCCTGAAGAGTTTTGACTTTCTGCATGTGAACCACTCTTGCACCACTTGTTATGGACAGACCCACCACAAAGTCCCCAGACTCTGCTTCTACAGAAGACGAGCTGGTGGGATTGAGAAGATCCTCAAAGTATTTGTTCTACCACTTGACGTCAACACTGGTTGAGGTCAACAGCACCCCACCTCCACTATTTACAGTGTTGGTAAAGTGCTGCTTCCCCTGCCTCAGTCACCCGATGGTTTGCCAGAATCTTCTCTGAGCCAATTCAAAGTCTCTATTCAAGGCCTCACTGAACTCCTCCCACACCTGAGCCTTTGCCTATAAGTAGCCTTAAACCAGGCCAGCGCCTCCCACCATGGGTGACTCCAGAGTGAAATAAAGTCTAGCCTCTCTTAAGGTGATTGGTTCCAGAACCCACACTGTTCATTAAGGTGAGCCTGACTATATCTAGCCGGTACCTCTCAACCTCACACACAAGCTCAGGCTTCTTCTCCACCAGAGGTGACGTTCCCCGTGCCAAGAGTCGTTTCGGTAAGCTAGAGTCAAGAGGGCCAAGCCCCCCGCCTTCAGTTGCCGCCCATGGCTCTTTGCACCTGACTCGTGGTCCCTCCAGCAGGAGTGGGGCTCATAGGAAGGCAAACCCATATTGCTCATTTGGGCTGAGCCTGACCCGCCCCCATGGGTAGAGGCCCGGTCACCAGGCAGTCTCCGACGAGCCTCTCCTCCAGGGTGGGGTTTAGGTAACCCAAGTCTGGGCAAGGGACATCTCCTTGAATATTTCTGTCCATATAAGTATTTTGAATCGCTCTTTATCTGGCATGTCACCTAGGACCAATCTGCCATACCCTACCAGGGGAAATTGCCCCCAACAGCATGGCTCCTGGGATCATTCAGGCCCACAAACGTCTTTACCACGATATGGTAGTGATTCTGTTAAGGAGCAACATTTAAATGTCTTCATAATAATGGGTCTCAATGAGACTTTTATTGTGGAAGATAAATACATGATTATATTTTTCTCAGTTAAATATGTCACCAACATCTTCAGGGTATGTTGTTGGAATCTATATGAGCTTAAAAGACATGAAAACAGATCTTTAAAACCTTGACATATATAGGTCCTTCTCAAAATATTAGCATATTGTGATAAAGTTCATTATTTTCCATAATGTCATGATGAAAATTTAACATTCATATATTTTAGATTCATTGCACACTAACTGAAATATTTCAGGTCTTTTATTGTCTTAATACGGATGATTTTGGCATACAGCTCATGAAAACCCAAAATTCCTATCTCACAAAATTAGCATATTTCATCCGACCAATAAAAGAAAAGTGTTTTTAATACAAAAAACGTCAACCTTCAAATAATCATGTACAGTTATGCACTCAATACTTGGTCGGGAATCCTTTTGCAGAAATGACTGCTTCAATGCGGCGTGGCATGGAGGCAATCAGCCTGTGGCACTGCTGAGGTCTTATGGAGGCCCAGGATGCTTCGATAGCGGCCTTTAGCTCATCCAGAGTGTTGGGTCTTGAGTCTCTCAACGTTCTCTTCACAATATCCCACAGATTCTCTATGGGGTTCAGGTCAGGAGAGTTGGCAGGCCAATTGAGCACAGTGATACCATGGTCAGTAAACCATTTACCAGTGGTTTTGGCACTGTGAGCAGGTGCCAGGTCGTGCTGAAAAATGAAATCTTCATCTCCATAAAGCTTTTCAGCAGATGGAAGCATGAAGTGCTCCAAAATCTCCTGATAGCTAGCTGCATTGACCCTGCCCTTGATAAAACACAGTGGACCAACACCAGCAGCTGACACGGCACCCCAGACCATCACTGACTGTGGGTACTTGACACTGGACTTCTGGCATTTTGGCATTTCCTTCTCCCCAGTCTTCCTCCAGACTCTGGCACCTTGATTTCTGAATGACATGCAGAATTTGCTTTCATCCGATAAATGTACTTTGGACCACTGAGCAACAGTCCAGTACTGCTTCTCTGTAGCCCAGGTCAGGCGCTTCTGCTGCTGTTTCTGGTTCAAAAGTGGCTTGACCAGGGGAATGCGGCACCTGTAGCCCATTTCCTGCACACGCCTGTGCACGGTGGCTCTGGATGTTTCTACTCCAGACTCAGTCCACTGCTTCCGCAGGTCCCCCAAGGTCTGGAATCGGCCCTTCTCCACAATCTTCCTCAGGGTCCGGTCACCTCTTCTCGTTGTGCAGCGTTTTCTGCCACACTTTTTCCTTCCCACAGACTTCCCACTGAGGTGCCTTGATACAGCACTCTGGGAACAGCCTATTCGTTCAGAAATGTCTTTCTGTGTCTTACCCTCTTGCTTGAGGGTGTCAATAGTGGCCTTCTGGACAGCAGTCAGGTCGGCAGTCTTACCCATGATTGGGGTTTTGAGTGATGAACCAGGCTGGGAGTTTTAAAGGCCTCAGGAATCGTTTGCAGGTGTTTAGAGTTAACTTGTTGATTCAGATGATTAGGTTCATAGCTCGTTTAGAGACCCTTTTAATAATATGCTAATTTTGTGAGATAGGAATTTTGGGTTTTCATGAGTTGTATGCCAAAATCATCCGTATTAAGACAATAAAAGACCTGAAATATTTCAGTTAGTGTGCAATGAATCTAAAATATATGAATGTTAAATTTTCATCATGACATTATGGAAAATAATGAACTTTATCACAATATGCTAATATTTTGAGAAGGACCTGTATTGTCTAGAAGAATCGGCAAATTTCTGCCAAGCTGTCAGGCGTGTGCTTGCCAGGGAATATTGCTGTAAAAATAGAGAGCTCTTCACTTTTTCTGCCTCTCTGATTTGACAATATACTCTTCCCAAAGGAAGTTTTCCACCAACGCTGCTGAGCATCAGGTCTTCCAGTTTCCACTATAAGCCACGATTCTGGCATCAAACAACTGGGTCTCCTTCATAGCGCTCATCTTGGGTCTTGTGACCGATAATGAGGCTTACTCCTCCAGCTATGATTGGTAGGGGATATGTCTGTCGGAACAGAGGGGGGCTTAGACCCTCCCATTACAGCCCTGAAAACATTTGGACACCACATTTAATATTTGGTCATTTTGAAAGAAACGTTCACAGATTGATGTCTGATTATAAATATTTATGTATTTCTGACACAGAAGTGATTGAATTGTACTTGAACAAAATTTGATCTTGTTTTATTCAGTAAACAAGATTAAATAAAACAAGATCTCAACAATAAAATGTGCTTTCTAGATGAGGAAAAGTTAGAACACCCTACCTACGAATAGCCATTATTGCTCCTCAATTTCAGCTGTGAGATGTTTATGCTCCACAAGCCATTATGACAAAGCAACCATTTAAATGACAGTCCTAAAACATGATTCAAAAGAAACATTTTTATTACGGTAAGTGGTTAGAAGTTTTAAATGTACAATTCTGTAACAGTTTTATTGTTTTATACATTAGTGCTTAGTTGGATTTTAATCTCAATATTTTTGGCAAATGGGAGTCAAGTCAGTTTCAGTTTTATAGTAAATCCTGGTTACTATGATGTTATTTTATTTTTTCTCTAAAGTTAACCAAAGCTCTTCAGGTGGTTTTTTGTTTTCATATTTTTAAGATCTGACACTGCAAACATTGTTTACATCATCAGAAAATGTTTGCTTTCCTGGGCAGGTTTAGTCAACTGCAACAACCCAGGTGGTCTCAAAAAGCAGCGAGTGGTGCTGCTCCTCTGTTTTGATTTTCCAGTTATACTTCAGCATCTAATCAATGAGGTATTTTTATCCATATTATAAACTACCCCGACCCCTCTATCAGTAAACCTGGTGAGTGTTTTCTCAGATTTGAAGTCTGAAATATCTTGTTTAGTACCCGTAAGATTTATAAGCAAAGGCTTCCTTCACACCAGAATAATGCAGCACAACAACATAAAAGCAATCACCCAGGCCCTGGATGGTCTTCTTGGATGGTCACCAAGGATGCAATGCCCTCACATTTGGTGTGACAGAGCATGCACATAACTTCTATTTTGAGACTTTGGTGATTTATAATTGTAGAAGCATATCTGGGTACACGGTATTGTGTCGAGGACCCTGAGCAGCAGTGAAATTTGAAGAGAATGGACACATGCCAAGGCTGCAACATCATTGCACCCACATCTGGCTGTCTGCTCTCCAAATATCTGATTTTAAAACTGGCTGCACAGTTGCTATGGCCATTGCGTTCTGCTCCTAATCTGGCTGGAACCAAAAGGATTTCACCAAGCAAGCCCATTGCCCATAGAGATACGTATCTGCTGGGCTTCCAGCTGGAAAAAGAGCACACACCTCCAAATTGCGCATAGGCTGGTTGACTGCATTTGAAGTGCAACATAAAAAACATAATTTTCCAAACCCTCAAAGAGAAGTCATGGTGATGTGGAGGAAGAAGTGTGAGCAGAGAGGTCCTGGAGACCATGATGGGGGGTTTTAATCCAGTGTTAAGGGAGCCTACACCAAGGCATGATAAAAACTGAGAAAACAGTGATTAAATTATTGTACAAAATTAGCCATTCCTCAGTACTTCAATTAGGGTGATTACTATAAAATAAGTTCAAAAACAACTGAAATGCCCTTCCTATGAACATCTTAATAGTGCAGGAAATCTCTGATTTCATGTTTCTCTTTAGAAACAAGAGAATGCATAAATAAATTGTCCCTGGTACTGTTTAATGAATACTTAATGTATTATCAGAGAATCATAGTGTGCAGGAATGTCTTGATTCAACAATCATACAACTTCATCAGGGGATGGATCCCACCCATAACTGTTTTGTTTTAAAGTCCTTCAGGTCTCCACTGCTTGATAGGAGGTGGTCGTAGCATTATTTCCTCCGGTCCTGTAAGCAGCTTGTTCTTCCGCCTCCAACCGTCTGTAACGGGTGTGGAAGAAGATGAGGAAGCAGCAGGTGAAAACACTGGAGAGGCCTGCCATCACCATCATGGGTACTGAAACGAGGAGGAACAAATATTTCACCCGTCTCTGCTCAGTTTTCTTTATTCTTCAGAAGATTTGCTTAGAAAACAAACGCACAAACACTTGATTTTTGCAAAAACATCTGTTCACCATTAATCTCCACTGAACTGTCACAATTCTGGCAGACCAAGTGCAGCTGGGAGACTTACAGATTTGTTTTTGGGCAAAAGAAACATTTCTAAATTTGGGTTTTTTTTTAAGAGGAATTAATTGACATAATTAAAAGATTCGACTTTCTTTTGTAGTGTTCAGTGTAAGATTATGCTGCTGCAAGAAAAATGAATATACTTGAAGGAGTTTTAACCATTTCTACCAGAGGTGCTGATAAATTTGCATGAATCTGTACTTGCTGGTAAGCTAATAGGAATATAAAACAATCTCCAACTAAACATAATCAAACTTTTATTCTTCATATCTTTGTTTTGATTTAGTTTCATTCTATTTTCTTATTTGTATTCATTCATGGATGGTGGATGGATCAGCTGAGCTTCTTTACCAAATTAATGATATCATTTTGAATATGTGAATAAACAGTAAATATGATAAGAGACTGACTTTATAAATGGTTTCAAGCTCAAGTTTATTAAAAACATTTCTGAAAAAATAAATAAATCAGCTATTATGCATGATGTAGGTTAAAAGTTCACTGTGTTGGATTCCTACATTATGGTGTAAGAAGCTCATGTTTTCTGTTTAAATGAATGAATGAATTACTCTGAACAAACTCCAGCCTGCGGACTGAAGGAGGTGAAACATCATGTGACCAACCTTTCCAGCTGAGGACTGCATCTCCGCAGGTGGCTAGAGGAGATTCTGTGAGCTGTTTGGTCAAAGCCTGCAGCAGGATGATGTAAACAACCGACTGGACCTGCCTGCAAGAAGGAAACAGTCGAGACGGGAATCACTTTTACCTAAATGCATCACTTATAGCAGGTAATCAGTGGTTAATAACCTACACACCCTGAAACAAAGATGAGTCCAGCTGAGGTGGCCTCTCCGACCGGGTATGAACACTCCACTGACAGCTCCATGGCCACAGCGTAGATGGAGAAACCAAAAAAGCCAAAGAGAGAACAGACGGCTGCAACTGCAACCTTCTGATGGGGCATCAGACTCACCTGAGAGGTAAAGAACAGGAAAATATATGAATTGAATTGGCTCTAACGGTTTCTTTTTTCTAACAGTGCTCTTTAATTTTCTCACCACTGAGAATGCGATGCACGACAGAGTAGAGAAGCCCAGGCCGATCTTTGTGACCTCGGTGAATTTCTTCGTCTTGTCCACGTAGACACCAACAACACCGGCACCAATGATGCCGAAGACAATGAAGAGAGCACCGCAAAGACCAGCAAAGTCCTGCAGAGGTCAGATTTTATTGGTTCACCAACTAGTGTTTCTAAGTTATGCTTCCATGCAAAGATATTTACATCTGTTTAACTTTTATAGCATTTTGCTTAATTTATGCACAAAGTAGAGCACAAAAGTGAAGTGGAGGGAAAGTGTGGAATGCATTTGACTGTAAGAGTCCAGTTGTGTGCAATTTCATCTAAGTATAGATCCAGCTGTCTAATGAAACCCCTTGGAGATTTGTTGGGGAACATCATTGATCAAGCAGCATGAAGACCTGGGAACACAACAGCCAGGTCCAGGATAAGGTTGTCAAAAGGTTTAAAGGAGGGTTAAGTTATAAAACAACATCCGAAGCTTTGAACATCTCGCAGAGCTTTGTTCAGTCCATGATCTGAAACAACAGGACATGGTTGTCCACCTAAACTGACAGTTTGGGCAAGGAGAGCAATAATCAAGACGCAGCCATGGTAACTCTGAACAGGCTGTAGAGGTCCACAGCTTAGGTGTTAGAAACTGTTGGCTAGACAACTACTAGTCGTGTACTCCACAAATCTGGTCTTTATGGAAGAAGTAATTGTTGCTACAATTCATGTAGTGGAGGCAACAAACAACTTGTTTGGTCATATGAGATCAAAACAGAACTTTTGGTCTACAAGCCTAAGTGTGGCTGAAAACTAACACCCTGAACATGCCGTCGCCAAGGTGAAACATCGTGGCAGAAACATCATGGTTTTCTTCAGCAGGGACTGTGAAGCTGGTCAGAGGCTGAAGTTAAATACAGGACAATCATGGCAGACAACCTGTTATGCAAACAAGAATGAGCAAAAGGGGTGTTTAAAGGCATTGCATGCTGAACTTTCCAGATTGTTCTGTAAAAAAACAAATGTGAAAAACGAGGGTTGCTTTCCTTCCACTAAACAATTCAGCACTGCTTTGTGTTTTTCTATCACATCATATTGTTATAAAACACACTGATGTTTGTGGTTGTAAACAGAGAATAATATATCACTATGTCAACATATCTGCTCATTAGGTCTTTCTCCCGACGTGTACGTACGTTGGTGTAGCCCTTCACACACAGGATCTGCTCCAGCAGCGTGGAGAAGCAGGTAAAAACGGCAATGCCTGAGCCGAAGCACAGCAGTAGGATGAGGTAAGGTTTGTTCTTCATTAACTATGGAAGAAGCACGTGAAGGAGTGTAACGTTAGTCAGACGATCAGGAGTACCACAGGGCAGGACAACAGAAACAACTGTCTATGTATAAAACAGTCTGCTTGGTCAGTAAATGTTTGTAGATAAAAAGCTACAACTGTTTAAAGTATAGTAGTTTAAAATACAGAGAGGATCTATCAAACTGAACAGGAACAAATACAAAGAGCTTCAGAACCTCTAATCCAAAAAAAGATCTCAATCTAAAACCTCCTTTAAATCAAGGCTACGGACAACTTCTAAAATCAGAAAAGCACAGATCAGGGTTAATTCTGGGTCTTAAAAATTTACATAAAAGTCTTTGATTTAATAAACTTAAATTTAGGCTTTAAAAAGTCACATGTCTAACATTCTTAATGTCAATTTAGTGTCATCTTTGTTCTTGTCTATTGATTTATTTTTAATAGAAACTGTAAATTTTACTGTAAATTGTCACCAGATCAATCTTGTTATGTGAGTCTATATTTAACAGTTTAGACCTAAAAACAGGGATATCAGTTTCCTTGGCAACAACTGTGTAAAATGTGTTAAAGTTAGATAACTTGAGTACAAAAGCAATGGACACACAGTCCATGGCAGAGCCCAAAACAAACATAAGATAAGTTGACAAAGTTACATTTAACTTACTTTACCCAAGTATGTTAGGCTTACATTATTGATAACATAAATTATGTTCTTTTTCACATGGATCTTAAATTTCAACCATAATGGTTTTAAAAATGTCTTAAGTTTAAACTCTGACAGATGGACACTATAGGTCTAAGGTTTTAGATACACTTTCTCATTGAATGGGTCTTGTCTATTTACATTGTAGATTATCACCAAAGGCATCAAAACTGTGAATGAACACACACGGAATTATTTAGTAAACAAAAAGTGTGAAAAATGTTTTTTTTTTTTATATTTTAGATTCTTTAAAATCACCACCCTTTGCTCTGATTGCTGCTCTTAGCGTTCTCTCCCTGAGCTTCATGAGGTGCTCACCTGAAATGGTTTTCCAAAGAGTCTTGAAAGAACTTCCCTGACGTTCATTGAGAGACAGCTAATGGTTAATATTTCAGTCATCACAGCAAAGGGTGACTTCAAGGAATCTAAGATATAAAACATTTGACAATTTTCTGTTTTGATACATAATTCCATATGTGTTCATTCACAGGTTGTATGCCTTCTGTGAGAATCTACATACAATTTAAATAGTCATAAACTTGAAGAAAACCATTAAGTGAGAAAGTGTGTCTAAAACATTTGACCCGTAGTGTATGAGAAACAAAGCACGTAATAAATAAAGTAAACAGCAAACTATTAAAAACCCAAAACATAAAATTACAAAAACAAAAGGAAAGCTCATAATCCACACCTTTAGCTACAACATATCATTTGCAAACTGATGGAAAAAACAAGAAAAAAATCCTTGTGTGCATTTTAAATTGATTATATATTTGATATTTTACAGAAACGTGTTTGGAGCAGTTTGAAGGATCTCAGTTAGAAGAATTAAGGTAGGACCTGTGGTTCAGTGCGGTTCAACATATCATAGTTACTTTAGTTTAATCTCTCAAAGAACAAACTAACATTAAAAATCACATTTGTTGTGCAATGCTGGTTTTCTGTGAGAGATCCAGTTAAATGAACTCTAACACTAAAGATTGTGCTAAAGCGCTAAGGTCAACCCAGGGTTACTGACTCTGGATATGTGCTGATTCAAGTAAAACAGGTGGAGCTGGACCATGACGACCAATCACAAGAAACGACCAAAAAACCACAATATAATCCACTTCTCAACATTGCAGCCAAATTAATAAAATGTGGATGTACAGTACAGACCAAAGGTTTGGACACACTTGATTCAAAGAGTTTTTTTTATTTTCATGACTATGAATATTGTAGCTTCACACTGAAGGCATCAAAACTATGAATTAACACGTGGAATTATATACTGAACAAAAATTGTGAAACAACTGAAAATATGTCTTATATTCTAGGTTCTTCAATGTAGCCACCTTTTGCTTGGATTACTGCTCCGCACACTCTTGGCATTCTGTTGATGAGCTTCAAGAGGTAGTCACCTGAAATGGTTTTCCAACAGTCTTGAAGGAGTTCCCAGAGATGCTTAGCACTTGTTGGCCCTTTTGCCTTCACCCTGCGGTCCAGCTCACCCCAAACCATCTCGATTGGGTTCAGGTCCGGTGACTCTCCTTCTTGGTCAAATAGCCCTTACACAGCCTAGAGATGTGTTTGGGGTCATTGTCCTGTTGAAAAATAAATGATGGTCCAACTAAACGCAAACCGGATGGAATAGCATGCCGCTGTAAGATGCTGTGGTAGCCATGCTGGTTCAGTATGCCTTCAATTTTGAATAAATCCCCAACAGTGTCACCAGCAAAGCACCCCCACACCATCACACCTCCTCCTCCATGCTTCATGGTGGAAACCAGGCATGTAGAGTCCATCCGTTTACCTCTTCTGTGCCGCACAAAGACACGGTGGTTGGAACCAAAGATCTCAAACTTGGACTCATCAGACCAAAGCACAGATTTCCACTGGTCTAATGTCCATTCCTTGTGTTTTTTAGCCCAAACAAGTCTCTTCTGCTTGTTGCCTGTCCTCAGCAGTGGTTTCCTAGCAGCTATTTTACCATGAAGGCCTGATTCACACAGTCTCCTCTTAACAGTTGTTCTAGAGATGTGTCTGCTGCTAGAACTCTGTGTGGCATTGACCTGTTCTCTAATCTGAGCTGCTGTTAACCTGCGATTTCTGAGGCTGGTGACTCGGATGAACTTATCGTCCGCAGCAGAGGTGACTCTTGGTCTTCCCTTCCGGGGGAGGTCCTCATGTGAGCCAGTTTCTTTGTAGCACTTGATGGTTTTTGCAACTGCACTTGGGGACACTGTCAAAGTTTTCTAAATTGTTCGGACTGACCGACCTTCATTTCTTAAAGTAATGGTGGCCACTCGTTTTTCTTTACTTAGCTGCTTTTTTCTTGCCATAATACAAATTCTAACAGTCTATTCAGTAGGACTATCAGCTGTGTACTGCACAACACAACTGATGGTCCCAACTCCATTTATAAGGCTTGAAATCCCACTTATTAAACCTGACAGGTCACACCTGTGAATTGAAAACCATTTCAGGTGACTACCTCTTGAAGCTCATCAACAGAATGCCAAGAGTGTGCGGAGCAGTAATCAAAGCAAAAGGTGGCTACTTTGAAGAACCTAGAATATAAGACATATTTTCAGTTGTTTCACATTTTTTGTTCAGTATACAGGTCCTTCTCAAAATATTAGCATATTGTGATAAAGTTCATTATTTTCCATAATGTCATGATGAAAATTTAACATTCATATATTTTAGATTCATTGCACACTAACTGAAATATTTAGGTCTTTCATTGTCTTAATACGGATGATTTTGGCATACAGCTCATGAAAACCCAAAATTCCTATCTCACAAAATTAGCATATTTCATCCGACCAATAAAAGAAAAGTGTTTTTAATACAAAAAACGTCAACCTTCAAATAATCATGTACAGTTATGCACTCAATACTTGGTCGGGAATCCTTTGGCAGAAATGACTGCTTCAATGCGGCGTGGCATGGAGGCAATCAGCCTGTGGCACTGCTGAGGTCTTATGGAGGCCCAGGATGCTTCGATAGCGGCCTTTAGCTCATCCAGAGTGTTGGGTCTTGAGTCTCTCAACGTTCTCTTCACAATATCCCACAGATTCTCTATGGGGTTCAGGTCAGGAGAGTTGGCAGGCCAATTGAGCACAGTGATACCATGGTCAGTAAACCATTTACCAGTGGTTTTGGCACTGTGAGCAGGTGCCAGGTCGTGCTGAAAAATGAAATCTTCATCTCCATAAAGCTTTTCAGCAGATGGAAGCATGAAGTGCTCCAAAATCTCCTGATAGCTAGCTGCATTGACCCTGCCCTTGATAAAACACAGTGGACCAACACCAGCAGCTGACACGGTACCCCAGACCATCACTGACTGTGGGTACTTGACACTGGACTTCTGGCATTTTGGCATTTCCTTCTCCCCAGTCTTCCTCCAGACTCTGGCACCTTGATTTCCGAATGACATGCAGAATTTGCTTTCATCTGAAAAAAGTACTTTGGACCACTGAGCAACAGTCCAGTGCTGCTTCTCTGTAGCCCAGGTCAGGCGCTTCTGCCGCTGTTTCTGGTTCAAAAGTGGCTTGACCTGGGGAATGCGGCACCTGTAGCCCATTTCCTGCACACGCCTGTGCACGGTGGCTCTGGATGTTTCTACTCCAGACTCAGTCCACTGCTTCTGCAGGTCCCCCAAGGTCTGGAATCGGTCCTTCTCCACAATCTTCCTCAGGGTCCGGTCACCTCTTCTCGTTGTGCAGCGTTTTCTGCCACACTTTTTCCTTCCCACAGACTTCCCACTGAGGTGCCTTGATACAGCACTCTGGGAACAGCCTATTTGTTCAGAAATTTCTTTCTGTGTCTTACCCTCTTGCTTGAGGGTGTCAATAGTGGCCTTCTGGACAGCAGTCAGGTCGGCAGTCTTACCCATGATTGGGGTTTTGAGTGATGAACCAGGCTGGGAGTTTTAAAGGCCTCAGGAATCTTTTGCAGGTGTTTAGAGTTAACTAGTTGATTCAGATGATTAGGTTCATAGCTCGTTTAGAGACCCTTTTAATGATATGCTAATTTTGTGAGATAGGAATTTAGGGTTTTCATGAGCTGTATGCCAAAATCATCCGTATTAAGACAATAAAAGACCTGAAATATTTCAGTAAGTGTGCAATGAATCTAAAATATATGAATGTTAAATTTTCATCATGACATTATGGAAAATAATGAACTTTATCACAATATGCTAATATTTTGAGAAGGACCTGTATTATTCCACATGTGTTAATTCATAGTTTTGATGCCTTCAGTGTGAAGCTACAATATTCATAGTCATGGAAATAAAGAAAACTCTTTGAATGAGAAGGTGTGTCCAAACGTTTGGTCTGTACTGTATGTAGAATGTATTCATTGCCAGTGGTATTGTGCTGAAGCCTGTTGAACTTTAGAGAAAGTTTGAATTTCAATCAGTGCAACAATCTATTTTAAAAAGTACTCTTTTGTCAGATTTATCTTTTTAAAAATAACCTTTAAGCAGGTATTAAATATACTTTTCATTAAGCCCACATTTCAGTATTAAAATCTTACTTTTTATTTGTCTGATGTCATATTCTAATTTTAAATGTGTTTTCATTAGCTGTTTACAGAAAATCATTGTAATTAATAGAAACATCAGCCTGTGTGTAATTAATCTATATATGTTTCACTTAGTAAATTACGTTACTGAAATAAATTAACTTTTAAATATTATTCAAATTTATTGAGATGCACCTGTATTTACTAAATGATCTAAAAAGACAAGATGGTTTAGTCCAGGAGGGGGCAATATTGTAAAAGATCATTGTTGGCCATCCAGACTCTGTAATGTGACATAAACCCTGTAACGGTTAGTCTGGGACTTTCTGTTTGATCAGATTATGTTAGCATGAACATAAATGGTCAGACTACACATGTAGCAGTTTGGGAAGAATGAGGCACTCAGTGTTCATAGGCGCTTGAGAAATGAAGAGACAAGCATTTCAGAGGAAGGCATTTTAATTGGGACTTTAATTTTAATTAGGCAGCTCACTGAAGCCAGACAGTGCCCTTGTTCACACTAGGTCACCGTTATAAGTGTCTTTCTACATCTGAAAGTTTCACCTTAGTTTTTCTGATCTTACAGTGTCTTGTTGAACTTTTAATTGAGTTTATCTGTTTTCTTAAGTAAAGAAAGCCTCTTTGTTTATTAATGAATGAAAGGTAATTCAGTTAATCAATTTTTAATTAACATTTCTTATGAAATTAGAGTGCTCAAGGCATTTTAATGTAAAACACTGGATTGGGTTAGGGACTCAATTAAACTGTAGGAATAAAATGTCTTTTTTTGCTTGCAAGACACAAACAAAACTAAAAGTGAATTACTCATCAGTGGCTTTACAGACCTTCAATGCTGTTTTAGAAATCAGATTTGGATCTTTGAATATGCAGTTTGGAACCTCTGCTTTAGAGGAATCAGTCTCTGTTTGAGGAAGTTAAGGTTTAATTCTGCTGGGATTTCTCTCTTATAGGTTTCTTGCTGAGGAGGAGAAAAAAGGAGACATGTTTATGTTTAACTAATCTTTGCAGTTTTTCATTTTTCCAGGGCATTAATAGGTTGAGAGATAAAGCTTCTTGATCATGGCAATACTCGTGTGCAACACTGCAGTTGCAAAGGATTGCTCAGATACAATATTTTATAATAGGTAAATGAAAGAAAAGAGTCGGGGGGAAAAAATGGGTTAATTGTAATTGATATCGTCATTGCAACCATAACCTGTCCCAAAGCACGTTCCCAGCATTGGTTTCCACGGAGACAGATCCAGTTAGGAAGTCAACCAGCTTTGTGAAACAGAAAATACTGAACTGATCCTGAAATTACCTCCACAAACCACTAATCCTGCTTCGTAGTGCAGATGCAGGTGGAGTTGTGCTCAAGTTTTAGTAAACAAACTCCAGAAGTGGTACGATGGCCCCAGCTTGTGAAGCCATCTGCCAGGCCTGCTCCTCTCTCTGTTTGCTGATGTTTTATCTTGTTTAATCTGCTTTATGATGGACAAACTCTTTTATATAATTCCAGTTGAGCAGGAACATCAGGCTGGTTTAATTGATAGTCTTGTTTTTTTTAGTTTTACTGTAGATGTTGTATTTTATTGCTCATTTTATGTTTATTTCTTTGTTTTATGGATCTGTACAGCACTTAGGTCACTTTGGGTGTGTAAACGCTCTATAAATAAAGTTTGATTGATTCAGTGCAGTGGGTGAAACTGTAGATGTTTTTTTTTATTTAACTTTGTAATATTTACTAGCAACAATTTTAAAAACTTCTCTGTTTATTGAAACATCTAATTGTAATACCAAACCCAAAGTTCAAACTCAATGAAGAGACAGTTTTTTTTCATTTGATTCAAGGTTGGAAAAACGAAAATAATGAGACATAAACCTAAAGAGCAAAGTTTAACATGGAAGTAGTTGAAGTTAACATATGGACAATTTATTTTTTTTAATCAAAAACAAATCAACCTGATTCAGCTTTTTTCCCCTTTATTCTCTCTCTGTGGTTTTTTTGCCTTCTGTGTTTTTACCAGTTTTAATCCCCGTATGAACGGCTCTGACCCAGAGCTCTCGGCACTGGCTGATGGTGGCGTTGGGGGTTTGCTTCTCCATATTCCCACTGTTGCTAGGAAACAGGTGATGCATGCTGGGACAGCATAGACCAGCAGCTAGGAGAGGACGATAATCACAAATAACATAGTGATAAATTCATCGTCATTAGCAGGTGAGATGATCATACTCGAGGTTCAGCTTTGGTTTTTAATAACATGAGAAGAATACTGTTGAACATGATTCCCAGCACAAAACTTTACTCTCAGTTATAGAGTAAATCTCTGTCTGAAGACTTCAACTCACCAGTTTTGGGATTTGAGCAGATGTTTCGGCGATCACAGGAGAAATAATGTTGGCCAGCAGGATGCCGAGGGGATTTGCTGAAGAAATAAAAGCAGAAGTTTTTGAGGTTTATTCTGTTCTCTGTCCAAAAGCCACTTTACTAGTTTCTGTTCCCAGTTTCAATGGACTGACTGATGAACCCAACCCTGTCTCTGAGAAATAAATGATTTCCTAAACATTTATCTTCTTAGATTCTGTGTAATTTACAAAACACCCTGTTAAGCTGATTTTGACACTTAATATGATTTTTTCTTTTCTTCGTATTTTGGTAAGAAAAGCTGGAAATATCCGACCTCTTTGAAAGTTTAATCACATGTTCAAACTGACCCAGTTCCTTTTTCAACCATTACAGTTTATCCAGGAGAAATCTCACAGAAGGCTTTAGGGAAGAGACATCTTAGAAGAAAACAAAAAAATAAAACAACCCAAAGTCATTTTTGTTTTCTTAATTTTCTAACACAAGACTCAGTTCTTAACAATAAACAACTTCTAGATTTAAAATAACCCATAACTGATCATAGCAGGCTTTTTAGAAGATGGTTGCAGACTATTGGCAGCAATTGGAATTTCTTAAGCCTTTTAGGGGCTATCGTCTGGGGTTGGCCATGCCCTGCAGTGATGTGGACTTAAAGAAGAACCAGGAAGTGACATCACTTATACTGGAGGACAGTTTTTGCTTGAGGTGGAACAGCAGCAGACTCTTGCACAGAAAGCTTGCCTAAAATAAATCCTGTTATAACAGTTCCTGACAATGCTTGAAACTTTCTAAAAAGAAACATTTACGATCATTCTTCTTTTAAGAATCAAAAGGAAAATTCTAAGGCTAACACAATTCATCTCATTTTTTTAATATTTTCCTTAAAAAAAAAGTAAACAACTGTTTCATTAAATACGCTTATCTAAGGCCTGCAGGGATAATTCAACCCTGGGGAAAGTAGATACTAGTAGTGTAACCAGTATTTAGTTGTAACTGTTTTCACTGAATTCTCATTAAGCTTGAGTTTTAAAGTTGTTGCTTCCCAAAATCAGCATCAAGTATTTTATTCACCTAATTTGAAGATACTGCTCAAAAGTGAGATAAAAGTAAAAATAAGACAATAAACACTTTGAAGGACATCTTAGTCACGTGAGGTTTTTGTATTCGTTGCATATTTTAAAATAGCCCTCAATTTGGACATGTTTTGTGTAACTGGTCCCAGTATTTTACTGTAAAATATTAATCCTCTCATTTCCAAGGTTACTCAACAGACACATTACCTAAGTGTTCATTTCCAGTCTCCAGTACCAACAGATTACGGCGCTCTTTAACTTTTAGTCTGATTTAATGAGTCAGATGAGTCATTGTAGATTTGTCAAAAGTCGCTCATTTAAGGATTGTCACTTCTTTCGAAGGGATGTTTTATCAGTTATTCTGAAATGATTCAATATTTTAAAGTTAGAGAAAACAAAAAGCTCCAAATGTATGTTTTCTGTTTTTAAATGACACACGGCAGAAACTGTATGTGCTATGTAAGGGTCGGTTACACATAGAGGCGATCATGTTGGCTGTAGCTCGCTGACAGTCGGGGAACCACAGGGCGGCCATTTTGGTGGGGGTGAAGATGATGAGAGTCTGGGCGAGGGCGCCGAGAGTCTGACCCAACATCACTGCTGGAAACTGGAGTTTATAAGCATCCATCGGCAGCGTGCCGAGGAAGCGCAGCAGAGCTCCAAGCATGTTCAGCCAGGATCCCAGGATCAGCTGTGGAGTCAACATGTCAAAGGTCAAGTGCTGCATCACATTTAAAAGCTCATCTGCAATACAGTTTGACAGAAACAGCAAGAGATACAAGATTTAATAAACAACTACAATAATTTGAATAATCCATTTGAAGCCATTCATAGACACAGAACACCAGTAAAACTAAGAACTGTTCCTTTGCTTCACATTTCTTACTTTACTTTCTGCTTGTTAAAGCTTCGTTCTGTAGCTTACACAAAACAAGCTCACATCCAAATATCTGGGCTGATACAAGCTGAAGCCCAGAGTAAAAACATGTTGCTCTCAGTAAAGATTTCTCAGAGTGCAGTTCACACCGTGATCCGTAACCCAATGGTGTCCA